>NW_028288774.1:8936000-10341500 GCF_059628265.1 Tinamus guttatus | reverse complement strand
TATGGAGCCATCCATATCCCTGGGCTGGAATCAGTAGACATACACTAGGGGAGCAGGGAGACAACAGTAGCTGAAGGAGGATAAAGTGAGTTTTAAGCAACACTGGAAAGCAGAAGAGAGTGTTTTCCAAGGCTCTGAGGACAGCAAGCAGATAGTCTGCAAATGTCCCCTTCCCCATCCTGTGCAGCTCATCAGTTCGACATTATTACTCATCCCTTGGAGGGTTTGACTTGGCCAGTAGGGATGGGCCTGAGCACACGTCTAATCTGTGCATTCTCCCATGCAACCCCGGGCATGATAAATCAGCTGCTCCCAAAGCCGCCTTCTGCCTGTTCATAGTCATCACCTGCAACCTTGTATGTGGAAGCCTAGAGGCATCTGTTGCAGACGGGGGATCTGGCTAGAGAACAGTAGCACATTACAGAAAAAAAAAAAAATCAAACGCAGATGCTCAGCACTCTCCAGAGAACCCAGTTTCCAAATTGATTAAATGCCCAGAGCTCTTCAAAGTTCTGCTAAATTCTCCCACAGCTGCAGGGTTTATCCAAAGCAGTGACTGAGACAGAGACAGTTTCTCAGGTACCCGTTAATCTGACTTGATATGGGGGGATGGCCTGACATGGAGCTGACTGCGGATTCTGAATGTGTTCTTCATCTGATTTAACCCCTGGCAGGATGTACAGGGAAGCCTGAAAACAAGCCATCCTACAGCAGTTCTGTGGAACGGACAATGCCTTATGCTGTACATGTTGTAGCCTCTTTGCAGTAACCTAATGCTGGGCTGATTTCTGTCCTTGGGCAGGCTGGACACTTCTGTCTGAGGAAAGACTATGGCCCCAAATGATGCCCTAAATGACATATCTTAGGATAGGCTGGAGGAGCAGTTTATTTGATTTAACCACATTTGCGACCTCACTGAATTGGTCTCCTCCCCTTGTTGTTTTATCTGCATTTTTAAACCAAACTCTAACTGTTTGATTTTTTTTAATCTAATTTGCTGTCAGAATTACTGTCTCATTATAGAAAATTGAAAAGAAAATACAGTATTTTCCCTCTTATTCTGCGAGTGGTCTTTTTTTTTAAGCACTTTGAAATTGCTCAAGTCCTTCTCTGTGTTCATGGCCCATGTGCCCCAGACCAGTTGGTTTTGTAGGGAGCAGTAGCTCACTCAGGTGCAATTGTGCACATTTTGGAGGGGATCCTTCCATGCTCGCTGATAACGAAGCATTCTGGGAGGCTGTCAGGTTTGTCTTTTTGAATTCATTAGCACATAACGCAGCATCTGCAAGACAATGTGACAGCTTCACCTGGCTGAGCCAACGCAACCTGGCCCAGTAGGTGCTCTGAACAGCTCTGCTAGCAAAAGCCTTTTCTTGGGGTCACATCACTGTGGCCAAGTGCCATGAAGATAGTCCTCTAATAGCATAATTGCAGTGTCTCCTGACCATGTGAACCAGTTAGAACAGGTTTGCAGAGGACTTGGGACATGCAGCCTGGTGATGAAGAGCACAACTGCTTTTCAAAACGTATTAAAAACTCATCCCTATTGCTTGGCTGTCTCATGTTTAGCCCTAGAGCTACTGTATGGAAGCTAGAGACTGCAGGGCAGAGCGAAGGCTTTATGGGCTAGGTCCTGTACAAACACATGCTACGAGCTAATCCCCAACTGGAAAAAAGTATCATCTATATAAGGAAGCCAGACGGAGCAAAATCTCATCCAATTTTCTAAGTGCGGACCTAAGCACTCAGAGCATTCAACAAGTTCCCCACTGCCTTGAGTCCCCGTTCCCGCAGGATGTCTTAGCATCACAGCCACCTGTTCTCCCGAGGTAAAAGGGACAAGGAACAGAAACAACTGGAGCTTTGATATTGGCTGAGAGCTGGCAAGGCCAAGTGCCAGATTCTTCTGTCTGCTTTTCCAGGGTCCTGTTCACTGGGGAATGGAGTGGACCTGATCTCATGAGCAGCCTGCACTTGGCCCCTCATTATCTTGTTCAACCTTTGCCCCAGAAAATGTTTGCTATGCCATGAGACCCCTCTCCCTCTGGGGCTCCCACCCCTCCCGTTTGCTGCATTGTCTCTGCAGAACTCCCTTCACTTGACAATTCGATAACTTCTTATTAAATTTCTCCACTACTACAAAGAAGATAAACACTTTCATTACAACACTCTCTGAGCAGCAGGGTGTCTGGCATGGATCCCCAAGGCTGTCTTCATGGGTCTGATCCTTCCCCTAACTGACTCCGCTCTATGCCTCATCAGTGGTTTGCTAAAAGCCTGTTCAGACAGTGACCTACCCACAAAGGGAGGGAGCCCCCTTGCTTATGGAGATAACATGCATCTGGTTGGTGCAGCAATTTGTTGCTTTTGGAAACTATTTTTACTAACTGTGGATGACTAAGCACTTTGTTTGGGGGCTGATAGCTTTTTCTGCTCTTTCTTTGATCTATTTATTTTTAGGTTCTTTGGGTGGGAAAAGAAGTGGAGTGCATACTAAAAGCTAGAGAGAGAAATCAGGGGAGAGTGGGGAACCATTACAAAGTTTCAGACCACTTAGCAGTTTAGCAATCCACTGCTGAATTTCACAGGGAGGGGTAAGAAGAAAGCTCATTCAGGTGCTTGTAGCCTTCTCCGTAATAAAAGATAGAGGCAGATTGCCCTGATATTTTTCCAGAGAATGGAGGCAGGATTTGAGATGGGAGACTTTCTCACGGGTCTTACAGTACTTGGTTATGTTACAGCTCGCACATGTCTAACAAGATTAGAAGAGAATTGCTCTGGGGCAGGAAGCATCTTTCTGTTGTGTTTGTCCCTTAGCACAATGGGATGTGGGCCTTGATGTCACAGTAATACAAACAATTATTTATATCCATCGCAACTCTGAAAAGGAACACCACACCGTTTTATTCCCCATCCCACTTGCCCACCCTCAGTTTCCTCAGCAAAGTCCTGATGGTCTCATAACCCGCTACATCTCCCTCCTCCCAATCTCCTTTTTGACTTTGCTGTTTTTCTGCCCTTGCTCTCTGTTCCTATTTGAGGTATGAAGCAGGGCAGTTCTACATGCACAGCTTCCACGAGATACATAAATGGCATGCTGGTCTTGGTTCATGCCAGCCTATTGTTTGAACCTATCACCAGGAAGAGGCAAGAATCAGATGGGGCCATGCCCATCTGTGCTAGTAGCTTCTTCTCAAACACCACCAGCACCACATGCCTCAAGGGAATGCCATGAAGGGAATGTGAGAATAGCAGGATATCCTTTTGGCTCTCAGCAGGTCATAGGAAGCTCTAGCTCTTCATTTCATCCCCCTGATCAATGCTGATGCTCATACATGGTAAAGTCATGTCACTTAGTTACCTGGCTTTGGCTTCTGGGAAGTCAGTAAAGCCTTCTCTGGACTACACTACACTAAATACATGTGCATCAGCTTTGCATATTTTCACTTCATTGTTTAATTTATTTTCCAGTTCATTAGTGACTCTTAAAGATCTTTGCAGGGACTTCATGGTTTCCCACTGACAAATTTTCATTGTGTTGAAAATGGACTTTCTATTCTAGGGCCCTGAGTAGTTGGCCTATATCTGGGACTTTGCAATACATTGCTTTTAGGAGGAGAATTAATAGCACAATAAGAAATTCAGTGCAATCTCACATATATACAAGGTATATACACATCCCTTTTCCCTGAGGACAGTGGGAACAAATAGCTTGATAAGGAACAAAACAACTGTCTGATTCCTGCTTCTGAGCCAGCCTCTCCAAGCGCAGTGTCCTGGGGATCTTTGTGGCTCTGCTGTCCCCAGGGCACAGTCACAGCTGCTTGTCTGCATGTTGGCTTTTCCACTGGCTTCTGTCTTCAACACAAGCAGCTTCCTCATCGCCGTGTTTATGTGTTTGTGATCTCTGAGCCCCCTCAACCAAAGGGCCTCCCTGGGATCAAGCCTTGCCTTGGGCAGAAGCTCCTGTGGATAACAGCAACCACCCTGCATAAAAGACGTTTAATTGCTCCTCCTGAGCCTGGAAGAACCCTTTCTGCACAGCCATGGGTTCCCCAGGTTTAGCAAAGCCCTCTAGACAAGCCGGCAATAGCTGGCCATAGCTTCCAGCTCAGCAGTTCAACATACTCTTTTCTGCCTCTCCTGAAAGCATCGTAATCCCAGGAGATCATCACTCTTATCCCATAGCTGTCTATGTTCCTTAACAGCTTCTTGGAGAGAGATCTCAGTCCTGTCATGGACAAACATAGCAAAACGTTCCCTATTTTGGCATCTCTCTCGCAGTACTAAATCCCTAAGCAGAAACATGTTCCCCTTTTAACCATCAGGGACTTCCCCAAAGGGACTAAAACAGAATGGTGCAAACAATTCTGTTTGCCGTATAGATGCCTGAGAGCGTGAGCAGTCCCCTCACCATGTATTGACTTGTGATAATAAACTCTGGGCACCATCAACCTGGAGCCAAACCTTTTTGCACACAGCCAAGTAAACGACAATTATTATTTCTTAACTCAGCACGTTGTTGGTAGGCTGAAAACATTTATAGAGCATCTTCCTTTGCCTGCAGGTACTGTTCTCATCAACTTTAAATTTATCTAACATATTTAGGAATCTTATCAGGCCATTTCCAGTCACTGCTCTGCAATGGCTTTCCTGCAATGATCATAGAATCATAGAATCCTTAAGGTTGGAAGAGACCTTTAGAGATCATCTCGTCCAGCCCCCCTGCACACGCAGGGTCACCTGGAGCACGTGGCACAAGACTGCGTCCAAGCGGGTTTTGAAGATCTCCAGAAAAGGAGACCCCACAACCTCTCTGGGCAGCCTGTTCCAGTGCTCTGTCACCCTCACTGTCAATAAATTTTTCCTGAGCTTAATCTTCTCTCCCTCCCTAGTGCCCTGGCACAACCAGTCACTGCCTCAAGTCCACCTGCAACATGCCGGGCTCTTCCACAGCAAGGTGACATGGCTCGTCCTCACATCCCCAGTGCTGCAGCTGCAGGCTCCCAAATGACCTGAGGGCCCTCGCTGTGCGATGCTGGCCGCACGCCGGCATCGCATCCCCAGGATATGAAGTTACAAGCGGTTTCCGCACAGCTCCCAGTTCAGTTGGCAACTGGAGGCAGAAGCTATTTTGTTGATCCCACGCCAAAGCCAGATCCTCCAGGGCTTCTCCGCCCTTGGTGCCATCCCCACCTCCCTCTGCTCAAGCACCCGAAAGCCCTGCTGCTGGGTTGCTCCTAGTCCCTGCTAACTCATGGCTCTGGCAATACCCCGCCTTGCACTGGGATTTATCCGCTTTCTATCCATTCCCCATGACTGGAGCAGAAACACCACTTTTCTGCCCACGGCACTGTACTCAGTGCAACCTCACCATGCTGTCCTCGTCGTCCTCACACCACCCTTCCAGACCTGCTTTAGGTCCTCCTCCAGACCACCCAGGCTCAGCAAGACTCAACTGCATGCACCATGCTGGGGGTTAGAGAGCAGGACTGAGCCTCCCCCACGGCCAGCGTGGAAATCCGCTCGGACAATGCCCCACGCCATCGGGAGTGTGCCTGGGAGACGGACTTCTCCAGCGAGTAGCCCCCAGCATGGCTGAAGAAGGAGGAGTTGCCCCCATGCCGGGGAGAGGCAGGTGGGTATCAGGGGAAGGGCACTGGGGCTGAGACATGCTGCAGCTCTCCCACAGGCAAAAAGCAGGTTTGGTGGGGCTGCTGGCTGACTTGCCTTCCCCGAGCCTCCGTCCTTGGCACCTCGGTCCTGTCCAGGCACCCCCACCCCCGCCCTCCCCTCCTCCATCAACTCCAGTGTTAAGAAAGCGGAGCCGGAGGCAGTGCTGAGCCGGATATGCAGCGACTCCCCGCATCCCTCCTTGTGAGTATCGCGCTCTGCTCTCCTGATGCCTGCTGAGGAGACGGATGGACGAACGGACAGACAGCATGAGGTGGACTCGTCTCTCCTAATCGCCTGGTGAAAGGGAGGGAGGAGAGGGAGGCAGCCTCTTCCCACACACCCCTTCCCCATCCTCCGTCCTCATCCTCTCCCCACCTCCCCTGTCCTCTTCCTCCTCCGCTCGGGCCATGATAATCTCCGAAACGGGGGAAAAAGAAAAAGCTACTGGCAGGCAAGAGGAATTGGGAACGCAGTTACATCAGGAATCTCACAGAGATGACTGAGGACTCAGCAAAAAAAGAAAAAAAAAAAAAGAGGAGAGAGAGCGAGCGAAGAGGATCCGGGCTGCTCTGCTGCACCACGAGATGAGCTCCGCTCCGCCGTACCGATCAACAGCCCAACAGCTGCCCCCGGCAACCCGCTTCGATCCCAGGATGGGACAGAAAGCAGGAGGCCCTGCTGGACAGACGGATGGGCAGGCGGAGAGGGCTGCAGGCGGGAGGGGGAGGGTGGCGCGGCTGCCCGGGAACTCTCTTTTCAGACCCCCACAGTTCTCCTCAAGTGTTTCTTTGTGCTTTTATTTGCTTTCTTTTTGTTTTTTTCCTTATCCCCCCTTCTTAATGCCCCTTCCTCCTCCTCCTTTCCCTCTTTTGCAAGGCGTGAGCGCAGACTCCTTCCTCCATGCTGGTGCGGCTGTGCGCGCGATGCCAAGCCAGGGAGCAGCCACATAGGTTATTGCCGGACTGCGGCCGCGAAGGGCTCAGGCACCATCAGCGCAGGACCGCGGGCACCGCACAGAGGGAGGGAGAGCAGGGGCAGCCGAGTGAGCCATGGACGTCCCCAGCGCCGGAGCGGCCGCGGCACGGGGCCCCCAGCCGCGCGGTGTGGAGGGCTCAGGGCATCACAGGGGCTGCTTGCTGGCCCGGGATGTAACAGTACTCTCTCCTCCCTGCCCTGCTCTCCTCCCGCTTTCCTCTGTCCACTGCCTCGCTCTGCTGCCCATGCTCTCCTCCACCTCCTCGACCCTCTTCCTCGTCTCTGCTTCCCCCCCACACTTCCCCTTCCCTTTTTACCCCCGCCTTGCTTTTCCTCACGGTGCCCCACTCTCCTCTCCCCTGTCCCCGTTTTTCACAGGGGCTTTTACTTTGCCAGCACGGCGCCCGGTGAGCCCACGGCAGGCACCATGGAGAGGGCGCAGGACCCGCCGCCAGGCCCGCCGTGTCCGCTGGCTGCGGCAGCCTGGGCACCCCGTGCCGCCCGCGGCCCCCCACAGGGCTGCTTCGCCTGCATCGCCAAGCCACCCACCCTGCGGCCCCCCTCACCGGTCCTGGCCCCGGCCTCCGCCGGGTACCTCATGGAGAGCAATAGCTGCAAAGGGGACAGCCTGCGCACGGCAGTGCCCTGCAAGCACTTGGTAGAGAAGAAGACGATGACCAACCCCACCACGGTGATCGAGATCTACCCAGATACCACCGAGGTGAATGACTACTATCTCTGGTCCATCTTCAACTTTGTCTACCTCAACTTCTGCTGCCTCGGCTTCATTGCTTTGGCCTACTCACTGAAAGTAAGTCCCGGGTGCACAGCATGGTGCGGGGGAGTGTTTCGGGGCCGTTCGTACAAAGCAGCTCTCTGCCGCTGTAGCGAGTGGAAAAGCACCGGTCTGCAACCACTGAGGAGAGGGTTTGGGAGAGTCAAGGAGTGTTTCAGAGCTGGGAAAGTTGCTGTGGGTAGGAAAGAGGTACTTGGACTTGTTCTGCTGTCCTCGAAGGCTGCTGGGTACCACCACGACGGGGTCTACAAGCAGGCAGCAGGGATTGGGCTCCACTTGTGTTGTGTGTGGAGGCATTAGTGCTCTGTCCCTTCTTTGAGGGCATGGAGATCCTGTAGGTTTGGGGCTGGCAGCACTGTATTTGCAGCCAAGAAGAACAAGAAGCAGCTGGACAGCGTCCCCAGCACCTGGCAAGTTGCAGGGGAAAGAGGCTGCCAAGGCACAGGGCAGTCCTGATGATTTGCTGCTTGCCCTTTCTCTAATTAAAACATCAGAGGAGAAAGCAGCTTGTGGCCAGCCCTTCCCTGAGCCCAGTAAATCACCAGGGAAGCCCTGGAGACCTGCCAGCATGGTGGGAACAAGCCCTGGTAGCCAAGAAGGTGGAAGAGCGTGCAGAAGGCTTTGCACAACATTGTAGTTCAGGAAGCAAAATAGATGTGTCAATGGAGCCAGTATGGCTTCAGCCCGTAGAGAGAATGAGACTCAGTTAGACCAGGGCTACATAGGATGCTTGTTGCAGTCCACAGCAATTGCTTACCCTAGAAATGAGGAGGGGGTCTAATTCTCTGCAGTCAGCACTGCGGTGTGCTACTCTGATGGCTCTGCTGGCTCAGACGTTCCTGAGGGTAACCCTATCTCCTGAGCCCATGAAATGCTCTGCCACTGCTCCCTGTAGCTGCAGGGCAGAGCGGCCTGGCTGGGCTGCAGGATTTGGATGCTGGAGCACTCAGCCAACAGGCAGTTTCCCAGCATCTGTCGGGAAAGAGGCTTCCCTTGCCTTCTTTTCGGCATAAAAATTAACCAAACAGATATGTAACAAGTCCTGAGGCTCCTGGGTGGCCCCAGTTGTGGCAGACTCCAGGAGGCCTGGGGGACAGCAATCTCGCTGATTCGTTGTGGCAGGCAGCACTTAGAGGGAGGCCAGCATACGGGCACGTTTCATCACACAAACAGATCAATTAACCTCGCCTAACTCCCTGCGCCGCGGACGCCAGAGCACTGCGAGGAGACAGCCCCTGGGCCTGCCCGCCAGAGGGGCTCTGGCAGAAAGGCACAGGGCCGCGCCCCCACACCTCACCAGGGCCTCTCCTCGCTCCGTGCTGGAGGGCCTGCCGCAGCACCATGGGCCTCGGTTTCGCCTTCTGTGAGACGGGGGCTGAACGCACAGCTGCCATCCAAACAGCTCAAACCAGGGCTGTCTGGAAGAGGCATCAAATTCCTTAAATTATGCTGGTGCTGAGCATTGCCACAAGCTGGCTGACCCAAGGGCAAAGCCAGCAAGCAGCAGCCTAACTGTGCAAGAGGGAGGATTCCCTCAACATCACCGATTCTCTGAGGCAGCTATGTCGGGAGAAGAGAGAAACTGGCTTCCTGCTTCTTTTTCACATCTTTGACAGTTTGACTTTGTCTTAACCACTGGAGTCTTTCCCGAGGAAGTCATAGCCATGGTGGGATGAAAAGAGATTTCGTGTCATTGGGATGCTGTGGATATTTCTGTAGAAATGGGTCCTCAACTGCAGCTGGTAGCATAGTGTCATGGGCAAAACGGCCTAAGAATTAGACTAAGCCATCGTAAGGGGACAGGACAAACAGGGCTAGTTTCCTGCAAGTATTTTAAAGGCTTCGTCCTTTGCTGTCTTTGGCATGAGGAGGACAAGGCAGTGACCACCTCGGCAACACTTAAGGAAACCAGGAGCAGAGTCTTACTATGGGGGCTGATGCATGTGCTCACTCTGCAAATGTCTGAAGTGCATGAACTCCAGTGTGGGAGAAAAAAAAAAAAAAGAATTGGCAGAGGGAATTTGACAGGGCACACTAGCTTGGAATGAGGGAAGGGAGAAAAGAAGATGGCTGTCACAAACCAGCTTTACATTTTGGACGTAAGGAGCAGTAATTGATCGGCTGCGGTGGTGGTCCAGGGACAAGCGCAGAGGCTGGCTGCGCCGAGCTGAACCAAGTGGTGGTGAAGTGATGGTAGGAGGAACCCTGCTCTGTTCCCAGTCCTCTTCAGCAGCTGTGGCTCCACAGAACAGGGAGAAGCACAAACAAAATGTCCCCCAGAGCCGCCAGGCACAGCTGGCAAGGGCAAGAGGGATGGGGAGTGCCAGAGACAGTGCTCAGCACCCTCAGGCTGGTGGAAGAAAATGGGGCTGCTGTGGAGGTGGCAGGTTTGTTCTGGCGAAGGCTTGTGGCATGTTAGGAAGGTCAGGAGGTTCCCTTGCAGCTGTGGCAAAGACTTCTACACTACTCCAGCCAGAGCGCTGAGGTGTGCGCACGTGCACCTGCCTTTGGAAGCCACCACCAGATATAAGGGTCACTCCTACCCGGTACTAGCGGTGTAGTCCCTTTTACGGTCAATAAGGTTTTCCCAGAAGCTAAGAGAAAGAAGAAGGAAGGAATGCGTTTGGGATAGATGTCCTTTTAAAATGACTTTTCTTGTTCCCCTGCAATTGCTTTTATGGATAATCCAGTGGCAGGTATTTACATTCCAGCCCCTCTAGTGATCCTGTGCTTTGCAGAGTCCAAGGAAGGTCTTGTAGGGAGGGACAGGGGAGCAGCGGCACTTAACCCCCGCAAGGCTCATTCCAGGACCCCGGCAGAGAGGTTTGTCCTTTGAAGGCAGAGCTCTTGACCAGAGCGGCAGATTTCCTAGCTGAATCATAATCAATGCATTGGTAGCACTAGGTCCCCAGATTATGGTTATTGCATTTTCTTTTAATAACTTAAACATTTAGAAAGCACAAGAACTATTGTTTTCATTATCAGACACCACAGAAAAACAGCATCCGCTATTGCCAAATTCATTCTGTTAATAAAACAGTAGATACATCATGCCCTAAGTCCGTGAGGTGTTTCATTATGCATCTCAGCACACCCTAGTATCTCCACCAATTTCAACAGCATGACACACCTACTGAAGTTTAGATGCGTTGTGCCAAAGCAAGACTTCTGAGTCCGCTGTGATATTACATTAAAAATGCCTCATTCTCCATGCACATTTTCCTTGGTTTCAGCTGCAGCTGTGAAAATAGTTAGCTCTGTGTCTGTTTGTCCTCTCGTCCTGAGGTGGATGTGAGCTACGGATTTCTAGTTTTTGCACAGAAATGCATGCATTGCCATTCCAGTGTGATCACGATTTACAGAAATGTGCGAAAGAAATATGCTAGCACCGGCACCAAAAAATTGGGGCTCTTATTCAAAGAAACATGTGGTCAGGTGAGTGCAAAGCTTATGACCCCCAAGGCAAGCACAGCTACTCCAAACGATGATGTGATGGCGCACCTGGCTTTCACTTGCACCCACAGTGGGCCAGATCTTCAGCTTTCTGACCGCAATGGAGTTGCACCAACTCACTGATCCCACTGGGGGTTATTTGTAGCCTCTGAGGCTGCTCAAGGTCAGCCTTACATAGAGCAAGCAATGTGCTTACACGTAGCTGCAAATGCATGCTCCTTGTGGGCAGACAAGCAGCAGGACTAGGGAAGTTCAAAATCCTACAATGGTGTTAATACAAATTCAATACAAATACTAGGATTGCTCCAACAGACAGATTTTGGGGAGGTTTTGTTGGTTTTGATCAGAGTTGAAATTTGTGGGTTTGTTTTTTTGCACTCACTTGCCTTCCTCTTTCCCAGTCCTAAGCAGTAATGAATGATGCATCAGCGCATGGTGTTAGGAGATCCTGCCTCAGTCATTAGGAGGTCTATCTCAGGGGACCACTGGGGAAAGCCAAATCCTTCTTGGTATCAATTACGCTGTGAGACAGTAGATCAGAGGAGCTGGGATCTGAGACAAGTCATATTGTGGAAGCCTAATTTTGAATGTAGAGAGATCAAGGCGGCAAGAAGCCCTGCTGCCTTTTCAAGCCCAACCAGCAAGCCACGGGTTTGCTTTCAGGATTTTTCCTTCCCTGCCACATTCTCACACAGCCACCCTTTTCTGCCATGAAAAGGTGCATCACAGGAGCTGCGAGGCTGGAGAAAGAGCTCGGACACATGACAACATTTTTTTCCATGCTAATAAAGAGCAGTTTTGGTTGCCCCTCAAAACCCAGGGGGAGGCAGGATGGCTGGCAGGAGACTGGCGGGTCTCTAGAAACCTGAGCTCTCATCCTTGCTCTGTAAGCAGTCCCTGTCGCATAGCTTTGGGCACTTGTGCTTGCCTTCTCTCTCGCCGCTTGTTGATCTTCTCTTTCGAGTGGAAGCGGGCTGGCACAAATATGTAAGCGGTCATTAAGATACAGAAGCAGCGAGGCAGCACTACCTGGCCTATGAGGCTGCTTTTGGTGAAGGTGCAACTGTTTATGGAGGTAGGTGAAACCAAGGGGCAAAAGCTGCTTCTCAGCTGCATGGCACAGTCCAAGTATCATCACAAAGAAGCTGGATGGGCTAGAAAGCCCTAACTGATTTCTACAGCAAATAAACCCAAGGATTCCTCCAGAGCCAAAAGCTCCTTATGGATAGGGAAGCGGAGCACTGTGTGGAAATGGGTTTATAGCTGCACCAGCCTCTTCCCAAAGCATCCATCGAACCAGCTGCAGGCTGAATACTAAAAGCCAGGCTGCCTTAAATACAGCCTCATTAGACTCGTTATCAACAAACCATTTGTCTCCTTCGGGAAGCTGATGCAGCACTTGGTCCTCACGCAGTCATGCTCCTCAACCAGAGGGGCCAAGGCCAGAAAGCAGAGACAGAGGAGGTTGCTGCAGGGGCAGCCAAGGGAGGAAAGGCCTTGGGAAGAGGCCAAGGAGCTCACGGGGAAAAGGGAGCTCGCACATAGCGGACAGGGAGGAGACTTCCAGGTGGTGTGTAAATACAGATATGCAATGGGACTGAAAGGCAGACAAATAGGTGGAGAGAAATATCTCACTGGGAGAACTGGAGGGAGCGCTGAGTGGGGAAGCCACCAGCATACCCAGAGGGAGGAAAGGCAGAGGACTCTGGCCTAAATCCTAAAATATTTTCAGGCAAGGTAAAAAGGAGCAAAGCAAGAGTGAGAAAAGACAGTCTGTGTGTAAGGAAACACCAGATCCGAATTCAGAGATTCTTCCCTTTTTTCGATGGCCTTGTGACCTTGGAGACCTTCCCCCTGCAGGCTCACCTCCTCCGGCACACCAGTGGCGGCTCCAGGCCTCCCGAACACTCTGCAAGGACTGGCTCACTCTCGTTTGCCAGGTGCCAGCACATTACGGCTGCTGGTGGTCACAGAAGCATGAAAATACAAAAAGATGAGGCTAGGATATGAGGAAGACAGGCATCTCCTTAAGAAGGACAGAGCCGGGAAGGAGTCAGGACGTGTCTCAGCCGTCTAGGAGAGCTCCTCCTACAGACACTGAATTTCATGTTGCAGCAAGATGTTAAAGGGAGATGTTTGAGAGTGTGCTGGGTATGCAAGCCCAGGCCGGAGGTGATGAGGCTGAGCTAGAGAGAAGTAGGAGACAGAGACTGTGAGTGATTTGAAAGAAGAAACGTCTTCTCACTCTGTTTGCGTGCAGCAGGAGCCCTGCTTCTTGTTGGGAGCGCGTGGGCTTGACTGCAGTACAGCTGGTAATGGCCAATAGCTGAAGATTTGCGTAAGATGCCAGCTGGAGCCACAGGGTGGCTGGCAATACAGTTAGGGAGGAGAGGAAGGGGCCAAGGACAGCACACAGAGGGACTCTGCGAGGCAGGGGCAGGATGAAGGAGCTGCCAAAGGGGCCAAAGCAAGGGGAAGAGGAAGGTCAGCACACAGCTAGGGGAAGCCAAAGGCAAAGCTCGCTCTGTATCTGCTCGAAGGTGATGGGTGATGGTACCTCCTCTCCACAGGGTTCCCCGTAGAGAACCGTGTGCCACAGGGATCTGGGGGAGCAGTAGGATGGGGCTGTCCAGACAGGCAGGAGAAGGGACCAGTTGTGTCCTTCTTTGCAGAAGGGAAGAAGTCAGAGGAGGCTGGTTAAGCAGGAGAAAAAAAAAAAAAACAGAGAAAACAGAGAGAGGTTGGAGACCAAGACCAGCTGATTGAACAAGGACCGATCAGGTCTAAGGGTGAAGAAGAAGAGTCCGGCGGCGAGGTGGAGGAGTGAGGAAGATGGGTGAAGGGGCCCTTTGCTCAGTGTTCCTTCATGGACACAAACAGAAGTCTGGGAGAACCTATGAAGGGGAGAAGGCAGTAGTGGCACAGAGGCTGTGAGGAGGGTGCTGAAGGTAGCAAATTACGGAAGGGAGAAAAGGGATGGACAAAAACTGAACTGGAAGGAAAGGCAGAGCTGGGAAGACATCAGCCTCCTAAGACTCTCTCTAAAATGCTCAGCAATACAAGAACTGGAGGTGGGGTAGAGACAGAGGGAGAGCTAAAGAAAAGCTGCAAGCAGACACTAGGCAAAGGGGAGAGCAAGATTAAAAGCAGAACGGTCGGTTTTTCATTGTTTGGAAGGAGAGAGGAAAGGGGAGGCAGACGAATCACAGACAGCAGGCAAGGGCTGAGATGCCAAGTGCTGCCAAAGCAAGGCATGGAAAAGAGCTAAGGCACTGGTCACGAGTGTGAGTCGGCATCAGATCAGAGAGGATGCTCGGAGCAATGGGAAAGAGCCAGGTAGGGAAATCATTGCCACGGGGAGCAGTGCTCGAGAGCCAGGCACCAAGGGAGACAGGAGCAAGAGAGGGCGGTGAGGAGGCAGCACGAGGGGTAGGAAGCTTGGTGCTCCAGCCATGCCAGGCCACTGAAGACACAGCGGGGCTGAAGGCAACCAGGCTGCACGGGATGGGCTGCAGAGACGCCTCCAAGCTGCACTGTCTACACTTGGTTCTGCTTAGTTGTTGCTTGCGGGGACACGAGCAGCAGCGACTTGCTGTGAACAGAGGCCCCTTCTTCCCTCAGCCCCGCCACCAAACACGCAGCCCGCCCATCCCTGAAGCGCCAGGAGGAGACGCGGTATTTGCAGCACGCGCTTTGCTTTTGGCAGCCTGAGCGTCGCGGGAAGGTGAGCGCATTAGAGACTGCTCTTCACTTAAAAGAGACCACGGGAAGCATCTCCAAGGCTTCAGGATCTGAATTTGGGGCCCCGGCGGTTCTGCCTGTCTGGGCTGAGAAACCTGTCTGTGCACGTGGGCTCGCAAGCACAGGCCTCAGCATTTATTACTGCTGGTAAGGAGGTGCCGGCTGCCTGGCACTGAGATGCTCAGGGCTTTCAGGAGGGCACTAAATCTGCAGAATAATTTCAGCGGTGAGGCCCAAAGCTGACGCTGAATGGCACGTGCAGCCTTGCCACCTGCCTCCAGGTGGTCTTCACTACTGAAGGCATCATCCAAACACGCCATAAACCCAAGCACAGTCTGGCACTGTGGGAGGCCAACCGCAGCGTAAACACCACTCTGCCAGCCGAACCTGGACTCCTCCTGGCATCCTTTCTCCATCAAGCAGGAGGGGACATGCTCCTGCTGCTGCAGAGGGGCCAAAGGGCCCCCTGACTCTGCCACATCCACTGATATGTTCATGAGAAATCCTGCTGCTGTGGACTGGAGACTGGGCTCCCACCTGTCCCCTCTCAGCACAATGAGGCAGGTCCCCTGAGACACTGAAAGAGCAGCATGTGCAGTGCTTAGGGCACCTGGATGACACTCCGAGCACCTGGCTCCTGACAAGGAGCAATTCCCAGCAGTTTCCCAGCCTGCCTCCTTTGCAACGGGGTAGCTTCAGGGCTGGCTGCTCGAGCAGCACTCAGCGTGGGCTGAGATCCATGAGTGCTCTGCACCAGCAGCACCACAGCTCTGCTCAGCAGCTTCAGGCGCCGGGCCAGCCTGATCTGTTCCCAGGGTGAGAGGAGAAGGAAACAGATTTTCCTTCCCATCCTTGCTGATAGGACTGTCAGTGCAGGCTCTTGCATACTGTATACAAGCAGTGGCCTCCCTCCCCATCGTGCATGATTAACGAAGAGCAGAGGGTGTTTGTGCAGCAATGTCCTCGCTGTGGTGACAAAGGGCAGGGTTGCTGCTTTCAGGATGGAGGGGACATTGCTGGAGGGGCTGAAACACATGGTGGCCTTTGGGGCTGGCATGGCCCAGTGACTGCAGGTCTGAGGGACTCCCTGCTCAGCAAGCAGCACCAGGCTTTGTGGACAGCACAGTGGGCAAGAGCTGCAGGAGGGAGAGTGAAAGCGCCACTGAGATGTGGATCCCCTGCAGAAGGTCTTGGGAAGCGTCCCGGTCAGTAAAAGCCTTTTTATGTCTCTGGGTGTCTCTGGCGCTGACTGCGGGTCTTCGCGGCTTGCCATCGACACCTAGCGTTGAGCTGGGACAGCGCTAGTGCTCCCAAAAGCAAGCACGGGCTGTCAAGAACGACGCAGCGCTGCTGCCTAAGGCCTTCCAGTGATGGAGCACACGGAGCACAGGACACACTGCCGTGCTGCACCAGCCCGGACATGCCCCGGCTCCATTACCGGAAAGAGGAAAGAGCTAAATCCTGCAAGACTTTTCATCCTACGTCCCTGTTGCACCAGCTACTGGCCAGGATGCAGTGAGGTGCCATCTGTAAGAGTGGTTGTGTGACAGGGACACATCGCCGCTGGGAACTGCTGGACACGTCCCCAGTCTGCTGCGCTCTAAAGCACCACGCAGCTCCTGGCAGGCAGTGCTGCCCTGGAGCTGGCACCCAGTAGAGGTGGGACAGCCAGCGGCTCAGCCGCGCGGCATCATCACCCCTCTGCAGAGCCCACGCAAGTCACAGCCTCTGCCGTGATGAACACGGTACTCCATGCTGTTAGGACTGAAAGCTGCCAGGGGTAGAGATGCTACATGAGCTGCAGGAGCAGCTCATTAACCCAGGAGTATTTAATATGCTGGAGGCTTGTGCGCAGCCCTTGAACTGCAGTAGGATCCAGTGCCAGGTTTTGCACGCTCAGCCCTTCATTGCAGTCAGAAGCACACAGATCCGCACCAGAACTAGAGTCAGATTTCTTGCTCTACAACCGGCTGACCCAAACCCCAGCATTTCAGGCCCACAATGCAGATGGTACAACACGATGGTGCTACAACAGCTTACTCTGGGGAAGCCAAAAGATGTACATGGAATGCCTAACAGCGGTGATGATTAGTTCCCTTGTATACCCTTGGGCTTTGAGTTATATCCAAGTTATATTCCATGTCCATATACATTTCAGCACTTGAATTCACAGGCCCAGTACACAGTAGAGCTAGGATATGAATCTCAAGGTATTTTATAATGGGAGGATCTGCATCACAAAGCATTAAAACACAGAAATTTGGCAGCTGCTGTCTGCTATACAGGCACCTTTCAAAGTGTGCACTTGAGTGCACTCAAGTTGTGTGGATGTCGCTTGAAACCAGTGCACTGATGCCTTTTTATACATCTCCCTTTTTTTTTTTTTTTTTTTTTTGTCTCAGGTCCGGGATAAGAAACTCCTCAATGACTTAAATGGAGCAGTTGAAGATGCCAAGACAGCTCGGCTTTTTAACATCACCAGCTCAGCCCTTGCCACCTTCTGTATCATCCTTATATTCATCTTCCTGCGATACCCACTCACTGACTACTAGAGTGATGCCAGAAGCAGCAGCTGCCAAAATGCCTCTACGCCAGAAGTGTCTGCAGTTATTTCCTGTAGCAAGGATGCAAAAACAACACTACACCTTGATTGAAAAAAAAAAAGAAAAAAGAGTAAATACATAACTAAAAATTAAAAGAATTTATCAGCCTAACCAAGCATACCCTTCCTACCCCTAAACTGTATGCGAACTGTAGGAAAGGGTTTCACTTGTACGTACAGGGAGAAAAATATCTACTTTGTAATAAGAAACAAAACTATGTGACAGCAGAGTGCAAAACTTAGAGGTAAACGTGACTGAACGAAAAAGCCTAGACAGGAAAACTGGCTGCAGCGGTGCAGGCGGAGGAGCAGCCGCAGAAAACGCGGCCCAGCCACTGAGCAGATGAGCACGAGCAGGGCTGCTGCCGGGGGACAGCAGGGCCTCGGTGGCCTCAGCGCTCCAGGTACCTCCAAAACCTGCGCTGATTCGGAGCGCGAGGCCGGAAAGCAACGTGCCTGCTGCTGAGAGGAAGAAACCTGGCCACCAGAGCAGGGCTGCCACAGAACATATCACACGTGTGCCCCCCATATACTCTTTTCTTTTTTTTTTTTTTTTTCAGGGGGATGATTTTATTTGTCCTTTTCCTTCTCTGATACAGTTCTCAGCTGAGCTTCATCCAATGGTTGCAACAGCTTAGACCCCCTGGAGAACTGAGTGTCAAAAAAGGTCACACTAGAGGACCCCAAAGCCTCCAGTCAAGCCCCAAAGAGTTACAGCAGACCATAAAAAGGAAGGAAGGAGTCTCCATGGGATCTCCTGGCACTGCTGAGACATTAGGCACCTCCTGGAGAACGTGCATAAATTCCGTAAGCCAAGTGCTACTGTACTTCTGTAAATGGTCAATAAAGATACCTCTGATATCTGACGCATTGGCGTAATTCCTAACATCATCCTCTCCTCTCTCGACTTGTGCATGAGTCCGAGGAGAGAGAAAGGTGTGAAATTCCCAGGAAAGTGGCCATCACTGCATGCTGCAGCAGCCCGCTGTGGGGGGCCTGAGAGGGCAGGCTACGATTAGCAACTGTCACATTTATCACCCTGTCCCTGGCCGCCACCACTGCAGTCCCCTCCTCAGCGCTGCAGCAGGGTGTACAGGAGACTGTCAGCCATCTTGTGCCTGGTGGCCTGCAGAACCCCTAAAATGGTGGCGCCACTCCCCAAAATGGCGGCAGTGACCCCCCCCCTCCCTCAAAAAGGTGGCGCCACTCCCCAAAATGGCATCAGTGCCCTCCAAAATGGCAGCACCTCCTTGGCACCCAACCCTAGAGAAATGTCCCCAGTGCCAAAATGGACAATGGGAGCAGAAAGTCAGCCCTGGGCATGTCGACAGTGCCTTGAGGCAGCATCTGCCACAGGTGGCCCCTGCATGGTGCTTTGGGCCACCATCCTCCATCATAGGCTGCGTTCACAGAGACAACTCCGGAGAAAGATCGACAAGATCCACACAGGTAAGGCTGTTTTGTTTGATTGGTCGTTTTTTTAAGGGAACAAGGCAATAAGAAGACAGGCAGGTCTTCTAAAGGCTACTTTGCTTGCTGTTGTTGTTTGTTTGTTTGTTTGTTGCTTTTTACCTTTTTAGGTAAAGTTTCAGGAAAGTTCTGGAATCTAGGGTTTGCCAACGCTGATACCAGTGCAACAGTAGGGCTGGTTTCCGGCGGTTTCTCTGCCTTCTTATATCTGCCGCTCAAAACTCGGCCCCGGAGCCATCACCAAATCACACCTTTTTTTAATATATATTTTTTGGTTACGAGGTCATAGCCTCTGTCACATTCGGCAGCAAAGAGCCCAAAAACCAAGCTGGCCCCAGACGGTCTTTGAGACTGCAGCCATCCTGTAGCCTATTGGCAGAAGCAGGGGTCCATGGGGAAGTTAAAATGCGGTTGGGCTTTTGCTTTCGGGAGACTCAGTTGGGTTTTTGCTTTTGCCAGAGAGCGGCAGGGCTGGTGGTGCCACCGCGCTCCTGGGCGGCCCGAGGTCTAATGCCACCGCGGTGAAATGCCGCAGAGAAATCACACATCTCCGTCGGGTGTCTGCCATGCTTGTGTGGTGTTCTCGGGGTGAAGGAGAGCTCTCATGAGGTGGAAAAAATAATAGTACGGGCTCGCCTCAGTGAGGAGGGGAGAGCTGGTCTTTGTCCCTGTGGGAAGAGCGTTCCTGAAAGCCCTACTGCTGGAGACAGGTAGAGGGCCCCCTCAGCCCGCTCCACGGGCATCCCTGCAGCTGCGCTGCTCTACTTTACTGCCCATCTCCAAGGCATCTGGGCACCGGGAGGAGACAGGAGATGGATTTTTCCCTGTGCACGCAGCTCCGAGTCATTCAGCTGCACTGCATGACCCAGGGCCCACAGCTGCAGGGCAAATCAAAGCACGGGGCTGCGGGACACGGCTGGGCTCCTTCCAGCGAGACGTGCACACGAGGCCGGGGGGTCGCAGGGCTGGGTGAGAAGAACGGACAGGCACTGCTGCGCGTCCTGCCGTGTTCGCCCCTGCACGCTGGCACGGAGCCGCGTGCCCCTGGGGCCGGGTCGCGCAGGGGCTGCGCATCGTTTGTGCGTGCGGATCCACGGCGCTGCGGTTACGCAAGCGCAGCCCGGCCGCTCTGCCCCGTCACCTGCGGATGCCCAGGGCTTGGCGATGCTGCTTCTGCTGTAAATGCCCTGGAGTCAGTTTGCAGGCACAGGATCAAATCCCAGCCAGGGTAAAACAGTTGAGGTTTGCTACCTGCATGCTCCGAGAATAGTAAATATCATCCCTCCAGTCTCTCATACCTTGGGGGCTAGCAGTATTAAATAGGACAAGGTGGGACTCTCTCAGGTAACCCCATCCCAGCTCAGTGCCGGCATCTTCTGGCTCCCATGATGGGGGTGAGCCAACAGGCTGTGTTTTCGTGTCAAAGCCAAACGTGGTGAGTCAGCGCTGGAGCAGCCTTCACCCTGGATACCTGAATTGCAATCAGAGGAGTATGCAAATTGCAGCATTGTTTGCATTTTGTTCCTGTTCTTCTGCGGCTACAGTAAATCACCAACAAAACCCTGGCTCTCCTCCCCAAACGCCGCGCTCCCCCATGCATCATGACATCTGTAAGACATCTGTTGTACTGCATGTTGTTTGAGATGGATCCAGTACACGGTGTGGTCCCGAAGGCAGAGCTGTGCTGCTAGTAGGCCATAGCTCTGGCTGGCCTTCCCAGACATGCACTGATGCTCTGGGTGATCTTATTGAGGTCACTTCACCTCTATATTTCTCCTCCAACTCTCTTTTTCATCATTTATTGGGTTCTTGGAGCAGGAACTGCGTCCTCTCCAAGTACCACTCGGTCCTGATCTTGCCTGGGACCTTATCATTGCAGCAGTCCTGGGCTAATGCAGTCACGGCAGCCAGCAGATATATCCTGGCTCGTGATAGCACGTGCGGTATTGATAGAGCTGTCCCTTCCTTGCTCTCCTTCCTTGTTCCCAGGCAGTCCCGGGCAGGATCCGTGCTGGGGGTGACGCAGCCAGTACCACACAAGCTCTCCCTCCAAACTGTGGCTAAGCTCTGCTAGGGGGAGCAAGGGGGAGGCACAGATGGCAGCAGATGCTCTCATCAATGAAAACGATTTAGGCAAAATGCAAAACAAACAAACAAAAAAAATGCCTAGCAACTGGTACACAGACTAACAAAACCCACCACAGGGGTAGGAAAAAGATCCTCAACCTAACAGAGCCCTCAGCCCTGCACAGAGCCTAACACACCACTGGCTTAGCCTGGCTTCCCAGGATCAAGCTGATGCCGGCATAGATGTGTTAAAGGGGAAGGAATCAACGTGCTTAATGGAGCTGAGGTGGTTCCTGCATTGGAGCTTCGAGAAAAATTGCTCTGTGCCAGGTACAAAGGTCCTCACCCTCCTCCCCTTCCATCCCCTCACTGTGACCTGTGCTCCGTACTATCAGCCATGCCCTGGATGTAGCACAGCTTTATGCTTTTGCCCAGGTTTTCTCTGACACAATCAGGTAGAAACCAAGAGAAATTACTCAGTCTGATTTATTCTCTTTTGTCTGATTTGTTCTCTTTCTGCGTTTGCCTGGGATGCCTAGCAGCACAGTCAGAGCTACAGCATGACTGTTTCTTCTGCATGTGCTTAGACGAACGGCACAGCACGCAGACCTCTAAGCCCTGCACTCCCACAGTTAATTGCATGAGAGCTGTTTTTGCTACACGCACACGCAGTAACCTCTGTTCTCTAAGTGCCAAGCCACACTGTGCACATGCATATATTTTTATCGGGGAAATTGAGACAGATCTGAGACAGCCTTCTGTGTAGAGAACAAGGCAGCCTCACAGTGCTGCTAGTGTCTTTCGCCTGTTCAAGCACAGCCTCCCTCTTTGCTAGCTGAGTGGCACCATTTTGAGCTTTGCAGAAAGGCAGTGGCGTGTGGAGATGCGCCCAGACCTTCAGTGGGGAGCACTGCAGACGTGACTACCTGGGCACATGCGGATGGGAGCCAGGAAGGGGAGTGATTCACTTTTCACGGTATGATACACAACTCTCCACAGTCAATATGTTCCATTCGCAGACCCTGGAGCATCCATCCCTTCTTGTGGCACCTCTGCACACACACAGCGCCACGACAGCCGCCCAGGCCACAGCCAAAGCGCAGCGCGTGCTGCGGGGCTGCGCGCGGCCCTGGCCAGAGGGCTGTGGGGAAGGCGGCAGCCACGAATGCAGCAGCAGCGACGCGTCAGAGCAGAGCTGTGGCAACCAAAGGGTTGATCTGATCTCCGCCATCAGCAATTCAGAGGTGCTAATACCGACTGCAAGGGGAATGCAGAGCACTGCAGCCCGCACTGATGTGACTCATCCCCTTTGCAAACATCTTGCAAACGGCAGCTTTTCCTGCCGATCCCCAGGCTGTGCTCTAGCAGAGCTGCAGCTAGAAGCTGTTCCTCAGGAAAGGGCTTTGATGCTCTATGGTGGTGGCGGTACCACTGGGGAAGGTATTCCCACCCTCCTACTGCACACAGCCCTCGAGCAGGGAGGGAGGAGGGCTCGCCTGGCTGCGCGAGCAGCTGCATCAGCAACCTGGTCAAGGTTAAAAACAGCTACGCAGATGCTTAAAAGTATTTACAGGTCAGCTAAAAGAATCTCTCTCTCTTTTTTTTTTTTTTTTTTGTTTTGGATGGGTAAGAAAGTTGGTCTGGCAGCAGTTTGTTTTCCTCATCTTTAATTTACTTATCAGGTTCTGACTTTAATCCCTGTGGACTTTAGGAAAACGGAGTCTGCAAAGTCTGCACTTGGCCCAAAATGACAACCATAGGTCTTGGAAAATGTTTTAGCAAAAAGTAGGACGTGTGTAAGTTGTAACTTGCATTCAAAACACATAGTTGGGGTGCAGTCAATCTTCGGATTTGCCTGAAATGTGGGAAAGGGAAAAAAGCAGTGGGGAGAATAGGGTGAATTATTTCCTAAGTGCTTTTTCATCTGAAATAAAGCACTTCCCTTTAGCACTGAGCAAGTTGCTGCATAATTTTAGGCTGGATTCATTAGGAGTAAGGGGGAGAGGGAGGGATGCTGGCCCTGTGGCTAAGACAATGGGGGAACATCTGGCAGATCTGAGCTTGGAGCCTGACGCCGCTTTGTTCTTGCGACGTGACCGTAACAACATTGCCCTGCCTCTCTCTGCTTAATTTCCCTTGTGTGAAATAGGGGCAGCGCTCGCCTGTTCAGTGTGCACAAGCCACTGAGAGCTTGCTGTGTGTCCCCGGGTCGATACCTGCACTGACGACAACGCAAAGACAAGTGCTGCCTCGTGGATGTAACCAGAACCACAGGTCCTCGCCTGGACTCCAGAATGTCAGGTCAAACAGGATTCAGATGCAAACAGGGTTAGCTGGAGGCTTGGAAAGGCAGGTGACGTTTTGCAAGGCTCCGTCACCACCTGCTCCTTGCCCCTGCAATGCCCAGAGGAGTTTTAACACCCATGAATCATTTGTTTTGGTTTCTCCCAGGCAGCGCCTTGCTCAGAAGCAGTGGGCGTGGGAGAGAAGCAGAGCCCATGGGCTGGGGCCTCTCCTGCCCTCAGCACGAGAGCACGCATGCAGGTTAGTGTCAGGAGTTAACAGTCCCAGGCAGCACGTCATGCACTGGTTCCCTGCAGCCCCTTGGGACTCCCCATGCTCTGCCTCTCCTTGCCGTCTCCCTCTTCCTTGCTTCCGGACAGAGGTTGCTGGCAGCTGCTTGGCACTGTCCGCGCCGGCGCCCTGTGACCGTGCTCCTCCGCGGGCTGGCCCGGCGTAGCCCGGGGGTCGTCCTCCCGGCAGCTGATTCAGCGGCGCTCGTCCCGCAGCGGCTTACCAGGGCCAAGGTTGGAAACATTTATTTTAGCTGGGGTTTGGAAGGAAAACGTTGAAATCCTCTCCCTTCAGCAGGCTTCAAGGGCTCATGGCTTTCTGCCTAGATAATAGTGTTTTATGAGGAAGCTTTGGCTTTGGGGTTTTCAGACTAATTCCTTTCTCCTTCTTTTTTTCTATCCTGGCCCTGGGAAAGGGGTTTGGACAGCCCTAAACTGAAGCAAGACAAGTCATTCTTCCTCTTTCTCCACGCAAAAAAATAAAACGGGACTTTCCCCTTTATTCATTTAAAGGATGGGAACACCTTCTTTGGAGATGTTGCATTATCTGAGAGCACCCCATGCCCTTTGCCCAGGAAATAAGGGCTGATTTCTCAGTTTGCAAAGTGGGAGAAGCTCTCAGAGCCCCTCGAGCTGCTGCCAGAGCACTCAGCAAGGCTGCAGAGAGGAAGATGGGCAGGAAAAAGTAGTGAGAAACCCGAAGTGAACCAAAGACCAGGGCTTCATTTGAGCTCCACCAAGGCAAACCCTGCCCTTCTACGGCTTCCACTCCCCGCAGGTTAAATCGCTCCAGAGCACATGGAAAAGTGGACGCATCTGCTAGTGCCAACATCTCCAATATCGTGTCATGAATGGTGGTAACTAGTCCATGGTCAAAGCCGATGCCAATCCAGGCACACAGTTTAGACATATGTGGGAAAGTAGCTGTGGTCTGCAGGAGTTTCTCTGCTGACACACTCTGGATGGATTGATTTTCTGCAGCAGGAAAGGGCTATAGAGGAGGCTCACCACTGCCTGCATAATGGGATAGTGACATTTTTAGCATCATGCTATTTCCCAGCGACCACTGCTTTAAGCCTTTGGTGTTCTGCAAGAAACGACTCTTCCTGAAAAGATTTTGCCATGTCAGTAACCATGGCAGCTCAACATCCTTCTTTAACTAGCTGCTCTCTGCACGTCCAGGGAGAAGAGAGTTAATTTTAAAACATGCGGCATCTGTATCAATGCTAGAGAGAAAGGTTCCCTCAATTTCCTAAGCACCAGCAAAACCTAAGCGGCTAAATCGTAATCCCTCTTTAAGCTGGAGTTGCCAGGCCACATCCAAGGGCAGAGAAAAACCACGGCTATATTAGCAGGCTCCAAAACCATTTTCTGCACCGCCTATGGTGCAACAGAGGGGAGCCCACCGTGGCCTGCAAAGTCCCACCGCGGTGTCCAGCGACACAGGTCACTTCTGAAATACCTGCCGATGAGGGCTGGACCTTAGTGGTGCCTTTTCCCAGGGAGGTCATGTAAACATCTCTTGTCTTCTGCCCTGTGCGCCTCCCACGCACTCCTGGGGGACGCAGCACCTGCCAACCACAGCACCAAGGTTTTTGGTGATATGTCCTACCACTTGGGAGAGGAGGAGCAGCTCCTTCCCTTCAGATGCTGGCCTCTTGGCTCTTGCCGTCTGTTTGCTCTTCCCAGAGAAAAGGAGATGCACAGAATAAGAATAAAAACCTTCTGCCAGTTTTTACCACTGATTCTGCAGGGCAAATGTGCATTTTTGAAGTGTAGCCAAGGCAGGAGCAGGACCCAGCGGGCCAGGCTCGCTGGCTCTCCTGCTGACCCGCAAGGTTGCGTGTCGCCCTTTGACGTCCCATTTGCACAATCCACATCGCCCTTACGTCTGTCCTGCCCCTCCAGCCCTGACTTTGGCATTTATGAGCGAGCGATTCCTCAGGGACGGACTTGGCAGCCACCAACTGCTCAAGTTTAGCAGAGCAGTGCTCAAGATTGGCACAGGAGGATGGAGAGCAGAGAGAGCTAAAATGGGGAGGAGGGTTGTGCATCCCACAGGAGAGCCTCAGGGGTCAGGTTTGTCCAGGTTGGGCCAGAAAGATGGGCTGGGAATGGGCCAGGAGGCAAAATATTTGAGACTTTTTTTTTTTTTTCCATTTTCTGACCCAGTCAGGTTTAGCACTGAAGTCAAACCCATGAAGCTGTAATGCAGCGTTTTGGTTGGGGCGAACATGGGTGCCCTGAGGGCAGGAGTCCTTTTGGGCGCTGCACGTGCCACGAGCTCAGCGTCGCTCAGCCCTGGCCAGGCCAGGAGGGCTGGTTGAGGTGCGCTCAGAAGTGCCCACTGCAAGGCAGGCGGCGCCCGGGGGGCACCTGGCTGCGCAGGCAGGTCTCTCCGTGGGATAATGCAGCTCCTCACATCACTCTGCCACCAGGGGAGATCAGGGCTCCAGGTGCAGACCACCCTTCACCCCATCGGAAGGGCAGTTTCTGCCTGCAGGAGTGTCCCCACCTCCCCTCTGCCCCTGCAGGGTCCCTCGCTGCCGCCGGGCCCGGGGCAGCCGGCTGTGCGCGGGTGTTAGGAGCGCTCCACCTCGGCCAGCCGCGCCGGCACCGGGAGCTGCCGCACGGGCGAGGGCAGTGGGGCCATTCGGGGTGTCCTCCGCGACGCCGAGGTGCTCAGCGAGACTGAAACTGGGCCCGGGCCCGGGCCCTGCGGGCGCCCCGCGCTGCCGGGCGCTCTCGGGGCAGCGGGGCCGCCGCTCCGCGCTGCGCAGCGGGGCTGACGTCACCCTGCCCTGCGCCCGCCGCGCTGATTGGCTGCGGGTGACGTCAGCGCGGGGCTTCCCCCCCCTTTTTTTTTAACCCTGTGTTTTTTTTTTTTTTTTCCCCGAGGTATGACCTCATCGCCGGCGCATTCCCGGCGGCGCGGAGCGGAGCGGCGCGGAGCCGAGCGGCCCCTGCGGGCCCGGCGGCGCCGCCAGCGGCCGCGGCAGCCGCGGAGCCGAGCGGAGCGAGCGGCCTGCGCCGCGCCGGGTCAGTGCGGGCCGCGGGCGGGCGCGGGTGCTCACACGTACCTGCGCGCAGCGCAGCGCGCGTGTGCGCGGAGGCGCGAGCGCTGCGTCCCTGCGCGCGGCGGGGGGCACGCGGCTCCGGCGCGGCGCCTACGCGGCCCCGCGGAGCGCAGCGCAGCGCGGGACACGGACACGGCGCCAGCGCCGCCCGCCGCGGTAGGGGGGCTGCCCTGCAAACGCGAAATGTGTGTGTGCGAATGCGTACCCACGCACCCATTCTGCGCGATTATGTGTGTGTGTGTGTGTATGCGTGAATTTATATATATGCTTGCGATTATATATATATTTATGCGCGCATTTTACATGAATGCACATATATACGGCTTTGTTGTTTTAAAGGGGGGGTGCGGAACATGCTTGTGCAAAACAGAACATGTAAGGGGGGGGTGGCAAGGTGCTGCCTCGCGAGGGCAGCGGTGCCCGGTGCCCGCTGTGCTGCGCACCAGGAGTGGCGGAGCATCCCTACGGATGCGCTTGCCGCAGGTGCGCAGGGATGCTGGGCCGGCGCGGGCCCCACGCTTGGCGCTCTGCTTTGGCTGAGGGGAACTTGCTGGCGGTTTTGCCTTTGAGGGGCCGAGGCTTGGGGTTTGAGGAGCTGGTGTTAACGGCGCTGTGGTTTCCTCGTGATGAGAGAGTTTGGAGCATTGCCGTCTGTCCTTGCCGTGTGAAGGCGCCCAGGGAAGCCGGCATGTGTTTGGCAGCGGGGGTTTCATGCAGCATCTCACCACTGCAGCTCTAGAGGCGCTGCTGGCGATCGATGAGTTAAGCTGCCCGTTTAAAATAATACCCTTGACCTCCTGTAATGTGCGTGGAGCAATTGATCATCTCCCCCCTCCCTTATTATGTTGTGATAAATGTTGGCTTTTGTGCTGAAAGTTAGAGTTGCTTTTCGCTATCTGGATTCCTGATTATTTTCCTTTATTGATAAGCAAGATCCCTCTTTCTGCTCCCCCTCCCGCTCCTTTCTCCTCCCCCAGAATTAAATTCCTGAGCACAGGAGGAGCTGATGTCAGTGCTTCAGCTCGCGTTGGGGGAGCGCTGCGCACAGGTCAGTAATTTGCGGTTTTGCTGCGAGGAGGGACGTGGTGCAGCAGGGCTGTGCTGCTGGGGCTGTTTGCCTTTGCTGGGCACGGCTGCGCTTCTTAGTGGCATTACAGTAGTAGCAAAAGCTCCCCGGTGGGGAGCACAGCCCACTGGGCGCTGCATATTCGCATGGCTCAGAAGCATTGTCCCCGTCCCAGCCAGCGAGCAGTCGTGAACAGCGCTGCGGTCACTTGGCGGAGGGCTCGGTCTCCCTCATGTTTGAGGCGCAAAGACGGATGCCCCCCACAAAGAGGACGGTGCAGCCCAAGGAGGCTGGCGCAGGCGGCGGGGAGGGCTGTGCCGGCAGCGCGCCGGGGCCATGGTCACCTTGAGGCGGGCTTGCCCGTGGAGCTGTGCCTGCTGCCCGCTTAGCCCTGCCACGGCAAAGGGCTCGGGGCACGGCTGCTTGCAGGCTGCAGTTCAGTGGTGCAGAGCTTTGTTTCCAGAAGGATTTGATGCATGGGATTTGGCACTCGCAGACTTGGGCTTGCCCGTCTCAGAGGGGCTTCTAGGTGCTCTTGCCTGTGGTCTGCGCCCTTCAGGTTTCCTCTGCAGAAGAGGTGTGCCAGGTTTGGGTCTGCTTGGGGCTTCCTGCGTTTGCTTTGGGTTTGCTTGCAGCAGTTGCCAAAACAAATAAGCTGCAGCACAGCAAACTTCCCTGGCCATACCTAGGGTGCCTGCAGGGGCTACACGGGTGCCTCGTCCTCAGTTTTGAGTAGCCCAGCCCTGCTGGCAGGTGCGAATGTGTGGGGCCGTTCAGATGACCACTGCCATCGGGACGTCTGGAGATGGCAGAGCAGATAGGTGCCCAGAAGCCTCTTTAGGATGACAATACGCGTGACTTCCTACCCTTGCAATAAGCACAAGTAGAGAAATCCATGGTCTAGCTCTTCTCTTGAATGTGGGTTCTGAGATGAAAGCATTTCACACCAAAATGCTTTCAACTCAACAGTTTAGCCCTCTGTGACTTTCATTTGTCCCTGCCTTTATGCAAGGTAAGGAATAGGGGAAGGAATCTTGGATCTAGCTTTCCATTATAAAATCAAGCTGCTTTACTTGGAGACCTCAGCAAAGTGGCCAGATTTCTCAGGGCTCTCGTATGGAGATCACTTGGCATTTGTTTGCAGAGATGTTTTTGTTGGATGCCTTGCACATTGGTGAGGAGCCCACAGAGGTGCCTGCCTTTGGAGAGTTTGTCACCTGAAATGAAATATGGTGCTGGTGCTGCTACCAAAGCAGCCCCGAGGGCTGGGTGAGCCTTGTCGGTTTTGTGTCTCATGCTGGCAAATTGCCTCCTCAGAGATGGGGGAGAACTTGCTTCTCCCCCGACAATGACTTCCCCACGAAACCCCCCAGATGGAGAACATTTCTGTTGCAGAAGAACTTCTGAATATGGCTCTTGTCAGGATGAGCCTGAAGGAGCTCCCAGTCCACCCCATCCCCTCTACCTGTCCACCTCCGAGCGCTTCTTTCCTCCTGGGTCAGAACGTGGAGTTCATACAGTTGCTGTCCTGTTCCAATTTGCTTGGTTGGCTATAAGTAAGGCTCCTCTTCAGGGTAAGCGAGCAGTTTCTCCAGTGCATAGCTCAGGTGAACTTTGGCTCCAGAAACCCTGACGCCCGCAGGTAGGGTACATATTAAGGCTCTCTGGGACCAGCGCAGGAAAAGGAGGCGCTTCGAGGCTTGACAGTCTTGACTTCTGGAGCTGACCAGTAGGATGCTACCAGCACACTGCACCTGCAACCTGAGTTTTGTAGAGAACAAGACGATAAAGAGCTTGCAAGTGCTGTATCCTCTCCTGGGAGGACAGCTCGCGGATTAAATTAGGCTGGAGCATTTGTAGATGTTTTTGCCTCTGCTGTTGATGTAAGGCAGAGTTAAGGGGGAGCTGGCTGCAGAAGGCCGCTGCACGGAGGAGCTGCTTTTCCTCCACATGCTGTGCCTTTGCATCCCGGGCTTTTCTTTCCTGCTCTGCATAGAAGGCTCTGCAGCCAGACCTTCACTGCTGTCATCCAGCGGGGAAAGCTGGAAAAGGCTCTGCTGCAGCCTCATGCCCTCTGGGCTTTAAAACCTGTTTTTCTGGCTCTGCATTTCTCCTCTGAAGATAGAGCTGTCCCACCTGATACATGTGTAGTGGGAGGGAGACACCTGAGTAATTTCTGGCCTGCTCCACGTGGGGAGGTGAGAGGGTCTGAGACCATTCATGAGATAAGGAGCGAGTGAGCTCACATGTTCTCCAGCTTGCTGAGGAAGGCCTGTGTGTGCTTCGTGAGCCTGGGCAGTATTAGGCTTGGAGGAGCTAGTGGCCGAGGCGCTCTGGATAGTGCTGTGGCAGTGCTGCCTTGGAGCGGGTGTTTCTCTCAGGTGGGCCTGGCAAGGCTTGGCCCACGCAAGCCGAATCCCTGCCAGAGACTAAGGGTGAGTTCCTGAGCGCCGGCTGAGGTGGATGCCTTGGTCACCTGCTCTCTTCTTTAGCAGAAGGTCATGGAAAGAAAAACAAATTGTTATCTCTTCCTCTTGCAAGAGCTGTTTGTAGACTCTACCTCCAGCAGGAAGTAAGATGATTAAGGGTCTGGAGCATCTGGTGGAGCCCTGGAGCAGGTTGCCCAGAGAGGCTGTGGAGTCTCCATCCTTGGAGCTATTCCAAACCTGCCAGTCCCAGGTGGCTCTGTTCAGCTGGGAGGCTTCACTGGGTGATCTCCAGAGGCCCCTTCCAGACTCAGCCACTCAGCGGTGCTGGGTCGCTGTGCAGGGGCTGCATTGGTGGCTGCCCCCGCAGTGTCCGGGGGCTTCTTGGCTGCTCTGAGCCCAGAGTTTCCAAAAGCGACACGTGTTGGTTGTTTGCCCAGTTAATGACTCTTGGAAAGGAGCGGTATTTGAGAAGACAGGGGCTGTGGCCACCCAGGCTGGGATGGAGGGGGAGGCAGGAGGCACTCCCCGGAGCTGCTCGGCTCCGTGCGGAGTGCCTGAGCGTGGCCAGGGAGCAGTGCCAGCGCCGCGGGGCTGGAGCTGGGCTTGTGCCGCATGAGGATGAAGCGAGTGACGCACTTCGCGCTGAGTTAATTTAAGATCATTCCAGCAGCCTATCTGGGACTAGAAACACTTCCTTACTTCCCTCTTTTCTTCCTTTTCCCTTGACGCCTCTTCCCGTGTCGTTTCCTGTGTATGGAGAGCCCTCAGTTCCCGTGTGCCCATCCTGAGGTATGCCTATGTGACCTGTCTGCTTGCAGTGCATCACTTATTAAAATGAGTCTCTAGGTTTGTTGGGGCAGAGACTTTAGGTTCTTCAGGCTTCTTTTCCAGAGCACTTCAGAGTGTGAAAGCAGCTCTCTGCAGAGCTTTTTTGCATGCTGAGCCATAGGCAGCATGATTTCTGAGCCCACTGATGTTTGGGGAGGACCCATTAGGTGACTAGAAGGAAAAGAAACCCTGAAGTTAGTTCAGCTTTAAGGGAGAGAGGATTTGGAGCAGGTGACCTCCTGATGTTCCTTCCAATCTAAATTATTCTATGACTGTTCCATAACCGCCTGCCATCCTGTTTCTCCCCTGCTTCTGTAAAATACCTGTTATTAAGCAGTGGTGGCGAGAGGGCTTGAAACAAGGTGGCCCATCGCTTTGATCCGCATGGAAATTCCGATGACAGCATCACCCTGGCATGCTGCCCTTCACAGCGCCCGCCCCGAGCGCCGCTCCTGATGCAGTGCGTCGTTCTGCTCCGCCTCGGCCTCGCAGCATTACTCATCTGGCTCAAAGGTGTGCGCTACACCCGCATCCACAGCTTTGCATCTCCCCTCCTTTTTAATAAGGGGCTTAGGGCTTTGAGGAGAGCTGCTGTACGAAGCTAGCAAACGCTGATTCAGCTGATATGGCAGGAGCTGTGGTAGACATTTCAGTCTGTTTATTAGATGGTTGCAGGGTTTTTTTCTGCAGCAAGTCGAAAAATTAAATGCATTAATCCAGCATCTGCTTAAATTACACATCTTCCTTTGAAATTCAGCCTCTCTTGAGGAACTGGGGACCATTTTTCCTCCAAACAGAGAGGGTCCATCAGCATCCAGGGCATTCTATTGACAAGAAGCAACCAAGGAGTATCTACAGCATCTGACTGCTGTTGCGTTGCCTTTAGCGACCCGGGTGTCAAAGCCTGCGATCACAGCCTGGTCCTGTTTGAGCTGTAGCTTGAGTGCAGTTATTCATTGCATCTTCATCTGCCTTGGCCAGGAGCCTTGCGTGGGGAACGGATGGGCCCAGCCTGAGCCTCGCTTGGCACTTGAGGCTGTTGAGCAGAGAGCTGGTACGGAGAGGGTGCCAGCGCTGCTGCCTCCGGAGCTCGTGGAGGAAAAAGGGATTAACCGTGTGCATGCAGGGGGGAATCAAAGCAGGGAACCCCTCACAGTTCCCGCGTTTCCTGCCCACCCTCCCTAACCTCTGGCACCCAGGAGGTGGCTCGGCTAACCCAGCGGCGGAGCCGGCTGCTGCCCTCCCTGCTGCTGCCTCACAGGGCGACCAAGAGGCCTCTGGCTTGATGCGAAACGCCCTTCCCCAAGTTAGTCTCTGGGATGGTAAAGGGGCAAATCGCCTCCTGCCCGCTGAGGGAAGTTCATTATTGCAGCAAAACTGACACAAATCTCTGACTGGGCAGAATCTCCCTGGATACGTCCTTTTGTACAGCACTCACATTGTGCCATTAAAAATAGATCTGTGCATTCTCCACTTGCTTGCTGAATGCTGATGCCTATGATTCTGTGTCATCCTCACAGTCTCATCTGCTTTGAGTTTGGCTGCCTCTTTGTCTGCCACCTGAGCAAGGTTCATTCAGCAGAAACTGATAATAAAGATAAGTATGGCTCTAGTGGGGTCTAGAAGGACTGGAAGGAGGGTGAGAAGGAATGAACTCATCTTACTTAGCTGCAGGTCAGCTCCCATTCCTGAACAGGCAAGATTTGGTGCATGTTTTCAATTACAGGTTAAAAATCACCTTACTGACGCGGAAACTAGCTGGAGAATGTTGAAGCTTTGGCTATACATGATATTACATCTCTGGTGCTTTGCAACTATGGAGTTAAAAAAATACGTATGCTTCAATGTCTGCTTGGAGCTGGTGAGAGGATTACTGCCCCGCTAGGAAAATGGTTAATGAGTTCGTGCAGCTTGCTACCTACAGTAGCAGTGGTGATAGTGGTTAAAAGAGAGTATCCATGTTACAGAAACCCTGCCAAATGTAGCTGTCAGTAACAGGCTAAGCCGCAGGACCTGCTGTGTAGAGAGGAGCTCTGGTTTCTGGCTAGTAAGCAGTGGCTCCCTGTAGCCACTGGACCTGTGTTTGTCTGGGGTGGTCAGGATGCAGGGAAGACCTGCAAAACACTCTGTTTGACTCCCACGTGACTTGTGATTAAGGTGACACACCACCCTGCAGTGAATCACAACCCATAAGGGGAGCGGAGAGCACAAGGCAGGAATGTTAGCTCTGTCTTTTCCCATTCCAAGGGCTCCTTCTAGATAAAGGTAATCCTTTGAAACCCAAACTCAGTGCCTTCTCTTTGTGGTGATAAGAGGTGGAGCGTGTGCTGACAAGTGCTAATTCATCCCAAACCTGTAAGCCATTTATCTTTTGTGGGCATATAGGAAATTCAGCAGGCCTTGGACCAACTCAGAGAAGTCTTGCAAGGCATGTTACTGCCCTGGGGGTTGCATCATCCTGTGCAAAGTCAGTGTAATCCCTAGGATATGAACTGAATTCTGGTCTTCTAAGGAGGGCCAGAGGTCCAGCTGGCATACAGTTATTCATAAATGAGTCCATGGTTCTATTTGTCATTTAAATTTGGAGGAATAATGACAGTGCAGGTGGGCAGGTGCCTGTGGACCTCCTCTGTCTTTGCTATGTCCTAGCTTACCTCCATCTAGGCACATTTACCACCTTGAGCCTTACCAGCCTGCAGACTGCCTGTGGACTCTGCTGAGAGGGACAAATTCATTTTGCTTTTGCTTGTTCTTGAGAAGTGAAATGCTGATGTATGTATCTCCTGCCATGGAGAGCCATAGTTTAATCCTGTGCATTCTTTCCTCTGGCAGGTAGTTACGGTGGGCAAATAGCACTCAGGTTCTGCCAGACCTTTCTCCAAGAGCTCGAAAGTACACCCGGCAGGTATTTATGGTGTCTGGTGTCCTAGAACAAGAACCACCCTGACACAGCACCTACCTGCCTGCCTTTGTGGGCTACCTCTAGTCATTCTTACTGCAGAAAGGAAAATGAGCCACTGGAGATCCCCGGGACAGGCCTGTGGTAGCCCCTGCGCCCGTCCATGGGCTCACATGGTTGTCCAGGGGAGATGCTGCTAACGCGGCTGGCCAAGCAGGCCGTGGGTAGTGAGGGCGCCTGAAGCACCAGTGGGACTCGATGACCTGTGTCCTGTGCAACGTGTCCCTTCTTGCACCTGGCCGTGACGTGTGCCAAGCTGGTCAAAGGAGGCCGTGCCGCCAGCCCCTGGCCAGCGCTCGGCTTGGCAGGGTGAGTAGGAACGGAATAGCTTTGTGTTAGAAAGCAGTGTGCTTCATAGCTTCATCCTCGGTGAGAGTGAGGACAGTGAGTATATGTCTGGCTGGTCTTGCATAACCTTTGGACTTGGCTTTTGGAGGTTTTGAAATGAAAGTGTTTGTTCACACTAAGGGGGAAAACCATATAAATCATGTGCAAAGTATGAGTCTCAGCGAGGGGAAAACTGACCTTGTCACCTGGAGTCTGGATACTTCGCTCTCTGCTGTTGCTGTTGGCTATTCCCAACAGCAGCCTGATCTCCAGACTGACCCCCTGGGCTGCAGTCACCTTTCTCTGGCCACAGCTGGTCTGAAATGTTTTCATACATGTGCAGCACTTCACCGGAGCGGGTAAGTGGCATTTGCGTATGCAGTCGCAGCCGTCCCGAAGCCGGTGGTGTAACACGAGGCAGTGGGAGGGATGCAGGCCCCTTCCCGGGTTCGGCTGCGACCCACAGAGCGGCCCTGCCTCGTAGGGTGACGGCGCATGTGGAAGACTCGCTCGTGGCTCCCTGGGACGCGCCGCCTTCCCTCTCCCCTCGCCTCACTGCCCTCCTGCTGCACGGCTGCAGCAAGCCCAGCCCAGGGGCCTGCAACGCGGCGAGCCGCACCGCCCGGGGCCCGGCGGCCAAGCTCTGCCGGCAGCCACGGGCCTCCATGTACCAGGGGCTGCCACAGGCCTCCGCGCCGTTCCCCTTGCGTGGCGTGAAGGCAGCATGTGTCCCTTTGCCCAGGCTCCTGCTTTCCCAGCCATGTCCTCTGACAGAAAACACCTCTGTGCATCTGGGCTTGGGGCTTTGGTTCCTGGAGGGGAGCTTCCCCTTCCCAGTGCCTGGCGGCTGCCCGCGCTCTGCTTGTGCAGAGGGGCACCATGGTACTTCTACCTGGAGAGTGTGCAGGAAGCGCAGAATGAGGGTACGAGACCAGCAGCCTGGCATCTTGCTCTGGCTGTCCTGGGAAACGTCTTGCGGGGCCCCGCAGGTGCAAAGGGGATAGCAGGGTGTGACAAGGGGCTGCAGCTGCACTGCCTTTGCGCCCCTGGGACTCTGTCATGTCCCTCCGAGCCACCACGTAGCCCCGTTTATCCCCGCTCCGGTAAGGGTGCAAAAGGCAGTGTCTGTCCCCTCTTCTCCATCTTGTGGTGCTCTGGGCGCTGACAGAGATGAGACAATGTCTGCTCTGCCTCAGCAATATCTCCCTTTGCAGCCTCTTGCCTCCTTCCCCTCAGAGCAGCCCAGCTTTACGTGTCCACCTCACAGTATCTGCTGGTGGGCCCTGGGGTGCCTCCGTGTCCTCTGGCTTCACGGCAGCAAGGCTGGACGTGCACCCTTGGCATCTGGGTTAGTCAGGGTAGCTGACAGGGCCAGCTGGACATGCACCCTTGGCACCTGGGTTAGTCAGGGTAGCTGCCGGGGCCGGCAGGATGCCCTCGCGCTGAGGTGCGCCGGGGCGCCTCCCTCCTGCAGCGCCCGAGGCCGAAGCGGCGTCGCGCTCCGCGGGCGCCTGGCCCGCGGGGGCCGCGAGCAGCGCCAGGACCGCGCGCGCCTGTTGCCTGGCAGCTCTGCCGTTTCCAGGGAAACCAGAGGTGCTAACTTGTTAACGAGCCCCGTGGCCCTGATTGCTGCTGCAAAGTAATAATAATAATTAGCCACAGTCCCTTGATTTAGGGATCCCTCAAACAGCAGGAGCCTGCGAGGGGAGTTTGTGAAGTGCTCGACTACTTGAAGGAAATAAGGGGATGGAGAGGGAAAAGGAGGGAGATCTCGGTGAAAGTGCCAGATTTTACATCTTGATAAAGGTCTGGAGAGCTGGGGGGTTGGCGTGAAGCCACCACCGTCACGGGCGTTGAGCTAGCAGTTACCTTCTCAGCATCCCTCCAGTGGCTGCTGCTCCCAATCTGATGCTGGGTAGAAGGAAGAGCCTCATCACCTCCTACCCTGCGGTGCCCGCAGGCAGCCTCTCTGCTCGAGGGCGCTGTGGGTGCATGGCCATTTCCAGCTCTGTGCTGGGGAACAGGCAAATCGCTGGTGTTCGGTGCTGCTGGGTCCCCAAGGGAGGTGGCAGTTTTTAGGGAGCAGCTGCTTTCACAGGTTACCCAGGGGCAAACTAGCAGTAGCTTCTCTGCGGCTAGAGCCCTGTGGGCCTGCTCTTCCTGCTCAGTAAATGGAAGGCGGGCAATGCCTTTGGAAGAGCGTGCTCCTGGGATGATGCATGCTGTACAGCCGGTCTCCCTTCTGTTGTGGAAATTTGCTTGTGCAGTGTGAGCTGACTGTCCCCGAGGCATCACTGTTCCCTGAGCTGTGTGCTCAGTTGCGTGCGGGGACCTCATCCTGCATGTCCTGGCTCCGGAGTTGACCCTTCCCACATCTTCATCTTTGCGCAGTCCAGCCTGAGGGGGATGTATCCCACAATGTCTTCTGTGCGTTTTGCACCACGTCGCAGTCCTGCTAGAGGCAGCAAGGGATGCGACCATGTGGGAAGGGCCCCTCCTGGACACAGCTGCTTGGTTAGTGGTTAGTGAGGTGGAGGGTGTCTACAGAGTGAGGTTTAGCGTGTCTACAGAGAGTTACTGGCCTTCCTGTTGACATCTGCAGTGCAGGAGAAACCAGCTCTGCATCCTGCCCTTACACACGTGCTTCTCCTGGAGGCCTTGTGCAAGATGCTGAACTGAAGGTTGGACCAGAGTAGCCTCCACCTCAGTGACTCCGTGTTGGGCCAGCCCAGGCATGAGTTTCCACTGGTCTGTCCTGGCTCTTGGATGAATTCAGGCTGGGGCCTGTTTTGGATATTCTTGCTCTCTTGCCTGGCCTGAGCAGAAGAGGGTCGGAGCGGGAACAGCCAGAGCGCTGCTGAGCTGCAGTGGAGATTTGCTGTCGTCCCAGCTGGGCACGTCGTGTCCAGCCTGTGGCGTGCGCTGCCCACCCGAAAGGTGTTTCCACGGAGGCGCCTGCCAGGGATGCGCTGGGGCCTGAGCAGCGTGGTTAGCTCGTGCGTCAAGCTCTCTGCCTGTCTCTCTGTCCCTCGGCTGTGGCATGGCCCCTCCTGCTTTGCTGTCCCCATTCAGCTAAGCCATGTGCCCATCTCCTCATTACAGGCACTCCAGGGAGAGGTGGGATTAAAGGATTATGGTAATGTTCTTCAGGAACACTCAAGAAGATTAAGATGGCTTTAATAAACTGATAAGCGAGGGACACGGCTATGTTTCTGAAACCCTAATTTAGGCTCCAGGTTAACCTTTTCCCCCTGCTCTGGAGACTGCTCCCCTGTCACCATGGTGAGGTAACAGGAAATTTCTTATTTCTGCAGTGCTGCATGGCCAAGCCTATGCCTTCCTCTTTGCCTTTACTTATGACCCAGAAAGTGAGCTCCCTTCCCTCCCTTCTCTCCTTTCTGTCCCTTCCCTCCCTTCCCTCCCTTCCTTCCCTTCCTTCCTCCCTCCCTCCCTCCCCTCCTCGTATCTTGTCCCGGTAAGGAGGTGTTAAAGCTTCTGCATTTCAGACACCATCTTGCAGGTGTCCTGTGGGGTGCTGTGGAGGTTCCCTCATTTACCTGCCTTCCCCAGTAGCTGGCAATCCCCTGTTTTTCTCTACACGAGCCCCTGCTGCTCAGCCTGGCTTCACAATTTCATGTGGTGGCTGGCAGTGCAGGATCTCGTCCACCTTTGACCTGGCTGGACATGTGCACGGAGCAGGTAGCAGCAGCAAGGGCCACCAGAGCAGCTGGCAGCAGTCCTGCCAGCCAGCTGTGTGACATCCCTTCCAGTGCTTGTGCCGGGACACTCTGGAGTGGCAGAGCCTATGTTAGTAGCTGCCCAGTGTGCGGCCAGGAGCATGCTAGACGTTCCCCCAAAATTCATAAAACCCTGCAGTGGCAGTGCTCGCCAGGGGCTCTGGGACAAGAGCACTGAGCCCTGCCTGGCTGTGTGTCCTCCACAAGTCCTTGGCTCTGCATTTTGGTTGGCCAAGGAGAGATAGCTCTAGAGATAGCTGTACAAGATTGTGACGGTTTGGAAAGACCCAGCTCCTCCCGCGAGCCTTGGTCTAGCAGAAAGGGTACAGCTCCCCAGGACGGCCCTTGCTTATCTCCATCCCACAGGAATGCTTTTGGTCCAGCAAAAAGGGTTGCAGAGGGAGCAGAGTGGAGCAGCCTTGTGCAGCCTGCCCATGTGGAGCCTGGCACGGAGCAAGCTCCCTTTCCTTGCCTCTGGGGAAACGGGGCCTTCCTTTTTGTGGGCAATCCAGAGAGGAAGGATGTGTCGTCTTTCTGGGTCCTCAGCTGTGCCTGAAAGCCCCAGGCTTTCCCCCTCGCTCGCTGTCCGGGGAGCAGGGTGGCAGACCCGTTGTCTCCAGACACCGTGCAGCGTGTGTGTGTGTGCCCAGCGCATCAGATCGCTCTTTATTCCCACTCGAGCATTTCACTCGTATCCCTCCATCTCGGCATTATCTGCATCTTTTTGTCTGTCAGCTCCCTCCCTTCCCTTTTATCGCTAGACATAATTGGAAGAATCAAGAAGCATTCACAGCCCGGCAGCCTCATGGAGAAGGGCAGAGAGGGTGATTTGGGAGCAGGGTGTGAAAGAAAGGCGCCGGGGGAAAGCTGGCTAATTTGCATCCTTTCCGAGTGCCCCGGCTCGGGAGCCAAGTGCGGCGGGGGGTCTCCTGGCAAGGCGGGAGCGCCGTAATGAGGTGGGTCACGTCGCAGCAGGTGCTGCCGCGCGCCCCTCGCGCCCTCTGCTCAGAGCTGCTTCGGTTTTTAAGCCCCCTGAGGAGGGCAGCGGGGGACAGCACTCCAAGGGGCGGGAATGCTCCGAGTGGTCCCCGGGAGGAGGGACGGAAGGCGACAAGCTCGCTGTGCGGCCAGGAGGGCTGGGGACAGCCACACCGCCGTGCTGCGGGGTGCAAAAGGCTTCGTGCCAGGAGGAGCCGTCACCATTGTGGTCTGTGAGGGATTTTTTTCCCTCTTTTTTTCCTTCAGTTGATTTAGCATGTTAGCAGAGGTAGCCTGTGTGTGTTACACACATAAGGCTATACATTCTGTCGTGGCCTGACGTTGGGAACTTAGATCTTGAAGCTCAGGACTTCTCTCCTCCTGCTTTGTGAAGCAGATCTGGGAGCCCAGGCAATGGGGGCTGCTAATTCTGGGATCCCGAGCCAGAAGCCTGGAGATGCCAATCCCCTCACCCTTGTATTTGGTGCCTTTACATCCTTTCTCTGCAAGCTGGCTGTGTCCCCCAGACTCGATGACCAGTATCAGAGATCTCTGGCATTTCCTGCACACACACATCTCCTCGCCAAGCAGGATTTTTTTGCAATACAAGTAGGTGTCAGGCTCTGTGTAAGGACCTTTGTTTTCTCTTAGTGTAAAAGGTCCTTAGCCCATTTAAGCGAGAAGTGCCTTTCCCTGTGCATGTAGCAGCAAGGTCTCTGCTCGTGACCACGGTGGCATGTCCTACCCACGCATCTTCTTCATGTCCCCACTGCCACAGCGGTGGGTTCCCTCCAGCACTGTGCCTACGCCGCAGGGACTTCAGAGTACAGGAGCTTCCAAGACCTGCTGGCTTGCTCAGGACTTACAGGGTGACTCATAAGCCTGCTCTAGCCCATGGACCAAATCCTGGCCCTGCAGAAGTCAATGAAAGTCTTTATGCTGGCCTCTTCAGGCACAGTATTCATGGTCTTCCTAATTCAGACGCATTAAAGCTTCCATGCAACAGCTTGTGGGTTCTCTCTAAAACGCCATCTGGCAGGAGCCTGGTAATAACCCTGCTTATTTTCTGAATGACTACAGTGGCATTAAAAACTAATGCCATTAAAACTCGCCTACGATGACGTGGGCCATTAAAACATAAGAAGACACCTCAGCTAACTGCCCGCAGGTTGCCTCTTGCTCTGGCTAACCCCATGAGCTGGGCTTGGAGGAAGCTTATTCTTCTGAAGCACTTCACAGAAGACCTGACTTGACCGTGCTTTCCTCCTGAGTTGGAGCCAGATGTCTCCTGCTCCGTGTGAATCGGCTTGCAAAGCCTGTGCAAGTGAGAGGACTCCAGGAAGGAAGAAGCAAGCCTGCTTCCTCCTGCCCCAGGCACTGCCAGCACCGCTGAGCATCACTGCCTCAGACCTGGGAGGGAGAAGGGACTGTCCTGCAGCCAGGAGAGACAGTCATGAGCTGGGGCTGATTAAAAAAAAAACACAGGTGAAATCCACTGTGCAGTGACCCACATGGGCAGGCAGCTTGCTTTGGTGGGATGTCTGATCTGTTGTCGTTCAGGAGTGCAGCATTAAAGCTGGACATACATGGTCTGTGAAAGCATTAGCTCCATTTTCAACAGAGGTCGGAAGAAGCAAATTGCTTGGAGCTGTTAGGCTAGGAGAGGGAGAGGAGAGGAGGAGATGCTCAGGCCCATGCGCATCTCTGGTGTGCCTACACACGCAGCCTGCAGCTCTGCAGTGATAGCGAGGCTCAAGGAACAGCTCTATAGATGCTACACGCTTAGAGACTCCTAAATAAGCTCTAAAAATGGTGACAATCCCAGGGAAGACAAATAGAGAGTAGCCGTTCATGGCCTCTTCCAATATAGGAACCAAGGGTCGTCCAGGAGAGCCATCCACAGGTTCAGAGCAAACCAGAGGAAGGACTTGTTCGTAATGGCTGGCAAGCCTGCCGCAGGACAGCATGCATATTAAAAGCTGACATGGCTTCAAAAAGCAATTAGGCATATTCATGGAATAAAGCTCCACTGAGGGCTGTTATATTCAGAGATAAAACCTCTGGCCCAGGAGGTTCTTAAACTAGAGTTGACTGCAAGCTGTGCAAATATACCTAGAAAGCGTGCCTGTATCCTTGTCTTGTTGCTCCCTTCTGAAGGCATCTGCCAGCAGCCACTGCCGAAGCCTGGGCTAAAAGTCTCCTGGTCTCTGTCCAGCTGTTCAGGGCTCACATCCATTCACGTTCTCCACTAGCCTTTCAGGGGCAGCCTGCTCATACCCAGCCCTGTCGGTGTTACAGCAGTGCAATGATGCTTGGGCTACAGGGCTGAGCAGAATTGCCACCTGCTTCATTTCTGTAGATCTGCCTCCTTCTGCACCTCCAGTGGATAGTGCACGGGGATAGAGGCTCTTAATATAAATTGGTTGTCTTTGTACAGACATTCCTTCTTGGCTTCTTCCACCCCTGCTTGAGAGATGTGGGCTGAGAGCGGGGGGAAGTCAAGGTACCAGCAAATACAAGCAGAGACGTCTGAACATGGTAAAGCTCATAGTCAAGGGGAAGGAGTTTTAAGGGGTAGAGTGGGGCTTGGGATGGAAGAAGGATCAAAGGGGAGAGTGGTGGTCTCTGACCAGCATTTTGCCTTACCCTCATTTCCTCCTTTTCTTTCTCCTCAGGTTCAGCACAATGAGTCGGCACCCCAGGCTTTAGCCGTGTGAGGAGACCAGGGCAGTGCTGCTGTGCTCACACCCTACCCCCTCGCTCCTGTCTCGGGGGGAGACCAGTGCTGGCTGTCCTGCCCTGCCCTGCCCGCCCGCCCCTTGCCCCTGCTCGCTGCAGAGGGGACAGACCCGTTATGGCAGGGGACAGGCTTCCACGGAAAGTGATGGATGCTAAGAAGCTTGCCAGCCTCCTGAGGAACGGGGCAGAGGGCACCCTGGTCATCGACAGCCGCTCCTTTGTGGAGTACAACTCCTGGCACGTCCTCAGCTCCGTCAACATCTGCTGCTCCAAGCTTGTCAAGAGGCGACTCCAGCAGGACAAGGTCTCCATTACAGAGCTTATCCAGCCAGCCTCCAAGATGAAGGTATGGGATTTGGCCCTGTCTTGCCTTTGTGCCTCGTTGACCTCCCCTTCCTCAGGAGAGGGATGCAGGGGCATGAGTCTCTGACTCTGACAGCATGGGGTGCAGGGTTGTGGAGACAGACTCACTTAAGGGCCAGTCAGGGTGTGGCCGGGATGTCCTGCTTTTCCGCTTTGGCACGTTGCTGCCACTTCTCTTTGGCTCTTCCTTTACCCTTCAGAAAGATGGAGCATGAGCTCTTGTGTCCACAGCCCCGCAGGGCTGTCCTCAGAGATCTGCTACTTTCCCCACCACGTCCCAGCCATGTGGCACCCCCATGCAGGAGCCCTCCACAGGCAGGTCTAACAGGTACACCAGCCTGTATGCTGGCAAACAATCCCACCAAAGCCTTCCTGGAGCTGTAAGCTTAATCCCTTGCTAAAAACTCTTCCCCTCCCCTCTGTCATCTCTAACTCCATTCAGGGACATGTAATCCTCCTCCCTTGTGACGCCAGAAGCTCTTATCCGGTGTCATGGCACATTATCTCTCCCAGGCTCCTCTCTCTATCTCTCCTAGTTAAATAATAGCGGTGGCTCAGAGCCATGTAACTGGGCTCCAGCTCCGGCCTTCCCGGCTGTTGGAAGCACTGCTGGGTGCCCTCGCAGTGGCTCCCGGGAGGGAGCCAGCAGGTCCTGCCCTCTGTGCCAATGCTGCCCCAGGGCTCTGCCATCACCTGGTCAGTGACAGGCTCGCAGCACCGTTTCACCCTCTTGGTTCCCCATGCTCTCGCCCCGCTGGCCACCCCGCAGGCCCTTTCATACACTTGGACTTGTGTCCACGGGCCTCCCGAGCGTGCACGTTGTAGTAGGACCTGTCTGCTCACCGCTTCCCACCTGGCAGAGCATCCCATTTGCCATCAGCCCAGGACTGCAGGAGTTAACAAGGGTAATCCCTGCCTGGGGGATCCAACTAACTGTGAGTGGGGCAAGAGCAGGGAGGCCTGTGTGTGCTGCCGGAGCGGGGCTGGCTGCCCTGTGCCCCCATGCAGGTGCCTGCGTGCCAGGGCCAAGCAGAGCAAGTGGTGCAGCTGCGGGGGCTGCCGTGGGGCAGCCTGGTGCTGTCCGTGGCGCTCAGTGGGGCCACTTGCAGAGGGGAGAACCCTGGGGTCTCTTCCAGATGTGGTCGGCGGGGGAAAGGTCAGGTATCCCAAGCTGCAAACCCTTGGGATCTGCTTTGGTGTAAGCCCTTCCAGCTGCCAAATGTCCCCATACTGGCCCGACCCCATGGCACGGCGCGGGGCTGCGCTCCAAGGGGCACTATCCCCCCGCTGCCCGCTCCCTCCCCATGTGGCTCCCGCTCTTACCGCTTCCCAGCCCCCCCGCCTTGCAATTTTATGGCAAAGTGAGGGTAATTCAGGCGATTAATCAAATGCTGGGCCCAGCTGGAGCCATCTGTGGAGTCCTCCCCCCGCCGCCCTCCGCATTGGCTGCCGCTGACATCACCCTGCCTGGCGCGGGGAGGTGTGCGGCGCGGGGGGGCTCCAATCTGCCTTAGCAATGCTGCGCGCTGGGCGATTTGGAGGGGATTGCAGAGAATGATTCCTGAACGGATTTAGCTGTTCTTAAATCCCCTGGAGAATAAAGCAGAATAATCAGTTTCTGCCAGCAGGAGCGGGCGCGAGGCGCGTTTGCCTCCTCCCGGCTAGGGTCACCTCTGCAGTGGCCGCCGTCACGTGGAGCAGCAGCAAAACTGATGCGGGGAGTGGGGGGAGCAAGCAGAGGAGGGAGAGCGGGAAGAGTTAACGTCAGCTGCTGCCTTCTGCAACCCTGCAGCCAGCCCGCGGCCCCGCAGCCTGCAGAGGAGCCGCTGCGGCGGGGATGGCCGCAGGGGTGGCCGGAGAGGCTCCGTCCCACTCACGGAGCGCGAGCGCTGCAAGCTGGTGCCGTGGCGAAGGACCCTCGGTGCAATCCTAGCGCCCGCCACCAGCCCCACGTGTCCCGTGGTCTCCGCGCTGGCAGGGCAAGGTGCAAGAATAGCTCCCTCCTCCCGCCGGGGCATTACGTAATGGCCCAGGTATTGGCTCCGGCAGAAATGCAACCTTGTGGCAGGGACAGTGCAGGGGGAGGAGCAGAGGGGTGTTCCTGAGCTTTAATTCTCTGCTGGCTTTTTTATTTTTTCCCTTTCTCGCAAGGCTGGAAAACCTCCCGGCGCATCCGCAGCCGGGAGCGAGCGCCCCGGCCGCCTTGCTGAGTGGCCTGGCCTTAATCTCCCCCAGCGCACGAGGCCTCCCAGCGCACTCAGCCCAGGAATTAATTAAGCTCCCGGGCACCCTGTGAGTTTAAGCCAGTTGCCCTAGGAAGCCGGGGGAGGAGGAAGGGGGGTCACAACTGTATCCTCCCATGGCAGAAATCAGGGGTATTTGGACTGGCTGCGGCGGAGCGCCCTCCCGGCAGTGATGGCCACGGCTCAGCAATGCCCAGGCTTTCTGCAGCCAGCTCCGAGAGGGGTGTTTCTGCAACATCTTTGGGGTGATGCATGCATTTTTTCCTCTTTTCCTCCTCCTCCCCACCTCCAGCTTGGCCACTTGAGTCAAGCATGTATTTTGTGACCTACGGAAATCAATAGGATTTGGGCAGCTGCCTCAGGATTTATACAGCCCTGGAGAGATATTTGCAAGCTGTTTTAGACCCCCATCACCAATTCTTATCCTTGTGTCTTTTCCGTATTCTGTCTCCCTCTGAACCTCCTTAAATGCATTATTGAGCTGGTGGGTAGTGTGGGGAGCTCAGAGGGAGAGACCTGGGGATTAACAAAAGAGGAATGTGGCCTTGGCAGATTTGTTGGTATTAGTTGGTGGAAGCGTCCCTGCCTCCAGAGGGACAAAAGGGAAGGTGGTGACTCCACCAGGGTCTAAGAACAAAGGTTTTGGGGTGTGTGGTCGGTGAGGGGAGATGCTCACAGGTCTGCCTGCCAAGCAGGTGAGGGATGCGCCTGGAGAACTAAGCTGAGCAGCGGGTGAAGAAACAACACAAAGCCCTGAAGAGAGGCATTTTTGCTGGAAGGAGTGAGAGTCGGGCCTAGGTACCAGAAGGGAAGGACGGACTTTGGCTGCCAGCCAGGCAAACAGCATAAATGGAAATGGAGCAAAAAAATGGAGCAGATATCTTCAAAGCGGATTATTAGCAGCTCTAATTTATCTCACAAGAGGCAGCGCTGTGAGGGAGGGACCTTCCAAAGGGCTCGGCTCCCTTTGGAGAGGAGCAGAGCGGAGCGCAGGAGAAGCGTGTCCGTAACAGCGTTCGTGGCACCAGGTGGGCACGGGGCAGATGTCCCATTGGGTCTGATGGACAGCAAGCCCCAGGGCGGACAGAGAGCTGCTCCGTGGTTACATGGGGGCAACGTGTCACTTCGGGAGGGCTGTCCGGTGTTTCTGGCATGGGACCGCAGCGCTGAGAGCCGAGGGGCGCCTCAGAGCGGGGCTGAGGAAGGTTGATGCTCCCCAGGAGGTAACTCACCCTGGCCATATGCCCTCCTCCTCCTCCTTCCTTGCATGTGCATCCAAAGAGAGTCTGGTCTGCGCATCCCGGCCTGGCGGAGGTCACTTGTGCCCCTCTCCTTGACAGGCAGCGGGAGCAGGCACAGGAGAGGCAGAGCAAAGATTGCCGGGACGTTGCTTCTCCCTGTGCTTGTGCCCCTCTGCGCACAGGGATGGCAAGGAAGGGTAGCAATTCCCATGCTGTCACCTTGGCCCAGGGAGCGTTTTCAGCCTCGTTCCATTAATAACTCTTCTGGATGCTCTGGAGTGGAGCAGTGCCATGGGTGTACTGCAGCTCCTGGCTTTCGTCCTGCAGGTCTTGGGAAAGGGCCTTTTGGTGGCAAAGCAAAAATGGGGAAATTAAGTAATCCCCTCCTTGTTGTGCTGAAACGTGCTTACACTTGGCCCTAGGCGGCATGAGAAGCTGCTCAAACCCTCTGCATGCCATGTCCCCACAGGGCAGGCGCGTCTGCCCAGGGCCCCTGTGTCGGGACAGGTCAGGGCTCCCTGGCAGGGTGGTGCCTGGACTGAGAACCTGCAGCAGTCGCTTGGTTTCCGGCTAGCAAGAGTGTTCCTCTGCACAACAAAAATGTTTCCAGGGCTTGCCCTGCTTTGATGCTGCCTTTCAACCCTTTTCGCTGTGATGAACGGAGCAGTGCAGATCCACAGTGCCATTTTGAGGGAGAGGTTTGGGAAATCCCTTCTCATTTTCTTCTTGGAGTTTGATTTTGATTCCTTGAGGGAAAGGTTGGAAATTTTACTCCTTCAGAGCCCCTCGCCAAGTCTTCTCACACCTGCTTTTGCTTCCTGCGGTGTGGCTGCCCCTGGTGTAGCTGTAGCAGTGGTTGGAGGCATGGCAGCGGGCTGCTAGGACAGAGAGACACTTACTGTACTATTTACTTTAGGAGCATGGCTTTGGAAGCAGCTGTTTGGCTTTAGGCAAAGCCAGGGCTTATTTTCGAGCTGTGTGCCTGGCTGCTCTGTGTGCTTATGGAAGCACTGTTATTTCAGTGGGGTGATTCACTGTGTTTTGAAACAATACGCAGCTGAGATGCCTGTAGTACTTCGAGTATTAAGAGCACCTAGCCCTTATCTTAGCCCGAACCACCTGCTGCGCTTCGAGTGCTTTGCACAACAGACGAGCAGCATCGAACCCACATAGCAGTCGAGGAGGCTGGGGCAGAAAGAGCAGGGACTGCCGTCCTGCTGCACCGAGGGGACTGGCCAGCCCCACGCTGGAGCTCTCACCCGTCTCGGTCCGAACCATGAGCGCTGAGGCCACGGCATCTGGGTGAGAGTCGTCTTTGGCTGGAGCCTGAAGGTGGAGGTGAGGGGAGCGGCGGCGGCGGCGGCGGCTCGAAGGTGCTGGTCCTCACGGCAGCTCGGTTGGACGTGCCCCAGCAGCCCCTGCTCCTGCCGGCTGGAGAAGGTGCCATCCTCACGGAGCAGCCCGGGCCTGTCCCGCAGCGAGCTCCCGAAGGCCTGCGGGAAGCAGCCTGATGTGGTCCCCTCTTCTCATTTCCTGAGCCGGGTCTTTCTGCTGCATGACTGGAGCAGCGTGTCCACCGGTGACATTGCATGTGCGTGGGCTCTGCAGCCAGTGCAGCACATCCAGGAGGATGGAGCCAGCGGATTCGTGGCATATGACGCTAGGGACCGCAAGCCTGGGCCTTGCCCTACAGAGCTGCTGCCCCACTTGGGCCCGCCCAGCCCCAAACCCAGCAGCCCAGCTCCTTTGGAGGCAACGCAGCCAAAAGCAGTGGCCAAAAAGGACCTCCCATGCTGGCCAGGCATGAGATCAGGTCCCAGCCTGAGATGCTGAATGGATTCAGCATTCGCTGGGTGGGATGGATGAGCCCGTCTGGAAGCGTGTGCAACGTGTTTGGAGCTGATCTGATCCCAGTGCCCATGGGCCTTGGCGGTGTGTCTCCTGCCAGCTGGGCAGAGGGCCCCTTCCAGGCCCTACTTCCTGGAAGGGGCTGGATGCGGGCCTGATTCCCACAGCCCCCAGAGCGGAGGTCATCGCCCTTGAGCATCTCTTCATCTGTAGCCTCCTCCTCTGCCCCTGCTTGGCTTTTCACCTCCATGTATTAGGGCCAGAGACGGTCCTTTGCCTTCTCTTAGGACCAGGGGTGATCAGGAACCGAGGAACCCGGTTAAACACCTCTCTAGCTGTGGGCAAGGGGTTCTGCAAGCCCCTGAGGGCTCCTCGTGTGCTCCCATGAGCCCCATCTCTCTGTTTCAAGCAGAACCCTGCCCTGAGCCCATCTCCACAGACCTTGCCCTGGCAAACACAGCGTTTATCTTCTGTGGCTGGGCCGCGCAGGGCCAGTGCTGCTTGTTTGGCATTTACATGGAGTGAAACCTTATAACTTTAATAAGATGTAAACCGTGCCACGCATCCCTGCCGTTGCCCGGCAACGCGCCGGTGCTGGCCCCGGCGCAGGCTGCCGGCCGCAGGGAACACTAAATCCCATTGTGGGACAAGGGTGCTCGGCCGGCGCGGCATTCCGCGCGGCCCCGGCGCCCTGCGCGCGGCGGACACTGCGGCGGGTCTGCAGAGCGCCTGGCGGCCCCGCGCTGCGGCGGGGAGCGCGCCGAGCCTGCGGGCCGTGCGCGCGGCGGCCTCATGGGCATGTGCCTCACGTTCCCAAGCAGGGACACCTGCGAGAGGGTGTCAGAGCAGCGGCGCAGCCCGGCCGGGGCTCCGGCTGTGGACGTAGCGGCTGCTGCTTCTCTGCTAGCAGCAATTGAGGTAACTTGGGCTAAATCTGCGCCAGGGAGACTGACTGTTGGTGCACCTCTGGCTGCTGCAGGGACCTTGCCGAGGGGTGATGAATTTGGAGCATATCATTTGGGGCTGTGTTAATATCTGCGACAGCCTCCAGTGAATCCATTCAGCAGAAGGACATTGAGTGCAAGGGATATACTGAAAGGAGGGGGGTGTTATAGATGTTCATCAGTTCAAGGGGGCTCCTGAAGAGACTTCAGTTCTCCGGAGCTGCGACTGCTGTTTGCTTTGGCCACGTGCACAGCGGCCCTGCTGCAGTGAGGACTCAGCTCGCTGCGGCTGCCTTGCGGGCTGAGGAGGCTGGGAGGGAGATGGAGAAGCGAGTCCTGGCATCCTCCTGCCCTGAGTAATAGGGAGCCACATAGAAAACTGGTTCTGAGGCTTCTGGGGAGGCCGCTCAGCACTCAGCCCCAGGGATTTGCTGCCGGCCAGACACGAGGGAGGCAGAGGCTGGGGCCTGGAGGCTCTAGCTGGGAAGCGGGGCAGATGGGCACAACCTTGTGGTGGGGACCTGCAAGCTGTGAAACATCTGTGAGATACAGCAGATAGTTCCTAGCCCCCAGTGGGGATGAGGGTTTTTTGCGAGGCAACTTCAGCACAATCCCTAGCAGAGAACAGCGAACTTGTTACATGGGTTATAGGCCCTCCCTCCTTACCCACAGCTAAGCCGTGATGGGGACACAGCGGGGGCGGCTTTGCCGTCCCTCTGGGCTGGATGCGGCTGGCTGCTTTTGTACCATCCTTGCAGCGCAGCCGCAGCTGCGGCCTCCTCCTCCCGCGGCGTGATGGATGGGCCTCCCCCGGAGGGTGGGCGGCCGGAGCTTGCGAGGCCGGCGCATGCCATCCATCAGGCTGCTCAGAGGGTGCACCGAGCCGTGGTTCTGCGAGGATTTCTGTCTTCTTCTAGTGCATTAGCCTTCTGCTAGACAGAGGACAGCACTGCTGGCTGCGCCTTGAGCTCTCTCACCGCAGGCTATCCGTGACTGGGCCTTGTGAGATTTGTTACAGAAGAGACATCTGCCCGGACCCTGGGTACGCCCTGCAAACCGGCCTGCAACACCGCAGGGGCTGCGTGCCGCTCATGATAGATAATGTGACGCAGTGACAGTGACACAGGAGCTGTCACTCCAGCCCCTTCCCAGCAGTGGCTGCAGCCAGAGGACAAAGCCGGTGTTGCGAGCATTCCTGCCTGCAAAAGTTGTGCCTGAATGCCTCCAATACTAGGCAGAAAAAGAAGCAGTGTAGCACAAAGGTTTGGCGGGGAGGAATAGCGAAGGAGCACAGCATGAAGGAAGGCTCAGGGACCGTGTGTGGGTATCTGCGGGCTGGGACTGTCCCCGAGGGGCGGGATCGGTCACGTACAGGTGTCACAGGGAGTCTGGGATGCTGTGAAGTAGTGGAAAGCTGAGGGTGATGTTGGGAGGGAGCAGTGTTTTGGGTAGGATACTCCAAAGTACTCGCAGTCAGCATGGCTGCTCCGACTGGCGTTTGTGCTGAAAAGCTCATTTGTACCCATGGAGCAACAGCCCCTACTGTTGGTGAAACCTTCTGGGCTGTGGCCTGGAGAGCGGAGCTCGCTTGTGTGAGACACTTGGAGCAGGACAGACAGCAGCCTGGCAAGAGGGGCAGGCACAGGGGCGGCGCACGCTGCCCTGCTCCAGGGCCCATGCCAGGGAGGGCAGCAAGCGCACTCCCTCCATGTCCGTCCCAGCTCCCTGGACACCTTCTGGCATTCAACCTTCAGGAATTTTCTCCAGCTGAAATCAGTCTCCTTGATGTTCAGTGCTGGGGTTGTGTCCACAACACTTGAACGAGGCCAGTCTCCCCACAGAGGGCCTGTGGAGGAGCCAAGGCTCCTGTCTGTTTGGTAACTCCTTTCTGCTTGGCTTTCCGTGGTGGCTCGCTGGAGCTGTCCTCGAATAAGCCTAGTTGAAACAACAGCTGTGGACAGAAGTGTGCCCTGTGTGAGCCCTCCAATCTCTGCCCTTTCTCTAAACCCTGTTGTGGCCATTCCCTCTGCAGGTGGAGGCAGAAGAGCACCAGGACGTGGTGGTGTACGACCAGAGCACACGGGATGTGAATGGCTTGGCTGCCGACAGCTTCCTCTCCATCCTCCTGGGCAAGCTGGACAGCTGCTTCCACAGCGTCTCCATCCTCACAGGTAGGAGCAGGGGGAGCAGAGCCTTCTGCCTGCTGGCTGGGATGGGAAGAACTTTCTTCTCGAGGGCAAGAGGCAGCAACTGGTGGTGTTGCTGCGATTGGCAGCATTGTGAGGCTCCCGCGAAGTGTGTGTCTGCCTTGAGGTGCACTGTTCCTCTCCGTTCCTCCTACAGGAGGGTTCCCTGGCAAAGGGAATGGGCAGAGGCCGAAGGTCATCGCTGGGTAACCTCTGGGGTCCTCTGGGGCTGGCATTCCCTGGGAAGGCAGCATGCAGGAGGAGAGCAAGCACGCTGCTCTAATTATAGCCCTGCTGCAGAGCCAGGGCCATGCTCACAGCTCAGTGACAGCACGAGCAAAATTCAAGGCAGGCAATCGATGAATGAAACTCTCTGACCCAACGGAGAGGAGGATAAAGAGGTGGCAAGTTGCTGAAGGAAAAGCTAAAGCTCCCTCTAATTCCCGGTGGCTGGGCGGCACTGCTCCTGCCTGGCTTGCTTCCCGTCTCGGAGCTCGCTCCCCTCCCCGGCATCGCTAGGTGAGGGGCACGTGGAGCCGGCTGCGGCCATGAGGACTGGTGCGTGCGGCCACACACAGCACCACGGCGAGCTCAGCTCTGCCGGCCTCCTGGGCATTGCCGAGTGCACTGAGCTTGGGAGCACCCAGATGGAGGGAATAGGCATTTCCAGGCGTGTTCCTGTCCGTGATCTGGTCCTGCTTTGGGGGTGACAGGTTGTCAACCCCGTGTCTTGGAGGAAGCTAGCAACCGTCCCCACCAACCCTGTGGCAGTTCGCTCGGTGTAACAGAACTGCGGGTGGTTTTGAAGATATCCAACAGAAGCAAGTTGCGTTTCCACCAGCATTTCTCCTGCTGTGCTTGCTTGGCTGAGCTTACTGGGTGCCAAGGGCAAGAGCAGCCTCTCGCCAAGCCCTTGCACAGCACCTGGCACGCTCTTGCTCTTGCCTGGGATCAGGAGGTGCAGAGGAGCAAGAGTAGCGGCCTTGTGATGGGAACAGCAGAGCAGAGAAGCGTGACTGTCTGGCCTTCATGAAATCAAACATGAACATGGTCAGCCGGGCCTGGCTGCGGGTGCGACAGGGCGCAGGGCTGGCTGGTGAGCGGGGGTGAGGCCGTGGCGCGAGGAGGACGCAGCAGAGCCGTGGCCAGCGGCAGCCCCAAGGTCGGCATGGCGGAAAAAAGGGCACTGCTTGGAACCCGCTGCGTAACGAGGAGAAGGGAGATTCGCTCCCAGCTGGGAAGTAACCCACTTAGTCACTGGCATGGGTCAGGAAACAGCCTTGCCGGCACCCACCAGCAGCACTGCTGGTGTCCTGGGGTCAAGCAAGAGGAAGCTGTGGTGCCTTGGCTGGCCAGCTAGCAAAAATCGCCCACGTGTGCCCTGGGGAGCAGCTGCAGCAGTAGCAGTGCTCAGTGCAGGGGTCCGAGAGCCCTGCATCCAGCCCGCTACAGCTTTCACCTTGAGAAAAGCAGCATGTGAGCATTGGTGCTGGTGCTGGGCCGGGCTGCCACCATGGCCCTGCCCACTGCTTTGGCACAGGTGGAGCCATCACGGAGAGGCCTCGGAGGCAGCAGCCCTACGGAGCCTCCTCCGCTCTGGGAAGCAGCGGGAGCTGGGAATACTTGGGTGACGTGGGCACAGGGCAGCTGCCTGCTGTCCCTGCAGCCCTGTGCAAGGCCCTGGGCATGGCAAGCAGCAGGGCAAAGCCTGGACCCGCAGCCAGGCTCCCGCGTCCTCGCATGGCTCTCTCCTGGGGGTGTTTCTGACGGCCTCATGTGGCCTGCCCTGCTGCGATGCTCGTGGCGCTGCGTGCGCTGCTCTGCGCTTCCCTGGCGGTGCCTCTCCAGGCACGAAACCTCCTCTTCCTTCCAGGTGCGCTCGGCACTTGCGGGGCAAGGGCTGTATGAGTGGTGGGACCCAGATCTATCTGTGTATCTGTGCTGATCTATCTGTGTATCTGTGCTGGCCACTGGCGCTGCCGGCACTGCGTGTGCACCTGCGCGCGCGCACGCGTCCACCTGCGCCTGCACGCGCACAGCCGCCCCCTCCGTCTGCGGGGTTTAGCCAAGACTCCCAAGCAGGGGTCTGTCTGTCTCTACTAGGTGCTAAGTGAAGTTTAAAACGTCCTAATTAAAACCTGTTAACAGGTTTCTGAGCCCTTCCCGTCCTCCCTCCGTTTCCCCTGTTGAAAAGAAGCCCTTGAAGAGCGGCTGCAGCCAGAGCAGGAGGGAGCGTGTTCCCAGAAGTGGCTGGTAATTGCCTTGCTGAGGTTTTGGCAAAGCCCTGTGTTCCTCTTGCTGCGGCGTCATGAGCCGCACACCCTGGAGCCTGTCGATTTGCTAATGGGAAACACAGGCCACTAATGCGTGGAAAAAAGGAACTGAAATGTAGAACACTGGGTCATGGCTGCTGAGTTTTATATGGAAATCATGACTCAAAAATACTGCTGAAAACATTTAGAGGGAGGCTGGGCACACTTTCTAACACACGCAGTTTCGTCCTTCCTGTAATGTGGGCAGCAGGCAGTTTATTTTAGACCCAGATTTGCAGCGCTTGGGAGGTCTGAGGGGGATGTGCCCGGTGGGCCTGATTCCGACTCCTTGCCAGAGTAAGTGGAGAGGTGCCCGCGGGGCGCGGGGCCGCCGCAGAGGCACGCGGCACGGGGGGCGGCGGGCGGCTCGCTGGTCTGCAATGGCAGCCAGCGCCACACAGGACTTTGGGTCAAATCCTGGTCTCGCCTGTGCCAATCCAAAGGCCTTTCGCTGGCTGCCGAGGCCATACTGAGGAGCTGCATTAGCAGGAGGAGATCAGGGAGTACAGGAAGCCCCTAGCTGGTGCCCTTACCTCGTCCTGCCCAGACTGACTTTGTGTGCCCTTGCCCGCTCTGGGCAGAGCTGTCCGGGTCCTGGAGTGGGGAGGTGGTGGCCCCAGTGAGGAGCTGAGCCTAGATCTGCTCTCAGCTGCCACTTTGCTGCGGAAATCATGTGGGACTTCAGATAGCTCCTTTTCCCTGCTCCTGCTGCGCTCTGCCTGGGAAGCAGAGCCCTCCGCTTGGTCTGCACACAGCCTGGGTTTGGGAGCCCCGGTGGGCGCACGTCTGGCCGGGCCCTGGCGGAGCAGCCTCCGCTGAGGCGACAGGAGCTTTTCCCAGGGCGCTGAGTGGGGGGCCGGCTGCTTTTGGGGCAGGAGGGCAACTCTGCACATGGAGGAATCTCGGCCGGCTCCGGAGGCCTGGCTGTTTGCGGTGTCTCAAGAGGGCACTGCAGGCATTTCAGCTCCTTCCTCCTGCTCACAAGCGCTGCTACGCGAAGGCAGAAGGGCATGCACGAAGCCAGCACAAGCCTCTAGCTGAGGAGCCGCAAACTTCTTCCGCCGGCCCTGAAGGAAGAATTTCTCATTGCCGTCCTCCGAGGCAGCGGTCCCGCCCGTCGCTTCGAAACGCGGCTGCGATCTCCGCGGCCGAGGCTGCGACGTGGGTACGCTGAAACACCAGCGAGTCTGCTGACCCTAGCCAGGCTTCTCTTTCCACTTTTCGTGGCTTCTACTGCTCCTAGTGAAATGCAGGCAAACTATGTGTCTTCCGTGCTGAAGCTCTGTCCATAATACAGATGGATCTAGATGCCAGCAGCTCAGAGGCAAAGGAAAGGGCTCCCCACACTGAGCCAACGCATGGTTCATTCTTGACTTTTTGAGTGTAAGTAAACGTCCTGGTCCTAAAAAATCACACTTACTGGTTCGACCTCACTCCGTTTCTGCATACAAAGTGTTAGATACATTGCCTGAAGTCCGAGTAACCCCTTCACTATCCCACACAGAGCAGCTGGGGGGTCCCATTGTTAAAAGGAACAAGAAACTCGGATCCAAGGAACCCCAGACCATGCACCTGCCCTCACCAGGGCCACAGACCCCCACGGATGGCTCAAGTCAGCATTTATGCTGAATGCAGGGACGCATTTGCCCGCGCCCAGGAGGCATCCCGCTGCTCCAGGAGAATCCACACTTCACCAGTGGCGAATCTGCAGTCCCACTCCTCTCCTCTCCTCTCCTCTCCTCTCCTCTCCTCTCCTCTTCTCTCCTCTCCTCTCCTCTCTGTTGTTACAAAGGGAACAGGCTGTTGAACTCACTGCAGTGAGAGCCCTTTCCCAACCCCTCATGATAAAGATAAAGTTAAAATAAAAAATCCAAAGAAATCCCCAAACCTCCAGACTCACTCAGTTGTCTCCACCTTTTTTTCAGCCTCGACATATGACTAGAATTTCCTCTGAGGTGATACTTGTGAAATGTGATGGCTATTGAAACTGCGGCAGCAGGCGATGCATGGAGGAATCCCCCTCTTCCAGAAAGATCTTCTGCTTTCCCAGCACAGTCTAGTAGCTAGAGCAGATATGGGGAGATGGGACAGGACCCGGGAGTCCCACTTCACTTTTTCCATGCTTTGATGTCCCCATCTTGTACAAATTCAGTGCCTGGCCATCTTTGTTCATCTCCAGCCCACATCATTCTTCAAATGAGTCTGCTGCCTGGAAACAGCTGGTAGAGGCCGATGGGCAAAGATGGATGAGCTGAGGGTGGCAAGGTTGATGGCAGGAGCCCATCAAGGGTTAACATGCAGCAAGCCATGATTCCTGCCGTATTTGCAATGAGGAATCTGAGTCAATTATTCCCAGTCTTGGAAGTCATCATCTACTCTTCTTTCTCCTTTTTTTTTCTTTTTTTTTTTTTTATTGTGTAAGTATAAATAGTCCTGCTTGCTGCCCTCCATCCGTGGGAGCAGAAAGCATGTTGATTTATATGGTTTTCCTGACATCACATGAAGTGGTGGAAAACTGAATGGAGCCAACATTTTTCCTGCATTACGTAATGCCCCCTCCCTCCCTCGCAGCCGAGCTTTGCTATTCCTGCAGGAGCCTGACTGTTCTTTAACCTTTGTTTATTTCAGCACAAACCCTTGCTTTTTTTTTTTCAGTTTCTTTTTTTTTCTTCCCTTCCCCCTTGCAAACTCCCGCTTTGTTTTTATTAACAGCCATTATCTGTTTATGAAGCAGCAGCAGTCTGGCTCCACGAGCCCCCGATGGCTCCTGCATGCAAGCCCTCGTGTTGGAGCCTGGCCAGAGCCGTGGTGTGCTGAGCTGCTGGGTGCTGAGCTTCACCAGCTCCTCTCCCTGCATTTGTTCGGTTGCAGAGGACTTCAGGGAGATCTGGCTTGGTATTCACCATTTCAGTGGCTAGAAGTGGTGGCGTGGGGCTTAGGGTGCCCCTCCAGATGATGTTCAGGCCCCATGCGGAAGGGAAGCAGCCCTGGGGCACAGCAAACCCAAGCTCTTGATGTTGTTCCAGATGGGTCATCACAGCAAAGGAGGGCTCTTGCTTCCCATAGCAAGTGGCTGGTGTTCCTTTTCACTGGGACCTGTGTGCTCCATGGTTCTCAGGATTAGGCAGGTCCAGTCTTAGAGCTGAGGCCCCATTTGGCCTGCGGCTCTGTCCACGCTGGTCCCCGGGGCTTGGTGGAGCTGGACAAAGCTCCTGCCAGCTGCAAGGTGAAGGCCAAGGAGAAAGCTGGTACGTGCCCTTGCTGACTAGCGCCGGGGCTTTGGGGCAGTGCTTGTCTCTCCAGCCTCTTTGCTTTATAGAGGGTATGTGGAGGAGCACTGGAATTGGGACCCTACTTGCATGACAGGAGCTCTTTTCATTTCATTTTTGTGCACAGGGGGAGCTTTATCTTTGCAATATTGCACGCCAACCTGAAACAGGCCCCTTGCTTGCGTTCTGAACTCAAGTCATGAGCTTTTCATCTGGCTCTTGTGTGTGTGTGAGATCATCTTCAGTCCCCCTTCGCCCTCCCCACTTCCATTTGTACCAATTCTTCAAGGAATGTTTAAATTTTCCAGTCCTGTGCTTTCTAAATTTGGATCGTCTGTTTACTCCCAGGATTCGGAAAGAATGTAACAATATCATCAGTGAGAAATCCCTCCCAGCCCTCCACTCTCCATCCTCCTCCCTCCAAGCTCCGCAGCGAGCAGACCGGCCTTGACAGGCTTGGCTGGTGGCCCAGAGCGCATACAGCCCCGCGATGCTGCGGCGAGCGTGCACGTTCTGCGAGAGCAACTGTGGTGTCACTCATCCACTCGTGCGTCTTGTTCCCACACTTCTCCCCGCGCTCCTTTCCTGCGCGCGTGCTCGGAAGCGCTCGAGTGCGTGAGAGCGTCGTGTGCTGGGGCCTTCACAACGCAGCTCGTGCTCGTTTGGCAAGTCGGGTGGCAGTGTATGGGTTAGATCTCCATAAGTCTTTCCTTCTGGAAATGATGTTTTGAGGAAGAGATATCCACCTTTCCAATGGGGTAAGCAGAACTTGCTGACAAGCCATTTTTGCCCTATTTTTGCTTTATTTTTTGCCAAGTGGGTGTCAGCAAAATGGTGGAGTTGGGAAAATCAGTGAATGCAATTTACTGGAAGCTCCATCTGCCTTTTGATGAGCTCTCTCATTCTCTAAGGGAGCTGTGAAGCTGTGGGGTGAGATGAGCTCTCTCATTCTCTAAGGGAGCCATGAAGCTCCTCACCAACAACCTGGTGTGTCAGGAAGCGGTGGGAAGGAAGGGCTTGTTTGCACTGGCATCATCAAGGCAAAGCACCGGCCACCAGGTTGTGACTGTGTGACTGACGTGATGGGGATGAGGCTGATCTCATTCACAAGCCCAACCCGGTTATTGCAGAGATTTTTCCCCAGGGAACTGGGAATTTTAGGGGAACCTACCAAAGCCAGGTGACTTCACAGTGGATGAAATGAAGCAGTGAAAAAGAAAAGGGAGTTTCCATTTGAAGAAGTTGTTTGAGCTGTCCAAACTGGTGACAGGGTCCCATATTAGCTGGAATTACCTTTGGGACTAGGATCAAGGAGAAGATCAGTTTTAAAAAATAAAGTTTTTTTTTCCTGCTATGTAAGGACAGTCCTAAAAAGGAGATCAAACTGCAAGGTGGCTGAATGTGAGAGCGCTTTTTAGGCTGAAAATCTTACAGAGCTTTTGCGTATCATGTCTGTGAGAGGCCATTTGCTGGCATTGTATCTTCTTTGCTGCCTGCTCCACCTAAAATCTGCTGAACTGAAGGACAGGGGACAGCACTGGCCAAGGGGAGGGCTGATGTGGGAGAGGATTGGGGCGGTTTAGAGTAAAAGAGAAGATGAATGCAAAACGGCAAGCCAGGCAGGTGCAAAAGCAGTAATGGGGATGGCGCAGGGCAGAAGGGAGTTGCTCTTTGTCAGAGTAACAGGAGCTGAAGACGCCTTGTGAATCTGAAAGGCAGGCAAAAATACAAATTAATCTGCAAGGCTTGTCACGGCTGTCACTGAAGCTAATGGCTTAGCAGGATTGGAAATGAGGATTGAGGCATTCTTACAACCCTGATGTAAGAAAAAATAATCAAAAAACCTAAGAAAGAAAATACCCCAAACACCCACACTTCAGTCATCAGTCAACGACAGGCCGTTAGGAGTGAGGAAGCAGCTTCCCGCTTAGCTGGTTATTTCATAATAACCTCTGCAACAGCCTGTTGTGGAGAGCCCAGCGGTTTCACGTGAGGACTTCAGGATGGGAGCACCTCTCCGGAGGGAGCAGCCCCCCTGGAGCCTGCCCTGGTCTCCACGAGCATGGCAATTCCTGTGGATCCTCTGGCACCCGTGCCTTCTCGGCCCCCAACGCGCTCAGGAATGCTCTCGCACTTCATTTGGTGGAACCCGAGTAGGATGATGGTTTTACCCCGGTCTGCTGACGGGGAGAGCACAAGCGCATGTGCCCCGTGGCGGAGGCCGTGGCGCAGTTCTTCGGGGTGGGATGTTGCGGGACCTCTCGAGCCGAGCGGGTGTGAGGTTTTGCCGGAGCATGGCTAGAGATGCCCAGGGTCGCTCCCGCGGGTGCTTCGTGGAGGGCCGTTGTCTCACGGCTTCAGGACAAGGCTCCTGGCACGAGAGGCATGCTGTGGAATACATGGTGTGAGGAAGGAGCAGGCACGTGTGGGTGCCGGCGCAGTGGGGATGGGAAGGAAAGGTGTGCGTGCACGCGCATGTGTGTACGTGCACATGCACCCAAGGGACTTGCAATTTCAGTCAGTTGGGACTCACTGAGCAGAGCAAAGGCAAGAAGCAGAGGCGAGCGTAAGAAGTGCTGCTGCTGGGCTGTGCCCTGCTCTTCTTGGGCAGGCGGTGTCAGGGTGCAGAGGGCTTTTCTGTGGGGATACTCTTTTTCCAGCTGTCCTCGCGTACCAGATAACCGAGAGGGGTGAATGTAGAGCGCTATTGCCTAGTGCAAGAGGCGCTTCTTCGAATATCAGAGCATTGACTTTGAGGCCTGAGAGGTGGCCTGCAAATAGTAACATCAGGCCTCCTGACTTCCACCTCCCTGGACCTTTAGCTCCCTCAATCACAAAACATGAAGCATTTCTGGAAGCACAGTATCAGAAAAGGGCCATGAAGATACCACAAGATCCTTTCCAAGAGCTTTTCCTTGGGGCTCTCACCCTGCCCCACCATTCCTGCAGGTCCCAGCGCCAGCCCGGGTGCTCAGGGCGGCAGGTGGAGGCCAGGACACTTGGCCACATCCACTTTTGTGCCGGTGGTCGCTGGAGCTGGCAGCGTAGCAGTGGGGCAGCCTCTGTTTGGGCTCGGCGATGCCTTTGAGCGTTTCGGCCCCAGCGGGACCTGCCGCTGCGTCCCTGGGAGGGGTTAAGCCGGGTCACATATGTGCAGGCTGATTGTATTCCAGACCTATGCTCTAAACCTCCCCGTTTAGCAATGCTGTCGTCAGACAACTTGTTTTCCTGCTTCTATAATTACTCCACGGCGCTTCCCTTCCCCCTTGGCCACGATTTTGCCAATCGGACCATGGGAGGGAGAGCAAAAGGGCCGAAGGCAGCAAGGGATGGAGAAAGAAGAGAAGGAGGAAGAGAAGGGAAGGGGGTTTTGGAAGAAGAGACCTCTGCTTGCCAAGACTTACAAAATGCTTGTGTCATTTCATTTTTTCATTTCTGGAAAGCTAAAGGGAGGAAGGAAGCTTTCCCAGTAAGAAGTCCTGCTGGACAGGAACTTGTGCCCAGTTACAATTTCCTTCCTTGGGAGAAACCTGCCTCCCCTCCTCCAGCCCCCTTTTTCCTGAGGCCTCCTCCCTGCACACGCTCTGGGGCCAGGAGTGTCGCGGGGACCCTGTGCTGCACGGGAAGGGCAGTGCTGGCCGGCGCCCGCAGCCTCGTGCCGTGTCGCGGGCACTGGGCAGGGGCTCGCGGGGCTCTTCGCCGTCGCAGCCGGGCCGCGCTGGCTTCCTCGCGGGCCTCGTGTGGTGCATTCAGTGCGGGGCGGCAGGAGGCTTCTCTGGCTGCCCAGGGAGCGCGCGGCCATGGAGCACTTGCTCCCTGCTTCGCAGAGGCCCGTCCAGGAGGAACACGGGAGTGAGGGCACCCCGGGAAGCGGCTGAGAGGCGGGGACCAAGGCGCTGGAAGTGGGCATGGTCGTGGCATGGGGACACGTGCTGAAGAGGTGGACGGGGAGGTGCAAAGGCAGGAGCCAAGGAGGAGAGCTGGAGAAAAGGGGTCTGTGGGTGGCAATTCCACACGGGATGTCCTTACACTGGTAAAGGGACCTGCGCTCGCCGTCTCTCAGAGCGGGCAGGAGGGCAGGCTGAACACGGGCCTGCCATCCACACCAAGGAGTTGTGCCCAGCTCCTGGCTGCCCCATGGCACTGGCCCCAGCCACCCTGAGCACAAAACGAGGTCCGCACGCATCCCACAGCAACCCACCCGCACAGAGCTGGGGCACGGGGGTCTCGCAAGCCTCGGTGGGTCAGTCCCTGGCGGCAGGGCAGGGACGCGCAGCAGGGACACGCAGCGCCCAGGGGTGCTGCCTCAGGGTGAGGATGGCACTGAGGGCTTCACGGGTGCTTCCAGCATCGTCCCCCTCAGCTGGGCAAGGAGCACCGGTCCGGCCGGGCGCCCGGGCTGCTGGAGCTGCTTCTGTGGGGCTGGAAGAGGAGGATGCTGCTCCTGTTCCCCCCAGCCCGGCTGGAGCCTGCTTTGAGTCCTCGCCACCCTCTGACCCACATCTGATAATAATCAAGCTGTATTCATTGCAACAACAGGGCTCGCGAGCAGGCTGGCTCCGCGCGGGGCGGCAGGAGGGCGGGGAGAGCCGCCGTGGCTGCCGGTGACCTCATCCCGTGTGATGTCATTCAAAGGAAAAACACTGAAGTCACTCACATATGGCTCAGCCTTGGGGTTTTCAGCCCATAAAGCCGCTGCGTTTCCAAGGCACAATGCGCCCTCCCCCCGCCGCCCTCTCCTCCCCGCCATGCTCGGCGCTTTGCTGGGGCCTGGGTGCCGGGCTGCACGGGGGCCAAGCCGGGAGCACCGCGGGTGGGCAGGCAGCAGGGGGATGCATGCAGAGAGAGCCCCCAGCAGCCTCCGCCTGCTCCAGAAATCCCAGTTCATGGATTGAGCCCTTGTGGGACTGGGAAAGACCATTAGAAAACATAGCTCCTCGCTGTGCTCTTGCGCCAGCGAAGACTGCGGCAGTTGATGCATCTCCCCCAGGTCATGCTCTGCGGGGATCGAGTGCATAAACGTGGCCCACGAGGCCAGCCGGACATGTGGCTCAGATGGCTCAGACCTCGCCACAGGGCGCAGCCTCCTGGCGAGACCATGAGCAGCCTGTGGCCAGAGCCTCTCTCCCTCGGCCTCTGGGTCCCCATCGCCTCTAGCTGTCCAAGCCGTCAGAGGTGCCTGGTTCATGGTGGCTCCATCAGCCTTGGTAGGGAGAGTTGTCAAGGGCCAGAGGGTAAAGATGAGCCAGGGGTAAGGGAACTTGCCCGCCTCTTGGGCAGCCAAGTTCAGAGGTCTGTCCTGCTGCAGCCTCCTATGGCGGAGATGGTCCATATCACCCTGGGGATGGTATCTGACCTTGCCTGCCTCAGTTTCCCCACTTCGGAGCGGCAGTCACAGCACGGGGCTGGTGGGAGGGGCAGCCACCCCTTTGGCACTCAAGTTGGATCCCAGTGAATCCCACATCTCCCCCAAGTAACGGGGTGCCCTTAAAGCAAGGTAGAGCTTCCCACATTTCCCTTTGCCCAGAAGGAAGGTTTGTTCCAAGCTAGAATAAATCCCTCTTTTCTCAGCAGTGCTGGTAATAGATGCCACAGTGATGGGCACCTGCACAGCGCATTAGCTGCACAGCTCCGTGCTTCCTCCCTTCGAGCTGCTGTCCCCAAATTAACTCTCCCCACACCAAGCCCAGTCCGGCTCAGTGCTGGTCTCCGTTTTCCCACAGCAGTGGCCGCTCGGCGGGCAGCAAAACCGCGGGGAGCTCTGGGGTGGGTGGGAAGGTGCCGTTGCGCCTTTAAGCCCCGCGCAGGCCGGCGGCGAGCAGCGTAGCCCCCGAGCGGAGCCGCGCTGCGCCGCGCCGCGCTGCGTGTCTGTGTGCTGAGTAAGGAATGCGGTTGCATGCCTGACCCGTTAGCTATGAGCGCGCCGCGGCGGCTCGGCCGCGCTCTCGTTCGGGGGCTGAGCTCATCCCGCCTGGCTCCGGAGCGGCACACGCAGCGAGCGGCAGCAAGGGAGGGCGGCAGGCGGGCGGCTGCACCGCGAGCGGGGCTCCTCAGATCCCCCCGCAATCCCAGCCTCTTCGCTTTGCTTTTTTCTGACTCATCCTGAAGGCTGGAGCTGGGGGAAGGCTTTCCCTGCGTTGCCGTCGCGGGGGGGCTGCTGCTTTTTTTGGAGAGGTGGCTTTTTTTCTGCTGTTTTTTTTGCCCGCCAGCTGTTGTTTCGCTAGGGCAGGAGGTGCCTGAGTGAGACGCAGCCTGGATGCCTCTGGACGTAATGCTTGCTCCCTCCGAGGACCAGTTCTGGACAGACATGCACGAGGGGCAACTGAAGCTGAAAATCAGGGTGCGGAGGATGAAGGAGAGCAGGGACATGCGAGGTTTGTCGGCTCCTTCCCTTCCAGCAGGGACGGAGGGGGACGCGGGGGCTGTTGCAGCCTGAGCCCGGCTTCTCGGGGGGCCGGCGGTTGCCTTTGCGGAGCAGCTCATGGGGGAGCCGCGCAAGGAGCCGTGATGCGGAGCACGGGCAGCTGGCCAGCACGGGGACGGAGCGGCTCAGAGAGCGGCTCGGAGGGGCGATACAAAGAATCTCCCAGCTGGGGCAGTTTGTGGAAGCCGCTGCAGAGGCAGCTCGCCCGGTGCAGGGGGGACCCGCAGGAAAATCGAGCTCATGAGGTGCAGGCAGGGGGCGGCTTCTGGGCGCCGATGCGAAGCTGCCTGTGGCGGCAGGGGCAGCCGCAGCGATGCCAGCAGTCACCGCGCTGCCCCGCTCCGCGTCGCGGACGCCGCGCCGTAGCGTCCAGCAAGGCTGCAGCCGCGGGGGGACCGGCAACCTCAGGGCTCACCCCTTTCCCCATTGAGACAAGTAGGGCTGGGGGCGAAGCCGGAGCGGCAGAGAGCGCGGGAAGGAGGAACAGTGCTGCGCTGCGCTGTGCTCTGCTGTGCTGTGTTGTGTTGTGTTGTGCTGCACTGGGCGCCTGCCGCCATCGTCCCTGCGCCCCGGGCAAGGAGACTGCAAGTGGGGGCTCGGTGAAAAGACGAGCGAGGACAGGGAGGTGGGAAAGCAGCAGTTTCATAAAGCAGCATCCATGCTGCTGCCCTATGAAGCCATTTCGCTCTTCTAGCAACTCTGCCCGGTCCCAACCTCCTGGGGAGCTCTCCTGGGAAGGGATTTTGCCCCGTAGTGCTGGGCTGAAGGGCTAGTGGAGGAGGGAGATAGCAACTGGAGCGGCTTAAAACACGCCGAGCCCAGAGTGACCTACATTGCCAAACGGTTGAATCAAGAAACTTCCCCTCCACCGCCGCTTAAAATGGGAGCCGGCTAAAAGTGCTTGACAGGTTTTTGTGGCATGAACCACATAACCCAGTGATGGTGTCATTAGTAATAAGTCACTCATGGAAATGACACGTTTTTCTTTACTTAGAATGAGTAAGGCTGGTCCAAAGCCGGCATAGTCACCAGAGGAAAATGAAGCCCAGCAGCCCTGGGAGCCTGTGTGTGTGGCGGGGGGCAGAGGGCTTCCTTTTGGGGCTTGTTTTTTTTTTTTTTGCCTTTTTTTAAGGCAGGACTCTGCTCATTTGGGAAAGTGGGAGAAGAACAGGCAATGGGAGGCAGTGGGATGTGGGGGCCTGGGAGCGATGTGTGAGGCCAGAAAGGGGTGGCACAGGTTAGGAAATGGCAGGGAGATTTAGCAACAGATGGGCCGGGGCTGTTTGGGGTGGAAGGAGCTGACAGTTGGGGAAATGGGGGATTTACATGAATCAGTAATAGGGCTGATTCATCTGCTTTCTCATACTGACTGCTTGGAAAAAAGGGACCCTGCGACGGGGTGATGAAATTTTGGTGCCAAATTAGGGGAGGACCAAAGCTGAACCTGTGGGGAGGGAGTGAACGCAAGGGCTGAGCAGGACAGAGGCTGGAAGGGGCCCACGACATGAGCGCAGGGCATGGGTTAGTGCTGGCCTTTTCCCTCTGTTGTGGCTGGGAGTAAAGGAGCCGGAGGAGGCTTGGCAGCAATCGCGGCTAAACGCGCCCGTCGCGCAGCGGGCAGGCAGCGGGCTTGGGAGGCAGCTCATCCCCGGCTGCAGCTGGGAGAGCATCCGCCGGGAGAGGGCGAGTTGCCCGACCGCAGGGACGCGGAGGGAGGCAGCAGGAGGATGTGGCCGGCCTGGCCTTGTGCGGTGCAGCGGCGTTGCTGGCCCGGGGTGCCCGCCCCGCAGAGACACCGCTGCTGCGCAGTGGGAGCGGGAACGAGCCGGGACCGAGAGCCCTGAACAAGGGCTGTCCTGAGCGTGGCCAGAGGTCCACAGGGCAGGGGGAGGGCAGCTCCTCTCGCTTGGTGGCGTGGTGGAAAAGCTAAAGAGCCAAGCACAGGGCAACAGTGACAGGGACAGTGGCAGCGGAAAAACTCACAAGCTCCCTAGGCAGCAGGAAGCTCTGACAAACCCGTGAAACTTCCCAAAGTGCCATGAGTAAGGGTGACAGTAAAGCGGCGTTTCATCACGCCGCCTGGCTTGGCTGCCCGTGCGAGCGGGCTCCCGCCCAGCACGAGACGCAGGGACCAGGAATCTTGCAAAGAGGGGTTTTCCCAGAGGCTCAGGGAATGACACACAGAGCGGACGGCCCCTCCGCTTTCCTTCCTTTCCTTTAACCTGCTGAGAATCCACGTCTGTCCCTGTCCCTTTGGGGCATGGAGCAGTTTCTCCTCGCAGGGCCACAGGCAGACGGGGCAATGCCGGCTGAGGACGTGGGCGCGTGAGCAGCACTGTGGCCTTGTGGAGCTGGTGCCCGGCAGGCATCGGGGCTGCAGCCAGCGAGCACGTGAGGCCTCAGCCCACAGCAAAGGCTCAGCCAGCTGCTGCCTAACCTCGTTACAGCAGCGAGGGCGGGCTGTAATCCAGCTCCATAAAACCCCCTTGGGTCCCCTCCCTCTTCCTCAGCTGCGAGCAGGGTGTGAGGAGAGGGCAGCTGGTCCAGGAGGTCTTGCAGCTTGTTTTGTTCTGTCTGTGCCTGTTTCCCCCCTCCTTGCTGCTGCAGACTGCTGGCCTGTTGGGGTGAAATGTCACCTTTTTCTCCCTCATTTCATTCTGAGGGGCACAGTGGGGTTGGATGCGGTCTGGTGTGTTTGTGTGGGGCTGCTTCTGAAGGCCAGGGTGCTTGGCGTTCCTAGCACATGTGTTCCTGGAGGTGTGTGCGATGCGCGTGGCTGGGGCTGTGCCTGGTGCCAGGGAGGGACCCAGAGCCAGTTTCGGGGCAAGGATCTGCCCGTGGCGCCATGCAGTGCTCATGTGCTGATAGGTAGATCCCAGTACTGCTTCCCTTGCGCCCCTGGACATCCTTTTCAAGCACGGTCGTGCCTAGGTGAGCATGGGAACTCCTCCTCGTCCTCCCTGCCAAGGAAAGCCCTGCTGTGTTGCCACTCTGCACCCCTGTGACAGTGTCCTCACCTGCACTCATGACTCCTTTCCCGCCACTGCTGTTCCTGCCGCCCTTACAAGGGTGGTGGCATGGTGGGTTTTTTATTGCCCACTTGGGTACAGGAGAGAGGGGGAACATGTTTCTACTGGGCTGGCGTCCCTGTTCCCGTTTGCACGAGTGTCCCACCTGGCTCAGGGTGACCATCCTCGGGTCTCCTACGTCTCCACCTGCCTCACTATAACGAGTTAGGCTTTAACACCTGGTAGATGCCTGCAGCTGGGCTGTTCCTCACCCAACACCCCCAAGCCAGGGAGGTGCCGGTGCCCCGTGCTGTGTCTGCGATGCTGCAGAGCACAGGCTCAGCACAGCCAGGACGGCTTGGGGCGCTCTGCAGCAAGCAGCCGCTTGCCCTGCCCTCAGCTGAAGGCTCCCGCAGAGGTTCAGTACCCGGCTCCTTTTGGCCACCCTCTCCTTCCCCTGTTGCTCTGCAGCCCCCTGCTTTCCCTGGGACAGTCTGGCCGTGCCAGGGGAAGGCCCCACAGCAAGGAGCAGGGCTAGGAGTGAGAACTGCCTGGGGGAACCGGCCATCCCCTGGTACCAGCACCCCCTGTGTCAGTCTTTCTTCCAGGGGCATCCCAGTCCTCCCTCCCTGCCCCGAAAGGTGCTTTATGCCCAACCCAGGTTGAAGCTCCTTGCCTGGGTGCTGCTAAGGATTTAAATTTCTCAGAGGGAATTGCCAGCTGACCCCTCCACACAAAACCAGGGGCTTGTTTTTATTTCCCAACGCTGCCACAGAGGTGCTGGTTCCTGGATCTGCCTTCCTTCACCTGCAGCAGGAGCAGCAGAGGTGACCCCGCTTCTGGCTGGGGCCCTGTGTCTGCACAGCCCCTCTCTTCCTGGGCCCCACCTCTGCCTGACAGGGGTAACTGCAGAAGGCAGGAAAACATTTGGTTTAGCAGGGAATGTTTTTGGAAGCCCTCAGGAATGCTGGAGCCACAGCCAGTCCATGGGGCCATGCAGTGCAGGGGACCAGCTCTCTGGCCCTTGCCAGGCTCTGGGGGAGAAGTGGGAAGAAACTGGAGAGTGACAGCCGCCCTGCTCCCTCCTTCCCAAACACGCGTCCTTCCCACCTGGTTCCTGCTGGCCAAAGGAGACACCTGGAGCTGCCTCGGTCCTTTGGGCTTGGCTGTCCTGCTCCGAAGGGGAGCTGGGGTGCGGAGGGGAAGGCCCAGGTGCGGCTTGGAGCCCCGCAGGGAGCTGCGCTGCCACGGGGCTGTTTGGCAGAGCCACTCAGCTCTCTGCAAGTGCAAGGCCCGCTCCAGCAGCAGCCGCCTGGGGCCTGCCCGCTCTGCGCCAGGCCTGTCGTTCGCGTGTCCCTCAGAGCCGCGGGCGCGCGCGGCTGCTCGCCTGGGCGAGACGAGGGTCCCGGAACGGCGCTGCAGGGCGAGCTCGGCAAGAAGGGCCATACAGGGCTGTGGGCTGGGGTGAGCCCAGCGCGCTGCCGCGGGCCCCTGCGCCCCCTCCTGCGCCTCGCTGTGGGGACGGTCGCCTGAGGCGAGGCTGGCGCCGCAGCCATCCCAGCAGCCTCGCGAGCGCCCCGGCCGCTCGCCTGTGCTCTCCTCGGCGGCGCTGCCGCGAGGGGCAAGAAGCAGGGCGGGTGATAACGTCGCCAGGAGAGCGGCAGCGCGCCCAGGCGGGGCTCGCCACGATGTCACGTCCCAGGAGCGTCTCAAAGGTACGCGCAGCCCCGGCAGCTCCCGGTGAGCAAGTGCGGGATCAAGCCGTGCCTCGTGGCCGCGGAGCAAGCAGCCGGAGCACAGCCGGCTGCTGCGGGCAGCGAGGCGGCCGGCAGGTCGGCACGTGTGCGCCCCGCGCTCGCCTGCTGATTTATGTTCCTTGGCAATGCCGGCGCAGCCCGGGGAACGGCCGTAACCAGAGCTGCTGTGCACCTGTGCTGGGCCTCCTTCTTTCGCTCTGATTTAATGTCCCAATTGAGAGGTGATGTCATGTCAGAAAGAGCCAGGGAAGAGGAAGTGCTGGAGCAGATAAGGTGCCTTAACTCTCCCCTGCCCGCCTTGGCAAGGCTTTGAAGCTGAGACTTACGCTAAGTGCCAGCCAGCCAGGAAAACCTGAGAGTGGAGGAAATAGAGGTTGGGTGGGCATTGCTGTCCTCTTTGGACAGAGGGCTGGATGCCAGGACACCAAGGCATGTGGGCTGTGAGGTGGAGGCTCGGCTGCCTAGAGAGGAAGGGCTGAGACTTTGTCCATCTGAGGTTTCCCTGCCCATCTTCTTGAGGGGAGAGGCAGAGTGGAAATGCCCTAACCAAAGGCTCATTACAAGGTGTTATTCAGCTGCAGAGAAGGGACAGGGATTGCCATGTTAGAGACTAGGGCTTTTAAAATGATCTTGTAGAGTCATCCAGGTCTCTTTGGGAGTCAACCCGCAGTCTGCCGAGCCCTTTGAGTGATGTCAGGCTCTGTCTCGTCACTCCTGTTCTCCAGGAAGCCACCAGGACGGCTGGTTGCGCTGGCACAACCTGAGGTCCTCTCTGTTGCCCCGCGCTGTCACCCAGATGCCTTCTGCTAGGGAGGAGGGAGCTTGTGCCACCCCTTGTCTGGCTCTAGCCTAGAGAACAGGGTAGCTGGGGGAAAGGGGCCACGCGGGTCCTACTGCTTATCGTGAAGCGCTTCACGGTGCCTTCTGCGAACGCTATATTGGGCTCCGTCATGCCCTAGCACGCAGCGAGGGAGGCCGGAGGCTCAGGCTCCCATTTCAGGCTATGCCACTATTCTTAGTCAGGTCCCTTCGGTTCCCTAAGCCACTAAGCGCGAGTCTGCAAAATGAGATAACCGGTGCACTTATGTAAGCGCGCGGGACGCGCGGCCGCGCTGCAGGGCTGCTGCCCTTGGAAGGGGCTGCTCTCCCAGGGAGCTCGCTGGCGTTTTGCCTGTGCTTCTCATGGGGCCTGTGCTTCTCACCGGTGGCTCTGGTTGTCACCTTCCACGTGCTGCTGCCGCAGCTGGCGTTTATCTCTCCATGTTGGACTTCGAGGTGGATGTGACTGCAGACCAGCTGGACGCAGTGAACTGGGCACTGCTTGTTCTCACGTTCAGTAATGTCTGGCCATAAAAAAATACTAGGAAACCTGTTCAAAAGAAATTAAATTTCATCCCCTCTGGCAAAATCTACACTATGCCCCTCTCGCCATTTTGCAGACCCACTTTTCTAATTAGCACTGTGCTCGCTGCCGTGTAAGGCAGGCAGGCGTTTGGCTGCGGGAAGGCAGGAAATCTGTGCCTGGTGTCACTGCCAGGTTGCGTGACAGTGACACTTCTGCAGGTTGAATGTAAGGACCTGCTGCTCCCAGCGGTGCTGTTTGGGCAGAGATCACAGACTCAGCAGGGCTGGACAGAGCGGGACGCTCTAAGAAGCAGCAGTGGGGTTGGTGCTTGCTGCGAGTCTCAAGCAGACCCTCACATCATCCCACCAGGGTAGTTTTGGCCAACAAATTGTGAACTTGTCTGTCCTCAGAGTAGTAGGCAGACAAAAGAACTTTTTCTGCCTGTCAGTTCGAGCAGACCTGTCCAAAAGGAAGTGCAAACAGCAAGAGGGGGTGCAAGGTGTCACCTGACTCACATGTGCATTAATGTCCAAAGTGACAGGAGAATAAGGGCTGGCTCTCTGTTGTGTCCTGTGCATTTGTTGTGGTCATCACATCATGTCTGGGTTGATTAGCTAGGGTGGTTGGCTTTTTGCTTCTCAAACCTCCCTTCTTAGCGGTGCCACCAGCTCCATCCGCAGCACAGCCCTCAGCATACCAGGTTCTGCCTGTGCCGTGACGAGGGATAGTCTGAATCTCGGTGCTCGTGTCCTCAATGTCCCTCCTCTTTTTCCACAGGAGGCTTTGCCACCTTCTCGTCCTGCTTCCCAGGACTCTGCGAAGGGAAGCCAGCCGCCATCCTGCCCATGAGCATCTCCCAGCCATGCTTACCCGTGGCCAACGTGGGGCCCACGCGCATCCTGCCGCATCTCTACCTGGGCTCCCAGAAAGACGTCTTGAACAAGGTAGGACCCTGTTGGGGTGGGGAGTGTGTCTGTCTACACCCTGTCCCAGCTGGGAAATCAAGCAGGGTGGTTGCTGAAGTCCTGAGGGCTTGAAAGCCCTTCCCAAGCACCCAGACCTGGTTAACAGCAGATTCAGCAGCTCTGTGATGCCCTTGAGAGCCACAGGGAGTGGGGAGAAAGCAGGGAGCGAGAGCACAGGAGTAGGTGGCAATGGCCAGAGGCAGAGCACTTTTTCAGGAGGCCTGAAAACGGGCAAAGATCGGCTATGGGAAGAGACGAAGCAAAAGGGGCTGTGTCCTTTAAAGGTGCTGGAAAGGCTGTGTGATGATGTCAGGCCAGGGAAGGAATTTTGTTTAAAGGAAAAATAAAGGCGAGAAGAAAGGAACAGGAATTGCAGTTAAAATGCCACTGGGCGCCTGCTGCGGGCAGGAGGGAGCCAGTCCGGCATCCTGGCCTGGGGAAAGCAAGGGGGGAGAGGGCCGGGGGAGAAACATCCGACCAGCGCTGGGGGTGGAGGCAGAAAGGAGGGAAAGAGAAATTATATACAGGGAGTAAAAGGAAATGAAAGAGAAAAATGTCAAGAATGTGAGCCTGGGAGCTGGGCCGGCTCTGAGGAGCCGAGGCCGGGCTGCAGCAGAGCTGCTGGGGACGGCCTTTGGTGCAAGTGGGGACCAATGGCCCATGGATGAGGGGCTGAAATCCCAGTGTGGTCTCCAGAGGGGTCAGCGTCAGGCAGTCAGATTGATGGTTTCTTTCCTGCCCGCCCCCTCAGAGGTTTTTATTCATCTTTTGGAGGCTGGTTTTCTGCCATCTCTGCGGTGCAGTGGTCAGCAGGCAGCTCTGTTTGCAGGCCCCAGAGCCTGGGCGAGCAGAGGGGTCGTGCCCAGGCGAGTGCAGTCACGTTTCTCCTATCTGGCGCTTCGTTAGTCAGGGTTCCCACGTGGCAGCTCCGCGCGTTGACTCTTACCCCGTGTTTCCTTTTCCTTATGCTTTTTCCAGGCCAGGCATTGAGATCTAGCCATTGGCACAGATGTTCCCCCTTGTCTTGTCCCTGCCCTTGGTTCATACAGATTATACATAATCCATCTGGAGGGGAAAGGGACAGGGGTCAGATTAACTATGAACTGGAGTCAGCCCTGATGGTGGGTGAAACTTGTTTTAGCCGTGGGAAGGAAGACATGGAACAAGCTCGTGTCCTGAGGGATGGCCCATTTGTTGCATCTCACTCCCTCACTGACTCTCTCAGTGCAAGATCATTTCTCTTGCAACCTATATACATCCAAGACCAAAAAAAAAAAAAAGAAAAAGAAAAAAGTGCATATTTTGAGTTACCAGTTGCTAGGACCCAAAATGATCTGGAATTTGTTTACCTAAACCTCTTGCAGGTTTAACCCAGCACTGCTCACTGGGGAATTTTGAACATCTAACAATCTGCGAGAGCTGCTAATAAGTTTCTGTGAGGTTTGGGAGCAAAGAAATGGGCTGAATTTGGTGGATAGCAGATGGTCATCATGGTCCTACTGATAACTCTCCCCACTCTGTTGGTGAAATGCACCCTTTGTCTCTCAGCTCATGCTTTCTAAGCTTTCATCCAGACCTTTTGCTGTTTTTATTTCTTACATTTTCCCCATCGTTCCTCTCATACCAGAGGTTTGGGTTTTTTTATTTATTTTTCTCCTTCTGGGATCTCCTTCCAAGAGCCTTTTGTCTATCCAAAGAGGGACAAAAGTAAAGAATGTGCTGAGTTTTAAACCTGTGTCACCCAAATGGGCTCATCTTTCTCTGCCTGTCTCTGTTCTACTATGGTCAGCTGGGCCAAAGCAGCAGTGGGAGAGTTAGAGGAGGAAATACTTGCGTGGGCAACAGCAAAGAGCGTGTGGAAAGACAGACCTCAGCACTCTGCCATCCAAACTCGCCTCACCATTGATCGCTTTTTCTCACCAGGACCTGATGACACAGAACGGGATAAGCTATGTCCTCAATGCCAGCAACTCCTGTCCCAAGCCAGACTTCATCTCTGATAGCCACTTCATGCGCATTCCTGTCAATGACAACTACTGTGAGAAGCTGCTTCCTTGGCTGGACAAGTCCATTGAGTTCATTGGTGAGATTTTATGTTGGTTACTGACCCCCTCAATTCCCTGCCCACCCAAGCTCTTAAAACAAAGGCAATTTATTTTTCCTCTTCGCGCTTGCTTCACACAATCCTAGTCTTTTCACACATAGAAGCTGAGGGTTGGAGAGGGAGTCTAGCGTTACTTGGCTCACCACATCTGACATCAACATCTTTCTCTCTGCTTCCTCTGCTGTGCTCCAGATAAGGCCAAGGTGTCCAGCTGCCAGGTGATTGTGCACTGCTTGGCAGGGATCTCCCGGTCAGCCACCATCGCCATTGCCTACATCATGAAGACCATGGGGATGTCGTCAGATGATGCCTACAGGTGAGTTTCCCTCAGGTGATAGGGACAGGTTGTGCTAATAATGCTTCTCTGCTACAGGGAAACCAGGCTGAGCCTGGACAGAGAGAGCTGCAGCTCCTCTGGTTTGCCTTGGTCAAAGCCTGTGGTAAGCAGGCCCTGATGCCCTTTCAAGAGTGCATGCAGTGAGGAAGGTTGGGGGCCATAAACTGGAGGAAGGAGGCCAAATTCAGAGTCTAAGAAAGCCTAGCGTCACCTCCAGAGCATCCCAGTTCCTCATGGTTTCCCAAGACCCGTTTGTTACCGAGGGGCTGACAGAGGCCACTGGACAATACCTCCTCTCCCCAAAAGACTGAGGGAGCAGGGGTGACTTGGTGAAAGACCAAGTGACAACTGTGGCTGTTTGTATCTCTCTGCAGGTTCGTTAAAGATCGTCGCCCATCTATTTCGCCCAACTTCAACTTCCTGGGCCAGCTTCTGGAGTATGAGAGGAGCCTGAAGCTCCTCAAGGCTTTGAAAGCCCAGGGCGACCGGAGTGAGGGCGATGCCCAGCAGGACCCAGCTGAGGTGCCTGAGAGCAGTAGGCATTCAACACCATCTACCTCAGAAAAGGCCGAGGAGATACCGAAAAGCACAAGCTCAGCGCCCTCCCACAGCGACTCCGAGAGACAAGTGGGAACTCCTAAAATCTTGTCACCCACAGCACTACAGCAAGGACTCAATGGCTTGCACCTGTCCTCAGAGCGCATCCAAGACACCAACCGGTTAAAACGCTCCTTCTCCCTAGACATCAAATCCGCCTACTCCCCTGGCCTGAGGCAGGATGTCCCAGGCCCCACTGACACAGGGGAAGCCCCGAAGCTCTGCAAGTTGGACAGCCCCTCCGGACCCAATGGCGTGTGCCAGTTCTCCCCGGTGCCGGACAGTCCGGACTGGCCGAGCGGGCCAGACCTCCTCTTGGAGGCCAAGGTGAGGCAAAGGCGGAAGCACAGGCATCAGGCAGGTTCTCCTGCCCACGGGCTCAGCCTCAACTTCAATGGCGTGTGTGCTGTGCACAAAAGCACCAGCGTGGAGGACAATCTCAAGCAGACGCTGCGGCTCAGCCTGCCCAGCGTGGGACAGCAGCCTGTCCAAGCAGCGACCACGCCGAATGGCACCGGCACCGGTGGGGGTATCAGCCCATGGGGGGTCCACCTGGAGTCTCCGGGCACCCCGTCCTCAGAGAGCACCTGGTACTTTGGCACAGACTCGGCCGTGAGCGGCAGCAGCGGAGGGAGCGGGGCTCTGTTTGCCAGCACCACCTCCTACTCCTCGTTCAGCTGCAACGCCATGCAGGGCAGCTGCGAGATCAGACTGAGAGACAAGCAGCGGGCCGAGCAGCGGGACGGGCGCCACAGCTGGCACGAGGACGCCAATGCTGAGAAGCAGTTCAAGAGGAGGAGCTGCCAGATGGAGTTCGAGGAGACCATGTCAGAGGGCAGGTCCCGGGAAGACCTGGGCAAAATAGGCAAACAGTCTAGCTTTTCGGGCAGCATGGAAATCATTGAGGTGTCCTGACATTCATCCCGGGCACTCGGAGAAGAAGGGTGGGGGGATATTTAAATAGGGGAGAGGTGGGGTGGGAGGTTGGGGTGGGAGTATTTATACCCGTGTGTGCATTTTCAGTAGCACGCACGCCAAAACAAAAAACAAAGATGAATGAATCCAAAGTCAGGAAACATCCTGGTGAATGCTTAGTGTCCCCCCTGCTCCCAACCCTTCCCTTTCCCGCAGCCGCTTGCCCTGCGTCGCCCTGGGCCCTCGCACGCAGCTCGCCTGGGCAATGGGCAACTGCCCCTTGACTGCCGGGGAACCTCGCTGTAAAATCCAAGCAGGAGGGGGCAGGAATTCCGGCCTTGGCAGCCGATGGGCAGTCACGGGATAGGAGGGCGAGCTGCCCATTCCCCTGGACATGCTTGGCACGCAGGGGCTCCCACAGGAGCCCAGCACCTCTCCCACGCAGCGGGCAAGGGGCACCCGCCGTGGAAACCACGCGGACTTCTCGCCCTTCCTCATACCCCGGCGCACTAAGCATGCTCCCCCATGTTTCTCTGGCTAAGTATCCTAAAAATGCTGCACTAGAGCAGTCCTATACATATATAAATATATATTATATATAATATAAAAAACACACACACAAAGAAAAAGGTAAATGGTTTTACTGCGATTTTTATTGAGACGTAAATAATATTTCAATTTTTTGTTTTGTTTCTAATTTATTGAAGCTGTTCATTCTGGCAATGATTTGCAGACAATGTGGGGCGGTACTTTCAGCTCTATTTTTACTGTGTATGGTATTTAAATCTGAAATACGAGTTTCTAAGCAATATCTGAGGCCTGTGGCTCCTTCTATAGCTTATGTCGGCGACAAAGAATTTTTCCCCTCCCCGTTCCCTCCAGGCACAGCAAAAAGGGGACAGAAAACACTTCTGTGCACTTTTTCTATAAACACACAAGCAACAAAACCGTAAAATCTTCTTATGATACAAACTGAGCCAGAAAACTCTCATCTGGAAGCTGCTGCCGCTTCTTTTTACCTCTTTTGGTCCCCGTTTGCTGCTTTCCCACCCCAGTCGTAAACCCCTTGCCTCCCCTGGTGTGGGGTGAAGGGCTGGCCTTGCTCTGTGAGGAGGGAGAGGCCCGAAGCAGGATGCTCCCCCTCACCGTGTCCGTGGGGCCGCAGCCGGCGCTGCGGGCCCCAGGCTGGGCAGCCGCTCCGTGCGGGGAAAGGGCAGGAGTGGTTTGGGGTTGGGGCGGAGGTGCCTGCTCCTCCTCCGCCCCGGCAGCAGGCCCCCCTTGCCCAGCGCTCCTGGTGAGAACACGGGACACCCTGTCCCTCGTGGTGCTCCCTCCTGCGCTTGCTGAGACGCTGCTTTGCGGAGCTGAAGGCCTTGGTTGGCCTCGGCGGCAAAGGCCCTTTCTCCTCGTGTCTGTCCGTGCTTCCCCCCTGCCTGTCCAGCACTGGTTTGCAAGCTCCTAGCTCAGGGTCCTGCCACCTGTGTCCTCCCAGGAGCCTTTTCTTTTCTGGATCTGCACGGCTTTTTCCTCTTTTCCTGCTCTCCGTGTCCGTTTCTATCTTTGAAATCAGACTACGCGTGGTAAAACAAATGATCTCAGGTTTAAAACTTAACACAAACCAGGGGCATGAGGAGCTGCAATAATACAATGACGGCCCGGTCGCTTCAGGCGGCCATTTTCCTCATTGCCTCCATCCCTCTCTGTGCGTGTCCCAAGTCCCAGCAAGTCTCCCTGGAGGCTTGTCACTGGCTTTACGCTAGTTTCCGTGTTTGTTTTCCAATGGGGCTGTTCAGCAAGGCGCTGGAAAGCCCTCCAGTGCTCCCCTTCGGTACCCAAGGTACGCTTGAGATGGCAGAGGACAGAGGGAGGTGGCTGAGGCGCTCTGTCCAGTCGCCTCTCTTGCTTTTATAGAGGGGAAGGGGAGATTCTGCGTTCATTCCTCCTCGCCAAAGTCACCATCACCCGCCGTGGCCGGCAGCCTCAGAGCAGCTCTGTGTTGCTGGCTGACGCGTTGCAGCGGGTTGCAGCTCCCATGCTCCCCGCCAGGCAGCCCCACAGCCGGGGCTGGTGCATGTGGAGGAGCTGGAGCGCGCCTGGCACCCAGGAGGCTGCTCGTGCACGGCGGCTCTGCCAGGGCTGCTCAGCCCTGCCCTGCCCGCTCTTCAGCCCCCAGCCCTGCTGGTTGCTGCCTCCCCATCAGCTTCCTCCCCTCTTCACCACTCACAATCCACCCCTGCCCTTTCTGCCTACCGTTTGTGTTGTATCTTCATTGGAACTTGGCATTTCCCTCCCTGCTGGTCACTAAAGGCTGGCTACATTGTTTTCTTAGCCCCCCTTTTTATATTTCAACCAACATTGTTGTTGTTCCTTGCAGTTATTAGTCAGAGCATTGCTGAGCTCTGCGCACAGCAGGCAGAGCCTGCAGGTGGGCTGCAGGATGCAGCCAGCAGCCTCCGGGACGTGGCTTCTCCTACCCACCTTGTGCCAGGCCAACGCATTTGTGCCAGGGATCATCCCTGGCTGGTGGCTGCTCCCTCTTGCACACTGGCAGCCCGTCCTAGAGGGCTGCTGTAAGGCACACATCAGCTAAGCCCAAATCAGACAGATTACTGGCAGGAGCAGCTTAGGTGCAGATGTGGGCAGTGGAGGCAGGGACAAGGTGACTTCTCGCGGTCATGTGATAAAAAGAGGGCAGCAGAGGGATAGAGCCAGGTGGGAGAGGACTCAAAGGTGACACTCTTTCTCCTCTGAAACTGATGCAAAAAGAAACTTTTTAAGACTTGTAGACCATAACTGTCAAGAGACGTGCAGGACCCACCACTGCAACCGAGTTTTGATGTGCTTCCCATCTGTCCTTCGCCTTCACACTGGCTGTGTGTGCTAGGAGCCCTCTCATGTGGTATATTTTAAAGCTACATCTACAGAATTCCCCATGAAGGGACCACTCTGCCTGAGTGTCTGCTACCAGTACCGACCCAGAGCCTTCAGGGTCATTGAGGGCCTCGCAGTTACCTTTGATGAGTGTTTTAAATCAAGCTCTGCCGAACAGCCCGCTCTGTGGTACTGGATACCTATGAGCTGTCATGAGGATGGTTGTGCCGGCCGGTAGGCGCCGTCATCTGCCTGCCAAGCCCTTTCAGGGATCCTCTGAGACAGGCAACCCAATCCAAAGCTTCACTGCAACCAAAACTGTCTTTCTATGCAGAGCTGATGAGGCTGCATCTACTTGTGGGTCCCATGGCAGAGCTAATGTCCAGCCTGGACAATCTCAACCATCCACCATGGCAGCTCCACAGCTCCAGCAGGGTTGGATCTTCCACCCTGTTAAGGATGGACCAAGTCAGAGCTCTTGGACTCAGGGCTCTCTCCCCTTAGGCTAGGAAGGATGTCCCTCCCTTCCTCCTGTCTCCACAGCACCAGGGCTGAGCCCACCCAGCCAGCCCCTTCTTTGCCTCCTGCCTCTAGGCAGGCTGAGCAGAGTGGCGGGGAAGAGAGCAGCATGGTCGCAGTCAGGTTGGCAATGCTGGGCGAGAGGCTCGAGTTGGGTACCCCTGGCCCTGGCACGTTTTCCTCGCTTGTGATATGTTCCTGGCCCTTCTCCCCCTCGCGCTTTGTCTCTTCATTTCTTTGGACATTCATCCCTCTTGCATCTACCCCTTAGAAGATTATGCCCAAAAGAAACCCCTCTTCCTGTCCTGTTTCCGCTACCATTCTTAATACTAATGATAATAAGCTATCAGTGTTGTCATTGCAATCTATGAATGATAGATTTGAGTATTTATTATTATTATTATTATTATTATGGTTATGATTATGTACTTTTTGCTTCTTACTCTTTGTATGTTGCTCTTTGTTTCTCTGTCGTGAATAAATGCAAGGCCCCGTCGCACCTTCTCTCTGCTCACCGCTGCCTGCCTGGGGCTGGCCGGCCTGGGCCACCTCCAGCACAGCTCCCACGCACTCCCAGGCTGGAGGAGGCTTATACAGGGCACAGGATTTGGAGGGGGGTGCTCCCTAAGAATGCCTAGACTCCAAAAAGCCCCGGGAAAGGGCCGGTCTCTTAACTCTTGCCATCCTCTCCAGTGACTGCGCTTCCCCATGCTGGAGTCCATTCGTGTTTGTAAAGGGCAAGAAGCCACTCACCCCAAGACTGGAGAATGAAATGGCGAAAGCTTAAAGCTAGAACACTAGCTTAAAGGCCATCCAGTCCATGGAGTCAGCTCCCTCCAGGTCGTGGTCCCCTCACCTCCTGCTCCTGTCGGCACCTGGAAAGCGCCCCTCCTCCCCGGGCAGCTTCTTGGTCCAGCCTCACCAGCCGCTAGCCTCACTCAGCCTTTGCCCCTGCGCTGGCACCACGTTTTAGCAACATCCCGTGTGCTTTATTGGCGTGAGTGTCCTCCTGACGCCGTCTCTGCCCCAGGATGTACCTCCTGGGGCTGATCATGGCCAGTGTGAGAGCTAGCAAGGTGGCAGAGCAGCCCTGAGAGACGTGAGCAGGCTGGCCGCTGGCTTCAGGAAGAGATGGGGAAATTGCTGTTGGTAGGGAGCAATGCTGCTTCCTGGCTTCCCAGCAGTAGCAGTGGCCGGGAGCAGCACTGACAAACCTGGGTGGCCTGCAGGGATGGAGTCTGGGGCATGTGTTTTGCACGCATAGCCTGGGCTCCTTCCCCAACCTGCAGGTTCTGAGATGATTGCAAGGCAAATATTTCTCCAGGAGAATACATTAGGGAAGGGGAAAGGAATCCTTTCTACACTGCAGCATAGAATGCTCCCTGTGTAACGGGCCAGCCCCATGAAGGCTCATTTTCATCGTTGGAGTTTAACACTGTCCTTCCCAAAGCAGCCAAAAAATGGCCCATTGTCCCCGTCAGGGCTCTGGGCTGTTGCAGGTGGGGTCTCCATCCTCGTGCTGTGTCAGACTCATCCCTGACGCTGCCCAGAGCCCCAGCACCCTCCCGTTGAGGCTTCACCCTGTGCTCAGGAGCTGCCCGCTGGGGCTCCAGTGGCCCTCACCGAGGCTCCCGCCGGGCGCCGCTCTTCCTACCTCATGTGCTCGCAGGGGCAGCCGCATGCAGCGAGGCGCCCGGAGCCTCCTTCCCTCCAAGGGCGTCTTGTGGCCGCAGGGTCCGTGTCTGCTGGCAGAGCCCGGCACACGCCAGGACCCCTGAGTGGAGAGAGCATCCGATGGTGCTGCCGGGCACTGCCTGGCAGGACCGCAAGAGACGCCCTGCCCCTGCCTGGCCGTTACTTATTTATTACCGGAGGCTGTAAGCAGCTGTGCTTTTTTACCCTCTCTTTCTTTTCCTTTCTTTTGTATTTTGGAACTACGTGTTGTAATAAATGCCCAAATAGATGTTTTAACAGATTGTGTCAGCCTTGTTTTTGGAGGACCAGACCCGTTCGGGGCAGGGCTGGAGGAGGCCAGGGTGAGGGATCCTCACTTGCATCCACACACACCCGGTGGGTGGAAAGCTGCGTGCATAGACATATCCCTGTACATTTATAGGGGTGAGCAGTCGGGTGTGGGAGCTAGGCTCACTCAGAGCAGGAACTTGCATGAACTCCCTCCATATAACGAAGATACTGGAATGGGATACTAAGGCCCTAAATAGAAAACCAATCTCTCTGCTCCCACCTTCCTTGTCCGAGTCAGGGTGTCCCATATCCCGTCGAGGACAAAGTGCTGTGCATTTGGTGTGTTTTACAGTAAACTAACTAAATCTTGGGAAAAGTAGATCTTGGGAAGCACTACATCTCGGGAATGTCCCCAGCTCCCCCCAGGTTGTCACCTCATCCTCACTCCTGGCCATGCTCTGCTCCAGGTCTGTGCTGGTGGCACCTCAGGCAGCAGCCAGCCTCTACAGAGCTGGTTTCACCTGATGGTTCTCATGGAAACGTTTCCTCACGTCCCCCTCCACCAAGTTTACCTCAGAGAGAGAGGAGTCAATGCCAGGAGCTCCTTGCAGCTCTGGCTCCAGAAAGCTGCAGCACTTATTGACTTAAAGGTGGGAGTGACAGCTATCAAAAATCAGTTACCAAGGCGTTTTCCCACAGGCCCAGCTAAATCCTGTCATCTTTTACAAATCCAGCCCCCTCACCCAGCTACAAGACTTGGCACAGGTTCCTAAAATGGCTTCCAGCACCTCAGCTCTCCTGGCGGCCGCGCGGTACAGCTCTGTTTTCGTGGCCTCAGAGGCCACTTGTATACCCTCCCGTCTCTGCTGCTCACCATGGCCTCACATGGCCACACAAAAGGCACTTATTTAACCCCCAAACACAAGTTTTTCCCACTTCCCCACCTACTTCCTAGCTCCATTTTCCCAGTTTCCCACAGGGACAATGCTTCTGAGAAGCCCCCCACTGCCTAGGTGGCACCACGACCTGTCGGCTACCACAGCTGCAGGCCCTGCTAAATCCGTGAACAGATTCCCTTTGGTGCAGGGGGGGGCTGTGCCAGTCCAGCGCATCAAGGCATGTGCCGAAGTTTGCCTCCCGGCTCGCATGCGCGAGCTCTCAAGTCAAAGGTGGTCGCAAGCGGGTGCAGGACTGGGAAGGCTGGTGCACAGCAGAAACCACTCCTGCAATGAGAAACCCAGGAACGTCCTTTTTCCAGCTCTCGGGCTTTTATTGACTTGGAATGGCTGCCAAGCCTATAAATAAATGTTCCTTGTGCTAAATATAGCAGCCACTGAAATAGGCTGCCGTCTATTTATTTAGCTTGTGGCCTCTTTGAAAGCGGGCCAGTCAGCACTGCCTCTACCTTTGCCCCGTCCCACACCAGGTTGTGGCCACCCACCGTGGGGACACAGCTGAGCCAGTGCAGGGAGAAGGGGTCACTGAAAGTGACGGCTCCGCACGGAGGTTCCTTAGGCCTGGGATGGGAAGGTCTAGCGGCAGGAGGTGCTTTTGGGCTTCTGCATCCTGGATCTGGGGAGCTCCTGAGGGGGAACTGAGATAGCATGGCCCACACTGGCAGCTCCACGGTGCTTTCTCCTCCTGGGAGGATTCCAGACCTTTTTGCAGCACTGGAGGCTGGAAAGGAGAATGCGCTGCCCACTGTGGGTAAATACACTGCTCTCCAGCATGACATGGGGTTCATTCCTTCTCCACACTTCACAGGAGTGGAGGTACCCTCCTCTAGGGGCGTAGAGAAACCATACACCAGGACCCAGGGGCAATCAGCAGCCCTTGATTGCCCTGAATAGCCTCATCTGGTCCTCACCTGCACTTTCCACCCAGGACCTCCGTCTAAGCTCAGGTAAGGACCCTATCTCATGGGTGGACCTTGTGCCTGTATTGCAGCTATGTCCCCTGCTCTCTTGATGGGCCTTCTGGGTGGGATTTCATTCCTCATTTGGTGTGTTTGGGACTGCTACAACCACTGTGTTCATTGCCCCTCCCTGTGGGAGGATATCCTGCTGCAGAGGGTACTGTGTTGCTGGGGTCTCCTTCAGGTTGCTTATGGAGCCAACGTGGTCCTGCAGCTCCTTGAGATTGTTCTGAGGAGGGTCCCGTTCTCTGTTGCCACCCAGAATCTCCTGGGCCAGGGACACACGAATGGCATGGAGGCACCTGAGTTTACCCTTGCTCCAGCATTTTCCAGGAGAGGGCTGTTGAGAGGACTCAGGCCCAGAGGGACTCTGCTTTTGGATACCAGGCTGAAGGTGTGTGGTGTTATGGGTCCTGGGTCCGGCCACCTGGCCCGCACTGCGTTTGGTTCAACCTCCTTGTGCAGTGTGTGCCAGGAGGAGGTCCCCTGTGCCGGGGAATCTCATGAGATGGGTGCAGGCTGTTTTGTGCTGCTTAGACTCTGTGCTGGAGACCGGTCTTGTGTACATTTAACTCACATGTATGGTGTAACCTGGGAGTCATGTTGGTGGTGCACTGATGCAAGAGCCTGAGACAGAGGGCTGAGCTTCACTCCCTCCAAGGCAGAAAACACTGATGGGAAGAGGTGATGGTTGCTCTTCCACGGCAGGCATTGTCCTGAACAGAAATAAGATTTTGCTTGCCTTGGGCTGTGATGGCATTACTGCAGCTCTATGCCAGCAAAGGAAAAAAGCCATCACTCCCTGGAAAGCCACACTCATTCCTGGAACAATCCAAGGCATTAATAATGCTTAGCACTTACAGAGAGTTTTGCTAAATATGAGCTAATCCTTACAACACCCATGGGAAGGAGAAAAATAATTATTATTTTTGGGTTTGATATATATTTTTTCTTTCTTTTCCCATGTACCCCTGAAGATCAGGATGAGCTCCACTGAATCCAGAAACTCTAAGTCAGAAGAGACTTGACTTAGTGTGTTTTGCAAATGGGCGACCTGGAGCAAAGCCGATAAGCAGTTTGCTGAAGGCCACATGGGAAGGCAGAGCCAGGGCTGAGCTAATGAATGGGGGAAATCTGGATCCTAATTCTGCTCCTGCTTCACCAGGCTATAATTCTCCTACCAGACCCTTCTGATAACAGAGGATTTTGTGAATGCTTTTGGTTTGGCACCCTCTGAGCTGCCCTGTGTAAATCATGACTGAGAACGTTATCCTGCTCTTATTCTTGGAGCCTCCTACAGCTTTGGGCTGTGTCCTATTTGTGTCTGGCTCCTCCAAGCAGATCCACAGCCCCAGGTTGGTGGTCCGGCACCCTCAAGTGACACACTGGCTGTGACCAGCCAGGAGAACCACCCGATGTGGCTGATAGGAGCGTGGGATTGGCAGTGCAGGGGCTCACCCCTGGCTCACCTCCGTTTAATGGGCAGGGAGTCTTCTTTGCTAGCAATCCCCCCAGCAGCATGGGGCAGAGGCACCGCTGGGGCCCGGTGATCCCAAATCCATTAGTGTTTCTTGTGGTTTTGCTTTGCTCCCCTGCTGCGCTCTTCTCTGACCGAAACGCTGGCGCTTGGCATCTCAGTGGAAGCACTGTCTGTCAACGGTGCCCAGATGATGTCATCTAGTTTTCCAGGCTCCTGGGTTGAGCCAGCAGCCAGAGCCGGTATGACTTGATCTTCTTTATTTAGAAGGAGCCCAAGTGTAATGGAGCCCAGGCCTTCCCGACTCCAGAGGCACTTGGCAGCAGGTCCTACCCTCTGCCGTGCCTCTTCTGATGCAACTGCAGCCCTGGTGAGCATGATCCTGAGAAGGTCACTCTTGGGAGGCTCAAAGTGGAGACCGAGTACAGCTGAAGGAAAGGTGGGTGCTTTGGACACCTGGTGAAGGTGTTTGCTAGGTCAGTGCTGACACAAATCATCTTCAGGACTAGTGCTGTGGTGGGGTGGGAGATGCTCCTTAAAATAAGTAATAAAGGCATCCTCTTCATTTCTTTTTCATAAAGCCGCCTTCTGTGAGGAGAGCTGATTACCCTGCTGAGGATTTGCCACTAAATATGATTGCAGGACCTGAAAATGTTGTTCATGAGGTGCCCGTGCTGACAGACCCAGGGTTTATTCCTGCTGACTGCCCTGCTGGAAAGCGGCTGCGTGGGCAAGAAGACCTACAAAAATCCCACCTCATGGCACTAGTGTAAGTGTGCAAACAGAATCCTCTCCTCCAAAAATCAGTGCTGGATCTGCCTCTGTGTGGATCCAACAGGCCAGGCCCCTTCGATCCCCTCAGCAGGACCTGGCTTGAGCCACCACCTGGGCCGGGAACCAGAGCCCTGGGTGCCCGCAGAGCTCATCACCATGCCAGGCCTGTGGTGCCGGCTGGCGAGCAGCCTCTAGCGGCAGCCCTGACAGTTCCCCGTCTCCTCGGGACGGCAGCGGTGCCAGCAGAGGGGACGCGTCGCCCTCCTGCGAGATCCTTGGGCGGGCATGGGCAGGCTGCAGCATCACTTGGCCCCTACCAGCGCACGTTGCTGCAGATCACCCTGCATGCTGGCATGCCCGTGAGCAGCCTGAGCTCCCGCAGCACTTGCTGCACCGCCTTGTTTGAGCCCTTTGAGTCTCCACAGCCTCTGTCAGGGCTGCGCTGGGGTATCAGGGACCCTGAGGCCACCCACATGGCACCTTTGCCGGGCAGCTGGGGAGGGAGGAGGTTATGGCCCTTGCTGCTCCTGGAAATGCTGCCCTGCACCCAAAACCTCCCTTCCCAGCGTCCCAGCCTGTCCCCTATGGCAGCGGGGAGACATCAGTGAGGGAAGCCCCCCTCACCGATCCCGTGTGTGGTCCCATGTCCCTAGGCCAGCAGCGTGCGGGAGCCTCTGCATGGCCGTAGCCCAGCAGACCCGATGGTGCCCCAGGCAAGGACTGGGCTGCCTCGTCTGCAGCCAGAGAGCATTAACCTTCCCCTGCTAGAGACAATCCTCAGACCTTGCTGATGCCGGGAAAAAAGCGTCTTCTAAAGCCAAAGCACATGCAAGAGCACCCAGGGACCTGGCCAGTCATTGAGCCTCTCTCCCATCAAATTAAAAAATAAATAAATAGAAAGCCTGTGCCCAGAATAAAAGAAGAAAAGGAGCCTCCTACTGCTTTCTGGCCTAGCACCCAGCCTCTCCTGGGTATGCACCGGGCAGAGCTGCCGATGGGACACAGGGATGATACGGAGTCTCTCCGCTGCGTGCACTGGCTGCCTTTGGCTCCCGCGCCCACCCAGGCTTTCAGCCATGAGCTCACCCTGTTATTAGCGCCGACGCCGGGAGCGCGCGGGAGCCGCCTATCGATCTGCTCTGCTCCTCTGCAGCTCCCCCCAGGGCTGCGCTTGCAGGAAACCTCCCTGCCTCGCTGCTTGCAGAGACCTGCACCCTCACGGAAAGCAACGGGATAGTTTGGATTTTTTTCTCCCTTTTTTAATATATATTTTTTATTTTTTAATTCACAACAGGGTTTTCCGTTATACCTCCCAGTGTTGAAACTGGGACACAGGGCATGGACACACTCTCGGCCCTCTTGCTTTAAAGCTGCCCAGTTATTCTGTACATTGTCATTCATGCCTCTTTGCCTCTCCAGAGGATGTGCTGGGGCCCTGCACCGTTAGCTGATACTCTTGCCTCTGAGGCAATGGTTTCAGGTGCTTGCAGCTGCAGGAGAAACAGCACTGGGCAACTGGGAGTCAAAAAGACTGGTGGAGTTACAGCCAGAAACCCTGCTATCTGCTTCGGGCTCCCTTCCTAACTATGAAACAAGCCATTTGCTGTCTGGCCTCTTGCAAAATGGGTTTCCTCCCTCCCCCTGCTTTCCTTGGGAAGACTTTCAGGTGCCTGGGTAGACCTCATAAATGACTAATGAGCCCTTGCAAACATTAGCACTAGAGCTGCCTGCCAGAAGCAGAGGGAGCTCAAGTGGCCCCTTGCATCTCCCTATTCTACCCAGAGAAAAGGACTTGTCCTTGACAAGAGCTGCAGTAAGAAACAGGCGGGCAAACAGCTGCATGGTGCCCCAGACGGGAGAGCTCTGGGGCTCAGGGCCCCCAGGAAGCAGCGACTGTCAGAGGAGAAGGAAACCCTTCATCTGCCATAGCCACCTGCGCACAGCTCCAGCAGAAAGGGGATTTTCAGTTGTGGCATTAACACACCCATGTTTCTTTCCAGGCTGAGGGTCAGGACTACCAGAGCAGAGTCTTATTTTCGGGTGATTTGGAGATGACAGAGCTCTGGAGCCAACAGGTAATTTGAAGAAGTCTCTATGCTCGTTTGAGGGGAGCAAAAAGGAAAAAAAAAAGAAAAAAAAAAGCAATATAACTTCCCAAGTGAATCTCCATTGCTCTTGGCCCAGAACTGAACGATGCAGAGGTCTGTATCTCACAGTGCCTCACATGGCCACCCACCTGTGATCCCAGATCTGGTCCAGCAGGCCCAGAGGAAGGTTGGCCCTTCCTTCAGCAGCCGGCAGCCTACGCTGGACAGCCCTGCTTCTACCAGCACCCCTCACCCAGCACTGCGCACCGCTGCCCCCGAGCTGGGCAGGTTTCCCGCAGCGCCCAGCCCATCTCAGGAGCTTCCCACCACACGTGCCAGGCCATCCCACCCCTGCATGCTCCTGGTGCTCTTCACCAAGGCCTCTAGCCCTTCGGCACCTAGCTACACATTGTGTTACTGGTGGGGAATAGCCTTCGCATCGCTCTTTAACGCGCCCTCCCCAGGAGAAACAGCTTCTACCTCGTGCTTGTCCTTATGGCCATTAGATGGTGCCATTGAGTTTGCTTTGGATGAGAGGCGCCGAGGACACCGAGCTGCTCCAGAGAGCAGAAGAGGCTTCTTGCTCCCTCTCACAGGCAGGATCTTACCGTGGGGAATAGAGCTTTATTGCCCAGGTCCAAATTTGGCCAAATGAAGAAATTTCCTACTACAGGGGGTGAAAAGTAAAGCTAAAATAGGTTTTCAGCTTTTCCCAGAGCCCTTAAACAAGCCTGTATCACTGTTTGTATGTGTGATTTTGTACAAGTCTTGCAAAACTGGATCCCTTGTTAAAGCTGGGCTTGAGTGCTCTTAATAGAGAAGCATTCCAGCCTCAATTTCCAAAGCAAGAGATGTGTTTGCTGCTGGATTTTTTTTTTTTAAAGTAAGGAGTCAAGTTTGTGCAGCAGGGCCTGGGTAGGAAAAGAGCTCATGATTCCCCAGCCTGCCTTGCTCGGACAGCATATGCAGCAGGCACCAGCTGAGACAGGCCTCCGGTGGCGGAGATTGTCCTAGGAGCAAGGCAGGTTTCACATGCTAGTGGCTGCCTGCTGTAGCTTTTAAGTCAAAACCAGCTTGTCCCCAATGGTGAAAGCTCCCTTTCCCTTGAGGACAAGGCAGAGATACGGGACTTGCTGGGGGATGCTCCCCCTCCTAGGGAGCAGAAGACAGGCCGGCCTCAGCTTTTCTGCCCGGGGGTGACTCCTTTCTCCCTTACATGTCTCTGCACGGAGTGCAGAAGAGGAGGTTTGTGTGTGCACACGAGCTGCTTGCAGCATGCTTATCACATTTAACATCTCCCCTCCAGATGTGCAGCCAGGACTTCCTGGGCCTTTGCATTAATAATTCTCTTTGAGGCAGGCTCTGGGTTTTTTGCAATGACCAGAGCCTGGCACAGATGGCCCTGGTGTCCAGCTGAGGCCTTTACCCGGCATTGCAAATATGCATGAATAATGACTTACTGCTTTTCCTGCGTTGGCTTTAGGTTTTATTTGTGCAAGATGAAAGAGGATAAAAATGCTAGCAGCATGAGGAAGCTTGGGAAGGAACGAGAGCAGAAATAATTACAATTGCATTTAGACAGTGATAAGAACGGCCACTGAGCTGGGCTGGGTGATTTCCAAGCGTGGTGGGAGCCGGCTTCAATTTCACAGCCTAATCTTTCCTGCGCCCTTAAAATAACTCCTCCCTGCCCCCAGGGCGCTGCAGGAGCGGAAGGGTGCCCCTTCCCGCGCTCAGCGCCCGCTTATCGCGCGGGGCGGCGCGGAGAGCAGCGGCGGCGGCGGCACGGCACAGCGGGGCCGCGTTGCAGACGCAGCGCCGCGCGGCAAGGGTGGCACGCGGGGGAGAGCCACATGCCTGAGCTGCTGCTCGGTGCCAGCGAGAGAGCCGCTTCCCAGAGCGCCAACGTGGGACCCTCCTTATTGTCGGGGCTAATTGCTCATGTGAGATGTATTTACAGAAGAGACTGTTCGTGCAGAGCGCTGCAGACAAACAGACTCCTGTTCTGCCAGGCGCGCTTGGTGGGGGCTGGCGGCGGGAAGGCTTCGGTGCTGCCACGGGAGGCCTCGTTTACGCTGCGGGCACCGGCCCTGCGCGCTGCCGGATGGCGCCTATAGGGAGCTGAGCCCCCATCCTGCTCCCCAGGCGCAGCAGCAGCAAAGGCGCGAGGCAGCTCTCCGGGCCCGGCTTTCGCAAGTGTGTGGAGAAAACAGCGTCACCTGTAGCGGAGCTGTACGGGAGCAAGCTGCTCCGGGGGTTGTGACATAGCAAAGGCACGGTAAGAACAGAGTAAGAAGGGAGCCCTCCCTAGAAATCCCTCTCTCCCTGCTATTGCCAGTGTGCGGAAATGCAGCTGGTGGTCTCCATGAGAAGGCAAATAAGGTCTGAGCACCTCCCGTCTGTGCAACGCCCAGGGTTGCACAGCATTTATGGATCAGCTCTCCCAATGCTTTTGTGGCGGACGGAAATATTTCTGTTGTTTTTCAGCTGTGGGAGCTGAGGCACAGGGAGGGTAATTGCTCAGCAATGCTTAACTAGCGGAAAATAAAAATAAAACCTTCATGTTGTCACCATTAGCCTCATTAGGCTTTAATGTCTCCTCCTAAGGTCTTCTATGGAAGAGGAAACATCTAATATTTCTGTTCTTCTGGGTCTGAGACAGAGATAAGATTTAAGATTTTTATCCAGGGATTTACTTCAAGATGTCTGTCCTCAATGACGCTCCAGATTACTTTCTCACAGACAAACTGCTGAAGCCCAGGGGAGCTGTGGAAGTTCAACATCTCTGCAAACCCTGACCCCTCAGCACTTCTCCCTGAAGCCCCAGCCCTCGCTTGGACATCGAATCACAAGCCAGATTTCACACTTCACTCAGGGCCTAATATGCCAAACTGTGTTCAAAATCGGGCATCTGCAGGATTGGGCATCCTGTCACAAGGCTATATCTAAAACATCTTGCTATTATTGGCAGTGGTCAATATTTACAACCACTCTCAGTATTTATTTATAAAAAAAAATCAAAATGTTCCAACCAGAAAGAGATGTTATTAATATCCAGCATGATTAACAATCACGCTCTGAGTGTGGCAGGCCCACACTGGAAGGATCATGCGCTCTACTTTTCCTAACAGCTCCGCAGGAATTTGAACTGTAACATGTTTCATGCACAGGGACAAAGACGTTTTGTCCCAGGGAAGGAACATGTGGATGTTTTGGACTTAAAGAGCCAGTGCCGCATTCAGAACTTCACAAACACATTGTTTTGATCCCAGGACTATCAGTCTGCCATGTCTTTCTGCCAAATGGTTAAATCCTCCTGCGGCTGAAGAGCCGGATCTGAAAACAGACTTTTCTGGTTTTGTCCATTGAAAAACACTTTGTCTCCTCTGTGCTGCGGCAGCTATCACCTGTCCTGCTTCTCTGCTGCCACTTTGTGCACTGCAAAAAGCAGCAGATACATTAGAAACACCTCAAAGCAAACAAACCCCTTTACATTCCTCTGCCTACTGAGGTTTCCCAGCTTCCCAGGAAGCTGGAAACATCCATGCTCCTCTTCCCTAAATGTTGCCGTGGCTGCTTAGGGGGAGAAGAGGAGCGTGCAGAGCTCCTGACACCGCTTTGCCCCGTTCCCTCTGCTGCCATTATTGAGGCCTCAGGCATGAAGCTGCTTGTCCTTACACCAGATATTAGGCTGGGAAGGAGGGACAGGTGTTTCTGCAATAAGCAGGGAAGGGCCAAAGTTCACTGCCGTTCCTCAGCGCCCGCGGTGCAGGTCCATGTTTGCCCACCTGTGCATTGCGCCTTTTCTGTGCGAGAAGCAGCAATCATAAACCCAGAGGCAGTAAAGCAGTTGCAGAGAGCCCCGTGCCTCGACTGCTTCCTCATAGCCCTCGTGCTTCACAGCACCGCTTTATCGCCGGCCGGCCAAGCAGGCCAAGCAACACTCCACAGCGCAGATCAGCCCTGCGTGACCAACATTGTCTGCACTTCCATCGAGCATCCTGTTTTGGACAAATCATGGGAACGGTGAGAGGGAAAAATAAGGAAGGAAACCTTCGGGCTTGCTGCTTCAAGGCAGCTCCAAGCGCACCAAGTAGGCCTTGCCGCGTCAGGACCACAGCGCCTCTGAGCCAGGGCTACCGCTCCTCCCGGAGCGCTCGGAGAGGCAGGGAGAGCCCTCAGCACTGCGTTGGCTTCCAGTTTGGCCTTACGGAGCTCTGCGGAGCTTCTCTACAGCCGCAACCCCTTGTGCGGGGGCTCTGTGTCCCCCAGCTCCCCTGGTGATGCCGAGGAGGGGACGCAGCCTCTCTTATTACATGTCCTAACGCTCAGGCCATCAGGGTTTTGATGCCCTGAGCATGGACCACCCTTTCCGTGCATATGCGCTTAGGGCCTAGCACAAAAGATGTCCCCAGCCCGCCAGGCCTGTTATTGTCAAGCGAGCAATGGCTGGGATGTGTTTCCAGAGGGTTTGGATGCAGCGGGGGAGCTGCAGGAGGGGCACCCGAGCGCGCTCCTCGCCTGGTGCCTCCTTCACGCTCCAGAGCTGCTGAAGGAGGGGCCGACTGAACGGTGGAAAATGTGAAATACTCGGGGATTTCTGAGTTTTCCAATGACTGAGGGAGCTATGGAAAAAAATAGCTAAAATACCATTCTGACAACTGAGAAAAAAAACAATAATCAGCTTAGGTGAAGTATACATAACATTATGTAAAACCATGTGTTGGATACACATAAATGCCTTGTGAGATTGCAAGGTCTGATACAACAGATTAATAACATAAATACCATTTTTCCAAGTTTCTATTGCACTAGCAAAGTGCCACTTGCCATGTATTTTCCCCAATACACTCAGGAGAAAAACATCTAATCTGACATGACAAACTCATTGTGTTTGGAGTCATCCCTGGTTTGAAACATGTGTCATATGACTAAACACCCTACTCCTGGTACAATGCACCCCACAGCAAAATTGGACAGAGCTCATCCTTAAATGCCCTGCCAAAAATACTCCTAACAAAGGGCAACAAGAAAACATAATTCAAATGAGGGACATCTGTTCTCTAATGTTTGCAGATAATGACTGGATCAAGTGTCTGCATAAAGGATAATTATTTTCTGCAGATGGTTTGATCTGCTGTTTTAAACATTATGAAAAATCCCCATCCTTGCCTCTCTGTAAAGTATGTGGGGTTTTGTTAGCAAGAGATCCTCTGCTACATTTAATAAATGCAAATATAACTGAAACTATGGGCACATGAAAGACCCAGTACAGGAGTAGTTGTGCTGTGCAAGATTTTGGAGGGAAGGTCAGCAGCAGAAAGGATAGAGCAATAGAGGTTTTCAAAACAAAGTAATTTTGCTGCCTTTCCTCAAGACCGTGGCGGGACATCACTGAGACACATTCTAGTTAAATCACACTCGTCATAGTGGTGGCTGGGAGCGAGGAATAGGGTGAAGCAGGAGGGAGGAAGAGAACAGCCATCCCCACAGCATCCCTCAGCACCCAGCTTTCACCTTGCTGCTGCAGCGCGGGATTACTGCTCTTTACTACTTTATTAGCCTGTACTGCAGTGTCACAGCCCAGGAACATCAGCTGCCTGCGAGGTGGGAGCGCAGCCTCTAAGGCAGCCTCCAAACAGCGGTTCTTCCCTCGCAGACGAGAAGCTGCTCCGGGGAAGTCGCTATCACTCACCCGTAACACAAACATTTTTAGCTCCTGTGCTTGTGCAAAGCAGGTGACCGCCCCGGCAGAGCTGCCTCTGTCAGCACCCCCACCTAAGTGAGCCCTGGCGGCTGCTGAGGAGGAAATGGGAGAAGAAAACACTTTGCTGTTTTTTTTTTTTTTTTTTTTTTTTTTTTTTTTTTTTTTTTTGGAAATGCTGTAAATGGGTGCTTTCAACGGAGTGGAATTCTTCTCTGAGAGCAGTGAGGCTCCCCTGCATCTCCAAGAAATGTGGTGGCTGGCTGCCTGCAGGGGCGGGCAATTTTCCTGCCAGGTTTTGCAGTTTGCAGTGGGCTGGTTATTCCTGCAACTGGGGGAGCTAAGCACGGGGGTGTTTTAAACCAAAGAGCGGTCGCTGGCGCCCGTGCAGCAGCTGGAGGAGCGATGCGGGCAGCAGCCTGGGCCCCGCTTCCACAGCTGAGGCACTCGCTGCTGCTGCTGCGTGCGCGTTAGGGAGCCGCGGGGAGGCCGGGGGGCTCCCTGCAGGGCCGGCTGCGGTGGCACTTGGTTCACCGCACGCCTCGGAGCGCGTCACCCTGGGCCACAGCAAGAGGTGGCCGCGGAAGGCCCGGAGCCCCGGGCGCTCGGCCGGAACGCAGTCCCCGCGCGCTGGGTAAACGCGCGGCGCCCGCCGGGCGCTGCCGGGGGCGGGAACGGCCGCTCGCTCCGCACTACGTTTCCCGGCGCGCCGCGGGCCGCGGGCGTGCGGGGCGGCGGCTTCCGGCGCTGCCGGCCGGCGGGGCGGCGCGAGCGCCCTGTGTTTACTTCCGCCCGCGCCAGTGCGCGAGTGTCAGGCGGCGCGGAGCGGAGCGGAGCGGAGCGGGCAGAGCCGGCGCGAGGCGGGCGCAGCCGCAGCCGCTCTGCGGGCGCGCGCCCCGCCGCACCCCGAGCCGCAGCACGAGCCGCCGCCGGAGCCGGGCAGCGCGCGCGCACCCGGCGGGCAGCGCGGGAGGCGGCGAGGGCGGAGCGGGAGGGGGCGCCGCCGCTGCTGCTGCTGCTGCTGCCGCCGCCGCCGGGAGGAGCCGGGCCCCAGCCCCGGCGCGGAGCTGCGGGGGGCCCCATGAGCGGGCGGTGATCTGGGAGGAGGCGGCCGCGGGAGCCGCGCGGCGCGGCGGGACCCAGCCATGGACTGGCTCATGGGGTGAGTAGCGCTTACCGGCCTCCGCCGCCTTCGCGCGCACGCGGAGGCGCCTGGCGCCTCGGGAGCGGCTCCCGGCTCAGCAGGCTCCCGCGCGCCCGGGCACCCCGCGGCCGCCGGCGGCGGGCTGAGCCGAGCCGAGCCGGGCGGGCGCCGGGGGCGCGCGGCGGGAGCCCTCAGGCTGAGCCGTTGGGGGCGCAAGGTTGGAGCGGCAGCCGTTAGGCGGAGCCGTTGGGGTCGCGGTGGGGGGAGCCCTCAGGCTGAGCCGTTGGCCGCGCGAGCCGTTAGGCTGAGCCGTTGGGGTCGCGGTGGCGGGAGCGAGGCTGAGGCGCCCCCCGCGGTCGGGGCCTCTGGAGGGGGCGGCGGGAGCGAGGACCCCCGCCCGCGGCGGCGCTGAGCTGAGCGGCGGGGGAGGAATAAATGACTAATGGGTTATTTGCCGTGGAGATGACAAGCGACGTTACGTGCTGCGGTGACACGGGGAGGAAGCGTTAGAGAAGGCCGCCGCAGCACACGGAGGCGAGTCCGTCCGGGTGTCGCCTGCCGTGCGTGGGGAACGGGAGGAGGAGGTGCCCTGAGAGCTTGTCCTGTCCCGCGTGGTCGCTCCCTGAAAAAGTGACTTTTCTCTCCGTTCTCCATTCCTCCAGACTTAGCCTGAGACTAGGATCTCTGTGATGTAACTTTGCTTTCAAACTAGAGGCTCAGCAAAGTTTTAACTGGTTTTCTGTGCAGGGGAAGAAGAAACCTCGGTAGAGATTAAAACTGAATCAGAGCTGTGCCAGGGAGGGGGCCTTGGATAGTCTGGGATTAATAGCTCTAATTACCTAGAGACAGAAGGTAGAAAGCACTTGACTTGGTTTTAGACTTGAAAAGCTCAGGAAGGGAGAGGAAGACTCAGTTGATGGTAGTGGTCTGGTGTGCTGGCAGTCTCCCAAGGAAATTAAACTTGGTTGCTTCTTGCATGAGTTGTGCTGGTGACCTGCTCTCAGGTGAACTGTGGATAATTATGTTTCAGAACTGGATGGGCATTAAGTTTATGCTTCAGTAAAAGTAATATTTCAGTGATACTTGCTCCCTTTAGTTTCTTTTTTATGGTTTGATCTTTATCACGTTGCCTCTCCTGTCTAGTGTGACATGCCTTGAATATGGAGTAAAAATGCCTTGTTCCGATTGCCAGAAAGATCGCTTGCGCACGTGTGTCTGCGTGTGCTGCCGCTTGTCTCCAGCCGCACCGGTTTGCTGGTGAGAGCCTCGCCGACATCGTGAGGCCTCTCCTAACAAAAGCATGACTTATCTTCGCGCTAGATGTGACCGAGTCTAGAGCTAGTTGCCAGGACCAGTTATGCTTTGCTGTACTTCGATCCTGCAGCTGAGGAGTGGAGTGCTGAATGTCTGTGGGCTGTATGCTGGCTGCGTGGTTTTCTTCCCCCAGCCCAGGCAGTAGAAATACAGTATCTGAGGCGTGGGAAAGGGTTCCTGTGCCACGTACTGAAACACTTGCCACTAATAGGTTACAGAGCTGTAGTTTTATTTTGTTACATAGTCATAATGAAAATATTAGTGTAAATGACAAGGGTGTTTGGATCTGATTTCCAGCAACTACGGAGTACAGGTGGTCTGTATATACATACAACAGTATTTACTTTTCAAAAGTAGAAGTGTAAGTGTCAGAAAGCTCCGTGGTAATTACAAAAATGTCTAAGCCAGTAAACCACCCATGCAAGCCACTTGGATGACTCAGGATGGCTCATTTATTTTGCTCTACTTATTTTGTGTGAGTTATATTGTAAAGCAGAAATAATCAAAGTTCAGTTTATTCAAACTGTCAATCCATTCAGATGTCAGTTTTCTTATCAAAAATATTTCAGGCTTTATGAAGTTGCTATGAAAAAAATGTCTTTCCCTTCTAACCAAGGGGTGGGTGGTTATAAATCCAGGTGTGTGGGGGAGGGAGCCCCAGCCTGCTTTTCCCATTGAGCCTGAGTCATTTCTACATTAGTTGGTTATCAGCTTTTTCTTAATATTTGTTTCTTGACCAAATCCAGTAGTGTCCCACAGCTGTGTGTTGTTTTTTTTTATCCTTTAAAAATTTGAGAGTTCTACTTATGCAGTCTTTGGGGGGTGATTGCAGGAAGGGAAAGCATTGATATTTTGAAGGTTAAAGGGAAAGAAGGTCTGACAGATCCTTTCATCCCTTCTCATCTTTCCAGCTTTTTGTTGCAGTTAGCAACAGTGCATCCAAAAGAAAACCTTCTTGCTCTTTGTTGAGAAAGAAACCGGGAGTTTTAGTCTGTCACAGCAGAGTTTTGGGTAATGTTGCCTAGTCCTTCATTCAGTGATGACTTTTGACTGTTAGTCTCTTGGGTTGGAAAGGATGGGCAGCAGGAGTAGTCAGAAAAACGGGTCGCTTACAGAAATTTGTCAGTTCTTATGTCTGTTTCTTTTTCTTCTCTTGTAACAAACCATGTTAGTCTGTTTCTTAGGGTATTGCTTTTCTGACTGAATATTGTCATTAATAAAAAAGTAACGTGATCTTTCTTATTCCTAACTGTTTTGGTACTGTATTCCTTGTGTTATCAGCAAAGCTTTCCTAATGTTCTGGTATGAGGAAACATGCTTCAGTTTTTAGCTTTGTATTATTCAGAAATTAACTTTCGAGTGCAAGCGAGTTAGATTAGGCAGCAGAAACAGTCACTTCTGCTCTAGATCTCTCCTGCTCAAGATTATGCCGCATTTATCCTACAGAAGATTTAGTGGGAACTGCTTTGTTCCTTAATGGTTCTCCCCTTTACTTGTGTTCCCTTGGAAAGGGGGAAGGGAAGGTCTAATCATACCACAAAGGGCAGCAGCCCAAGTGTCTGATTGCCTCAGAGTGCTTAATATACAAAAACGGAAGCTGAAGCTTATAAACAATAGCAAATCTGCTGGGGATTAGGCAAACAGCTATAGGATTTCTGATCACACAGCAGAACTTCAGGGAGGTGCTGCCTTCTGTTCTGTCAAGTGCTTCAACATCCAGCCAAATCCTACAAAGCAAAGGTGAACCATGTTTCTGACAAAACTCAGTTTAGCGCCAAAATAAACTTGATATATGTGTGTGCAATCAGTGTTTTTTGAGCATTTTCATTGTACATGTAAAATATCTTAATTTTAGAGATCAGTGTTCTTTAATAGCCTTGTTCAGTGGCCTATGACAGATCTCCATTAGGCACTTTGTAAGAGATTCCAAATTTTTGTGTTACAAATAGGATTGATCTGCTCTTGAAATTCAAAGTACTAACAATGACAGGCATTGTTCCTTCTGTTATGAAACTTGTGTTTTTTTTTTTTTAATTTGGTTTAAAGTTCATAATTTAAAAGGAATAAAACTATTAAATGTACCAGTAAATCTGACATTGCATCAGTTACTGTTGATCTTCAACTGTGATGTCTGATTGCTTTTACATGTTTTTTGTGTATCAGAGAATTGTGTACTGTAGCTTTTTTAATGGATTGTTACATAAACAGAGAAAAATCATTTTATCAGCAGTTAACCTGTAATGCAGAGCATACTAGTTTGGACTACATCTGCACTGCAAGGTCATATGTTCTGAGTGGAACTGGGAGCTGTAATAGTTTAGCGTAGCTGCGTAGCTGTCGTGCAACAACACCTCTGTGTGTAGAGGCATCTTACAGTGGCAGAACAGCTTCTGATAAATCCTTCAGTGTATAGGCTAGCCCTGGAAGAAGGGGCTTGTAGTGAAGAAAAGGGGGGAAAAATCTTTTCTTTTTCTTTGCAAGGAGGTTTCTATTCAATAAACTAATAATGTTATTCACTCTCATTTCTTATTTGAACATCTCTGAGGACAAGAGAAAATGTATCTCCTTGAAGAAGTGAAGTGCTGTCTATAAACTCTTCTGTGAAGATTATTTGCTGTTGGATGTATATCCATATTCCCTCTGCATCAGAGAACTGTGATATCCCAGGATCAGCATAACCATCTTGAGTGCTTGTGAGCTGCAGTGTCCAGCCTTTTCCCAGGCAGTTCTGGTACTAGTAAAAGGTTAGTATGGCTTGGTTTCACTGCAGTGCTTAAGATTCCTACTCCAGGGAAAACTGCAGTGCCTAGCTTCTTGTTAGAAATATATATATATATATATATATTTAGGTGCAGAACTTCTACTGTGTAAGATTTTTTTTTAATAGATTTTTTGGGGCAATGGGATACCTAGCTCTTGAGGGGGGAGTATGAGAATAAGAACACATACTGTATAGATCTGTTAACTCTACAACAGTGTGTTATCTCTCACTGAAATTCACGGCTCCATCTCCTGCTTTTCACCACACTGCAAGTGGAATAAAAGACGGTGGGCTTAGTGCAATAGGGATTTGCTGTGTTTTTAGTTTTTAAAGTTGTAGTCCTAGCTACCCATCTTGTCACAACATCCAGTGCTCAGTTACCTCCTCTTTCATGTGTTGCTCTGGTGACTTCGGAAAGAGGCATCAAAGATGATTGAAGGCTCTCCTCCTATCCTGGCCTGGCCTAGCCGCTTCCACAACTTCAGCTTTAAGGTTTATTAGACAAGTAAGGGTCTACACAGAGGGCAGAAGAAAGGAGCAAACTGCTGTTCTGATTATTTGTGCTTGTCGGTAGTACAGGAAAGATCAGTCCACTTAAGGCAGTAGACATCAGAGCGCTTTAAAGTAAAGCTCCAAGTTCAGTTATTTTCAGGGTAGACAAAGCAAGTGGATGCAGCTGTGAGCTGACTAATGTCTAATCCAGTATAAGAGCTTTCACACTTCCAAATTTGTTTTGTAATTTTGATTAATCCACTGAAAGCACTGCCCATAATGAACTACCTTGAATAATTTCCGTCTGACCAGGACAGGTAGTTGGAAAGTGTGCTGCACAGAGCACTTGCTAGGCAATGCAGTCTTCCAGACTCGCTGCTGTGCTGATGCTCTTTGAACAAACAGCACTGAAGAACTTTTGGGGCAGTGATTAGGGTTGCATGCTGATAAATGTAGCTAGTGCAGCCGGCCATTATAACGTGCTTTCTTTCATCCAGTTCTAAGTGTTTTGGGCTTGAGATAAAACTAACAGTTTATCCACTTTTTTGGATATAGGACTTTGGTACTTTACCCTAACAATGATTTTGAAAGATACAAGTTGTGCAGATGGATTTGCTATCTGTCTCCCATACTGCATTTATGGAAGTGTCTTTAAGAAACTTCCTCATAATGTCTTAAGATGCTCTCTGGTTCAGGATATGCTGTGGTGAAGTATGAGTAATATTGTTGCACACAGAACTCCTAACATTGGACTAGTACATGATGTGAACAGTTAGGGACCAGAGGTGAAAACTGGCACAAGATAAAACATTCATAGCTAGTATTCTTGTACCGAGTCGGTAAAAAGACTCGGCTTCTAGACTGGCTCTTGTTGCTTTTGAAGAGGTTGTGTTAATTGAACGAAACAGATCCTGCCGGGGGAAGCCCAAGAAAGCAACACCGTATTTATTGCTCTCGGTCGGTTGCTACATAGTGCAGCTGAACCAAACTGAGAGTGAGAGTACCTCTGTCTGTGCTGACCTTTATGTGAAGGTAGCTAATGATTTTCGTTTTATATATTGCTTGTTACTTCCTAATTATAGCATGTATTTTTACTAGAAGGAAGAGCACTGAAAGATCTTTAGCTGCTATAACCATGAGGAATGCTTTCCATCTTCTCTTCAGTTCTTTTCGGTGAAGAAAGTCTCCTGCCTTTATAAGGAAGTCTTCCCTAGAAACTCTGACCTCCCACCTTTCACAGCTGCACAGTGTATATTCTTGCTCTTTTTTAACTGACCTCACAACAGGTGTTTCCCTTACATTACATTCCATACAAACTCTTGGCTTCATTGTCCAGTATTCCTGCTTTGAGAGAGCTGAAAAATAACTCAAACTTGTAAAACAGACATGTCTAGTCCCACTGGGTAGAAAAATTTATTCCTATGTGTAACACTACCTATAGACTTCCAGGGTTTTCATCCCCAGGTAAATCTAGGTTTGAGTTGCTTGCCCTCAGTTTACTTATGGTTGAAGTTTCAGTATTATTTCATATTCTTTTATTAGACCTGAGGCTTAGCTCTGTTAAACCAGGAGTTACCTGTGAACTGTTGTATTAGTCATTTTAACAGGTAAAATAATATCTCCATTAAACATTAACTCGTATTATGCATTAGTATAGTAGCGGAAAGGTGCTGTTTGTTTGATATCCTTGGAGACTCATGTTGTCTAGTTGTAGAAATGGAATTTCAACTCCTTGAATCCCCCTTATATCTCTGGTTCTCAGTGGCCTTAGACATATTACTGAAAGTCGTTGTTACTTTTCTGCTGTAATGCAAAGCAATGCAAAAAAGTAACTGTAGAGCCTTGTGCCCTGCGGTGTCTTAATATACTTAATTATTGATTTCTTGCTTTCATTGGAGAAAATGCTGAAGATAGTCCTGTATTTTGAAATCTGCTTTCTTTTAGCAAACCATTAAAATTAGTTGGGCAGTTACTTGCTTTTGGTTAGTACAATGTACATGAACAGCAGTTTGCTTTTATGAGATCATTCTTTTTCCAACAAGGAATTTCTTTAGGAACATAAGTACAGATCAGTCCCAAAGTCCCTGACAATGAAGTCTTTACTTCACAGCAGAACATTCAAAAGTATAGTAATACATCTCCGCAAGTTATCATCTCCTGCTTGGTGCTGGCGTCGGTGTTCATGAAGGCTGATGATTCACGATGCTCATCTGACTGAAGACTTAGGTTTTTCTTTTAACACCTGTTTTTTTCCTCTCCTAAGATCATTTTTCAGCTAAATGTGATCCTGAGCCTGTTTGGGTAGCCGCAGCAGTTTAACCAGTAGTACGGTAGCGCTGGTGAGACTTATAAAGCTTTGGGAAGAACAGGGATGCTTTTTTTGGTGGGAGCAAAGACTTAAATCAGCTGAGTATAATCATGAAGTCATGTCATTATTTGTGATAAATCATTAGTGGTTTTCTGAACAGTCCTGCAGGGACAGTTTGGGAGAACTGCAGAATGTATGAAAATATGAGATACTGTGAGTTTAGAACAGGTAATAAATAATGACCTCAAACCACCATCAGACTTACTGTCCTACTTTAAGTCAATTTATGGAAAAACTGTGAACATACTGCTGGTGAATTGGATATTTATGAAGAATTCAGAATTTATAAATATTTTTCTAAATAAAGTTTCATATACCTGCTGACTATCATGTGTCAGGAATGTAGGTGGAACTTTGGGTGCCTTTCTGAATCCAGCAGTCTGAATCAAGACAATTTCGGGAAGCTTGGTTCATGCTTGATGGCCTATATAGCTTTGCCATATTTCACTGGCAGCGTCCATCTGTTATATCTACTGGATGTGGGCCCAGAGCAAGCATTCTTGAAAGAGTAAAATTAACAAGAGTCTGCAGTTTTTACATAGCTGCATATACAAGTTTGAACCTGGTGGTGTCAAATCTGCATATTCTGTTATCGCTGCTGAGCTAATGAAGAACTTTAATATGGGTCTCCGCTAGTGGAACGCTACTGAACTTATCAGTGCATCGTTTTTAAACCCACGTTTAGCCTTCCAAAATGAATGATAAGACTACGAAACTTTTTTATTGGATTCATAGATTCAGTTTTAAAATGTCCACATTAGGGCATTACTTTTTCCACCCATCTTCACTGGCAATAAAAAGAGAATTTTAGACTGTGTCCTTAACTGTATTAAGCTTTATAATGAATGTGTATGGTTTCCTGGCAACCATGCGTTGTTTATAGTCTTACTGGAGACTATTATCTCAGCTAGCCATGAGATCTCTACTTAAGGAAGAATTATGGCTTCATGACTTTGCTGAAAACTGCTCCAGCACTTCAAACAATCACATTCCAGAAGCCTCACTGCTCTTGAGTCTCCGTGCAATCGTTTTAAATAATTTGATTTTGGAGTTAGTCAGACAGTATAATTGTAAATGGTTGAACAGTAGTAAAATAATATTAGCATTTGGTGGAGGAAAAATGGCAGTTTTGTCTGAAGTTAGTTTCTTTTTCTTCTGCCTGCTAAGAGGAACTGGTCAGGGGACAGGTTCTTCACACAGTCTGCAAAGTTCTGCTTCTGCTTGTGGGGAAAGTGGGGCTACTTGAACAGTGAACACACTCACGCACACAATCAGAATTTAGGTATAACTTGTCAAGCCCCTGAGGAAAGTCAGAAATTAAACTGCAATCAGGACAGAAAGGACTCGTGGATCAAATTCCTCTATATTCTGACAATTCAAAGAGGAACTCCATTAACTGAAGTGTACCAGTGAAGAATACTGTATTCATCACCAAACAGCATCTGTGCTTTGTTGGTTTTTAGGGTGAGGTCGAAGTGATCCAGGCCCCTCAACTTGAACTCTTCAGAGTATATCTGCTCCTGGTTTCTCAGTGCCCTTTCCCTGTTACTTAAAAACATGTTCGTTTAATCATTCTATCAATTTTATCATCAGTGTTCATTGACTGTTGTGCCTTCTGTACACTAAAATACTTAAATTGTGGCTTTTACCTGAGAGATGTTTCATGGTAGTTACATACAAATCACAGAATTTGTGGGTAAGAGGTTATGCAGGTGACCTTGAGCGATCTTACTTTATTTTTTTCTGTGATGCTTCTTTTCACAACTTTAATGCTCCTTCAGCATAGAATTTCCTATTAATGTATAGAGCTTCTTATTTATATATATATATATATATATATATGATGTTTCATAAAAAGCTGTCTAGGAAAGGCTTTGCTTCATAGCGGATATGTTAATAGGTTATGCAAAACTGGATAGAGTTGTTTCTTGCAAGGTGTTTTGTGTCTGCTTTGTGGATGAGTACTTGGGCTTAGGTTACAGGGTTAATTCTGTGGTTTCAAGTTTGTGTCAGGTGTGATAAATGATAGCTTTCATTTCAGTTAGTATTTCCTCTGATAACATGCAGGTGTTGTTGGAGCTCCAGTCTGTGACCTTTGTGATTGTCATGTCTCATAAAGTATTAGTGGGCAACCACTTGCAATCAGGTGTAGGAAGTTTGTAAGTTTGTAGTGAGGGTTAATAACTTTTCTTAAACCAACAGAGGCACTTGGGGAAGAAATAAAAGCCTCTGGGCTTGCTTGTATCTCATGTTTATGTTAATAGACTGCCTTAAACAAAACTGTGTTCATAGTACTACTTCAATGCCAGCTGGATAAACCTTTCTGATGATTTAGCAATGGGTTGGCATCTTTTTAAGTAACTGACCAGCCTACATTTAAATGTCATGGGTGAACACCAGTTTTGCAGTTACCAAAGTTATCTGAATCTCTTCTAGGAAAGGAAAGAGATTAGCAATTAGAGTGTCTATTTGTTCTGGTTAGAGTATCCAGTTTCTCAACTATACCTTATTCCATCTGATGCCCCCTTTCCTTTCTGAGTCAAACTTTCTTAGTTTATTTGTATTTTCTGGTGTGCATGTGCTAACCAGCGGTTTTTATAAAACACATTTATTGGTCTGTGTCTCCTTTTTGCTGTAGCCAGAAAGTAGCATTTTTTTAGTTATTGATGGGCAGATTTTTGAGGTTTAGAAAATGTATGGCTGGTGACAACTGAGCAGAAGAAATAGTGAAGGGGAAGAAATCTATTGCTAGATTTTTGTTTTTTTCCAGTTGTAGTCTTAGCTCTTGTAAGATAGAGGTTCTGTTGGATGCTCTTCTGCTGTTGGATTTTCAGACATTAGTGAGTCTTTTTCACAATATTCCTCCTCTGGATGAGCATCTAATAGTAGTTGCTCCTATTCTGCCCCCTTTTCACTAGATTATTATAGTTCTGTTTGTTGTGAAAAGCTTTTGAAAACTACTCTGAAATTTCAGTTATTTCAAAGGCATTGATGTTTCTTTTTAGGCATAAGATAGGCTTTTACCGTAGGGTCTAGCATAGCACATGTTTTAGCACTTTGAGTGTGAAGCCAAGTGATTTGTGTTCTAGTAGCCCCAGAGTGTCTGTAATGAGGGTGTCTGTTGCCTCACCCACTCTGCTGAACGTGGCAGTTGCACTTGCCCTAGACTCACTGGAGCCTGCTCAGGCTTGAGCCAGTGGCGTAGAGCACTGTGAAAATTGTCCCTTGAAAGGGGAGCTTCTGTGTTAGTGTTCGTACTGTGCAGCTTGGTACTTAGCTACATGTTTATAGACTGTTTTGTGGCTAAGAAGGGTAAGGGTGACCTTTCTGTTTTAGTATTGTCCTATAAGGTATTTGAAAGCGTGAATGTTTTCTAGGCTTGCATTTCAGACAGGAGGTACTCCAGGTAGGCAAAATATTACCGATGTGCTGGCAGAGTTTGTTTTTTCTCATTATTGTTAATAGAATCATTGTTGATTGTTTAATTCAAATTACCTTGGTTTCAGGTGGAGCGTAAACATACTAGGCTGGCTAAGCAGGAATACTTGAAATGAGTCATTCTGTTAATGGAGAGAGATTTTTGGGGATTGAGGATGTTTGAAAACATGCAGGATAACAACTAACTTGCAGGACAGTACTACCATTTTCAGTAGGAAATATATGTAATCTCTCTTCCAAGTAGATGCAACAACAACAAAATCTTGTAGCTTTATTAAACTGCCATGTTTAAACATTCCATCCTGAAAATAGGTTCTCATTTTCCATTTAGAAAAGGAGATATCTGTAATAAAGATGACCTCATTTTAACGCATTGATTCAAGTTGTTTAGGGTGTTTCAGGTATCCTGAGTATTTCTGAGCCAAAGAAAAAATGTGAAATGAAAGTGTTAAATATTTCTATGCAAATAGCAATAGCTTCTTAATTTATGAATGGCATCTTCCATGGAGTTTTTGATATATTTTAACAAATACGACTTAAATTCATTCTTCCAACTTCGTTTAATTTTCTGTATAGGAAAGTCCATGCACAGTCTCAAGCAGAAAAAATAATATTTTGTCAAGAAATCTGAGAAGGCAGGAGGTATATCTGAATTTTGGTGATATCACTGTTAAGAACAGTATTTGCCGTTATGGTAATCAAATATAATCCAAGCAAGTAGGAAGCAAATGTAGGAAGAAGGAAAGTGTTTATATATATATATATATATATATATATATATATCAACTTACATATAAAGAAAACTGCTAACATACATTATCATCCTTCTCTGCAGATCATAAGAGAGGAGTAATAATTATTTTCCTTTCTTCTAAGACCTCAGTATTTCTACAAAATATTGCAAGCACCTAGTAGTATCCTCTGTAGAATCATTATCTGTAATTGAGCTATAGCTATCAAAGTGAATGGGCAAAGAGCTTGGATACTGAGATTTCCAGTATGGGCTTGAATCGCTGGTGTAAAGGAGTCATTCATCATTCATTCAGACAAATGCCTTTGGCGTGGTTAGACATACGTGCACATTGTGCCAAGAGGTGCTTGTACCATGCTACATGTATATCACAGTATGCTCCTGTGCTGGGGTCTGGTGTGTCTTTTGAATTGCCTGTCACTGTGAATACATTTGGCTGCCCTTCCGTCCCTAGACCGTTCGTGTCCCGTTGTTCATAGATAACATGTTCTCCTAGCTGTGAACTTAGCACATTTTTAAAGGTGTCAATGTGGTTTGGGTGTTTATAGATTAAGGTTCTAGTCCTAACTATACCAGAAATTGGTGTGTGCAATTTGTTGACATCACAAGTCTGTCTTTGAGACTGTACTCAGTCCCAAAGAAAAGGAAAATGAAACACAAATGTCTTCTAACTGATGTGAGATTTGAACTTGAGAGCACCTAGCTACCAGCTCAGTACATGCTTTGTAGATTATACAGTACCTGAGTGGGAAAGGATCACTTCTGAGCTTGTGTAATGAAAAAGAGAATGTAACTGGACTGAAATGTCCAACTTTATTGAAAATTGTGTGCTCTCTCATTCCCTTTGAAAACTAGTGCTAATAACTGGTCCATATTTGCTCTCTTTATTATGTTGATCAAGTACTTTAGAAGTCAAACTACACATCTGTTAAATGAGCTATGGAAAAGTACATGAAGCTTAGAGAAGGTCAAAGGCTGTTGTAATGGGAGAACCAGACTGCACATGCAAACTAAATCCACTCAGAGGTTTTTTTGTTTAGAATGAAGATGCATTTCTTTTTCCCTGCTTCTATTTATTCTGGTATTACTGGCCAAACAACAAAGCAGATACAATTCTGTATTAGCTAAAATAAGTGGATATAATACGTCCTTGTTCTGGTATGTTTTGGATGCAAAATGTTAAAACAGAATGTTGCCAGAATAGAGGTTTCCTAGAGTCTACTCAATTTGTCTAGCTCTTTATCCTTTTGCTAGAATATGCTCAAGTGTATGCACACTTTAAATGCCAAAATGAGACAGGACCAAACAACCGTGTGTTGCAGTTCAAACGGCGCAGCGACCTGGTTCAGGGACGGCACGGCGACCATCCCCAAGCCGCTTGGACCATCAGCTTGCTGACACCAATGTGGTGGATGGCAAATGGCCTTTACTGATGGGTAACAAGGTGTTATATAGCTAAGGTTTACAACGTCACATCCATCTGCTTACATCATACATCATAAACTAAACGCTATTGGCTATTAGGGGCCCTATCTTTCTGTACAGCACGATATCTTCCGGCCGCCGGACCCTAACTATCTGCAACACCGTGGGAACGACTAATTAGAACTGGATTCATGTTCTGATACAAAGTAGTAATGTGGCTAATTGCAGGAACTATCCCTGTGGCTTTATTTTTAGGAACCGAGGAGGCTGGTGAAGTGTGTGGAGCACATGAGACAGGCAACAAAAATATTGTAAGATCAATTCGTCAAAAAGCAGTCTAATGTACAAGGAAGGTGGTGGTTATCGCATTGGCATGGGCTATTCATTAACTGGAGGTTGCGAAAACAAATAGTATTCTAAAGTCACAGCCAGCTACCAATGTGAAACTGTGTTACTTAGATTTTCCCATCTTGGATTTGCATCTGTGCCATGGTTTTGCAGTGTAGTAGCAAAATGACAGTGTGAATATTGCAGTAGGTGCTGTCTCAGGTCTCTAACATGCTGTTGCTAGAAAATCGTATCTGGAAGATGCTCAGATTAACTAGTTTTCAAATAAATACGTGTTCTGCTTAATCATATGAAAGAACAAGAACAATTTCAGAAGTGGAGGGCAAGTGAAATCAAAAGTGATTTACAAGTCAGTTGACTCCTTGGCATCTGCAGTGACAAACAGCTTTAAAATCTGGTTGACAATGGAGGGTTGGAATACTAGTAAACAGGATCATTTATGCATAGTTAAGCCAAATGGTTTAAATTTTGTGATGTCACTAAGGCAAATAATACAATTCTGTAAAGATCAGCCACATTAGCCAGGGTATCAGCAATTGTACTAGCTAGGCCAGTTCTTAGTCCATATATCAGAGCCAAAGAGCCGCCAGGAAAGCTTTTCTCCTGGGATATGTTGCCCAACAATTAGCTACCTTTACAGAGATTTATGTCTTCTGAATCACTCTTGTGTTGGCCATTGTCAGAAATGGAATATTAGGCTTGGTAGGCTGTTGTTTTGCATTATGCATGGTTCTGTGATGCAGATGTAGGTATCCATTACTTGGTGAAATAACAGCACACCAAAGATTTATCTTTTCTTCCACTTGCAAGTAGCTCTTCTTCCAGTGTACTGAAAGTTGACATAGTTCATAGAATCTCATTGTTAAAAAGAGGCAATGATTAATCTTCTGTTTAGTAACTTTGGCAACAGTCTTTTCCAATACCTAGTCCTTTTATGGAAATGTTAAATATTATTAGTAGCTGATTTGATTTTAAATTTCAGAAACTTTTGTAAAACTTCCTTGTTTTGAATTTATGCTTTTTAGACAAAGGTGAACTTTGTCAAATTTGGTTTGTATGGAGCCAGTGGTCTTGTTAGCATATTTCGTCCTTGCTGCCTTTTAGCATCTCTGCATTACAGCATCTGGTTCCTAAGGGTGCTCTTTCTGATATTTACTGTTTGCTGTTGTTGAAATGTCACCTTTGGGACCCTGGCTATCACTGGACATATGTTAATCTTTCTAGCAACTTTTAATGATAGTGGTAATGTAGTGATAATGAGGGAAAAGTCAAAAATTGTTCTTGTGGGAGAAGATTATTTGAAAATCCATGGAATGAAAAGTATCCCAGGATGTTAATATTTAATCACTACGGTGCACTTTCTTTAGTATTAGCTTTCTAGAAGTGGGAACTTAGTGGATTTCTTTTTTTTTTCCCTTCCCCAGAAGAAGTAAGATTGTCTTATTGTTACTTTGGTAATAATAGAATATAAATTTGGAAACAAGACCATGTGGTCATACATAAGTGTTATTATTGATCTGCTATTGTCATTCCATTCTGTAATTGCTACTTTTTATTGTAGCTGCATTTTAAAAGCAAATAACCTATTTTGATCAAGGAGGTATTTTCAGAGATACCAAGTGGTATGTTGATCCTGGTCTTCTCTGCTTTAATCTGTAGTACTCCTTGAACAGTTTATATACATAAAACTTTCACATTCCTCAGAGTCTGAGCTGAAGCTTCTGAAGTTTCAATAAACTTTCATCTGAAGAGCTGATCTCAGCCTTTTTTGTGTGATAATTTTAAAACATTATTTCAATATTTTATTGTGTAAACACTGGTTACTAATTCTAATCCTTCAGTAGGACTCACTCTAACATCCGGAAAGATGGAATAAAAAGATCATGGATTAAAGGTGCGTCTTTAATTGTAATTTCTGTGTAGAATAATTTGAATGATAGAAAAAAAATTCATTCCTCAAAAGAGCAAGGAGGGAAAGCTCTTGTTGGAAAATAATTTTGAGCATTGATTTTTGCTTTTTTCTTCCCCATTAAGTGCATGTTTTACTTGTTTTTGTGCATATGTCCAAGAGAGAGATCTTAGCGTGTGATCTAAATATCCCTCGCATTTTTAAAGTTTTATGCTTAGTTACTTATAGTAGTTTAGTAAGCCCAGCTTTGTTTCCTTCTTGTTGTGTTAATACAAAAGAAATGTCTTCTCTGGGTGATGTGTAAATAGTATTTAATTGGGTAGACAGTTTGTTGGCTAATGAAAAGCATGCTGCATAACAAAGCCAACTCAAACAGCTGATCAGTTCAGTGGTACCTCTGGGTTGGTGGTATGATGCTGAGAAAAAGTAAAATTTTGTTTAGTGACTGGAAATGAGTTTTTAAAATACCTTGGAGCTGTTTCCACTCCACATTTAAAACCCTCCACTTTTCTCTGATTTCATTGGTGTATTTAATATTTTTAATCATATTGATAGAAAATTGTTGTATAAACATTAGTGTGTGTGCAAGTTTCATGTTTTTTTTACTGGATTAACTAACTTAGTTCACAATGTAAATGTAAAATAAGACAACGTACAGCACTTCGATCTTATGCCTCAGATTTTCTCTAATACTATACTAATACTAATAAATGCGTCAGAGCTTGAGTGGTTCAGATATTATATTTTCCAGAATCTGCTGGAGTAGTTTAAGTCCTTTATTCTACAATTACATTTGTCAAAACGATACCGCATCATATGAGCCGGAGTAAACAAGGCTGCAGCACTTCTTAGGAGCCTTAATTATGAAAAGCTGAACAGCTTTTGTGAATGCTGTGTCACCCTTCATCCTTTCTCTCTGGGGGACTGCCCTTTTTTACCAAAGCAAGTCAGTGAAGAAGTAGATGCAAAATTTGGATAATTTTGCAAATAGCTCACATAGGGTAGTGGAATAGAAAGAAAGGAAAGTCAGAAACATAGCGGATGCTTTCTTGAATGGCAGCAACCTGATTGTAATATCCAATATAGACTTTCATGCAGTGTATGTTGTCAAAATAAAAATTAACATTATCTAGAATGGCTTTCTAGAATGGCTGTTTCAGGGCAAGGCATGAACTTTTTACTAGGGGAGGAGTATTGCTTTCTATTGCTCCAGTTTCTCCTTTCAGTGGGTTTACTGATGACAGCATTTTTCTGCCTGCACATTGCATTATTGAAAGATTTAGCTGATACATGCATGAACTGTGAACCTTTCTGTAAACTGCTTGTCTTAAAGAAAACTAATAATGACATTGGTATTTCATATTCATCTGTTAGACTACAGCTGTGGTGTTCTCAGTGTTTTGGGTGCTGCAGTAAATTATTTTTTTGTGTGTGTTCAGAAACAGGAATGATTGTAGATGTGCCATGATAGCCTCTGTTTACTTTGGTTCTCCTTACTGTTTACTTTGGTTCTCAGTACCATACCTGTGAGGGAAATATTTTAAACTCAGGATCTGACAAGTGAATACAAATTTCTTTTTATGTGTGTCATCCCCAGTATGTGAAATCATATGTATGTCATAGCTGCTTTGTCGTGGCTTGGTATTATGAGAACAAAAGAAAGCTAGAGACCCCAGTGAGAATGTTAGAGAGGGATTAACAGAGCCTTGTAGCTATGGAGTTAAGCTGGGGTTCTGTTTTCACTGCCAATGACATCTTGATTTATGCATACTGGGGATGCTTTTAAACACAGAAGCAATAGGAAATAAGATGGTCTGCTTCTAGCCTGCGTTTCCTGCAGGGCTTCTTGGCTTTGCCTTCCAGTTAAACAACAGCATTTGGGAGCATAATCCTGTCATTCCTTCCATTTATTGCCGTTTGTTTGTTTTGCCATTATGTAAAGCTGCAGGCTTGAATCAGTTCTCCCCCTCCCCAAATCTTCCTTGAAGATATAAGTTGGGAATGTGCATTCAAAAAACCCTCTTGTGCACATCCTGTTTGCAAATTGTGTTATTTCCTTCAGCCTTGCACTCCTACTGAGAATATGCCTTGAAGGATGTCTTGTGCTTGCAACTAATAGTTTTGTGAATACTAAGGATAAAGGTGCATATGTTCTTGAACAGTATGAGTATAGCAGCCAACAAAATTGTTTTAACTAGTGTATGAATGTATAGCTTTTTAAGAAATATTTTGTGATGATACAGATAGCTAAGCTTTCTGAACTGTATTTTTTTTGTTTGTTGCTTTTTAACTTGGGTGTATATTAAGAGAAAACAATCTGATAGTGGTGAATATTCAGACTGTCATGAAACAGTGTAACCATGGATGAACTTGCACAAATGCAGAAAGTAGCAGCTTGAAATAGAAGTATAAACTTTTTCCTTCCCACTCATTTTATTTATTTCAAACTGCAGATTGCTGAGGTAAGCAAGCCTGCAAAGTTGAGAAAGGTTAGCCATGGTACTCCGCATAACAAAAAGGAAGCTATCTTCCATGACAAGTATTTCTGAGTGGCCTGTTGCTGGTCATTTGCTAAAAAGGGATGTAATTTGTAATTCTAATAGTGTAGCATCCTATTATGGAACTGCTGAAGTGCCTTTAAAAGTTTAAACTTTCGTTCACTAAAATATACTAGTATATTTTTGTATATGTGTTTAACACAAAAGTAAAATGAATGATGGAAATATGATGAAGGAAATTTTAGAATGTATTGAAGGAGTTTTATTAGGGAAATGACTGAAATTAACCTTCAACCTGGTCTCAGTTTTCTTTGGTATTAAGTTGCTAATATAAGACACTGCTTAGAACCCTCCCATTAAGTCAAATAGTATTTCTTCATGTTCTTTTGTAGACTACAGTAAAACAACCAGACTCTGAAATCGTCGTAAAATATCTGACCGCCAGCCTTTTTTTTGTAGATAAAGTGCAGTTACAGTGTGGATAGGGAATGAAGTATGTCTTAAGTATGTGAGCTAAAAAGCACCCGTGTGGTGCTGCCTTTCTAGTCCTTTAGGCATCCTAAAGCAATGAGGCTGTCTTTTTTGCTACTGCTCGAGAACAGTGGCTTGAGGAACTTAGCCCTAATGCTGCACCGAAGTGCAGATTTCCTTGCTCCGCCCTTCTGTGCTCTTTGCTCATTTCTAACATCGTACCTGGAATTTAAATTGCTGCTTTCATCATCTTCCTTGTGTTTCCAAGAGATGCTGAAATTTAGTTAACTGTTTCTTAGTTCAGTAGTGTCTAAAGTTGGACTGAATGAATTAAATGGCAAACTTAAATTGCTTCATAGTTTTTACTTAATTTTCTTATTTTTTCCTATCGATGTTTAGAATAATTTGCATCTGTATACAGGAGAAATGCTGCTAATGTTTGTTTTGTCTTGTAATGAATAAATCTAGTTTAGAATGTTGTTCCTCCTAATTCACATCTTTAGTGTCTTTGTTTGGTTCTAATTAGTAGGTATTAGCATGTGTATTAAAAAGCCAAATCTGCAATTACTATTTGAAAAATTAAATGCTAGGTTTAGTTCATCATTCTGTTATTTGAATTTGTATTGAACAAAGCATTAGCGCATAGAAGTAGGAAAACTATAAAATTATGGCATAAAATCACATCAATAAAAATGAAATTGTGCATGCCAAATCCTCTCATAGTAGCCATGCAGTTGAGCCAAAAAAAAAAAGATAAAACAAACTGGTTGCTACCCTTCCTGCCCAACACTGAAAAACCTAAATGTGGAATTTTCAATGTTGAATTGAAAGTGACTTAATATTAAAGTGCTTTTACGGTATGGAGGGGGAGGAAATCAGGTGGATCACTTCAGGATTTCCCTCTTAGGACAAAACGAATATGTATTTGTTTTCCCAGTTGTATTAATGTGCCGCTCAGTAAAAATGTTTGTGCTGTTTTGTCTGTAGTATCCACCAGTGTAGAGCTGAAGAATCAGGAGCTCTGGCGATGTTAAAATGTGGCTAATTGCTTCTGCTGTGGTGCTTGCTGTGTTTTTAGAAACTCCTGCTCTCCACTGCAGAAAGGGAAAAGAGAGCGAACTGTTGTCCAACTATTGTGGAACATCATTCAGTACCCCCCTATGCTCACTGTGCGCTCTATCTCTTGTTTTATAATGCACACGATACTTTGCTTTTTCCTTAAGAGTGTTGTAGCAGCAGCTGGAAGGTGTGTAAATGCAACCTTGAAGATTTTTCTATGGAAAAGATCTCAAGCATGTAAATTTACAACTTTATTTCTTCTGATAAATTGTACTATCGTATTTTGTAACAATAATCTTGCTATTAGCCATAGACGACGTGTGCTGTAGTTCCCTCAGCTGATTTGGCCAGCTGAACTGCTCTGAGAAGTGCAGCCTCTTCTAACTGCTCCAGACGTTTATTCCCCTCTCTCTTGCTACCTCAGTTGCTTGTTGGATCTTGGTAATGATGCAGGCTAAAAAGGAAAGAAAGCAACGTTAAGATTTTCCTCAGCTTGGTTCCCGAAGCAATTCACTGTACTGCTGCAGAAATACCTCTGCCTGGGTTGGGGGCAGAGAGACACAGAGGGAGCAGGGGATCGAATGACCGGCATGGGGAGAGGGGGAGTGGGACCAGCTGTCATGGTGGAAGTGGCAGTTTGTTGGCTTAAATTATCTGTGGGACTGTGGAGGTGGTATCAGGATCTCTGTGCACTAGATGACAGATAAAATGAGCTTTTAAAAATAAAATTGGCTAAAAGGATTGCATTTTCAGTTAAGTAGCCCTCTGAGAAATGACTTTTCAACTGTCTATAAAATGTTCCTGTAGTCTGCTACGACTGTGAATCTAGAAATGTCACTTGGACAGAATGTGCTTAAAACTCATGTGTAGGGGAAGAAAACTGACTTCAAATTTAATGTTGCAATGTAATTAATTAGGATGGCAAAATCACCTGCCCTGGTGACTGCACGAGTAAAGGGAAGGGCAAAATTGCTGAAACAAGCTGGTGTTCATCTTGCCAGGTATCCTGTTTAATTGCTCCTGATGTCTTAGGGTTTGTGATGGTGGTTCCATCCATATGAAACTTTTCAAGAAACCTAATAAAGTTGATATGCCTTAACAGACAGGTTGATGTGTTTTAACATACTTGCCACAAATGTAATTTTAGCTGTTCTGACTTGAGTGCCATATTGGAACAGTAGCTTGCTTGTCATTGCAGCTTATTTTCTGCTAAATATTAGCCTACCTGTCTTTTATGTTTAAGTTGTTTTGCTACAGCAAAGTGAATGCAAATCAGATACAGTACTTTGTCACTGATGTTAATAACCAAAAAAAAAAACCCCTCAGCACTAAGTCATGTCTCTGTTGTGCTAATTTTTCTCCTGACATAATGGTTCCTCGGTAGGATGCCACATCTTGTGGGCAGGAGTGGATTTGGACTTTGGTAAACAAAACACATCGCCCGTTGAAGGATACAGCCATTAGGCATGAAATCCTGTTTATTGAATATGTGATTATAGAAGAATCATGATAAATGACCTCCCTCTCTTTCAGTGCTGCAAATGGTGAACTCATGCTGGTCAGGGGACCAAAGATAGCAAGGATGTGCATCACTTAACTATCTGGAGCTGCGTGCTCCCAGACAGGTATCTCGTGATGTGAAAATCCAGCACTTAGTCTGCAAAACAGAAAAACTTTTCATATGAAATCAAGTGAAGCTCTCAACTAATATTTATTATAATAAAGGTCTTAGTTAACTTCCTTTGCTAGTTGGGCTTTGTTTTGTGCAAGACTCACCATAAATGACTACAGTTTTGTTCAACCTGATGTTACCTACCTCCTCTTCACAGTACGTTCTTCTGGTCACTCTTAAAACTTCTGATTTGTTTTTATTTCTTCTTCAATAGTATTGCTCCCAAGATGTGGGAGGCAAAGTATTGATACACTTGTTACAGAACCAAACATGCTGTGCTGATGTTAGAAGTCTCTGGCGCGTTATGAAATGCAGTCATGTAGGTTTATCAGGAGCAGCTGTTTTTGTTCTGTGGACGGTTCCATCTGGGTTGGGGGGAGAGAGCTGGTGGCTTTTAGAGATTAGCTCACAGTGACAGTTTTCCCTGGGTTGTGTATCCAGTTTAAACAGAGCTACTGCAACAGAGATAGAAAGTGAAAAGGGACCTGTGAGAAAAACACAAACTCTGCTAATCATTTTTTGTGTGTGTGAAAAGAAGCCTTCAAGATTTGGGTATCTGCATGTGGGTCTAACTGCAGATGTCCTTGCTTAGAGGAGTGCCTGACACTTCCTCCTGCAGCAGAGATCTAGTTGAGCTGTTATAGACACCATTTGGACATACAAGGCCTGGATGAGGAGTCAGAGCAGCTGCGTCCTTGTGCAGGCGAGAGGGCGGATGTCTGGTTTATTGGATTACCTCTTGTCAGATCATGGCAATGCATGCTTCTTAAATCCCTCGGGACAGGGAGGGAGTGTCATATAAGCAATGGCTTATTTTAGGTAAACTAATTTAGACAGCAGTCCGTTATATTGCTCTTTTCTGCCGAGAAATGCTGGAATGTTTTACTAAAGGGTAATGTTCAATCTTGAATGTGTTTATGTAGGATGCTGTGGTTTTTTGTGGGCAGGAGCTGCATGGCAGGTAGGAGCTGGGCAGAGGGCCTGCAGCAGCTTCATTAGTTTCTTCGCCCTTTGTTTAACTTCAGGAAGTGGTGAGTAAGCGCTGGCTTTCATGCTATTCCTGCTCCCCTACTTCTCCTCTTACCCTTTTTTTCTAAGCTTATGCTGGTTAAGAGTTGCCAATAAACATCAGTTCGGCTGATTCCTTTTGTATTAAGGGGTAACTATGAAATCTTGCCATAGCAAAAGAGCAATGGATGATTCCTCGGTTAAATTCTTGATTGTTTGAACCTCATGTGTTTGGAGAAAGTAATATAGGTTTTATGGATCTTCAACAGTGTTGTTGTTTGTTTCAGAATTACTGCTATGCTCAGGTCTTGTACTAGTTTCTTAGTACATACAGCAAATGTTTCGCTCTCCAGCTGAAGGAGAAGAACTCAAGCCCAGAAAGGGCTTGAGAATAGTGTCTCAAGTACTATACTGTGGTTAGTTATCTTTATCTTGTAAGGGACAGCATTGCTCCTGCACTTCAGATTCGAGTTCTGTGCTGTCTCTCATGGTGTTTGGAAAGCCTCCAAATACTGCACAGGAGCGGATTTGTCTTCCTCGAAGAGGAAGGTCTCCTGCCTTTCGCAGCTTAGACACCGATGCTAGAACGCTGCTGGCGGTACCGAGAAGGGGCAGAATGAGGGATCGCTTTTGGGACTCCAAGGTAGACACAAGAAGCAGTTCAGCAAAGGAAAGCTGTAATGTTCAAATTACATAGTAAACCTAGAACAGCTTCTTGTGTTACAACAGAATAAGTATTTATCCTGTGCATATACTTTATGTAGTCATGACAGGGAACTTGGTGTCCAGATTTTTGCAAATGCAATACAAGTGAAGCTCTTAATCTTGTCTTTTAAGCACAATGGGTGCTTGCTTGGAAATGCTTTTAAGTACTGTTTTTTTTTTTCACTCTCTCAGAGCATAGTCATATAAAAGGTTCATTTAGGCTGTGGTACCACTGAGAGGGAAAGGAGGCTGGGAATTTCCGGAATCTGTTCCAACAGGGGCAGAAAATAACTGTTTTGTCAGCTTATCTTTAGTAGACTACAGTTGCTGTCACAAAAGTCTATGTGACAGCACAGTACAGATTGGGGACAAGAACTTTTGGGGGAGACAAGGAAATATAGGAATGCCTTTTTAATGCTGATGATCCCAAACTGATGATTATTTGTAGAAAATGGTAATTGACCAGGCAGTTGTAAATGAATGGTCCTAGATTTTGATGTAAAACAGTAGGATTTTGAAAGCTATTTGAGATGGTTTATCAAATCAAGGAATCTTAACAATGACAAGACCGGTAGTAGTTGGATGATTCTTTCCTGTAACGAAAAGATTAATTGAAAATTTTGGAACAAATATTTGTACAAACTGAAACTCTTGAGGAAAGATGTGCTGTGTTTAGCTCTCTCACCTGTTTCCTAAAATAAGGCTTATAAAGTTGTGTAGTTTAATTGTAAACTCTATGGAGTTTTGTTTCCTCCTCTTGACTGTAGCACGCTCTCCCCAGTGTAATTGGGAACATTTTACAATGGTAATGAATTTGGCAAGAGAAGAGCCCTTTGCCTGCTGCCAGGGTAAAGCAAATAAACAAATAGGGAAAACAAAAGACGCTCCCTCCCTGTCCCTTTTGCTGGTTGCATGAGGCGGCTGGCACCGCGGGGCCATGCTGGCGGAAGGGTGGACTGTCCTGCCGCACATTCCGCGCAGATGGCCTGGAATCAGGCCACCCTGAGCAAAGGAGAAAATACCACGCTCTCAGCCATCCCACTTGTGATTTAATTTTGCAGTTTAATTGGAACCAAAGCTAACTTAAACATAAAAGGGGGGAAAAAAGTGCATCGTCAATTAAAACTGTTTTTGTCTTTCCAAAAATTACATCACAGTTCTGGTCTCCTGACTATTGACTCCATCCTTGTATTTCCTCAGGAGAATTCTTAATTCTTCTGCAGACAAATGTTAGTGGCTTCTTCATCCTAATGATAAAACCTTTCCTTTTTGGGACACCTTCCTGCTAAATAAAGTCTCACTATGGTCATGGACAGAAGAGAGAGTTATCTTTATGTAGTCCCCTCTTCTGGATCTTGGCAAAACATTGGGCTTCTGCTTCCAACAGTGAAGTGATGCTTCCAATGTCACAAATACAGTGCTGTTCCTCAGGAGCACCCCAGGCATCTAATTGTACTACCAGGCTGATTTATATCTACAGCTGTGACAATCAAAACTAACCTGATAACATAAAAGTAGATATATCTTGTAGCCCTCTTTGAGCAACTTAGAGTCCAGGGTTTTTGACTGCATCTGAATATTTTATCTATTACATTGACTGCAAAAAATATGCTGAATGTTACAATACCAGGTACATACCTGCATTAATGTAGTGTGTTGTTATCTCTACCACTGACTGCAACTGCAGACTTCTCATTGCTCATCAAATCTGCAGGTAGCATGAGAGGAATGCTTCTCTTTTCGTGTAGCTTTTGTATTATTTGGTCGGTCACCATTAAGGAAGCAAAGCAAAAAATATATTGGAGAGTGCAGTAGTGGTTGTTTGTAGTTATTCAGGCAAAATCTGACACCATTAAGGAAGTAGAACACCCTGGCTTTACTCGAAGGATTTGGTAATAATGTTTTGTAGCCCGTTACTAGGTAAAATCTATGATTCTTGTCACGTAGCATTTTCAAATCTGGAGAAGGGGCAGCTAATGTTTGTGGAATGAAATAATTTTAGGAAGAACATGGAAAATGACTTAACCTAATTCTTCAGTGGAGTGTTTACGCTGTATAATGGAGACTGGTCGTTTAATGCTTCCTGTTGTTCAGTTAGAGTTTGTTGAACACTGCGCCGTCACAACTGGTGGAAGTATAAAGCTGGGGTATGGGTTCCTCTAGATGCTTAATGACTGCAAAGACAGTGTTGTTTAGAAAATAAACTTTAAGTCATCTGTTTCCCGTAAAATATTTCAAGAATGTGATACAAATCCATATTTAGAATAACAAAGCACAAATCAGGTTGACTTTTTAAAACCAGTGGCAGTTTAAGGTTGATGCTACTTAAAGAGTCATAAAAGGCCCAATAAAAGTACCAAAAGTACTTTCAGATGTACCCAGCCTGCCAGGGCCTACTTTAGACATGCCCCTCATTTAAGAACACAGAAAGAAAGAATAAACTCTCTGATAGTCTTTGGCTTGCAAGATTTCACTGTGACGTAATCTAAGCATAAGTGGAGAGGTATTTCCTTGTGATGTAAATAGCCTGAAATTTAGTGTGTTGGAGGGAGTGTGGGCGTGTGTCTTTTACTGGCCTGACTTTGATGCAAGATTGAGTATTAAAGCATGGACCTGTTGGAAAACTGTGTTATACGGGTGTGTTTTGGGGTGCAGATGAGTGCATGGCAATTACAGCTGCATTATTTTCACATTGGAAGTGAAAATACAAATAAATAATGCTCCAAAACCAGCAGTTAATATAAAGATTTTGAAAGTGTTCCAGAAACTTTTTTGGTTTTTGTTCTGACAATTTCTCAATTAGTAGTTTGCAGCACAGAGAAACCTCCTGACTTTGCTCTAAAGGATTGAAGAGAGAGAGGGGGGGAAAAAAAAAAAAACATACTGTCCATAAAAACAAATGTAACGCACGTACTTAGACCTTCATCTCTTAAGCTCTCTGTTTACCAAAGATGGTTGGTGGGTATGACTGCTCCCCTGCTTGCTTTTTTCTCTTCTGTGTTGACTAGTCTGAAAAGCAAGACTTGTGTGATAGTTCTGCAACATCCGTCTGCTGTGCTGCAGCCTATGTCCAAGGGCAGAGCAGGCTCTTGAGTGTGTACGAGGATGCATGACGTCCCGTTCGGTTATGGGCTGCAAGAAGTTTATGTACAGGTGATACTTCTACCTGAGGGAACACAGATTGCTCCAAAATATGCCTTAGTTTCCAATAACGTCTTGCACCAATCTGGTCTACCAGGTCTTTTTCTTCACAGACTATGGTTCTGTGTTCTTGAAATAGCTTGTGTTTGTGAACGAATGAGGGAGCAGGTTTGTCAGAGCAATGTTTTCATCAAGGTTTTATTATAGAAATGTTTTAAATAAGTAACAACCTCAATATGAGAGCTTTGGATTTATCTTGGTCCTTAAGTGCAGGTTCTCGCTCTTAGCCTGTTCTTAAATGCCTGAAAATAGAAAGGAGGAGCAATGGTTTATATTCCAAATATACGTAATCTCCAAAGCTTCTGTGTGGTCAGATTAAAAAAAAAAAGAGAGAGAGCAGGTAAGACAGGAAGCAATATTGTTGTAAGAGAAGGATGGCATTTTTCACAGGCTCCAATTCCCTTGCTTTCAGTGGGCTTTGGACCAAACTCGCACAGTAATGTAAGGAAAGTCCTTTCACTTCCTGTGTTGAATGGATTAACCTGTAGCTGATTATTTCAGTGACTTCCAGAAATGTAGCTGTGGGGTTTTGCATTCTATTTAGCAAACAGTATTATTTAATTATAATTTTTAACGCAAGTGCACTAAAATTTCAGTTGTTCCCTTTCAAATTCCCCAAATTTTGATGAACTGAAGTCGAGTTTTAAATTTTAACTACCTAAATATTCCTCGATTTACCATGCCTTCTTGTATTTCTTAACCACCCTCCATCCCCAGTTGTTATTCTGCTGCCAGGGGGTGTAGTAATGCTTCATGGCCACGGCACTTGCGTAAGGATACCGGGAGGGAAGCCGTTAGTGCCGTAGTGCTCTCTGTTTTCAGATAACTGGTGATTTGTAGAGTACGAAATGTATGCAGACAGCCCTCCAGCAAAGCTCCAATATCTGTTGTGGAAAATACAGAATAAGAAATAGTAACGGGGCATTTTGTCGAATATTTGGTAGGTCAATGTAAAAATATTTTGTTGTTTTTTAACAAAAAGCCCTCTTTGCTAGGTGAAATGCTGACTAGATCTCTGCCTTCACTGAAACCCTTGCTGAAGAAGCTGGTAAAATGTTTTTGAACTTGCTGTTTGCAAGTCAGTTTTCTTAGCTTACAGAGGGAAGAAAAAGATTGTGCTCTGTATTTCTAGACCTTATTGTTACAAATATTTGCTAGGATAATTTACTAAGAAATATTGGTGAACATGGAATAAAATATTCTGTTTACAAGCTGAACCCTTTTTGTAGTGGCAAATTGTATTTCAGATATTCTTGGGGTGGCTGAAGGTTGCTAGTGCAGGAATTGGAGATTTGGGTTTTATTTTGAATTTGGCTATCATGCTGGATGATTTCAGGCATATCTTTCTGTTCCTTTTTTCTTTCATTTCCCATCTCTAAAATGACTAAGTCCTGTATAGAACGCTTTGAGACTTGCTGATAATATAAAAACTTGGACATAGGTACATCCTTGAGATATTTAATCTGCATGTTATTAAGCTGGTAAGAAGGCTTGAACATTGCTGTGCATGTTGTTAGATATCTAGATAGGGAATAGGACAAATTGTCTTTTTTTTTTTTTTTTTTTTTTTTTTAATGGAGTGAATTTTATATCAGCATAGATTGCCGTTTCAGAAAATGCAGCGCACCTTTAAAGTTAGGGAACTGATACCTCAGTAATTCCAGTGTGACTAAACCTGATTTGCAGCCTCAAAAAGATTTTCACTAAATGAGGATCTTTTGTAGCAGCAGCCATAGTCGCGTTTGTTGGAGAAAAAATCTTTTTTGACACAAATGTAGTTCTGACCACTGCAAGGCAAGTGTTGCACAATTTCGTATGTTATTCCTTTCTCTCTAGCCCCCCATGCAATTCAGGACTGGGCTGTGTTGGTTGCAGTTCAGCTTGAGGTTGAATGAGGCGATGTAGATGTCGTTATCCGCATGAAATGCACTCAACCTGTTGATCCTGGAAAAACTTGGTGTTGGTTTATTTGAATCATGGTTGCTAACTTGCTGAAGGAAGAGCTTTTCGCTATCCTTGCATCTTGGCATGGGAACAACCTTCATTTCACTAATACCAAGAAGCAGACAGTGAAAACTCCCTCTTATCTGATAAGGACACACAGATGTGTGAGGCCTGTGAAACCCATTTGCCTTTTCCAGGTTCAAAGCTGGACTAAAGCTGGTTCAGAAAAAAGTAACTGGTAGCCAGTGGTATTTGACAAGTGGCTGCAAGTGGCATTTTGTGCTCTTCAGGCTCGCAGGTAAGTGCTGTCTTTTGCCAAGGTAGCAGTCTTACTTGCAGGAGCAATATTCTCCTCCAGTTTTGGATTCTTCATTACTCTTTGATTCCAGTGAGATGGAATAGCAGATTATTTGAGGTAACAAGCTGAATTTTCTGTGCTGCAGAGATCTCTTTATGCTGGTTTCTGGAAAACTAGGCATATACAAAGTGAATCTTTTTCCCAGAATAGCCGATCTGACTTTTTCTAAGACATGCTGTTGAAGATGCTTATATTTTGAAATTAGCCAGGTAGTAAGAAATAACTGTAGTTACAGCTCAAGAAATAACTGACACTGAGGATGCTATTCTGAAACTTAAAGATTTTGGTTCAGCTTGGCTTATACATTAAAGAAATAAGCAAGAGTTCTCAATAGAGGAACTGTTGTAAGCTGTTTCTAAGTTATTTGTGAGACACTAACAGGAATTTACGATACATCTGGCATTACAATAAGCTGAATGAGCCCTGGCAGCATTTACAGTCACAAGCTTTAAACAGTGTTTTGAGTAGCCCTTTTTTCAGTAGAGATAAATCTCGTCTACTTTACATCATCTTTTCAAGGGAGCCTCTGAAAAAGCCAGTGATGCAGCAGGTCTGTCAAAGAAGCAGACTTTACCATCTCGACTTTTTGTTTTCCCCATAATATCTGAGGCCTGAGGCAGAGGGAAGGAAATGTGACACTCCCAGGTCCTGTGGCTGCATCTGAACTGTTGCTCAGGCTTTGAGTTTTCTATTGTTGCTTTACTGTTAGCATCATAACTATGAACACATTTCTCCCTAATAATTTTTCCGTAATGGTCTGGGAACATGCCTTTCTGACAAGAGGAGTAAAGCAGAGCAGCCAATACCATTATTTAAATTAAAGAGTTTGAAGGAAGTCACTTGTATTTAGACGTCTTTAGAAAACTTTCATCCTCAGTACCCTGATTTTCATTAAAACTGCATCTTCACTATTGACTTTTAAAGGTGAGACATATTAGTCTGTTAGGTAGTGCATGGTTTAAAATATTTGAGGGATTTACAGGATGATTTCCCTCTGTTATGGACTCCTGCATCTTCACTTTTTTTTTTTTTTTTTTTTTCAGTGCCTAAGAAGGGATTTATTTGAATCCAAGACGTAATGAAGAGGTTTATTTCTAAAAGGGCAGATATTTTCAGGCAGAGAATTTTCTTTAAGCGGAAAGCCACTGCTAATGTTATGTATTGGAAATATTAGTTTGTTTCTTCCTGACTTACAGATGAGTGGTGCTTAAATTTTTAAATTGATGTCGCTTTTCTGTTTGTTATGTAAGGGTACTATCTGATTTATAAAGTGCTACATCTCATGAGAAAGTGAGATTTCTATGATAGAGCTGAGGCTTTTACCAAACGGAAACCGTTCTCTTTTTGCTCTGTTTGCCTACCTTTCTTTAAGCTTCTGCCCTAAATTAACAGCTGTATAGAACTGTGCAGCTTTTTAAGCTTATCAAGTTATCAATGGTATCCCTCGTAATGACCTTGGGAGGTAAATATTCCGTTTCCCAGGCGTAGGTACGGAGATGGAAAGTGGTGTGCCTAGGGTCTCCCTGTGAGTCAGTGTCAGGTTTTAGTTTTAAAAGTCACTAATGTAGAACTCAGTGACATATTTCCAAAGGAACTTGAGGCAACCTTGAGCAAATCAAGAAGATTATGTGTTTACATGAAGGAAGTTACAGCTTCTATCACCAGTATAATTTTGGAAGTGTGCTGAGAATGAGAGGAAGTGGAGGACTTCCTGCATTAGTTTCTGTGGCTGTGTGTAGGGGCCTTCCAAATTGCAGCTGTTTTGCACAATTAGTAACAACTTGCATTAGAAAAGGGATAAGTTTCTTGATGTGAACTAGTAAATTTGTCTTTGATACCTTTTCTTTAAATAAAGTCTAGGACCTTGCCTAACTTCATTATAGGGTAGAAGAGTGATTTTTGAAGCCAGAAAGAGATGCCTTTATTTAAGACATTAGATGAAGAGCTTCTCTCTGAGCTCTGCATTTGCTTTCTCATTTTACAGAATGGTAAAATGTTAGCACTTTTTTTTAATATATATCTATGAGGGAAAAGTATTGCTGTACTGGTCAGCTGGTCAGTGAGAGCACTTTTTCTGAAAGAGCAATGCATGCCAGATTTGATTAGTAAAGCCTTTCTGTCTGACTTTTTTGTGTGTGTGTGTTCATGATGATCACTAAGACGAAATACTTTATGGAATCTTGTAGTCATACTAGTGAGGAAAGGCAGGGTGGGACAGGAGCCATTGGTGGACTTGTTGCTTCTAGGTACTTTTCAGAGAAAATGCTACTGTTTGAAAATAGGTTTTCAGTGTGCTCTGTTGCAGATGTGGATATCCTGTATTAAACCTGGCAAACCAGAACAGTTGGGGTTGCTGTTTCCCCAACAACCTGAAGGGCGTGTGTTTACCTCAGGTAACTGCAGGATGTTTAATATTACGTATTCCAAGATAATTGAGAAGGGGCCCTCTATTTTCAATGCAGAGTAAACTGGATTAGATCATTCTCAATTAAGGATATGCTGTTGATATTGCCAGCTAACTAGACACAGAAGATTTTATAATGAGATAATGATCTAGTGTTTTAGGTTATTGTGAAAGTAAACTTTTAAAAGTGAAGACCAAAGACAAGGGTGACAGCCAAACTAAGAGCTCTAGTTTGTTTTGCCATGTTAAGGTGGAAAGCAGCAGGGAGAAGTTGAATTTCCAGAGTCCAACTGCTGCACAGACAATCCTGTAGAACATGCAGGAGATACCAGTACTAGTGCACAGCCAAAAGAATGCTTAATTTTCCAGATGCCTAGAAAGGCCAGAGGTCTTTATGTTCATTGCAGGCTGCATATATTTACACCCCTCCTCCTTCTTGGTGTCTTTCTCAGAAGTTTTACTCGGAGAACCGAAACACAGATTTCTTTAAGAGGCTTACTCAAGAATTGACCATTCCCAACAGGCAGCAGCTGGTAGGGCAGCTATGTTTGCTAGCGGTTTTCCCTGGACTGGTTTTCAGTTTTTAGTTGTTTTACCAGCGTAGGTGTCGTAGTTCCAAACTGTTCTGCCAGTTGAACTGCACGTGCTACAGTAGTTCTTCTCTAGCTTCGAATGAGGACTGCACTATGTCAAGACTTCTCAGGCTTCAGGCAAGAGAAGAGATCTTTAAGGTGAGATAAAGCGAGTCTGCTAATTAGGGAGAGGAATGTTCCTTTCCATATGTTTATATACCCATAGTGATTTCTAAGTTACTTTCCATCACTCTTATTGTAATTTCTAGCTATTTCACCTGTACTCTTTTTCAATAAAGTGACTGAAATTGCTGCTCAGTATTTTCATCAGATAATTTTTATTGTGCTTTTCATTTTAAACTGTAGTAGTTTAAGCGTTGTCACAGTACTATAAGCAGTGTTTCTTTTTTTTTTTTTTTAAATTTAACTGCTTACCCATCTCTGCCAGAAAGGTGTTAGGTTTATATCTTCCTCCATTTTATGTTTGAGAGCTGCGGACACAATAAGCTTAACTGCAGTAAGCATGAAATCTCAGACAAGGAGTATCAGTCAGGATGCTGGCAGCAGTATTATTTGATGTCTGTGGTTACTAACTGTTGTGAAAAGGATGCAGGGAGGCATACAGAAAGACCTAGTCAGGGAGGCTCGTGTAATCTGTCATTGCAGGCTGCACTCTGCTAACCCGACTTCCTTTTAAGCATAGAGAAGAGGCCTACATGGATTAAAGGTCACTGTACGTATTGCTGCCAGATTGCATCATTATGACCAACTGATGCATTTTGTTCTGTGCCCTTAGGCATTATGGGTTGTAATTTGTATGAAAATTGGAGATGAATACATTTGTTTCTTTTTGTTATTGTGAGGTGAAACAGGCATGAATTTCACGTGGTTTCTAGCGTTCTGCCCGGTTCTCGCACTGAGTCAATAAGCTGCCTGTGACACTTGTTGTAATAAAACCATTTGCACGTGGTTGTCTGTACAGCCTAGCAGGCTGAATCCAACCTTATTTAAATGAAACTTTATTGTTTTAACTATTCATGATTGAGTAGATATGCAGGAAGAGGATTCAAGATCTGCTTCAGTTGACAGATATCTTTCTCCTTGGAGAAATCTTTGTTGGAACTTTGTTGGAAAAACGAATAAGCTTTTGCACCTTAGAACGATAAATCTGACTGAAAGTTGCATTGCATATTTAAGAAATTATACCTCAGTTCCTGCTGACCCTTTTATGCGATGGATGTTTCTTACGTGTGCTCTTTAAGTGGTTCAGCAGGTCTATCATCTTCCAGCCAAAGAAACTAAGCGTATGGCAGCCCAAGTAAAAGGGGTGATAAAGCAGCGTGAGGCTGCCAAACAGAGAGATAGCTGCAGGGACAAAGCATGTGGTGGCCTCTACAATTGTGGACAGATAATCTAGCTGAGACATTTTTGATTTCTAAAGAAAGAAAATGTTAGAAATATTCTTTATTTGGTCTTTTCTCAAAAAATAGTGACTTATATTAGGCTGGACTTGTTGCCACCTACTATCAAGAACAGTTTGTCTGCATTAGTTTAAGTACTAAATATACATTCTTTCCTATTAAAAGCAAGCTTACAGAGGCTTTTTAATATTTGAAATATTTGAATATTGAATATACTGAAATATTTTTCAATATTTGAAATATGGTCTGTCTCTTTGTGAATGCAGCGATTTGTGCTGTAAATAAACTAATCCAAACAAACAATTTATGATATTTGCAGATAAACATGGCTGAATAAGGTCAAGGCAAAAGGAGTTTTCTCCATAAAAATATTAGTTTAAGATGAGTAGTACTTTTGTTAGTTTCCCTGGGGGGGTCTGAGTAAGGATATGTGACTTGGAAACTTCCGTGTATTAGTTGTCATTTTTAGCCTGAATCTCGAATGTCATGAAGAGGACTTATCGAAACCTAATTTAAGCAAGGAAGTTTCATGTGCTTGTGATGACAGGTATCTTTACTTTGGCAGGCTGTTTTTTTAGGTCTTCAGTGTGTCAGTGTTCATGCGCTCATGGGTTTTTGTCCTCCCTATCAATACATGGTTTTTTTATGCTACCAAAGATTGTGATCCTGTTCCCTGAACTATTATAATATTCAAGTATTTAATGTTGTTTTGTGCTACTGTAATATCTAGGCTCTTTTAGGCTCAGAATCACCATCACAAATGAGAAGTATAGAGGAGTTCAGAGAGGCTGCAAGCATCTGTCTTTCTTGCAATGAATGTCTGGCTTTTTTGCACTAAGAGATCTATTTGTCTGTGTGCCATGCGAGGCAGACACTCCTCTATGGGCGTCGAAGAGGCAACCAGAGTCTGCCTTCAACATCTGAAGATGTGTTTGATCTCTTTCTTTTAAAAGAGAAAGTCTATTTTTTCCTCAGAAGTGTTGTGTAAAGCAAAAGGTCATTCAGAGTCAGAGCTAATGTAGCTGAGGGAACTGGAACAGAAAAATATTCAGTGTGGTTTAAAACAAATTATTATTTTAATGTTCAGAGCTTGTTTAACATGCACTGTGAGAAAAAGATCCAGAGGGTGCTCTGCAGCAAAGGATTGGGCTCTCTTCACCTTGACCACAGGGTAGTCACTCTTTGATTTTTTTTCTGGTAGGATCATTGCTGAAAGTGAAGCTGAGCACTGGCCTCCAAATTACTCCATTGATTGAACGTGGGGTTCCCAACTTTTCCTGGCAAGTTGACCTCACCCGTTAAACCGGTGGCGAGAGCGGGCAGAAGGCTCCCTCTGCAGCCAGCTCCTGCCAGTGCTCCTGCAGAGAGCAGTGCGCTGCCGTGAGGCTGGGGGCTTGGGATGATTTCTAGGGAACGGAATCAGCCTGCAGCTATGGAAACTTGCAGAAGTGCACAGAATGTCCTCACACCGAGTTTGAAATTTTTCTGCTGGCTGCTGCAAGTTGGGTATTTGGGGCTGAGATGCAGGCTTTCCGAGCTTCAGGGCATCGGCAAACTAGCGTGCTGATGTAGTGACGTACGTGCCTCTCTGGAGCACTCTGCTTGCAACTCTTGTACAGATCCAGAGACCTTGCATTCAACCAGTTGTGAGCTTTGTGCTCCCTAGTACTCCAAGGAAGCGTGGTGTTCTGCCAAATGAGTTTGAGTGCTCCACTCCTAGATTTCATATAGTTGTTCAATACTTAATTCATTCTTCTGGGTTCATTTGTGAATGTCTCGGTTTGCATTCTCTTATTTGCATTTACATTGCAAACTGCCCTTACATTGTCCTTCTAAAATAGGAAGCCTGGAGTGCAGTGCTTCGGTACAACACCACTGATTTCTGAGCCGAGCCTGTGTGCTGATGTCGCATCGTGGGATGTAAACTTGCAAAGCTTCTGTTTGTAGACGTTGTAGCCCTTGTGCAGAAGAACCAGAAGGAAATGAACGTGACAAAATAGAACCCTGAATAATACACAGAATTACACGGAAGGAGGAAAAGCAAGGCACAGATGGGAAGCAGCAAACTGGAATGGTATAGAAGTTGCTACGTTTGTCGTGTACGGGGTCGTCTTCACTAGAGGGCAGTACTGGTTCGATTTCCTTTTAAATCTCAAGAAATAGGTGATAGGCAACATATGGTTGTGGTATGCTCTTCTAAATACAAGCTTTTAGGAATGGCTGAATGCAGATATTCCACTATGATTTTTTTTTCTGATAAGTCGCTTGATAAGAATTGTGAATAGCTTTCAGCATACCTGTCTAAAATTAGGGTCAACCTAGTGTCATGAAAGATTAAATTTTGTCATTTGTCTGTATTACTAATGGTAGGGTTGCTGCATTCTTTGGTCATCTGCCCCTCAGCCTCACAGCTGCAGAGAATCTGTCTGTGATTCCATGTTCTCCCTGCCAGCCAGCACAGCGAATGCAGCCCTGTACAGCTGCATTTGCCATCTCCTGGGTGAATACTGCAGGGACTCCAATGCCACGAAGTAAAAACAGCTTATTTTATTGGTAATTCCTTGATGCTTATTTTTTTTTGCTGGGAATATAGATCATTTAAGAGTGTCTTCTTATGTGACTGATGAAAACATGTAAATGTCAAGTCTTCTTAAAATCTTATTAAACGTAAACTCAAATTAAAGCCCTTTTTCCTCTAGGGCCTGTTTTTATATTATAGGCACATTCCACAAGGTGGAGCTAGTGGAATAAACACGTCCAGGAAGAAAACATCTGGCTGTTTCTCCCGGTGGAATGAGAAGTAGAAAGATGAATGGAATTCCTGATATTTCTTAAAACAGATATAAAGTAACTGTCTTAATGCTTTTCAAGAAAGTGATTGAGTTTCAGAAGAAACAATTTTGAGCAGATATTTTGGACTTTCTAATATGTATTGAGTCACTGGAGTTAATGTTGTGGAAGAGGAAGGACTGGAAAAAATAGTTCTCATTATTTATTTATTCTTTAGAATTACTGTTTCTTTATTTCCACACTGATTTGAAAGGCAGGCAGAACTAGATGGAAAGAAGCATTAGTAAAATGCTTGCTAAATCTTCATTTAATGTGAGCAGGGGCTTTATTTATTTATTTATCAGACTTGCCCTGGAAGAAGAGGAGGAAACTTTATGATAACAGCTTCTCCAATAGAAAATAGAAAGGCAGGCAGCACTTTCCTCTCTTTGGGGCAGCTGCCCTTTCAAGAATAAGATATATAAATCCTTTCTCTGGAATGGGATGTTCTTCTGTTTTTACCCTTACCTGCTAGAAGTTGTATTTTTCTGAAATTACCAGTATTTCAGGCAGTGCTTCAGTAATCAGTTTTCAGGCAGCCACGGGCTCCTGACTCCCGCGTTTCTTTGAGTATCCTAACTGTGTCTTACTCTTTCACCATCCTGGTGGAAATCCCCTGCTGTGGATTTTGTCGGAATGGAATTCATCATCTGCTCGCTGTGCCGCTGTTGGTAAGATGATTTTGTTTTTTAACTAGCTAGCACAGACATGTATGGACATGAACCTGTACTATGCAGACAGAAGCTGGAAAAAAACTTAGCTGCAGAGGGAGAAGAAACATTGGATAGGGGGTAGCCAGAGGGAGGAAGTAACTGAGTCTTAAGTGTTTCTCCTGCCCTGCTTTTCTGCCTCTAGCTAGCTTTTTATCTTGATAACAATATTAGCAGTGTGGGTTTATCTCATCTCTTTGTATGAAATAACATTTTAAGATAGAAAAGGCAGTTTACTGAGCACTCTTTTATAACCATTCTTTCACTGTTGCCTTTGTTTAATAGAGATACTCTCAATGTGTTTAGACCCAGATAATATTTTTGTAGGGTCTATGTTGTCACTTCATACTTCGATTTGAGGAGCTGGAGTAGAAGGCTGTGAAATATTTTCTCAAGGTGATATGTTTGTCTTATTTTCTTTGTGCTCTGCAGTTGATGTGCTAGTAAGCCAGACATAAGAAATTAGTTACGTTTCATGTTGTGGTTCAGGATTCTTACTAGGTTACCAGGTAAGACTCATACAGAATCTGCTCCTTTCCTTTACCAGTTTTGCTACCGTGCTGTCTGAAGGTCTTTCTTCTCTCCAGTTTTAAGCACAGGAAATAGCATATGGCAAATGCAATCATAAGCAGCGATTTGGGGTGTCTAATTACAAATGGTTCCTTGGACGGTCTGACTGCTGCTGATTTTTAGCCTTCATGTAGGCCACTGGCTGAACCAATTTCTAATGCGTTTACGTCTGTTGGATCTATTGCAGATCCACATTAAGAATTCCACTTTAAACTTCAGTTTCCCTCAGATACCATCACTCTCTTGGCTTGTTTAGAACCATCAAAAATATCTTTCTCATTTGGTTTCAGCTCCGAGTTTTTCATTTACTCATTTTCATATACTGTTGTCATGCCAGATGTTCAAGTATCAGTTCACTATTAGCTGAGTAGAAATATCTGCTGGTATGGAAGTTGTGGTGTAGGTTGTCTGGATAGTCCTACGGAGAACCCTGCCCTATAATATAATGTTAGATTAGATTTCTGAACCACAACCTTGGAATAGAAATTTAACTAGCAAAAAAATGAAGTAATATGAACCAGGGTGGAGTGGACTTGAAATCATGGGTCCTTTTGCCCAGTTTTTATGGGACATGTGGTTGCATAGAGGCAAGAATTTTTGCTCTTCCCTCCCACACCTTCTGCCAACGTGGATGTCCAGTTGCCAAGGAAGTTTCCCAGCCTTTTTTTTTTTTTTTTTTTTCCCCTAGCACTAGCAAAAAATCTCTTTCCTCTCTGAAAGCAGTGTCAGAATCAGTTATATAAGAGTATTTTAGATATGAGCTTTTGCATAATTCTGTTGTTTTGTAATAGTGAGAGATTCTGTAGCAATCAATTCCAAACTCCAGTGACTGATTGCAGAGTGTTTGATTATCCATTTCTTGTTTACATTGACACAAACTGTGGTGATTCTGGCAGGGAGTTTCACAGTCAGTGAAGATAATAAAGACAAGGATAATAAGGATATATTTATTATAAATTAATATTTATTTTCTATTTTACTTATGGTTTATACCCTAGTGACAAAAGCACACTGAGCAGACAGTTCAGAGGCATTCTTTGGTAATATTGTCTCAGAGCAAATATTTTCTTAGCATGTACTAGCCAAGAGATTGTAGTTGCTTTATTTAAACTTTGGCATGAAGATACCAAAATAGCAATCCTGAAACAGATCCTTCCAAGGAATATACATGGGCAGGGGCTTAAGGCCTAACGAGACTTAGAGAATGGAATAGGGAAAGTTCTTAATTAGCTGAGTTGCTTTACTTCCTCTTCTCTCTGCAAATCTCATTTTCAGAAAAGAATGTGGAAGAAATACAGGTTAGTCGTTTATGTGGCTTCACATCAGTGTGAAAATCCCATCACAGACTACAAAGAGAGAAGTTGATACTTTAAGAGTGATGGTGGAAGATACGATGACTGGAAGGGTGGGTACTATCCATAGAAAAGCTGTCTGTGGCTTCAGCATCTACTTTTTCAAGTTCCTTAGTCTATAGGGTTACTGTTTCATCTTCTATTTGCTTCTTTTGTGTTGTTTTTCATGTTTCTGTTGGACCTAGATGCTCATAAAACCGAGGGACTGAAAATATAAACATTATCCTCTTGTTCCTGCTCACAGTGTACTCTGACACAGTTGGTATTAGAGTTCTGTGTATTGAATTTGAAGATAATCCTTCCTTGTGATGCAAGGAGAATATTCCTTATAGACTGAGCAGGGACACCCCCTGCAAGACTAACCCTAGCTTTAAACCAGAATCAAACACAGATGTCTGGAAGTAATGCTTAACTATGCAAGAAAATCTTATCACTCCAAGCCAAAAATAGTGCAAAATTACTTGGCTGTTCACTGAGCCCTAAGTCTGTTACAGTTCAGTTGTAAATGCTTGCCGCGACACATGCACTTCTCTTCCCACCTTAAGAACTATCTTGCATAGAATTTAACGGTTAGGCAGTTATCTCTTTTGGTCACAATATATTTTCATTTTTATTTCTTCTTTCTTTCTATTGGAGTATCCTGATAAATGATTAAATGTGTAATTAGGTATTACATTGTCTTTTTTCCCTTTTTTACTGTCTCTGCTTATGCTGTATTGACTCTATAGGCTTAATGGTTTTCTATTAGCTAGCCCACATTAACTAGATTGTACAGGTAGTCTATAACTGATTTATATTTTCATTTTGCATTTTCAGCTCACGGAATTAGGGGGTGTTCAAGAGTGGCTAGCCAGCTATAGGTTGTGGATGAACATACACTTGTTGTGAATTCAATACAAACTGGAAAATTATTTCTGAAGACTTTACACCTCTCAACGTTTGAGAAACTAAAGAAGGGAGGAGACAAAACAGGAACTTAAAACCAGTTCATCAGCTACAGCTATTATATGTTAAAGGACAGTAAATCATGTAGTAGACATTTCGTAACAGCAGATAAATATCCTCAGTTGGATAATCCCAAATTTTCCTGGGAGGAGCTATGGATATGATCATATAGTTACAGTATATCTCCCTAATGCCCAAATAGATCACACCCCTTAAATGAAAGGAGGTAGCTGAAGCAGTGGAAGAGTTTGAACTATCTGTAGTGAAATATGCATCTTTAATAGCTTGTCAGAGAGAAAGGAATAGAAAAGATTGTTTTCTAAGAATAAACAAGTTTTAGGGAAGATAAAAAATACACCTGATTAAAATTCCTTGCTAGAGTATCCAATATCGGGTATGCATAGCATTTAGTTGTTAAATTATACCAAAGAGAAGTGGTGAATTTTTTGAAGGAAAAATATTCTTTCTGTGGCTCTTAATGAAAATGAGTGTGAAAATATCCTCTCACCAAAAACAGATCTATAGCAAGCTGTGCTGATGAGCATGAGTGCTAAAAGAAACAACAGGAGATATTTATTGTTTCTTTATTCAAATTATTGTTCTTCAGACTTACCATTTTGAACGCCTTTGTTTGAAAAGATAGCCAATGCCTGAAGAAAAACATGTTTGATAATGACATTATGGTATATAAAAATGCTGCTTTTCTCAGAGATGCATTTTTTCTATTAACCTGCAGAGGACAAGATCATGTTTTGACTGATTCTGTGGCCAATTACTTTACTTTTCTGATCAGTTCCTTTAAGATGTTGGATTTCTAAAGTTCTGCCTAATACTGGGAGGTTTTCTGTGTTACTGCTCTCCATAGCTTATCCTCTCCTACCCTACAGTTTTGCTTAAGTTCTGTAACTTGTTTCCAAAATGAAGAGAATATTTCTTGGCAAGATCTACCTTAGGATCTTCCTGATTAAGCTTTGAAGGGGGAACGATCTTGTTTTAATGCATTTGATTTTAGAATAGCTTATACTTAAGTATACTCTATAGTACACAGCTTTATTTAATATATTTAATATATTAAATATATTTCATATTTAAACTCTCTTGGATCTTGAAAGTATTATTTCATAAATAGAAATAATGAATCAGACAATGTCATAAGCTTTGATTTGAATGGAGTTAAAGGTATCCCAAATCTTGTTAAGACTTATGAAACCAGTGGTCAGCATGGTTGTGGTATCAGCTGGGCATAAAGTATTGTTTGCATTTTTACACTTCTTTGGCAAAACAGACCTTTGGGGATAAGACCTATTTAGCAGGCATTTTCTGATGCTTACATGTGAACGGGTGTTGTACTTCATTGACAGCGTCTCTGTAGCAGTGCAACTGTGCAGGTCTGTTGCTCCAATGTAAAGATAAAAGGATATTAGTTATCCCAGAGTCGTCGTTTGAAAATAGTTCCTTACAGGGTGATGGTCCTTGTTGAATTTGAGCACATAAATTACTGTGTTTTTGTCAAATTTCAGAAAATCTCTTGCAGGTGAACCGGGATCAGCAGGACAGGAGTTATCACCTAGCTCTTTATTCTACATACACTTGTCAAAACAGCATCTGCTTTGCATGTACTAAAAAAATGAGGCTGTGGTTATCCATTACTGTGGTGTCTAAGATCCCTTCCCTTTGGCCTTTTATTGGCTTTCTGCAGCATTGTAGGGAGCTGACTGTATAAAGCATGCCCCTGGAAAGCAGAGGCCTCTGAAAGGTTTAAGACAAATTTGCTTGGAGACAAAGAGGGCATTGAGGAAAACTCGAGAGAGGGATTGAAGGGCTTTCGCAGTGCAACAGAGCCGTGTCTGTGCAAGCCTCGGTCTGCCCCTGCGTTCCAGCAGGCTGCTGCGAAGCAGGCCAAGAAAAGACTCTGCAAGACCCTGTTCCCTTCATCTGACGTCTGCCATCTGGACAGAGGGTGGCTAGAGGGTTCCTGGAACGTATAGAAAGGAATCTTGAGGGCTGAAAATAAGTGCCAATGGAGACAGGAAGTGTCTGAGACATAGAAAAGATGGAGGAGGGGAGCTGCTTAGCGTTGCTGGTTTGTAGGTCTCAGAAGGAGTGGGGATGAGAGTCGGATGTGGAAAGCCTCTGTGCTGTACTTTAAGGTGCCCAGCCTTTCCTTCAGGGCCTAAACAGTCCTCAGTTACTGCTTATATGTGTGAGGGGATTTTAGTGTAAGCACGTAAGTACAGCCAAATGATGCGGACTTCTTCCCTTATAGGGAGGGGTTCTTAAATTTGTAGCCCTTGGCACGCTAGGTGCCTGAGATCGAAAAGGTTTATAGGAAGATGGAAAGGTTACCAGTGTTGTCTCAAGTTTTATCTTGAAGCTGCTGTGTTTGAGCTAAGACAGAGATATGTGTTATGCATCATATGAGCATGGTGCTTGGTGGGCAGAGATGTGGTATTTTGTTCCTCCCTGTAATATTGGAGAGCAGAATTCTTCCATTTTGGGGTTATAAAGATGACAGTGTCTTTGCACTCTTGGAGTTGAAATGTCAGCTAATCACATCACACACCTCCTCTTGCATGGCCTCATACCTGTCGGGTGGCCAGGGGTCACCTTTACCTTTAGGGTGATGAGCTACCTGTGGTGGCAGCTTTCTTGGTGAGATGATCACAGATAGATTATGGTGTGATTGAAGCTCAGTTTGGTAACAAGGGCAGGCTAAATGAGAGTATGGCAACAGTACATTTTCCAAAAAGCTGAGTGTATAGCTGCATAGTATTGCAAAGTGAAATACCTGTTTGCAGGTTTAAAAGCATGTTTCTCTTGAGAAAGAAATAATAGAGGGTAATCTGTTTTCTGTGCTAGCTCATCACCTTGGATGTGGTTGCTCTGCTAAAATAATTTTGTATGTGAGTTTCAGGGGAGGTCATATATTCTTTTCAAGATTTTTCCTAAGTCTCATCAGTAAGGTCACAGAACAACAGCTTGTACCAGAAAAGAACTTCAAGCTAATTTGCCAGTGTTCAAATGAGAGCCTGCACTGATCCTTTGCTGAAGGGAAAGTCTTTGTTTTCCTATTGTGCATCTCATTATTTTTGTAGTACATTTCAGGATTTTAGTTCACTGTCACTTCAACAGCAGTTAATTCAGAGATTTTTGTAATGTTTCGTGGACCTTGGTGTTTGTAATTGGAGCACAGTGCATGGACACGGTGAATCTTTCTCTGGACTGTGAGGAAGGAGCACCGAAGCTGAGCCCTGCTTGAGGAAAAAGGGCTTTTGTTCTCAAGAAGCACGTTGTGTTCATGGTGGTGGTTTTCACTTGGCTGTTGTGAGAAGTGTGGAAGTGACTGTTTAAAATGCATCATTTTGCAGTTTCTGTACAGAAGGACAAGATGTAGTTTGAGGATGTTATGACACTTCTAATTGTTTCTAGCATTCTCAGCCAAAACTTACTGCAGTCACTTTTCCTTTTCCAGCTCTTGCAGTTGCATTTTCATGGAGTTTTTGTGAAATTTCTCATGGAGCTTTTGCAGAATTTTCTAAAGTAAATTTTTGAGGGGGAAAAAAACAAACTCTCATGTAAATATAAATGTAAATATAGATACTTATGTTTTTCTTGTAACATGTTGCTTTGTGCTGGATTAGTTGTGTAAGCTGTCTTTGTGTTGGCATGGCTTTGCTGCAGCAGTGCGGTGGTCCTGACTACAGACAAGGGGAGCCGTTCTTTCCTGGGTGTGATTTTACCAGGACATACATTGGGAGTGTAAGAGAATGGAAAGTTGGCCTTTAAGCTCGCTTTTAATGTGTGAGAACTTGAAATAATCCTGTGCAATGATCAGATAGAATCAGCTGGCTTGACAGTTGTTCAAGTGTTGCCATGACATGAATGTAAAATGTTACTCTCTTTGAAAAGTGAGAAAGTGGGAAAGTGAAACATGCACAAAATTAAAGGGTCAGGGTAAAGACTTGGTCCTGGGTTTATATTGCTTTGTAGGTGGTTTTGTAATCATTCATTAACTATCTGCAACTTCAGAAGACAAGGCATCTTACTTGATTACCTGACTGTTTTTGGGCTGTATATTGTAATGTGTTGTGTATGAGAACAAAATGTTGCCAAAAATGCTGACAAAAATGTAACAAAGTTTTCAAAGAGACTTTTTTTTTTTTGAAAAAGGACAAAAATTGGCTAATGCTTTGGAAATGATTCATACGTAATTGAAGATTATCATTTTTCACCAGTTAAAAAGGAGAAAGCTTTTCATCACAACAACTTAATATGTGTACGTTTGTAAGGCAAATATGCAACTGTATTCTTTTCTAGCTTTCACTTCTCCGAGCTGAGCTTTATCTCATATTGCAGCAAGGTTTCTTGTTTCCAGGGCAGACAAGCAAATAATCCACTACTGTACAAGAACATGGAGAGTCTGATACATTTTTATTTAATAATAATTCCTATTATATTTTTTAACTAGTTGTCCGAAGGAAAAATAGTAGGAATGATTTTCTACAGGATTGCAGTTCTGCAGACTGAGTTTTAAAAATAAGAACTGGGATTTCAGCTGTGGGTGTGTGAGGTAATTTGTAAATAATGTGTTGGTGTAAATAACATGAACGGTGCTCGCGTGGCTGTACGAATGTCAGCAGCAGTACTTGGGCACAAGCAGTTGACTCAAGATCTGCTCTGGAGGCTCTTCATGCCCGAGTTTAATTAGAAGTGGACAGTTCTGCTAACCTTTTAAAAAGATACTTAAGGACTGTAGTGTAGCTGGAAAAAGGAGATGAGGGTGTGGGTTGCAGTGTATGTAATTAAGGAAAGGCAGGTCAAAGCTTAATGTATGGTTGTGTGTGTTTCCTACTCCTTGCTCGCTCAGTTGTCAGACAGGCACCTGAAAGATCCTGAGCTGGCTCAGGACCTTGAAGGCCAGGTATGTAGGAGAGGGCGGTATGAAAAACTGAATACAAAGAGTATGGGAGCAAATTATAGGTAAGGAGAAAGCTGGGAAGGAAAGGAGGGAATGGCTGATACTGGTATAAATACCTTTCTTGTAATGTGTTGAAATAGTATGATATGATTTATAATATGTCAGTCAGTCTGTTTCCTATTCCAAGCCAGCATTTTTGCGCAGCACTCTGATCCGTCTGAATTAGAAACTGGGAAAGAACAACTCGCATGCACCATCTCTTATAAAATTTATTCATTTATTGTGCAGATATATTTCCTGATACCTCGTATTTGTTATTTATCTAACCAAAACTACAGCCCTTTTTTAATATTTAAAGATTTTTTTTCCTTTTCTGTGTTAATTGATCTGTAATATAAAAGGTTTTACTTATGAAACACTGTGTTCTGTGTTGTAGTCTGAATCTTCATAATTAAAGAAAAAAGTCTAATATTTCTTTTATCAGAAAAACTGCTTGCAGATTTTAGCAACTTAGTTTGAGACTAGCTAACTAAATATTTAATTATATAAATTAAAGTAGTGAACTGTACAGTAGAAAACTTAATACTTTTTTTCTCCTGATTTCATAGGCTTCAGGGATGCGTTTGTGCCTGATTTGATGTAGCTAATTTTAGCTAAAGTCTACTTCTCAGAAATTTCTCTCCCATTCTCCCTCTGTGGTACTTCCAGACCTCTCCTGGATTGTATCACTAGCTAAATTTTGCAGCCGGAGCTTTTATACCGACCAAGGCTTCTTGGGTGGGGCGTTTTGGTAAGTCATACAGTTGTTTCCTGTTCTTGGACTGAAGGGGCAGTGCCAGCTCTAAATTACCTGCTTGCTGCTTTTGCCAAGAACATCAATCTGCTCTTACTATTTATTATGTTACTTTGTGAACCTTCCTTTGACATAGACAGAGTTTCCGTGCCTGATCTGAATGAGGGTCTTCATGCATCTCCAGCCTTTTGCCACAGTTTTGTAAGTAGCTGTTTTCCACTTGGCTGGTCCTAATCCCCATCTGCACGAAGCAGGGCAACTTTCACCTCCAACTCAAAGATTTATTGAGCCATAATATCTTATGTTAACCCTGTGTAAGGTTCTGTCCAGCACAGAAGCTAATTATTAAATTTTGTCTAGCTGCTTCTGTTTTAACAATAAAAATCCATTCAAAATTACTTTACAAATAATGCAGTCAAGCACCGTGAAGTCTGATACAAAACTTTCGTTGCACTGACTCTTTTGGACACCCTTTCCAAAGAGAGACCTGTCCATGTTCGTTCACTCCAAAGCTGCCCCCAGTGAAGTGCCCCAAGTGGGGAAGCATGCCCAGCAGCCAGCCAAAGCCTTGGCTGCTCAGGCTGTTTGGCACAGGCTCAACGTGTCGTCTTCCCTGTAGTGAGCCACAGGCAGATGTCCATTGAGAGTGATTAAGCAAAATTTATATAAAAATCTTCTAAAAATGTTGGATTTTCTTACTTGAGAAGTTTTGTGTGGGTGTGTATTTTTTCTAAATTTATAAACCCTGACTTTTGTCCTTGTCCAGCAGAGTGTACTCACCCACCCTTTCCGTTTCCAGGCGGATTGCTTGTCTGTTATTTCAGTTCTATAACTTTCTCCAATGCTGTCCTGTTTTGCGTGTTACGGAGTACTTGCAGTAACCCTTTCGGTGCTGATGTCATCTTTGCATTTTATCAGGATTGACTAATGTGTTTAGTTAAAAAATCTTCCTTTAAGGCTAAAGTAATGGCTTTTCATGTGTTCCTTCTTGCGTTATTGCTTTCTGTTTGCATATCAGGCATGTGGTTTCGCTTTACATTTGCATATTGACCATTATATATATATGTGTGTGTGTATATATATATAATATTATATAGAGTCCCCAAAGGTGGTTTTTTGTTTTTCTCCAATACTAAACCACATGGAGGACTGAAATGGGGTTTCCTAACAGACTTGGCAAAGAAATGACCCTTCAGTTCAGAAGCTGAGGCAGCACTATCTTCATGTGCAGAGTGAATTAGCAGAACTTGGGGAAAACACATTTGTTTCCAGCTTTGTCTTATAGCCAAACTTTCTGTTCTTTATCTCCTCCTCTTGGAAAAGATTACTTACTTGTTCTTGTCTAGCAGCAATTGATATTGACCTGTAAGCTGCATGTTTCTGTAGTACTAATGTTTAAATTAAGACCGACTTAGCTGAGTAGATAAATATTTAATGAGCCAAATTCACCCATTTTGGAGCCCCGTTTGCCATATAAGCTAATATGAAGTGTGTATAACTATATAATCAGATTGGATAAGTAGAATCAAATTTACTGCTTCTGAAAATTCAGTATATCATTATTTATCTTAGGAGTTAACTTGGCCAGCCCTTTACTGCAAATTATGATGCAAGACCATGGAAAACAAGAACAAGCAGTAGTTTAGTAGAAGTTTTCCAGAAGAAAGGAAGTTATTCTCTTCAATAGTGGGACATATGCCAAATTCAAGTAGAGTTTTTCAAAAATGCTGGATGGAGTTGGTCAATAATACATATATAAGATAACGTTACATGCTGTAGCAGTAACTTTAACATATGTGAGAAAGCTATGGCTTTGAAAAATAGGGTACATATGGGCAAACTGTCTCCTCTCTTTCCTGACCAGATGTGGAGGATTGAGGTTGTTAGTGAGTGTTTCTTTTTAGATGTAGAAAGATGTATCATTCATATGCAAAACTTCCTCCGGATGAATAATTAAGTCCTGAGCATACTGTAATCCTTTCCAAGCACTAGAGTGACTAGCTATTCTCTTCTGTGCTGGGCTTTTTGTTTAACACGTACATTTCCTATTAGATAGAGAAATTTTTATTATAGGAATTGAATCAGAGGTCTTTTAACACTGTTTTCAAAGTAGCAAGTGGCAAGGAGACAGATGGAAATGCTAAGTCACCCATACTAATTTCTTGTGTATAAAGAAATGTTCTTTGAGCTACCTTCCAGAAAACTGGACCAAATGTTAAAATTCCTGTCCTCTTGAAATTTCTCTTAGAAGGGAACTAGTAAATGGATGAATGTTTAGCCTGGAAACAAATAAACCATGCTAAAGCACACAGATTCTACTTGGGAGAAGAAATAAGAGAAATGGACTGTCAGAATGCTTTACCCGTTAGAAGGGATCCTAAGGAGATGTAGTTTCCACTTGCCCATATGTTTTCACCACAGTAATGATGAGGGAGCTTGTGAGTGCTGTCTGGAACGTGTGTATCCAGAGAGGACAGTGTAGGTGCAGCTAATTGAAAATACAGCAGGAGACTTCAGCTGGTGCGTAGCATGTTGTCTACTTCAGGGAGTTTGTTGTCAATACTTTTATGTTGACTAAAAATAAAGGTGTTTCTTTGGTCTTTGCTAAGCAAGCGTGTTTCTCCAGGAGACCTTTCTGGAGGAGGAATTCATTGTTTCTGAAGCAGTTGTGTTGGCAAGTAGGCTGTTGCTGGGTTTTTGCGGTAAGTTCTTTTGTCCATGATAGCATTTAGGAATCCCAGCATCAATCTGAGTCTGATTGGACAGTTTATATTTAGCTGCTGGTTTCCTGTAATAGCTTTCAGATGGAGATGTTAAAGAACACATACCCTTGTGCTGCTGTAATCTCTGACAGAGAATGAGGGAGAGAAAAAATAAAAAGCACTGATGTGTTTCAGCAGAGGTAGAATTTAGGAAAAAAAACAGCAGCTGCTAGGAGCAAGGGAATGCTGAAATTTATTTTTAAGAAATGAGGTAGCTAGTAAAAACTAAATGTTCATAAATATCAGTGGGAATATCACTTAAATTTTTTGCATCCAGAAAGGAATTTAAAAAGTAACTGGGGAAAGGTCAATTATTTTATTAAAAAAAAGATTCATCAGGTTATGGTAAATAGTACTCAATTGCTGTTAAATAAACTAATAGTCATCAGACACCAACTCGTAATCAGTTCTTGTGTTCTCTATTGCTGGGGGAGTTCCAATGCAAATTTGTATAAAGTGAAAAAATACAATGTCAGAAACACTCTAATTAGTGTCAGATGCATCTTATGAATGGGGAACCTTCACTAGCTCCTGAGGGACAGCAGGGCCTACCCGTAGCAGCTCCAAGAAACAGTTCCTGGTGCCAGCAGACATGCAGGTGGGGTCTTTGTAGAGCTGATGGTTGCACAAAACATTGCGTGCAATTCTTTCTACTGATGATCACAACCGCAGTGTACTGCTACCACTCTATTGTAGCTCTTTGCAGTCATAGACAGCATAACTTATACATATTTCTTTTTCCCCCAAGGAAAAATCTAAAGCATGTTGTAGTCTGATTCTACTTCAGCTAGTCTGTCTCATGTTTCCCAAGCATAACTTTCATTCTTTATCTCAGCTAGCAAAGGGAGAAAATCACAGAAAAGTAGAGCCAAAAAAACAACAAAAAACCCTATAGAGGTCAATTAGTCAGTCCCCAGTCCCAGAGCAAGATCATCTCAAGGGCCTACAGTAATGGAGACTCAGTAATGTATTCCTGAGTCACCATACTCATTAAAATAGAAATTCTAATACTAGCCTGTTTTGTTTCTTGCTTAATTCGAGTCTGTTACTTTATAATGGATAGAGCAGTGGCATGAAGAACATGATTCCATTTCTCTTTACAGCAGCATTTTACATTCTTGAAGCCTATTATATTGTTGTATTGGCTTCCTTCCTTAGTGTTCTCATCTTTGATTGGTGCTAGTGGGACCCAATGAACCCTACGTGTGTCTTGAACTAGGGTGTGCAGAGACCCTGGAGGCTGGATAGGTGCTGAAAAGAATTACTTTAACCTTGCAGACTCAAGATGTTCCTGCAGCTCAGGGCCGCTGCCTTCTTTTATCAACGGTTTGGCATTGTTGATTTCTTCAGCTTGTAATCCATTTAACCTTTCTTCACTTTGCTTCAACATTTCTGATGTAATCAATCCCTATGTTACTATAAGTGATTGCTTTTGTCTCTGCACTTTATGGCATCTAGTACAAAATTCAGCAATTTTCCTTATTTGTAGGCTGCTTTAAAAAAAATAGCTGTTTTTAAATTTCCAGATAACAAATATTAGAGAGACTGCAAGGGCAATGCAAAAACAGGCTTAGGATGAGAATTCAGAGTTTGATAAATGCACTCTCTGTAGATATTCAAGTCATTAAAATACGGTACTCAGGCCAGAGTCTGTGGGATCCTACCCTTTGCTTCGCTCTATTTAGGCAATAAATAATGAATTAATCTTCGTCTGTAGTTAGCAAAGTGTTCTCCCACTGTCTTAAGGTTTTCTTCGTTGAAGATACAAGTGACATTCATTTTTTTTAATATTTTCAAGTGATTTCTTTTACTTCAGTCTCTTCTTTTACTTCACACTGAATTTCTCACAGTCAGTAAATGATCGATAATTACCTGGAGACGTTTTGATTTCACAGAGCAGATTTATCTCTCTCTTCCACAAGTTAAGCTGTGCAGCTGTTTAGTTCACAGTTATCAGGGAATGGTAGATCGAACAGGAAAGGGAGCCAAGGAGCCTAAGTGGACAGTGGGATGGTGTGATTTACGCTGGGCAGCCTGCCCAGGACAGCACTGCTGCAGGGTATTCTTCTCTGCAGTTTTCAAGTGCGACTTCAGAGCTGCCTATTTTTAACTTTCTTTCTACAAAGAAGATAAACCTTTTAACTGTTGTTGGTTTCTATGTCCCTTTGCACATTTCTTGCTTTCATCTTGACATTTAAAAAAAAAAAAAGAGAAGAAAAAAAAAAGGCAAGAAAAAAGAAAAAAACACCTCTGGATAATTGTTCTTTAGGGCTGCTCTTTTCTTTGCCTTGTACTGTAAGGACAGTGAAGAAAGCTGGAGTGATAGTCACGGCAGGGCTTATAGAGAAAGAGGAAGTTTATTCGTGAAGCTGCTTGCACACTAATTGGAAGGAGAGAAGCTGACCACTAAACTACAGTTTTTGACAGGTTTATTCTTGCAAATGCAGGGTGTGGTTTAGCCATTTGATAAGCCCCCTTTCTCCATTATTTTTTGCTGCTTTTTCTTGTTGGTTTCTAAGATTTGGTAAGAGGTGGACTGGGGATATTTTACACCTCCAGATTCTTGTTTGGCTGCAGACAGTTTCCTCTGGGCTTCCTGCTAATTGGCTCCAGTGGCGGTTTCTCATTGTTCCTCACTGATGACTCAGAGAAACAGGAAAGAGATCCCCTGATTAACAAAAAGCACAACCACCAAACAGGTGTCTCTCTTCTGGTTAAGCAAAGGACAAACCTCCTCATTCTGGATTTTTTCCTAAGATTCTTATCTGCAAGTATGAGACTCAAGAGGAATGGTTCCTACACGCTGAACGGGTAAGAAAGCAACTGCATCATCCTTTGAATCCTCGCCATAAGAACTGCATGAAAACCGAACCGTTTGTTTTCCTTTCTAGTGAAGGGCTATGTGAAATAACAACCAAGTGTTTCGTCTCTGAAGTAGTGCAGGGTCACAATACGTAACACTCGCAGCTTATTCAGCTCGATTTCTTTAGCATTTTGTCAGCTTTGCTTTTAAAGCCTGTGCATTCATAAGTGAGGAGGGAGGGAGTTTAGGGCTGCCTGTGTGCTGAAATGGCTTGAATCTGATCTAACAGTGGAAGAAACTCCTGCGCAGTTAAAACACCAAAGTGTTCAATTTGTCTAATTCCACAAGAGATGTCTTCGGGCAATATTCTCCTAAGTGATTATGCATGTGCCTCGTGCTTTTGGTAAAAATAAAGAATGAAGTCATTAAGTGATGCTTGTTTTGTAGCGAATAATGATGCCTTGAAACTTGATCTGTTTCAAAAATTAACTGATTTCCAGTGCTAAAAACTGCTCTGAGTTATCTTATTTTGTGGTTCTAAAAATCCTGATTTTCTCTCTGGTTGCTATAAAATGCTCCTTAGAGGAGCTCTAAGTTCAGATACCTTTGTTTTTTGCTTAAGGAACTTTAACTTTTTTTTAGTAGTTAAAAATAGAGAATCTTCAAGTGAAAGTATTCTTCTGTGATTGCATTTGATTTGACGAGTGCACAGATGAAGCAGGTTTTATTTCTTGGCACACTGTACCTGCTCAGAGGAGCATTTGTATCTCTTCCATGCAACTGTGTTAACTGCTCGGCCATACCTGGCTGGTGGCTTGACAAATGAAGCAAGTCTCGCAGTATCGTTTTGCTTTGTTGCTGCTTTTCACCTACTACGGTAGGTAAGCGTTTGGATAAGTGCTTCATCCCTGAAAAGCCTCGTTGTGTTCCAGAGTGCAGCTGGAGAGTAGCCCCAAACAGCCTGGTTGCTTTGAACTGGTAGCCCATGGCACAGCTGGTCACGAGTGGCGGTCTCCGCACCACGGAAGGGTATAGTGTTGCCAGCGGACCAGATGGGCTCTATTCTGGCAGTGATGTTCAGCTGGTGAGCACTGCTTGTCCTCCCCTGGTTGGCACACAGCCAGTTACAAAGGTCCTTTACTTTACTGGCATGTGTTTAAATTTGATTTTTTCTAAAATATGACCGGAGATGAGGTTTTTAGTAGCAACATAGTTGCACACCAGCCTTTCTCTAACTTGTGTTTAGCTTGCTTATGCCTGTCAAAATTTCCATTATCTGACTCTAAACAAAACCAAACATAATTGAAAGTTACTATCCTTATACTATAAGTATATATCTATACAGCATACGTGTATGCAGTAAAACTTAGTTTGTCACTCAGTGGAATTGGATTTGCAGTAGATAAAAGTTAAGAATATATTAGCATTAATATTCTTTTTGACTGAGTTTTTGACAATTTGACAGGTTATCTTAGAAAGTCAAAAACAGTAAAGGAAGTACAAAACCTGATATGTATCCTGCCTATGTTAATGGAATGTTTTAGTTTTCAGTTGCATATGGGAAGAACAATATTTAATTGATTTGAGGTTTATTAAAAATGAATGCATATTATCTATAGAACTTAAGGGGAATAAATTGTGCAAGACTATTCTGTATATCTATTTTGCCTTGCTCTAACTTGCAGGATGCTGCATAATTATTTTGAGGAATTTCATGTCTTGTGGCCTCGTGAATACCTGGTGAATACATTTTATTACAGTCATTGGACTAGCAGTGTTGTGTTACAGTGAGTAAAGCCAGTGGCATCCAAATGTTTGCATCTAAAAGGAGCTTCCACATTGAATCTGTGGTTTTCTGCAATGTTATCTGATTCTAACATGCTGATGTGCTTTGCTCTATTAAACAGCAGATGCTGAGGAGTGAATTTATCTAATTAAATTCCTTTTATGTTTATCTCTAGCCTGGATGCTTTAATAACGCAAGGTAATGGAAAAAGAGCTTGAAATGTTTTCCGGTTCATTTTAAACTTTTGGCTTGTCAGCAGAAAGGCTTGTTTTGATCTGTAGGGTTTTTTGTTCGGGACGCCACGTTCCACTTGTCAGGTGGAGTGGCATCCTGTTGCAGAGGTCACTTCAGGAGAGGAGAGCTCAGTGTTTTGAGGCATATGACAGCACAAACTCTTGCTGAAGCAGGTACCAGTAAATAGCACGGATATAGTTACAGTAGGATTGCAGTCTAAAATATGTGAAAACCATAAGCTTCTACTAGTCTGCTTGTCTTGGACCTTCTTTCTTTGCAAAGTTAGTATTTGTGAGGGAAGGCAGAAACCTCTTTTGTTGGAAACATTAACTGTTGGCCTAAATTTATGAAGTTCATATCTTTGCTGGCCTCTTTTGAACAGAAGAACAAGCAGTCACATGTGTTTTAGAAAACCGGGCAAAACTATTAGCTATGCTTGCATGTATAATTTTGTTCTTAAAAAGTAAATAAACTGTTCATAACTCTTCAGTTAAATGCATTTGTCAGATTTCTTTTTAAAGCTCTCTGTGTTGTTTTTAATTTAGGAAGCATGACCAGATTTAAGTTTTAATCATTTTATTTAGTTTCTGGGAGATGTGATGCTGATATCTTAGGTGAAACAACCAAAAAGAGATAGAAGTCCAATCTCTGAGATAAGGGGGTTAGCAAAGGCTCTTGCATCTTTTGCATAAAGATGCTAATTTGTCCTTTTAGTACTTTCTTCTTTGAGGTTATAAAATATTAGCCAAGACATTGCAGATATTTCGGTCAGTTTTCAAGATCGTGCTTGTAATGCTGCTTCTAAACGAAGGAGTGCAATAGGAGTCATCACAATAATAAGGTTTTTCCTTGCGTATAGTTTGGTTGGCTACTGATTGTACTTTGCGAACTCTCAATGGAGAGGAAGCCTGCAAGGGGAAATAAGATATTAGAAAATATTTTCAAATCTAATACCAGTTAAAAGCTCCCTGTATCCTGACCTGCCCTCATATTCCATTTTATTCCAGTTGACAGTACTGTTAGAATTACAAACATCTGAATTGCAAATTAGACATAGTCTGAAGTTGTACTTGCAAGTCGAATGCTATGTATTGTTATTTTTGAGCCAGTCCCACTGATCGTGGCAATGTTTACTTTTGCTTTTTAAAGAGGTGATGGTAATACATCTCTGTACAGGCAAAAAGGTCTAGTGCAGAGATTCATCAGAGGACACTGAATGAGGAGACCAGCCTTATCTTGCTGAGACTGAAGTTAGCAATCTTACTGCCAACGTGTCTCTGGCAGTGCTGCTGTTAAGTCAGCGATGCTGCTATGTGCTAACCTGGAGTGTGCTGATTATATTTCTTTGCATTGCATAATTTCTTGTTACTGTCAGTCCGCTGTGAAGGTCATTTTAACTTGGATCATGTCCCTTTGTTATTTGCTTGGTGCTGTGTTTATTGGCAGGGTGAAATGCACCAGTGTTGTAATTGTGTTAGTATAATTCCTCTCTTTGCAAATGCTATGTATTTTTTTAATCTTGTCCCTTACCCCTTTAGCACTTGGATATACAGCTAATCAGAGTAAGCCTTTGCACAGGGGTGGGGTATCAGCTAAGAAACAGTTCATTATACATCTACTTCCACTGTCTTTTTGTCCTATTGACTTAGTTTAAAATAGAGTGTGAATCCAAGCACGCTTTTTAAGAGATGCAAATTCAAGTTACCCAAAAGAAATATGCAGCTGGACCTCGGCTAGTGCGATCAGCGTTTCCTACTTTTCTAAATCACTGTATGTGAGCCTACACATTCTTAGCGTCTTTATAGTGGTGCAGACAGAACTGTGGCCGTGCTGTTTGACTCTCACCATGGCAATGCCTGGAGGAGGGGAGCTTTTCTGGAGACTTAGAGATTGTTCAGCTGTGGAAGTGAAGAGTTCCTTTGGACAGCTGGCAACTTAGTCATGTCCTGATCGTGGAAGCCGAACTGCATGCAAAATATGGTATTCATTGAAACAAATGTGTGTCCCAAAGAAATTTTTTTTAATGCTAATTAATTTCAGCTTCCTTCCATTCCCTTATCCTATTCTGCACTGCTGCAGAATTACCATGCGACAAGTTTTCCTGCACCATTTTAGTTGCGAAAGGAGCATAGCTGGTTGTGCATGCAGAGGTCAGTCAGGGAACTTGAAAACGCGCTGCTTGGAGGCAGCTTTTCAGGTTGCGCTTGTGCTGCAGAGAACGCGCGCACCCTGCTCGAAAAGCTCTCCTTGTTCAGCCTGTGATATCGATGGCCAAACAGAGAACTCAGAGCTCCCTTTTCCTGCCCGGGGCTCTTCTGGAGACTTCCTGAAAACGCTCTTTGAGCTCTGCTCTGAATGCAGACCATGTTTTGCGACATCCATCTTGGATGTATGTGTATATAAAGCTGATTTTCATGTAATTGTCAACTGCTTTGACAAGGCCAAGAGGAGAACATGCTTCTATGTGCAATACCCCCTTACGGAGGGGATATCTCTACTATATTAACGCTGCCCTTTTTTCCAGAAAAAAAGTTCCAGAGTTCCAGAGAAACTTGGAGTTATGTAATCAAGGGCAGAAGTAACCCATGCCTTGAAACTTGAGTTGAACAAGAAAGAAATATTTAGGAATATCTTATAATTAATGGATGTTCAGCTGACTGGTAAAATACGGTTGGCCTTGAAATCCATTTCCTGTGCTCCAAGCCACTGATTTTAACTAATGACTCTTGATTTTGAGCCAAGCTCTGATATTGAAATATATATGTATATATCGTTTCTCTCTTATGTTGACACAAAACAAAGGAGAAAAAGCAATATGTTCACTTTATTGAAAAATGAAGAATATGAGCTTCTGCTCCAGAAGGCTTTTTTAAAATATAGTTGCAGCTGCACAAAAAAAAGTATTAAAGGATGTGACAAGCCGCTCATGAAAGCCTGTTAAAATACCTCATCTGGCAGGCAGAGTAGAATGAACACCCACATATCTTATCTGAAGAGAGGCAGCTGCGAGAACTATTTCACAGTCCTCCCAAATTACTACAGTTCCTATGATTAAATAAAGGAAGATCTAAGGCTACTAACACAGACTGTTTTCCTTGGAAAGTGCAGCAAAATTTTGTTGCATTAAAGCCAAAATTATAGATAATGTGCTTCAGTTTTCCCTGGATTGGGCCTCCTTTTCTGGAAGGTCTTCTTTAAAGTGCTTTATGGTGTCAAGAGCGTAAGCCAAGATGCAGGGCTAGCGCTGCTGACTGAGCACGGCCTGACTCGAGGTGATCTTCCTGCTCTCCTGTGCTTCCTACCTCCTGTGCAGGTAGCTTCAGGTGTAGGTTTGCTCTCCTGTTCTCTGCAGCTGTCTGTGTTCACCAGTGTGCTTCACTTGGAAGGTGAGCTGATTTCTGATGGGTCTTTAAAATGCTCTGGTGTAGTTTTTTGAGGGGGAGAGTTAATGCAAGGTTGGTAGGGGATAATATTTCAGTAGCATTTGCAGAAACGCAAATTGAAACGCAACTGAAATTCATCTGACCTGAGGAAGGTCTGATTGCAGAGCTCCCTAGGAGAGAACAGCCTTGGAACATCTGCAGAATGCATCAAACGAAATCATTGATGAGCAGTAGGGGAAAGTCCCTCTCAAATATCCTTTTGCTGCCTTCTCCCCCTTTAGAGAATAAAGAGGACTACTCTAGGCTTCTGCTGTATTATGAGAAAGAAGGAAGGCTGCAATAGGAAAGAAATTTTTGTGTTTGATAAGGTGCATCTTCGATGCCAGTGAGCAATGAAACCTTGCGTTTGGTTTTTCCCCTCCTTTCCATAACTGTATTTAATGTTTTGCACCTCCCAAACCTACAGCCATCAGTCTTTAAGCTTCCTCTAAGCCATATGTGCTTTTTTCCTTTCTTTTGAGCATTGAGGAGTAAATTTTGCTGTTGTAATGAAATGTCTTTAATGTGAAATCAGTACTGAACCGAACTGACTGAAGTCCCTCTAGAATTAGCCTTGCAAGTGCTGCCAGGCGCACAGCAGAAGAAGCTTCAGAGATCCCTGCAGTTCCCTGCGAGTTAGGACAGAGCAGGACGTTCCAAGGGAGGCTTTGGGAGAGCTGCCGCGAGCCGCTGTGCTCGGGCCAGGGTTTCAGGCTGGCACATTTGCCTGCACCCAGCAAGGAGTGGAGCCAGGAAGAGCTGCCCGGTGCTGACCACTGCTGCTCGCTGTGTGCCGCGGGGGTTCGGGAGCGCCGCTCTGGTGCTGTGCCCCATCGTACCCGCTGTTGGCTCCGCGCGCGGAGCAGTGCGGAGGGATGCGGGGCTGTGCCCAGCGGACCAGAACGACTGACACTCCCGTCTAGGGAGCGCAAGGCAGTGAGACTTGCACTGACCTCTCTGTGACCACCTGGTGACAATAACTCTGTTTGCAGCAATTCCAGCGCACTGGGACTGGAGTGGACAGTGCTGGCACTGTCTACCTGGTGATAGGTTGGTGACATGTTTACCTGATAGAGAGGGAAAAGGAAATATTGCGCAAAATACCAAATGTTGCTCACTTCAGCTTCAGGAAAGGGTTGTTTGTGTAGCTGTTGTCCTGTATTTGGTCTGGCTGTTCTGGTTGCATTTATGTTCTCAGATATAGTTGGGATTTTTTTTACATGCATGCAAAAAATGATTTAAGCACTTTCATATCCGTTAACACCGTATATATAAAGGCTTCAATCATAAGCCTTATATGGGGAAAGTATTATAAACTTAATGCTTATAAAAAGGAGATTTCATTAGAACTTGCACTGAATCATTGCTGTGTTGTATTAATAGAACTATTCCCAAATATGGATTTGGAACTAAACCTTCTTCACGGTGAATTCTGCAAATGACTTAGGAAAAGTATATATTTAAATTAAATATCAAATATTTCTTTGGGTAGCTTCTTGATCAGAAAATTATTCAGATCAGCGAAGCGTGTAGTGTAGACCTAATCTTGTAATATGATTCTGAAAGCATAGTATGTTTTGCCAGCTTTTATTTCAGCAGGAAAAAATCTTTGTTGTTTGCTGAGAAAAATATTTGCTTCAATGGAAGGTTATACAGTGATTAAGAAATAAAAAGCTCAGGTTATAATATAGAAAGATGTTTATTTTAGTACATGCTCCTAAATGTGGCTGGTCTCCTACCATTTAGGAATATTTAAAGCAAAGAATAATCTGCATGAATATTCTCATAGATTACCTGTGTGCAGGTAACAATAACTCTTCGTAAACATTTAATTAGTTACCACCAGAAGCAAGAATTTTATTGGAAACTCCAGAATGCCCTGTTGCAGGTCTGCTATGTTTTGTACAGTCTTCTACACGCTCTGCTTTTTTCTCCCATACTATATCATTGGAAATGTCTCACTTTTTTAATATAAAACAATTGTGTAGCGCAAGGTTGAAGCAGCTGGTCTTGCACAGAATCTTGGACAGTGATAAGTGCTCTTATTAGGATTTGAAAAGAAGTTACTATCTCTGCAACTGTGGACCAGAACAGAGAAGGGCACAACACATAATTGAAACTTGAAACTTTGGTTTTGGCACAACTTTGGTTGTTGCTCTGTTTTTCCTACCCTAAGTAAAATGTGAAGTGTAGCATCTAATATGGTTGGGGGTTATAATTAAGATAGTAGGTATGCAGGGCAAGAAGTGCCCACTAAGAGTAGACACAGAAGTTGTTACCATCGTTTTACATTAAAACTATTAACATCCTAATGTATAGCTCTTTAATACTTATTAGGGGACCCAGATTAACTCTGAATTTTTATAGCAGCTACTGTGAATTCACACTTCAGTACCTTGATATACACTGGGCAGTTTATTTCCCCTTCTTGACTCTGAGATGCTCTAGAGCTTTTTAAAGGAAAATCACTGTAAAATCATAATGAACAAGTGTATAAAATACAGCTATATTAAAAGCCTTTCCAATGAATTCAGGTCTCGGAAAACAACAACAACAAAAAAACCCAGGAGCCTATTTTCTTCCCTGCATCACTGTCAAACTGCACCTGCAATAATGATGTAGTAAAGTGAGGTTTGTTTTCACACAGCTGCATTAATGGAGCTATTGCTTATGGTCCACTCTAAAGCCAAGAAAGGAAGGCAAAGCAAAACCTAATGATTTTTATCTTCTGTTCCCGAAGCTCTGCTTGCCAAATGTGCAGGATGAAACATCACTCATTTTGTTTTGCTGCTAGCTCAGCTAAAACAAAATGAGAGTTCTTAAACTTTTCCTACGTGGGAGAGAACAGCAGCAATATTGATGGATGCTAAAGATAACCAAGCATCATTCATTGGCAGGAAAGATATTAATGAGAAATATTAGGTAGCTCGCAGCACCGCTGACGTTCTGTGTTGGTCAGGTTTTGTTGGCTTGGGAGCTTTATTTCACACACAGAGCTGCATTACTCAAAAGCATTGGATCGCTTTTCTTCTTACCTTTGCTTTCCTGGTTGGTCTATAATTACGAGTGTATTCTTGATACAGTAGCATTACAGCTTTAATATTTTTCCACTGTAGTTTTATAGGGCATATTATGTACTTTTTATAGGACTTGTGTTCATAAAACAGTGAATAATTACATTGACTGTATGCATGAATATTTTTATAGGGGTTAAATGTAAATCAGTCTCCAAAACACTGTTCAGTCTGTCAAGAAACAAATTAAGTAGCTATTCAGCAACTGAAACAAATCAGATTTTCTGTTAGTTCATTCCATCTTTTGGCTAAGTTCACTTGATTTCTCACTGGCTAGAATATGTCTTTTTGAGAGTGAATTTGAGACCTGTGCTCTTACCCAGTTTTGTGTTCTAATACTAGATGCTAGATGCTCTCTGTGTAGGTAGGTAATATATCAAACTTAGTGTGTTCTGCAATAAGCTGGGGAGAAATCACTGCAGAGGATGCCAGTTGGAGGTGAGAGATGTGTGTTAGTGTGCCAAGCTCCAGCTGTTACTCAGGGTCTCGGCCCAAAGTGGCCCACAGTGACGTGTAAAGGAGCCTTTTCCTCTCCTTGTGCTGGTTGTACTGTTCACCTTGTGGTTTGTGTTCTAGAGTATGGTTTAAAAAATGCTATTGTAAAACTTTGACTACTTGTCTATATCTGTAATACCTATTCAATGGAAGAGAGTACGCCTTAGCTTTGGATTTCTTTACTCTCAGTAATCAGTGTTTTTTTGGTGGGTTTGTAGGGATTTTTTTTTTTTTCTGTCCTGACATTGTTGTAGGGACTGGAGAGATTTGAGCATGAGCTGATCTGTTGTTTCAATCAAGTTTTCACTACCGGAAGATTATCTTTTGGTAGCTTTCTGTAGCTATTTTCAAGCTACAGCCTCTGAAATGTTTAAGGCTTTCCCCAGAAAGCAGAGAGGCCAGTGCTGGTGCCTTCCTTTCTGTGGTGTCCTGCGAGCTGAGAGCACTGGAGCAGCGCACTGAGAACCGACAGAGGGGCTGTATCCAGGGGTGTCTTGTTTGGACGGCACTGGCGCACGCTGGAACTCGGGGAATGTGCGTTGTGATGGAGGAGTGTGTAGGTCTGTGCGGGTTATTCACATCAGGGAGATTTATGTTGGAGGCACACACTAGAGCAAAGAACAGCATGTTTTAAAAGTTTTGAGAGGTGCTGATTAACTGCGCTCCACAAACATTGAAGTACATGACAGCACAGCCTATGAAAGAGCTGTTTACTGAATTTGTTCATGACTTTTTGCCACATAACCTGTTTGTGATTAAAATTCTGTAAAAAAACTACTCTGTCAAAGCAAATTGTGCCCTCTCTGTGAGATGGAAAGCTTCTTAAAAGCTCTGCACCTATGAATGTAGAGTGTTACAGGAAGTAATCTCATGCAAAAGTCAACATTTTAAATGTGCACTAGAACATCCCGTGTGAAAACAAAAAACGAACTATATGTGCTAAGTTCATGGCACCCACTCAAGGTAAATGATCAGGATTGTATTCCCTCAATGCCTTTGTTATCATGCACAGCTATAGCTGCTCCCATTTTTTCAAATTTTGGAATATTTTGCTATGGTGGTGGTTTTTCTGCAGGTAGTGGCTGCAGAGGCCTTCTACAAGCATTTCTATAAAATAGCTTCTGTTGTTTTGATGTAGCTAGTCAGGAAAAGATCCAAGCCCTGGCTAGTGAAAGAGCCAGTTTCACAGGTACCTAACTTTTGGGTTTAGTAGCTTATTTTAGGATTTCTTTAGGTGGCTTGTACAAAGGTAATTTCAAGCCTCCTTCTTAGTACCTCTTTCAGTGAGGAGTCTTCCTTACGATCAGGCTAATTCTTCTTCTGCTACCAGTTCTTAATATGTTCCTGGAGTCTACCTGATCAACACGAAGATCTCAGACCTTCCAGATGGGCAAACTGCGGTTGTCAACTAATGGGCTTTCCTAGAAAATCCATGTATTTCTTTTTTATCATGGAGATTAATACAATGTTGTTTCTACTTTATTCTTTCTGAAATGGAGGTGTGGACTGACTTGTGTGCTCTGGAGAGCTATATTCTGCGCTTGGGGAGCTATAGTCTGCATTGGGAACAGTATGGTCTCACTTACAGAACAGGGATAAAAATGTCTAGCCACTTTATAAGGAGCATAAGAACTAATTAACTTGTGCAGTTACTTATTATAAAAGGCATATTTCTTTGCATTTGTTGCCATTATGTAAAGATGAGTAAAGTCTGTGCAAGAGTCTAATTACCCGAAAATTCAAATAAAGAGTGACTTTTACTTCATAAAATCAATGATTTTATGTTTATAAGTAAGACTGCATGAAATATAAATAAATGTGAAAAGAGCAGCAGCGGAATGGGTAAATATCGGTAAGTCCAGCCATCCTGTTGCTTACCTTAGAATAATTACTGCTCTGCATTTGAAGAACAAATCTTAATGTTGCCCAGCTCCACCTTTTTCCTGCCAAGGCTGCATGTGGGAGAGCCTTTGTAAGTGTCTGCTTCCTGTTTCCCAGACAAGGGAGGGAAAAAAAATGTGTTTTCTCCTTGTTCTGAGAAACAAAAGACAGGCAGTGACTGCATGCAGGCATCAGCTGCTCCTGTGTCAGCCGAAGTGGGAACGTGCAAACAGCTGAAGGCTACAGGGAGTTCCTTAGTTGGACTCTTGGCAAAAATGGGATGTTGTTACAGCAATCTGTCTTGCCAGGGCTTATCTTGAAAGCGTTATGAGAGAGGGAACTGCATGCAAGGTCATAAAAGGAGCTGGACATGTGTTTTTATTATGTCACTTTGACCCAATCTTTGAAGCACAGAAGAGTCAATTTCTCCCCCCCGCTTTTTTTTTCCTTCTGTGTGGCTCCCTAAATCCCATGTTTGAAGTTTTAAGGATCAATTTTTGTCACAGATAACTGAGTCGCGAAGACTGAGCTTTGCAAGGAGCAAAGGCAATAGTGGAGAGAGAGCATATGCACAAGCCACTCACAAAGTAATCGTGGCTCTTCTCAAGTGTAACACTAACTTCTTTGTAGCAACAATTAAAAATTACAGGAGAGGAAGCACAGAAGGATTTTTCTTTCGACTGCTGGAGAGAGATCTGTGCAGGCTTGGCAGCTGTTTTCCTCGGACGTCCTGCAACACCAAGTCTGTTTCCTCAGATTTTGACAAGTTTTTCGGATTCCAGCTTTTAGTCCCCAAACCTAATGCTTCACATAGGAGCTGTTACAGATCTTGACCAGTGGGTGTGTGTCTGTATATATATATACACATACATATATATAAATTAAATGTCTTGAGAACAGATAGTAGCATATCTATGAATTAGCTACTCCATATTATGTAAGAAATAGCTCCAGTCTTTTTCACTATACATTATTCATATTTATTTGTCTGGATGTATTAAAAAAAAAAAAAAGTACAGATCAGCATTAATGTGTTTTAAAGTCAGCTGATGTAAGCTACTATAAAAAGGTAATAGCCATGAAAAGAGGTCCTATATTTTTTGGGGGGGAAAATAAATCTGTTTTTGTAGAGGCTACTTGAGTTCATATTTCATCTTTATCCTCTCCCTTTAGAAGAAAAAGTTACTGATCTCTTAATCCTACCTAAAGTTTGCTCTCTTTGGGAGAATTTTGCAGTCAATACTACATGTAATCAACAGTATAATCAATCATAATGCTCAGATATATGATATTTATAGAGGACAAGTGGTAGAGTGTCACTATATGTATTTGTGGGGACTGTGAATAAATAACAGGTCTCCTAAAATTGCTTTGGGATTAAGAGCAGGATTTGGGGGTTTCTTTAGAAGGTGCTTCTGGAACTATTGGTTGCTTTTTTCTCCGTTGCCCTCCTGAAAGGAGTTGCTCCTGTGGTCTAGGAGCTTCCTGTTTTTGCTCTGCCTGCCAGCTCCGATCCCAACTATAGCAGTTCTGAAGGCTGTTTGGTGGGAGGGAGGGAGGGAGCCTATTACTGTTAGGAGAAATGCCGTGGAACAAGTAAATAATTGGAACTTTTGATATTATGTGTGTTTTGGAAATTATCTGAAACATCTGGTTCACAGCAAAGTAAATAAGCAACTGAATTATAATGCAGCTTCTATGCCTTGGCATTACCTTATTTAGATAGATGAGTAAATTTTCAGCGAGTTTCTCAGTTGTGGAGTGTGAATTTCCCCTTCTATATGAACAGGAAAGTTTATAAATCTACTCTATATGTGAGTAATTATGATCATGTTGAGGTTGTTTCTGTGTTAAAATTGTCTTGTTCCTGGAAAAAATACATGATCACAAAAATCAACCTGGGTATTGTTATCACTGTGATCCTTTGACTGCCAGACTTGTACACAGGGCAATGAAGCACCTTGTTGGAAAAACCACAAGACTGAGAGGAGATTGTTGTTTAGTAACCTCCTGCCGTCCTGTCGAGCTGCTTTCTGACACGTGTGGGTGCTAAACAGCTCCCCTTGCTTTTCCTCTTCTGCCTCAAGTCCAAGTCTATTTGTTTTCCGGGTATTCTCCTGTGTTCTGGAGCAGCTTTGACTTCCTCCTGCAATGGTGTCTAGCACAACATCCTGGCAGTGGAATAATGGAACAAGGAGTTATGTATAGTCTTTCTCCATATACACTCTTACCACTCTCATTTGTGAGAGCTGATGTTGTTGCACTGGGAATTGTTCTTTGTTTTTAATTTGTTTGCGAGGAGATGTGTAATGCTATGTGGTTTAACAGCAGTAAAGCCAACTGTAATGGCAAACCTCTCCTGAAAGAGAGCTACGGTAGCAGAGAACTAGACCTCTGGAAAAAAAACAGGGTTTCAGATGGTTTGGTCATGGAGAAGTGAACAGAATTGCTCCTTTCTGAAGAAGTTAGTTGATAGAGTGACTTGGCATTATGACCGGAAGATGCCCTGAGAGGGTTTCAGAGAGATGCTAATAAGCATTTCGTATTTGGAGATTACTAAAGAACACTGTTAAGAGAAGGTGGTAGATCCCATAGGGACTAATTACATATTAGTCTGACATAAACAATGGAATGAAGTACAGTCCACCAGGATTTTTAGAAAGCCAAAAAATCAGTTAAAACTTTTAAAAAGATTGTCTGAATGTAAATCTATTTTGATTTTTCTGTGTGCATCCACTAAACCCTGAACACCATGGCAGCTTTTAGCTTCTCTAATATTTTTATTTGCACAGAGCAGGTGTTTGTTGCTTTCATTTCATGCAAGTCCATTGGCAAAGGTTGCGAAAGCAGAACAAATGCTATGCTGCTGGTCTGGTCTCGTGTCCAGACTGTTTTTCTTGAGCAACAAGAGCAGTTGTGGCACAAAAGCAGGTGTGCACCTTACACGAGGGTAATTTGTTGCTGTTGCGTGGCGGGAGAGCACGGGCTCTTGAGTATTGTTGGGAGCTGATGATCCTGAATGAAATGAGGCAGTGCATGAAGTGCCGAGGAAGTTATGCTCCAGCTTTGGCTCGTTGTATAACATGTTGAAGCTGGAAAATGCACACGTTGTGACTTGCATAGTGGCAATCTGTGAAGCCTTTTGTTTCTCATCCACCAGACAGCTCAACAACCCTTGAAGTTTGTTTGAGGGTGAGGGTGGGTAGTGTTTTCAGTGAGTTCAGGTATGGATGTATTTTCTCTGCTGAGTTCTGCACATTAGAAGTCCCATGGTTGAAGTGAGGTGAATGAGGCTGTCATCAGAGTAGCAGGGGGCACAACTGACTTTAGTGTTTTTTCTTGCTGCTGCCTGCCTATGTGCCTTGTAACCCGTGGGAGATTGTCCTCATCTTGTTCATGTCCAAGGGAGGAGCACAGGGAAGACTTGGGAGGCAACGGGCAGGAAAATGGCACTGCCCAGCATTCCTCACTAATGGCCATATTAGCAGCTGATAAGTTAAACTCCATCAAGGTTTAGGCTGCATCATCTCCCTTCTGGCCAGTCCCTTGGGTCAGAAAGTTTGAAGTGAACCAACAGTGTTCTTGGCTAAAGGGTGTTCAAGGATTATAGGGGAAGCAATGGAGGGATAAAGGAGAGCTAATTTTGTATGGAAGAATACCTAAAGTACTGTGTGCTCTCTATTTGTTTCTTATAACCTAGCTCTGAATGAATGGGCTGCAGCTTCTTTTTTTTTTTTCTTCCTTTTTTTTTTTTTTCCTTTTTTCCCCCTTCTCTGTGGTTGTAAGTAAGGAAGCAGAGAAAGTGAACTTCAAGAAAAACAAGTTATTTTTTCCTTGAGGTTTTTAGTCAAAGGTAGCACAACCTGTGTGGGATGAAATGATCTTGTTACCAAGCAGATGAAGCAGTTATGAAAACAAGGGCTGTATTACAATTTTTACAGGCCTTGTATCTGGAGAATACAGGTGATTTGATGATTTTATATATATGTATGCATTTCTCTGCTCAAATAAGAATACTAACATCCTTCTTGTCTGAGGATGGAATATTCTCTGAATTTCTAGTAGCTAGAATTAGAAACAAAAACAAATTATTTTTAACCTTTCAACATTATTAAGTGAAGTAATGTTCCTTTAATCTCTTGGGGAATGAAGATCTGGTTAGTTTGCTGTGCTTGTTCATCCCTGCTAAGATTTGAAAAAGAGCTCTAAATCTTTTGATCAGCCATGCTTACGTTTTCTTGAGCAGGCTTGGGTCCCTTCTAAATTGGAAATACAGAAAAGAGCCACAGCATTTAAAGACTGGGGCAAAAACAAAAGATCCTTTGCAATAGGGCATCAAGAGATTCTTTTTTTTTTTTTTAATTTGTCAGAAGGTTCAAAAGGTGCAAAGGATATAGAGCTCATAAAGTTCAAAAAAGAAAGGAAGGAAAAAAAGCTGTAATTTGATGTAGGATGGGTAGCAATCATAACCGGAACGATAATTTGATGTTCAAGCCCGTTCTTCAGTAGCCAGCTGTTCAGGATGCGGTGGAGCGTCCCGGGCGCAGCAGTTGGCTCTGTGACGGGCACCAAACTGCCCGGCTTCCCCTGGGCCCTTGGGATGCCCTGGCAGCTCCTGCCATCCTGCCAGCCCCCAGGAGCGGGTGGGCGGCCGCGGTGCCCCTGCACGTGCTGGGCGTTGGGTGCATGCGAGCCCAGGGAACCGGGCTGTCCCGGCAGGGGCCAGGCAGGTCCTGTGGGACCCGATCCGGGTGCCCCTGGAGGAAACGTGCGTGAATCGTCCCCAGGAGACTTGGGTGTTACCAAAGTGTTTTGTCTGCGCTCCAGATGTCCTCTGGCATGTGTTGGTGGGACATGAAGAGGATTTTTGAGAGTATACCTGCACGAGCAGACACTTGAGCACAGCTATGGGCTCTTCTTTTTAAGCAGTAGAGCTTGTTTTGCTTGGGCAGCTAGCTCAGAGGCAGGGCAAGGGGTGACTACGTTAACGTGCATGTGCCGTACAAACGTTATAGGAAGTGCTGGCTCTACGGGAGCAGCCACTCTTTGCTGGCACGCTGTTTCATACAGCCAGAATATCTTCTCTGACATCTGCCTGCGGCAAGGCTCTGCTGATTATTCACTTATTATTTCTGTCCCCATTTTCTATTCAGTTTATGTTGTGGCATGAGTCTAAACTGTGGTAGATGCAGATTGGTAACAAATCAGTGAAATTTGAACTGACCTTCAACTAGTTTCTCTGTACATTTGGTTGGGGGAAAGGCAGCTGGGAAACTGTTCTACCGAAGAGCAGCTAGTGAACAGTTGCAAAGGCAGGAGGGCAGGCTTGGAGCTGTGGTCAGGCTCTGAATGTGCACACACACACTGAGATATGCAAACAAAACAAAGCCTCATTTGCGGAATGCAATATTTTATTGCGTTCAGAAGCAGCACTAGCAAAGTGTTTTGAATGTTGTAAGGCTAAAAGCCGCATCTGTACTTACTTATGATAACAGGAAGTTTCTTTAGAAACTCTTGCAATTTTTTGTCAATGTTTTCACTGTATAGAGAGAGACCCTATATTGGGAAACAAAGGAAGATTTTCTTCAAAGGTGTGGAGTTTTAGTTCTGTGTCCTCACCCCTTTGGAAACTTCCTCATATTGAACTTAATTCTCAAAGAACTTAGGATACAAAACTTACAGTTTAATATAGTACTTAAAATGTGCATAAATTCTGAAGCTGCTTGGTTCTTTGTATGCCTATCTTAACAGCTTGGTTGGGAAGACTGGAGCTGAATCCTTAGCAGCTTTCATAAACTCTTTAAGATTTTGAGGCAAGCTTGCAGCAGAGCAGTTGCAGGCAGAATCTACATTCTGTGTTTTACCAACCTCCAACCAAGGAAATGAAAAACTGGATTTTGAGGTATAATCAGAGTCACTCCATGAATATGGAGTGAGTGCAAATCGATATACCAAGGTGAGCTTTAGAGGTTTTCATTTCTTGCTGTTCCATGTCTTTTTCCTATGGCTGCTGCTCAGGTGTGGTTACGCTGGGCTGGCCGACCTTCCCCAGAGCTGTGGGTGTAAGGAAGGTGATACAGGGCTGCATCTGTTCAGAAGAGTTTGGGATGTTTCATGCTTCCAGGCAGCCTCCAGAAGACCCTGTGCAGTGTAGATGGTATCTGCAGCAATCTGGGCTTCTGGTTAATGGGTGCAAAACCGTATATATCCTGTTTTTCTTTTAGCAGATGTGCATCTATCCTTTTTTTTGGAAAAAAAAAAAAAAAAAAAACCCTCATGGAAAATTCCCCTTTTTATTGAATATGCGTTTCAGAGTTGATTATTTTTTTTGAAATTTTAAGGATATGTTCTATTCAGAATGTCAGTTTTTACTCCTGTTTTATGGTGTCCTCTTCCAGATAATTAAGAAAACTGCTAAAGACAAGGGAAGAGCAATAATGAAAGATGAAAGAGAAAAGTTACTACTTGCTTTAAAACAATAACAAAAATAAAGCCTGCAAAATGAAAGATAACTCTGCTGAAGGTAAAAACAATGAGAAAATTGATGGTGCTGCTCATGTGTGGGTGTGCGTGGTTATATAATGTGGGAAAAATATTCTAACATACTAAGAATAGTGGTTGAATGTTTGTCGTCTTGGTAGTATCCTGGTCATGATGCAATTCTGAGCAAAATGTACTATAATTACCCAGGAAAGTTACTATTTGCATAATGGAACACAATGTATTTTTCCTAGCTTCAAGTCATTTTTAGACCAGTTTGTCCAAAGAGAAAAGTTCACTTACTGAGTATTGGAGCACAGTTGTGTGATCCATGAAATGCACCTTCAAAGTGGGAGCTCTGGGCTCCTGCTCCTCCTCTGATTTTAGCACAGCATATTGGTCTTTTACCTGTCCAGGCATCCTAGCAGTAGCAACTCAGGGGTTCCTTACTCATTAAGCTATTTTTTCAGCATTTGAACAGTCTTTGCCATGTTCAGCTTTCCTAGAAACTTGTACTACTATCCTTGAGTAAACCTTGCCTTAATCCCCCTTCTTTTCTTTGACAGAACACTTTCTCCTGTGCTTACGTGATTGTGACCACGTGGGTAAACAGCTCTTCTCCATTTCATGATTCCAACAGTATTCCTCAGTTGTTGGGTAGGAATAACAATAGTAGGACGTTGTCACCCACTTCTTCTGGCTTTTGTGCCTATGTACAGACTGTTACCTAGTGAAGATGATGCTGAATATTCTTGGCAGACAGTAGCTAAGTATTCCCCTCATTTTCAGCGCAATGCGTTAAGTGTGACTCTTCCTCTGCCTGATAGCTGGCAAGGCTGCTTTTCTTGCAACATTAGGAAAATACGTCAAATGAGGGATCTGGTCTAACCAGAACAGTGAAACTCTTCTGTCAACCATTGCTCCTCTTTGTTCCTCTAGCAAATAAACATCCATTCCAGAACTGTAATGGCCTAGGAGCAAAGGGGTGTACTCTAGCCAAACAACAAATTGTGGCCTATTCAAGGATTTTAGGCAAGACAGCATCGTAAAAACTAGGTACAGCAGGGTTATTAGAAGTCAGATCTGCATTAATGGTGTTATTTTTAAACAGTATGTTTTTTTTCTCCCTACTGGACCTAAGATGGCTGCTAAATTCAGTACCCATCCAATATAGGCTTTCTACTTTTATTTTTTTTTTCTTTTTTGGATTTGATGAGATTTTGTTTTTTTAGAACCTGCCTTCATTTTACTGTGTTTCTCCTTTTTGTTTACTATCTTTAATCTATGATTGCTACCTCTTAGGGTTTGCAGCAGTGCAATCCCATGTCACTAACCAAAATACTTTTTTTTTTTTTTTTTTTTTTTTTTTGACTCCGTAAGTGATAATCCAGCTACTATTCAGAAGGCAGTTCTGTAAGCAGACCTTCTTATGACCTCTGTAATTTTCTGGCTGTTTTTAAATATCACGTAAATCACGTAGTCTGAGCCTAAAAAGGGGAAACTTATGATACTTTGAGATAATTCATTTTAGATTAATGTTTTATATTATTTTGCTTAGGGAAACTGTAGTCATCATTTATTTTATTTTTGAGGATGTTCCTTACAAGTTTTTGTAAGGAACAACAGAACTAGAGGAAACAGCCAGAAACTGAAGCATCCAAAGTTCCACGGGAACTTAGGGGAAAATTTCTTGCCCGTGAGGGTGACAGAGCACTGGAACAGGCTGCCCAGAGAGGTTGTGGAGTCTCCTTCTCTGGAGATCTTCCAAACCCGCTTGGACGCAGTCCTGTGCCACGTGCTCTAGGTGACCCTGCGTGTGCAGGGGTTGGACTAGATGATCTCTAGAGGTCCCTTCCAACCTTAATGATTCTATGATTCTGTTGAGAAACAATGAATATGATGCCAAAATAACAGTCCTATGTGTGCATATTTTTGCATACCGTCTACTGGCTCTTTATTGTATTAGGCCAGTGTGCTCCCAGCGTATGTTAGTGTAGTGCCTGTACATCGAAGGTGTACGGCAGTCTTTCCCTGGAATTGTCTTTTCCCGTCACCTTCTGTTCAAACCTGTGTTCAGATTTGTGGGAGTAGGTTCATCATTAGATCATCTGATCGCATCAAGTTTTGTGAGCTACCTGAAGTTTTACAGCTTCCAAGTGCGAGATTTAAATGAAATTGGTTGCCGAATGCGGAGCGTTGACTATTTGTGAGAAAATGCATGAAAACTGGGCAAATATTTTGGTAATTAGAAAGATAACGAGAAGTTCCTACTGGCTGCACAGTGCCGAGGGCCGTGCCTACTGAAGAGCAGGTTGCGTATGCAAGACCAGACTGGAACAAGTGCTGTGGGCTCCTTGGTATGCACCATGACAACTGTGTGTCATCAATTGTCCTATGAAATGTCTGGGTTTAAGCGAGAAACTCACCAAACATTATTTTAACGTACTGAGAAAGGACTGTTAATTTATTTTAATGGCTGCAAATGCTTTATCAGCAGCATGTTGGGTTTGGTGATTGCTCACAGACAAGATCTTTGCTGTTCCTTTCAAGACTGCTTGAAATGCAGCCTTCTGCCTTGGGTGCAGAGGCGGGTCTGGGTGAGGTGATGAATTCCTTGTTAACGTCTTTCCTGGCCCTTTCTGCCCGTCTGACGCATGCCCTTACAGGCACCCTGACCAAACAGGTTTTACTTCAGAGTTGTAAAATGGCCCCTCCTCTTGTCTCATCTGCTGATGCAAGGCTGACCTGGAAATTTTTCATCTGTTTCATAAATCTGAACTGTTCTAGGTGGTGAGTTAGGTACTTACGGCATGATTGACATGACTGAAGGTGTTACTGGCCTGCTCTAGCTCAGATCTTTGCTGGACTTGCTGGATGTTGCACACTAAAAATTAACCAGGATGTAGTATGTGTATTTTGAATTGTGTGAGGAATGCAAATGTGCATGGGCCTGGGGTGTGAACCAAGTTAATTTTGTGACTTCTGGACTTTGTGGTCCTAATCCTTAGAAGTTATACCCAATAAATTGTGTCTGTAAGTGCCAGGAATTACAACGAATAGTTTCCACTGTTTAATCTTGCATAATGTAAGCTGTGTGTTTCATATGTTACAGTCATGCCTGGAGAAAAATCTTCTAAAATAAATTTCATGCTTGTTTCATGAATTGTTTCCCCTCAGTGCTGTCATCTCAATGTGCCTTTACCAGATAAAATCCTTTGCCATTCTGAAATGAAGCCAGTGCTAACACCAAGAGACACAAACCTGTATTTCCTCAGAGACTCTCCACTGGGCTGGGAAAACTCAACAGGTTCACTCCCAGCATCTTCCCCTTTTCCTTCCGTGCCTTTCCCACCCAAGTGCAGATAGTCGTGGCCAATAGCAGTGCTCACGCAGATACCCTCCTTTCCTGTGCTGATTACTCCTTCTACTCCTTGCTCTAGAGTTTCGTGCCAATTTGCAATTAGGGGGTTGTTTTCCATGCCATATTTATGTAAGTCTGTGAAAACAGTAGTCGTGTTGTAAAACTTACAGAGAGAGTTCTGTATACGTGTAGAGAGTAGTTCTGAATTTGTTAAAAAATCCCTGGGGAGAATTTCTCAGCCAAGTTTTAGAGATTTTGCCTCTCTGTGTGAAGCCTGAGGTCCAGCATATTCGGGGAAGAGAAGGAAAAAGGGTCTTTCATTTTAGCCTTTCTGTATTTAATGCATATAGCACTAATACTTCCCTGGTGTGCAGCCTTTTGAGCTTCAAAATTAGAGCAAGGAAATAAAAGTAATGGTAAAATCTGAGGTGAAATTCTCACCTGTGCTATGTCTAGGAAGGAGCTAACAGTGTCTATAATGGTATAAATTCAGCATCTCACTCTCTACACTATCCTGTGAACTCCCCAGGCAGCAGACGAGCAGGTATCCTCCGAGTTGATCTGCAAGATGTGCTTCTTTACAGACATCCTTTTGAGCACTCGGAATGCTAGGTGCGCTAACCTCAGCAGCACACCTGCACTTGCTTGTGTTTACCTCTCTCCTTAAGAGACATCTTCCTCTCTGAGATGGATTGTGGCTGTCACCTGAATGTCAGTGTCATCCAGGGAGATTGCAGGGTTTTTGCTCTAACTCTGTATATATGGAAGGTAGTTTTGTGAGGGTGATAATTTTGAGCTGCTTCTCTGCAAATATTTTGAAGTTTATTTTTCCTGTACATAGCATTGCCAAATAGAGTGTTTTTTCACAACTAACAAGAGGAAAACTGCCTTTTGAGCTGTGTCACTGTGATGTTTTGGAGTGAACTGTGTAAGAATGGGACAGTATGGGGATTGCCTGATCCATCATTGAAAATGGAGCGCAATGTAACAGCACCCAGCAGTGTAAGACCAGGGAAAACAGTAGCAATTCAGTAATACTGGAACTTGACCTGGAGTCAGTTTAATCAGTTTTAATTTTTCTTTTTTCCCTAGCAGTGAGAAGCTTTCAGTGATGCTGCAGACTAAGGTGTCAGTATGTTTCTCTCTCCAATAGCCCCGTAACTCTGATTGAGAGCCTGCTTGAAGATGGTTGCACAGTCCCCTGGAAGGCGCACTCAGAACACTCGGTGTCCTGACAGCGCCTGTTTTGCAGGGTGGCTCCTGCCGCTCAAGGTGGGCTAACTCGGGAGGACTCATTAGGCAGCACTTCTCCCTTGCAGAGTTTGAGCATGGTGTCCTCTCTTCATATTTCTTGGATACTTTTTAGTGCTGGTAGAGTATCTCCCTCTAAGCTGCTATTTTGCTGTTTCCTTTAACACATTCATATACTTAAACTCTCATCCGTATATGCTTACTGATGAACCAGGTGCAACTTGACATTTGAGGGGATTTTAGTACAATAGATGTGCCTACACACAGAATTACAGTGCCTTTGAGATCTCAATTTTTGTTTGGTACATTCAGCAGTGTTCACTCTTTTTTCTTTTTTTTTTTTTTTTCCTGGTCATTTTTGCTGATCGAAACTTTTTTTTTTCTCATTTTGTGCATCCCTTACAAAATGGCAAAATATAAACCCTTGGGAACTCCTTGTAATGCATCAGTGATATATGGGGGTATTTTGTTCTTCTTGCTGTGATAAGATGGTTGTTTCTTAAATCACAGTGTCAATGAAGCCTAAGGAAGTGGTTGCACTGATTCCAAACACCGACTTGTCCTTGTGACCACATTTTTTGCAAAAGCAGCTATGTGGGCACCTGGTCACACACAGCTGTGCTTCTTTTAAATTCATTTTTTTGTGCATTAACTTTCTGAAATGCATGGGGCCGCTGTTCATAAAGCTGCTGTCACAACTCTGTGTGGTCAGGGAGACTCATTTCTTCTGCTATTTCAAGAGAAGAGCTGAAATCATTCCCTTGAAATCTCTTATTCCCCTTCCACTGCCACCATCCCTGCCACCCTCCACCACCTTTTAGCACTGAATTGGCTTTGACCACAGTCTGTGTTCCGTCCCCAGCCCAGGCCTCTGCAGTCTGTTACAATTGCTGCTTGTTGGTGTCTCTGCTGCTGTGTGATGACAACCGCATTGAGAGCAAATGTAATCTCGGTGTAAATAACTGCTTAGAGATAAGCTAAGTGATAACATGTTTTCATTGCTAATTTTTGAGCATTTGGTCCAGACAACTGGGGATGCAGCTGAGATAACTGGAAAGGTTACAGGGCCAGGCCGTAGTGAGGCACTCTAAAATCAGGCAAAAAGGCCAGTTAGCAAGCAAAATTGAGACATTGAATGTGAGGCAGGGACACACAATAACCTACGGTTTCATTTAAAGCAGAACTTTACAATTTGGTGTTGTAAGGCCTCTTTTCTTATAAGTCAATGTGGAGGGATTTTTTTTTTCCCCTCCTTGACTCTGTGTGCTTGTCTGGGTCAATATGCCTTGCTTTTCCAAGCCTCTGGATGCTAGTATGCATCTCTGTGGTGGCTGCTTTACACTTAACTTTTATGGAGCCCTAAAGGGAGCAAAAACATAAATAATTGAGTAACTGCTGCTTATAAAAATATTTATAAATACAAAGCATTATTCATAATATTTCTAAATACCATTCCTCAGCTTGGTGGTTGGCTTAGACACTAACAGGAAGTTTGAATTGAGATGCTGTGTAGGAAACATCCCATCACTGTCCCTAAAGCACAAATATACGTGCGTAAGTGGTGGGAGGGGGCTCTGCTCTTTGCGCTGTGTTGTTTTGTGTCCTTATTTCTGTGTGATTTGTTGATTCACTGTATATGGTGGTGGTGATATTTTACTGCTAAGTCTGTAAAACTGCCACTGTCATAATGCCTGCTGGTGTAACCATAGGCCCCCACACAGATATTTCTGTTAATTTTATTGCTATTATTGTTGTTGTTATTTCAGTATACACTAAGGGGACGTTTAAAGCTTGTCTGCTAGGTAAGGGACAGTACGAAGTACTTTGCTATTGCTGAAACACACTGAAGTCTAAGGATGAAATCAGCAGTTGAGAATGTCGAAGCGAAGGCACCGAGGCACAGAATTCTGTCTGTGCAGATTTCGTTGGTGGACAAAGAAAAGAGCAACTTCTCTTTTGGCGGGTGCCCTCCCTGCTTCACCAGGGCTGCTACTTGTTTGTGGTGCCGTGACGAGTTGTTCCTATGTGGGGAGAAGATTGACTGGGCACCAGGTTGGGGTGATCTGTGTGGAGGGCCCGACTGCCCAGCGGAGAGCTGAGCTTTTCCCTCCTGCCCCGGCCTCCCGCGCTGTGCCAGGGAAGTCACGGAAGCTCTGCCTTGAGGAGATGGCTTGGAAAGCGGGAGGAAAAATGCATCTCACCTCGCAAGGGTGCAGAGGCCTAACTAACCCCTCACGGATCTGCCTGTGCGGTGTGACTCAGGAGGCTGTGCGTAAATGGAAAACGCTGTTGTCTGTGTTGGGGCCCTGGGATGGAGAGCAGCTCGTTACTTCTCCAAGTGGCAGCTGTAGTTTCTTGGTTTGCTTTGGTCTGTGCAAATAGCAGCTGCATTCTGGTCCCCTCGGACCACCTGAAGCAAATAATGCTGTGCAGCTGACAGCAGTGGCATTTGCTCTGCTGGAGTTAATTAAAAACTCCTTTTTTCTCCTTGTGAACTGGCTGATGCCAGTGCAGTAGCTACCTGGAGGCTTTGGCAGTATCTCTGTACTGAGCTGTCCTTGGAGTTCACCTGGTGCTGAAGATGAACCTGAAGTGGGAACAAGGCTCTTTTCTCCAGGACACCATGGGTAGGTTTTTGCTTGTGAGAATGAGCGATATCCTCGGGACACTTCTAGGTCCTGTTACATCCCACTCCTCGCTGCTTTACTGCGATTTGCCTGGGAATGCAGCTGCAGGGAGCCCCTGCCAGGGTGCCCTCAGGAAGGTGGGTGCCAGGGCTGCCATGGGGCACAGCGAAGGGTCGGGGTGCAGCACCCACCCGGGGAGCTCCTACACGTGTGGGAAAACTCCCGCCAAAAGGGCTCTTCAGAGCAGTCCTGCAGTTGGGACCCTGCGTGGCCGCTCGCTGTGCCCAGGCCATCCGCGTCGCTGCTGTGGCCCCCGGCCCCGCGGCTCCCGGCCCCGCGGCTCCCGGCCCCGCTCCTCGTCCCCCTTCCTCCTCGCAGCCTCCTCGGCCGCGGGGCCGCCCCGCGGGGCGGAGCGGAGCCGCCGCGGCCGCCCCCAGCGCCGCGGCCCGTGGGCGGCGCGCGGGGCCGGGCCGGGGGCGCGCGGAGCGGAGCCCGGGCCGGGCCGTGCGGAGCCGAGCCGGGCTGTGCCGGGCCGGGCCGCCCTTTCCGCCCGCGCCCGCCGCCCGCGCCGCTCTACCATGGTCGGCGACCACTGCAGCCTGCCCGCTGATCGGCCCGTGCTCGCCGCGAGCGCCAAACCCGGACTGAGCTGCAAGATGGTGCTGCAGGCGGTGGGCAAAGTGCTGCGGTGAGGACGGGGCTGCGCGGGTGCTCTGCTGGGCGGGCCCCGCGGGAGCGCTGCGAGCTGCCCGGGCAGAGACTCGCGGCCGCGCGGTTCCCATCGCGGGCTCGGCTGCCTCTGCAGGGCACGAGCAGGCGGCCAAGGGCCCGGCCTTCCCTTCGTAACGTCCAGAGAAGCTGGAGCGTGATGGAGCCTGCGTAAGCCCGGGCCCATCTTGCACAAACGTGTCTTAAGATGAGGGGAAAAAGTTGCTCACGCGGCTGCGAAGGGGCTGCGTGAGCATCGAGTGTGCGAGCGCAGAGCCCCCGGGCAGGCGGCTTGGCAGCGGCGCCGTAACTCGATCGCAGGAACTCGGCCCGATTGTCCGTGGAAGGGAAAATGTCACCGCAAAGATCGGGGCCGACTGCTCCGGTCTGAACAACTGGAGCTTTTTGTTGTGGTTGAAGGCGCTCGGGTGTTTTCCCAGAGCGCGTTTGAGCGGGAGCCTCGCTCCCGAGCGCGGCTTTGCGCCCTGCCGCCCCGGCACAAACACCCTGCCTTGCTTCCACTGTGGTCTCATGTCTCTCCTCTCTCCAAACCAGCTTAGAAGAGACAAATGTTAAATTAGAGCATTCTGATCCCAAAATGAAAGAAAATCACTACGATCTAGGCGTGCCTTAAACTAAACAAATTTACTGAGCTTGGAGCAGGCATGAGTATTTCTTGCAGTGGCTTTTAAAGAGTTACTGTCTTGTTGTTCTCCATGTCTTTGTTAACTGCTGTTTTCATCAGGAAAAGTTTTTTAAATATATTTTTTTTCTCCTCCAGCTTTCTAACAAGTTTAACCTTTCAAAACTGTTTTACCCTTCCTAGGATTCTTTTTTGGGGGGAGCAGGGGGTGTTGAGGGGGAAAGGTTATAACATGGTGTTACACACTAAGTCATATCATAAAATACTTTGGCTGGGGCTGGCTCTCCAGTCGGGGAAACTTCTGAAGTTTTTGGTAGCTGTTCTCTTGGCAGCGCTCCCGGATGTAAATGGATTGGTGCCTCTGTAGGGAAGTTTTGCCAGACCTTTTGTTCAGCATCTATGGCCGTTTAGTTTAAAGTGTAGGTCGCTTCCTGGGACTTACCAATGAAACACACCTATTTCGGTTTTGTTAGTTGCACACACGTGAGGAAAATGCTTCCTTTCTCTTCCGATTGGAATGTGGGCAGAAATAGTGCAAAATTTGGTTTAGCTTTTTTTCTAACTTGCTTGCTTTCTTTTTCTGAGGTTTATTTTCAACATATATTACAAAAGTTGTGGAAGCAGGAAAAACTTACTGTTGTATATGAAATACTTCAGCCTCAGAAAGTAATACTGTAGTTTGATTTAGCTAAAAATGATATTGGGAGTGTGACCGCTTTTTTCCAGTGGAGGTTTTCTTAATGTGTCTTTTTATTCTGGGTTATCACTTGATCTAAGGGAAACATGGAGTCACAAAAACTTACATTGACTGGAACTCTTATTTCTCTTCATGGAAGGGCTTCAGATGCCTCATGTACGTTGCTTAATCTGGGTGGGTGTTTTTTTTTTTTTTTTTTTTTTTTCCCAATTTTGTTTTTGTAACATAAACAAACTCGTCATAAGCTTGGTAAAGAGCTCAGGTAGCGTAAGCACACAGCTACTGGCTACCAGCCTGGCTAAATAGTAGGGCTAGCAGGGGTCTCGTTACTGCAGAAATATTTGTGCCTCGTAGAAACGTGTGAGCCCGGTGACGCTGAAAGAAGAGCCCCTACCGGGGACTGCCCCCTACCCCGGGCCTGGTCTCGGCTGAGAAGGTGGCGCGAGGCGGGTGCCTTTGCAGGAGGCGGCGCGTGGCTGAGGCCGCTGGACGGTGCCCGTGGTCCCTTACCAAAGCAGATGTCCCTGCGAGTCTGGGAAAGGCTGTTTCACCTGCAGGCACGTGGAGTGAAACGAGGGCCATCCCACCGGTACTATAATGATTCACCATCTGCTTCAAGCAAGCCTGGGACTGCCAGTATTTGATACCACGTCGAGCCCTGGCCTTGCGCAGCAGCGCTCCCTGAAATCTTCTGAATCTGCACAGAGGATGAAACGGTGCTGGACTGCAGGGTGAAGTAGTTTTTCTTCTGCCCATCAGGTCTTGAAAACTGTTTGGAGTTGCGATCAAAGCAAATATTTTGCTCATGCGTAGCCTGACGTTATAAACAGCCTACCGTGTTTTAGTCTTGTTTCCCTGGAAAACTGGGAGCCTCCCGCATGCCCAGAACTTGAAAGTAGCAGTGGACAAGGGGAAGATCCCTGGCTTTCTCTGGGAATTCCTCCATTTCTCTCGTTTTTTACTGGTTGTGAATTACAAATCTCAGTCGTTGCAGTGAGATACTGGTACCATTTTCTGCCATAACAAATGCTTCCCGTAGTAGCTAAATGAGTTTTATACTCCTATAGCTAACTCCCTGCGTGTTCTCTGTAAAGTTTTTAATGTTGATGTTGTTTTCACCAGTTAGCGTTGTAGGCTGAAGGCCTCTGGAGTAGCTGGGTGCCAAATAGTTTCTGTGTCACACACTAGCAATAATAGTTGCCAAAGGAAAAATCAGTACAGCAAGAAAGCAAGAAGGGATTCGAGAGAAAGCAAAAAGGATTCACGAGAAGCAAAAGAAAGATAGAGGAACCTGAGAAGAGGTGAAAACAGGCATGAGGGAAGACAACTGAACCAGAAAGGAGAAATAAGATAACAAAAGCAACAGATGTGCTGTCAGTCTCTTTCTCATTAATTTTTTATGAAAGCTACTGTTAGGTTTATTATTCTTTTAAATTACTGGTGATTCAACTATGAAGAGCTCTGGAAATGCTTGTTCCTTTCATCACATGGATTAGCAAACTGCATTAACACTTTAGGCACCGGCGGACCAAGGCTACTCACTGTTTCCTAACAATTTACAAAGTTAAAAAATACTAGAAAATTGTCATCTCCTCTTATAAAGTTACATAGCTGAGATGAAGTTGTGTATGTTCCTTAGCACAGTGTTTAGTTAGGGCTTTCATTTTACTTCACGTGTGTTTGAAACATGTTGCTCTCTTGTTTTTCCCCTCCTGTAATTATTGTGCCGTGGTTGGAGAGGGAAAAACAAAATGGGTGCAGTTGTTCTGGTTCTTTTGTTTTCTGCAAATTGGTGGCTCCAGAGAGAGGCGGGAGGGGAAAGGAGAAGAAAGAGGAACACACAAACTTTGAATGCTGTTCTTCTTTATAAGCATAGTTAGTGTAGTTAATTGTCCACGTTTTTGGCACCGGGGCCCATTGCTGTCGGCTCTGCGGCAGCGGTGCTGCCCGTGACCCTGAACGGCAGCAGCCGGCCGAGCCCCCTGCCCCGTTGTCACTGCTGGTTCCTGCTGGCAGCGAGCTGAGCACCGCGGGGCCTGGAGCCCTCCCCGGCCCTGGCGCGGGGTCGGGGTGGAGGGAAGCGGTGGGTCCGGGGCTGCGGTGCCCCGGCTGATGGCCCTGATGGGGAGCAGCGCGCGGCCTGCGCCGCGGCCTCTGCGGTGACTTAAAGCTGAGAGCTTCCTTCTTTTCACAGCAACGTGCAGGGGTCATTTGGAAACGAAGCCAAAAAGCCCCCGCTTTTTGGGGTAGGTTTGAGCTTAGCATTACTACCCATTGCTGCCCATTTTTATAGGTATCTTCCAAGAATGCAGTTATCTATCTTGAGTGAAAGTGGTAACGGCTGCTTTGACCACAGGTAAATTTGCAAATTGTGTAGCTGCCCCACGCTGTGCTGTGTATTTGCAGCAGTTAATTTTTTCTTAAAATAAAATTCCTTCCATCTTCCTCAAGTTATTCTAAGTAAGATCAGAAAGAAAGCAGCTTAATTTTGATATTAGATGATGTTTCTTCAGTGGCCAAAGTCATCCTAAATGTGTTCCAGAAGCAGGGCAGAGCTGCAGGAGCAGAGTGTGTTTGGTATGGAGGCCTTGTTGCCACTGCCGTGAGCCATGTTGTCAAAGATGGTTTGGGTTGGTTCTCAGTTGAGATTACGTACGTAGACAGGACTAAAACAAATGTTTAAAAAATAAATCCTGTTTTACCCTAGTGTCGGTTTTTCCAAAAAACACAGCCCAGTGTGCAGCATTAGAGGCAAACTAGCGAGAACCTTGTTTAACATTAATAATGTGATTAATTTAGAGGTGTTGGGGGCTGGGGAAAAAAAAATGCAGGAGGGAGGGGAGTGGAGTCTGCTGGAAGGGTCTGTAGGCGAGAGGCCACTCAGAGCTGTGTAAACTGTTTTCTCCCCCCCTAGCTTTCCATTGCGCCAAAGCAGTTCAAAATGTTTCTGGTTCAGGATAAGCGACACCCCCCGTGGCCAGGCTGCGTCTCCCCGGGCTTTCTGTAACGAGGGTGCCTTGGTGCCGAGGGCCGCCCCGCGCTCGCTGCGCTGCTCGGAGGAGCTGCGGGTGACGCCGTGGGGCGGCTCCGTGCGGCGGCTCCGCTGCCTCCGAGCTCAGGGCTGGCTCCGGAGGGAGCGCCCCTCGGGTGGGTTTGCGCCGGGGGTGGCTGCGAAGCTTCTCGTGCTTCGGACTGGCCCGTGAAGAGCTCCCTGGTGCTTCTGTCCAAGCTCGCTTCAGATCTGTTTTCCTCTTGGAGTGCAGGACTTGCAGCGCTGCTCTAGACACGAGGCTGTGACTTATTAGTAGCCCAGTGAGTCACGCTTTCCTCCACTTCTTTGGGCTGTTTATTCACTCGTGTTTGCTGCGGGAGTGCCGTGACCCTGGTGCATTTATAAAAGTTTGTGAACCATGTACTCTTCATTAACTTAATGAAGAAGTTGGTGTCTTTCTTCATAGGTGTTTTACAACATTGAGCTGTATTTTGGTTACGTGTTCTACATCCTGTGAAGTGATAGCCGCAGGGAGATGACTACTAAAATTCTTTACTTTGGTGTTTTGAAATAATCCTTTAAGGCGTCTCCAGAGCTCAGGCAGGAAGGTGCCTGCTTGGGGACCAGCAGTGCTCTCCTCTGATCCAGGGAGCTGAGGCTGCTCCTTGTTTTTCTTGTGAGGATCGCTCCTGGACAATCTAACGAGAGTAGATCTTGAACTTCTGAAATGATTCGCTCCTCTTCTACCTCATTCCCTTGGTTCATGCCTGTTTCCTTACAGGATTTGCTCCTCATCTTAGCTACTACTTGTTTCTGCCTGGAAGATTATTTCAATTTATATGCAGGCAGAATAGGAGGATGCAGCCTTTGTCCTCCCAGGAGTTTACTGGAATCCCTGCGTTGCGTTTTTCTAGTGCTGGTAGGTATGGAGAAGATGCCCTTTTGTCACTTCAAATTTATACCCACCCACTGTGGGGGATCTCAAGCTGCCTGCACACCTCAAGCTTGTGACGTCGTCTATGGAAAGAGAAGGGTATTGGATGTAAGGACTATCTCATTTTAGGTCTAGGTAATTTTTTTATTTTGTCATCAGCACATTATTAGCAGCGCAACTAAAAGTGTAAACTGATTTCAGCTATAAGCTTTCTAAGGGGGATTCCTCGTGAGATCTGAGGCCTTAAGTACTGTAAGGCAACTGGATCACTTGGTGATGACAGTAAACTGTGCTCTTGACAGAGCCTGTTGGGATCATCCTTCATCTCTCTGCAGTGGATAAGGCAGTGCAGGTGTGCACTAGTGACGTTTGCATCAGCACAAAGCTAACACGAGCTGCTCAGTACTTCTGGAATGGAAACAGGGCCTATCAGGCAAGCAGTGCAGTCTGGGTTGGAAAAGTAGTTGGTCATGTTCATCCCTTGTTTTGAGGCACGATGATGGATTTAAAAAAAAAAAAAAAAAGGAAAGAAAAAAAAAACAGTGTAAAAGCATGATTGCATTCTGTGTTTGGAAAAGATTTTAGTCTCTGCTTGTATGAACTGCTTAATCACTAATCCATATGAGCAGTTAAAGATAGTGCTTGTCATTTGCATGTGCAATAGAGAAGGAAATGAACTAAGCACACAGGTATCCATCTGATTTTAATGTTTAGTTTCAAAAACTGCTAGTATGGTAGGTTTCCTTAGCTAATTCCTTAGCTATTTGTTCAGTATTTCATTAAAATAACAAATTTATATTTCAGCAAGCCCATGAAATTGAAAGAGCAAATTTGACTGTGTTTCTGATGGCTGGTGAGTTGGTACACATCTGTAGGGAAGTTTCTACTTAAGCTTTTCAGTCTTCTATGAAATATTGAAAGAAGTAAGAAATGGGGGTCAGAATGGTTGCTGCCATCGCACAACAACTGTATCGGGAATTAAGCTTTTCTCATCCCTACCACTGTTTCTATCAATCATTCAAATATCCTCTATTTAAGGAAAAAAAAATCCTCTAATGTATATAAAGCAAAATTGTAACCTGCTCTCTTCTAGGAAATACTGAAGCAGCAGGGCACTCTTCATGATGAAGAGAAAGTATTGCAGAGTTCTGTTGCAAAGCTTGAAAAATTAACTATGTGGTTAGATTACTGAATGTTTTGTCCATGTACTTGTTAATGAGCTGTCTAATTAAGATAATGCTTTGATTCTTTTTCCTTCACTTTTCCCCTACCCTGTGAGGAGACATAATTTGTGTTTTTGAACTGTAGAGTTCAGTTTTTCTGTTGAAGATGGTTCGTAAATGGAGGCGGGAGGGTCCCATCTCTGATCATCGGATCTGGTCTCGGGCACGCCAGGAAAGGTGGGACTTAAACTTTGCTTTAAACTGAAGCCAAACTGATATGAAAGGAAAAACCCAAAATCTGTTCTTGAGCTTTGAGCTTGCCATTGAGAGAGAAGTGACTGCATCTGAGCCATTAGGATTGTCCTCCATGTGGAATTTGTTTGCAGTGTGAGGGATGAGTTAGTGCTGTGGGCCTGGATCCCAGGTGCGGCTGCTGTTCCACACGGATCTCCCTTGCTCAGCCCGCCTCGGTGCGGCCACCACCAGCGTGTGCTCGTGGCAATGCTTTAAACACAGCCCCGCAGGCGCGGGCGTGCGGAGCTGCTTGTGGACGGGGAACGTCCTTTCCCTGTGCTCGAACACGCTTCGTTGCTGCTGTTTGCAGAAGCTGCTGTGCAGGCCGGGAGGTTGGAAGCAGGGCGCTGCTGTCTGTGTCTCTGCGCACGCTCTCTTGCAGTGTCCTGGCGCTTTTCTGTCGTCCCCCTGCGGTTTTGACCATGTAGAACAGGTTGTGTTTATGTGCAAGGTTCAGCTGTCGAAATCCAGCTGTCCACGTGCCTGCGTGCAGAGGCCGTTTCAAAGGTGCAATTGTGTGTGTGACGGAGTAGCGAGACAGATGCAGAAGGCACTTGTTGAATTTGTTTTCACCCTTTTCCCAACAGAAATAACTTGCTTCTGGCAGCGCAGGGTGTTTTTGTGCGGGGGTAGCGGCTGTGGCCGGCGCTGCCGAGGGAGCCCCCGGCTGCTCCCGCCCCCAGGGCGCTGGGCAGCCATGGCCGGGCCCAGCTGGGGCGGACGTGTTGCACCACGCTGAGAAATATTTATCTGCTGAGAGCACCGGCTGTGCGTGTTCTCATTAACTCTTTGGGGACTGTGTCTCGTAGTCCGTTCTTGCCCACTCTCATAGTGCACAACATGCTTTAAAATGTGCTTTTTAAGTCTTCTGGTAGACTTTTAAAAGCGAACCATTTTAAAACTGCAATTACATGTATGTTAGGCATTACTTGCACTCCTGCTGCAAAGCAGAATACATAGGAAAGGTTGGGATAGTGAGCTTGCCTGCAGCTCCCATGCATTTCCTTTGCGGTGGGTTGTCCTCAGGCTACAGCAATGCCCAAACCTGTTGCTGCATTGTTAGATGAGTGTTTTCCCAGAGTGCAAAGGCAGCTTGGAAGGGAAGAAGGTGGTGAGGAGAGTAACCCCCCTCTGTGTTCGGAGAGAACCTGCCCGCGGCTACTCGCCCAGCAGACGCTGTCTCTGTGTCTCCTGGGCGAGAGCGCAAAGTCTGGGGCGCCAGGGCCAGGTTGCTGTGGGGAAAATTCCTGGGCGTTAAAGCCCCATCCTGCACTGAAACAGAACCCTGTGCTGGGGGGGGGGGGCGGCTTCCTTGTGAAATCCCACCTTCCCAAGGCCATGAGGTCTCCAAATCCAATTTGCTGGGTTTAGAAATAAAGGTAACTTTGGGAACCGCAGCTCCACAGGCTCCCGGGGTTCGGGCAGCAGGAGCGGTGACTTGGCGGTGTGCGAGTCGTCCTGGTGACTCCCCGCGGGGCCCGAAACGCCGCCCTGCAGCGGCAGCCACACGGGGGTTCGTCTGTGCGCACTGGCCTAAGGGGGCTGCGCCAGAGTGACGGGAGGAGCAGTTGCCGCCGAAATGTGGACTTAGCCTGATACATCAGTCAAAATAACTATTGTGTGCAAGGAGAGGATTACAAGAGAGAAGTAGCAAAAAAAAAAAAAAAAAAAAAAAAAAAAAAAAAAAAAAAAAAAAAAAAAACTGCTCAAGTTAATAGGCCTGCCTGAAAACATGCAGGTAACGGGTTAATTAAGAAGCTTCCATGCTGTCACCCTGGGGCATGCACATTTTTCTTTAAATTTGCAGAGTCTGAAAACTGCAAATGGGGAATTTTCTCAATCTTTTTTTTTTTTTTTTTTTTTTTTTTTTTTTGTTTCTTGCTCTTTTTTGCTTCCCACCTTGGTTGGATTGGTTTAATGTTTCTTCACTCTTCAGAAGCAGTTGCTCTGACCTCCAGGGGGGTTTCAAATCATATGTTAAAAAACACTTATTTTTAGTATTAGGATAAATCATATAGGATTTACCTTCTCTGTAGTGCAGAGGGACTTAATACACCTAAAGTTACTTTCTGATTCTCTAAAGGGAATGCAGATGACTGTGCTCCCTGGTAACTGTCTCTGAGCTCCTGCTGTGAGACAGTTCCCTGCTACAGCAAATAATCATTTGTAACAGCAGCAGGTTCTCAGTTGAGAGACACTCTCCTCCTTTAGTTGGCTTAAAGGTTTTAACCAAGGAACTATAAACTCTGGTCTGGAGATAGGTCTACTTTGAGCTGACCTGTTTTCCACTGCAGAAGGAAAGAAAACCAACCAACCAACCTGTCCCCCCTGCCCCCCACCCCCAAAAAACCAGCTGATTTTAAGAGGCTTTTAGAGAGCTAATTGAGTAATAAGCATTTGCACATGCAGGTATCTGGTTAGGTGACATGGGTCCCGTTGCTACTGTCCAGCTGCAGCGTGAGCGGGGCGGTTAGCGAGCCGAGGTGCTGGCTCTTGGGGAGGATCCTCATCTCCGTGCTGGGAGCATTTGGCTTTGGCAGGGTGCCCAGGCACTGACGGGAATGGTAACTTACTGCACCTTGGCAAAACGGCGGCCCAAGCAAAGGGCTCCAGCCCGTGTGTTCAACTGATGAACTGGAGTCACAGGTCAGATATGGGTGGAAGCAGTCATGGAGCGTCAGCGCGGGATGTCCAGGACGTCCCTGTGCCTCCTACCGCTGTGGGCCAGGGCTACCTCCAGGAGCGCCCTTGGGGGGGGAGCAGGGTTGCAGGGAGAGGAGGAGATGCATGGGGCACAACACGGCCTGGGGCATGGCACGCGCTGCAGCACGTGTGCAGGGCTCAGCTGCGTTTGCTCTGTTCCTGCTCAGCCTTTGCCTTGCTGCGCCAGGAACGTTGCCCACAAGTGGGAAGGGAGGTGAAACAGCCAGAGCAATGATTTCTTTCTCTCTACCCCTCACCCTCCATCTCTTACGCACTCAGACTTGGGTGACTCGGATGACTCCCAAGAGGACCTGTGACGCAGGGCTCTGCCCTATGGTTTGTTCTAAGCATTGGATAAATTAATTGTTGCGACATTGCTCATCTATGACCTACTGAATCTTTTACCACAGACCGAATTTGGCGCCGCGTGGAGCTCTTGAGAATAAACATTAGGAAAGGTTTGTGCCCTTTCTCTTTCCTAATCCCCACGTTACCTAAAAAATAAAAAAGGACTTGCATTAAATCTTTCAGGAAAAGAATCTTGCTGCGTCTTTGTTTTGGCACTGACTGGTTTGGATAGGGGAGGGTTTTTTGGCATGAAGGTTAGGGGACACGTGAAGATGAAGCACAGGTATCTGCTTGGATAAGAGAATCTGCTGCGCTGGAGCTGGTGAAGGATTCCTAAACTGCAGCACCGTCTCCTATCTGCCGCCTCTGCCCTGTCTCCTGGCCCGGGCCTGGGGCCCTCGTCGGAGGCTGCTGGAGCCGTGGGCCGCATCCCGCGTGCGGCGGGAGGAGCTCTGGCGGCTGCTGCACGGGAGGCGGCTCCTGGGCAGCGGGAGCCGCCGCAGGAATGCGCCGCGTTAGCTGAGCCGCTTGCAAGCCCGGCCTTGCCTCTGCGCTCATCTCCCAGAGCTGAGGGAGCAGAGGGAGCTGCAGCAGTGCTTGGGCCCCTCGACCCTGTCCTCGCACGACAGTTGATGCGCTCTGACCCCACTGCGCTCACGCTCTGGCACCACCCGGCCTGCGAGGGCGGGTGAAAGGAGAGGGCTGAGAGTGGGGGGCAGTGGGACCCCCTTTCAGGAAGGGAAAGGAAAAGCCCCCTGCGCTGGAGACGGGTATGTGGTGTGTGACGGTGCCCCACGTCCACCCTGCTTGGCCGGCAGCACCAGCTGGGGGGCTTCAGCCCTACAGACTGTTTTGGGCTTTTTATTGAGAAGCAGCAGTAAGAAATAATGTTATGGCACTTGTCGTCCTTAACATGCCTGCCATGCCTTGGCACCGACTGTTTGCAGCACAGCATCCGGAGGCCAAGCAAAGATTGCCTTTTAAGGCCAAGAGCCAGTATGAGAATCCAGAAGAAAAAGTTTCCCTGGCATGTAGGGCACATTCTTTTTTCCTCCTCCTCTTAAATAAACTATTAGTAACTTTTAAAAACAGAACAAAAATGAAGCAGCAGGGCTAGAAATGCTGCCAAAGACATTTTATTCTGTGCAGCTTCCTTAGCACTGCAGTGTACTGACTCCTGGAGTCGACTCCCAGGGCAGGAGATGGGATGAAACTGAGGTCATGGGGGTCTATTCCAGATCCTGTGCCAGAGGAAATCAGAATGGAGATCGGCTTTAAAAGTTGTCTCCTTATCTTCTCCAAGCCCTGGAGAAACAGTCTAACCACAGCAATCTGAACGATTCAGTTGTAGGATATAGTGGAATTTGGGCTTGCTTTCTAATACCTCACACCACCTCCCTGTTGTGCCAGTTTTCCTTCTTTCTTTTCTTACCCCTTTGCAGTCAGGATTGGGATGTGCAGGGTTCATGGCCTGGGCGTGCCCGGCTGAAGAGCTGGCTGAGATCTGGGTAACGCTGCGTGGAGGGTCGGCACGAGGAGCAATGCTAATGCTCGCTTTGAAGTTTTCTCGAGAAATGAGAGAGCAAGTTTATCAGTGGTTAGAGGAGGCCAGTGCTGATGGGCAGGCTGAGGGCTGCAGGCCGCCCCCAATAGTGTCTAGCAGGCTCTGTGTCCTGGAGAAGATGATAATACACGGTATGCTGTGACAGCCCAGCTGGCCTCCCTGCCCTTCTTCAAAAAGAAAAGAGGAGGGGAGAAGCATCTAACCTGATCTCCATAAAGGTACAATATCTGCCTCTGACTTTTTCCCCCAAGGAAGGGCAGCTACAGTAATGTTCAAATGAAACACCCAATTTCCTTTCTCTCACTACCTTACAAATAAATATTGAGAGACCTTAATTACCAAGTGACTTTAAGGTGCATGGGGCTTTGAAGTTTTCGCTCCTTGTATTTATCTGAGCGGAAAAGCCTGTAGATTGCTGTGGAAAGTTGGATGGCTGCAGCGCGAGAATGGACGGCCCTGTCCTGTGAACACTGGCGTAGCCTCCTCCTCCTTTTCCATTGTTCTTGGTGAGTCGTAACTTTGAGCTCCAAACTGTTTCCTTCCTGCTGTGGATAGGGCTGAACTCCCAGGCTTGAGCGGACGGTTCCCAACCAGAAATCAACTGAGAGCTTCTTTCCAGTAAAGCACCTATGGCAGGGGCAGGGGGGAAGCAGCAGCTAATGAGTGAATGTGGTAACTGCTAACTTGCTTTTCTTATAAAGCCTCATCTTACATGGGTGGCTTTTGGGTTTTTCCCTTTGCAAAGAGAGTACAGTAGGAAGTGGGGAGAGCTCCCTTTTTTTCAAACTTTTTACACTGCCTCAGTTCCACTCACCTATTTGATTCCTTACCCGGAGAAAGGAACAGTTCAAATGAGAAAATCCACGTGACTTTGATGCTGAATTACCAGCCCTTTGTGAGTTTTCTCCATTACAGAACACAAGCTCACAAATGTGTTTGTATAAAGACTGGCCTATAAGATGCTGTTAAAACGCTGGCTAACAGTGTCTTTAATTCTATGTCGGCTGATGCTTTAAGACGCCAACCCCCATCCTCGCGCTGCCAGGAAAGTAGATTTTGGCAGGAGTCCTTCATGCTTTAATGCTTCATCTGTGGAGGATATTTTAAAACGTAACTTTTCAAAGAGAAAGGAAAAATTGCATGATGAAAATTAAAGGCCAGGATGATTATTATGTTCAGTAGTTAAGTAGTATGGAGCACACCCAGGTAAGGTAACTGTGGTGGTGGTGCCACTTCCATCTAATTCTCAGGAGACTGGAAATTCTCCACAAAAACATTTTAGTTGGGAATGTGGCATTTCAAATGACAAGTTTTCCACGTGAATTGTAGTGCACCACTTAGTTTACTTGAAAATAATTGCCCTAAACTTCAAGTAACTTTCTATCATTTGGTGAAATTTCTGTAAATTATCTTATTTTTTGACCTTTGGTAAAAATTTTTATGCTATTTTTCTATGCATTATTCAGTTGCAGGCTCTAATTTGTTCTCACCAGCCCTGCTTAAATAGATTAGATTATCTCATTTTGAGATAACGCTTCCTTTTAGGCCAAGTAAGCATCTTTGTCTTGTAAAGTTTGCAATTTTTCTATCCCCACTGCCACACATTTAAAATCGAATTTAAAATGGTGGTTGTTTTGTTTTGTTTTTGTTAAGGTTTGCAAATGGGGAGTCAGAGGGTTGCCATGTAAAGCTGTTAAACCTGCTCTGTCGCTTTCCTTTTGAAAAATCAACATGTTTGAAACCTGGTCCCAACTTGAAACAATTTTTAATTTTTTTTTAACTTGTCAAAGTTACACTTGTATGTGGTGCTTGTTTCTAAAAACATTTTAAGACCCATGTAACAGCAACATGGGTGAATTGTATGCGAGAGAGAGAGAGAGAGAGAGAAAAGACATTCTTCTCAGGCTGGTGAGTTTGGTGAGGCAGGTGGGACAGAAAATCATAATCGAAGCAGCATGACTTATCCTTAAAGAGATTCATTTTTTAGATATAGTCTAAGAAACTGTACAGCTTGCTGGAGATGACCGGATACTGTATTTGTGTTGAATATCTGATTGCCTTTGGACCTAAGGAATCCTGAATTGGTAAGGGAAATCTTAAAATTGCAAATGATCAGTTTAATAAAGCTTAGCATTTAGTAAATAACTAATATTTCCTGTGTGATCAAACTTGTAGTAAAATAGGCTTATCCAACCAAAAATACAGATGCCTGGTACAATTCCAAGGTAATGTAAACTAAACTGGGTTATGAAACACATCCACACAGATTTACTTAAACGCTTCCTCAATGTTATCATTTTGCTTCCCATGTGTTACCAAACAAATCAGAGCAGTTAGAACTGAACTGCATCTTTATTATTCACACTGTGAAGAAACTTTGAACCTTACAGAGAGCTTCTACTGTGAAATGGCGATAATGGTTTCATCCTGTGGTATTAAAACTAAATTAATGCCTGCATAGTGCTTTGAAGATGCTCCAAGGTGGTGCTTTTTCTTTTTTTTCTTTTTTTTTTTAAGACTAAAAAAGCACTGGGCTTTTCTGATCAAGAAGGAAATAAAATAGAGGTTAGAGAAGGATTGTGATGAAATGAGATGGTAAAGATACTTAGGCCCTTGGCATTTTTACTCCATCTGAACAAAGCAGCCCAGGAAGAGACCCTCGTGGCCCAGCTGGCCGGCCCCGTGCTGTGGTTGCCATCTCCGTGTCCTTCTCCAGTGAAGTGCCCACTCGCTTCCAGCCGCCTCATTTGCTCAGCAGGGTGCAAAGCAGGGTAAGGAAGCCCAGCTTGGAGCAGCAAATCTTAATGCACGTGCTGTCTCTGGCAGGAACCAGCTGTTTAACCTTCTTAGACACTTCACTGAAGTGACCTTTGTTGTGCGTCTCCCATCACTTTTCTCTCTCTGCTGCTTCCTCTTGGTGTGTGACTTGGTCTGTGGCAGCATATTCAGTTGAGTGCCTAAAACCAAACAAACATAACCTTATCTTGGGAGCTATCTGAGGAATTCGTTTGTGCTCCAGTTTACCTGTCAGTAAAAGCTGCTGAGTGGTGTATCCTTGGATTCCCTGGAGACTTTTTCCCCCTTAATTAGTAGTTAAGCACTGCTGGACAGGTTTTTGGTTTAACCTCTTGGATGACCTCCCACCAAACTGCTGCCTAAAAGCTACTCCTCCAGCTGCTCTGGTGATGCAGTTGAGGTGACATGTGAATGCTAAGACATTTTTAGTAGAATTCTCTTGAAAGACAAAAATAAACAAATTAATCGGGGCTTAATTTTGCTTCAGGGCCTGTAGGAGCAATATAATTTGTTTTGTGGTCTGATAAGACATTTAGTTAAGTTTTCTAGTAAATTTCTACAGATAATGGATTTGGCTTTCCTGAATAGAACAGTAAATTATAATGTTTCATCATTTTTCCTTTTATTGAAAGCAGCCTGAGCGAGCTGTTGGGGAATGTGCTTCTTCATACTCACTGATACCTTCTTCACCTAGAAGGGTCTTTTGGGGCATCTCTAAGCAATCGATGCAATTTTTCATATTTATATACTTAAGACATGAGAGGAAAATTTTAGGAAGGTCTATTAAATGTAATCACTTAACAGTAACACGGGGAATAAAGGATGCTTCTCTTGACACACTTGGAATCGATTCCAGGTAGATGGTGTTTTCTTACAGGCCTTGGAAGCAATTCTGACTGGAGGGAGGAGAGAGCAGGGGGAAGGAAGCTGACTTTTAAACTTTGAAGTTTTGGGTAATTCTAGAAATTGAGAATGTCAACGTGTGTATTTTGGTTTATGTGGAATACAGAACTACTATTTGTTGACTCTTAATAGTATGTAATCACGTTTCTGTCTCTTCTCCATAGTGCGGTAACACTCTCCTTTTGTAACAAAACACTTGAGTATTGACAGTTTCCAAACTAAACCCACAGCCCTACACTTCAGCCTTAGCACGGTGCTGTTCATGTTAAGAAACCTGAAGTTACAATCTGAGCTTTGCCTCCAGCAAGGAAGAAATGTGGTCCTGAACAACTCAAAATTTGGTGTTTTCAAGACTGGATTTTTTTTTTTTAGGGCTCTAAGCTCTGTAATGTCCCAATCCCACTGCATTCAGGTCATGAATATCTGCTGATAGAAACTATTTCTGTGGTTCTGCTTTAGCCCTCAGCAGCAACAAAAGACTTTTTTTTTTTTAAGGTGGGGGTCAGGGGGTTGTGGTGCAGATGGTCATTTGCCATTCAGGTTTCAGTAGTGTGAATAAACCCTTTGGTATAAGTGATCATGGGTATTTTAGAGCTTCAGTAATGATGCACATCAGTCAGGTATTTTTTGTTTTATTTTTGTTTGTATTTTAATAGATCAGAAGCTTTGGGAAGGGGCATATTTGAAAAGCTCTGATTCCAGACCAGGCAGTTGTGGAAAGACTTAGAGCCTGCCAAGCGGCAGCTGCGGGCGCTGTTACAACAGAATCATAGAATCATTAAGGTTGGAAGGGACCTCTAGAGGTCATCTAGTCCAACCCCCCTGCACACGCAGGGTCACCTAGAGCACGTGGCACAGGACTGCGTCCAAGCGGGTTTTGAAGATCTCCAGAGAAGGAGACTCCACAACCTCTCTGGGCAGCCTGTTCCACGGCTCTGTCAGCCTCACTGTTAAGAAATTTTTCCTTAAGTTCCTGTGGAACTTTTGCTGCTTCAGTTTCTGGCTGTTTCCTCTAGTTCTGTTGGTGGCCACCAGTGAAACGAGGCCAGCACCATCCTCCTCACTGCCTCCCTTGAGGTACTTATAGACACTGCTCAGATCCCCTCTCAGCACTTTTGCAGAAACAGGGAGGTCTGAATGAGGAAAGGTCCTGAGCAAAGATGAGGCAGACCCAATGCGCATTCTAGTCGCTGACAAGCTCACCTTGGCCTGCCCTCTTGCTGTGGTTTCGCTCCACATCTTGGCTTGGTGACAGACCGTCTCTGACCTCTTCGTCTTCCTCTCCCCAACTCCTCTCAGAAAACTGCTCTTGGCTGAATGGCACAGCATCACTGTGCCTTGACCTTGCTTTAAGTATCCTGAAGTAAAGCAAAGACCCAAAGGATATTCTAGCAAAATATTTCTGATCACTTTTCTCCCCAAACTGTTTAATGCGGTTGATCAAACCACTCTTTTAGGTTGAAGTGCTCTGCATGTTAAGAGAACTATAACCTTTTTCATTTTCTTGAATAACCAACTTACCCTGAATGCCTGACCCCACCTCCGAATAAGCCCCTAAGCAAAAGCTAACCCACCTTAAAAAAATAAAAAATAAAAAAAGGCTATTGTGCATAGACCTCAATGCTGCCTGCCAGAGGCCCAGCAGGTGTGAAGATGCTGTGCAGAATGTGCCAGGCCTCATTTCAGCAGCATAGGAGTAAATCAGCCTGTGCATGGAGTTAAGCAAATCAGTGGCCTTGAATGTTTTTCGTACTAGCTCAGGGCCAAGTGCCAGTTCCAGCTGGATTTGTGCTGATTACTGTCAGGATAAGGTACTGTGAAGTCTTAGCATGGTATTCCTGAAGAAGGAAGAGGTCAAATATGTTGCCTCATCTGGTCTGGCCTAAAGTGAGGTTACAGACTATTGAAGGAGATTGTTCTTTTGATGCTATTACGTTTTTCTTGAGTATCATCTCACATTCTGTGAAAAATCTTAAGTTTCAGGCTCAAATGTACCTTAAATATACATTAAAGCACCTTTGAACACCTTAAAAACAGGACCTCCAGCAAGTCTTCTTTATCTGGACTTCTCTGTTTCTTATCTATAGCTTATTTTTTACATGCCAAGGTTCAAATTAGATCTAACATTGTCAGAGTTTGGAGGTAAGAGTACCTACCTTGTCAGTCAGTTGTTGCTGTTCTACCTGTGCAGCCCTTCTGCATCGAACCTTAACACTGTGCAATGCCAGACTTGACGTGCCCTAAAACACAGGGAACAGCTGTGAGAATTGCCCAGGTTATTTCATTAAATAAACCTAAGAAAGAAATTTCATAAGCTGTGTTTGAACAGGAATGAACTGGAATGTTTTTCTGTGCAAAAAGATGGGATGGTCACAAGGGTGCAAGGACAGCTATGTGCTGAACTTATCTTTTTAAAGATAAGTTTCAGTTTTCATCCTGCACGTGTACCCTTAGAAAAGGTGCTCTGTGTGACAGACATCCTTCCTCAACGGTTCATTTCCACACTGCCTCTTGGAAATGAAGCGGGACTCTCTTCTGCTGACCAGAAAACTACTGTAGCGGTTTCTGCACATCTGTGGTTTATAAAAATAGGGCAAGTGGGTGAGCATGAATCATGCCACTGCTGTCATGACCGTTTCCTTGATCTGCCCTTGGGATGGCCTTCCTGAAGTCTTCAAGTCCATCTAGTCTTAAGTTACTGGTTAGGGAGAATCTCGTATGATGAGACTCAATGGAAGCTGAACAGAGCTCCTGAATATGCTAAGGAGATAACGTGTTTTGCGGAATGCGATTTGTCTGCTTTTGAACATCTAAGTGGAAGGTTATTTCAACACGCAACTCTACCAGTAGCCATTTGTTCCACATTTTAAAGGATTTAAACTGTATCTTTATAGCTCAAATATACTGGAAGCTGAGAAAATCAGTATTATTGTAGTTACCAGTTTCTTGTTGGACTCGTAAATGTTCACTTCTAGAGGACTTTTGGTGTTTCGGAGCTTGCAGGGCTGGAGGAGAGCTGTGTCTCTGCCTGAACAATGCCAGTAAAGTTGTGTGGAAAGAGCATTTTCCACCTGAGAAGGATCTTCTTGCAGCAGTATGTTTTCTGTGTCTCTTAAGCTCCCATTGTGCACGTGAAGCTAACTATGATGCAGCAGATCGTTAATATACTTCGATTAGAGTAGTTCCCCTGGCACAGAGCCACTCTGCTGTCACCACTTTTCACAGGCATAAGGAAGGGCTGTCACTCTTCCAAATAATTTGCTGTCCAAGCTGACAAGATAAAAGGATGCGGTGATCGAACAGCTCAGTCTGACATTTCTTATGCCAGTCAAAATTTTCACAACTACTTGAGAAAGGGGATGACTTCAAATAAACTTTTTTTTCTAAAACTTTATTTTGCTTTAATAATAATAAAAAAGGTAGAGGAGAGAAGGCAGGAGGAGCAATGTAGACACAAATATGTGAGTTGGAATAATTTGGATAAACTGATTCTTTTCAGGTTACTATGGCAGTTCATCAGCAGTGAAGGTAACCTGTTTTCATCTTTTGCAGGAAGTCCAAGGGAAAGCCAAATGGTAAAAAGCCAGCACCAGAAGAGAAGAAACTTTACCTAGAGCCAGAATACACAAAATCCAGAATTACTGACTTCGAATTCAAGGAACTAGTGATGTTACCACGAGAAATAGACCTCAACGAGTGGCTAGCCAGCAACAGTGAGTACTGTGAACATGCACCTCTGAGCCTGCTGTCCACACCCAAAAGGCATTCATTAATCAGCCATGGATTTTACTGTTTTCGGTGCCTAGAAAAGCACTCAGTGTTTAGGCATGCTCCATAATGCATGTCATTATACCTTGAGTAGTAATTAACATGTCTTGCTACACTCCAGTGTGCTCAGCAGTATCGAAGTCTTGATACATTCCCTCCTTTCTACTCCCTCGCTGTGTGCACTGTTCTGATGCACTGAGGGCATCAAAACGTTGAGCGTTCTTTTGAGGACCTTCACTTTCCCTTTGAAAAGTCAGCTAAACCTGCTGGTTCAACATGTTCCTGAGTCAAGTCCCTGGTTTTCCAGGAGGATTGTAAAAACAGGCAGTTTATTGAGACTTGTATATAAGGCAAGTTATGCTTTGAATCAGACTTTTTGGATGGATTTCTGCTCCCCACCCTTTCCGAGTTTTGGTGGAATTATTGTGAATCTAAACTGTAGTCAAGCTGGGGATCAAAAGAAGTGACTGAGTAAAGATTAGTATCTAATCTAAAGATTAGTATCTAATCTTTAGTCAGTCACTAACTAAATGCTGTATAAATTGCCCTGTGTATCTTGTTTCTGATTCACAATACTTTCCTGTGTTTCTGCTTCATTTGCCAATTCTAACCTGCAGGTATGACCCAGTCCTACTTATATTTCAACAGTATGTGATATTAGCAAGAAATTGCTTTAAACTGCACACTACGGAAGTATATAGTATAAGGGGAAAAGTGGGGTGCCTCTAAGGAGTATTAAAATATCAAATATCTTAGGAGATTCTTGGAAAGTGAAACATAATAGTTTTCAAGATATTATTTTAATTTTTTTAAAGGAGGTATGTCATGAGAACTAATAATGTCATTTTCCCAGCCACTTCTAAACTGCATTTTAAGTCTAACTTCAAAAGAACTCAGTAAATTGCTTGCCGTCAGCTTAGAATATTTGACTATAAAGGTAAGGCTAATGACAGAGGCACTTTCCAGTCTAGCTGCTTAGTGAGTAATGAGAGGTGATGCATCATGTGCTTTCATCTTAAATCAAAACAAGAGCTTTCATTCTCTGTACCTTTTGGTTTTGCAGTTCATCATTAGGCTCATTTAGCTAAATCATATTTAAACATGTATGCAAGCTCTGGACTCTGAGGTCACTCTACTTACTCCATTTAAATAATTGTCTAGGGGACAATCAGTATTTGAAAGTATTTTACACTTACAAATTTCCTCCATGTTTGTTTTTTAGCAACGACTTTCTTTCATCACATCAACTTACAATATAGTACAATCTCGGAATTCTGTACAGGAGAGTCGTGTCAGACCATGGCAGCGTGCAATACGTAAGTCACTACAGGCTCAGTATTTTACTATTGCAGAGTTTTCATCAAGTCTTGGGAGTTGCTTGGAGGTGAACATGGGAATTCAATGGAGTTGGGCAAATGGATTTGATCTCTGTGCTGAGGGAGGATGTAGCAGCTGTACATCCTCCCCTGCCCAGGGAAGAGATGTGGAAATAAGCTTTTGTGGAGGCCTAGATCTCTGATAATTCTTAGTTTGTTTTATAAGGTTATACCAGAGAGGCAAATGACTCTTTTTATAGCTTGGGTAGAAAGATAGAAAAGAAAAAAAAGTGAAACTGTCCTTATTGGAAACATTGTTGGGATGCTGTCGAAGGCAGAGAAGGATGAGGGATTGCAAAACCTCAGAGGGTGCTTCCACTAGCTGGAAGGGTGATGGAGCAGCAGGCTGCTGCTGGGTAACCCTGGCCTGATGCGAGTCCCTGGCTTCATGCCTGAGCCCCCAGGCACAGACGGCACAAGCAGCAGCTTTGCACAGAGTAAGGAAAATGGTTGGCACTGTGAATCTGTATATTTATTAATTAGTCCTTTTTAACATTGAGCAGGTGTCATTTATAAAAGCAAGTATTATACTTTTACTGTACATGGTGAATATAAGAAAGTTCCTATAGACTCCTGCTCTTGATTAGCAGAGTCATCCAGCCCATGAGATCCAGCCAGGGATGAATGAGCATCTTGTGCTGCCCCCCTAGTGTACGCTGATAGTCCCATTCTTTCCTCCTCTCACATTTCCTGGGATTTGATTAATGCACAGAAAGCTGAACAGTTAATGTTGTACATCAAACATCCCAGGGGATGCACGCGACAAAGCCAGACCTCTATTTTCCAATGCTAATTATGCAGTGCTAAAAAAAAAAAAAAATCTTGCTTAATGCATTGGGCTCTGTCATACATTTGATATTAGTATCAGGAGCTTTGATAGCACTCTGAGGAATGTAAAATATACTGAGGGTATTTTTGCATGTAAGAGCTGGAAAGATAACTGTCAGTAGAGAATTAACAGCCATTCTAAGGACTTTGAAAGCAGACTGGAACAGAGTTGTCTCTCTGCTAGGCCCAGATTTTATCCAAAGTAGATGGCCTGACCCTAAGTAAGAAATCATGATCAGGAAAATGAGTATTTTGTCAGCACTTGCTCCCAAGCTTTCCTGTGTTTTAATTCCTGGTGTAGCACTGGCTGTCCATAAGACTGAGTATGACTGCTTATTTACTTGTCTAATGGGCAAATAGTGTCTAAAGGGACATGGTGGAGTGGAAGCTGTGTCAGTGTTGCCCTGCTTTGCTGCAGTGCTTGCTGTAAACGAGTGCTTGCTGTAAGCAGCTGATGTCTGAGCATAAAGAAAGGAAGTTCCTGCAGGCAGCTCCAGCTGTAGTATGTATTTTTAGAGGTGAGGACTGACACCAAAATGTTGCTATCCTTTGTTTTGGAAAACTGAAAATTGTGCTATTTGGGAATAACAGGAAGCATGTCTGTGCTTGGGTTGTATTTAGCAAAATTGCACCAACCGAAGTATCTTCCTGTACTTGGGTGTGGATGACTGATCACGTTTGCAAACTGCAGGCTGAGTATTTCATTCTTGTCAAGCATCTGGTTTTATTGGAGGGGACAACAACAACAACAACCAAAAACCCATAACAGGTGCAATGATCTAGCTGCAACATGCTTCAATACAGTTCAGCTTAAAGAGCCCTGTTCACAGTTGGGTTCTCTCAGTACCTTTATAATCCATTTTGGATAATCCTTATCTTTCTTTTCTACCTATCCTAGCTTTAGCCCTTAAAACAAGTATTGTAAAATACTTTTTAAATCTAATTCTGACAATGATAAAGCTATATGATTCTTTTTTTTTTTTTTTGAATCTTGCTCTAAACAGGAAAGGTAAGCAGATGTTTGTTGTTTTGGAGAAACACCACTTGATACAGGTTGTCCTGTCACTGACCTACCTCCAGTTTATAGAGGGCACACCTAAGCATTAGAGTCGATCGCTCATTTCTCTGACAGACATTCCTGATTTGGCCTTCTAAGACTACATGATCTGTTTGTTTAAATATTTTCTACTGGATAAAAAATAGCATCTACGCAGATCAGGTTTGCCGCAGTGGTGCAGTACCTAGGAGGAGGAGTGCAGTCTGCCACTGTTATAGTGCTGGCTTGTTATGTAGTTCAGTGCCAAATTTTGCCTTCTGTTCCTCTCTTATACTTCCTTGCTCAGCTTCCCGAAGTGTGTTTTAAGTCCCACCTTTCTGATCTTGCATAAGGAGGGCTTTTTTATGGTCAAGATGTTTAAGTAACTATGGAGAACAGGTTACTTGTTCATTTACTTTGTATTCAAAGCCCATAGAAAGTACTCAATCTTCTAGTTTTTGCTGTCTTTGTTACAGGATTTGCTGGTAAAATAAACACGGGTTGCACTTAAGTATTTGGGGTAAATTTTTAACCTCTGAGAGTATCCAGCCAGTTGACAAACTGCAGACAGATGTAGGTTTCAGCTCAGTCAAGATTTATAACACAGCACAGCTATCTTTATAAGATGAGGAAGAAGATGCTTTCTCAGGGTCGCTTAGGCATTACAGACCATTAGTCCATTAAATGCAAATTTTTGTTGGGAAGATGGAATAATGTTGGGAGAAGTATCAGAAAGGTCAGCTATTTTCAAAACTTAAGGATGGCCTGAATGTAGGTTTAAGAATCACTTCTTTTGGTTGTTAATATGTTATACACCTGATTTAGAGCAAGTGATAATCTTTAATGCAATTTTTACTATTTATGTTTGCATGCAAAGCTACTTACTTAACAATTTCAGGTTTACTGCTGTGAGCTGTAAACTGGTTTTCTAGCTGACTGTTGAAAGCTTTTTGAAAGTACTTGCATGAGTAGAGTACCTAAGAGCCTGTGTAAGCGCTGTTGAGATTACAAAACTCCCCAAGCAGAAATCAAGGCAGGATGCAAAGTTTTAAGCAGGCTACTGATAGAGTATAACATCTCATTTCTATCCAGTGAAATCCCTTAATAGATAATTCTCCTTATCCACTTTCTTTTTTCTTTTTTCCTAATAAATCCTGTGCAGTCCTGTGCCACGTGCTTTAGGTGACCCTGCGTGTGCAGGGGGGTTGGACTAGATGATCTCTAGAGGTCCCTTCCAACCCTAAGTATTCTATGATTCTATGATTCTAATCTCAGGATCTCTTTTCTGTTGTTTATCTTGTCTTCGGTGACTCTGCATTATGGAGGTTATTTCCTTCAAAAATCTTTAGCCAAATTTGCATATCTTGCATTTTTTTTCCTCTGTGAATTCTTAGTGACTCCTTTCTCTCTTTTGTTAAATGTTGCTTTGTCCCTTTATCAAACTATCAAAATTATTTCAAGGTGCTGACAGCCACCTTGTTATTGCCCTTGTATTTCACACATCTATTACCCTGTTTCTTCATAACGTGTCTTTTCAGGAGTTTCTAAGAAGACTACTAGTTCTCCCTCCTTCCTTTCCGAAGGACACGTTTCAGCATTTGTCTCTCACTCCTCCAATTACCTTTTCTTTCTTAAATACTAATTTAAACTCTGTTCTGACTGAGCTTCTATGTATACAGTAGCAACTATATGATCTGTTTTGAACTCATCAACTCCAAACCAGGGTATTTTGCAGGAAAGCAGATAAAATATGTATCTATATAACATTTAAACTAAATTAAGATGCACCATTGGCTTTATATGTTTACCTTATTGTTTGTATCATGGGTTTTCTCTGTGAAACCTACAGTAATTTCTGCCTGAGTGGAGCTACAAACTTCTCATACTCTCCATACTGAGAACTTTAAATCAGCAAGAATTCTTGCTGATTACATATTAAATATGTAATCTTACATATTAAATAATTCATCCAGATCTAAATCTTTTCAGCATTTTTGAAAGGTATCTTTAAGCGTCGTCTTTGAATCATTTGCTTCCCATCCATTGCCTAATTTGGGATTTGACTGTCACAGGGCCAGCAGGGGGAATGCACTTAGATGCCTGTGCCCAGCTGAGCCCTTACTATCTCATAGTGGAGATACTTGAGCGTGGGTGGGAGCCGCTTACCAGGTGAGATGTTCACAGCACAATAGTGGCACCTCTCTTTCTCCAAGGCACATGGTGTTTCTGTCTATAGCACTGAAACACAAGGAGAACAATTCTGATCAACAGGACAATTCTTGAAGTTATCCCCTACTCTTACAGTTCTCCTCTTAAAATCCTATTTTGCTATAATTAATTTTTAAGGAAAGGCACAAAGAGTGGCCAGGAGAGTGTTACAGCAGATTTATTCACTTTTATTTTCAGATGTGCGCCCTGGCATAGTTGCCCAACTTTCATTTAACTAAAACCAAATTACTCACATTCCTTTTTGTGCTTAAAGGCAACTCTAAACTGTGCTATCTTGTAGTTAAGGATTTCTGCAGCAGGAGAAAATTGCTCAGGTACAGATAGCTCAGTCTGCTTTTGCTCCTGGCAATAAGCATGGTCTGAAGACCCAAAGTACTAAGTCAGACCTGCCTAGAACTGCTTTGCACCTGTTTGTTGCGGGACTACGCAAATGAGGTAGGCATGGTTTGTGTTTGTATAGCTCCTTACACATTGACTGTATAGAGAAAGTAAGCAGTGATGAAATACACAGTCCTCAGCTAAGAGCTCTTAGCTCCTGTGGTTTTCATGTACTTGCTCATCTCTTTTTGTCCTTTCAGCAGCAACTCCACCACCTTTACTTAATCATGTAAGAGTTACCAAGCATCTAATGCTGAAAATGAGTCTCAAGAAAAATTCTAAACTTTGGGTGTTTGCAGAATTAGTTCTTCGTTGTCTCTCCTCTCTCACAGTTGAGCTATACTGATATTTTCTGTACTGTTTCCTCTGCTTGGAGGCATGAACAATATTGTTAGTTTCCAGTCTCATCCTGTCCCCATGCCCCCTCCAGTCATAGAAGAATCTTTAGGGGCAAAGGAAACAAACCATAATCAGAACTTCTCAAAGATTTAGCATTTTCTCTTAGTTGCTTCATGACTGTTCTACTGGTTACATAAAACTTCATTCTTCAAGTGGCACCTGTAGATCCTTCCAGTTCAAAGTATTCTAGTCCTTTTATGCCCAGGGAAAAGCCCAACTTTTTACCTATATTTTCCATGCAAAATTTAGAAGAAAATGTGCTCAAAGGTGGCTAGACTTCCCACTGAAATGAAGTCTGTTTAATCCCTTTTGAAATGTGAATTGTTTGAGGAATGTCAGATAACAGGTCCTTGGTCAACAGAGCCGAGCTGGAGGTAGGCAGACAGGCAGGCAGAAAGCAGCAGCCCAGCTTGGCAGGGACGTGTGTAGGAAGTGGGAGGGAGGGGGCCTTATCTTCCTAGCCAAGCTTTGAGCCTTAAACCACTTCTTGCTTCCGAAGCGGTTAGCAAATCCCACCTATCCTGTGTTCGGAGGAAGGCTGAGACAATGGATTCTCAGCAAGCCTGCAGTGATACGGGATGGTGCCCAGGGCTTTGGAGGCCTTGAAGGAAAAGTTCAGGAACTCAGACATCTCTAATGGGGTGTAGGCAAAGAATAGGTTTTGTCAAATTCTTTTATCTGTAAAATGTTTCTCACTCTGCAGGCCTAGTGCAATAGATAGTTCTTCCTGATAACACTTTAAAGGTATATAAATTAACTATGATAAAAAAAAAAAAAACAGAAATAAAACGTCACTGCTCTTGTAACCTTCAAATTCTTCTCTGTCAGCTGCAATACATTATTAGAGAATGTTTCTGGTGTAGTTTGATGGCTGCTGTTAATCAAGATGGTTACACCTAAATGCTTGAATTAGTTGCTTTTGAAAGCCTAACTGCCGACAGCATTGTATGTCTTCTGTTCCTTAAGACCCCAGAACATGATTCACTAGTGGCACAGTTCAAAGGTACATTTGGGAGTTTATAAGCGAAGGAATAGAGTTCTGAGGCACACTGGTAGACATATGCAAAACTGTCCTGAAAACTTTACCAAAATTGGGTTTTGAAACAGGTTTTATGCCATTTAGAAGTGCTGCAGGTGCCTCAGTCCTTAGAAGCTGGTATTTTGGAGCCACCTTCCGTCTGTTTAACATTACTACACTACAAGACTAATTTATGTTTTGTGGTGCTAGTTAAGCATCAGAAGACCACGGATTTATGCCTTGGTATCGTTCTTGCTCTTTTTAACTAGTGATGTTTCCTCCAGAGTTTTATACACTGTGGTCCCTCAGTCTGTGGTTTTCACTACCTCAGGTAGGTTAATCTGTTCTAAGAAATCTACCTCCTCAGATGATTTTCAGCCCTCTGCAGATTTTGTCTGCTGCAGAAGGTGCCACTTGAGTGGGAGTAGAGCTCCTCTCTGTGGACACTTGCCAGAAGCTGCCTGTGCTTGATAGGGAGAAACAACTGGCTAAGACCAATTCAGGGCTTCTGATGTAGAAAGACACTGAAGGAAATCTCTTCTGTAGCAGGTATGATCTATTTTGATAATGTGGCAGCTATTGATTTTTATTATTTAGACACTAACCTCATTAGAGTTGAGCTGAGAAGGTGTAAATGCGGTAACACTTTCAATTCTTTCCACAGACAGTACTACTGGTATGATGAGCGGGGAAAGAAGATCAAGTGCACTGCTCCTCAGTATGTTGACTTCGTCATGAGTTCAGTGCAGAAGCTAGTGACAGATGAGGACGTCTTTCCAACAAAATACGGTATGTTCACCTTTGGACAGTTCCTCCAATGAGTCTTTGCAAATGCTACAAATAGGTGAAAGTTGGCATTCAGTGTATTGTTAAGTTCAGAGAACTTCCTCAAAATCTTTTTGAAAGCTAGATGCATTCTTTTGCAGTAAGACCTGTACTGTTGGCATATGAACTGGGGTGAAATCTTGTGATGCTCTCTCCCTTTAGCTGATGGTTCATCATCAGTACATTCTTTTCTCAACATTTTGAGATCTTCTAGGATCTGGTCTTGTCTTGCAGATTGTTTAAGCCCTCTCTTCCCCCCTCCTTTTTCTTTTAAGAACTGAAAAGCATCAGAGGAATGTAATGTTAGCTCAAACTTGTTAGATAACAAATTTGCTATGTGCGATGTCTTTGATTAAGGAAATGAAGTTACTATGGAAAAAGAAGTTACCACTGTCATTGACCTTAATCAGAGCTTAAAAACAGCTAGCTGGAGTCCCTTCAATAGATAACTGAGGAACTAATATGTACAATAGAGTAAATATTAATTTGGTATTCTTTATTTGTAAACATCTGGATCTGGAAGGAGGTATACAGTGCACTGTATGCCAGCTGCTGTTGATCTTTTGTTTAGCATATGCTTTGTAATTTGCTTGTTCAAGGACAATAAGGGTCTTTCACATGACTGCTTGCCAATGTGGCCAAGGTGCACTATAGACCACTCAGATCCTGTTGTGCATCACAGCACAGGATAGTGACTTTTGCTTTTCTGCTTGCATGAGTTTTGTTTTCAGTGTCACGAAACAGTAGCTGTCTGACATTGGCCATTCTGCTGCGTTAGTGTGTACAATTTGGACTGTACCTAACTATATATACCCAGCAGATTTTCTTGCTCAGTATTTCCTTCTTTACCCACTTGATAGAATTTTAGAAATGAGATGAATCAAGTAGTTATATAAAGTTATGCTGAGTGCTGAACCCTACACCAAACCTACATGCATTAGGTTCCACTGCACTACCTGTGAATTGGTTTCCCAAGTCTTTCTTCTCTCTGTGGGTAAAACGTGCCACGCCACTCCTGGACCAACTGGATGAAGACCTGGAACAACTACTCATTGTTGTGTACCCATTGTTAACAAAAGTGTTGTGGTTTTAAAGCATCATTACATTTGCCTCCTTATTTTTTAGGGTTTAAAAGATTAACTTCCAATGAAGTCCAACTTTAGATTCTTTTCCCTGAACTCTTGTAAAATAAATATGCTTTGAAGGCAGTACAGTGCCAGTGATCTGCCTGCTCTTCTAGATGGATTAGTTGCACTTACCTGCAGCACTTACCATCAGAAATGCTGCTTTAGGGCTGAAGGTGACCAGCTGGAGCTCTCATGGTGTCTCTCTGTCTTCTTGCAGGCAAAGAATTCCCAAACTCATTTGAGTCCTTAGTGAAAAAGATCTGCAAGTACCTGTTCCATGTGCTGGCCCATATCTACTCCTCACACTTTAAGGAGACTTTGGCACTGGAGCTGCACGGACATTTAAACACACTCTACACACACTTTATCCTATTCATCAGGGAATTCAACCTGGTGGACCCTAAAGAGACCACCATCATGGACGACCTCACGGAGGTCCTCTGCAGCAGCAGCGGGAGTAGCAGTAACGGGAGCGGCAATGGGAGCAGCAACAGCGCAGGAGCACAGAACCACGTGAAAGAGAGATGAGCCTTCCTACAGGATCAAAACTAACATTAAAGACAATATTATATATTTTGTATGTATATGTTCAGATATACATACAGGCATACACAACAATGAAAGCTGAAAGAAATTATGCTGCCACCACAGGACGTGTAGTCATATGGGACTGTACGGAGCTTTGGTTTAATGCCAGCTGGCGAGAAGTTGCACCAATCTTATTTTATTTTCTGTCCACTCCTTCTACCTGTTCAGATGGATGATGAGTGCTGTTTTTAGAGAAGAGCCAAGCTTGAGAGTGGGGCCACTCTTACTTTTGTTTTGTTTTTGTTTTGGTTTTTCTTTCTTTGGTCTTGAGTGCAAGCCCTCTGTCTTTCCAGGATGGTGGTCCTGGCATTTTAAAAATATCTATTATATTATAAGAAGTGACTTTTACTTTGAAGTGGCTTAAAAATGCAGATTTGTTTGTTTGTTTTTGGGGGCGGGGGGTTGTTTTTTTGGTTTGGTTTTACATAGACTGCCCCTCCCCATGCCAAAAACTCCTCAGTCAAGTGCATCTTGCCCTTTGCTAGCTTGGAATGGGAAGAAACTCCTGGCTTGACTAGAGTAGCAGCTATTGGGTTGCTACAGGTTGAGAGTGGGTGTGATCCTCCAGTTGTCCCCTCTACCTGGCCACAACCTGTGAACATGCAAGATGATCCACAAGCCTTTCTGCTTATTGCTCCTACAACATATATACTCTCCTCTCTGCTTCCCCCTGTCCTGCCTCCTGTTCCTGCAGGCACATACCTCTGTGAACAATAGCAGTAAGAAAGATCACTGGAGTCCAAAACCCATGTGCAAGGACCATCACCATTTGCTTCCCAGTGAATGGAGGCCCCAGGGGGGAGAAGGGTACATTGGAGTCAGTCCACCACCTGTGCTAGAAAGATGGCTGTTGGCATAAAATTATATTGTTGGCTTATTTTAGTTCATCTGTTCTATGATAATAAAAACAAATCTATCAGCCCTAAGCTTTGTTCTTGTGTTTGCAGCGTCAAAAATCTCTTTTACCACTGAATGCTGTTAGTCCCATTTTCAACTAGCTTTAGAAACAATTCTGTTTCTTCCACCCCGTAAACTAGCAGTTCTAATCAATTCCTTATGCTTTCCATAGTGCTAGGAGATGAACTCCTCCACAGGTAACTGCAGATAAGCAATATATAGAAAAGAAGGGAAAGTTGCCTGTTTCATTACATACTTGATTCTCCTGCGTATTTTGTGGCAGATGCTGTATGGATCTGGACAATGATACCACTTTTTCCTTCACATTTCCTTTTTTTGTGGCAGTCAGGATTTCCAACTGGGAAAATGCAAGATTTTTGCTTGAAATTGTGTTTCTACCAAACCTGCTGAAAATAGTCTCTGAGAACCACAAGCAAGTGCCAAAGGGGGGGGGGGGGAATGAGAGGGAAAAAAGAAAAAAAAGAGAACCAAGAAAAAAACATAAAGGGTAAGAAAAAGAGTGAGCAAAGTAAAAGCAGACAAGTAAAAGGAGATAAAAAAAGGTGCAAAGGTTGGGGAAAGGAAGAAGTCGTGAGCATGAGAAAAAACGGCAAAAATGCATACCAAGAGGGAGGAAAAAAAAAAAAGGTGAGAGAGTATGAGGGAAAGGGACCTCACCTCTACAAGTCCACATTTATCCACTGTTTGTCTGCAAATGGTTGTGTCCTGTGTAATTGCAGACAGACATCCATCTCTTGCTGACCTTCTCATCTGGGTACCATTAACAGGCCATCTGAGAGCATCTCTTCCCCACCCTGTCCTCCTGTGCCGCCTCCATATGTAGATGCTCCCAGTCATTCTTCTACTACACATCCCCTACACTAATGTCTAAAGGGAAAAGCTTAGTCATTCTTCGGTTTCTCAGTGGTCAAATAAAAGCCATCAGTGAGATCAAGGCCATTTATAAGGCCTCGGGGCTGCTTTCCATCTGACAATGAGCGCATACAGTGGGATCCAATCACAAGACTAATGTAAGAAAGCAACAGAAAGGACTGTCACCACAAAATAAGTTTCTTAGAATTTATTATCTGCTTGTAAAAGTCAGATTCCTAATTTTAAAAGGCTATTTAGACATACATTTTGGGGAGATTTTTTTTGACTTGAACACAATAGAGCTAAAATCTCTGGTGAAAATGGCTTAGATGGAATGATACTCAGTTTCAGACCACAACATTAGAATAAACGACCTTACCTTCCCCAAAGAGAACTGTTAGAGCCTACAGCATGACTGGGACTCGATTTTTTTTTAAATGCAAAGCATCGAACCCAATATTAATTCAGCTACCATGAGCACAGTAATGTGCCACATTACCTCTAAAGGAGCAAACTTGTTGACAGCTGCTGTGCTAAGTCCAGCTGCGGACATCCGATGCTTTTGAAAGCACATAAACTTAATCTAACAGGATAATATTTATATATTTTGCAACTGGTTAAGGAGAAAATAAATGCTATTGTAATGTAGTCCATCTTGTTTGTTTAGCAATGAAAATGAAGAAAATACTGAAATCACTGCCAGCACTACTGACGTTCTTGTCAGGGTAAATGCTACTTAGAAAGATCCACCTCAAGGCATCAAAGCACAAATCAGCAGTTACTGAACTATGTTATAGTAACACTAATGATCTAGGACCTGCTAAGTCTGCAAACCTGTTCTTTTGTGCTAAAGATGATGCAGTACACACCAACTGTTTCAGGTGATCTAGAAAAAAGATAGACACATAAACACCTGCCTCCTCACCTCCCCGGATAGATACAGTACTCTGTGAATGCTTGAAGACATGATGCACAATGGACAATTTCCCTGATGATCTAACTCCTGTTAAAAAAAAAAAAAAAAAAAAAAAAAAAAAGGCAGGGCAGGGAGGAGAGAAAGCACCTTGGTAAGCGCTAGGAAGCCTTAAAAACTGCCATTAGCTATTCATACCAGCTCTGTACTATAGTAGTCACATGCTCACCAGCTCTATACAGTGAGAAGAACCTGCATCATGCCAACTCTAGAAAGTAAGGTAGGAGTAGCAAGATGTAAATCAAACATCTAATTTGCACTGCAAAATCAGATACACATGCTTATTTCTTGACTGAGAACTGTGGAAAGTTAACTAATCAAGTCTGAGGTACCACAAATGACATTCTCTTTCTATGTTTGAGCAACAATCGTTTAACTGAGAAGCTGGAGAAAAATTTGCTTTGTTACCGAATGCTTTCATGATAAGTGCATCTGAACATAGAGCGTTGTAGTCCAGGTCTGAGTGATCACCAGTTCTATCCAAATGTGCACATACTAGGCTGCTACTGGAACTGATCAGTAGCCTGAAGACAGACGCTATCGGATAGTATCGCCTGATCAGGCAACTAAAAGTCTGTCAAAGAAACACGTGATACCATTCAAAAAAACAAACAAACAAAAAAAAAAACAAGCCAGTTCTAATGGAGCTCACTGAGAACACTGATCATGCTCATACAAAGCCACACTTCAGCAAACAACACTTCAGTCAGCTGTCATGTAACTTGTACAATCCATAGCTCGCTAGTTTATCTGTTAACTGAAAGACTAAAATCCAGAAATACATTGTCCTTATTTATACTGAGGACTGAGAAAGAGGTGGTTGTTTTATGCCCAAACCTGCTCAGCAAATGGAGCCAATGTTTACACCCATTGCACAAATGTCTATGCTACTAAGCTACCCAGGCTAAAGCAAGCTCTATGCCTCAGGCACTGGCAGCAGTTGCAGTAGAGTTCAGTATGGCTAAACTACCTGTGCAGCGGGGCGATACTAGCACACATATACAAGGGCCGTACCTTAATACAGAATGATAAAGCTGCTATCTTTACACGCTGTGGCTGCAGAATAGACACGTCCTGACATTCCACACAGGTCCAAAAATGAAATAAAATAAGCAAGATGATAGATAACAAAGCTGCCACAAAAACACTCATATTCAATGTGTTACTGGGACTCCATTCTTTATGTGGCCTGAAGAACTGCTCAGCCAATATAAACAGTAAGACCTTGCAAACAGAGGCTACCAACCTAAACTCAAGGGAAAAGAGGAACTGTTTTCAGTTTCTGGTCAAGTGCTTGTCCAGACTAGAGCATATTCACTTTTTTTCTACCAAAAAAAGCAGACTTACAGACTTGAACCTGACCAGAGATATATCTTAGTCTATCCTCCTTTCTTACTCTAAGTAAGTTTGGTCTCCTACTTTTTTTAATTACAGCTAAAGGAGTCATTAAAATACTCTTGTCATTTTCTCATACAACAAATAAAATGCTGTTAGGTCCTATAATACAATATTTCTCTTCCTCTTTTAATGGTTCCCTGGGTAATTCAAAAGGAAGGACAGAAAGAGCCAGGGCAAGACAGCCTTTCTGGCTCTGTGGATAGCAACCCTCCGAGACGCCAGTTCATATATAAAAAGGTCAAATGACATCTCACAAAATACTTCTATTTCTGTGAAGCCAGCACTTCACCTGACACCAGCAAGGTTTAAAAAGCACATGCCTGAAGCAAGTGCTGCCCGCAAGGAGAGGAAAAGGAAACCTCAGCAAGGCACACAAACTGCTCTTTCGCGCTAGCCATTAATTCAGCTATCACGCTGAACCAATGAAACAGTCCTGGAGCCCCCTGGAAGGGAGGCCCCTGGAGTCCCATTGTGTTTTAACACAGCGTGTGAAGCACCCACGAAGAATCCTGAGTCAAGAGGAAGCAAAGTACTTCCCTAGCAGCACCCAAAGTCCATTAGACAATCAAGCATCATGAATGCCTAAAGTCATCCAAATTTTCTTTCTTAGTCAATTTGTGAGTTTTATTTCATTTTACTGTGTGTCATGCTGGGCTCACAAGGGCAATGGCTGGCTTTGGATGACCAAACATGATTTTACTTTGCAAAGCAGAACTACATTGCTTTCTAAAAGCTTTTCAACAAATCTGGGGACACTGATACTACAGAATATTTTTAGAAATGCCTACTAAAACAAGTTATTTTTATGAATAAGGTGAACCTTACGCTTGGCTCCACTTACGGAGAGTAATCCAAAATAGAATTGGAAAGTGAAACTGAATAATCTCAGTTTTTTTTACAGCTACATTAAAACTATGCAAAGTCATGTAAGGCAGGTAAGTTCATCCTCACACAAAGCTCAGCACTAAAGCAACAAAAAAGAATTGCATAGTGTCTCCTGAATCACCAAGTCTGATTCCTTGCAACTACAAGCAATTGTGCCATAACGGTTCAGGCCAGAGATCTGCCACAGTCTGCATCTCAGTCCTGGCTACGAATTCCCCACTGCACACTGTGACGGGCTGAAGATCAAATGCCGCACTCGTAATATGCTGAAGGAAAAGAACAGGATATGCTCAGGGGATGGCCAGGAGCTGCCCTACTCAAAATTAGTTGGCAGAGCCAAGCCCGACCCTCCCGACTCATGTTTGCTGTACACTCTATATACTGGGCTATTTGGCAAAGGGAACGGGGCAGAGAAGGTGACTCCAGAGGAACTGCTGAAGACGGAACACCTACCTTGCACATGCCCATGAAACTGCTGCCTGAGATGATTGTCTATGACTGAAATGGAAGTGCCAGGAACAAGCAGCTCACTTTTGGACTGGATGCGATCCCAGTGCAGGTTTTATGAATGTCAGTCATTGCCCCGGTGACAGTTTGACATCTTCACAAACCTAGTCGTGCAACACTGGTGTTCACCATTAGGTAAAAGTAGGGCATCCCAGAGCCACCATTCTTCTGTCTGCATCAAACCACTAAGCTGAATTTAGCAACAAGATGGTAACTCCGTGAATGAAGTTAATCTTGTGGCATAACCGCTGCTTAAATGGAAAGCACAACAAATATTCCAATCCACCATGGGATTTTGATTGGATTAGAAGCCCTCTGTGCTTCATTGTAATCTCCCTGATGAAGGCAAAAAGCAAATTTACAGCTGGAGAAGAGAGATTAGAAAAGCCATTAGAACAGATTAATTATCTGTTATTATTGGATTAACATTCATTTCTGATCCAGGTATTTCTCAGACAAATAGCTTAGGTGGTTTATAAAAGGGTTATTTTATGTTGCTGCTTTTAAAAATGACTTAAAAAAAACAAAACAGTCTAGCCAGTGAAATGAAACATACTGTATTTGCAATTTTTAAATGCTGGATATCCAAAGAGAAGCAAGTTTAAGCAATCACTTCATCTGCCTGTCCCTGTTTTTTTGGGCTAGCCCAAACTTTGGAACTGTTGGCAGAGTTTAACCAAGCCTGTGAGAGGTAGTAATTTTTTTTTAACCTGTTCTGTTTAAACACACAAACACTGAGGGGATAGAGTCTGCAAATGAACCAACTGCCTGAACATGGGAGCATAGGCTCTGTTTTTTCCCATGTTATTAGATGCTGAGGTGCCTACACAATATCACACACTCATAAAACCTGCCAGCCACAAAGAGCCAAAATTCAGTCATGCACAAGACACAATCTGTATGAAACCTGGCTTCCTAAATTTAGCCACTTGTTTCGCAGCTTATACAACTGAAACACAATTAGCACGACCCAGACTTCCTCTGTATTCCCTCAGTCTACACATGCCATGTTGGATCTTAATGTTATATCACAAAAGAGGGGAGAAATACCAACACACCTTTTATCTCTGTATCAAAGAAATGTAACTTTTATTTGCATCTGAAGAGCTGCTCTGGGTTGAGGTACTGAGAAATGGAAGAACTTGTCTTAGGGAGACACCATCAAGGATTTTTGAAAAACCTGTCCATTCAGGGGTAGGAATGTTCTGCTGCTAGGATAATCTCACAGTTAAGACATGGATTCAAGTTCCAGCCCAAACCACAGACTTCCGAAGTACCAGAGGGCAAATCAATTTCTCTGCATCTCAGTTCTTTATCTGCAGACACCTGTCTTCCTCCTCTTTTGTCTGCCACATTTAGGGACAAAGCTGTCCTTTGCTGCATTATGAAGGAATATAATAGACCAGATGCTTGTTTTGACCACAGCTTTTACCTGCTATTGAAATACCCTTTTAATAACGTGCCACTGAATCTAGCTGTCCAGGATCCAGGACTAGTGGGCTTTACATGACCTTCTCCTTTTGAGAAGGACTAGGCAACGCATGGCCTTTCCCCCAGGTAAACACATATTGGTGTTATCTCATTTCTCTACCCCTCTTCCATGGACAGGCGGAAGAGTGGCAGCTGTAGAAGTAGCCAGTATATGGGGAGGTTTGTAATCATCCAAATGGCATTAGTAAGGCATGTACTTACAAACAACATCACAGCAATGGACTCTGCCCACTAGCACTCAGGCCTGGGGAGGTTATAACCCTTCATTCTAGACCAAGCCAGGACTCATTTACAGGCTCTTGCTGATTTTATCCTACTGCAGCTCTGTTCCAACATCTCCCCAGGATATGAAGCAAACAAATGGAATCAGATACTGTGCACACAACCACCACCTGGGCCAGGCTGAACAGAGATCAAGCACAAGCCACCCACAGCTCAACAAGTAGCTGGCCCTTTGCATTACAAGACGGTGCAACTTTCAGGAGAGAAAAACACTCTGCCCCCGCCCCACCTTTCACAAACGAGATCCTTTTGCAGCACCGCTCTTCACTCTGGCTTAAAGATAGTCAGGCTCTCCACTTTTTTATGCCCTTCTAATGCACATTTACAGGACAATTGTACTGAAAGTGGAGTTTCATGTTACATTTCCCGCTGCAGGTCTGTATGATATGGCAGTCCACATCCCTTCATGTGTATCGGGAAAAAATTTATTTTTAAAATAGCTGGTGCTGGGCTACCAACCAAAACGAAGCCCCCAGATGCTGTTAACAAAATTAAAAGGTACAGCAAAAGGACAACCAAGCTTAAAACTGCTCTTTAAAAAAAAAAAAAAAAAAAAACACACCTCTTTTAGGCTCTCATTCTTCTGCAGTGTAAAACACTAAACAGACATAACGACTTTAAAGCAAACACACTTTCATTTATGACACTCTTCATTTCAACATCAGAAGGGAACCTTGCAAGCCATTGCTCTGATCTCCCATGTATCCCAAGCCACAAGATTGGCCAAAATGAATCCTGTGTTTTGAGACATTGCTGAGGAACCTCTGCCAGAGCAACACCACTTTGTCTGAAGCTGACAGCTAAGCCAAAAAAAAAAAAAAAAAAAAAAGAACATTTTCCCTGGAACTAATCGATAACCCAGCATCTGTGTCAGCTGCAGTACTGTAACCTGAGATGACAAAACAATTTGGCAAAGTTATAAAGAACCTCAAAGGCAGAATTGAAGCCCCCTACTCAGAATTGTTCCTTATTCAGGGCTACGAATGAGGAGCTGGCTCAATACAGCGAGGGCCATGGCCTTTTAAGGTGATAGACTTCTGGCAGTTGAAACTACAAGTACTGTTCTGTTGTGGAACCTGTCCTTTCTGTGTCCTACTGCCATTGCATTGCCATGAAGATTTGACCAACCAAATCTATTTACCCAGTCTTTTCTAAGGGAAAGAGCAGGGAACAAAATTAACTGTTTGAACATCCCAACCACAGCATATATATAAAAAAAAGCACATCACATACATAAAATAAAAAGACTTACTGCAGCATCATCACTGCCAATGAGGTGGGGATACAGTGTGGTAAGTGCAGGGAGTACTGCGCCATTGGGCAGCTTGCCTCCATACCATTTTGGATTCCAGTGGTATCAGAAGAACCTTCAGAAAATGCAGGGAACTTGCTAGTTCTCTCTGTACCTGCATGGCTTCCTGTTAGTTGCAAGGAGGCAACCATTTGTATGCCAGGATTTTACGGGAACAAAAAGCAGATGACCAGAAGCTGGTCTTACTAGCATACATCCCTGGTGACCCATGTTCCCATTCAGTTTTAGGCTACTTATTTTAAATTGTCTTAAGGTAAAGTGGAAGACTGATTAAAGTTTATCCACGAAAGGAGGGAATCACCTCCAAGGCAGGGAATATATGCTGCCTTAATCAAGGCAATTTAACCTTGAAAAAATCAATCAATTTAGCTTCTGGAAACTCCAAAGCAGCAGTGAGCAAGCCAGTGCTGCATCACGCAGTGATACTTGAACCACCCGCACATAAGATGGCTTAGGTACTGAATCCTCTTGAGCTACACTAGAGGTCTGCCAGCTAACTCAGCTCAACTACTTCCCACACCCAAACCTGCTCACCTACAGCAAACTCAGGCATCTCTGAACACTACAGAGTCAGATAGTTGACAGAAACAGGACTGAAACAAACAAGTGAAACATTGTGGCCAAAGTCATAAAGCTCATCAGTTCCAGGGGAAAAAATAAATAGCAGATTTCAGTTCTCCTACATGAGAGGTTTCATTTAGCTACACCCTCTGCAATGTCAAGTCTCACACAATGCAGAATACATGCACTGCAAACATCACCCTTGTAAAAGCTGCACAAACTTCAAAGAAGTCTCCTGTTATCAGAAACAGGATCAGCACAGTTCCTCTCCCTGGTGGAGGCAGAAATTCACAGCAACCAGCCTCCAACTCTATGCATGCAGCTGGATCTGCTGCCCAACACCAAACAGCACTCAGCCAGCAGAGAGGCCTGCTGTGCAACCGTATCCTGCCTAGAGCTCCCGGCACACATATGAACCGCTCACACTACCTGATAGGATGAGCCCTCAGAAATGGCTCCTAGCACCTTCTCTTGCTGACAAAACAGACAATTTTGCTGGTGGGTGCCAGCATGCTGGGCACAAGCGCAGTGAGCCTCCTGCGGCTGTGCTGCCGCGGCAGCTCGGCACTGCAGGCCGCTTCTGCGAGCCTTCCCTCCCAACCCAGGGGAGAGGAAAGGATCTGCCACTCCACAGATGGCAAACAAGGGTGCAAAGAAACATGCACAGGGAATTTGTAATGGGGCAGCCAACAGAGCTCACTGTGGCCAGGTGCCACAGTCATCTCAGTTTGGCTGTGGCAATCTCAAAATGAGCACTGACCCCTCCACCACTAACTCTGGGTATTGTCACTTGGAGCATCTAGCCCTACCAAGCTAAACAAGAGACAAATGTCCTTGTTTAACTGCAATTCTCATTCATCCAGATCCTGGCCTGACATACGTGCTGGGGCACTGCCATGGCTATTAAACCTGTGCAGCACCAGGAAAACGACAAGCTCTCATGTCAGACAACCTGCACACTCCAAGGAATTAGGACTGTTGAACTGCTAGAAAGTATTAATAGTTTACTAATACCTCCCCTCATCACATTACACATTTTGCTGTAAGGCAAGCAGTAAGGAAGGAGAGTTTTGCTACCTCTGTCTCTTAGGTATCTGCTCTCACTTAAAATTATGGCAGAGCAACAGGCATCTTTCTTAACTAATCTCACCTAGTTCAATTATGCTTTCAATCCCATTTCTGTGAAGTACTGACATATCTGTGTCACCACTGCTCAGTCATCCTAGTACCAAACACCTTCACAGTGACAGGTTGAGGATAACTGTTACTTAAATCTATACTGTGGTTCTCTCTAGGAGAATAAAACCAGTAGTTTAAGACCAGGATGCTAGCAAGCCACACCACATGCCACAAACACCTTTCACTGAGAGGAGAACTGGACTCAGCAGCACTCCAGAGCTACTTCTGTATTACTTCAGTGCAAGCAAAATGAATATTCCTGACCCTCACACCGAGTATGGCAGCACCTGCATAGCTCACATTCACATATCTCAAAATAGGGAGCCAGCAACACATGACAAAGTTGGTATGTTTTAGACAAAATGCCAACTTTTCAACACCTATTTTCTGCTCTTCAACTGGCATAAAAAAGGAAAAGTCTAGCAAAATTGCCTGCTTGCACCATGTTTTTAACAGTGACTCTCAAGACACTTTGCAAGGGAGCATGTGTCACTTCTTGTCTTAGCCTCTCTATTCCTAAATGGTACCAGAGGCGAGTTGCCTATTGCCACCCAGCAGGCAGACATCTGAAGCCAAATAAATTATAGTCCCCATCCAATCCTCTTTTCAGTAGCCCACACAAAATCACAGCTGTGGGGAGGCATCGCAGACCATCAAAACCACTGGCCTCAAGGACAGGGCATAAGGAGCAGATTTTGATTCCAGCTTTTCCTATAAACCTCTGTGCCTCTGTTTCTGCTCTTGCTGTGTGACTGAATGCTGAAACAGAAAGCTCTTGAATAGAAAAATTTCTACACTGCATTTATACACAAAAGCATATATCAGAAACACTATATGAGAGCACAAGGGTTCCTATATGAAGTCTCAGTCACAGCTCTATCAACACAGCCCTAAACATGGCCTCTTGCATTTCCTCAAAGCATCCCTAACTTAAATGGCCTTAATAAATCTCCCCTGCATTCCTGCACCTAATTGCTAGCAAAATTTGTATTAAAAACACGGTGATTCAGACAGAAATCACTATTCCATTGTACTATTTACATAAATAAAAGGCATGGCCTAAGCAACTGTTACTAACAGCATTATGCTGGAAGCTAAATCTAGGCATATCCAGTGAGGACACTCAGGTATTAGACAAGAGTGGCTGTTTCAGTTTAGCTTCTTTGAATATGAAAACTGATTATACTTTAAGAACTAAGATGCCTCACAGAGGAACTGCCAGAACAGACACTGTAATCTGAAGTTCACGATCTTAAACTGAGTAACTTCCTCAAGACTCTGTAAGATTTTTCTGTAAACAAAAAGATTTTTTTTTTTAATTTCACTATCTGAAAGTATTTCCTACATCTACAGTTGCTACTTTTCTGGATTAACCTCTTTTCCTTCCATTCTGAAGAGTGGAAAGACACCACACTCTCAAGGCTACACCAATACTGCCTTCTAGTTCCACACTTGTCCATACTAGAGATGAAAGTCAGCAGATGCACAATTCCCACATAAGGAGAAGGTCAGTAGAGACTGAGGAGGAGAGAAATAAATTTTTCTCTTCTTTCCAGTTGTTTTATCTGGAATAGGTTGTCCCCAGAGGCTGTGAAGTCTCCAGTCCTGGCAATATGAATAACCCAACTAGCCATGGTGTTCAGCAACCTGCTGTAGTTGAACCTCTTCTAAGCAAGGAGGGAGATGAGAAGGTGGGTAGATGATCTCAAGATCTTTTCCAACCTCAGCAATACTCTGATTCTGTGGTCTACAAGCAGTCTCCTCTGCCAGGACAGAGGACCCTGACTACAACAGTTACAGAAACACTCACCCGGACTGCAAGCACACTCTTCCCCCTTCTAATGCTGCTTATGAGAGCTTGTATCTTCCCTGACCTTGAAGCTGCATTATCTGCTTTTGCTGCAAGAAGGCGATAATAGCTCCTGACAATGGCAAGAGTCAGCTCTGAGCCGGTGGAACAGGAAATCCCATTTCTCAAACCCTTCAAAGCCTGCCAGCCTGCCTGGCACAGTTCCTCTCAGCAGCACTCAGCAAGATTATAGCACTAAAAATAACCCACACAATAAATTGTGCATTAAGAAGAAAGGACTTGCTCTCGATGTAGGTTTCCCTTCCACTCGTGGCCTCGAGTGTCCCCAGCCAGTTGAACTGCTAGGGTTTTGTTCTCTAAGTTAAATAAAAGCTGCAGCTGCTGAAGTGGTTTTAAATAAAATAAGAAGATTAAATAGTACAACAAACAGCTAAGATATTTTCTGTTTCTTAAACAAGTGCCTCCATCTCTTCCATGTTGCTTTCTATAGTAAGAAACTCAGAACTAAAAATCTTCCTTTCCAAAACACTCTGCCACGCTATCACGAGCATGTATCACTTTCAGCATGTAGCTGAAATGAAGCAGAGGTATTTTAACTAGTCCTGCACATTAGCACATAGAGGGTGATCCCCATGAGCTTTCTGCTGCAGTATTTTTAAGAATATCCAAACCTTTAGGTTAAATGCATTGCCCATAGCAGCAGGAAAAAGCACAGACTGCATCACCTGGTAAAAGAAGGTGCCAGCACCAGCTCTACCTAAAGGCCTTACAAAAGTTTTTCTGATTTGCAAACACTAGTTCTTGCCTCTGCCTAGAGTGGACCACTAAGGCTCAGTCAGTTGTGTAAAATCTGTTTCTTAAAGACAACCTGACTACAGAGAAAATTTTTATGCACCACTTGCAAGGCTTGGACACTCTGCATTCATGCTGTCAAATAAACGCAGCTTCTTTCACAATCCCAGACTTATCTCCTCATGACTACTGCCTCTTCAGCTCATTTGTTGAATATACAAATTTATTGTTTACATAGTGCATGACAAGCACGGGTCCTACTAATACTAGTTCACCCTCAGCATAAATGCATTCTTCATATATGTACGTATCTAAACAATGCGCGTACGCACATGTATGTGTGCACAAACAGAAAATGACACCTAGGGTCTTTACACACTTCTGTTGTCCTCAAGAAGCACCTGGGAGGTTTTATGGTGTGTTATGTTACACAGAGTAAATGAGACAGATGAAGGTTAAACGTACAAAGTAATTAGGCACTGTGCGTGAGTGGCTGGGCTCTCAAAGATCAGATGAAGGACAGGTGTCACAGCTTAGGGCATTTCATCAGTCATCACCTGCTACATGCAGTTTGGACAATGACAACAGCCAGCACCTGACAGCACTAATAATCCAACTACCTTAACCACAGAGGTACCTCAAAAATCCTTTGCCTCATTTACTACTTGCCTCTTAAGGCACAAGAAAGACGATATTCTGCAGAAAACAGCTTAAATATAAACCTAATTAATTCCAAAGTGTAGCACATCCTATGCAGCACCAGGTAGCTGCAGACTGTGTTACAACAGAGAGAAAAAAAAAGCCCGAAGTAACATGGGTAGGTCCTAAAGTCAAGGTCCTAAACTATGCAAACTACAGTTTTCTTCCGGGGATTGTAATTTTAGACATTATTTTAATTAATACTATATAAATAAAAGATCACACAATTTTAAGAACACTTCTGAAAGACAGAGGGAGAAACAGATCTGTCACCATCTTGTCTCCTCCACATCCCTGTAAAATTTCATCTACCTGTATTATACTCCAAGGCAGCATCTCCTTTCACTTTTAGAGCTGCAAATGACATCCAGCTAGCTCACAGTTGTGACTTCCCAGGGTTACAGAGCCTGAATCCTGCAGCATGTGATTTCCTTCAGTTTTTTTGGCTTTTGTCAGCTTTTCTAAGCACCTCATCCTGCTGCATTCCCCCTGTGCATTTTAGCAGATCAGTAAATTCAAAAATACCTTAAAATGCCTTGAGTTTTAAGAGTTTTGTTTTAACGAACACCAGAAAGGGCAGGGAAAAAAAGAGAACTATGACACCGATGTGACTCCATCCCCACATGACCTTGCACACTGGCACAGACACCTTCAGTCCCTCCTGCACATCTGTCTTCCACAGGGGATACCATTAGCAGTACAAACCTTCACGGCCCACCGCCGTAGCAGGTACTAACATGAAGACCGTCCTCCCGAGACACCACCTGCCAGAAACACAACCTCCCAGGAAATTGTCTGCTGCAGCTGTGAGTCTGCAGCATTACTGAGACCTTTGTGCAGCAAGGAAATCCTTCAGAGGCACTTCCTTGGCCACCCCTTTCTGGAAAACTCAAGTTTTAGCAACAACTTTGCTACTCCAAAACATTATGGAAGTTGCCACCAGCCAAAAATATCCTTGTGACACACCTGAGAGATGCTGTGATGCCCCTACCCTCTCCGATGTGCCCTTTTCCCACAAGTGGGCACATTACTCCTCCTTGCACATTGCTGTTCACGGCAGAGATGGGCAGAAAAGGCTGCCCCCAATCTGGGAGAACATCTCTAGCTGCATCCTGGCCAGCTCAGCCCAGGGACACAGTCCATAGCCACAGAATGGGAACATGGTGACCATTCCTCTCACTTGCCATGACAAGCCCTACAGAAAGGCTGAGTAAGTTATGCAAGGGTTGCATAAGACAACTCCAACCACCACGGCTTGCCCTCGCCCTCCCCAAGGCCCTAGCAGAGCCACAGCAGCTGCAGGCCAGGCCGTTGCCCTTGATCAGACCCCTGCACAGGGACAGGCTTCGTCGGTCGTGGCAGCTAACCACCAGGGACAGCCGCGGTGCTCACGTTGCTTGGTCGCCCCGGTGCAGAACCTTCCAGAAGGCGCCTCGCGCCTCCCTCCCACCGCGGCGCTAGCCTGGCCCGGGCCCGGCAGCCTCCCGCCTATCTCCCGGACCCTACCTGCCCCTCTCCGCTCCGCCGCTCGGGGCGCTCCTGCGGGAGGACACAGCGTGTCTCCAGAGAAGCAGCAGGCAGGAGCCGTCCCGCCCGCCGAGGCGAGTCCCCAACGGCTGCGCCCAACGGTCGCCGCACGCGTCGGGCTGAGTCCCGCGGCGCACGCGCGCGCCGAGGTGCCTCGCCAACGGCCGCGCCCAACGGCCGCCTCGTGTCGCGAGGCTCTGGCCGAGCCCGGAGCGCGGCCCCGCTTGCGGCGGCGCTGCTGGCTCGGTGGCAGCCGAGGAGGGTGCCGAGCAGGCAGAGAAGGGGGGAGCCTGGGCACAGCAGCCTGCTGGCCTCAAAATGCCCGCAGGGATGGTGCCACCTCCTCGCCTTGGGTCTCCCTAGGCTTGGGCTGTGCTGTGGAGAGCAGCTGTGATGCTGTGTCAGCCCTAGGGGACGGGGGAGCATCCAGGCAGGTCTCAGTTCCTGAGTGTGCCACCGTCCTCTGAGCCTCAGAGGTGAATTTTGGGGCTTACATCCAACAGATGAAGTATAAATGTGAATACCCCAAAACCATGAGAGCTGCATGACAAGCCAGCAGCCATACAAACCAGTCAACAACAAAAAAAGCCAATGCAATCCAGGGATATACTTTTTTTTTTTTTTAATGTATGTGACAGGATATTTCAGGCAGGGAAGGTGCAGAGATCCTTCCTACGCTCTGTCTGGAAGCAACATCAGAAGCTCAGGTTAGAGATGAGAATGACCAGCAGCAGCGAAATTTCTGACACAGACGTTTTGATACATTTCAGATCTGGGGCTTTGTGTTTGTCTGCAATTTAGCTTCATCTTTTTTTCATGTGTTACTGTGAAAAGCAGAGCTGTGGGGTGGGCTTTTTTTCCCTCCGCATGCTTGGCAAGCTTTTGCTGGTAGGGCAGAGGACTCTGGGTGAAGCACATAGAGACCCCAGAGCTGCAACAAGACAAGGTTAATTCTTCAGCCACGAGGATGCCACCTTACCCGCGGTATAGAAAATATGGGTATTATACTTACCAGCCTGGCACTGGTGGGAAGAGGTTCTTTTGCATGGACACAAACAGGACACTCAACAGCTAGTATCTTTACTGAATGAATTTATTGGTTTTTGAACTAAAGTTGCTCACAGTTATTTAACAAGGGATACATCAGATTTTTTTTTTGTCCATTTTAAACCGTTAAATAATGTCAGTTTGTGTCTGTATATGTGTGTGTGCGCGCGTGTGTGTCTTCAAAGTACAAAATAGGAAGGATAACAAGAGGTATTGCTTTCATTTATTCTTATATCTTGTGTAAGTAATCCCCTTCCTGCTTGTACCACATGGGTTTTGCTGATATAGGTATTTTTAAATTATTATTATTATTTTGTATTGAAATCCCAGCCTTTTGTAGAGGTACAATGTAACAGAAGCATCAAAATCTATACACAAGGGAAGAGAAAAGAGGGAAAAGAAGGACGGGGGTGATGGGAGGGGAGCTTGGAGGAGAAGTAGAGAGAGGGCGGAGGCAGGAAAGACAACGAAAGCAAAAGAGACTAATTTACAGCAATGTCATGCAATTAAAACTGCCCCCCTCTCCTGCACCCTTGCCTCCCCCCCTCCCCAGCCATCACTCCCTGGTGTCTGACATGCACACAGCAATACGAGAGAAAAGTTCAAGAATAGGGAAAATAAATAAATAAATAAAACTAAAAATTAAAATAAATCCTTCCCATTTGGGGGAATGGGGAAACAGGGCAAAAGTCAAAGGTCTTTGCCCCAGTGGTGTCTTTAAAAATTCTTTTTAATCTCCAAACCTATGTACAAGTAAAACTGGTCCAAGAAGGGGGAAAATGATGAAAAAAACCGACGACAACAACAACAAAAATAGAACTCATTCAACATTATCATTAAAAAAAATAATCTTGCGATACAACATACACCCATAGGAACCCAACGAGCAGCAATTGAAGGTCATAAAAGCTGAACACTAATGCTAAGCCTACATTCTTAAAATCTCAGTCAAGAAGTACTTCTCACTGTGTTTTTGTCTCTCACGCGTAAAACCACGTTATTTTGTTTGTTAAACCTTTGAGCTTGGGCCAGAATAAGTTACACTTGGTCACATAACTCTTGAGGAGGAGGAAAAAAGGCAACAATTCTTCTTTCTCGAAGTCACAAGATGAACACTGAAGGAGTTTCTGTGTCTTTTTTCCCCCTCCTCCCCAAAATAAATAAGAATCAATGTTGCCTCTACACAATTATTAAACAGAAGATATATCTAACAGCTTATTTTTTAAATATATATATATGTATATATAAATAACCAAGACCTAACAACTGAAACACAAAAAAAAAAGTCCCCATCCAACCAATCCCACCCTCCTCCCCCATTCAAAAAAAAAAAAAAAAGAACTTTATAAAAATATCTTGCAGTAATTTTTAAAGTTTACAGTAGCTTCGTGATTAAGTCTCCCATTGCCCTGACTCCACCTTGTCTTGCTCAGATGAATTTAAGTGCCAGTGATTTGCACACACACACACACAGGAAATAAAACCCAAGATAAGTCTCTTTTCTTCCTCCTCTTCATCTTCTTTTTTTTTTTTTTTGTAGAAAAAAAATCACCCAAGCCAACAAATGAAATCAATAACTTAAAAGAAATAATACTGATATCAATGCAGCACTAGCAACACAACAATTGCATCTAAATGCAGGGTGTGGTGGAGGATCCAGCTGGTGGAAGAAGGTCCCAGCGCCACGGTGACACAGTGGCAGGGAGTTGACAGATGGGGAGGAAGGTGTCCAAGGAGGAGCAGCAGTAGCAGCAGCGGCAACTGTGCCTGGTGGTGGGAGAGACAGTCCTTGGCAGAATCTTGTCCCCCTTCTTTGCTACCAGAAGTTGCCTTTTCCCTAAGTTTTAATGTTTGTTTGTATGTGTTTGTTCATTTAACCCCCTCTCCCTGCTAAGTTTATACCTTTCCCCTTCCAGCAGGTCAAAAAGCAAAATGATACAGTTAAAAAAAAAAAAAGAAAAAACTTTTATATATGTATATATATATATGTATATATGTATACTTATACATAAATATAAATATATATATATGTATATATAAGAAAAGGGGGAAAAAGAAAAGGAAAAAGTGGTGGGGAGAAAAAGAAGTTTGTGAAAATCCTGTGATGAAGCTCCCCAATATTGTCTTGGTTCAACGCTTAGTTTTGAGTTGCTCCCAGCTGGTTTCTGATGAGAATGCGCTCTGGGTTCACGAACACTGCGCTCCCGCTACACCCATCTCCTTGCCCCGCACCCTTTCCCATCAGGCTGAGGTCATTTGGAATTTGCCACGGGCAGAGGTTTCACTCCAACCATTTGCAACCTCCTCTCAGCCCCGACTGTGCAATCCAATAACTGAGCAGAGATCTCTCTTGTGGAACACCAAAAAACAAAAAAAAAGAGAAAAAAAGAAAAAAAAAAGTGCACTGGGGAGATGTCTGGGGAGAAGTGGGGGAGAAACCCACTTCCTGAAGGGAGAGGGGAGGCTGGGAACCTCAAACAGGACTGGTCCTTGGACAGTCTACATCGGTTGCCTTCCGTCAACAAGTGTCCGCAGAGCACAGAAGGTGAAGCCGTGGCTGACATGTTAACTTTTCGGGATAATTCCTGGTAGCAGAGCGGAAACAAGTGGTGTCGTCAGAAACACAGAGAGAGCATGAACAGAACAAGAAACAAAACAAAACAAAAACAAAACAAAAATAATAATAATAATAAAAAACCCAAAAAATCAGGAAGGAGGAAAAAAAAGAAAAGCACTCAAAAAAAGGGAGGAAAAAAAAAAACAATCAAAAAACACAACCCAAGATCTGGCGAACTGGGTTTGTCATCTGTGCTACCTTTTCTTTCTTTTCATTCTTTCGTTCATTTTTGTGTTTGTTTCTGAGATATATATTATATATCATATATAAATATATATATGTATATATATACAGTCATTCCTTCATACAAAATTTGTCTATAGACAGTTTTGTACTGTTGTGGCAAGGTATATACATCCTTCTAGTTTAGAGACTAGCTTACTAAGGAATATTCTTTCATTCTTTCTTGCTTTTTTGTTTTTTTGTTTTTGTTTTTGTTCTCTAAGTTTTTTTTTTTATGTGTTTATTTAAGGTTGGTCTTGTAGGCCGACTGATGAGACCATCTTTGCCTTGTCTTTGCCAGCAGGGTACTTATTGTCTCCTCTAGACCCATAGTCATTAGAACCGGAATCGCTCCGCTTGCTGTTTGCGCTATGCTTGGTTGGCGTGCCGGGGGGATGGCTCACCTGCCCGTTCTTCTCGTCTGAAAAAAGTTGTTTAATTACGTCAAAGAAGTTACTCAATGGGCTGCCTGGGTACACAAAACAGAGGAGACAAAAAAAGAAAGAAAGAAAGAAAGAAAAAAAAAAAGGAGAGGGAAAGAGAGAGAAAAAGAGGAGAGAAAGAGAACAAACAAACAAATGAACAATGGGGTTTTTAACGAGAAGAACATGATGAGGAGATCCAGAGCCACGTGCGTGGGGGTTTGTGGGGGATGAAGACAATGAGCAGGAAGAGGAAGAGTGTTCAGGATGGGACACCTACAGAAATAAAGAGGCTGGCAGCATAAAACACCAAGGGGGAAGGTCCTAGTTTTCTCCTGAGGGGATGGGCACAACTGTCTCACCTAGCAGGAGCACAAAGTGACGCGTTGCTGAAATACTTCTATTACCTGATGTCACTTGGCAACTCAGCACTGAAAGGTCAGTGAATAACCCTGGAAACAAGCAAATCCCATGTTATTGCTTCAGTTACAAACAGGGAATTCGTATGCTGTCACCAAATGATGCTTTGCTTTGCAGCCTTGCTAAGGCATTACGCTTTCCTTGCTTGTGTTGGGATTCTTTCTGAACATCTCCTTGCTCACGCTCAGCCGCTAAACCTGAAGCACTTGAGTGCTCCAAGGGAAAAGATTCAAAAAAAGAGCTATGTCTGATGAGATGACCTCCAAATGCATGCTGGTTTGAAGCTTGAGCTTACGAGCCTCTAAGCACCTTGAGATCCTCCTTACAATGACACATCTGGAAATGAAGATGCTGACTGCTTTGTAGAAGCAGGCTGTTAGGCATGTAACTATTTCTGGGAACTACCATGGCCAAGAACTACTTCCTTGTTGTCCTGAATTTATGTTCTGTCTTTACAACATAGCCTCTGTGATACTGATGTTAATTACACTGCAGTCAGGAGCCACAGAGGGATGTAGGGCTGCATGCTAACAGAGCAGCTATCTCATTGAGCTAGTCACTGCAGCAGGCAGCACTATTAACATGGTTTGGGCACTGTAGACATGTGAGAATATCACCTTCCATGCGACTCTGAAAAATCTCTTTGTCCACAATTTCATCTTCTGATCAAACCCAAGATTCACTTTAGCATTTGCTGCTGTGGAGCACGACCTACCACAGACCCAGCTCCAGGGACCAAAGGGACTGAAAACAGTGAGTTTCAAGAAGAGACCTCGGAAGGTGTGCATCTGAGACCTCTCTCAGTTTACAAGACAGAAATATTATCTAAGGAGCTCTGATGTGCTTGCCTAGCAGCTACATGCTTGGTTAGACTTGGTCAGTATTACACAACTCCAAGATGGTTACATAAAACACCTGAGCTGGTGAGGGTCAGACAAAATACCATTTAATCCCCTCCTGCCAGGATGAGTCCGATGCATTAAAGATCCAGTTGTGTCTCAGCGTGAGTGGTACCAACTCAGAAACAGCCCACAGAGGTTTTGTGACACACAGCAGCTCAGGCTGGGCCTGCCAAGTCTCACCCACAAGTCTCACCTCATGTAGCAGGTTCTTTCCCTCAGCTGTAGTGGGAACCCCTCTGTGCAACTATGTTTCTGGGCCGCCGAGCAGCAGAGGCAATGCAGTGTTCCATTGTTCGAACTAATTCCTATTAGGTCATTACACACACTTAAATAAATTAATTCTCCAGCTCCTGGAAAGAAAGAGGGTCACTGATTTCTGCCTTGCAAGGCCTTAGTATGCTATTAAGAGAGTGAAACCTTTCAGCTCTGAGATGGCAACAGTCAGGAGCAAAGGGATTTCTTCATAGTAAAGATCACCATTTATCCATAGTCAATGGACACTGGTGGCTCAGTAATATTATATTCTGCCTCATCTTTATTACAAAACGCCTAAGAAAATCAAACAAGTATTGTCTATGTGTGGTGTGTGAAGAATGTCTTATCCTCTAATGGACATTAGGTGGACATTAGTTGCTCTTACACAATGAAAGAAGAAATACCTAGGATTTGTGCCCTGCAAAACTGCATGTGTTGCCCCATGCTGAGCAGGCAATTGCAGTTGCTAGTTTCCTCTGCATGATAACAGGCATTGAGAAAAATCAAGCAGCTGGTATGGAGCGAAAGATCGCTCCCATTCATTCCTTCTCTCCCTCTGCTTGCTGCTTTGTGTTTAACCTGCTGCTGGCCCTGGTTCTGGTTCTGTGTGTGCATTTAGTTACAGCAATGCCACAAGCATTGGTGCATTTGTTTCTGGAGGAGCATCGCTCAGCTAACTCAAGCCTTAGAAATGGACCCAAACAAACAGCCAGGCAAGACATGCACCTCAATTTGCAGCTAAGCTGGGAAGAGCTGTGACACTCAGTCATCTCTGAGTCAGAGCTCTGTGATCTCCTATCGCCTCCCTCCCACACATGCTATGGAAAGGAGTATCTGTTTCAGATCTTTGACTTCTAATTCAGAATCCTCTGTAAGACTCCCTATAAATCTGAGAGACTTAAGGGCATGAGCTCTGCTCAGACTCTATTCTTTTCAGGTGGATACTCTCTTTCAATGAAAAAAAAAAGAAGCATAACACTCAACCTTGAATGTAGGAATGTGGAAGTATCTGGGTTTTATGTGGCTTTGGACCCCTCATCTTCATAAGCAAATGGAGTCAGCAGAGAGAATGAAAAAAGAGCACTGAAAAAAATGCTGGAGAGGGAAAGACTGCCAGGTTGGGAGAAAAGGGGAGGGAAGGATCTCTAGATATTCAGCTGAGCAGTTTGTTCAACAAGCTTAGCGGGAAAGAAGAGGGCAGAGTAAGCAGCGCTCTGCAGGAACTGGGGAAGTCTTAGTTTTTGCATAGACAGAAATAGCAGACAAAAATACAATTTACAGGAATGGAGTAGTAAAACATTTTATAAATTGTATGTATGTGTCCTGCATGTGATGAATCTTGATACAGGATTTTTAATCATCCTATTAAAATATGTAGCTCCTGTTCCATCCAGCCTTTCTCCTCCCCATGCCCTATTGGCTTTGGAGTGCCTGGAGAATTATTGCAGAAAGAGTATTTAACAGTCTGCTTTTCCTTTGCATATACCTCTACTGGATTCCTTACAATCAGCATTTTCAGGTAAAAATTTAATGGAAGGTAAAAAAATCCTTAGAGATATTAAAAGAGAGCTACTGAAAAATAAAATAGGCCATTTCACTAACCCTTTCCTTCCTTTGCCTTTTATAGTAACTGGACTTTCAATTAAAAACGCAGGAATACTCTCTTAACCTGCAGTCAACAGAGAACTGATCCTATGCTGAGCCATATAGACAATCACCACGTCAACGATAGCTCCACAACTATCATAACTGTTAGCCCACACTTGGGCTAGTCTAGATATTAGTCTTTGAATGAACAAAGAATCCTCCTATTGCTCTCTGGGGATATATAAACATGGCTCAACTATGCTGGAAACAAGAAAATGGTGAGTGGTGTCGTTCCTCTCAGTGTTCAGCTCCCTTTGGGTTATATGCCCAGCAAAACAAGACTTGAAAATGCAGGTGAAGATGGAACGCACTGGCTATTGCAGCAATCTTCCTTCCCTCGCAGTCAGTGCAAAGTTGGTGACAGGCTGTTAGACCTGCCAAGCCACCTGGGGGGACTCCCAAAGGGCACCTCTCCTAGTTCGGAAAGTGAGGTGAGATCCTACTTCCTCTGCACAAGGATGAAAGTCTAGTTCACTAATTCTTCAGAATTTCCCTGAATTCCCACATAATTTTGTATTTCATGCATCTGTAACTAAGGTCATCTTGCCACTGGAGAGCAAACATTTGTTGACATAGAGCAATGAAGGTATGAAGGGCAGTAAGGGTGAGAAACCATGAGAAGGATCAGAGGCAGGGGGTGAGGTTCAGGTTTATACCTTGTAGAAGATGTGCATTTCTCAGTTAGACCAAGGAGCTGAGTGTTGCAAGGCCACTGGGAAGGGAAATGAGCTCGAAAATAAGCACTTGAAGCTTACAAAAGGATCATGAACTGATGGGATACTAAAGGAATATATTTGTGGAGGAGGCACTGGTTTATGGCATTGGTGTGCTACCCTATCATGTTCAAATATCGCAAAAGAAATCGGGCACGCATATGAATACAACAAGCACTGAAAGGGAAGAATAGGGCTAGGAACAGACATAAAGAGGTGAAAGGAAACTGGGCAGACAACTTCATTAGCCCTCCATACTACCGCTCCCGCTCCTAGGATGTATGATACGGACTAAGCATCCTGGTATCACAGGTACTAGGAGCCAAAGCTGACCCACTTAAAGAGATGAAAGAAAAAATGAGGTGGTAGCACCAAGAAAGTCCACGTCTGGCTCTGGCCTTGCATAGCACAGACCTCTCCAGGAAGCTAATGGGAGGTGGCAAACAAGCAGCTTCAGGACACGCTTGGAGGCTTCACTTACTGATTCGAGCCTGCTGCTTCATAATATTTTAAGATAGTCAGATAAAGGCTAGATCCTGTTTTTGTTGAAGCAATGTGTAACATTCCCATTGACTTAATAGAAGCAAATCCTGAGGCACTTCCTTGTCCTGTGAAACTATCTCTTTCAAGTCTATGCATTTTTAATCCACTGCTCCTTGCGGTGCTGAACACAAAGCTGTACAAAGCAAATATGCTTTCTATAGGATTATCCCCCAGCTTTCCCTTTGGTCCAGTCTGAGAAACTTTGCTTCTCTACATCTTTACCGTAGGCTTTGGAAAAAGTAAATGGAAAAAGATATAGCTCCATGAAAACAGAGAGACCCTCTGTCAAATTAACTTCTTAACACTCCTTTTCTAGATCTGGTTTTCTTGTCCTTTCAGACTGCCTTCAGCCTATCTGTGCTACCGAGGTTTTCTTCCTCTGCTCATTTTTTTTCTCTTTATTCCCTTATTTTTTATTCCTAACTTGTTCTGTATTTCCACAGCAGCTGTGGTTTCAGTGAATCATGTGGCAAAAATCCAACGCCTAGCACATAAAGTATCAAAACACTCTCTGATGGGAGATAATCCATCCTCTTTCAAATCCATTCTGCTACTTTGACAGGGTTCTAGCCCTCTTTGTTAAGACAAGGCATTTTTTGTCTCTTTGTGTGTTTTGTGTTGGCAGAGTCCCTTCTGCCTGCAAAACCAGAAGATTTAAAACATAGAACCCATCCAAGACTATATGCACTGAAAGTTACTAGTGTAAGAAATGAGGTAGAGATGAAAGTGGCTTATTCCTGTCTATCTGTTTAATTATATAATGCAGGGGTCTTTCTTCATATTAAGAAGCCAATGGTCTCGGCATAGCACAAATACAAACTGGACAGATCCTCAAGGAACGCACAAGCCACCAAAGAAAACTACAGAGAGAATTTCTTGTTTCAGTCATGTGACAGACAGTTGGATTTATGGCTTTCCTCTAGACTGTGAAGGATGACAGAAAGACCATTGCAACATCTTGCTGGAGGCTATCACACAGAGCCTTTTCCTGTTCCATAAATGCATCCTAGTCCGCTTGAACTGAACTGAGGAAAATGCGGAAATACCAAGACTGGTACCTGTCTAAAACTGCAGGGCGGAATATGAGGTTAGAGAATCTTTTCAAGGGACAAAAGCACAGCTTTTTATATTTTCACAACAGGTTGACCAGACCAAGGTCCCTTTTATTTTTTCCCCGAGTAAGTTATATATTGGGACAGCTATTCTGATTACTTTTCGTTTTAGGGCAAGAAAATGGAGACAGACTGATAGACCACACGATGACTCCCAGTTTCTTAGTGGGACTCCTGAATTCTAACTGGGAAAGACTATTTCCAGAGATAAGAACAGAGTTTATTTTCCAGAGTCCTATGATGTTTTGGACTCTGCCAATAAAAATGGCAACTGATAACAGTGTTTGGAGAAAGCGACTGCTGCTAGGAACTACTTGAATTATCACACTGTTAGGCACAGGTGTCCATGCTACCAGCAGAAGGTGGGCACTTATATTCAGTACATATCTGGACAGATTTGAACTACCACCCTCAGTTTAAATACTCCATAACCCATCCTTGTTCCTGCTCCCCTAAAACATCCTGTCTCCTCTGCAGGAGAGAGTCCCAGTATTTGCAACCAGCCAGATGCATCCAGATGGTCATTCTGCCTCCATTTTGCACATTCACTCTCTCCATACACGCACAGAGAAGCCAAGAGCTGCTTGAGCCTCCCCGTTGCAGGCAATCTAACTGCTCTTGGGTGATGAGTTAGTGAATGGCGAGCACAGGCAGCAAAGATTCAAATCCATGTCAAATATACAGGACTTTTTTTTTTTTTTTTTCCTTGCTTCTACCTTCTGCAGAGCTAACGCATGAGTAATTTATTAGAAAAACAAACATGTCTCCTACTGATAAATAGCTTTGGTCAATCCAGTACCACTGCACAGCATTCAAAAAAGGAGACGTGACAATGGAGAGGAGAGAATCATACATTCATTTGGACAGCTGGTGGCACTGAAAGAGCAGGCAAGGATAGAGGCGAGATGAAGAGATGCCAGATTTTGTTGTAAAATCATGCTGCTCTTGCAAACTGGTTGCTAGAGGACTCAGCACAAGAATGCTTTGCATCTATCTATCCTTTTACAAATGCATGAGAGGGGAAGCTGACAAATCTACATTCGCAAAGCCACGGCGGATGATGGTATCATTGCTGCCCATCCTTTTAATATCTCTGTTGCTTCATTCTAAGCTTTTGTTCATAAAAGCATCAGAGATGTATTGGTTCTTATTACTAAGATCTTTGTCCTTTCCTCCTCACTGGATGTTCAAGAATGATCTTAAGAGTTTGTAAGCTCTCTGACCTGCTCCTAAGGAGGGAAAACATCTGTGAATACTGGTGAAATGTTAATTCCTCATTTCCTCTGAATCAATCCTTTCAAAATATAATTTAATTTTCAAGGGAGGCCACTTCGAACCTAGCTAAGTTTACAGCAAGCAAATATTCACACAGAATATCCTGAAGCACTGCCTGCCATAAATACAGTACAGTGATCTTAATTAAGAGAGAGATTTGTGTTTTCTCCAGATGGAGGTTATTACAGAGAAAGGAAAAGATCTTGTGCTGGAGACCGAACATCTAGCTATACATATCAACACAGGATCTGATATGTACCAAACAATTTTACATATCTGGATTCATCTTTAGTGTGAAGTTGCCTTTTCTTTGTTACCCTTTTCTACAGTGCAAAAACACTAGTCATTCACTGGGAAAAAAATAGCAACTAGCATGGAGAGCTATGACTAAGGTGTAGAGGGATTCAGGCATGTATTTGAATGGAGAACAACACTAATAAAATGAGCAAGGATAAGCGGGAAATCTTTCTTGAACACTTTGGAGAGACTCATCTCACTGTGATCCATGCATCAGGACCAAGTATGTGATTTTTCACACAGGGTTTCTTCCTTTGACCCTTCATTTGGGTCACAATATGTGAATATATGCATCAAGAATTAGTCATGCTCAGAAACACCACTTGCCAGCATCTTTTTCAGAAATGTTAATAAAAAAACAGTGTTGTCTTTTGACAACCTCACAGTGTAAAAATAATGAGAAGAGCCTTGCACATGGGAGGACAGCCTACATTTTCTCTGCGTTTCTCAGCGTCAGTGTTTCTGCCATCAGGTAGGACTTTATGAATGCAAATCACCATCTTCTCTCCTTTCAATGAGCAAATGGCTATTCCAAAGCAAGTAGGATTACTCTAAGTAATGACAATAAGGATCTGGATTACTTCCAACAGCACCAAATCCAGGTATTTTCTGCTGCTATTGACACCAAGCATCTCCAAATCAGTACTCACAGAAGTTACATGCTACATTTGTAACCCAAATGTGATGTAGCCAGTTTTAAACCACAAAGCCTCTCCTAATTTCTCAAGCAGTTTGAGATGATATTGAGATGAGCTTGATTCTGTATGAACCTAACTGCTTTTGCAGGGAGGTAAGAAGAGAAGTCTTTATAGCAGTGCAATTGCTCTATGTGCACAGAGAATGAGTGGCTGTGGGGAGCAAAGTCAAACATCTCTGAATATGAAGCAATGTCAAACTCCTAAGATACTGAAACCAAGAGATGATTGAGATATGTTAGGAAGATATGAAAAGCAACATGCTGTGCTTCTTGCTGTGGTCAGAACACTTCAGTGACTGTCACCGGTACATAAAAGGATCTATTTAACACTGTAGTGTCAGGAATCAAGGTTTCACACTGCAAGTAGCAATACAGGATGCACAACAATAAAAATGAGGTCTTCTGACCAGCCTGTGGTCACAGGGTTATGGTGGAGGCCTCTGCAGGAAAGCATGTCTGAGCAGTGCCTGACTTGCTGGATGCTGACTTGACTGCACCTAATAACCTTTTCCTCCTCTTTTCATCATGCGTTTCTGTGGAAGTGCCAGTGATGTAACCTAAGGCTTCCCTGAGGAGTCAGGAGGGATGGAAAGGAACAAGCCTTCCTTAGAGATAGCAACACACAGCCTTGGAGAGCTTCAGGATGGAGGCTGGAAAGTTTGCAGGTTCCCTGGCAAGTGTTTCTCAGAATGTGAAGTCAAGAACTAGGCAGGATTTTCAGAGCTTTCTGTGCCGTGGTGAAATGCAGCTACTAAGGACTCCATACAACTGGGGATCGCTGAGGAGCCATCAAAGGCCTTACACCAGCTTTACTATTGATTCAACCACCCAAAGAAATTCCCAGCTTACTTTTAAAGTCCTTAAAGTTATTAAGGCTTTCAAGGATACAATCTCCTCTGAACAGGGACTACAGAAACAACACTGTGGGCTTCTGTGTGGCATATTTCAATGGTTCCATACTTCATGTACTCAGCACATGAATTCTGTTTCATGTATATGTTTCATGTACAACCTATTCTTTAGTGGGATAGACAAAAAATACGAGATTAGATGGTAATAAACAGTCGGGCCAATCCAGGCCCAGACGGAACAGAATCAAGCTCATTCTTTCATAGCTGTATTGACTTTATATGGCTTAATGGCCCCATATAAAGTGGTAAAGCTTATTTGTCACTAAACTGATTTGACTGAATATATACAAGAAACAGATCAGCTAAGTAGGAAGGTGTCATTTCTACAAGCAGTTTTTCAGATTATAGCTACATTTTACATTTTTTTACAAGGTAAAATTATTCTCTATAAAAAGGTATTAAAGACTCAATGTAAACCAGCTTATTCTTTCTGACACTAGAAGTGCTTCTCCCACTGAAATGGATAGAAAGGTATATCAAAGTATTCCATCCCAGTGGGGATTTTAACCTTGTTATGAGTCAAAAGGTTTCCTTCTTCCTGTGACTAAATATTATAAGTAGCAGTTTTCTAATGTGCACAGGTAGGATGGAGACAGCAGCTGTTTGGTCTGATATAGCAGCTGTTTGTCATTTGGACGTTGGCAGCTCCAGCAACATACCTCTGCTGTTCAGGAATAACTTGTTTTTCAATGCCAATTGCTGTATGCAAAATCACATTTCAGATGGATGACCACTGCTAGCAGAAGATGAGATAACATTTAGAGGACTAAATAAATTTGCCTTGCTGTTAATTACATTGTTTAATGGTTTATAGTGAGTCAAAAGGTACACCTCATTCTCACCAGAGCTTTCATGTGGTTGAGCATGACATAAAGCATCTGATGCAGTGGGTTTTTTTCCTGCTCCTGTGCTACCTCTTTTCCAAAAACAATCTCCAGGGCCCATTCCCAAAATGCAGAACAACGATGAGGTCTCAAAATCCCACAGAGTATAGCTTTTTTTACACTATATATACTTACTAAACAAACATAGCATCAACTTTACAGGGGGCATCTGTCCTCAAAGTCACCGAGAGCAGTTTGTTAACAGCAGGCTAAATTCTGGCTTCATTGCCCTCTACTCCCTGTCTGAATTGTAGGTGAGCTCCCCTGCATGCAAAAACATTGCTCCTCATTCACACAGGATGGCGAAACTTGGCATGGCGGCTGTCACCACTGCTTCTGGTGTGTGATAAAGATGATGATTCAAAGTAAGCAGCCCCATTAAATCACACAACCTTTCCCTTCTCTCCTCTGAATTTATCCAGCGTGCTCTGTCTGCAAGGTAGCTGCCATAAAACACCCTCCTTGCTGGCCTCCACTGTCCTCCGGCCCTTGTGGGACTGATGCGGATGCTGTGATGGCTGAAGGGCCTGGATGAGCTGGGGAAAGGAAAGTGCACCACTGGGAAGGCAGAGTGCTGGCTGGTATCTGGGCAGGCAGCTTAACTTGCAGATAGAATCAGCAGCTCAGGATTTTGGTGTGATGTGAATGCCAGATCCACGCAAGAAACTGAGGCTTAAGGGAGAAGAGGGATTTGCTCTCTGATGTCTTTAAGAAGAAGCTGGAGGTCTGCATATCACCTAAATGAGTCTTCATGAAGAGACTGGGAATGACAAACCCAGAAAACTCAAGAAATCAAATGAGTCCCACTCAGAGAAAAAGGAACTCCCTGTTCAAAGCTGACATTTAAGGGAAACAGATGGTTTAAGTTATAGGAAATGGGTCCAATTCTGCTCTCAGTCACACATGTACAAGCCGAGTATTATCTGCACTGTAAACCCAGAACAACTCTCCTGTGCAATGGGATGACGCAGAAGTCACAGGTCCCACTGGAAAGCAGTCACCACTCGCTGACCGCTCCTCAGCAGTTACCCTCTCACAGAGATACCTAAACTCTAGATACCTGAGATAGAACCAAACCTAGATACCTGAATAGAAATCTAAATAGAACAGAGGACTCTTGTACAGAACCTCTCTGCACAAGCTAGAAGAAAGATCACAAAACTGCCTCTTTGGAGTATCTAGGTATCTCCACTGCTATATTTCGAGGAGTCAGTATGGGTACAGGGACTGAAGGAAAGAAAGCAATACACTGTGAGCACAGAGAAGAGGGAAGGGACAAGTTAGCCAAAACCTACGTAGTCCCAAGAAAGGTGAGATGCAATTTTTGCAGGAAACTTTTATTTATTTATTTTATTTTTATTATTCCTAGCAAAAATCTGAAAGCTCAGTAAGTACACAGCTCCTCCTGCTAGGGACTTGCTATTCTTTCCCAAGACCAGACTGCAACTAGGACAATTTACACTAGCTAAGTGTCTGGCAGATAGTATGCAGTGAGTTGTAGGGAAGATTTGGAGGGGTCTTACCCCAAAGATACATGGGGAAGAAGGGAATGGGTGCAAAAGGGTATTCAATAGCATAGCAATCCTATCTCAATAAATAGCAGGAGACAAAGGGAGAGAGCAGCTAGCAGGGCAGCATTCAGTTTCACTGTGGAAAAGGGACTGAAGAATCATGAATTAAGGGCAGCAAGTAAACAAAAGAAAAAATCAAACCAACAAAAAAGAAAAAAACAAACAAACAAAAAAAGAAAACAGAAAAGAAAAAGAAAATCACTGGCCTGGGTTACAGTGAGGGAAGAAATCACAAGTGCACACCACACCCCAGTGCTGTGAAGGGGAAAGCAGTGGCAGAGTCTGTGCATCTAGGCATGGATAGGGAGGGATGGAGTAAGGGGGATGTGTCTGTGTCCGCCAGGGAAGTGAAAGACCCAGTGGGCTGTTACAGGGTGGGCAGTCTTGTAAAGAGTGTGGGAAGGCAGGGATAGGGAAGGAAACCGGTGGAAGGGACTGGACGGCGCGTAACAGAGTGCTCAGCAGGGGCTGGGGTAAGAGAAAAGGCAGAAGGGAAGGAAGATCTTACCACATTTGGAAAGTCTGCCAGTCATCAACTCCATACAGTTAGTGGTGTCTGGATCATAGAACGGAAAGAGGAGGGAGGGAGGGAAAAACATAAAAAAAGGTTTCCATACCTCTGTGCATAAAGTAGTAACTTAGCACATTATTACCTGAAGCAGGAAACATACACACATCTTGGGCTTCACACACCCCAGGCCAAATTCTGCCACCCATTTATGCCAGTGCAACCCTGGACATGCAACTTGAGAGTGGAATTTACCTCAGTCCCACTGTTCCCACCCACCACTTTATCAGCTATAGGGATCCATAAGGTGTAGGAAAATGCTCGCTACTACATTAGCAAACTAAAAGCCTTGAAACACATTGTTTCACCTGGTTAGGCTTGTAAGTTATCCTCCAAAACCCAGAAGATGTCCAGCTAGCTGATCTACAGACATCAAAAGCTTAGAGACAGGGAGGAGATGGATCTATACTGTGGTGCTACTAGACACGGAATAAAAGATTTACTTAACCAGCTCAGAAACGTCTTTCAGACCCCACAGGAAAAAGTCCAAGTTCATAAATCTAACTCTCATTCACATGTAGCCTCTTACTGTACTTGATTTCAATGGGATTGCTCACAGGCAAACGTGGCAGAAGCTGGCCCTAAGACAATTCTGCCTGCTTGTGTATAGCTCCCACTGCCATAGCCTCTGTCTGCTTCTTGCCCAGGTGTGTGAGTGGAAGGAGCTCTACATGTAAGATTTAATAGAAAAAGGATGCTGGACATCTCCACGCAGAACCTCCTGGCAAGCAGAATCTGCCATCAGGCACGACTCCCTTGCATTTGGGACCTAAATCTTTGCGCCCATGAGTGCTGTGCAATGGGGGAGCACCCACAGGCTGCTGAGCAAGTGGATAATAGTTAATGCACTTAGTTCAGTCCCAAAGAGTTCTTGGGAATAAACACATACATGCCAAAATTACTATTTGCTAGGAAGCTCTAGCTATTCTTCTATCTGCTGAAAAGTCATCAGAAGAGAGGTTAGAATCACTTCTCAGCATTCCTCTCCTTCAATATTGAGAAAAGTAACTTCAGAAGAAAAAAACAGCTAGCGGAGGCTATGTCCAGGTAAGCTATTTCTGCCAGCATTAATCCATGCTAAGGGAGTGTGGATATATTTTCTGATGTAGCCAGGCCAATTGTGCAGAGACTATGTGGGAGTGCATGGAGTAGAGAGCAGAATGCTTGGTCCAGTGACACTGGCCAGAGCATCTGAGGAGAACCTCTGTGGTCTCCCTCTCCCAGGTCAGAGACAGGCTGGCAAAGGCGAAATGGCCACGATACTCATGGAAGGTCTCTCAGAAAGGCATGAGACTTAAAGAAGGAGAGAGGGTAAAAGGAAGGAGGTTAGGGAGAGGGGAAGGTTCAAGATTTGGAACAAGGTGTCAGAGGTGTCAAAGAGGCCAAGAGTTTATTTATCTTTGAAATTCTTTGGCTATTCTGAGTGAAGACAAATTGAGCTCCTAAAATACTTTCTCCTGAATATACCAAACTGGCTTAAGAATTGCTTATAGCTGCTGAATTGTGCCAATGATCAGAAGTTACAGTCATAAATTTATATTGTTTTTTCCTTTGATAACCTGGAGAACTTTTAGTAGTTCCTGTCCGGCCCATCTGGGTCAACTACATTATAATGCAATGTAACATAGCTCTATATTGAAAGACTCCAGACAATCATTAGCATTATGTTTTGAGAAAGTGCATAAAACCCCCCAAAAGTCAGGAAAGTCTCAAATACAACTGTATGATTCCTTCCAATTCCCAACTTAAATCTCTTGAAATCTTTCCCTCAAGTGTATGAAAACTGACTAGCCACTCAGTCACTAGTAATCTGGAAACAAACAAACAAAGGGGCATTTGGATAATATCAGAATAGGTAAATATTGTGGTGGTTTTACTAAAATTCTCCTAAAATGGCTATTTCTACATATTTGCATTTTTTTTAGTTAACAAAACAAGCTAATACTTGACTAAGTTACTTAAGTTAATACTTCAGATGAATGCTGTTTTTTTCTACATCATCTGCAGTCAGCACATCCCTTTTTAGTATTTCATGTAAAGCTAATTGTATAACAGATCTAAATATATTAATCATGTGTGATTAGAATAAAACTGACAGACTTACAAAGGAAAAAAGGAGTGTAACACAGGCTTTTGGATAACTTAATATCTTGGGTCTTGTAATCCATTTTGTTCCTGAACTACTACTTTTAGGTTATAGAATTATTTTTGATGGATAGGGAAAAACATTAAAACTCTTTTAGAACTTAAGACCATGAAAAAATATCAAAGTAAGGCTTAATAAAACCCGTATTTTTTCTTCCTTAAAACTGTTATGGAAAACTGTAATTTGTATTCTTTATATAGCATGGTCAGTCCTGGGAATTGCACAAGAATCTACCGTCATTTCCTTTGTCTTTCCTGTATGTGATCAGGTGTTTTCTTCCCACTCCTAAAGAATAGGAAAAATGAGCACACCAGAAACCGTAGCTCATCTGACAGCTGCTGAAAGACTAATAGAGTTCATATGCCTTCATCCTCTCGTGTAACATGTACATTAACACCTCATTTATTTCCATCATATTGTAACTTCTGCTCTAATAAAGATTCTACACGATAAAATATTTTATAATTTTAAAGTAGAATTTTCATCCTTATTAGAAAGCCTCTTAGATTCTTGGCAGCCAGCTGCTGCTCATGGATAATAATCCATAACCCAGTGCCTGTAGGATCCAGATGTTATGAGTCAGACAATGGTCTACAGGCCTTTACCTATCTGAGAAGTGTTGATGTGTCACGTCACTGCATTTTTCATGTGTTTTTTTTTATTTTTTTTAATTAAAACACAGTGGTAGCGCCAGCTCTCCATCCTTCTGATGATAAATTAATTCTTTATTTCATAAGCACTGCTGGCACTCATTTACACTTTGGTTTTGACAAAGACTCTCTTATAAATGACATGCAGTTCAGTTCATTAACAGATGGCAAAATGCTTTGCTTAAAACAAGACCTTCCTGATCTGAGCATGAGAAGGCCAAGCATTCTCTGAATCCAGATAAAAAATAAAAACTGCTAAAATTCCGCTATCTCCTCCCTATTTTCTTTACTTCTAACTTCTGAGTTTGTGTGCTTATCCTAAATTTTACTGGTTTGGGATGCTCTTGATGTCTATGAGACTACGACTTGTCCTAGCCCAGGAAATCTCATACAAGCAACTGCTCCTCAGAGACCCCTAGAAAGTACTGAGCATCTCCTGCCAGATGCTCAGAGCCTCCAGAAAACATTCCCATCAAAGGAGATGATGTCAAGGGAGACGTCAGTTCCTCTGGTCCAAGGTAGTTATCATTTACCCAGCCCTTAGGTGCTTGTTTGAAATGCACTGTCCTATTAAAAATCTGGAGTGCTTGGATGTTTTTCTTACCGTGCTTTATGTCAATACTACTTGACAAAAATTGCTCTACCAATCCAACCAGGCTTTGCACTACACCTTTTATAAGTGAGAATCGTTATAGGAAGATGAAGTAATCGCCCCAGACATAAGGGGCAATCACTATAAGAATGTTAAGAGATAAAGCATCTCTACGAGAATGCAGAGAACAATGTAAGCGTGGAACCTGGATGAGTCCCCCACCAGCCTGACTTGCAGTCAAAATCCAAGCTGCCACTTGGATGCCCCTGTATTGGGTCTTCAGCTGGAAGTTTACCTTTCAAATACCTTACTTTGGAATTAACCAACCTATAGCTCTTGTAAGTGATAAAAAGATCAACACCTAGATTGTACAGATCAATATTACAGCAAAGCTTTCTGAGTCACACATGCATTTTTTTAACCATAAGTACATCACTACAGTAAGAGAGCTAAGGAGCATATACTGAAGATGCAACGAGAAAGAATTTGTACTGCCCTCTTTTGAAGGTAGATATGATCTCTAAGCATTTGCTTATGCTGATGAAAAACAGTTCCAAGCTGCAACACTGAGAAGCTCTGAACTTTGAGGTGCCAATGGTTAAAATTTGACACAGAGCAGAAAAATAAACAATAAAGGAGCAGAAAATCTATTATAGGGAAGTAAAAAATATTAGGCTATTTCGTCCAGAACATGGGAAAATGAGGATATGAAGCACCCCACTCTCAAGACCAAAGCATAAATGCAAGAAGATATCAGGAAGATAAAGCTGAAACTCTGAGAACAACCACCGCTTTTGCATGCCCCCATTCACCCGCTCTTTCTATTACTCCTTTGTGTGAGGGCACTGGAGGCAGATGGAATAATGCTGAATGGAAAGTGAACCGGGCTGAAACAAAGGTAAAGAGCTGATTTTTTTTTTTTTTCCTTTACAGAGATCCTTTTATCGCATCGAAGGGCAATTCTGCCCAGAGACAACCTAAGTACATATTCTGCATATGAGACTCCTGGATGGAGCAATACATGGACAAGAGACAAAGCCAAGTGCTTCCATAGGCAGGGTTCTTCCCTGCTGATCCAAGAAGGACTGTCCTTTCACAGCCTCACTGAGCATAATGCACACTCTCTATCAAGAACATACGGATAGCTCTTCTGGTTCAGATCCATGGTCCAAACCATGACATTTTAGTAGTCATATATGGACACCCAGGAGAGTAACAGCAGGCCAAACATATATGCTGCTTTCTGCTAATACTGGCCTTTTTTAGGTCAGGGATTTGATAAGCCTGCTATGGTTTCTGTGTTAAGCAATCCACAAAGATTTCTCTTGCAGGGAGTTGTCCAGCCTCCCTCTGAATATGGAAGTGCTCATAGGGGTACAAGTCTACAGAAGCCTCCTGCATTCAGAGCTTGCTTCAGCAAGAAGTTCCACGCCAGGAAACGGCTCCCAATGCTTGTTTGGCACTTGGCTTCCAAGAGTTTCAGGTAATGGCCTCCTTTTTTAGCAGAAGGAAAAAAGAACAACCAATCCTTATGTACTTGCCCTATGTCAGTCATGAGTCCGTAGACCTAGCATTGCCTCAGCAGTTATACTACAGTAGATTTAACGACTCGAAGCATTAAGGGAGAGGCTGATGTATTATACCGAAAATGGCCAACTTGACAGTGGATTTTAAATGTATTAATTTAGCTTTGCAGATGGATTTCACGTACTTATGCACTTATTCGGGAGAAGGTGGAAAGCTATTTTCCTGCTTCAGAGTATTTGAGAAAGAATAAACACAGCCAGTCTTAGGAAGGGAATATGGAAGTGAATGGAAGAATATCTATGGGAAAGGGAGATTATAGAGTGCACAAGTGCACCATAAAAATACATCTGTCTAGATCAGGTAAGTATGTGTAGACACATTCACATACTCACACACGCACACGCACACACAGATGCATGGACAACACAGCTAGAAACACTGTTGTGAGCTGGAGGAAATGAAACAGAGGAAAGTGCATTCTGAAACCCAGGCAAGCCAGCTTAGCGGGCTGGCATGCTGCACAGCACAGCAAAGAGGGGCAGGAGCGAGGAGGACTGTCAGCGCCTTGTGCTTACGAGACCTCGCTATTCTGCTTCACACAGTTTACTGAATCTTCCCCTTCTGCAATGTCTCTTCTCTCACAGCTGGTTTCCATCATGCCACCTGTAGTGGCACCCAAACTAAAAGGCAGGGGAGACCCTGCACAGAGGTGCACAATGAGCTAGGGAAATCCCCAGTGCTCTGGCAGGGGTATAAACTGGCCCGAACTGCTGGTCTGAATATCCTCAGAGCCAAGGAGGAGGGCTGCCCAGGGGGGGTGTGGAGTCTCCTTCTCTGGAGATCTTTGGGCCTGCTTGGATGCCACGCTGTGCCGCATGCTCTAGGTGTCCCTGCTGGAGCAGGGGTTGGGACTAAATGATCTCTAGAGGTCCCTTCCAACCTCAACCATTCTGTGACTCTGTGACTTGAAATGAACTGTCATCCCCTTCTGTTGCCTCAGTAGACTTTGCCAACAGAGCAGCCTTCAATTATGAGCCTGAATAGGAACACAGCCACCACAATACATGTGAAGGGTTCAGAGACAGGGGCATGGGAGAAGAGAAAAGGAGGATTTGCCTTGTTTCTACAGACAGAAACTAGAGTAATCCCATGGTAATTTCTAGAAGTCTTTGCATAGACCTGCCCAGCTGCAGCTAGGTAGCTGAGCACAGTGAGCATCAATTCTCTCGCTGTCCCCTTACTCCTCTGTTTCCTCCTACCCTTTCACCATGGCTGGGGTATGTGAACCAAGGGTCCTTCCCACTTTGACACATGAGTTCTCTCTTTATTGGTGAAAATCCACTGTTTTGCCTTCCTTTCTCTCTTTCTCTTGGACTCAATTTCAAACTATATTTTTTGAGTTCCACTACTTCACTTTTTTTCAAGAGACACACATCTCGCTGATTGGGACAGGCGATTACAGGATGCTTTGCTTTCTGGGTGTCTAAGAGCTGTCCTGCCTGAGTAACAACCTGGCCCAGGGAATTCTCATTGTTAAGTTTAAAAAGATCATTCATTTTGGTTTTGCTCCATGTGAAGCTATTCTTCCCTCGCTGACTTTAAAGATCAGGCTGGTTTTCCCTGGTTAGAATGACAAACACTAGTGTACCTTTAGGCAGCAGAAAGATGTTTGGCATCTGTAATATGATTTCTCCCTTCCAGAGACAGAGCAAAACTGTCTGTCGGATACACTTCTCACAGCACAGTTGGCCCAATATCTGAACCTATGAGTCAGATGAACGGCTTTTCTCCTGCCATCATGCTTCTGTAGCAAGAGCATAACTACGGTGATGATATGAAGACAGATCACAATTTTATTTATAACATTCTTTTTCCTCAGAAGAGGGTAGGGGCACTTTTTTTTTTTGCTCTTTGTTAATATGAATTATACCAAAAAGATACTCCACTGGGCCTCAGTACTTCCCAAGAGGAAGGACTGGCAGAAAACTCTGGCTACTTGCTTGAGTTCAATTTAATTTCAAAAGTCCAGGCCTACACTCATCAGAAACTGGAATTGACCCTAGTTCTAATATTCTCACTTTCCCTATTCCTTAAGAGAGCAACCCATGTGCTGGATACCCTTGCAATCTAGGCAAGTCCAGGAAGGTCAGGTACTGCTGGAGGGCAAAAGCCAAGTGGAAAGTAATCTTTCCTCAGCTGAGTGTAGTTTTCTGTCATATAGTGAGCACACACTATTCTAGATGGAGTTATTTTATCCTCAGCTGTTAAAGCCACACGTTAGACCAGAAGTTTGTAACTCACATGTGCAATCAACCAAGGAGATCCAGCATTTAACTGCAGGATGCCAAACTCACTTCCTTCCCACACTTTTTTTCTGTGGCTGTTTCATACAAAGGTCAAGCATAGAATTTGACTCTTACTCTTATGTATATTTAGTTACTACCTTTTCAACATCATACAATGAGAAAATTCTCTGCACTCCTCCTGCCTCTTTATTTTCCTTTTGCAGCCTTCACCCTCTGTCTTGTTCATATTTCTTCCTTGTATTTGTACCTTTGTATTTTCTTGCTTCTCCAGATTCTTTTTCCTTCCTCGAAGCACTCCCAATAGCTAAGCATCCTTATGATTTCATTTCCCAACTTTTCCATTGTTTTATCCTCTTAGGGGACAGAAGAAATAATACTGCTTTTTTTTTTGTTTGATTGATTTTTTTTTTTTTAGTGCCATCACTAGTTTTCAGAGTTTCTGTGTTACCATCTCAGGCTGCCTGCAGATTCAGATTGATGCCATTGCACAAGGCCACACTTATCTTTCTTTACAACCATGAGGAATAGCAATTTACATTAAAAATAGATAAAGTATAGCTTCTGTAGTACCTTAGTATATGATTTGTGCTACCACAGTACGGGCCAAGAATTGGGCCTCAATACTGGAAACTATTAGTCACCTTCTGATCATGTGAAAATGCTGCTGTTAATGGCTAATTAAAAGTAGCTCTCTCAATTTTGCTCTGGAACTCTCTGAAGTTAGGGGTTTCAACAGCTCACCTGAAAGGTTTTAAAATTAGATGCCTCCTAGATGTGTCCCTGTTCTGGGAGATTTTGGAGCCAAAGGAAATCTGGAGGAACTACTGATGATGCAGCCTTTGATGGAGAAGTGGGCAAATGGCTCTTTGGGCGGGAGGAGGGGAGAAGTTGTTTGCTTGGGGAATGCACTGGGAGCACTGGAGTGGGGATGAGAGAGGGAGGAGCGGGGTGGGTGCGGGGAGTTACTGTTCTGTCTGAATGGAGCCAGTTCCTTGCTGCAATCAGAGGGATGACCTCCCTCAGCCTCCAGGTACGGAGAGGCATTTCACCTTCCTGTCCCTGCTGAAGCAAGGTGCTCAACAGTAGAAACTACTTACCTGATAACTGCTGCACTGAAGGTTGGTCATGTGTGCTTAACAACTGTGCCTGAATGGTTTCTACTACCCTCTTAAAACGACGGCTTGGACCTGTGAGGAGAGAAGAGGCACAGACGGCTGTGAGAGGAGCGGGAGCTGAATCCCCACACAACACGGGCCAGAAGGGACTTATCAATCTTCTCCCCATTTGTGCATTGACAGCAGGCCTGTGCTTCAGCTAAAGGGCACAGCTATGAGGAACTACTTATTCAGTTCCCAAGTTATTAGGGACTGTGGCATGCTGGACTGAACAGGAGGAAAGATGGCTTCCTGGCTATTTTTATAAAGATGATAAGGCTTTTAACTCTTTTTTTTTTTTTTTCCTTTCAACATTCCCCGTCCCCTCCAAACCCTCTCCAAGCCCACCCAAGAGTGAGGCCAATTCCTACTAAATAGTGGCAATAACAATCTTATTCATCAACGGTTCTAGTAGGGCCAGCGGTGCCATCTTGCCCCAGTCAGGCCTGTCTCGGTGAGCAGCGCTCCACCAGTCTAAACCAACCTGCACAATATCCCCACAGCCTTCGTGTCACTGCTCTTCTCCCTTAAATGTGACAGGCAGCCTGAGGGCCAAACAGCATGTGACAGGAAAGCAAAATCAACTGTCCGGTCTGAGAGACAGAGGAGATTGTTGCATTCCTGTGGCAACAGTCTGGTCGAGGGCCTGATGATCCTCAATTTTGTCTTGCTGGGAAGGAATTACTCACTGCCTTCCATGACTGGTGGGTTGTGAGGGGGAGGAAAAGAGCAGAAGTGAGGCAATGGAATGAAAGCCAGGTTGGTTGGAAGGAGTAAGGCATATGGACAACTTCTGTGCTTTCCACTGATTTCATCGTCCACCCAAACCCCAGTGTGTGATATGGACAGCCATGAAAAAAGAGCGTGGCAAGTTTCTTTATGAAAGGAGAAACCAGTGGCCTCCCTTGGGGCTGAAACAAGGAGGCAGGACAGGAAGGGTATTTCAAATCTGATGCACAGAGCAGAATTTTAACACTATTCATGGCAGGGAATCTCCTGCTTGGGAATCTTCTTGCTCCCCATGTCCTTCTCTTTCCAACTGTCTGAATCTTCCTCTAAGGTCAAAACAGGTTTCTTCCCCTGGGTGAGTTCTCTTTGCTGGCCTCTGTACCAGCAAGGACAAAGGCAGCTTGCACCCCCATTACGGCTCTGCTGCAGTTACCTGATAAGAGTGTGAACGTGACAGAATAGATCCCATTCTCCTTCTGCGCCTCTCCCCCTTCTGTGTACGTTATGTCCACCTGGAACTTCACTGGCTTCTGGAAGACAGCGGGGCCTCCTGTGGACTTATACTCTGCACGGAAGCTTGTCTGTGAGATGACGCTGTGACTGAGGCTTGGAATCTGAAATAGGTGGGGAAAAGGAGACAATAGGACCAACATATGAAGGCAGCAAAACCACGGCGTTCAATTTAAAACGATTAGTAACGCATTTCCAGAGCAGGTAAGACCTGCTGCTTCTGGGCTTGAACTTGTAAAGTGCAGAGTATTCTTGTGAAATCAGTAACCCTGGAGGCTGCATGGCACCACCCCAGCATGCCCACTTCCTACATGACTGAACTAAATTTGAAGGTGGAATACTGGAATATTGATGAAGCACCCAGGAGGCACATAAATTCCACCTGATGCGCAACTGCATACTCTCAGGTTTGCTTTTCCTACCCACCTATCAGTTTCAAGAAATGCCTTCTGCTGAGTGAGAGCTGGTATTAAGGCTAAAAATGTCAGTGGTATGTAAGACTACATATAACAAAACCCATTTTCACCATGAGGACAATCAATACGTTGGAACAAGTTGCTCAGAAAGGTTATGCAGTCTCTGTTATGGGGGCTTGCAAGACCTGGGCAAAGCCCAGTTGCCCAGAGCAAACTGAAACTGCCCAGCTGAAACTGCCTGGAGCAGGAGACATCCTGAAATCCCTGAATTGCTTGGTGATTCTGTGATATCACTGAGACACCAGCACAAAGAGTGGATAGTTACACAAGTGTCTGGGATATCCCCAGGGACAACATGTGAGTTATTTACCCAAATCACAATTCTTATCAATATACAAAAGAACTTTGAACAGCTTTCTGGTATCCTCCAATATGTATTAACAACTATTTTTCAAATTAACTGAAAAAAACCCCAACTCCTAAAATCGCTTCACGGTGCTGACTCTTGCTTCACTGATACTTCTGGATGAGTGAAAATGAGGACTTCATCTAGGAAAACACATGGCATTTCTCTCTGTTCACATAGCAGACAGTCCTAGATTGCAAATAAATAGTATCTGCAACAATTGTTACTCCGGACACAATAGGAAATTACTCTTCTATCTGCCACAAAGCACAGAAGATGAGATTTCAAGTAAAAAATGTGGATTTGAGACAGGTTTTTGTGCCTGATAAAAGTGTTGGAGGGCATACCCAGCAAAGGGAGACTCAATCTGATAGCCAGAAGGTGATTAAAAAGGGTGACAAAGTAACAAGTCACTGTCTTGATACTACACTAGCAGTGTGAGCTCTAACTGCACTGGTCTTCCAAATACTAGCAAACCTGGAAACCCTGCCAAGAAAGGTGAAATCTTCACTGTAGAGAATATAATCAATATTTAGAGTTCAGGCATGGACCAGTGGAGACCTGAATCAGTATGGCATATAAATTAAATGTTTGAAGGGCAGAGACTCTGACTGGTAGAATACGGCACAAGACGACCTGGAACTTGCCAGTGAGCAAAGACATGCTTTGAACTGACTTACCGAGAGGAAAGCGTGGACAATATCAGCCTTAATGGAGCTTAGTGGTTTGTCCTTAATGACCACAAAAATTTGTTCTTCTTTCTCCAGGTTGATGAAGTTACCAAACCAGGATTTTTTGGCAAGCCTGGTACGATGGAAAGAAAGAGAGAGCTTAGAATAGTGAGCATTATTTCTTCGATAACTCCACAAGGAAAGCATACACAAAGCTGCATGAGGAAGTATTGATAACACTCCAGATGTGACAGCTACAGTATGTGGCCCACAGGGTCCAAATACATCCTATTCATGTACTGAAAATTGCTGAAATGACGGCCCAGTCAGTGTGATTTTGGCAGCATGTGTGACCGACAATGATAACTCTTCTGTTATCAGACTGAGCCAATATACCGATTAATATTACATATACGAAGCGCATGTAGAACTGAGGACACGTTTATGAGACCTCTCCATTTCTCATGACATCACGTAGGTGCTGATATCACAAGGAGGTAAGTTCCTGCCTGCCTGATTTCAACCCCTTTGTTATTCTAGGGCTATGAAAGTCCTTTTTCCAAAGGTGTCTTCTTGGGTTGACAGTACAATCACACTATTCTTCATCTTTTAAGCAAGTTGGGGGTTTCACTGGACTTCTGTTCTGTCAACGAGTGAAATCTACTCCTACGCAGAAGGCCCAGAAAAAATTCTGCATTGTATTAGTCCCATTCAAGGTGTCTAAATAATGCATGAACTCTGGCTTTTCTATACAGAAACGAATTTCCAGTGCTAAGATAGAAGATATCAACACAAAACACACTTTAAGCCTTCCAATGACAGCAATCCAACCCCGCATTTGCTTTCAGCATCATACGGTGGTTTCACCATAAAATGAAATTGCTTCATTTTTTTTTCCACTGATAGCATCAGCAAATGTTTGTTTCTGCTTATTGTTCCACCACCTCCACTTTGCTGGGATTCACTTTTAAGTTAAAAAGGCTAAAGGGAAAAAACAACGACAGATGTATGTTATTGAGGGAAACTACTGCAAACTCAAAAAGTGAGTACCTCAGGTACGCTTTTGAGAGAAGAGAAGATGCTGTCAGCTACAAGATGCAGCCACAGAACTGCTGGACCAAGCTAAGCCCAGGTAAAATTCCACCCAAATCAGCCATGTTCTGGCAGAGAGGAATTTAGCATGCAAAAAGTCAGAAATGAAAAGACCTTTTTTTTTTTCTCTCTCTGCAGGGTATTTTCTAACCGCATGACAAGTCCGATTTGCATTATGCCAAGCAATAGGCTTTCACTTGTATTGGGCAACATTACCACCCAACAGAAGAAGCCTTCCTACAGTCTGTGTTTCTCCAGAAAAGGAGATCATTTGCAAAAAGGCTTTCCAGCAAAGCAATGAACAGCTGGAGAGAATTATTAGTAGATTCATTTTCCAGGCAAAGAATGAGGAAGTGCAGAGACTAGGAGGGAGAGCAATAAACTGGGAAACTAAGTTGAAGTCTTGGCCTTTGAGATAAAGAACAAAGTTTGATCTTAGAAAAAACATATTAATTTGCACTCATTCCCTATTCCAGAGTGCTCCATGAATCCCAGCACTGTCATCTCATTGCCATTCAGAGCAGACCTGAATCAGAAGACAGCTCAGTTGTGCAAATAATGATTTGTTTCCACCTATTGCAGGCAATCAAAAACAAGAGTGCAAAAAGATTCAATTGCAATTTGGTAAATCACTGCTCCCCACCCAATTAAAGTGGGATGGAAAACCATAACTCTCTAAAATATTCACAGGCAACTGTAACTAAGCCAGTGAGCTAAAGATTAGCATAGGGAGCACTAAAGAGAAAGGGCTTCTCTCTTAAATGGGTCGTTAAGGAGTCAGGGTTAGAGTGTGAAAGGAAATTACACACTAATTAGCTCATGTGTCTCACACGCATCATAACAACTCTGCAAGCCCCTGGGGAGCTGGGGCAATAGCTCCCTGCATGTAAAGGGCCTATCTATGCTCATTACTAAATTTGCACCTGGCTATCCATCTAAAACCTCTGGCTGCTTAGGCTTGTATCTATCATTATCTGAATAGAGGCTGGCTATAACAGACTCCAGGGGCTCACTGGCTGTCACACATTCTCCTTGAAAGTTGGGCTTGGCAAAGTGCAAATATTTAATTGCAGGTCCACCATCTTAACATGCTGTTTTTCATTTTTGCATCTTGATTACTGATGCTGCGGGCTCCTTGTTTATAGGTCTCTTAATTAGCACAGGTTAAGAGGTCCCCCAAAACAGAGACATTTTCTCCTATTCAACTTGCAAACCTGCCCTAGAATCTCTGGAGTGCAGTTGGGAGGGAGGGAGGACGTGTCTGTGGGTGAAGGGCAACACAAACTACTCCAGGGCATCCAATCAGGTGTCCAATTCACCAGTAAAATGAATATGAAGATGGAGGCTGAATGAAGATGGATGGAATGAATTTCTAACTGCTATAATACTACTTATATATACTGCTGTTCCACCTCCTACTTTTGGAGGGTCTGTCTTCAGAGCCTTTGGAAAGCCTCATTCTTGCCACTGAGCTCATGGACCTGCAACTTCCTGAAGTTTTTCTGCTTGGTTTTATGCTATCAATTACTACTAAATAATAGATTTTCTACTCAAGCAAATAGAGCTTCGCTGGTTTAAAGCAGCTAAAGATATATCTCTTTAAATGTCATCCCTAACATATTCACTGGGACTTGTCAAAAGAGAAAAAATAGCATCACCCAGATGTGTCGAAGCGTATTACCCAATCATCAAGATTGTTCAATGAATGGCAGTCATTAAAAATGCTGTAACAGAACAAGAATGTGTATTTTTATCACTCAGCCCATGAGGTCAATAGAGCTCTTGATAAGGATATCTTCTTTCTTACAGAAAGAAAGAAAATCTCCCTTCCAAACAAGATCCATGGATGTGGGCACTGAGCAACAAGACGTCTATCGTTAAAATAAAATCCAGTTCATTATTTTTTATGACTTTTATTATGTTTACTGCAGGGTGCAGCCCAATTGAACTCATTAATTTGGCAATTATACATAAAATGAAAAAAGGGCCTTAGGCATTGACTTGCATCCAAACTGCCTCAAATGACAGGCGCTACCTTTCTATACCAATTTTTAAAGGGTGAGTGGGAAGTGGTGATGGCAATAACTCACACATGAACTTCCACTGACATAGAGGCATAAAGAGAAGAGAAAAATGAAATTTTATTCAGATACTTTTCTGCTTTAGCAACCTTTGAAACATTTGAGATAAGAGTATCACATAATTCTTTAGTAAGGATCTGTTCATTTTATGAAATTCTCTCATGCCTCTCTGTTAGTAGGTGCTCCAAAGCACTGAAAAGACAATTTGTTCCTTTTTTCTTACTAGATTTCTTTTATTATCCTTAACTATTCCTTACCTTTTCCCTCTCTCCAAGTCTTTACCCTTCTTCCATCTGTAGCATTAGAAATAGATTGCCCATTTACACCAGATATATGATATGTCCGGGGAGAAATATTAAGGCAATGCCATTATCACCAATTAGAAATCTTGGGTTCAAATTTTCACCGACAACTCATGAATATTTCACACAAACATCTTGACAAAAGGCCAAATTGCCTTGGTTGGCAAGGAAGGTCTATGGGCATTGGGTGCACAAACACAAGCTGTGAAAATAAAAAGGTATAATTTGGCGTCTGTTGCATAAATTAGGAAGCGCTTGGAGCAGCGCTCTCCGGCAGAGGCTTCCAAACCTGCCATGCAGTGACGCACATTTGTGCAGTCAAATGGTTTAAGTGTACATGGATTTTTAGGAGTGGGTCTGGTGAAGATGAAATAGCTTCTGCATCTTCCAGTGTTGCCATCCAGAATTAATACTGGGTTTATTATCCCAGCTAAAGACTCCTCTGAATCATCTTAGCGGAAGCTTCTACATATTATCCTGTAGATGTAGTGTCCTATTCTAAGAGAAGGCTTTTTTTTACTGCATGGCCAGTGCCCATACGAGTCATTGATTCACCCTGGCTGCTCCTCAGCTGCAGCGTGCTCCTCAGGTATGATCCGCTAGAGAATCAAATGAAAGAAGAGAGCAGGAAGATGCCTCACAACAATTAAGCTCACCAAGCCATAAGAAAATGAAGTGGTTACTTGGAGATCATTTCATCACCTGCTGACCCTCCGCTGCGATCACCGAGATGCAGATTTTATCAGAGCCCTTAGCAGAATAACAATTTCATAACTCTGTCCCGTTCTGTTTATAGTCAAATAGTGAAATGGAGTCACCATGACATTCAGACGGGAAAATGATATCGGTATGCAGTGAAAAGTAGGAGTAGCATATTGGCAAATTACTTACTCTGGGGATGATTCTGGGGTTAAATTGGACATCTCCTCTGGTGTAGGTACTGCACGTGCATGAGCAGCCAAAGAGAGAGAAGAAAAGAGACAGATGGATCAGCAGACCTTCATCTTTCTGCTTCCATACCAATGAAAGAATTCTAGCACCACATACTCTTGTGTTTGCCTGTTACCTCTTTAGAGTAGCCTGACATTCGAATGCTGGTCATACGCTTCTAGATCGTTGTGTCTAATATAGTGATGCATTTCAAAACTCACCCTACCCTGCCTTAAGTCACTAGAAAATCTTGCATTGTATTCAGTGGGTTCTGGTTCAGATCCAAACACCATGTTAATTTAATTGCCTTGCTATTTTTCATGGGTCAGTTCTTACAGTTATATAATGGGCATCATCCAAAGACTGATGGCAGCCACTGAAAATATATAGGGAATCCCTGTGGACTTTTCTAAGCATGAAGTAAAAGCAGGAGTCTAGGTCACTTGCCTCAGTTTCTTCAAAGTCCAACTGGATGCAGTCCAGTACTTGCTGTAATTCTCAGTAGTTCTCTGGCCACCTCAGAGGCTATGTCCCTTATCATCAGAATTCAAAGCCTAGCTTTTCCATGGCTGTAATTTTTCTTTCCTAAAGGTTTAGTCTAAGGTCTGACCTTGGCTGATGCTATCACTTTCTCATTTTGAACATCAACATCCAGTCATTAGAATGCGGAATTTTGCAGAGCCACAGAGAGGTATCAACCTGCTACTGAACATCTGCCCAAATCAAAACCTCACTGTAAATTTGGATGGTTTGCTCACCTTGCAATTTCCGGCGATGGAACCGAGGAGACCCCAGGAAACTATTCTTGATTGAGTTGAGCCGTGTCCTCCATGGCATTCCTCCAATGCTGGGGCTGGATGGTGGTGTTGGGTTGGGTGTGCCTGCTGGGCTCTCCTTTGGCGTATGGACAGGTGTCCCCTTGGGGGTAGGGAGGGGACTTCCCCTTGGAGAGGGGTGAGGGGTGACCTGTATGATGGGGATAGATTTGGTGCTTGGGTCAGTACTAGAAGGGAGTAATCTAACAGGAGACATAGGGTTGGTCTGCACTTTAGGAACGGCCAGCTGTGGGTTAAAGCCGGCAGCAGGTGAGCGGCCCTGAGCATTCTGCACAGGCGTGTTCTGGGAAGAGGGAGCGCTGGCATTGCTGGCAGGGAGTGGGTTGGATTTAGTAGACTGGAGTGGTTTTTCAGCCAATTTGCTCTTGGATGGCAAAGTCTGCGTCTTTGGGTTGGGCTGAAGTGCTGGCTTTGGTTGGAGTACATGTCCAGGCCTGGAGGCGTTCCTACAAGCATCAGGGTCCAAGGAGACTTGGGGTCGGGGAGAAAAAGGGAGGTCGGAGGTCTGAGGGGGGATGAAGAACTTTCTGATAGGCTACGAGACAGACGCAGAGTGTCCATGCACACCAAAAACAGTGAAATACGCATAGAGCGGTCGAGCAGGGAACGGAAAGTCAGAATAAAATCCATTCGAGGCACAAAGATGCATCATGTCACAAGGAGACACCAGAGATGGAAGTGAAGGGTAGTGGGGGGGAGGGATTTTGCAAAGAAACAAAAACGAACAAACAAACAAAAAACAAAAAAAAGACATGCAGTTAGCTGGGAACACGGCATAATCAACAACAGCAGCAGCGGCAGCAGCAAGAACAACAGTGTCATAACAGGCTTCATCATATTAATCAACCATGTGTCAGCAAAGAAAAACAACAGAAAGTAAAGAAAAACAAAAGTAAAGTAAAAAAACAAAATGAAAGAAAGTAACCAAGAAAAAAAGAAAATAAAAGAAGAGAGAAATGCCATCTCTCTGGGATTGTTCTGATTGCCCTGCAGTGAGAGAAGCACGATGTCGTGGGGAGGTGAGGAAGGGGGAGAAGAACCACTCAAGCCACAGACAAACTGAGATGTGCCAAGAATGGGGTCACCTCTTGCAGCTCCGGGTGCCCATGTGCAAACCCAGCAGAGAGGTGAAACTCCAAACGGGTGTGTGTGATGCATACAGAGTGGTGGGCGATACACACAGGCTACTGCACACACCGCTCAGAACCTCTGTCCCTCCTCTTCACCCCGGCCTCCGGCTAATGCTCATGCGGTCGGTTCCAGCCACCCATGGCAGAAAGGGGAAGAAAGGGAGAGCGATGCCCCATCAGCATCCGCACTCTGTCCCTGGCCCGAAAGCTTAAGCCTGGCATTAGCTTGGAGGCTTCAGAATTTATGACACCAAGAGGAAAACATGAAATCGGGTTGTGTTTCATTTGTAAGCAGCTATAGAGGAAATTTCTGAGGCCTGGCAGATTTATTTATCTGGGAGGGGAAGGTATTTCCCATCAGACTTTATGGTCTGCTCACTACATCCTTCATCCTGTCGAAGGACATTTTGATAATCTGAATTTTGCTGTCCGTAAACTTGTAGCAATATTTGCCCAATTCTATGGAGAGTGGGAGAGTCATTGTGCAGTAAGATAGAGTTTAAAAAGACAAAGACAACTAAAGTTCATAATCCACCAAAGAGTTATCAAAATAGGGATTATGATTTTTTTTTTCCCCTAGAGAAGAACATTTATATGTTAGAGGCATTTTGGGAAGCCATTCATATGTAGCCAGCAAACAGCAATGGGAGGGTGGGAGACCTTTAAAGGGATATTGGCAAGCCAAAAATCACATTACAAAAATAAGATTGCCCTTACAACATATTGCTGTTAACACTTTAGGTTACAAGCATTGGCAGACTTGCAAAACAAGAAATTCAAGCTCTTTAGCTTTGTTCTATTTGCAGATTCTGACTTTTTATAGATTACTATCTATTATAAATTATTTATCATCATTATTATTATTAGACATTCTGGACACCAAAAAGCTCTTAACAAGCCCTGTCCCAGCATACCATGTAAACATAACCTTGCCTCAAATCTCAGTTTAAGTTTCAAACTAGTGAGTTTAATTTCTGGGTTTGATCAATTAGCCAAATGTTGATGTATTTATAGAATGCACAGGTATATTTAAAATTTAATTCCTAAGACTGTTTGCATCAAGGTTGCCTGGTGACTTTGAAGAGCTTAAGGTCAGCCCACCAAAATTACAATAAAACTATTCTGTGAAAACATTTGCATTATATTTAGAACTCTAAAAGTCTGCCATTTCGGTAGACCTTCATCAGCAATGGCAAAGGATAGGGAAAAGAATGAGGAAAGTAGCTAATTTAATAAAGTCACTATCAACATCAGCCTACTAACCATTTGCAAATGATTCCAATGGACAAAGGCTAAAGACTGCTGATTGCAAATGTTTCCTTGCAACTTTTTTATCTTATATCTGTGATGGCTTGAGAATCAAATTTGAAAGAAATAAAGTCAAATTCAACTCCCAGTCAAACCACTGTGCATCTGAATGGGGGACCCTTAATTACCACTTTTATAACAATATAGCAAAGGACAAGGTTAGGCTTTTCTTCCATCTGGGGCAATAGGGATTCACACCATCGTAAGATCATGTGAGATTTGAAAAACTCATTGTTGATGTTGAATTCAAATTCCCATAGAACTCTAGCTAATAAATGCACATAGTGAAACATATTTGCTTTCAAAAATGTGTTCTCTTTGAATAATCTAAGTTGTTATGAATAATCTAAGGTGTTATTAGAAGCATAAATATTGTCTTTAAAAATATAATTTTTATTCCAGCCTTTCCCTTTAAGCCTCCAATTTGACCTGCTTAAAATGGTTATGATCTGCTGAAAATGCCATCTGGATGCTAAATCACTTTGAAGACTATTTAATCAATAGCCTATTAAGTAATAATGTTAAAATACAGCAACTGTGGAACAGATCTTGTCATCCTTATTCTTTGATGTAGTCCTACTGAGATGTCAGAAAATGATCCCAAGACATCAATTAATGAGATCAAGACTAAGTTTTGCAGCACTGGATGCTTATTTTATGCACGAAACTGTTTCTATGCTCTTTTTCAGTATGTTCTTCACCAGGAAAGGAGTTGAAAGCTTCATTAAACTATAACCTTATATCTTGAAGTGTAACTTTATATGTAAAAATTATGCACAAAGCTAAATAGAAATTACAATTTTAAGTGCTCCAAATGCTGCTAAGAGCATATCCATAGGTTCTGACATAGTGTGAAATGGCACCTTCTCATGGAAGGCCTCAAAAGTAGATGCAAATGCTCCATACACTCTCGCCCAGATAATTAGGTACCACAGATTGCCACAGTCCTACAGACCTGGTGATGAGATCCAGACTTTTGTTAGGACCGAAATCTTGAAGCTGACTTTGACATATGTTACAAATACTCACTCTCATCTCTTAAGAAGTTAGAATGACAGGAAGGCCTCTGTCACTGCACTAACAAACTGAAATAGCTTTGTAATAGATTTTATTACTTAACACCAATGCTTGGATCTTCCATAGTTGACTAAATACTGAATAAATGCCTGCCCCTTACTTAGAGGGCTTAAAGGGTTCTTTTTCATCTTAACTAGTTAAGTTCTTACTTTGCCTTTAAAGTAGTTAGCCCTCAATAAATTAAGATTTATTTTCTTTCTATTTCCAGTCTACACTATTCTGTGGCAAACAGAATCAAATTAATTGCAAATAGCACAGTATGGCACACTGCTGTGGCGCAGTTAGACGTAGTTGTGAAATAGCTCCTGAAATACGGGCTGAAGCCACGCTGCATATACCTCAGCTAGATATGGCAGGGTTTAGTCATCGCAGTGTTGTTCTCTGCAGTTGTAAGACTACAGACAGGCAGAGGCTGAGCAAGGTACCACTAGTAGTGCTGAGAACACATATAATGAATTCTCTGCTCAGACTTGTAAATGACGTTTCCCTCATTGCCTATGAACATTTACAAGCTGCCAAGGAAAAACAAAATATCCCAGCTAAGAGCCACAGCTCTACAGCAACAGATGTTGAAAAGCATCAAGCATGTGTGAGTGCATCAGACCAACAGATCATGAAGCTGCACCACTTACCCTTGGACTGCTCAGAGGACTGGTGGAGAGCCCAGACGAAGCTCCGCTGATTGACCGAGACCTGAATGGACACAGTAAGGAGAGATGGTCCTCAGAAACCTTGCACAAGTAAAAGTGAACACCAGCCACTGCAGGCACAGGCACGAGGTGAGGAGGAGGGAGGCTGTCACTGGAAAAGCACATGACCCTTTCCTCTCATTACCATCACATTTTTCAACTGTCCCACCCTCCAAATAAAACTTGGACAAATGCTGTTCACTCAGGGAAGATACTATAATCCCTTTTCATTAAGGGAGCTGCTAGCCCCTTTTGGTCATGAAGCACATGAAAACTACTGCTTCCACTCTATTCAAAAATGATTATTGTAAGGGAACTGTGTTGGTGCTAAGAATTCACCTTGACACAGATGTAGTGGACACAGAATGGAAAGTGCTCTACTACAAAGTAGCCTAGAAAACCACCACGCATACAAGGCACACAGGCAGGGGATTCTTCCAGATATTAGGCAAAAAGTCAAGTCTCAATGATCCAGAAACACTATTATTTCCTACCAGATGACTTCTCACTGAAATCAAATCTGGCTTTCCAACTTCTCACTGATGGATTTTATATCTCTGCTCTCCAGCAAGGCTTTCACATAGAATCACAGCTTCTTTCTAGGAAGTTTTTCCTGGGCATGAAGGGCTTTCCTACTCAACGTAGAATGAATCTATACAAAAACAATGTTCCTCTTTACTACACTGAACTTCTTTTACCAAATCACCTAGATAGCCTTGGGAGAAGTGATCTTCAGGAGTCAGTGTCATCCCACTGGGATAACAGGCTTTTGTAACGTCTGGTCCACCTTCCTGTGAGATTAAATGCTACTATGTTAAACAAGTCTCCTCTACCGAAAACTAACTCTGCCCTTGCTGATGACACTACTGGCATCAGGATAACAATCCCGATGCCTTCAAATAAAGACTGGCTAACAGAATAAACTGTCCTATTTGCCAGCAAGGCCACCTATACTGTATTGCGCTTGTGTTCTCCAGCAAAGGCCCTCTACAAAAAAATGTCAGCAGCAGACAAGAAAAACATACAAATGTGCTGTGCTAAATACCCTGAAATAGCAAACAGGCCAAATGCACAAACATTTCAGCAGGAAAACTTTCCACGAGGAGGGCTATCCATTAGAAAAAAAATCCCTCTGTGTGACTCTATGTGAGCAAGTCCCAGAGGCAATTGCTTTTTATCCTTTTTAAATAGGAAAGTTTTCTTGAAGACTTAAAAATTCGATAGGAGAGGATCTGGATAAGAACTGACGTGGTCAACAACCACCAAGCAATATGCCTATTTAGCAAACCTCTCAGTGTTTCACCTACACTTAAGAGCAGTGAAAATAATTGCTTGCCTTCAAGTATCAAACAAGAAAAAAAGCAATCATGTAGATGCTTGTAAAATAGGTTGCATGTGTATATGTGTATACATATGTGTCTGTGTGTATATATATTTTGAACTCATATAAATCAGATTATTAATGCCAGTCTTTTATATAAGAGAATGTAATACAACTTTAGACATTAAAATGCCTCATCTTACTGATCTTTTTAATCTGCTAAAGAAGAATAAAGTCCTAAAGTCGTTTTCTATAATAGTCTCCTAGCCATATATTCCTAAATAAATTTGAGTGCTAGCATTGTAAAAAAAAAAAAAAAAGGTGAATTGCAGAAGAGGAAATATTTCCGAAGTAAGTTAGAAATGAACCCAATGGCAGCTTCTGTCCTATTCGTATCCAGTGCAAAAACTCCTCACTCCTTATCTTTGCATCCCACTGCAGTCTGTTCATCTCAGAACAGCAGATCAAACTCAGAAGCCCAAACTTGACAGTCTTTTTCCCCAGATTAAACCTGTATTTGCACCATCAAAATCTTGGGCACTCATCAAGGCTTATGCAAAATAGTGGAAAGGAGAGTGCTGCCTGCTCCACTTTTTATAGATTATTTTTATGTGTCTCTCCTATAACAGAACTGGTTGAATGTAGAACAGATGTGTTATTCATATGCAAAGTCCATTTGGTTAAAATCTTCCCTGTATCAAGGAAGTTGATCCTAAGAAGATCAAGAAAAGTTTCTCCTAAACTGTAAAAGCCAGAAATTACCTTATACAAGACATGAGAGGCATTTATTTGCCCAGAAACTGAGTTAAATGCCTACTCAGGAGTCTCACTCCCTCCGGGATCACTTGATAGGTGGGAAGGTCCTGTCTGACACTCACCTGAATTCCATGATACTGGATTAAAAGTTCCAATATGCTACTTCCTCTCTCCAACCAGACGTTTCCAACAGGCATCAGTTTTCCCCTCCCAACCTCATTATTTCCTATTTTTTTTTTACAGAAATGGTCCCACACAAGTAGGGTAACACACAGCAGGCCCCATCTCCCAATTCCTTATTGGAAGCAATATTTGCAAACAGTTGTTGTGTACTGTGTTTTCATCCAGCTTAGGAGCCTGAGTCAGGGGACAGAACAGAGAGTTAGTGTGAAATCCTCCTACAAATGCATTCAGTATCTATGTGACTGCTATTGAACAATCTCTATTTTTGCTTCTGCTTTACATGCAAAATAGGTACAAAGCAAACTAGGTCTTATAGCATATCTTGATTCGTCCACATTGGAAATTGTATAAAGGAGCAATGGAAAAACTTTAGCAGATTCTGGGTTAATTTTAAGTGGAGAGGTGAAAAGAGCGCTGTAATTTTTGAAACTTTTTCCCTCTGCGAGAGATTGTTGGTATAGAATATGACATCCTCACTGAGGACCTCTTCCTTGCAGCTTCTTCAGTTAATAAATACCCCACGATTTACATTTGCAAATGAGATTCAGGTCCCAAGCTGGCTAGAGAAACTCAGTACAGGGGCAGGTTCTTTTTTTCCACCACAAAAATGCCATCAAGCAAGAATGAGCAATTTGTCCCTCCCATCAGGATCATTTTAACTGGCAAATGCTGAAACTCAGTTTTGTTATTTAAACCGCATGCACTGCTCCTGTATCTCAGGGTCAGGTGAACAGAACATGGACAGAGTCAAGAGAAAGTCATGAAAATGTTGCATTATGTGGAAAAGTTGCGATGAAAAAACAGAGAGAATTGAATTTCTTATAGTACTCTCTCTATAGAGAATGAAGTACAAGACCCTACAGGCAGTACATTAGTATGGCAGACCCTGGGTGACCTTATCACATGTGAAAAAAGAGAAAAGCATGAAAACATCTTTTATCTGTGGCTATGAACTAAGAGTCTCTCCAGGCATTAAAGGTCATTGGAAGTATTAAATCTATAATTCTTCAAATAAACTAATACTACATGCAACAAACTAGGAAAATACATATATCGTGTATGACTCATTTTCCTCTGTGTTTTCCACTGTAGTACGCTTGGGCATAAGCTCAATGCAAGTGATCAAAGAATTTTTTTTTTTTTTAAGTAAAACAAGTAGAAAACATAGTGCATTTGCTCAGATAAAGAGCATCCCCTCAAATACAACTGCCAGATTTAGAGACCCAAGTAGAGGCTCCTGAGACCCACTGAAAGTGACACAGTTGTTTTGTCAAGCCTGAAGGGAGGAATATTTAAAAACAACAAAAAAGTCAGTCTCACAGAGAACTTGACTCAGGTTCCAGGAGGGGAAAGCTGTGGATGGTGCCCTGAGCATTCAGCACACTGGATTCATTGCTACTGCTATTCCTCCCATCTCAAAGACTGACAGTAATCATGAGACACCTAAGTTATGGACAGTGAGACCAAGCACCCGAAAAAAAAAAAGTCCATGTGTGGGCTATAGCCTGTGTATGTGTTCATTTCCTACTTTAGCTTATGTACTGGAAAGCTAAATTAACGGGTCCTTTGGTTTAAAGTAGTTTTTTCCTCATTTAGTCAGCTGCTGTCAACGGGTAATCCATGGAGGGCCAATTCGTGTCAGACCAGTTGATTTGCTAGTAGTGTAAGTGAGGAGCTGGAATCCAGTTTGCAGCTGGTCTGCGAGAAGGGCAGAACTCCTCGCCTGCTATAAGAGCTCAAGGGCTGAAGCCTGACTGCTGAGGTGAAGGCAGGGACCCCCAGGGTGGAAGGAAAGAGCAGCTGCCCTGGCAATCACAACACACATACAGCACATGCATAGTGCACCTCTATATAGCCCTTCATTCAAGTTGATTTTCAAGTGTTTCAAATCGTGCCCATGCTGGCACGTACTAGCGGGATATACAGGCATCATCGCTAGCAATAACCACTGGGACCAGGTTCTGCTTTTGTTTCCTTTTTGAACAACAACCTCATAGAAACTTGCCCTACTGTCAAAGGGGAGGTTGGTGCCTTGTTGTAGACCTGGCAGAGCTTGTTTTCACAGCAGAGTTTGCTGGGATGTTGGATACAGCCTTTGAGCTGGCCAAGCTGGAGCCATGCTTCCCAGAACAGGGGCCTGTAGCGAGCACGCAGCGTGAAGCAATGCAGCAGACTGGTGTCCCTGAGTGATGACTGCCTAGATGTTTTGAATTGGTTCGGATGCTTTGGATAGTTTTGAACATCATAGCCAAAATATGAACCTAACTTATTGTTTGCTTAGGGCACAAACTGGGTGGAATATGACACTCCTCTACCTGCTCATTCAGATAAAAATCAAGAGCTCTAAACTGTAGTATAGAGCTTGGGAGCCGGCATTCATGTCTAATGCCAAGCACTCAGGCATCATCTATGACAACAACGTTTCCTCTTTTTTGCTCTTGGGTGTCAAAGATACAAACTGGGTTTCATTGCTCCCTAAACTTGACCTAGGCAATATGAATAAATACCTTTGATGCTACCCTGTCTCATAGTTCTAGTCTAGCAAATCATCCTAACTGTAAAAGCTTCTACTGGCAACAATTACACTTCAGCCAGCAGGCTTTACCTACAAATGCTAATAAACATTTGGAGGATAAAGCCTTGACAAAGAGTCCAGCGGAAGGGCTGCAGGTGTGAGCAGCACCTCTTCTGCCGTTTAGCACCATCATCCTTACTTCGCCAGTTTTAACTGAGTTCCATTCATGAATGTTTTATAAAAAATAGTAAACAGCACATGGTATAACCATGCTACATGCATGAGTAGTCAACGTTTCTGGTGATAATCACCCTTCTCAGGACATGCCCTTCATAAACTTGTACTGTAGGCTGTAGTGATCTACTCCAATGTTTTATAATACAATTTGTTATTAATATATTCTCCTTCTGTTAAGTATTTACAAATGGAACCTCAATTCAAAGTGTGACTGCATTCCTTGTGGTACCTATGTTTTTATTGAAAATAAGGAGCTCTGAAGATAAATGTGTCTCTAGGGTATCTGTTCAGCCCTTCAGAAAACATATACTAAAAAAAGAAATACCCTGCATTTTCTTAACTAACATGTATGGTGCTCAGCTTTATCTTAAAAAAAAGCAAAAAAATGAAAAAGGAATAAAAGAAGATAAATTAGGATCAAAATCAACTACTAGGTACCAAATGATGCATAAAGCGATACACCGAGAAGGGGCTTCATTCTCAGAAGGTGCCCAGATATCTGCACAGTGTTTGAGATCAGGTCTGTGTGCCCACTGACATTGAAACACACAAAGAAGAGAACCCAAAAGAATCCAAAAGGAAATTTATGTTTGACTCCAACAGAAAAGCATATAAACAAGCACAAAAGCTCTCAAATGCTTCCTCCCACATCTCCCTCTCTCTCTCTCTCTCTCTGCTGTAAAACCTCATTCACTGATGTACAGCAACCTATACTGTATTTGTAAAGTGCAAATTAACAGTTTCTCTACAAGATATAACAGGTTCCACAACAGGAATAATCCAAAACTAGAGCTTACCCCAATGGATCAGCACTCGCCATCCTCGGAAAGGGAAAATTGAAAAGAGAGGGAGAAAAAGAGAGGAAGAGAAAGAGAGAGGGAGATGTGGAGGCAGGTGGAGAGAAGAGTAGGAAAAGCAGAGTGAAATACTGTTCGGAGAACTGAATGCTCATAATTATTGCCCCAGGTGCCTACCTCTTCAGAGACCAGCAGGACTAGGGGGACAGTTTCATTTACTAGACAGTAACTTTTGTCCTGCTCACAGTATTGCAGACACATCCACCTTGTGAAGTGGGGAACATGGAGAGGGACATGCTAAGCTGTAATAATATTCCCAGCCAAACTCCAATCAAAGTAGTTAGCAAAACAACGGGGTTCGTACTTCATGCTGCATTTCTTTTCTACCTCTTACATGAGGCACAGTTATATCAGACTGTGGTAAAGGAAATTGTTCTATTTGTCCCCATTTTGCTCAAGGTAGTGTCCCTCTGTCCCCCAAGCTGGCCTGGTAAGAAGTACTTTTTTTTTTTTTTTGCCATGAATGAGCTGTGAAACATATTGGTTATTAAAGCATGCATTTCTGAGCCAGCTTGGGAGCCTAGGGTACAAGATTGTATATCAAGCTGTGAATCTGCTTTGATACTGGCTTATTAGTCATGACGGTCTTATAGTCAGGAATTCAGATCAGCTAGAACATATCAGCTCAGCAACCCGGCACTTATCTCTGCGGATGCCATCTTGTGCTCCAGGATCTCATTTTTCATTTAAAATAAATTCAGTCTCTGGGTCTTAAAGGTTGCAAAGAAATTTTTTCAAATGGGAATGGAGAATAAACCAATGCTGTGCTGAAAAGAGTCTGAAACAGCAGCTCTAAAAGCAGAATGAATGTCTGGCATGTTGGCTTTGATGCCTAGGGGCAATTGAAAACTTCAGGATTCTTAATTTTTCACTATTAACCAAAACACTCAAAACAGAAGAGAACAGTTCGGGTAATAAATTACTTGGGGTATAGGAAAGCAAACTCAGGAAAGTGTCACTCTTTTTTCACCTTCACAAAGATGAGATTAAAAATAAAAAAATCTGGTGTGATATGAAGCCAAATTACTTTTGATGCAGCATTTTTTTTCTGTTTCTCTCTCTCTCATTCTCTCCAGTTTCAGTAACAGGCTCCCAAGCTGCCAGAGTTACCTCTGGCTGAGTGAGGAAAATCCATTCTCCACCAGACGGACACCAACAGAAATGCCAAATTTAATAGATGCCCAGCAGATTTCACAGTTTACTTCTTAATGCAGGTAGCCATGCTTCTGGTTACATGAACATTCGCAATGCTGTGCTGGGCAGTGCAAGGCAGTCTTGAGGAAAGTTCAAATTAAAACGTAGGTAGAATAGAAAGAAAAAGCTGTTGTGCTACACATAGAGAAGTGGAAAAATCATTATAGTAAATTCTTTTTCATGTGTCTGAGTGACACTCCACTTATATTTTGGTCTGGAGTGCAAATTTGGATAAGATCTAATTAATATATATACGAATATATATATATATATATCTTCACATATATATATACGGGCAAATGCTGTCGTCAATTGTACCAGTACAAATCTATGTCCCGTGATGTAACTGAGAAGAGTAAATTGACACCCATTGTAGATTGGAATGCATGTGCATATTTATGCACAAAATACACCCATATTCACACATACAGAGTATTAAAATGTAAATAGAATGGGTGTGAGAAGGTTGATTCATTTTTCTTTCAAGTCATTTTCCCCACAGGGAAGGCATTGAGGAGGTTAACAAAGGGAATGGAAAGCAAATTGACAGTAGGGGAAAAGGAAAAGGGAAGTGGGGTTTAAAAAAAATGAACAATCCCAGGACACAATAGACCCAGAAGCGCAGACATGTGCATTCCCTACAATACTGAAGCAAGTGAACTACGGAGCTGCAGCAACCCAGATACAGAAGAAGAGAAGCACTGAAAGAGGGAGTGAAAGAGAAAGTCAGAAAGAAAGAAAAAGAAAAGAAAGGAACAGTGGCCTCAGCTACTAAGACAATCATGTGCATCTAGAGGGAAGGGACCCTTAAAGATGCAGTATTCCTTTAAAAAAGACATCATCAAGTTGGATAATTAAACACTGGCCAAAAATTTAATGGCCACCATGATTAGCTGGCCCCATTTTGCTGGGGTTCTCCTCACCGCCCTTCCTTTCCTTTCATCTGGATGTGAGCAGACCTAGCATCCAGTTCCTCCCATCTTCCCACCACTGAGGTCCTTCACTCTAACTCTAAAAAATGGGAGGGAGGTGAGAAAACAAGGAGCGTGACTTTCCAAAAATGGGCCTGGCCCTTCAGTGATGGAGACCCCTGGTGATCGTTGCACAATCCGCTGGGTCTTCTACTCTTGTGCCCTGAAAAATATCACCTTGGAGAGGGAAAATGGATGCCCATGTGTATTTAAGGAATTTCCCCCTCTGGTTCCCCAAGGGTCATTTTCTCTGCTCCTAACGTAGCTGAAGCAGCTGCCAGAGAAGTACGGAGGGATAATGAACGGCACTGGGAACATCTGCTGAAAGATCCTTCTCATGTCACAGATGAAATGCAAAGGTACCTCTCTTATTGGAACCAACTTTTAACTACTGTTGAAGAACTAATCTTGGGAGAAGTCTCAGACCAACTTTTAATGCAAGAAGTGCCAAGTGTGCAACAGCAGAACTTACATATTGGAGAAATTAAAGGAACACCAACTTCCATGTCTATGGTAACAGGTCAGGAAAGCTCAGCAACTAAGGACTGTACAATCTGGTGGCAAATCACTACTTCTTCATGGCTGTGAGACTTTCAGAGGTTTCTAACAGTCTGAGTGCAAAGTTTGCTTCTAGTTTGGCCTCGTGAAGAGGACGCCTTATACACCACGTCAGGACTCCCTCTCGTGCACACACACTAGATCTGCTCTTCTTCGTGGCAGGTTAGGACTTTAAAAAGCAACTACAAAGGATAGTCTCAGTCAGCAAGAGTCCAAACTGTTTTTTTTTTCATGAACCCAGAAGAAAATCCCTTAAATTCCCTGAGTTTGACAGTGTGCATGTTTGTCCACTTTGCCTCCACCCACAACTCTTGTTTTACTTCCCCCTTGTCCATAATTTGAGCTGCTGGATTGGAAACACCCTCCAACAACTTTATCTTTTAATAATTCTTTTTTCATGTGTTCTCTGGTGCAGGCAGGACAGTCTCCAAGAGTTTGTCTCTTACCTACCAGCACTTAGTGTTTTGCCCTGTCTCACAGAATTTCCCGAGTTCCTTCCATTGCTGTTACTGATTCAATTGTTCTACTGTTTTTAGTGGTGGGAGTAGATCACTCTGGGCTTTCCTAGTATTTTATATTCCAATCCTTCCCAAAGCAGTCGTAACAAACACATCTTCTATCTTGGGCATACTACTCATGGCAGAACTGAAACAGAAGTAGCAGTAGTATGAAATTTTAGCAGGGGAAACACTGATACAGTCACAGGCTGCACTGGGGATAGCCTCAAATGAGGCTGCACAAAAATACCTGTAGTGTGGGGGTGTAATATCCCACCCTCTTTGGTTCTTTCTAAAGAGAGACCAGCTCTGTTCCCACATGGAGAAGGTAAGTACTGCATCTTTAAGGTCTCAGCAGTGAGGTAGAGGAGAGGAACATATTGTCAGTGTTTATACCTTTCTTCTTTGTTGAATTTGGGATTGGCTTCAGAGATATCCAGGCTTTTACTGAACATTGTTTTACTATGGCAGGAACAAAGCGAGAAAACAGAGTTACTAGTGTGGACATATATAAAAGAGAGTCACCTGAAGAAATGCTGGACACCCAGCCCCCCAACCCATCCTCCCCTTTTTAAGCAAAGCTCTGAAACACCTTTCTTTTACTCTCTATCTATGGCCCAAGTCGACACAGTGCAGAACTTCATTTCTCCTCCTGGCTTCTGAGGTCTGAGATGCTTGCAACTTCCCTATACATCATTGCGAATCCTGGCTCCCCTTTATCCATCAGAAAACCCAGGGGATCTACTTTGTCACATTGTCCACGGACACAGAACATGCCTGAAGGTAAAAAATGTGAAGTGCTCATTCCTCAGGCTTTTTCAGATGGTATAAACAGTAAGTACAAACAGGGAAAGGGTTCAAATCAGACTGCAGAGCCTTCTAGAGTACAGGTGACCTATTTTATTTTCTAATTTGTAGGATCCATTACCCCTTATTCCCAAGCTCCCTTCCCTACGTTCCATGTATACAGAAATATCCTTCTTTGAGAATCTGGGAACAGAAACCTGAAGCTGAGAAGCAGAACTCCCTGTGCCTTGTTAACAGAGCAGTTCTGCGTCCTCGCTGTCCTACATTTTACTGTTTCAAGGAACACTGCTTCCTCATATTGGCTGATCTTTCCCGCAAACTTCAACAACCAGGAGAAAAGCAGTTACGTAATGAAGCCCATTTTGAACACTTTTTGGACTCCCCCAACAAAACTGCAGAAATATTCTCACATAACCCTGAGAGCTATCAGCTCGCATGGAATTCCTTGTATTCTGTGTGATATTGGCACAGATCAGCTGGTGTTACACCACACTCAGAACCTATCTCTTTTGACATTTCAGTGAAATACCACACAATCTGAGAGGTGATACCACAAGAGGTGAGAGGTGAGTCTGAGAGGATACCACAAGAGCGGAAGTATCCAAGGTGTAATCATGAACCTCGGTAGTTGATAGTTAGCCAAAAATAGCCACCAACTGTAGGGTGGTTGGTGTTTGTGCACATTAAGTTTGTCATGCACATTCAAGGACCCAACTGAGTACTTTCACAGCTCTGCACAAGCATTTCAAGGCATCTGTAAGCTCAACAGGCTGCCTTTGTATTGAATTCCTCCTTCACCATTAGCTAGAACTAAGCCACTGAAGGACTATGTTTTTCAGCTACTACTTTCTCAGTCTGCATGGCTTAAGACTGCCAAGTTTAAAAACAAGTTTCAAAGATAAACCCTGCCAAGACTGGACCCTTATAGGGTCCCCACATGGTTACCAAAGGCACAGTTCAGCACACAGACATGTAAAACCAGAGGGGCACAACAGGACCAACACACAAGACACACGGGTGTGCTCTGCCCACTGGTTAGATGCCTATCTCTGCTAGCTTAAGAAAGAAGCAATGGCTTTGTGTCCCCTGATGTTTACACAGTCATTTGTGTCTTCCTTGTACTGAAGAATCCCCCGGGGATAAAAGCACTAACTAGTCATCTATCCAGACCAAAAATGTCATTCTCAAAATAAAAAAATTGCATCCACCTCTGGGATCTAAGACCCAATGTTGTAAAATCCACTCTCAGTGGGTCATTTCCTGCAAAATAATATGCAACTAGTCATTAAAAATCCCTTGTTCTTGGTGGAAGGCACTTATCATTTTGTTCCTGACTGTTCTGACAGATGGTGCCCCATCAGCAATGCATCGTCCCCAGACAATCCCCATGCAGTGGTGTTTGTTAATGAACCCAGTTCACGTTATAAACGATTGTGCTGCCAGCAACACAAAATGTGCCGTTGTCATCTGTGGATGTGGAATAGCATGAATAATGGAAGCTCAGACACGGAATAAAATAACATCTTCCCTTTAACCCTTCCAAAACAAGCACTACCAAGCTCATCATCATCAATCATGGCATTTTTACATGCCTTTCTCTGCCCTCAGTCACACCTTGACGTCCTGCCCTGTAAGAGTTGTGTGGCATGTGTTTTCCTGTACCTCTTTTGTGCCTGGCAGGTTTCTTCTCCTCCTTTAACCCAAAGCCCTTCCTCACTGACATGCAGCCTGGGCATGTCTCTCTTCTATCTCCAAATTCACCTCAGACCTTCTGACTTCAAATATTTTCTCATCTGCATACAGAGTGAGACATTTCAAGGCAAAAGATATACTCTGCATAGGGAGATGCAGCCTGGCATCCTCTTCAGTCTTTTGTATCCAAAGTCAAAGCTGAGAGCTAGACAGAAAGGTTTCAACTTTGGAAAACTTTAGGATTGATCTAATGAGTTCTAGACTGGCTGAATCATTACCTCAGCTTGTTCACCTCACCACACGGTATTCGTTCTGCCCAGCTGGTCACTCGCTGCAGCAGCTGCAAAGCTCTGCAGTTCACAAGCAGCCCAGGGCAGAAATGATTCACCTATGGCTGGCTCATCTTGGGGAACAGCATGGCCCATATGTCTCCCAGGTATTAGGTGAAACATTGCAACGTGATTAAGGAGTGGGCAACTGTTTGTCAGTGTTGTGTGCTCATCCTTATCACTTCAGGGGTCTCTGAGGAACACTGAGAATACACCCTGACCTGAACAACTCCTTAACCTAGACCTCATTAAACATCAAAGAGAAACACATATACAAGACAGGTTTCCAATCCACACTACAATGAGACTTTTTTCCGGCACTGTATCTCAAGGATAACCAGCCACAAATCTCTGATATAAGTCCTAGCAACTCCTGGGAACTACCACTTTTTCCTCACTATAGATAGAACTGCTACAGTTGCCCAGCAAAAATTTTCAATAGTACTAGGAGCCTCTTGACATGAAATTATATCATGTTCTTCATCAAGTTGTCATTCAGCAAAGGGAGTTTCTGAGCACAGCAAGCTTTTTTTTTGAGCAGATCTTAACAGTTGAAGAGAAAGATTATGTCATAAAGCTGAAACAAAAGCTAAAGCATCAGTAACAAACATATACATGGAGTGTTCTTTTACACAGACTGATTTATGTAAGTGCAAACCTAAAGGTACTAGCTCCCCTGGCTAGCCATAAGGACTGGGGAAGCAACTTCCAGTTCAGTTCACTTATCCTACCAGAACCTGGTTGGAGAAGACATCATTTTCCCCTGCTGCTTCACCATGACTGACACTTTTATCCAATAGAAGAGAGGCAAAATTATACATATCTAACACAAATTCAAATGATTTATGTGGGTCAGATGCACATTCGCTCTGACAGCACATATTAGAGACATCCACAGATACCTGGACAGGGCTTTCCAGATTAATTTTTTTTGAAGAAATGGAAGGTGAGGTTAACTTTTATTTAACTTTTGGTGCCTAAAAGCTAGGCCACCTAACCTAAGATAGTCATCTAGCTTCCTGCTGCAGGCTACAGGGACAGGAAGGAAAAACAGAGGGTAATTTATCCTACCTAAAATTGCTGGAACAGGGGGTGTATGAATCTGAGACCCCTGTCTGTCCCCACTGCCTGGAGTGGCAGCCTTTATAACTGATTTAGACTGTGAGTGTCTAAATCCTGGACAATTAAAATGAAGTGAGATGAAGTTTGTCTAGAGGACACGGTAGCTTCCTGAGTGATGGGTGTAAACAGAGCCCTCAAGTCCCTGGCAGGACATCTGCTCCTGCGTGCGTAAGCACTGCTGGCTGCCAGATCATATGGCAAGTGCACTTGGATGTTGTTATGAATGCTGGTGCAAATAGAAAAGCTCCATACTCTTTTGCATGTATACTATAAATGGAGGGAACAAGGGAAACAAAGACAGCCAGGTGGGACTACCAGCTCCTGGGTAAAGAAGAGACCCACCTCTGTCCATGTTGTGCCATTTCAATAGCTCTGCGAGCAGGGACTGGGGAGCCACCATCTGTCACACTGAGAACCTCCATCGACTTCCTCTCTGGTCGCCGCTTCCCATGCCTGTTCAGCATCGGGGAGTCCACACGCTTCCTGGGGGGATCTTTATGAAAAGAAAACATGTCAGCTGAATTCGCCTCTCTCAACAATCTCTCACAGCTCCCCTGCAGAGACAGGTATCTTTGTGATGGACATGAACATTTGTAGTATCACCCTTCTTCTAAATTTGCAAACGTTAAGATGTCCATCTACAGTCAGAGGGAGCACTCCTACTGCCCTGCACGTATGTGCACTGTAAAATAAAGGTATGACTGTAAAATGGCTAGCACAGGTTCCTTTACACAGCTGATAACAGCAATATTAAGATGACAACTTGGGCAACAGTCCAAGCTGCTAGCCACAGTCCAAGTGTTAGTCACAAGCCACACCGTGATCTGGAGAGGCAAGCAGGCTGCTAGTGCTTGCCTGTGATGTCCAGCTTAGCTAGATTAAGTGTTGCACAGGGACTTGAGTATACACTAACCTCAGATGCATGTTCTTTTTGGAATACTTGCCCCTCCTGCCCCTTTTTTCATCTTTAAGAGTTTAAGAAGACTGAAATAGATTTCAGGTTTTCCCTACTGCTTTATGTTTTTCCTCTCTCAACACTAAAAATTAAGATTCTTGTCTACCCGAGATGATTTTCCAGTGAGAGCTACTGAAACATATCTCACAGGCCTTCATGCAAGTTTTACTGCTATAGGAACTGAAGTGTTTTATACTTTTTATTTTGTAATATCTCTGTGAAATACAGAAGTGCTACTTCCATTTTTCAGAGAGCAAACAGAGATGTAAGAATGAGATTTTTAAAGGCATATAATTCCTAAAAGGTGTAGCCAAACATTTACTGAGGTTCTGAGAAGCACCTAAACTGCTCCCAAAAATGGAATCTTTGGGCACCAAGCCCCAACACAGAAAGCGCTCCTAGGTGGCTTGCCAAACCATAAAAAGTTCCACGGTGAAGCAGGGAACCAAATGTAGACCCACTGAGTGTTTTGCTACTAACATCTCTGATGGCATCAAAGAGTAAAAAGGAGGAAAGCAGAACAGTAAAAAGGAAAGGATTTCCTTCAGTTGGGCTATTTAGTTCCTGCTTCTACTTATAAATAAATTTTAAATTATTTCCTTCCCTCTATTTATAGGCACATTTTTACCTTTAGTGGAGAGCAACTACCTTGAAGAAAAGGCATCCTTCACCTCTGCAGTTAGATACAAGCTCACAGTGCCCATCCCCTAAGGCTTTTTCCTCTGCCACAATTGCTTTGTAAAACCAAAAATATTTAGGTTGACAATTCTATCATTACTGCCTAGTCTGATGATATTAATTTTGTTGCCAGTCCTCTCCTGTTCCCCTACTTCTGCCTGTCGGTTTCTTCTCTCTCTCTTACATCATGTTTTTACAGTACAGTTTCTTCTAGGCCAGGCCTATTCTTGAAACAATGAGTAGGAGCAAATAAGGCTCAAATGCAAATAGGCTCAGGATAACACCTGACTCTATGACCCTTTAACCCAAGTATTCTTAGTAATATTTTTCTTGCTAAAAATGAAGTAGGGAAAAAAAAAGCAGTCAAATCACATGCTATTTCAGCCTGTTTCCAGTAATAAAAAAGTAGTAGAAAATAATAGTAGGGGTAGCTACCTCCAGATTAGGAAAAACATATACAGTGCATAAAGCAAAGGGAAAATCAGCAGGAGATGCAGTAATAAGGGATGTCTTCAGCCGCACACATACAAGTGGTTAAAAATAGGCTGAAACAAGGTTTAGAAAAGTACTTTGTTAACACTTCAGACTATTACTTTTTCAATGTGTTTTCAAAACACATCAGAGAATGAGAGAGGATCCATCCTAGAAAACAACGTCTGATACAAGAGTGACTAGAGTTGAGTAACACACATTAAGCAGAATGTAATTAAGGTCAGTATCCACAACAAGGAGTTGATAAAAGATTCCCATGGCGATACCAGACTTTAGAAAGGATCAGGAAAGGGTGTATCTTCAAAAAAATGGATAAAGGAAGGAAGGAGAAGAAAGCTGAAGAAAACAGCTAAAAGAACAGAGATTAATAAGCCCAGACCACAATGAGGTTAGTTACCAGCGGAGTCTCAACAAGAAAGAAGAAAAAGGCAAGAAAAAAAAAGTGTGAGAAGATATCTTATCTACTCATAGTAGAATATTTTGAACCTTATCCAATCAGGTTCAAAACAGAAGACTTTAGCAAATGGAAATTTAGGCAAGTGACACAAAAACAACAGACCAAATATAAGGTGGACATTAAAAGTGAGCCAAGAAGGAATTTAAGGAGGAGTTAACCAAAGACTTGCATAATAGCATTTTATACAGCCTTCAGAAGCAGAAAGCCTGAGAGAAGGACAGTAGATCATTGGGGAATCAACAGAAACACTGAGTAGGATAAGGATATTTCTAAAATACTAAATAATTCTTTTTGCTGCTCAAGATGTTGGAAGATATTGATTTCCAATCTGTATTTTAGGCTATTTAAGAGAGGGAATAAGCAAAAGAGCAGGTCGTGGAACATGACTATAAATTAAGCAACAATTGACCAAGGCTTGATGGAGCACACATCCAGCAGTCTGCAGGAATGTAAGGAAGAAACGGTTGAGTGGCTGACTAACCTGTACTACACAGAGCTGATGATTGCAAGTGTCGTACATGTTTTTCTAAAGGGGTCTGCGGTGATCCTGGAAACACTGAGTCCATCATCACTTTTAAGCCCAAAGATATACAAGGAATCATTAAATATAGAGCCATCCTGCCATAAGGATTAATCTGGTGGCATATAAAAGCAGCTGAAGACACTGCAGCAGCAGCATAGGAAGTGCAAACAGGAAAACCTCCCATGTGTGCATTTCTCTTCAGGAGTCTCTGGTAAAACTAAGAAGGAAAGTCCTAGTCTAGTTTTGTGGTAGTTTTTGTAATGTATTTTCCGTTCATCCTTCAAAAGAAAAATTAAGCTGTTTCAAAGGATTTTTACAAAGGAAGAGAGTACCATACAGGTAATAACTGAGTGAAAACCTGGCTAGTGTAAACTGGCCAAGTCTGAACTTACTTTTATTTTAACCTGCATCCATCCCTTCCACCAAAAGGAAGCAGAAAAAACAAGTACATTGACATGTACTTTTTCTTTGGCAAGAGCTCAGGCAAGGCACAAATTCGAGGAATTTCTTCAAGGTGCTATTATTAAATCTGTTACCTTTTCTCTGCTCTTCTCTGTTTGTGCAAGGCCATTACTAATGGCTAATCATGAGATATTCATCAGAAGCATGACTGTTCTTAATTAAACCTTGCCTCATGTTCCCAGAGATATTGCTGGGAGCAGAAGAGGAGGAAACCTCCTGTGGAAGAGGAAATACAACTTACCAACACTCAAAGAGGAATGCTCAGAGTCTAAAATGTGCCAGTGCAGCACAATGGTATATTCAGAGTAATGTTTCCCTGTTGGGGAACATTTTCACTCCATGTACAAAAAAATACAACAGTGGAGTCCGCAATTTCAGTTCAACACATAATTTGTCATGTGGAAGAGAGAGAAAATATGTTTTAGGGCATAGCTGTACCTTTATTTACATATTGGATTTGAAGAATCTAGAGGCATTATGCTTCTTTTCATAACATAAAATATTTCTAAAACAACATGGGAGTATCCCTGCATTGCAGAGTAGCCTGTTCGGTTCAACAGCTGACTACGAAGTGCTAGATGACACACTACTCTGAGCAGGTTTTTTTGACCACAGGACATGCAGTTGGCACATTAACCCAGCTTAATCAAGATCCCCGCTAATATGCTCTCTGCAGCTTCCTCTAGGTAAATTTTTTAAAAAAGAATACTGTGTTGACTATGATCATCCTATTCTTTCCCCAAAAAAAGAGACTTCCTTGCAAAATTATATGGCCTGGAGCTGGACTAGCATAAAAATCCAAATGAGTAATATCAAGCTCACTGTTCGATATACCACTCCCCAATAGGCTGGAGAGATTCCTACCTTTCCAGTAAAATTAAGAGCACTTTGCTTCTAGCTTTGAAAGTGCTTAAACAGCAAGATCTAGAAATCACAACACTGCTATGCAAAAATGCTATTTTAGGTCACCGACTGAAGTGACTAGCACTTTATCAGTTAAACTTTTGTTACTGGGCACAGCAGGAGACTCTTACCTTCTTATTTTCCCTTGTGTCTGGCACAGTGTAGTCCTTGGCCACCAGCAGTACTCTGCTTATAAAACACTAATGAATAATTCTTCTGGAATAAGGTGCTACATGCAGATTAGTGAATTCTGCCACTAGCCTATCCTGCTTCTAAACCCAATCTGGCTTGCACAGAGCCAGCTTGGGGTTTCACATGACATTTTCTAAGATTTTTGGTTCAAAACCAACTTGGATGCTTCTGCACTGTAAGACAGACATGTCCTGGAAAAATGAAACCTTTGAGTTAAACAGAAAAAGGATTCTCAACAGTGTTGTATACTGTGACAACAGTGATGCTTGGGGGATAACAGGAAAAAAAAAAACCCAAACCATCAACAGAAGGCATAGAGGAACTAACTGAAATGGGTTCATGATGACAGATGTCATATCTTTAGTACCTATTTCATTCCTAGGGGGAAGATCCTCATCTTCATGACTGGGATATCTCTCCTTCCGGTCAAGCAGGAGAAAATAAATCATTTTTTCTTGGTTCTCTCTGAAAAGAAACAGGAAAAAAAATAAATTTAAAGAGAAAAAAGCAAAAAGATGCAGATATCCCTTCTCATCAAAGAAACAGTTATAGCTATTCTAAATAAGCTGGAAAGGTTAATGTATCTGCCAACTCGATACATAACCACAGAACTTTCCAGAGGTTTGTTGTCTCCAACAAGCAGATAGTGGGAAAAGCAAATACAAACCCTACACTACACATCTTGAACAGAGGCCCAGGACAGGCTAAGTAACATGCCCACCTAACGTCTGAAGCAAAATGGCAGCTACATGCGGCCGAAGTCCTCTTTCCACCACCTGTCCCTCCTAACATCTCCAGGAAGAGACCAGCTCTTAAGCAGACACTTGAGGTAAATAAAAAAAATGCCAATAGAGATCCAACAGGGACAGCAGCAATGACCCCTCTCTCCCCACAGGCCATCTTTTCATGAAGTGACCACACCAGGCAGTGAAGGAGAGCGGGCCCCCCACGCTTCTGCTGCAGCTCCGGCCTTGACCCTTCTGACACGGCACAAGAAAGGCTCGTGAACCCCGCTCCTTCCCACACCACCCTGGCAACTGAGCTGCCAGACAGCGAGAAATTGCAACGGGTCCTTCATGGCAAGGGACATGTTAAAGCAGTCGCTGCCTTTCCCCAGGTTTTTCAGCATTCCAGCCCATGCACACCCGATGGATATTAAGACTGAGCAAGTGCTTACTCTTCCGACAACAAGTCTTGTAAGAGTTTATTTCGGTCACGGAAGCAGCCTAACGAGTGCATGCTATCTAACACGTCTGGATCGATATCCTCCAGGGAAGGGAGGGAGCGGATCTGCACCTTTCGAGGGATTGGTTGCTCTGGTTCTGGCTCATTCTTACCCCCTCTGCAGAGGAAAGAACATAGAGGAGAAAAAAAGGAGAAACGTGAGTCACAAATGAACCCTGCCTCTGAAACATAGCCTGCAGCAACAGATGGAAATAGCTTGTTAAATTCCCACTGAGAGACCAGATCTCGCAACCAAACAGATACTCGCTTCTGAAGAAAAGGCCATGAAGGCCGAGAGTGACCAGCACCTTGTGGATTTGCTTCTTCAACACAAAATATCTGTGTTAAGTCAGAAAGGCAGTAGGAATTTTACTTACCAGTGCACTCATAATTTAAGCAGCTGTTCAGCGTTCTAATACCAAACATTTATAAAATGCACTACATGGCTGTAGAGATGCTGTCTCACCAGCAGGCCAGACCTCAGGCTATCAGGCTAAAAATTGCAAGCTGAAAGAATTGCTTTCACAGAACAAACTGTGAACAAACCAACCCCAGGCTTCACTAATTATAAATACAACAGGCTTCCCAGCAATTTTTCACTTGTAAACTTCTAAAGTGCTTTAGGAGACCTCAGTGTTCAGGTCCCAATTTGACACACTTCAAAAGATATTTCAGAAAACGAGATCCCTTATTTACATGCCTAAATATGGCAATCTCTGTTTCTCTTCAGACAGGCAAATTTGAAAATTGGGGCCCGAGAGAGCTGCCCAAGGTCAGTGGTAGACCTAGGAATATATAATTAGTGGCAGAGCACATTATTCTTTTAAAAGGAGTCCACACAAACTTCCTGCATAATTATCTCATTTCATTCACTAATCTCAGGAAATATTGATTATTCACTGCAATTATAGGTCCTAGCTATAAAAAGAACAGCTCAAGATTTCAGGGTATGTTTAACAGACTGAGTGAAATAAATAGCAAGCAACCTGAACACCCTCTGATTTTATTTAGTTAGGCAGGGAGCAGCTTAGGTAAACTGTGTCCACCCAAAGAAGTGTTTGCTCTCATGTGACATGAGACACTTACTAAAAAAGATAAGTTCTGGTGCCTCCACAGAGTATCACAGAAGTCTCTGGTGTTTTGTACAATGCCAGCATAGTCCTGAGTCTAAGGGCTGGATTCAGACATCCTGGTCCAACTAGAGAAACACCTTACTTGCTTGAACATCTTGTCTTTCTGCTGTAGCTACTCCTAAAGCAAGTTATTACCCAAAATGTGTCAGGACTTTGCTCTCAGCAAGTTACAAGCAATGCCTAGATCATAATCCTTCACTATTAATGCCAAAGATGACCTTGTCATTAAGATACATTTTGGTAGGATAGACCTCTGGACAGCAGCATACGGTTTTGTTTTTTAATCATCTGACATTCCATACTACTAGGTACTGACTTCATTAATCATTCATTATATTACAAGCGGAAGTCCTTAAGGTAAATTAAAGAGATTAAAAAGAAATTATTGCTTTTGAAAATTCCCAGAAGATTTGGATTTCCTACTAGTCGCTTTAGTCTACAGCTGAATAGCACCTGCAAGTCTCTTATATCAGCTCGTGAGCCATTTCCAGAGACCACAGCTTGCTATCTCCTGCGTACCAAAAAACGGTTTTCCCTTATGCCCTGCACGTGGTCAACCTCGGGCAGAGTCAGGGATTTTCACACTTCCTCATCAGATACAAGAAAAACCTCTGAAGAGAGGCCTTGTCATTTGGCAACACATTCAGTGCTTCAGGAAATGAAAATCACTGGGTCCGTGCAATGATTGGCAGGACTATCGTGTCTGCTCCATCTGCAGTCTGGTAGAGAGTAACACGGGTTGCATTTTAGCCCGCACAGCCATCAAACAATGTCACCCAATGAATGCTGCAAATCACGTACGCTTTTTTAAAGGCCTGGGTCGCCGTAATTGCTGCTTTAAAACTTCGCCTCTTCTGTGAGCAGCGATGCCCACAATGGATGCGATTCCGTAACAGGGTGGACTTTTTGAATCTTTCTATAAAATTTGTTCCTGAACCTCACAGAGCTACACATTTCCATTACCTTAAAGCAAAGTGGAACCAGTACCACTATTCTTTACCTAATTTTGCTAAATTTTCTCCCCTCGCTATTAGGGCACTAACTCAGCATTAGAGGCCTCTGTATTTCCCAAAACAACAGATTCTACTTACCCTCTTGCTTTATTAAAAATGATTAAAATCTATTTAAAATAAAACTATTTAAAATAAAAAGGCTTAAAAAGATCACTGATTTAATTTGAGTGGGAAGGCAAGAGGAATGGGAGGTTGGAGATTAAAGGTTTATTTTTGGCTTAATTTTTTTCTGTTTTTTTAGGATTGTGAATCCTGATTTCAACTTTCACGACCTCTCTCGGTCTGCCTAGCCTACATCTTTTTCACAGTTTTACAGGATCCTGAATATCTTTTTAAGAACTAAACAGAATCACTTATCATGTTAGGAGCACAAGTTTCAGGTTAGTGAACTATATATGACAAAGAATAAAGATTTTATGCAGAACAGTAGTGTTACATAAGAAAAGCATGAAAGCTGCAAGCAAAACAGCCATAGCCTACAAACACTGCACTTTTAACCATTCCTTTCTTTGTCAACATCAATATATCAAGGCAAAATGAATGCAGAGAGGCTGGGAAACATTACCAGGTGGAAGTAGTAGAGTTTGCAGGTGGCAGTGTTATTCACAGGCTAAATTTAGCCAAAGGAGGTTCCTCCTTAGGTCAATCCATGGGCAACAGAGAGGTATTGAGAAAGAGACTCCTTTAGAAAGCTATTTTGAGCAGAAACCTTCTTTAAGCAATCCGAACTGACTTCTGCAGGAGCCTTTCTCTCATTCCATTAACTCTATGGGAATGCTAGAGAGATTTGCTTTTGCAAAACTCAGGTTAGTTCTTATGAGAATGTCCTGAGATACAATTTCCATTGGGGTTAAAAGCTGTTCACTGTGCCAAACATCAGAGAGACAGATCTTCATCGAGAAGCAAATGAAATGAAAACACAACTGCAAAGAAAAAATCTTCAAATTTTCAAGTGAGACTAAAGTCCTAAGATAACACTTGCCTAACTGTGCATATGAGCCTGGAAGGGTAGAAGAAGAATGCAAGTGATTGGTGCCATTTGATTTTATTTCCTATTCAATTTCTGATTAAAGCACAGGAAAACTTCAGTTGCCTAGATTTTATTCATGAGGAAATAAACTGGATCCGCTGTCCAGTCCAATGGAAACAACATTTACTTTTGAATTTCAGGTTAGATGTTATAGGAGGGACATTTCAAAAATTACAATCACAATTCCTCCCTCCTAGTTTCTCTTACATTTTTCTATGAGTTTTTTTTTAAAAAAGAGAGAGAACACTTTCAGCAAAAGCGTTACCCCCTTGTAAAACACTCAAATACTTCCTTAGTTTTTAAAAAGTGTCACGTCAACTGGTAACCATGGAGTGTGAAACAAGCCCGAGGCAACCACCATTGCAGGCAACCAAGAATAAGTCGTGTTATTCTGCTAAATTGTTGAAAGTCCTCCGGTCCCCTTTAAGTCAGATGAATCCAGCAAGTGAACAGTACCATAAGGTAGAATTAGAGAAACCAAAACATTTCTTTTTTTCCTAGTGACAAGATTAAATATCAGGTCAAATCATCCTCAAAAGCTTCCCAAGAGCCATGACAGGAGAATTAAGAAGGCAGGACTCATCATATCACCATTTTAGGGAACGTGGAGGTACCCTGATCCCCAAAGGATGCATCAACGCATCGCTTCCCTGTTTAATACCTGGGAAGTATTCTCCTTAGTTTAATCGGGTTTTCATCCGTATAAAGCAAAGCTGTTATTTACATTAGGACTACACAAACTGAAAGGTCACTTTTGAAAGCCATCAGTCTTCCTCATACCCAAACCACTGGACAGGCACAGACTTTTCTCATAGACCTGTTTCACTGTCAAGACTGCTGCTTTTAATCAAGTCACAGAACTGCTCTCACATCAACAGCTTACAAGGTCAGAAGCAGCCTCCCGGCTTGCGGTGGAGAAGCAGGAGCAGGATTATGAGACAGAAAGTCTCTTGTTCACAGGTGCTCACTTATCAATATAATCATTTTCGTTTGTACTTCGCAGAAAAGCCAAGACGCCACGAAGGACCAAGCAAAAGCTTTCTTATCAAGAAGGTTTTGAAGAGATTCTCTGTAGCCCCTGCATAGCCAACTAAATATGTCTGGTACTTTTTTTTTTTTCTTTTAACACAGTAAATTGCTGAGCTGAATGTCTCATTTCAAACAATTGCCACTCACATGTTTCCATATATGAATGTTCCTGGCTAGTACTGACATAGATGAAAATATTTTAGAAGCAGAGAGTGAAACAGCACTGCTAGATGCTATTCTCTCCTCTGTGCCCTCTCCACCTGCCTAAAAGCTCTCTAATTCCAATCTCTCTTCAGCGAGCACCAGAATATCAGCTTCTATAACACAAGACTGAACACATGCAAAAGTTAATTAAAAAGTGTTACTTACATATACCATATGTGTTTCTGAATATGTTCTAGCTACAAAGGAAAAGAAAACAAGGAATTAGTGCTGTAGCAAAGAAGTAGCAATATCATATGACATCCTTATTCAAGGCTTGCCTCTAGTTAGTGTTAAGTCCACCATACCGGAGCTAGATCTGTGCAAATGCCAGGAGCTTTATTCTGCACAAGGAGCATGCTCATCCTCACCCACCCACTATAAAGACCATGCTGTTCGATTTAAGGAACAAGTCAGGAGCAAATTCTAGAAAAATAGAAAAATGCAGACGTAGAAGGCTTTATGTGCAAGTGTGTTGCAGATAAGTTTTTCCCTTACTGAGCCCTTCCCCTCTGCAATCTAGTCAAAATGGACGGAGAGCTCCTTTCAGCATGTGCTTAATGACTGACTCTTTACACCAAAAGCCCATTTCTGGTTTTGTTTTGGACAGAGAGAGAAAGAAAAGAAACAAATTCAGCAGGTTCAAATGGATGATGTGAATGAACAAAATAAAGTATATGAGTAATATGATCATCCATCAGGACCCATTCCTGATCAGCATCACATTTGCCATTAGAATTTAAAGACCACGTGGAATAAAGCTCCACATCAAGGCAAAACCATTTACTGCTCCAGCAGCTCATCAGCAGCCTGCAAACTATTTTTGCTTCCTCCTTTTCTGTTTCGGGCATGAGCATTTCACCTTGCAGTGAAGGACTGATCAAAGTTTAATAGTGGCCCTGTCTGCTTATGGGATGCGGATGCCAGTAAACGTTATGCAATGGCCACGCTTTCTGCAAACACGAGAGAAAAAAAATGCACTCTTTTTTTTCCTAAGAGAAATCCTAAACTGGGGAGAGAACAAATCTTATAGAAAACTTTTCCAATCCATCTTATCCAAAGTTTCATCACAGCAGAAAATTACTCTTCACAGATACCCAGGAATTTTTCATTATGGGACAATATTGCTCCTCTTCCCTGCTATGAAGGAGCTCTGTGTGCACGGAGCAATGTGCACCGTCACCGCACGCGGGCAAGGGCTGGTGCAACGGGCGAGGGAGAGGCAGCACAGAGGACTCAACTGCTATCAGCTGTAAGATGAAATCAGAGCCCCATTAAACCGGTCAGCAAGAACGGAGACAGATGTCCTGCTCTTATTACTTTCCCTTCAATTCTAGAACAGGGACAACCAGGGAGCAAGGAAAAAAAAAAAGAAAGAAAAACACAAGAGGAATGAAGGAAGCAGATCTTAGGGATAGGAAGTGGGTGTTTAACACAGAGTACAAGCATTCAAGGACTTCTGTGTTATATAAGAATAGCTCCTTGCCTGGGAAACCTGGAATAGCTCAGGCTCAGACTCTATATGAGATCATTTGGTAAGTGAGACAGGGTTTTTCCTGAAATCAAAGAAACAAGGGAATACAGTTTAGAGAAGCGTGTCCTGCCTGGATGCCACCCTGTGCCACGTGCTCTAGGTGTCCCTGCTGGAGCAGGGGAGTTGGACTAGGTGATCTCCAGAGGTCCCTTCCAACCTCAACCAGTCTGTGACAGGAGGCTAGAGGGAGAATCATGAGAGACAGTCACTCTCCTTTAAAGTCAAGACTGTATCAACACTGCAATCAGTTGCAGGTACAGTTGCTGCTTGTACCTCTAGCTGTCACCTAAGTAGCCCAAGTGCTAGGAGCAGCAGACCCTCCAGCATGTGCATGCAGGGTCCTGGGCAGGCTGGCGCAGCTCTTGCACACACAAACACAGAGGATAAGGAGACACAATTTTGACACTAGACAGGAATTTAATACAGTTAGTTATCAGGTCCACACTACTCTAAGGAACCACTAAGGAGGGTACTTCCTTTGCTGGGTGAAACTATCCTGTGACATGCCTATCTATTTTTTATTTCATATACACCAAATGTGGAGTTAGAGATATTAATGATTTCAGACAGAATGCAGATGATACAGCTGAGCAATGTCCAGCTCTCTTTCATGCTTGCTGCTTCTGCTGCATTTTCTGTCTCCATGGGTCACACTGTTCTTTTGTGCCAGCAATATGCAGAACTGCCATGATGACGCAGACGGCAGCACTTCATCTGATTCAAAAAAGGAGAAGAAGGGAGGATCACCAGCTCTCGTCCGAGCCACAGGCCTTCGGGCTCCTTCAGGGATGTCAAACAGAAATCCCCTCTGCCCATCCCTGCCGACCAACCTCCTTCAAACTAGAGACCTCATAGCATTTTTATGAAAGGGAAGCACCGCAGCACTTTGAGATATAGATATATGTATATATATACACATCCAGGGACACGTGTGAATAAGCACATGAGAACACAATGGCTGCTGTTTACCTACACATCTGCAGTTCCGTCCCCCTCAAAATCACTGCTGGGAAGTGCTCTGGGATACTCTAGATACAAAAACTACTCTACAAAACCTATTTCTATTCTGAATCCAAATCAATTTCTATTTTGATTCAAATATAATTGCACTGAAATGTTATTACAAGTGTGCTTGCTGCTGCCAACATCTTCACTGCCTTTTTTTAGATGTAATTAATTAATGCTTTGTTGCTTTTCTTCTGCATTAAAGTGACAGGAGGGTTATGGAAGGGTGATTGGTTTTGACAAGGAGAAGTCTTTATGCTTTTTACTATGCAGGGGAGGGAGATCCACAGTGGGAGCTAATCTCACTCCTCCTGCATTCATTTAAACACAATGTTTAAATGCATTTAAGTGACGAAGGCATTTAACAGCCCTTCCCAGAGGGTTCTTGCTGTTTGCACATGAGTTTGCCAAATTTAATGCCATTTTACGGGAGTTGTAAAAATGCTGCTTGCTAATATCTCTAGCCACCGCAGGCAATTGTCTCATGATGCCATCTCTAAAACAACAAAACATGCTCCAATTCATTGCTCAGGCAGAGCCACAAAAGAAGCCTCTGCAAGCTAAAATGCTGTAATGTAAGGAGAGGGGGAATTCCTTTACCACAGTTTTACATAAAAATACTTCCAATACATATTAAATTTGTATCGTGACATGACATTTAGGAACCCCACTCATAGATGACACCCCGTTGTGCTGAAGAGCTGCACCAGTTCATCAGAAAAAGAGGTCTCCTCCCCCAAGGAGCTTGCATCTGAATTCTAAGAGAGGGAACAACAGATGGAGATAGACAGGCAGATGGAAAACAAGACAGTGCTGTCTACATCCTGAGCACTGATCTCAGCACAGCAGTTGCCAAGCTAAAAAGTTCTGTCCTGAAGAAAAACTTTCTCAAAATCTGTGGATGGGAATCTGGGCTTGTGCTCATGTCAGATTGCAGACCTCCCTCTCCAGAGAGCGAACAGTCTCAAACTCGCCTTTGCAAAAGGTGGTCCTGCACCGTAGATAAATTTTCTTCCATCACCAGATCCTCTTGCCCAAGTTTTAAACCTACTGCGTAGTGTCAAGATACAGGCTTTTTATGGCCAAAGAATTCAAGCTGACAGTGCAATGGCGCTGGTGGAATCACTATCGCTGTCAGTGTTAGCAGCTGTACTACAGCAGTCTCTAAGGACCTTGACAAGGGCAAGGTGTCAACGTGTTAGGTGCAAATCATAAGGAAAGGTCATCAGCAAACTGGAGTTTTCTGCCTACATACATCTACTAGACATTTACTTCCACTGCACATTGGCTTCCACTGTACAGGTGGTGAAGTGAGATAATTTAAATGATGTGCTAGGCATCTTAGTATCAGATCACCTACAAAAACGAAAAAGGACACAGGATGAGTTTATCCCTTGCTATTTTTTTAAGCATCCTTTAGATGCTGCAGTCCAAACAATAAAAGACATATCATCATTAGCATACATTAGACCACAGACAAAACAAATCTGCAGAGAAGAGATGCTGAAAATCTGGGGTGATTTATGTTGGATGGTTTTCAGGGATAGGTATTTCAGACTAGCCTCTGCGTGGTTACCTGACGAAGAAGACAACTCACTTTATTCTGGAATAAAACGTCAACACTGTAAGCAGTAACAGCTTCATAATAATAGCTTATTCTGTAGTACCTGTCCGGATCAAACTTGTTCTAGCCATCATTAAAAGGAAAGTGGACCAAAAGCTCCACAGTCCTTCCTTTTTGTCTTTGCACTCCTGCAGAAGGAAACAGCAACTGAGAATTAAATGGATTCCCCTACAGTGACCGTAATTCTCCCTCTGCAAAGATGCTGAATCACTGGAACCCTCCATGGAAAAAAGTGTTTCCTCTCGGAAGAGCACAAAGCCTAAGGAACCTCCCCCTGCGGTACTGCATGCAGTGAGAGCACTCGCTCCCTTGTATAAACCCGGCAAATGGCGTCTTCAGACCAGCTGACTCGCCCTCCCAACACTCCTCCTACTAGAAAGCTGTCCTACAACCCGACTGCCACAGCTAAAATAATACTAAATTTTAGTTTGCTTTTATGTAATGCCATTTGATATTCATTTATTTTTGTGTCAGTATCTTCTTTAGCTTAAATAAACCCCTTCTGCCTGGCAATTACCTCTAAGGCATATGCCGACAACTAGTAAACCCTTCCTCAGCTATTTTGGCAGAGTAAGAGAGCTGGGCTCTTTAAAGCAGAACCTGAAAGACTCTCCAATCTCCCCGTCACCTTAGCAGGCAGACTTGGCACCAGTACCAGTTTGATTTAATGTTTCCTAAACACAGGGGGTCAGAGATACCTACAACAGTGGCAGCAGCAACTACGATCTCCAGTGCGTGGTGCCTAGTGCAAGCAAAACATGGATTCTTTTATTTAAAGTATGTTTAGCTAAACAAACTCAGTAAACCAGAGTGCTGAAGCCTTGCCCACCAAACACATTTCAGGCTACACAATATCTGCAGAGCCCGACCAATATCCCATAATGAGGTATTCTTTCCATAAATGAATCACACACACACACACAAAAAGGTAATGCCGATTTCCTAAGGCAGGAAAGGGCCAACACCAGTAACTCTGAATACCCTCCTCTCTGTTAACCCTCTGCAGCTATAACACTGGAGCCGAGCGCTCGCAGTTGAACGCGAGCACTAGCTCTGCTTTTGATGATCATTTCAACAGATGGACTGGGAAGGTGTGGGTGTGCTGTGAAATGGCAATTACTGCAGGGAGAGAAATGCAGCGGGATGAAAAAAAGATACAAACCCAAAAAGGAACAAAGCAGAGAGGGGAGGAAAAGAATTCCAGTGACCTTAAATTTCACTCTATTTTTCTGCTGAATTCACCCTGCTGAATTCATTTCTGCTGTAAGATATTGAACAAATGATCAGCTCTAATATGTACAGCTGCAAACTGTACATTTAGTACCCAAAACACAATTCCTCATAGATCTTTGTATAAATACCATAGTGTTCAAGTGAGGTATTTGTCAAGAATAGAGACTTCCATATAGACCTATATTCATGCCATTTTCACAGGAGGCAGCTACAACAGAATTCAGATCGCTCCTCAAAACAAACCATATTCTCCCAGCTCCTGTGCATTAAACAAAGTGATGCCTCTGCCTGGCAAGCCAAGCAGCCCCCACGCCAGCAGAATAACAAGGCAAGTGTGATAGCAGCAGGCAGGCAGGGACAGCTAACTGAAAGACTCTAAAGTAATGAAAATAAAATTGCAACTAATAACAAATAGTCCTTTTTCCTCTCACCTTTCAGCTCTTGCATACATCTCATTTCAAATCCTTATTCACAATTCATTGTTTGCCAATAACTACCCAATCTGTTTTCTTCCTCCCTATAGAAATAGAGTTTCTTCTCGATCAAAAAATTGTCTCATCTGCCTATTCCTATTCCCTGTTACCTCTTGGCCTTATTCTTTTTACTTTGCGAGGTAGCTAACGTATTTACCTTATGAAAAGGAAACTGAGGTAGATTCCTGGCGACTTTCTTGATTATAAAGAAAAGCCGTTTCACGTCTCAGAGTACAGCCCTAAATTCTGCTGGATTTTTTGAAAATATGAAAATAACTAGATGATCATGGCTGCTATTTTTTTAAGTAAGGGCCTTTTTCTGTGCCTAACATTTTTGTTATTTTTTTTTTAATCAGTGATTGGGTCTAAATAGTTATGGTTCCAAGTCATCATACAAAGAACTTTTCACCTAAGTCACCAAATAGAGCATGACCTGGTTTTGTAATGAATGAAATAAAGCAGCTGCAGCTGCCAGGTAACACTGTAGGTACACTTGTGACGGGAGTTTCAGTTTCTCTTTAGCAGACAGGTGTCTCCATCCCAAAAGCACTGTCACAGCTGGTGCAGGCTGGTGCTGTTGTTAGCAATCTCGGCAGAGAAGCCAAGCACTGATCTGAGAGTTTATTTATAAATATTTTAGCAGGCTGAAGAACCAGGAGGAGTTTTAAATTTACATTTCTTTATACATACTCCCACTCAGAATCTGTGAGCTTAGTAAATCTGTATAAAATCATCACCAGAGCCTGACAATAGGATTTACAAGGGCAATGCACCCGTAAAGGCAGAAGCCTCCACTGACAAGCAGGCAATCTTGCCTTCCAAAATGCTTTTAATTGCTATTTTTTTTTAATTCTCCAAAACATTAATGCAGTGTTAATGAAGGATAGCATCACTACACAGTGCTCACCCTTGCAGGGCCTCTGTTGCAGTGCCAGGCTGCAGCCTAGATGCAGAGTCTCAGTGCTGAGTGCCAGGAGCTCAGCACTGTGGGCCTACCCATACTCAGGACACAATGTGAAGATGAGAAGACGCTTGCTCTGAAGGATGCCAGAGAATAATGCAGAGCATGCGCAGGATAGAATACACTGAAGCGACAAGCCACAGTTTTAGTCAGAAATGTAAGAAAATCTTAACCTTTTTAAAAGTAAAGCTTCAAAGAACAGTCCTAGCAGTTTTGACTTTGAAATAGTTCTATCATGACCCTCGTATATCAGCCAGGAGAACCAGACTACCCAAGTGGACACCTTCCTAGGTGTTCTGTCTCACTTTCCTCTTGTACTGCGTAATTTTAGTTGGTGCTGAGCTTCTGGGAATTCTGAATACCCTCCTCTCCATTAACCCTCTCCTGTATCAGCAGTGCTGTGATGACATTAGAAGGGAGTTATTCCAAGCGTCCACCATTGCCTTATGAAGGTGAATTGCAAGGTTAGGGAAACAGAGGTGGTAATACCAGGTGGCTGCTTTAAAAGAGAAGGCGATTAGCCTCTTCCCAAAGACTTCACAAGTTCCCTTCATCCTTTTTTTTTTTAGATGGAAATGAAGAGAGGTGACAATAAATCAGTTATCTCAGTTATCCAACCCTAACTAGAGTGAGATGACAAATGAAGCCTTGATCACATGACCTGCAGCAAATGTCTTCTTACCGTGAGACGTTTCGAGGCATCCACTTCAATCATCCCCCGCAAGAGGTTCTGACAGTCTGGGGGGATAAAATGTGGCATGTGGAACACTCCACGTTTCACCTTCTCCAACAGTTGCCGCAAGTTGTCGTCATCAAATGGCAGGGCACCCTGCAGGGATGACAGAATTGTGGATAGGAAAGATGAGAGAAAGGCAGTTGGAGCGGGCAAAAGGAGAAGGATAATAAGAGACAGAAAAAGAGAAAATCAGTTCATACTGAATTATTACAAAATGTGAAGCCCTCTTTCTATCCACTGAAAACAGCTGATTTCTAGGTGCTGTTGTATTTTCTCCAAAATAGAAAACAAAACTGAGGACAGTTTTTTTTTCTGTTAAACCTTTAATTAGAAAATGAATACTAGTACAAAACATAATCCAAAATATGAAATTGCCTTTCCAGGCAAATTCACTAAAGATGCATGGATTCACTTAAATTCAGCTCAAGCTTTTGATCTGTTGGTGTTCCTCCTGGGCATACTTTCACTGCAGCAATGTTTATCGTTTCCTTATTTCTAATCTTCCCGAGACACATTTATTGCAAATGCTGAAAATAAGGTGGACAGCATTTGAGAAACTTTCACTAAGGAGCATCCTCCTTCTCTTGGAGCAATGGAGTGACATAGCTGAAAGAAAACCTAACCAACACTGACCTTTGGTAGTAGCAGATATTCTATCTGTTTAATCTATTCCATCCAATTCCCATGACACAGTCAGATCATCAGTTCCTATTGCTTCCCTACAGTAGCTCTCTTGCAAGAATGTCTTGAGTTTTTTGAGCTGAAATCTATCTTTTGAATAGATCATCAGCTTGCCACAAAGGGCAGCAAAAAATCTATCCCCGTTGCAAGGACAAAAAGAAAAAAAAATAAAAAAGAAAGAAAAGAAACCTTTAGGATAACTCCATTCACTGCAGCCGATATCCTCTTACAGCAAGCTAGCTATTCTGTGTCAATAATTCTAGTTGGTTCTGAGCTTCCTTCATTTCCAGGAAGGTTTGTGGGAAGTTGCAAGCTGTCAGCTGTTGTGATAATGAAGTTTTGGATTGTCAATTCTGGCACTGCCCTTACTACAGTGAATACAGCACCTGTATAATTGATCCTCTGTCTATATGGTTTATGGAGACCAACAGCTCCATTTGCAGGAGACTCAGGAAGCCTGCCTGGCACGAACAGCCATGGGGCACTTTTTTTCTTTGCCCATCCGAGTGATCCCAGAGAGCCTCCCCCCACTCTGTAGCCAATCATTCAGGTTATCTCAAGCTTGTCCTAACCATTCCAGACTTACAGGAAAATCAATTCTGACAGTTCAGGACTTTAGCTAGTGCAATTTAATCCATGATGAAGTCAGCAAGGCTGCTTTGTGGCATTTCCTGAAGGTAACAACTACAGCGCTTTTATTACTACCACTATTATAGCTTGAGACTTTTTGTAGGGTTTCTCCTGACATAATTAACTAGAGAGCTCTGCTCTGTCAGTAGTAGGCTTATTCCAACTGTTTTGTAGGCTCATGTATGTATGTAGGAACAGATGAAGACGTTTCCCAGCAACTGAGGGACAGACACCAAGCCTTGACAGGAAAAGGAAAAGCTCCCTCCTACAAATCCTAATATCTCACCACCTTCTTTCTGCTTTTACTAGAACTGAAGAAGCTTTATTAAGAGTTCATTTTATAGTTGTGTTCCATTATCCATGAAACTACCTGCTCAGGAACACAAGATGACCTGATGATAAATTGTGAGGCAATTAAAATTCCTTCCTTGCAAAATCAACATAAAAATTCTAAAACTTGAAAAATGTGAGCGAATGGAAATGACCAAAAAGATGAAAAATTATTAAGATGATTTAAAGCATCCTACTGAGATTACTTCAAGTTATTTTGATTTTTACTATTTTCCAGATTATCAACATAAATATTGAAACAGAACTCCTTCATAATTTTCAAGTATTTTAAGCAAAAATAATGAGCAGAATCTATGTCCCATAAAAGGGACATAGATCCTCACATACACTATTAAATCTGCATACGGTAATATGATTGTCATGTGAACCTAATCTTTTGTTTTCCTATTTTATGAAAATATTCCTATATATGTATATTATTCCTACATTATGGAATATGGACTTTCATAACAAATGCCAAGGTCGTCTGCTTTCAGGTAGGCATCCAGTTGTTGTATGGTTGGGAGTGGGAGCAATTCAGAATAAATTCCACAGAGCACTGAAACTTCGACTGAACCAAGGATGAGATCTGAGATAAAACATTTTGAATACTAAGAAAAGTATTGCTAAACCAGATGGAAACTAATTTAAACTCTGTAGTTTTGGCTCATTTTTATATTCTCAAGTGTACTAAATTAAAATGTAGCTCAATACTTGCATGAAAAAAAACTGCTGCACTTGATTCTCCTCTTCGTAAAACACTGTAGTTGATGTATACATATGCACACTGTACTTGTTACATGTACTTGTAACCCTGCATATCCTTTTGGCCCAAGAACTTCAATATGCTTTGAATTAGGTTTTTAAGGTGCTGCAATATCACAGCATTTAGGGAGGCAAGTCTCTGGCAGTTGCCTGTGCTCTGCTGTGCAGGGCAGAAGCATTTCAAAGCAGCAGTGAAATGTTTTTCAAGCTTTTCCTTTGGGACTGATGTAGCAGTAAGAGAAAAGGATGCAACTGAAGATGCAAAAATGGAGGAACTAAGAAAACACAACTATACATGATCTCAATAGAACCACTGTGAAACAGAGCAGCATTTTGGGCTTTTTATTTTCTTTTTAAAGTATAGAGCAAGGAAGATGACTCACCACTAGCAACGCAAATAAAATGACTCCGCAGCTCCAGACGTCTGCTTTCCTTCCATCATATTTTTCTCCCTGCGCAACAATGACACATAAGTTCAAAAGAGTGCTCACTAGTGGTTGAATTCATTATCCTTGAAAAAGCAGAAAGAGGAGAACGGGAAACCCCATATTTCAATTCATTTACCTGCTTCCCAAGGAGACCTTCCCAACCAGGAGGCCTTGACCCAGCCCATTAATCGAATTTTTATGAACCATCTTATCTGGGTTTTGCAAGAACAGGGTCAAAAGTGGGGAGTAGGGCAGGAATGGACCGTGATGTGGAAATGATTAGGATCGGCACTTAGACAGAGTCCAAACTACATCAAGGAGCCGTTTTACTCCTCAGTGGTTCTTCAGGGAGCTTGTCAGTGGTCACGGTATTTGCGAACTAAGATATTGACTGTCTCTTCTGCACTCTTCCAGTTTGGCTCTATATTAATGCTCTGCTTTAAAAGGGGGGGCTCTTGGCCCCTGGAGCCCTGGACACTCAGCTTAGGGAGGACAAAGGGGGAGTAAAGGGATAGTTAATATAGTTTAACAAAAACACACATCAGTGATAGCCACAACAGGAAGAGAAAGTGTAGGAGACTGCAGTCCTTGGGTGGAAAGATCAAGTTAAATCAGGCTGCTGTAGCTCAGGACAATCCCATGACATGTAGGTGCTCTGAGAATAACACAGGAACAGGTTCTCTTGTACTGTTGATACAGCTTGATTGAGGGCCAAGTCACACAGGGGAAACCACAGCTACAATGCTTGTGTCCCTTCCCTTTCCCAAATGGCATTGCTGTTTGCCTTGGAGACATTCCATGTAGCGAGGATACATGCAGGAAGTGACATATTTTGATACGTAGGCATTAATACTCAGATTTTAACCAACTTACCCGGATTACTTCAGGGCAGGCATAGTGTGGTGATCTGAAATCAAAACACATTAAATGAGCACATAAGAGTCTGGTATTTATGGATTATGCACATTTCCACCTTGCCCAGCAGAACAAAGATCAGCTCCCTTCTATGGACAGCAAGTGGGCAAAATATCACTTTTTCTTCCTTACCTTAATGACAAGCCACCTCTAAGACAAATTCAGGGAGTGGCGAGTTTCAAGAATCAGCGTAATTCAAGATTATAAGGCACTGCTTTAATATTTTAAATATATACTTTATTTCAAAAATCTATGACACTTTTAGGAAAAAAAAAAGAACAATGTTATCAGATCAAACGCATGCATCTAAACCACGTTCTTCATCTCTCCTGATAAGCTTTTTCTCACTTACTCCAGTGGTCATAAAAGCTGTCAATACCTTATTTCCACCCACAGGTTTTGTTCTTGTTTAACAAAAACAAAACAAAAACGATGGACAGCACTACTAATACTGAGCTAATGTATTCTTTTAGCATCCTTCCAACCATATATCTCTGGCTTGATTCCTGGCTGAGAAAAGTTAATTACTTCAACTTGCCAGGTAATCATTTTGATCCTTAAAGATTATAGCCATGGCTATATATTTTACAGCCTTCATTAAAGGCAGTTTGACACAGTAAAAGGGATGCGAAGGGTCTGAGGCCTGTGTGCGGATCTCAGCGCTGTTTATCCTGGTATCTCCCAGGAGCCACGGCGCCAGCCCTCCTTTGAGCGTTTCCTTCTGGCAACCAACCTCAATGCAGCTGGATGGTCCCCGTTACACAACGCAAGGAACAAAACAGGAGCACCGTGAGGTTGCTCCTGTGCTAAGGTTCATGTCCAAGGAGATTTCCTGCACACGCTACACTTATGGCAAAATGGCACCCTGCATGCACAGACTGTCTGGCCTTGGTATCTGTTTTGGGCAGGCTATCTTAATAACCTCAAGATACCCTGGGTCTGCAGCTACCTTTAAAGCAAAGCGTAAGCAAGGAGAGAGAAACGTAATTGATTCCACAAGTGAGCCCCCACAAATTTTAGGAAAGATGGAACTTCGGAGCTGTAATACAATATTAAATAATATTTTCTCTTTATGAGGTTATTACATGTATTTTAACCAGGCTGGTCTGTTCAATAGCAAACCCCAAATGTCTTAATTTAGACCGGATTTTATGAAACCAGATTAAAGAGTCAAAGCAGACGTACAGCACATCACTGACTACAGCAGGAGAGAAAGAGAGGTCACCAAGGGAGTTACTGCATTGCTCCCTTACGGATTTATACATGCACATGTTGACATCCCACCCCTGTATAGAGTTTTCCCCATGAGTTTGCTTCTTTATTACAATTCAATACAAAAATTCAAATACTCTGTCCTTTTTACTACTCAAAAGCCTTAACCACTAACCAGTAATGTCACTGGACTAATGCGTGATTTCACAAGCTTTTAGAAGATGAGGTAAATTATTCTTGTGAAAACCCCTGGCAAGTGGTGCTTTTTTCTCATATCATAAAACCAGCGTATACTGTGCAGCTCATCCTTAAAGGAGAAGCAAGGAGCAGTGACCTGGGGCTGGGCTGGCACAGCTGGTCCCAGCTGTGGGGATAGAAGGTGCCGCACGGGAGGTGGGAGGAAGCTGCTATTGCAACTGGGATTTGGAAAAAAAGTTGGTGACAAAGAGAGCTCAGGAACAGATTACATCAGATCATGGACATTTACTCAGTTTAGGCATTTCAGAAAAGAAAGATTTGTTCATTTTGGCAGTTTCCTCTATAATGCCCTTTGTAAGAAAACCAGAAGCACCGTGAAGACCCCAGGACAGGCACAGATCTATTCATGTGCCCCAATAGCAAATGCACTCAGAAGCATCACGCTTCCCTTATGTGTGCTGGAGTGCCATGGAATCTGCCAGGTTTTTTACCAGGCATCACTGAAATTCTGCTAAAGCCCAGGAGAACAGCCAGGCAAATGCTGTAATAAATCCCTTGAACTTTCATTCAGTCATATAACTTTGACGTCCCCTTTTATCATGTTAAAAATGCAAAAACAAACAAACAAAAAAGGCAAAAAGCACCTCTAGGCAGCCAAGGAGGAAACCAGCCACACTGTCTCACTAAAAGCTAAGCCAGATATGTAAATAGTGAAATAAACTCTCTGGTGGACCTGGGATGGATTTTGGGGTAGGCTGCATGGATGAAGCTCATAGAGAACAGGTTGGATTAACTTGATCATTCAACAGCTGCACTGCAACTGCCCAGAGAGCACAGGTTTCTGGCACAGCCATTCTGAATTCCTGCCAGCACACAGCAGCTAGATATCTGCAGCATTATCTTGGCTAACAGCTCTAAACGGGATCCTCCGGACAGCCAGAATCCATAGAAAACTCATTTCCATGCTGCCAATCACAGAGCAACTTCAACTGCTTTAAAGAGAAAACTCGAATTTAATCAAAAATCTGTTTATCTTTCTACAGAGTCATGAATATTTCTTTGGTTCTTATCCCAATTATTCAGTATACATGTGTCAAAGCGACATTCCCTGCTTCTTCCCCTAGGCCATCGCCTCATCTTTCAGCTACATCTCTGTGCAGCAGAAGCCACAGTTTGCCCTTGAAAACAAATAAATATATCGCTCAGCAAGATCAAGAAGCAGTTGCTGCCTGCAGGTGCTGCTGCAAAAAAGTGCCAATGCTGGCAGTGTTTATACGAAGGGTGATACTGATTTTCCCAAGCTGGTCTGCCTGGGGCAGGAAAGGCTCTCTGAACGGTCGTGCCACAGCTATCTATGTCTTTTGGACACGGTCACCTAAGGACTTCTGGGTCTTTATCAAAGCATCTGTGTGGGATTTCAACCACAGCAAACAAGCCAAAGTTGCAATGGTGAAATCTAGGACAATCTTTGCCTGCTAAGTCATTCATTATCAGAAATGCATGTACTCTCAATATAGTTGTTCCAAATTTCGGCATTACAAATCATAAAAAATAGAAAAGTAGCTACTGTGCACATCAAGATCCTGTGCAACTACAGTAGGTCTGAGGCAACCACTGTCATATCCGTAGTGCAGATGTTATGTCTGTCACATGTGCAAACAATTCCAGACTTGCTGCATAAGTAACAGAGGTCTGCACTTTGCACACAAAAATCAACTATCCATGTAGGCTTTGTGGTTATGTGAATAACCGGTAGCTGCTTCCCCTGCAAAGCTGATCAGGAAGCAGTGGGAAAGTCGAGTTCTGCCTGATCCATCTCCATCATGATAAACAAGATTTCTGACAGTGCTTGCACTGCCAGGTTCCCAGGTCCCATTTCTGACAGCCCTACACTGACAGGTTCCCAGGACCCATTATAGATGGGTGCCCAGATGAGGCACCCGTTGGTCCCACACCTTAAGATGCTACTGCGTGGGCAAGGAGGACTGGCTCCTTGAAGCTCTTCAAGTCTCACAGCTGCAGGTACCTGCTTCTGTAGAAAGGAGGAAGGAGAAGTCTCTCTCCCTCCATTTTTCTCGTGCATGCAGTTACCTTGATGAAACAGGCCGTACAAGTGCACTAAAGTCCTCTTCTGTCTGGCTGATGTTTTTGCTGTGGCTTGGATGCTATAGTCCCTTTTTTTGCCTTTCTCCAAGCTGCTTTTCACAGACCAAAGGTCTCCACCAGCGCAAAAGGCTTCCTCTGCTTTTCCCCTCATGCTGGGTAGCAAAGAGCTGAGATGAAGGGGAAAGACAGAGGAGTAGCAAGACAGATAAAGGGAGCTGTTCAGGAGAATGACACACACAAGAGCACACTGAGCAGAGGAAGTGACAGGCACAGATCACACAGGGAAGGAAGGCAGGGAGAGACGGAAGAAACAGGTTCCAATAGCAGGTGGTGGTCCAGGCTGCAGTTAACGTAGTAGCTGTGGGTAAGGCTGAGGCAGTGCTTGTAGTTAATGCTGAGCGCTGTTCTGCAGCTGAAGCTTCAGTTCAGTCACTTAGCTTTGCAAGAGAAAACCACCATCTAGCCCTTGACCATTTCACAGCTGTTTATTCCTCAAGCACAAACACAGTTTCTGAGAAACTGCAAATCAGTTCATTAATTAGTTTATGAGTCCAAACCATTTAAGACTTCAGTCTTAAAGAGTCTTTTAAGAAGAAGTCTTTAAAAGTCTTTTAAGAAGACTTCCTTTAAGACTTTTTCATTTAAAAAAATTAAACACCCCTATGTTAAAAGGACATATTAAGGCAATGTTAAGTATTCAAAAATTAGAGATGCTAAAATGAAGCCTGAAAGAGTTACACTGCGCTCTGAGGATAAGCCCGGGTGTGTGGTGGATGTGCTGCCTAAACACCTTTATTTATGGCCGAAGTTGGAAATTCTGTAGTAAAATGAGGGAAGTTTAGTGTCATGAAGGACAAGCTTGTGCTAAAGGCAGCTGAGTGACACAGTGGTTAATCAAACTCTCTCTCAGCTACAGAATCCTGCTGTAAATAGGACGGGTATCTTAAACTGAGCCATTCACAGATAATCACGATTTGCAGGTTCCCCGCTTTTCCAAATCACAAGGTGACACATGTGAGGCTTGATTTACAGTATTTACAAGCACTTAGAGCAGCAGCTGCAGTCAGTAGGCGCTGGGCTTTCAAAATAAAGCACTGCCATCAAACACTGAGTATTCAGAGGTATCAGACCCCAGAGTATCAAATTGGGCACTCAAAACTGGCTGATAATTTTGACTTTAATTTTTGAGAATTAGAAATTGAATCTCCTCATATAAATGGAGATAACAAGACTAATATTTCACACAGTCGATAAGAAAACAATATATAACATTTGTAAACCTAAGATGCTATGATGAAAATCTGACCTGGAATTGAAAACAAGGCTTGAATGCAGTAAGCAGAAATTATAAAGGGGTTCGTGCAATGAATGATGAGAATAAATCAAATGTTAGATAGCTACTCACTCAGAAAAACACTATCCAAAAACTGCACAAGCTCGTAACTAATGCCCGTACTCTAATGTGCATGGGCAGTTTGAGCCCAAACTAGTATTATACCGGCAACTTTAAAAGTAGCACATTTTAAATTTCCACTGTTTGACTCCGCAAGCCTAAAGCTCTTTTAATAGACTTTGGGATGCATTATAGGCGAGGCTGGTGTAAATATTTATTAATAATGCTTCACTTTTGTAATCCTCATTTTATGTAGCTTATGACTTACCACCAATCTGTCCTTGTTCCCTCAGATAGTTTCATGCTTGTACATGAATGACTATTCGCATGAGCACATGAACCTTTTGAACAAAACAATTCCACTATTTAGCCTAATTTACTTTAAATATGTTTTTCCCATGAAAAATGACAAAATCTAGCATCGTAAAAGCTAAAGAGAAAACTTGGATATTTGTCTGCATTCTCTGCAAAAATTTACTCAGGCATAGCCCTTGGAAAGCTGCGGTTTGTATCTATTAGCATAAATTCTCTAAAACATCAGGATAAAAATTCTACTTCCATGGGTCATACTTCACCAAACAATATTTTTTTTCCTGAAAGGGATACTATGAGCTGCTCTGTTTGGGGTTATCATAAGGTACCAAACATCAAAACAAAGAATTCCTGAATGACTGCAAAATTAATGGTAGTTAGACCTGTGACTGAGATCAATGGTCTTGGTCAAACAAGTGCGTTGGAAACTTAAATCCCTGATCTTTTTCTGTTTTTCACCAGATTCTAGCTCTAATGATCAGGGATTTAAGTCCAAATATGGAGGAAAGATGACTGGGAGGCCAGCAAGAGGAGAGAGAAAATCAAGAAGAGAGACAGGAGCAGTGTGCTGGGAAGGGAAGCTCTCAGTGAGGTGGGTTAAGAGATACTAATTCTTTCATTTCTTCATTTTAGAGCCTAAATTTGCAAACCTAATGTATATCTGGATATAGCGTGCTTACATATGTTCTAAAAACATGCACATCTTTTTGTACACAAGTGTGTAAAGAGGAAGGAAATACGCACGGCATCATGTGATGGATCCATTCAAATGGGAAATGGGGTGCGTGGCATCGCGCTGCTGATAAAACTCCTCATACCCCACATGCAGGTGCGCAGGGAAGCTCTATGACCTCTGCTAGCTCCTCAAATAAACACACAGTGCCCTGGCTGTTATAAATGCCTTGAGCTTATAAGGGAGCAACAGTGTTAACAAGGACACGCACTTTCAGTAGACCTGGGTAGTCTGTGGGCCTGCAAAAGGTTGCTAGGAATGGTCTTGTGGGAGAGCTATTACGCCACTAACAGGTGCAAAGCTTTCTCGAGACAATTAGAGGCCATAATCACCCCTGTTCTTCCCACATGCACCAGCTTTCTGGATGAGGCCAAGGATGTCCTGTGGAGACAGTGATATGAGGGAACAGCCGCAGTTCGCTGCGGGCCTGGCAGCTGCGGTGTCAGCCTCTGCAGCGACTGCCCCTCCAGCGACCGGTCTGGTGTGCGGGTGAGCTGCATTTACACACCAGCTCTGCCTCTGCTCTTGTTTGTTTGGGATAGAAGGATTTGGAGGCAGGCAGTACAGGCACTATCACCACTGATGAGTTCCCAGCCACCAGGCAGCCCATGACAACCTCCTTCCACCAGAGACTCTGTGTTTCAAGGCTGAGATGGGTGAAATGGAGAGAAGCGAGGAGACTGTGAAAATTTATTTTGCCACATTTCTAGGACATGGTAGGAAACAACATGGAATTAGGAAAGATTATTATAATCTCCCAATAATTGTAATTCAATAGTATCCCAATTCAATTCATTTTAGCCATGAGACCTCTTAGTTTGAGAAAGGGGAACAAGGTGCAGGGTTCAACCCTTGCTCCTTCTAAGACTCCCATAGGGACTGTAAGTCATGTTCAGAGAGAGTTAGGCAGCACCATGACTTGTTAGGATGGAAAAGAGAAGCAAGGAAAGATAATGTCTCCTTCATCGGAGAAAGAAACTAATCTCCGATCTCCTTGGTTCCAGCCCAGAGGTTTAACCCTAACACACTCATTTCTCTTGCCTAGTGACATTTCAGGAGCGATTGGACAAATTCTCTCACCACCAAGGCCTGTCTTGAAGTCTGTCAGCGATGAATTACATCAATGAAACAGCAAGTCCATCCCTACCTCTTCTCCATCTTCCCCAACCAAAAACAAAACCACAGCTAGATTGAACTTTTATCATCTCCTCCTAGTACCAGCAGTGCTACAGAAAACTGCGCTGATCTGATGAGTAGCACCCATCAAACACTGAGGAGTGCCACGCTGCCTACCTCAAGGCACTAAGTGTCTTCTTGAGATCACTCAAAGCTCTGTGGTGACCTAAAGCCTATCCAAACTTTAGACTATACTTGGCAGTTCTCTTTGGATGGAAAAGTATTTTTGACTGCACTCTAAGCGCTCTGCTGCACTGACAGAAAGTTGGTTGCATCACATGCTAAAGCCTGTCCCATCCTCCCACTCCAACTGACAGAAATACCTGGAGACTCCTCGCATGACTGTCATTGGAAATGTTACAGTTTCATCTCATTATCAGTGTTCACAGCACAGATAAAACCATTCTGGAAATTAACTTCTGAGTGCATGAAGGAACAGCTCATTAAAGCTCAGTATCTCAGCCATGATTCCATCTATTTTGTTCCTTTTCATGCTGGCTGAAAGCCCCAACTACAAGGGTAGGTGAAACTGTTGCCTTGAAAAGCTCCGAGGTTTGTTCCCAAGTGCTCCAGGGGAAGGGGAGCGAGCACTTGATTGCCTTCCTCTGTGAAGTGTCATACTGCTACACGTTCCTTCCTTCCTTCCTCCCTTCGCCCCCTAAACCAGATACATCACAAGGCACCAGTATCAGCCATGCTGGGCTCCATGCCAGGAGAATTAATGAAGTGGTGTAATAGCTCACATGGAGGCCTAGTGATTGGCACCATACTTAAAATGCATCTGCAAGGCAGGAGATCACAGTGCCGCTGCGTGTTGTGTTTATTACAGGCACGTCTCTTCCGTGCCATTGATTTCTTTATTAGTACGTCCTGATGCTGCAGTGTGGCGGCCGCCTCCGCTCGAGCCACGGAGGTTTGAATTCCTGCACTGCTTAAGGACAAGAAGGCTCCCTTTGAGGCGCCAGACCTAGACAACAGAGCCCTCTGCTAACAAGAACAGCAACCCCACTGAGAGGTCCCCTAGGAGTATGAAGGAGCCTGCATGGCAGCAGGAGATCAGGTTCTTCCTTGTCTTTTTTTGTTATTGTTGTTGTTGTTCTTGTTTTTTTTTTTTTACCAGGGAAGGAAAGCAGGATATTCTCTTTAAAGCATATGGAGACTTTGTAATAACTGCATCAAGGACTTCATTTCCCAGTCGAGAGAGGAAGTCTGACCAAGGCTGTGACAATGTGCCGACTCATAGTTCCTTGCTCCTTAGCTGCGCTCTTAAGAGCTCACATCTTGACTTGGCACAGAGACAGAAAGGACCTGGTGGGCCTCCGCGTATTCATCACCCAGCATCTGATCCCATCATGAATTTCAAACAATATTTCAATCCCTTATCAAAGATTTGGAAAATGGAAGTGGTACAGCTCAGGAATGACAGGCAGTGGCTGGGCTGCACAGGGAATGGGGATGACTCCATGTCTACCCTGAACCGCCTTGGCACTGGGTACAGACTGCAAAAACCCGGACTGCAACAGGCTGCAGCTGTCGTCATCTGGTTCCCACCACGCAGGCCAGGAAGGTCTGCAGGGGAGGAGGTGCCAAGCTGCCAGCACCAGCTGTACGTCCAGTCGCTGAGCTCACCAATACAAGCATTTGGGCACAGCTACAGGTGCGCTGTGGCTGTGCAGGGCACCGTGGCGTGGCAGTGCCACCGGCATGCGCTGCCAGCTGCGCCCCAGCACCGGGCTTGGCCCAGCCGCAGCACTGCCGCTTCCCCTGGAAAGTCCTAGGAAGCTCTTGTTGGCAATAAAATGAGCCTGGAAATGTTTCTAGCTCCCCCCTGCAAGATTTCTTCAGGCAGTCTTCTGGGTATCTGTGTTCGTGCCCTACTTGTAGCTGCCAAGGAGCCCACTGCCTCCCTGCTGATCCTACACGGGAGCCAGCAGCCAAGCAGCATGGAGCAGTAATGGAGATGCAAGCAGGCAGCCTGAACACCACGCACAAATTGCAGACTCAATTCTTTACATTTTTTTTTCTCTCCAATCATTAATATTTTTAAAGCCTCTTCTTAAAATACCATCACTACTGCTTTCCATTTTGTAAGTAATGTACAGCGAGTGAAAGTTAACACAAGCCAACTTCTGCAGATGAATCCAGACTTGAATGCTTTCATTTTGATATCCATGTGTGACGAGGTCAGAGAACTGCTTCTTGGCATTAACCATTTACAAAAACCTTTTAGTTATCTTATGCACTATATATCAATTTTTTATCTTACTAGGAAATAATGGTGCATGGTGTAAGTCTACAGGCTTCCATCAAAACCCCTACTGAAGACAACCTTTATGCCTGGAATCCATCATTGATTTGTGTAATAATTCTGAGACACTCACCCACAACTGGTTTCTAACAAGCTGTCTCCAACCTGCAGTGATGCCATCCCAAAGTCTGCTATCCGGATGTTGTTCTTTTCATCCAATAGTAGGTTTTCTGGTTTTAAGTCCCTGTGGCTGTAAGAGAAGGATCAAAATTTAATTATCCTGGGCATTCTTCCCATTCCACAATTTGCTGGTTCTTTAGCCAGCATAGTCTCCATCCTTTTACATTTTAATTGACTTTATTTTTATTCCTGTCCCAGACAGGAGAATAACACATCCAATATGCAATCTTCTCAAAAGTTTAGACCATCTCCCAAATATCCATTCCTGATGTATGTGATTTTGCTTTTTTTGGCTATTTGTAACTCTTCAAGAGTCACAGGGATGAGGAAACACTTTAAAACCAGGCAGACTGAAGAAGAAACTTGTCTATTGTCTTTGCAAATTGTGTCTTTGATGTCTTGTTGATGAAACAACATTTACATTATCACATTGAGTCTTAGAACTCCCTCCCTCCACTCCCTTTTCTACAGGGTATAATATGATCTCCTTTTTTGTATAAAAATGACTCCTGCATGTTAAAGCTGCCATGTGTCTTGTTAATCAAAGGCAAGCAACTCGAGCAGTATGATTCAAAACTGTGACTATTTTATCTGAAAAAGCAAAAGGTGCTTTATAATCTCTGTCTTTCTCATACCAATCAAAGTTTCAGTGTAACTGAAGACAGAAGACTTATCTACCATGGAATAAATACCAAGACGGTCAACAGACAGACTCATCTCCAACTATCTGACAAAAATTTGGAGCTGAGTGACAAGCAAATATTTCCAAAGACAGTGAATGAACAGTTAATGGTCAGGAAAGAACTCCTGAATGCCATTAGCAAGGACAGCAGCCCCTGAAAAATGCTAGATTGTCAACATCTGCCAAATCTGAACAAGTCCCAGCCCCAGCAGTGAAATGGAGTGAAGAGCCCACAGACCTGAGGCAAGCCAGGGAAGCTGGACACTAATGAGACAGTAGAGCAAAACTTAATCTTTCCTCCAGCTGCCATCCTGGACATTTCCCATCCTACAACTGGTTTGGTTAACTGGGTGCTGGGAAGACTTAATCCAATTGGGGGATCGAGTCCTCCTGCCTGGTGATTAGGACACAGTAGCAAGTTCCCCATAAAGCAGGAGGTGCTTCTCAGCGGTGGTGGCTCTTTGCTCATTCAGCCTGCAGCCTGTTAGCTGGCAAAGTCAGGGAGGAAGCCAACTAAAGCCAGGGGTAGTTCTCTAGGAACGGTGCCAGCATTAATACCTCACTTCAAAATTGACACTAAAGATCCTGCTTTTGCTTTTCGCTGAGAGATGGAGTGATCGAGGCACAGCATGACCTTAATACAGGAGATTCAAAAGCATTTCTCCCACATGGATGCCTGTCCATTACAAAACATGAGGGCCTTCCTTTCTTTCTTTTTTTTCCTTCTGGCTCCAGATACTCACCAAAATAATATCAAGGGAAATTATCAGCTCTTGCCTCCACCCCAGGTCATTCAAAAGAGAGAGAAGAGTGAGGATGCTGTGAAAAAGCTATACATTTATTGCTGATTGAACAGGGCCCCAAAATAAAAGAGATATCATAGAGCAGTTTTGCCTCCCCATCCCTCCTGCAACACTGATCCTAGTGCCAGGATATGGATGGCTGGCAGAGAATTTCATGGCAATCGTGAGTGTTCTTCTGTATTGTGGCAGCACTTGCAGACCCCACTCAGAGATGAGGGTGCCTGTGTGACCAAGCAGCGCTTGCGCATTCAACCAAAAGACAGTTCAGTGCCCCTGCTGAAAATTTTAGTCTAGCTGGGACATCTCTCTCCTTTCCATATTAGGATGCCTTTGTATTTGGGGAAGCCGCATCTTGGGGACAGAACTGAGACCCAGAGTCTGGACCAGAATAGCAGAACTCACATCCTTGCCATTGGAGATGAGACTTTCTCTCTGCATTTGCATTTCCCATCTTTGTTACGCCAGCTTTTCAAATGCCAGAAGGAAGGGAGAAGAACATATGGGAATAGGGAAGGCTTGCTATAATTTACCTAAGAGCCCAGCAGCATGGACGGCCTCATGCATTCATATTTGGAAAGAATTCTCTAGTGCCAGAATGAAACAAAACAAAACAAAAATCCCACCGTATGTGGTAATTACTTGGCATTAATGGAACATTGCAGAGAAAATGCATTTAATTTGGTCTCATTCCAGCCAATCGCCCTGGCTCTCCATGTCTTATATGACCGCATCAACTCCTCTCCCTGCAGGTGAGCAGAGGACTCGTTACCCTTTCATTGTTCTAAAGGCTCCAGCGCTGTAGGGGCTTTACCACATGACTGCAAAATCAAAAGAGAAGAAAGCAGCTTCTTTAGTGACAAACAGTGCTAAGTTTCCTATTGAGCCTTGCATATGCTGAGATGGAATATGAAAGAGAAATGCAGCACCACCCTGCAGAAAAAAGTCTGCAGGTCTCTGATCCAGGATGCAAACAGATTGCCCAGAGCTCCTCAGCCGAGACGACAGTGTAAGAAGCTGGCCCGTGAACCAGCATAGGAGGCCCTTTGAAAGGAGAGTGGAGTGAATGGGAGGCATTGAACGAGCCACGCCGGGGAAGGCACGCACACTCGGGCACTTTGCAACATCCCTTCCTTCAAAGGCCCTGCAATTCCTGTGTAGCGCAAGAGGGAGAGAGAGATGCAAAAACAGTGCTAGGGAAACTGATACAAATCTTGGAGGTGGTGCAAAACCGCTTGCTGTCTGGTGTTGCCATTCAACTGCTTCTCTAGCTCCCTCCACTGCCCGTCCAGGCCGTCCTCCAGTTCCGGAAATATCTCCTCAGCTGCACTGCAGGCAATTGCTGCCTATGGGAAAGGCAGAGGCAAGGCAGACACCCTCCCCTTGGCATCCAGGCCTGGCAGAAGGTGTGTGGCGTAGACACAGGATATCAGATTCAAAGAAGCTATGTCACATGGCACAGATGATGAACTAACTCATTATTTTAAAGTGATTTTTGAGCTGAAACATTCGTATCCGTTTCTATGACAACATGTTGTAGGTCATAGATTTCTAACCCAAGAAACCTCCTAATTGGAGTAGTTGCAGGTCGTTTGTAATAATCAAATTGTTGGCTACTTTGCAAATGCTTTTCTTACTGACCCCACACTCCCTGCAGGGCCAGACCACAGAATAATTTTTCGCAATATGTCTCTTAAAAGTGCTCAGCACAAGCTCATTGTGACACAAATCATTTATCAGTAATAATTAATAGCAGCAGAGAAGCAATATTTTTAACTTTTACGAGAAGAAAAAGCCTTTCATCTTATTTTTCATTTGCTTCTGGAAACACGATTTGAATGTGTAACTTAGAGCTCCCTCCAGAAGCATCTTTGTTTAGAGTCACGGTTGCTATGCTCAGATGTAGCAAGTTTTCACTGAATTCTGCAGAACAAGTAAATGTAGTTGTGGCTAGGAAAAAGGACGACATCTACAAACACATCAAGAGTCCTGGAGAAGGCCCGGGCTGCCCAAAATGGTGCCTGTTCTTTTGCAATTCTTTCTGCTGATCTATTAAAACACCTTGCCCCTCCCTACAAAGCTTGGCTATTTTTATGCACTTCAAAGCCAGAACAGACTGTCAGCTCTGATCACCACTACTGCACAAGCCAGAGAACATTGCCTGGCTATGCCTACAACAAGAATATTCCATTTGGGGGTGTCCAGCAGATTATATAAAGAAATAATAATAAAAGGATGTGCTCTTTGACCTGAGCTGAGCTGATTATGCAACCTTTGGCATGGTGGCTGCTGACCTTGGTTGGTTTTCTCCAGTTTGCTGTACAAGGGAAAGATGAAAATCCTTGGCTTTTCAGAGCAAGTGTCAATCATCAACCTGAAATGCCAGAATTTGGGCAATTCTTGGGGAATCTCAGGTTTCATGAGGGAGAAAAGGTATTTTTCTAACTCACAGTGTTCTGGAGGAAAATTTGAAATCTGAAAGGCCGAAGGACCATGATGCAAAGCAATATGAACAAATTCCAGAGTCTCTAGACCGATTGCACATTGGAGGCCTTCAGCCATGACTTCCATGTGCCCAACTGCTGCCATCCTAAGTATTTGATAGATTATCCTGGCACAACACTGTAACATAAATGAAGCAAGGCAAAGCAAGAGTCACTGGAAGGACGATGCCATCTGACACAACAAGTTTCTCAGGACACTGGGCACTTTCTGACTTCCTCTACCTCTCACAGATATCCCAAGTCTCTCCTGAGCACATGCTTCCTTTACTGACAGTGACTGGCAGCTCCAGCCTGCAGGAATCTGACCACAGATTCTGGTATTACCACTGTGAAATCCTGAAGCATTATCTAATAAACATCCTTTCCCCCCTTGCCCTGGGATGAGCACAAGGGAAACTCGGACAAAGCTCTGATTCCTGCTATAGCCTCTCTCAGCTGCCCCCCTCCCCGTGCACACGCATCAGCAGGAGCGCGCGCGGGAGCAGGCACAGCCCCGGGCTACGAGAGGAGAAAGGGCCCTCATAATTGTCATTTATCAATATTCATAAAGGACCTGCGCAACCCCTCTTGTGCACGCTCGGGAAAAAAAGAAACCAAAATGAAATCCAACCAAAATAAAAATAAAACGAAATAATCATCTTGCCGTGCATTACCGCAGGGGATTTCCCCTCACTGTCACCACCGCCCTGCACAGTAATTGGCATTATCTGTTATCTCGGGAGCCGTAATAAGGTTTGCCACGGGGCACTTTCTCTAATCATATTTTTATTTGTCAGCTCGCGCGGCACAGATGCCGAGAGCGAGGCCTGGCCCACGCGAGAGCCCCAGCTGAAAAAAATCCGAGCGTGGCCAATGGCAGCCGGGGCCGGTGATGTCAGCCGCAGCCAACGAGGCGGCCGTGGCGGCGGCACCGGGTGCCGTGTGGCTCCCACCTCCCCCTGCAGCACCCGTGCCCGCCGGCCACCAGCAGCCTCCCTCCCAGCAGGGCCAGACGCGGCGCCCGCTCTGACTTTGCTTTGCGTGGGAAACAGCACCGGCCCCGCGCGAGCTGCCACGCACTTGCTGCAGCCAAGACAAAAAAAAGCATTAGCTACATCCAAACAACAGGTCTGAGCTAGCAAGGGGACACCCTACGTGCCCTGGTCCCTGTGCTGCAGCGCGGTGCGGAGAGGGCGGCGCACGGGGGCCGCGCCGCAGCCAGGAGCTACCGCGCTGCGGCAGTGGAGCGGCCGCTCCGCCGAGCGCCAGGACGCGGCTCGCGGGTGCCCGGCCGTGCTTGGGCGCAGCGCTGCCTGCCTGCTTTCCTGCACGGCTCCTTTCCAGCAGGGAAACCACAAGGGGCTGCAGGGGAGCTTTTCCTCACGGCCAACCTTATCCCAACTTCCGTTGGGTGCCTGCACCTGGGAGTGAGGCGCCTCCCCGCTTCTCTGCCCTTTCCACTCAATGCGAGAGCAAGGGCAGAAGGCTTGTGCTGTTTTAAACTCCACACAAGCATGCACAAGCTTCACGTCCATTTTCCTTCCTTGTCTGGAAGCCTCTCCCCACGCACAAGTGATCTCTGCCCATGGCAGCGGCAGAGGCCTTGCAATGAAGGTAGCACCAGAGAATCCTTCTAGATCCTTTCATCCAGGAATCCTGCGGCATCAATACTCTGTAAGCAATGAAAGCTGGAAGTGACAAGGCTCTGCTGTGACATGAGCCACAGACATTTTGCAGTGCTTTGGGAGGCAGAGGAAGAAGACAGGACAGTGAAACAGAGCTGGGGACACCAGGCCATCAATCTCTTCTGCCGGGGGGTTAGAGGAACCCACATTTAGTCATTAACCAAAGCAGAAGCCTTCATTTTTCAATGTGGTCATAACTGGATAACCTAACTGATGAGATGATTTGTCATTTCGCTGCCCCACGACAGGGCAAGGTCAGGCTCCATTGCTTAGGAAAGCACATCGACTTCGACACACACGAGCATGCACCGACATATATTTATGCATGCTTTGATTGCAAGAAAAAGATTTAATGATGACTGTTCAGAATATAACACAGATTCTAATATCATCTCAGGGACCACACAGGTCTCTGAGTGACCTGGAGGAAGGGAGAGCTTATGATTTACTGCTTGCTTATTCAGCACTAGCTGCTGGTGAAGGGGGAGTTGACAAGGAGATGGGATTCACTTCTGCACAAGACAACTGCCCAGTCCAGTATGTTTAACAGAAGAAAATGGATTCCTCAAGAGAGATGTGTGCTCTGCCTTGGAAATCCCACATTTCCTTAAGCCTGCAAAAGTACTTGCCTGTCTGACAGATCTGCCATTATCCTCACTCAGCTTATTAAAGTTTCAACCATCGGGAGGTGTCCACCACAAGCGCAAAGGACTAGTGTGTCCGTGCATACATGCTTATGTAGACATTTCCGTCACCACAGAGATTCATATTTCTCTGGAATACTCATTTAAAGATGTAAATAATTTCTCTTCAGGTCATAATTAAATAGTTTTGACTGCTCTTGGATAAATGCCAAGTACAAAACAGGAACACCTCTAGGAAAACAGACCCAGCAGTGGTTACGCTGTCCAGTGCCCCCAAAGAATTACAGCTGTACAACCTCCCAAGGATTATGCCACGGAATGCCATCTACTAGAGAGTTCTGAAAAATCAATTACATTTGAGAAGCTCATGATCCCTCAATTCCGGTAAGTGGCATTGAGCAAAACTGTGGAATTCAGAGAACAAAATTTGTCAAGGTAGCTGTGAACAGAGAAAACTTAGCTGCTCTAGCCAGCGTGCAGAGCCTGCTCTAAGCTCCTGGAAGAAGCCCTTCGACTCTCACTCATTTACCTGTGCCAAGTAGGCATTGGCTTCAGGACCAACTTGTCCCCAAACCCACCATCTTTGAACAGTCCATTCCCCTATCAGCATGCTCTCAGTATATCTTCAAGAAAGATTGTTACTCTCCATTTATCAGAAATATGTTCTGTTTTACATTAATATATCCTACTGGAAAGAGTCAGCAATGCAAGCGGAATAGGACAAGAGCAGCAAGTTAAATATATAGGTATCCATTTTTGCTGTGGCCATTTATGCTACAGATATCTGGTTGGGGAGTTCTCAGCACAAAACCAGAGGGAATAGAAAACTACTGTATGTTTATTGAGAAGTAGCTATACCATGATTATGCAAATCCTTCTACTCCAGTGTCTAGCAGTGGCCCTTGGCCTAGTGGAGAGGGGGGATGTGCAGCAGCCAGTGGCTCCTCAGAAACAGCCATGCAGACATTATGTAAAAGACCCCTCTCAGCCAATCTAGCTGTGAGGAGACGTATTACTGAGAAGCAGCTACGGGTCAGCAGCTGCACAGAAACTCTGTGCTTCAAATTGATTGTAACAACTTAATTTTGGTATAATTTAAATTATCTGAACTTGTTGAAGATGAAGGAGAAACCAAGCCAATTTAAAACACCACCTGAAAGTGCAGGTTAAAACATACTTGATGGTTAAATCATCTGATGGAGTCAGTATCAATAGCAGTTGGATCAAGGAAATTGTTCCCTACTGGAAAAGAAATGAAAGGCAAAGCCAAGTCAAAAGCCAAGACGGGACTTAATGAAGGTTGCCAGAAGCTAGCACATTTCCAAAAGCAAAGGAAAGGAAGGAAATCAAAAAATGACTTTGCAGTATTGGTAATTGTCCCAAGTTTCTTCAGGGACTCATTTTGATATAGCATATACAATTCTCAGTTATTGGCAAGCGTCCCCAAGAATGATGGAAATTAACTGCTTTTCCCTTGTGGCTTCTGTTTTCCTGGTTAAAGCATTCTCTGTGAATGAAGTCTCTTCCAGTACAAAACCATGGACAATCTATGTAAAGTCTGTCTGTGACTGGTGTGCAGTCAGACTGTATTAAAAAGATACATCAGCATTTTATACAGCACTTCTAAGGCTTTACAACACTAGTTACTTAATAGTAAAAGAAAGTGCCAAGAAGTAAGATCCCATTATTATATGCTTTTATGTCACAGGTAGTTGCTGTTGAAAATGACTGTACTTACCATATTGAATGACTATGGCAGAAGTCTAAAGCAGAGATGATTTGTCGGAAGAACTTCCTAGCTTCTTTTGGTGTTAATCTTCCCTTTTTTACAAGATAGTCAAAGAGCTCCCCACCTGACACATGTTCTAGCACCAAGTACCTACAAAATAACAAAGACAGAATTTGGTAAACACACTAGCATATCAATGCACTTAGACAGAGACATGTATATACACGCGCGCGCGCACACACACACACACACAGATATATATAAACAAACCTCTTTTTACCCATGGCTAAGCAGAATATTTCTGGGAGAAAAAGCAGTGGAGAACAGAACCTGAGACTGGGAGTGATTAATATAGGGGTTCTGCAAACTTGCAGACTTGCCAAGGATTTGAAGCAAATGGATGGATTCAGTGTTCAGTCTTCTGGAGAGAGAGAATAGGGGACACAAAAATGACTCAAAAGACCTGGAGGGGAGGAAGATTAAAAATGGGTCTAAGCTTTTATGGCAGCTCTGAAAGTTACTGTGCAGTGAGACCACAGAGATGTAGCCTCAGGTCCCCTCACTAAGCTGATGTGTGTTTTATAAACAGATTTGGCAAAGTGGTACTCACACAGTGTTCTGACTCGGACACCTGAGAACCAGGTAGATGCCAAAAAAACTAGAAGGAGTTTAGAAAAAAAAAAAGGCTAAAGAGTTGAAATTAGGAGAAATATCAAAAGAACTGCATGTGTGCAGCTACATAAGGGCTTCAGCTCTGCCTGCTGGAGAGCAATGACTTGCTGGAGCAGCCGTCCCCTGAGTCCCATGTGAAGGTTGTACAAATGCAGCAAACAAGGCCCTAGCCACGAGGCACAAGAAGCCAGTCCTCACACCGAACTCTTTGAAGTCTGACAGGAATCAAATCTTCCGAAAGGAAAGGACTGGCCACAGAAGGGCTCTCTTGTTTTAAGTTGGGATAATGGGTAGCCAAGCAGAAGAAAGCTTAGCCTAACTCTCTGGAAATCCGGCCTAAGAGCGGGCAGCGAGCAGTTACCTCAGGGAAGCGACAGGAGCACTGACGAGCGGACCCCTTAAACCTGAGGCAGCTGTAACCCAGGCCAAGCAACAGGCCTCCACTGGCAACAAGGCTGCTTGAAAGTCTCCAAGGCCTCCATCTCCACTGCGATTCTCTGCTCCACTGTCCTATTTGCCCAGAACATAATATCCTAATAGAGCAAGAATAGACTGAGTGATGACATTTACTGGTCGGGATCTGAAAGAGATCATGATCCTGATCATGAACAACACAGGCATTTTTGACTGCAAAGCCCCTTCTGTTCCTTGGTGCTATTAGCCAGCTTGAAGGCCCATAGAGTGTGTGACAAACTCCTCTGAAAGGCTCCCCAGGGCTGCGCACAGGGAACAGGAGTGCAAAGGAGGCTCCAACAACGCAAGGGTGAACTGAGCTTCCCGAGGAGCTTCTTTGAGACATATCACTAGATACCTTGCAAACACATATTTGAGATTTTTCAAAATTTTGAGTATGCTTTTCCTTGTCCTCTTCCCCACAGGCAGTGCAACAGAGGGGGCAGAACTGTGTTTCCCCACCTTGCAAGTTGGTTTTATTCCCAGTTTTATTAATCCAACTCTTCAAGTTCAAGAGGGAAGTGAAAATAATTAATTCGGAAGAGACTACTATCTTTTCTGCACCTCAAGCAGTATACTCTGGGAGGAAATTTCTCAATTTGAAATGGAACGAGGAAAACGGGATTATAAGCTTGGAGGTTTCACTAACTCTGTTTTTAAAGTCTCAGAAATATGGAGCCATACAGGCATAAAAGCTGTTCTGAAGAAAGTAAAATTGATTTTAAGAGCACGGATTTAGCCTTGAAAATGCCAGAGTGCGATTTGAGGCCCAACTTCAACAGCAGCTTCCAGTGGCACTCTGTGTGGAACAGGAGAACTGCACTTCCCTCCCCAACAAAAATGCAGCAGAAAATGCAGTACGAGACGGATGTTAGCACTGACTTCACAGATAACTGAACATGACAGAGGCAGAGAAAATCAGGCAAGAATACAGCAATATTCAAAAATTGAGGGGAAACTACATTTTTCTGAATCTTTTATCAAAATATATATATAAAAAAATGAAAACATGGCAAGTCTCTCAATTTTTGCCCCATTGAGATTGGGAGAAAAAAACAGAAAAACCTTGATTCAGAAATCACATTTTCAATACCTGCATTACCTCCTCTCCAGGAAGAGATGGGCACCTGCCAGACCATCCACTAGGTATATATTGATAATATGAAGACGGCCATTTATCTACCTTATAGTTCTAGAGCAAGATGATTGACAACAGATTAGAAATGCTCAGAAAAAAAATAACGTGCAGTAGTGATGGGCACTGAGGCTTCCATGTCTTTAAGTCCCAAGCCTAACTTTCCAAACCATGCCTAAGGAACGCTCTGAGAAATGAGTTCGCTACATAATTCATTCTCCCTCTCATACTAGACACAGATCCGGCTTAATCTCCCATATGGCAGCCCCAAACCTGGCTCAGAATCAATCCTAAAATTCTCCTTGACAGCTTTTTCTCTTGCTGTGCCCAGTAGAAGCTGGATATACCAGTGCATCTTGCCCCCTAAATTCAAACTGAGAGTTGTTGTCTCTTTTCTACCTTTTCCTTTTTTCCTTTTTCTTCCGTCTTTTTTTTTTTTTCCTGGGCGGTATCTCATGAAGATGATTGCAGTTGGAGGCATACAGAACATCCTCTACATTGGCTACAAATGCACAGTTTTGGAAAATTACAGACCCAGCATTTCTGTCACCCACAGCAGGAACTGCAAAGCAATTTATTTTCAGCGACTTCATCCCTATTAAAAACACTCAACAAAAATGCACTGACATGTTGCATGAAAAAATAAAACAAATTGAAAGACAGGGAGCATTTACAAGGTTATTCATTTTTGCTTGCCACCCAGAAGCACCAGATATAATAATGGAAATGAACAGAGGAGAACATCTAAAAAAGAGCTATTTCTGTGACAAGTCGGGGACGTGGAGAAGCACAGCAGTGATGTTTCCTGATCTGACAAAGCCCCTAGCGTGACAGCACTGAGAAGGGAAGCAAACACGTTCCCCAATGGTCATTGCAAGGAAGAAACGCTGCAGGGATCACGCCTCAAGCCCTGCACAGTTACGTCGCATCCAGAATTTCTGAACTCCGATTTGCAGGTGGGCACCCGCCAACCCTATTCCCTCCAGTATGACCAAGCTTTTTTTAGGATAGCCCCCAACGAGCAGATTTTTGATTAAATGAGGGTGTAATTCAGCACCCGCCTCCCCTTCCGCACGAGCCAATGTCTTCCTGGCACACTGGGTAGCACGCTAGTAGTACACGTTACTTCCAAAGAGCCCAATGAAAGAAGCTTAACCCTTCCCAAGTGTTGCAGCATGTCCAACTACCATGGGATAGCTGCTCTAAATGTGTATATATGTGTGTAGGAATGAATTCATACAAGGGGGATTTTCCTTCTGTTTTGGAAAAGCCATTGCAGAGAATACTCAAGGAAAGCCTTGCAGGATGTGCACCACATGCAGTGACAATAGCGAGATGGGCTGTCTTAGCAGAAAAGGCTCTGTAAGAGCGCTTAGCACTCGGACGCTTTGGAGGAACATGTGCTCTTCTGGTCCTTGCAATCCATGTGAGAGACACATGGTAAGTACTACCTGCTTGTTCTCCTCAGATAGGGAACTATGAAGCCTTGCCCAGGGTTACAAAATCGCCCAGTAACAGAGCTGAGATCTGAGTTCTTCTGCCTTTCACTCCATGCTGCTGCTACCAATTTCGTCTCTGCTCATGAAGGCATTGCATAAGCGAGAAACCACCTGGCTTCTGTGACTCGCTAGGAAGTCAAGTGAACACTGCATTAAAAACAAATCCTTGATTAAACATGTTTCCCACTGTGTATATTCTTTAAAATGTTGCAGGAGTTTTTGGAGGCCACAGCTTGTCTTTATACAGATGCAAATGTCCATGTCTTGCATGGTATTTCTTCATGCCCCTGCTACAAGCCAAAACGTGGAACTGAAAATCTCTGGCAAAGCTTCAGAGCTTCAAAAACTCTGGTGTTCAAAGGCAAATGTGCTGAATGCTTGATACACGGAATTATTTAATCTATAGGAAAGAAGCAGTTGATTCTGCCTCAAAGTTTTTATTTTATTTATTCCCTTTGCCACATTTCCACTTGCATCCTAGCACCATCAACCACCTTCCCAATCAAAAGTAGCAACTTCCTAGTCTTAGGCAACCCAGTAGGTATTGCGTCAGAAAGAGGAATGAAGCTCAGAAAAGCAGTGAGCTGCAACTCTTTTCCTTCTTATTGTTTCAGTTTCATTTAATCTTGTAGGTGACAAAACAGTACAGAAATAAAAGTAAACAAACAGTATGGTAACAGAGGGATGATGTGTGTGTGTGTGTGTGTGTGAAGGAAATGGAGCTGCCAGGATGAACATGGGGAAATGTGGCCTTAAAGCATCTCGGTTCTGGCTCTGCCAAGAGACAGCAGAGACTCCAGAGGATCTGAGCTGATAGCAGTCACTCCAACAGTGATTGGGAGTTATTCTGGAGCTTAGGTCAGAAATTTAGCAGAAAGTGCTGTGCCTCCTCTCCTCAGTGTTCCAGCTTGCCCTGTATTCTGGCTATCACAAGATGTGACAGCATATAACCCACTTATACCAGTTTCACATTGCTCCTAAACCAGGCAAATTATCCTCCAAGTAACGTAACTTCAGTCTTTCCCAAAGCCTGTATGTCAGCAGGACTCCTATAAACACAGTGGAAGGTCCAGTTTCTTCTGGGAACTGTCAGTAAATATTTGATGAACAGCAGCAGATGTGTACATAATTCACCTTGGTTTTGGTTGCAATCAAATACTCTATGGAGCAGGGCTATGAGGTTTTATGAAGCCACTAACAGGAAAAAAAAAAAAGTGACTCTTGCCTCAAACTCGAAACAATCACAAAATGTTGGTATTAAATAAAAATTCTGTACAGTTTTCCCCCTTTCTTCCAGATATCCAATATCTAAAGAAAGATATTGGCTTTCACCTCTGACATCCTACCTTCAGCTCAAATTCAACATGGCTAAAACAGAGCACTTGACCTTCTTGCCCTCCTCCACTTCTTCCTTTCTCTATCCCCAGAGGAAATACTGCTTGTCTGACTGTCATTCAGGCTTGTGACGTGGGTGTTACCTTGGACTCCTCTTTTTTTTTTTTTTTTTTTGAGGTCTTTTCAGCTTGGTTTATTGATATTCCATAGATATTCTCTTCATTATATCTCTAATAAAACAGTTTTCCTTTCCACCTACGTGGTGAGACCTCTTGTCTAATATTAGGTAAATTGTATCTCTGCTACTTCATCATCTCATTCATCTTCATAAATGGCCTGGCCCCACTGATAACCACTCGGAAGAGATATCACATCACTTCAGATACCTTTTTCCTAGCTCTCTGCCCTTACACCTCCTTCCATGCCTCCTCCATTGCCTCTTCCTTTTTTTATACTATGTTTAACATAATGCTAGCTGCCTTCAGTTCGAGGCATCTGGTGGCCTACTCTGCAACCAGTCTAGGGTTTCTTTCCTTGGCCTTCTGAGGTGACTCCCACCTCTGACCTGCCTCCATAGTCAGCTTCCACCATCCACTTGCTCAGCATCCAGACCAGTCCCCCTAAATTTGATATTATCTACAGATCTACCTCATTATTTTTCTTCATCTTCTTGAAGACTGTTCTTGCTGTGATGCTTGACAATGCCTTGGACTTCCCCACTGAGCAGTCTCCAACGGAAGTTGTGTGTTTTGGATTGCAGCTGACTTTCTGTTCCACTCTTGTCCAGGGCCAGCACAGCAAAGACCCAGCCGTGACATGGTCACCTTGGCACTATGGCACTACCAAGCTGTGTATCACTTAAAACACTGAAACATAGACTGTGTGGGACAGCAAAGACCAGGGCCATGCACTACTGGGTAAACTGAGCATCAGAAATCAATCAAACAAACAAACAAAAAACCCCGCACCCCCAAAACTGTGATTTGTAGAAGATTAAAAGCTGCCTATAAACCATTAGCAAGAATGGTGTGAAACTAAACTTCTTGCCAGCTGGGATTGCCCACAGCAGCCCATCACTACATCCTAGTGTGGGTTTGCAACTCCTGTTTTTTCAGCCTCATAGATCAATACAACTTATGAGACATTCACAGCTATACAGATTAGAGCCTCTGGGGCAAAACAATGTATTTGTTTTTATAAAAGCATTAAATGGATAGAGATCTTTACATGAAAGCTCATATGGAAACCCAAAGTATTCCAAGTAAATATTGTAAGTGCAAAATAACAACAGAAACAAGAAATATTCTCCTGTGCTGTAGAAACTTCAGCCAATTTGGGCAAGTGATTAGCAGCCTGTTAGAAAAACAGTTAACAAACTTTTTATTAAATGTTAAAATATGTTAACATATTAAATGTTAAAATATGTTAACATATGATGCACAACATATGATGCACAATCTAACTTAAACCTAAAAAGTCAGGTGGGTCTTTTACATATGCCTAGATTTAGATAGGGCTATTTGTGTAGTGCTGCAAGGCTTTTGAGACAATGCAATCCCAGCGTGTCCTCCAGCAAGATGCAAAAGCCCCAAACACACAGAAAGGGCCATGCAAAAGACAAGGAAAATCCTGTGAATTACGGCTTGTGTGCTCCGTGCTCAGGAGTTACTGCTTTATGGCAGAGGGCCTCTGGGTGAGAAACTTCACAAAGTGACTACAGCTGCTGAGAAGCTCAGCTACTCTGCCTTGTCACTTAAGAGTTGATCTCTATATGAAAATCATGAAAATAGTGCTAAGACCAGGGAACACAGTAGGAATCAAGACACTTCTGAGTTGACAAAACTGTCTAAGCAATTAACAAGGCCAAGGACACAAGTCAAGCGAGAATTTCACTTATAAAGACAGATACGTCTATAGCTCTTTTCTGTTCCTATATTTATTAGTGTCCACATCTATAAAAACCTCCTAATCTATTCCAACGAGTCTGGCCACATATTTATACGCAAACTGAAACAGCTGCATCACAAACATCACGCGCTGAATACAGCCACTAGAACAACCTTGCAGGAACAGCTCCTTCCACAAAACTCCCAGGAGATCAGCCGAGGAGCTCCCTACTCCTTCTGACCAACTCAGCTAAGAGCTAGAAAATTCATTACATTTCAAAGCTCTGGCAAATCAGCAAGGGAGCTCTCTAGAATGGCAGACTGCCAAAAAATAAAGCCTCTAGGAAGAAAAAATAAAGCCGTGGTGCTACCACTCTGTTTGCAAAATGTCCTTTCATACCTATGGATATATGGAAGGACATATGTACAGCAGAGACATGGTTAAAAACTGCCCAACCCAGACTGACATGTTGCAATTCTTCGACGGCTTTTTCACTGTACTGTTTTGTATTGATTAAATAATCTCTATCAGATATTAAGCCCCTTGTTATTGGTGCAACCTATAAATTATTCAGAAGCTATATAAATTCTTATGGCAGGCATGAATTTTTAAACCCTAATTTGGCAGGAGGCCAGGAACTCTTTTATTTTTCTTATTTTGTCCTCTCCCGCAAGAAAATGTGCATGCTTTGGATTTTGTTTGTTTGTTTTTTGGTTTTGCTTTCCAAAGGACGATTTTAATTACAAACACCTTGTTTAAAATGAGATCATATCTGACTGCTAATTATGTTTAGACACGAACAAGTTGGGGATTTGGGGGAGAAAGAGAAGCAGAGCGGGAGGTTTTGCTGCTGCACTGCCCGTACCTTGGATTTATCGGGACGCACGGTGTTTCGAGTGTTGCTGTCGCAGTGGGCAGTCGCGTGTGCCGAGGCTCTGCCTTGGTCTCCTTCCTACGGAGAAGACCCAGCCAGGGGGACACAGCACAGGACAGGCAGAGCTGGGACAACGAACACCCATCAGCTCCCTGTCGCAATTCTGCTAGTGACCAGCTCAAGTCGCTTCAAAGATTCGTGGTTTTTATGGGGAATAGCTAAATGCCAGGCTGGTATCCTCTGGCACATGCTCCAGACCAGCCTACCAAGAGGCTCATCTATCAAGACAGCATTTTCCAGTGCTGAGCCCTTAGAGTGACCTCAGCTCTATGAACCCTGCCTTCTGACTCCTTTCTCCATAGATGGACCAAATGTCAAAATCTTGGGCTAGCAGTAGCAGAATACAAGGGGAAATCTATTTTCGCTTTCTTGCACCTCATAATTTGTTTTTGTTGGAAATGAAGTTAGAGGGAAACGTAGCAGGAGAGGCCTGGGCAGCGCGAATGCCTCTGCAGACACCAGCAGAGCTGCAAGGCTTTGACACTGCTGTCAGCTGATCTGGTGTATGCCAGAAATGAGTCGTGCACAGGCAGCCGGACATTTTAATTTTGTTATCTGGCTCACTGGGAAGCACCTTCACCTCTGAAAGCAGGAGGTGGCATGTTGTATACGCTGCAATGAGACTTGGGCACGTGCCCAGTGGTGACACTGCGCTGCTGGAGGAGCAAAAGGGGATCTGTTGTGCTTGGAGAAAGAGCTGCTGAATGCATGACCCACTTCCAAGAAAAAGAGGTAGCTCTATGAAGATGTGAGATCTGCTCTTCCTCTTAAAACAGACTCTTGTGTAAAATAATATGAAAAATTAAAAAGCATGTATATAAATATGGACACAAATATCTATACATAAGTATATATATAAGTATAAAAGTATACCTATAAAAGTATACCTGCAGATACATGCTACAAACTTTATTTATAAACGTATACCTGCATGTACATTATATACACATGTGTGTATCACTTTATATATTATCCAGACATACTAATGGAAATTAGAATTGAGAAATACTAGTGTAATACTAGTATACCATCTGAAAGAAATAGGCATGGGGTGATCATGGGTTGTCTATATTCAATTTTCCATCAATGAAAAGCATCTACATGCTTATTCAAATCAGGCATTCCCCTTATTCAAATATGGCCAACCCAACTTAGCCTTATCCCAGATTGCCACTGGACAACAGGCTGCTTCTGGGGAGGAGTAAGCTTTCCAAATGGAGGCATCACCACATCACTCACACAGTGTTTCCCCTCCAAGATATGCTACAGAACACCCCTAAAACTAAGTTTTGGTATCATTCTGCTAATTCCCTTCGCTTATTTAGCTTTCCCTAATATCTGGTCTGAGCTTGAGTCATCTAAATTAGTGACGCACATGCAAATTTTGGTAGCTTATTGATTCTTCCCCATTCCAAAACAGCAATAAATTTCTTAAAACAAACCTGGGCACACTTCATATTAGACTAAGACACTTCATTTCTCTATCTCTAAAACAGGAAGATGATCCTGTCCAGCCTGAAAGCCTTTAGAGCTCACAGCCACCTCTGTTTCTCCAAATAGCTTGATTAAAAAAGGAAAAATAAGGGAACCAAACAGAAAATGACGGCCAGGCTAGCACAGACACGGTCCTCGGAAGCCAGGCACCACCGTGACTGCTGGGATGGCAGGCATGATGGAAAGTGTCCCAACCAGAAAGCCATCCCTTTTTCAGCTGATGGTGTGAACTGCAGGTCACTGTGTCTTATTATTCAGGGAAGCACAAGAATCTGCATGTCTCATCCCACCCACGCCTGGCGTGTGTTTCCCCTCCCCAAGCAGGCGCCTCCGCCTCCCGGCTTTATCCAAGCCGGTGCCTGTTTCTAATTTTGAATGACAAGGTTTGGCACAAGCTCCACATTATGCCCTTTCTTTAAAATAGTGACTAATAAAAATGAAATGTAAGTAATGGTCGTTGGCACTTTCATAAAGCTAGTGCTTTTCAGCGGAGGAACTCGGTACCTTTATGGGTAGACACAGACAGCTCTGTCTTGCAGACCGAGGAGCAGGGCACCAAGAAGACTTAGCCACTGTTGAAGGTTAAACAGAGTCATTGACAAAGTCCACTTTGGAGCCCAGCATGCCTTAGAAGCCAGGATTTCCAGACAGAGCTGAAAGATACAGGATGCTTTCCTTTACAGGTTAGCTTTTAACAGGGAGGTGCCTGGCTGCCTGGGAACGCAGTCACTTTTAAAGAGCTTGGTGCAAGACCAGCCCTGCTGCTCCAAACACTAGACATCCTTCACCTACAGCAGATAAACCCCGAGCCTTTTGGCAGGAGAGACACAGAACTCAGCTCAGCTCAGCTCCTGTTTTCCCTTATGTTCAGAGCAAGAACATCTATGTATTAGTATAGGTATAACCCCATCCCTCACCCCAGCGATGAGCACGGCCTTTGTCCTTCAAGTGTTTGCACATGTCTCCATTACCCAACACTCTAAACCTAACTGAGACACAGTAGCTGTACAGTGTGTTTATGCAGGTGTGTATGTGTGTAGGCAAGCACACATGTAGGAATGCACAACACACAAATAAAGAAGGATCACAAAGAAGAATATTCCTTCTCTCTGCCTGGGGCCTGGCCCTAGCGCCATGTAAGCCTGAATAAAGCAATAAATAAAGCTCTGTCCAATAAAGCAGAGTCTGCTCTTACAAATAGTGCCTGTTTTTTCCAGATTCAAAGAGAGTGGCTTAGCTGCTGCTCCCCTGCACGCAGCGCTGGCTGCATTAGGATGTTTGGACCTCTGTCCTCAGCTGGGGTGACCTAGTCTGTATGGAGCCAGGCCTGGGCTGAGACCCTTGGCACGCGGCTCGGGAGCAGCCAAGCCAGGCTCCAGCCAGCGCCCGTGCAGGGTCGCTCCAGCAGCCACATGGAGGGCAGGTTCTGCCCCACAGGACGGGCAATCCAGGAGAAATCACTGCCTGCCCTACTGAGCTCCTCCACAGGCACAAGGGGCTCACTGCATGGCAGAGCAATTCAGTGCTCTGGTACCAAGACTGCTCGGCAGTCCATGAGGATGGCTACCTCCATTCAGCACACTTGCTTTGGGTAAACAGTTCTTCCTTCCTTGTGTTTTGGCATTAAGGAGAGGTCACCAATGGATGATGACTTTTAGAAACAGTTTAATTTTTTAAATACTCTTTTCTACTTACAATAACCTGTTAAAAAGCTGAAAATAACATTTGAGTTCCCTACTGGGCTGCCCTTTTCCGCTTGGAAAACATTTTTTTTTTCCTGTTGTGCCAAGATTAATGTGGCCTGTTTGTTTGGTAACAGATTCAACGTATCTAGTGCCCTATCAAGCTAAAATGACTCTGTCTGTGGACAATATCCCTGCCTGGCATTGGCGATGATCTGCAAAAGAGCCAAACCAAGCAACAACAACAAAGCTTTGATAGTTAACTGTTACTACAGCGAGTTCACACGAGCAAAATTTCAGCATAGCCTAAAACCAAAAGCTGTTATTGATGGCAAACTTACGAATATTTTTAGTGAGAGTCAAGGGCTTCAGTGGAAACTATTAGGCAAGTGAGTATATCCAGAATATCCACTTTACCAGTTTGTTACAGTTTTGATTCAAAATGCTTCTAGACTCTATAAAGGTTCCTCTCCTGCTGCTGTTAGAAAACATTAACTTGTCATTTTTCCCTCTTTTTTAAGTAAGAAAAGAAATGGCATATAAACCAAATACAGAGCAGAAAAGAGAAAAATAAGAGGAAAAAAATTCCTTGTGCAAATAGGAATAGTCGCTCCCTCGTCTAGCTATTAGGTATCACACAGACACCAGACCTGAGGGTAAAGCATGCCCTACTCCCCTCTTGCAGAAATGTTCCCAAGTTCCAAACCCTCCTCTCCCTCTCATCCTTCCTCCTTCCATTTTCCATTCCCATGTGCTGGCAAAAGCCAGTAATACCTACAAATATTTTTTATTTTCGTAAACATCATGCAGCTTTAAAACGTGGGGATGTTCTATTAACTTCAGGATGGCTATTTCCCGCTCCACCTGCAAGAAAAATAAAAAGAGAAAATTAGAAGGTCGGTCTTAGGATGTCAGAAATCATCATATACTTTCTTCCTCTTCATCAATTTCCCACTCTTGTCTATATGCAGGAGATTTTCACGTTATAATAATGGATAATATTTAGCACTCATATACTTTACAAAAGTATATACTTTACTCATATAGTTTAACAAAAATTTCAGTTATTCAGACTCCTGAATAACTGAACTGCCTTCCCTCCAGGACATAATAACAGCAAAACATCAAGGCTACAGGAAAATTATCAAATCTACCGAAGAGAAAGAGCTACAGGAATTATTGAGCATTCAAGACAGTTTCTCCTTCACAATCCAGAGTCTGTGACACAATCTCAAAATGCAGAAGCCCAGACATGTCATTTAGGCCTTTCCTGACCTCCCACAGACACAGCTGTGGCCACAGTGCACTAGGGATTGTACCTTTAGTTAATAAGAGAAAATCATAATCCTAAAGAACTTGCAACATAAGCAGGGCAGCTGAAATGTGGAACAGGACAACATAATTTTAGAGTTGCAGCACTGAGACTCAAAAAAGAGAAATAGATCTAAGAAGTGACTTGAAGTACAAGGCTCACCAAGAAATTAAGTCAGATTTGGGGAGACTCAGTATTCAGAGCCTTAAGTGCAAGGCTATGTTTTCTCTCAATTCCCAACCTGTCCGACTCCAGCTACTTCTCACAGTGGGTCCTCAGCGCTGAGCTAGCAAGTTGTGACTAAGCCCTTGCAATTAGCTGAAGTCCTGTTCTCATCCCAAATTTTTTATCAGACAGTAGTGGTGCTTTTAATTTGAATTTACTGAGGAGGGTATTCATTAGAGATGGAGTTCATAGCATTGCTCAGCTGCTGGCAAATTTGCTCCCTGCTGCTCAAAGCCACGCTGTGACCACTCTGATTTGACCTAGGCTAACATGAGGGGAGTTAATGTAGCGCAGTGGAGACTGCAGATAATCGAAATAAACTCTGCAGCAAGGCACAGTGTAAGCAATGCACAGTCAGGTATGACCAATTCCCAGGAATCCACAAAGGCAGGAAGGAGGCCTAGAGAAGGGAAGAGCACATAGGTTTTTCCAGTCCTTTGAACAACCAGTTATCCTGTGGCTGCTACCCTACCACCAAAACATGGGCAAAATGCACCCCCTTCCCCAGGTCTCCTCTGCAGGAATCACACAAGTAACTTGCTCCAGTACACTTTTAGTTCTTGGTATCCTTTAATTTCCTGTGATACTATCATCTGCTAAACCTGAACACAGACACCTTTCCCTGAACGTTAGTAAGATATTTAGCAGGAAATTAGAAAGTGCTAGTTTGCTGGCATCAGTAAGAGGAGGAGGATCTCTCAGCACACTTGGTTATCACCCCAGATTTCTCTTCCTCTTTTCCCCTCCAAGAAAGAACTAAAGCAACTGAAGAATCACATCTGAAATGCCTGCTGGCGGGTGCTGCGGCGACACGTGTCCAGGCCAAGCGAGTGACCGATGGCAGCATCCAGCCGAGGTCTTGCTTGGTTGCTGTCCTTAGGCATGAGACGAGGCAGTGATTTACAACCACCACTTGGAGGAGGTTTAACTGTACAAGCGTGAAGCATCCTGCACATATTTTTAATTTTGTGGAAATTAAACCCTATGGGGAAATCTAATTCCAGAAGTCATGACTTCAACCTCAGATATGCAGAAAGCGTCAGGCTTGGTGTGCCTGGCAGCATCACACTGCGATACATCCATCTACCACCACTCCAGTGCAGGCAGCAGGTTCCTTTCCCCAGCAGTGCGAGTCTGAGGTTAGAGAGGCCTGGTAGAATTCATAGGATCCTCTTTTGCCACCTTTGCTTGCTGTAAACCAAGGGCAAAACCAGTCCCTTTATGTAGGTATGACTTTACACAATCCTACAGTGAAAGGGACTTTATAAAGGTGAAGTATTACTATATTGCTTATAAAGTTCAAGACTTGGTCCCTGTGCAAAGCAGCAAGACACTAATGGCTGTATTATTCCAAGCGCTAGAGATTCCCATGTCTCCACGCAGCAACCCGATAAAGACCATCTTGAGAAACCTTACAGCAGTGTCCTGCCTCTTTCCCATTCTGCTGAAACACTGCACCAAAAGCCTGCACTGGACCCATCACCCTCTTCAAGTTACCACCGTGGTCACTAGTCACAGGTTTCTCCTCCAGAACCTGTTTGCTTTTCCTTCCCCACAGGGAAGCTAGTGAGGGATCTGGCTTGGACACAGAGTGCACACTGCAGTAGTGATTTTACTGACGTGCAGTTCAGGAGGGTCTAGTAGTAACCTGTGTCATTGGCAGTGGAGAGGTAGCTGGACTCCCTGGTGAAATAAGAGAGGCCTTAAATAGCGCACAGCTTTGCCTTCTTCTCCAGGGCTCTGCCAGCTCCTGGCATCACTTTTTTTTTTGCGCATCCCTGTCCTTGCAAACCATGCAGTGCTGTCCAGCTTGGAGCTGGCAAGGGCAGGAGAATGGAGAAACCCTGCAGGGGTGTTTGCTTTAATGCAGATGCAATTACCAGAAAGCAGGCCAAGCTTAGAATAGCCTGTCTGGGGAAGCTCAGAGTCAGTGATAAACAGGAAATGTGGAAAAACATTTGCATAGCAGTTAAAAATAAAAGAGGAAAAAAGAGGGGCTCTATCTGTCACACAAATGCAGGTTACGTGAGAGGATCCCAACTATAGCCTGGCTTGCCACATACCACAGTAAGCCACTACCCATGCAGCACCCAAAAGTCTTAGAGCTGGGTGTGGGGAGAAAACTATGAAAACCAAGCAGGGCAACTAGAGGCACACTGCTAACTGGTAACCTTGCAGGTGCCAATTAGAGGTTTTTAAAATCTATGCAGGAGGCTGATTTGCTGTCAGGATGCTCCAGTGATTCAGCTAATGACAAAGAGCATCATGAGGGCAAGGTGACCTTTAGAAGAAATAATGCAAAACTCCACTTCCATCTCTTGCACCTCTACTTTCACCTTTCTCCTCCGGAGGAGCTCACTGGTTTTCTCTGGTTTACGCCCATCTCAGCTGCATGGTTTTCACTGACACCAAGTGCTGCACTCCCTCCGCTTCAGACTCAGAGACACATGAGGTGGTAGCTGGCTCAAAGTACCAGGCTGCAGTTTATCCACAAAAGTGCTCTAAAGTGAACCACTTTGCTTCGAAGGAAGTAATGAAATAATTGGCAGAAGCCATGTCTACCTCAGCTCCTGAAAACTCTGTCTGACACGAACCTTCTCAGAGCTCAGAATTATTCAGAGTCGGGATGAACTTCAAAGGATGCAGAGATTTGGATGCTTATCTAAGTCTCCGGGCTAGAATTCAGCCTGAAACCTTGCACTGAAAGACCTAGTTTCTCCAGCATCTGGCTGTGTGGAGTAATTTGCGTTTCGGTGAAAGAGCACAGAGAACACAGAACATCAGCAAGTCACTGTGCCCCACTCCGCTGAGGTGAAATGGCTAAACCAAACATTTATCCAGCAAGAAACTAACTGAAGCTTTCTGGAAAGATTTCCTTCTTGGTGCAGCAAAAATATGCCTGAGATTTTACTTCTTCGGTATTTTTGCTTCTGTGATGCTTGTCTGACTTAAAGATTAGAAAGATGAAAAAAGCAATGGCTTATGTGCCACTTTTTTTTCCATAATAGTCAAACAAATAGGTACTCTTGAAATTAGAAGAGAACAGCTTTAAAACAAAAATGGTTTTATACAAAAAGTAACTATAGGCCCAATAGGCCCCGTGGGGTTTCACAGCTGTGGGGATATCATTATTCCAAACACACTTAAGCCCTTATAAAACCTAAGTAGTGCCGTATTATACCAGTTGCACCTTTAGTTTCAACGGGAGCATAAACAGAGTAAATGTGGAGGAAAACAAATTTTAAATGATTAAACATTGAAATATATTCCTTTGCAGCTCTGATTTTAGTTGAATTTCCAATTAAAGTGATCTTTCACTATATTTAGGTAAAACTTCTTCAGTAGGTGAGTGTGGAAGCACCTGCAGAACCACAAGAGTTGGTCATCTACAGAGAGCATCTCCTGCTGCTATTCTAGCCATTACCTCTCTCTCCTGAATACATCCAGACAGATTCAAAATGAAGTCAAATTCATCAACTGACTTCAGTGGAGTCCGAATCAGATCTTCAGATGATCATTAAGTGGTATCTGGAGGAAATCTTCTATTATACAATTCTGACTAATTAAATGCTTTATCATTAATTCTTTTTTTTTTTAAGTATTAGTAATTATAAGACTATTTAGTAGAAGGTAGGAAAATGATGAGGTGGAAAGTACATTTAGGTATCCACTGAATCAGGCTGCTAGACAGTGCTGTACCAAACACTTACTACAAACAGATCAAATGACTAGAAAGCTGAGCAAATCTTCCCTTCATTGAAAGCTCTATTATGGGCTCTTCGTGCCACAAGCTGTGTTTGTAGGCGTGCTTCTCAACATTATTTTCACATAAGTGAAAATAGGTATGCGTGAGAAGTGACTTGCATATTTGATGTTCAAGTTTACATGACAAACCTTTATATTAGGAAGTTTCCTAGTCAGGAAACTTATTTTCCCCAAACTATTATTATAATGGGATGTTCTACTTGTTTTTACTGTAAATAGTATTTTTCCATAGTCCCTTCAAAACTGCATTGTCAAAGTTGCAGTGAATTTCGAACTTTAACCTAAAATCCAAGCGTATGCAATCAGCTGAAGTTATATTATGAGAATTTTCATGGGAATCCTTCCTGCTGGTTTCAACGTACCTCAGAATAGGAACGAAGGAGTCCTGGTCTGTCCAGGCACAACTCCAGGGTCTTGAAATGACGGATTTGGGGGCCTACAAGTTATCTAATCATGGAAAATCCTATCAAGGAACCTCGCAGTTCAACTCAGTAGTTAACACCTGCAGTGTTTCTCAGCCCTCTGCCACAGGCCACTCAGTAAATACAGCATTTAGACTTATCTGCAACATATGTTTCCTTAAGAAGCATCAGGGCTTCAAGCAAGAGACACTGATGGGAGCTGACAAGGAGTGGATTTATTCACTCGGCACTTGAGCTTATCGCTGCCCGGTGGTACACGGCTAACAGGCGGCTGACACGCGACTCTGCCAGCGCTCGGCAGGATCGGCCCCTCTGCCCCGGAGAGCCGCCCTGCGCAGCCTGTCACCCACGGCGAGGGCCACCTCACGGCCACCATGGCTCAGCAGCGCAGGACAGAGGGCACCGCCGCTGAGCAGGAGAAATAACACCCTGAGAAATAACACTGAGGAGAGCGACACTCAGCAACTAAGGAGCGTGGAGAGCTCATTTTCAAATAACACAGGTGCAGAGCTTGTTAATACAGAGCTGAGAGGGAGAAATAGAGACATTATAGATTTAATGTGGACAGCACTGGGATGTCCGAGCCAAGACCAGGCGGAGGATCCAGGAGGCTGTATCCCACGAAGGGGATATGAGCACAAAGGAGACAGCATAGCTCAGTGTAAAGTTCTGCCAAAAATACAGGACAGTGCTGCTGAAAGCATTAGTAGAGAATATGATAAGGCAGAGGCATTCCCAGGAGCATGAAGAGCATCCAGAAAAGGGAATGAACAGTGAGAGAGATGCTGGCAGTACCATGATGGATCCTTTAGGTAGCCCATCATCAGGAGGACGAGAAATTAAAAAGGACATTTTAGGAAAAGCTTCCAAGGATAAACTCTTCGGCACTTTTCTACTTGTCTCAGCTAGCCTCCTTCTCTCTCTTCCTCTTTGACTCCATTAGTCATTCTAGCCTTGCTCAGCTCTTCCGCATTAACTTACACAAACGCCCTTTACAGTTTCTCCTAATACTCTTCCTGAAGTAATCAATAGGATTGCTCTTGGCTCCTTCTCCGTATCTTACCTTAATAGCCACCTCTGGTTTCTGGAGAAATAAGGCAGATAACAAATGCTCCAGGAGGGGGCAGAAAAGCCAGAGCTTTGTGGAGATCCAGAGCCCCCTCCAAACCCCAGGCTCAGCCCATGCCCTGCGCTATTCAGCAGAAGGCAGAGATACAAATCTCACGACATCATTTCAAAGAGCGGAAAAATATAATGTGACTTCAGATATTCTTCTACATCCTTCAAACCTTTGCTTTTGGCACCCCTTGACCCTTTAGATTGCCCCAGGGCTGGCAGCATTGGAAATAGAGACGCAGCAACCTATTGCTCTCCCCTAGGTTTTGGTTTCCGAAAAGGGCTGCTGAAGCACAAGCACATCTCCCAGAGGGACGGGCCCCAGACGGACAGCAACACGGACCTCACCCAGGATCCGCAACAAAGCCAAGGGCAACACAGAAGCGCGGCATTCATGTTTGCACTTCTCTCTCCGCAGCAGAGAGGGAGTCTTGAGGGGAGGCCTGGCAGTGACAGAGGCATCAGCAGCGGACGCGCTGCCAAATTGCAGAGCACAGATTCAGGGAGGCCACGCGCTCCCTTGAGCCCAGCGTGTCGTCATGGCAGGTTTGCAGAGGTTTATCACCCTGTACTGCAAACAGCAATTCCTGCCTGGCCTGACCAGCTGTACTTTTAAGCCCATCCTAGCTTAGGTACACTGATCCCAAGAGCTCTTTACTCACGATGTTGAAATCATGCTTTAGTCACAATATGAGTGGTCTGAGCACAAACTGTGCTTGAGAAGAACGCACTTGCTCATGGACACTGCTCCTGCTCTGGACTCTGTCTGTGCAGTCTCTGCGTTTCCTCACAACGCATTTACTCAGAGGAGAGACAAGAAACAAGATCCCAGTCCAAGCTCTGTCAAGGACCAAACCATACTCTACTCATTTGCTTTCCCGAGATGAGAAAGAAAAAGAATATGAATCCAGATGATAAAGTGGAAATGAATTCAATATGCATAACCCTGGCTCACACTTTCCAATATTTGATGTTTGGTACCAATTTCTGTCAGAATCTATTCCTTTTTACTGGTGGCAAGTCCTTAAAAAACTGGTATATCTCTAAAATGACAAAAACTAGCCCTTCAGTTCCAAGCATTCCTGCCCACTTGCACAGACATGGGCCTAAAACCTTATACTGCAGAGCCACCTCCACCACAAATATGTCTTTTCATATCTTGCAAGACAAGCCTGAACAGCGTGAGACACCAGCAGTGACCTCTAAATGCCTTAATCTCTGGCCTACCTGTTTGAACCGTGGCCAATGCAGTAGGACTCAAAACCTGCCACTCTTAGCCCTTTAGTGACTCTCACAGTATAATGATTTTCATGCACACAGTGTCATGCCCTGTTCTGATTTATACTCAGTTGCTACACAGTTCAGTTGATGCTGCAAAACTGATCCTTTCCCTTCACCTACCACATCTCAGTGCTGAGGTGCAACATGAGCTTTCAAGATGACATTAGTCCTGATGCCCGCACTTTCTCCATGGCATCTGAACGTCATGAAGGCATCATGAAGGCAGCAAGCTGATAGCAGCTCTGGCTGGGAGCTTTCTGTTGTATTTTAATCTGCAAAAAGGTTTTCTAACAAGGCAGGGATGGGAGTACAAAGCAAGAGACAGAAAGAAAGAGGAGAGGGAGAAATGAAGTGCTTATTTGGCATCAGACCTTAGGCTGCCCGTACTCACGCCCTTTCTCTCCTTGGGTTCAGCCTGCAAGAGAAGACATTCCAGAAGAACTTGTACTCCCCCCAGTGAAGACAAGATCTTCCACTGTTTTGTACAAGCAACAGAAGCAGCAGAAAATTAGTCGATTCCTGCCATCAGCATCCAGGATCTCTCACAGTGGGAGTTAAGAGATCAAAGACAGCAATGAAGGAACATTTTGTTTCTCAGTCATTTTATCTCTGTTCTTCTTCAGCATATCCTGCCCATTACACACCAGTCCTTTATTGCTCTAGGTGCTGCTGACATCTTGCAGCCAATCAACTAACATCAATACCAGGATCAAGGAACTCGAGTCTCGGCAAGGGATGTTTATAAACAACGTTGTGAAAAGAGGCTACTGAGCATCTCAGAACAGGCAACATTACTGAGGCACTGCCAAGTGCTTCCTTCTCCACATTGTCCACACTCCCCTGAGGAAAGATGGTATAGAAACTTCTAAATGTCCTTAAAGGGCCCAGACAAATTAACTCCAGTAGACATTAAGTAAGAGAATGAGGCGTCTGCCTCCCTTCTTCGTGTCCCCCCTTTCCCACGAAAAATGAATCACAGATCTGGATAACAGTAACTGACAAATATTCACACCTTGGATGTTGACCAAATTCAGCAAGCCTCCCAAAGGAAGAAACCTCTTCCTGCTGTTCTCCTACCAAATTCAGAAAAAAAAACACAAAAGGCAGCTCCTACATCCAGGTTATGTTCAATACTTACAAATAGCCTAATTTGGACTAGTCTGGAATCAGAAATCTTGATCTGAAAACTTGCAGCATGAGCGGGGAGAGGAGCCAGCCCTGCAGGGTGAGCGACACACGTGGGGGAAGACAGAGGTGGGCAGAGCATCCTTTGCAGCCATGGAACACAACTTTCTCGCATTCCTGGTGACAACCCCAGAGACAACTGTTTTCTGTACGCAGTGATTGCAAACACTTGCTGAGATCAAGTTGACTATGATGCCTACGTGCCTTTCAGTCTTGCTCTTCAGCAAGTTATTCTCCATGGAAAGACACTTACAACGGACGACTGCCTTCAGGAAAGAGAAAACAAATCTTCCTACTTTGGTAGAATACACATTTACAGATGACTAAAGCTAGCATGAGATGATGAGAGCAATCACATAGGGCTATGAAAGCCCTACAAAGTTTTCTAGCCAATTCTTTAGGGTCAAATACAGGACTGCTTCCTATCATCATGATATTTTCCAACGCATTCAGTCTGACTGGCCTTTCAGAACTACTTAGCATTGGCCTACCGCTTTATGGTAGAGGAAGTAGGAATTTTACTATTAAGTAAGACCAGAGTTAGCCAGCAATAAATGAACAATTCCAGCTTTAGTTCTAGGCCCTAGTGATGGGTCTTGCAACCTGAGGTTTCCCCTGCTACTTCTGTAGCTCTCTAGAATGTTGCTTTGCAGATCCCACTCATCAACCACGCCGCAGTCCTTCTGTGCCTTTCCAAGCCCTAATGGAGAATTCTGTCAACCTAAAGTATAATACAGTATACAGTACATAGCAATCTACAGTATAAATTTCTCTGCTGAATTACCCATGTCACTCTGGAGCAACCTCACTTACATGGCCAGTGGTATACTGCAACGCAGACGGTGCCACCAACACAATATTACTGTTTGGAGATGAGGAAGAAGAGAGAAATGAAGACATTCAAAACCTGAGGAAGGTAAAAAGTACAGGCTGGCAGGATATTCTTGCTCCAGCTACTCCCAAAAGAGACTGAGGCAGTGTTGCAAAAGCAGGAAAAAAAATAGAAGATTGGGGTTCACTTAAATCATACCATCTTAGGCCCATGCACCTTGGGATGCTTTGGCACATATACTGATGGCCCGTCAATTTTCACAATCCAATCCAAAATCCCTTGCACTTGCTAAACACTTGATAACACATGTGCAGATTAAAAAAAAAATGCTTGACAACAATTTGCTAACAAAATGGCAGGCTAAATTTGGAGCCGGCATTATCTGAAACGGACAGCTGGGCTAGATCTACTCCCACCCCAAATTTCTCAGCGCTTTCTGCCAGGGTTCACATTTATCAATCAGCCGAACCTTGTTCCCAGATGTTTGGAACATGCAAAAAACCACCTGTGAATAAGGGAGTTTTCAAAGCCTCAGCAATACCGTCACAACGGAGTATTGGAATGAAAAAGCAAGGGATGCTGCTCATGTCACCCTCTCTCAACAGAAAGAAAGCCAATTACATCTCTTTACACAAGACATAAATTACCTCCCTTCTTGCCAATAGAGAAAGCTCTTCCCTCTGTGAAAAGCTTTCACTGCCTCCCACACAAACACGGGACAGACAAAAACAACCCTGAGCCATGCAGAGGAAACCCAGCAGTAACCTCAGAGAGGAGGACAGCGCTGATGCTGCTCGGCTCCTGTGCTCGATCCTGGCTTATGCAAATGCATTTGGGAGGGAAATATCACAGCCACGCTCTCCTCGCAGCATGCACAGCTCTGGATGCAAAACCTAAAGACATATAGGAGGAGGTGGACATCGCTTTATCGTATGTACGATGCCAGGGTTTATATTGCATTGCCCAGCTTTATAATGGGGATTTGGATGTGGCTTGGAAGTTTCACCTATCTACTGCCAAGCGATTCCTGTGCCAATAGAGCAAGGTTCACTACTTCCAGTGCCTCCTCCGAGTCTGAACCATACACTCCAGGTACAGAATTTCCTATCCACATGACACCATGGGACATCAGGAGAACATCCCTTCTTTCCTTGTACTATGCTAGACACGGTCTGGAGGGAGATGAGGTGAGGAAAGGATTCCCTACAGAGAATCCTTGCTGGACACTGTGGGGAGCTGTCCCAAACTCATCTCATATTTTGTTTGCCAGAGGAACACAGTGATAGTGGCAAACACCTCTTCTTTCTAACGGTCTTACAATTATTGCTCCACATCATTTGGGAAGACAGACCAGAAGAGGAGGCAAGGAGGAGCTGCGGTGGTTTTAGGAGGCCAGCCCTCTTCTCTGCAGAGAGCTAGGGAAGAGCCAAGCAGAGCCAAGGTATTTTTTGCTCCTTCAGAAACAGTCCTACTCTCTCCCAAGTGGACGATCTGGGCTTCTTCTGGAGTTTTGTCATGTCCTTTGATAACATTCTGCTGCCTACATGTTCCCATATTTAGATGAGGTAATGTTACATATCCAAACTGGGAACCTGTTTTTTATTTTGGGGTGGATTTCTTATACCACCACAGAAGTTACTCGGGAATAATTGTGTTCTGTGAAATTTAGGAAACGAAGAGTTTTTCAGACAACTCTTCTGGTTTTGCATCTTCTGCTTGCAGTGCTGTGCTCTGAATTATTAACTCTTTCTGTTCAAGGCTACTTTTTCTGAGGCAAAAGAGATTTTTATTTTTATTGCAGTCTTCAGTAATAAAGAGTTTGCTTTTCTAAATCATTGAGTGTGACCAGGAGCCTCAATTGGTAGAAAATAGTTTACTTCCATCTCATTTAAGTTTTTAAGAGAATCCTTTAATCTGCACCATTATTACATAGTCTAGGGTCTACTTGCAAGTAATAGAAAATGCAATGGTGTAAGAAGGTAATTTTACCTTGTAACTTCTCGCAAAGCTGTAGATAAGAAACATTTAGTTTGAGCATTCTTGGTGGAGAACTTAACCTACCCATTTTATAGCAGTTTTCCTTTTCCTGGGAGAAGTGTCTGATGTTACACTGGATGTTACTCTGCAGACCCTGGACTGCAGAGGTGACTCTGCAGTGACTAGAAGAGCCTACACAGGGTTTATAGGAATGAATGAGCTTGATTTGCGAATTTAGGCCAGGACCAGCTCACCCAGCCTCAATTTTTTCTCCCTCCAATTGTTTGTTCAACCAAAAGGACTTTCAGATGACCTGAGGGGATTGCCTTCATGGGTGAACATATATTTACCATGAATCCTGGTTGGTCAAATGACTTCATTATGGGTATTTTGGTTCTGCTGCGTTCCCAGGCCTCCTAGCTGGCTCCGGGTCTTGCACAAACTTCCGTTTTCACAGTGTACCAGGGACTGAGCAGGCACCTCTACTAAGGAGCTGAACAAGTCCTTAATGCCTCGAGCGCTGCCAAGCACATCTTCCTGTGCTGCCTAGGATGACCTATAGACAACTGCCATTCTGCTACGTAAAACTGGGACGCCTTCTTGAAATGCTCTCATTTGCCTCGAGGCACCACCTGGATTTTGCAGGAGTGAACTTAAACTGGCAGAACAAATCAGCCAAGGGGTTAAAACACGATTTGTATCTTATTTTTAGCCAGTATTACCTTCTTTCCTTCGTCCTTCCCCTTCTGATACCTCTTGCTTTTTCCAGCCCCAAACCCACCTTCCCAATACCATAGGGTCAAGCCATGCTCCTCGGCTCCGTTGTTCCCTGGAGCAGCACGGGGGCGTGAAATAAGCCTTTGCTGGAGCCACCAACCCACTGGGATGATTAAGACAGCAGCACCATTAGGAGCTGCTGCCTCCTGCGCCGCAGCCCTCGCCGAGCCGCCCCCGCCGCCTGCCCCGGGGGATCCCGCGGCGAGGGCTGCGACGAGCCGGGGATGCGACGAGCCGGGGCTCCGCTCCTCGGCTGCCTCATTAATCATTCGGGCCGCGACTGCTGCTGCCTCCGCCACAGACACGGAAAGACTGAGATGCTGCCTCCTCCTTGCTGCGTAAGGCTTTTCTCCCATCCCTGCTGGCTTTTAAAGGGAAACTCCCTATTTTTTTCTGGTTTTCTTTTTGTTTTTTTTTTATTGTTGTTGTGTGCTGTCACATAGCAACACAGGCTGTGACCTTAAAAATCAGGAAAAGGAGTCGCACTGCAGTCCTTGCAGTGCCTGTGCTGGCTCTCTGTTATGCCTTAACATACACGTATGGAAACAACCTCCCATGCGAAGGAACCCTGTAACCTTTGCACAATTGGATCAAAGCCTCTGCGCCAGCTTCCCATCCGGAAATGTGGCGGACACATAGAAGCACCAGGCCCATGGGTAAAAGCACAGCCGCTGCTCTCTTTCAAAATAAGGAGAAGCAAGGCCCACAGGTGGAACAGGACTACCAACCGTCTCCAAAACACAGTAAGACATGTTCCCGTATTCTAACTAATGCACAGAAAAAACAGGGAGCTCCGCATGACCCAGCGTGCTGGTACCAGGCAGATGCGGTGACGTCGGCACCTGTCGCCCCTGCAGCGCTGCCCGCACACGAGCGGCAACAAGGAGCCCTCAGTGCAGCCCAGCAGCCCTACAAGGGGCGTTTTGTCTCACAGGACAGAGAGCAGCAAGGACACGCAGGGCAAGAGGGAAAACGGACGGACTGCTTGCCAGAGATCCCTAAGGCCGCTCTGAAGTGCTTGGGATGCTTCTCCTACCTCCACCGACTCCATTCCAACCCAAGGAGCAGCGATTCGGTGCCTGCTGGGCGATAACCTACTTGGCAAACCTTTCTTTCCCTCCAGGACCCACTCCCCAAACCAGCTCTAGGAGCAGCCTCGCAGCCTTTCCAGGAACGTTCATTTTCCCGCCCTTCCCGAGCAGCCTTTTGGCAGGACGCTGGAACGAGCAGCCCCTCCAGAGCAGCGTCCCCTCCCGCGGCAGCAGCGCGAGGCGCACGCGAGCGGGCAGCCTGGCACAGAGCACCGCGCGCCGCCCCCTCGCCGGGCACGGCTCTCGGGGCCTGGCACGCGGCCTGCCCGCGCTAACCCAGCGCGGGGCGCGTCCTCGCCACGCGTCACCAGCCGTCTCCTCCCTGAGGAAAGTGCGCCTCAAACGGAGGCACGGGGGACTTCCTTACACCTCAAATGAGAATTTTTTTTTTAATGCAATCATTAACGTTTTTAAAAATCACCCCTGAAATACATTATAAACTTTTCTGTTATACTGCTCATAGCAAATATTCATCTTCCTCTGGAAACTGAGGTATAGCTCATGGGAGTTTCTTCAGATGTGGACAACTCCTCCATGAGGAATCCCCTTAAGGAAAAGGCTGTTTTCCGTCAGACAGCTCTCCTATGTGTGGCAGCAGAAGGTAATGCCTACATTTTCAAAAAAGTTCAGTAATTTGGGGTTCTCCACTTTAAGCACCCTGGAGACCACTTTTCAGCTGCTGAACTATCCACAGCTGAGATATTAAGAACCCACTCTCCAATTAGGCCCTATACAAAAATTGAATTTTCAAGATGCTGAGGACCCAGTGGACACAGTTGTGGGTAGCATCTAATAAAGATCTGTCCTGGTCATGGAGGTTGAGCCCAGAGCTTTGGACGTGCTGTCCAGCAGCTGCTACATCCCACTGGAGATGAGAGCAGCTGGCCTCACTGCAAACACGTTCCATGCATTGCCCATGAAGAAAAGCCCCTCATACATTCAAAATAGAGATAATATTAAAAATGAAATAAAGGATGCAAACCAGGATATACATACATGGCTAATCCTTGACACATCTCCAATGAAATGGGAACGATTGTCTGTTTAAATTAAAAAGACCAAGCAAAAGTAGCTTTAATGTTGCCTGATTATAGTCTGCTAAACAGAAGGCCACTCATATCTTATAGGATGGCCAAAGTAAGTCCTAAGCCTGCCCAAGGAACCCATAATTGCTCGCTGGGCCTGTGACCCACTCCAGCAAAGCTCTCTGGGAAGCACAGAAAGAATCCTCCTTTGCTGTGCCTGGGAGCAGGTCCTGGGGGTGAGGGACAGGCTAAGGCCTCAGAAAGTCTAGCTTCCATTTTTGGACAGTTTTTTTAATCCTGCACAGATCACTTAATCTATTTGTGCCTTGACCCACTATTTAGAGAAGGGGGAAAATGAGGTATCCGTTTTTTCCCACATTTTTCTTTCCTTTTACCTTCATTGCCTGCTTAGGCTATAAACAGCTTAGGTGAAAGATAGTCCCCTGCTTTCTTTTTATATTCATATATAAGACTAAGACACTGGCATAATATGATAAGACACACCCTCTGCCAAACACAGATTGGAAATGCTCCGCTTCAAATGTCAGCTGTCTCTGCTAATTTGACTTACAGCCTCCAGAGAATGAAGTGGTTTGGGGTAAAGTCTGCAACATATCCCAGGCAGCAAAATGTGAGTTCAAAGCGCACGTCAGGGTGAGCACTCGCTCTGCAGCTGCCTCTCATGCACATGCCCTTTGCTCCGGGCCTCATGTCTATCACAAAAGGGACAGGGAGTAGAAGGCAGCAAACTGTTCTCTTGGAAAACAGACACAGGTAAAGACCATCCCACTCTGAGCACCTTGCGATCCAGGAGCCAGGGCAGCCGGCATTACAAGCAGACTAGTCATTATACAGGCAGCTTCACGCTAAAAAGCAGAGAATCTTTGTCATGACAACGCAGAGAGCTGCTACCTCTGCAGCCTGCGCAGGGAGGGCAGAGAGGCAGGATCCTGGGCTCCTGCTCGCAGCAGGGAGCTCCTGGCAGGACTGCAGCAGTGAGCGATGGTTTATTTTTAACAACAGTTTCTAAAGCAGGAGCTAGTGATTTTGTTTGTCACTTTTTATTCCATCCAGTGCTCTAGATGGATACCAGCTCTCCTTGCAAGATTTCTTTTTATTCATTATTGTTTCTCCTTGAAGCAGGGACTGCAAACATCGTGATAAGTAGACTGAAAGGTTTGCTTAGTTTCAGCTGCAGTTTCCCCAAGTGTTTCCGTGTCCCCTGCTGAACCGCTGTTTTGTAACATAGTGGAGGTGGAGCACGCTCTGCAGGGATATTCCTCAGCTCTCCTCCTGCCTTCACTGCGCCAAGACCTGTCCTTCCTCTCCCCTCCTCTGCAAGAGGGCAGGAACCACTGAGACACAAAGCTGCACTACCACCACCTTAAGTCCTGCTCCTACCAACCAAAACCTTGCACCGAAATCACTACCTTGAACCAAGCAGCTTCACTCTTTGCTCTGCCCCACGTCCTTCAGGATAAGGGAACGCAGCTTGCTGCAGACTAGCAATACCACGAGTGCAGCGGAGGATCCAGAGCGATGGCTCAGCGGTCCAAGGAAAAACTCTGCCAGTCTGTGCCCCTGGCCAAGGAGCAGCGAGCCAGAGGGTGAGGGAAATGAGGCAGCAGCCGAGAGGCTACGTAGGGAATGAGGCAGCGCCGGCCTGGCTCCGCAGCCCGCAGGAGGGGTGAGTCAGGCGGCCGCGCCGCCAGCTCGCTTACAGGAGATGCTAATGCAGGCGGTCAGGTGAAGTGTGCCTTTTGGAGGCTCACATGAGTAAGCATATTGAGGCGCTGGGGCTCTTCCAGGCTTCGCAGTTGTTCAGCCTATCATGACGGGAAGCAGCACATGCGAAGCTCAGGTACGGGTCAGGGGCCGGGATCTCAAACTCTTTCAGAGCTGGTGCAGGCGAGGGGAGGACACCAGGAGGCTCTGAGGTGTTTTGCTCTTGCCTACCTATAATTAAGGCATAAATATCTGTCCTTAGGATCCCTCTGGAGATGCTGGTGCCTTCAGTGCACTTCCAAATACAACAGCAAGAAAAACATACGCAACTGCATCACTGCATCAAGCAGCGGGAAGAGCTGGAATAATCCATGGAAGTTCCTGCAGACTTTGTAGTGGTCCCTGTCCTTGTGCACAGAGTGGGACTGCCCAGTCACTTCATTCTGCTGCAGCTCCACGGAAGGCATGTGGTGTGCAAGGCCCCAGCTTCTGCTAGGCCCAGCTGCACAAGAATGTGTGTGGAAACCACCCTGGAAACTTTTACAATACTGATTTCAGAATGGGGGGTGAGAGGTTGGGGCAGGAAATGTGATGATGCTCCATACCCTCCTTCCTAACCAGCCAGTGGGACTTAAGGGTTGCCTTTAAAGGATGTGGAGCTTGACCTAAGCCCTTCTGCAGCTAACTCAAAAAACTGACCCTGGGCTGGGCATCCATCAGCTGTGAGGGGCTTCTGGCCTCTCACTGTCAGGGCACAAATTTTCTGCTGGTCTATCACCGTGGAGAGCAGTATAGGGGGCGAAGAGGGGAAGGTCTCTCCTCTTTCAGGAGGGGCTCGGCAGCGTGAAGGAGGAGGAGCGAGGCAGCTGTGGGGCTGGTGCCTGTGGAAGGACAGCAGCGCTTTCTCAATCTGCAGCTGCCTGGCCCCACAGCGCCCACAGCAAGAGCAGCTTCTTTCTGACAGCTACCCAAGCCGCCAGGACTATGGCACCGCACTGAGCGCGGGCGCCGGCAGAGACACGGTGCCATTTTTAGGGTTATGTTACTCAGCCCGGACCTGTGTTCCAAACCCTCGGGAGCAGACGCTGCTCGCCGAGCTTCCTGGAGGGAGCAGGGAGGAGGTGAGATCCGCAGCCGAGACATCTGAGGCGAGCTGCTCTCTGAAGCAGGCTTTGGTGCTGTCTCTTCGCAAGCCCGCAGCCTCCGCTCCCTCCTCCCCTGCCCAAAAATAAAGCTCCATGATGTAAAAACATTCCTTTGGGGCTGGAGGTGGAAAAAACTAGGACACCACGGTTCGGAAAACGCTCAGCACTGCATGAAATATTCACTATCAACCGAAACAGGTTTACCCGGAGGAGGGTATGATGAAGAGAGAAGGGGGAATCAATTTCCCTATCCTACGGTTTGTTATTCCGGCTTCTTGTGCTCCTCTCCGAATAGACTAAGCTTTTTGGAAGCTCTGGTCTGACCCAGTTCTCACTCCCTCACTTTGCAGCCCCTCCACTGTCCGTTTTCTGAGCGTATTGACACGCATCCTAAAGGCATCCTTGCACCATCCTAAACGCTGCTGCTCTCCAGACCGGGGCTAAAATCATAATGAGGCTTCGGAGAAAGCAAGGGAGAGTGTGGGCAGAAGGGGCGACCCAGCATTCGTGCACCAGTGCCTGGCGAGCATCAAATGCTGCCCACCAGTCCCTTAAAGGCAAGAAAAGGCAACGACAAGAACAAAATAAAGGTCACTAGAACTGCTGCTACTCTTCTCCTCTCTCTCCAAATGTAGCACCTCAGGACTGGGCGGGGGGACGAACATATTCTCCGCACCTGGTACCAGCTTGGCTAAACACAAATTGCAGGAAGCAGCCTGGCAAGGCAGGGAAGCAGAGGAAGAGGTTCTGGTGACTCAGAGTGCCCAGTCTCGCCCTTTGGTGGTTCACTGTGCAATTCCGGGCTCTGGCATCACTTTAGCCCTAGGTAACATTAACTGAGTGACTTTGTGTCCAGACATACGGGAGGTTTATCCACGTCGCCAACACGATATCCCAAGGGAGAGGAGGGGCTCAGACTGCGCCGCAGGAAGAGGGAGAAGGTCAGAGAGGTGAAGAGATGGATGACGCGAGCTACACCCCTGGTGTCGGCCGTGGTCCTGGCTGGCACAGGGGGCCAGGCCGCAGCGCCCAGCGGAGCCGCGGGACAGGAGCGGGCACAGGCCGCCTGCCGAGCGGTGCAGCCCGCTCCCAACTCTCACAAGGCCCAACAGGAACACGAAGAAAAGCCCAGCATTTTTGACCCTTGCTGCACTCAATCAATACACATGGGAAATAGCACATTTCTTTTTTTTTTTTCAATGGGTTCTCCCAGAGCATGGGGATTATATATACAAAGCCAAGCTCCCATATACACTGACAGCTTAAAAAAAAAGAAAGAAAAAAAAGCTACAACTGAAAGTTAATCTGCAATGAATACATTTTCCGCTCAACCAAACCCCAAATGCCTTTTATCAAACAAAGGAGCTCTCTAAATGATCACCTGCTCCAAAGGGCATTTTGCTAATGGCAAAGAGCAGGCGCACCAAGTATTTTCTCCACTGTCAGTGAACGTGGAGCCGAATCGTCCTACCGAGGGCAGGGAAACGCCAGGGAGGCTCCGATCACCTTGCACAACACGCAGCAATGCCTCCTCTCATCCCGAGACAGGGCTCATCCCTGCCCCATGGCCTCCATGTGAGCTCGTGGCAGCCCACGGCTGGGCCTGAGTGCACCCAAAGCAGCAGCCGAACGGAGCAGCTCTGCACGTGCTCAGCCGTCAAAAGCCAGCACCGAATTTACCAACATCATAATAAAAAGAAAGAAAAAAGAGGAAGATGCATTGATCCATGTGATTCTGGTCTTATAATTTAATTATTTAAAGTCACTTTTGATGAGATCCATTTTTGAAATATGGTGTAAGTACTATGACTAATAATACAATGCTTAATGTCATTATTTACATTTTGCTAGCACTCCATCTAAGATCCCGCCTTTGTTTTGATGCATCTAATCACACAGTTCTAGCTGACCTGCACATACTGTGAGAGGAGGCAGAGGTGGCTGGAAGTGGCTTAAGGACACAGAAGCAGCCACGGGGAGTCAGCTCCAAGCCCCAGCTAGTACAGGGCCTGCCTGCCAGCCCCCAGCAGCCACCGCTTGTAGAAACCAGGGACAGAGCCGCAAGGCAGCAATTGCTCTTGAGTTCATCTACCCCTTGACTTCTGGCAGTCAGCAACTTAGAGACTTCCTGACCTGGAATACGTACCCAGACCACCCTGTCTGGGCTCTTTTTTGAATTTAAACACGCGTCTGGGTCCCACAGCTTTGCACAATTTAATGATGGCGCTAGGCAAAAAGACCCTTCCTGTTGTTTGTTTTAAACCTTCTGCCACAACCAGTTAATTGACTCCCGGCTCCTTCTGGCTGCCACTTGTCCTTCATGCTCAGGGTATAGCCATGGTCAACAGCAGGCCAGCATACAGCCAGGACTGTGATAAGAGCATTTGAGACATCAGATGAAAACTACCTACTGGCCTCTGCTTCTACCCGTTTCTCAGGAACTCACTCATTTGAGGAACTCCTTGCTCAGTCAACAGCAGCCTTTCTGCTCTGCTCAGTGAAACTACACCATAAACAGCTGCACGTTTCCTCTTCCATTTTCTCCATAAGAATGAAGAAACCTTTCTTCCCCCATTAATGGGAAGCTCCCAAATGATAATTTGTTAGCTCTCCTCACTGATGCCTTCCTAGAGGTTTAATTACTGGAAATGACTAAGGTACATGACGAGAGGATCAAGTATTTGCTCTCTGTGCAGTGTGAGAAATACAAAGTCATATAGGCACCACTCCATTCAAAATTATGATTTCTTCTGGATATAAGGCAGAAAAGTCTTACTACCTACATGGACTACTGCTCTGATCTGTTCTGGTGGCTTCTGCAAGGAAAAAAGTAAAAATCAAGTACACTCGTGAGTTTAAAAATGCCTGAAGAGACCCTACCTAATTCCTGCATACCATGCTTGGCTTATTCACATGCACCAGCAGAGAGGCCCAAGCTCTATTAGAGCTGGCTCCAGTAGCACACAGCTGCAACCCGTGACAGGCAGGGGACTGAGCGCATGGAAACACAGTCTGACTCGGCCAACACGGCTATCGGTGAGACTGATCGTCACCAGCTCCTCTTCTACTTGCAGCATGTTGTTGCTGTGCTGGCAGCAACAGCTTCACAGGGAACAAGCACACCTGGGACAGGGCAGAACTTGGCAGGCACCTGAAAGTCAGCAGATGTCAGGTGTTTAATATAGCTTGCATTTTTCCTGGAAAAGCAGTGCATTTGGACAAACATTCACCAATATAAATGGAGACACCAACCTTGTTCTCAAGGTAAATAATCAGGATCTAAACCCTTTTCTCTCTGCCAAGCAGGAGTTATCGCTGCATGATGCTCCAGGGAGAGCTTGTGGCCTTGCCTTCCATCAGCACCAGCAGACACCAATCCGAGCTGTCTGCCTCAAATTCCAGGCTCTAAAAATTACATCCAAGGCACAAAACTGTCCCAAAATCTCTTGGACCCCTGAAGTCAGAAGTGTTGCATGTCTCTGAGGCAGTAAGAAGAGGTGGAAAAGCAGGATTGCCCCCTAGGGAGCAGAAGACATTATCAGTCCTGATCTTAGGAAATGTTTCAATGGATGGACGAAGCTTCATCTGACCTACACTGGCCACACCAGACCTCCTTCTAGTCGCTGTGCCAGGCCATGCTCCCTAGTGATGAAACAATTTTCCAAGGAGGGAAGAACACATTAAAACAAAAAAAAAAAACCTATTTTCCTCCAATACCTCTGTACATAGAAGTGATCAAAGATTTACGGGCTAGATTTAGCAGTCTGTTGTTGACCGATTCCTTCCCCATGAAAAGAGGAACAGCAGGCCTGTTGCCAGCTACTAATATTTCAAGTAATAGTTGGAAAAGGGCCATGAGAGAAAACATTAGGTGTTCACTTGCCATTTACCTGTGCCTTGGGTTCCTAAGGCTAGGATCAGTAACACTCCTTTCTTAGGACTGTGGTATCCCATGGGATTCTGGTGGTGATTCATTCAGTTTGTGCAAAGCACTGTGAAACTCTCCCCTGAAAAGCAGGGCTTGCGCAGAGCACATGGTAGAGCGGCTAGGACATTATGCCGGGAGACCTATTTTCTTCTCTACCTCTGCCACTGACCTTCCCTGTGACACCTGTTACGTCACTTCACTTGATCTGTCCTGTATTTGGCTATCGAGATGGTAAGATCTGGAGAAAGGACTGCCCATTGCTAACTGTTCATACAATACCACATTCATGCTTCAGCCAAGTCTGTGCAAAATAACACAATAATGATTCTAAAGGCTACCATCTGCTCTGTATCATTCTGTTAACACACTTTTTTTACATAGAAGATGTGGCTAAATGCCTATCAGAAATACAGAAGCGCAGCCCCCTCAGCAGCTTCCCCATACAGCGCTGCAGATAAACAGCTCTGCTGCGTCTAACTGGCACGTGTTGTTCTGCAGGGTTATTAATGCCGGCTGCAAACTTGGGTGGGTGCCTTCTCCGCGATCAGTGGGTGTTCACAAAGCTCTTCCTCTGCAGAAGGTGTTAACAGCACTGCTTACAAGCAATATCCCCAGCGCCTGCATTGTCATGGGGATTTCTGCAGATGGCTCACAGTGATGACTGTCGGTAATTTATTACTGCTTCCTGCTTCTCTTCCTCCCCGTCCTTCTACGCAGGCTCTCGCTCACACGGGCCCAGCAAGAAGCACGGGTGACGGGCGGGAGCTAGTGCAAAGGTGGCGGGTAGAGCACCTCAGGCGAGCAAGAGCACAGCCGAAAGCCAAGCGTGTCAGCCCAGGATTAGACAAACTGGCGCCTGGCTGACAGGATGAAGTGCCTGCCTCTCGCTTCAGCAATGGCAGTTACCACTGAGTTACACGGGGAGGGAGGGAGGCAGAGAGGGAAGGCACGGATGGCATGAGCTGGTGAGCACATGCAGGTGAACCAAACAGGCCAGGCAAAAGACAAGGAGGAGTGATGCATGATAAACACACTTCACTACTGCAGGCTCTGTCCTGCTGACCTTGGCCAATGATTAATGTTACTTGGGAGCACATACGGGTCTGCTCTTCATATGAATCCCTCTGCACTGCAACTGGGAAAAATGCCACTTGGCTACACCAGGGAATTTGTGAGGAGCAGAGTGAATTTTTGTTGCCATTTAAATCATTTTATTTCTGGCTGAAGTTTACACCTGAATTTCATGCTGTGCCACTTTCTTTCCCTGGACTGGACACCATACCTCCCTACAGCAAAAGCAAATGCTAGGTCCAAGTCAGTCATGATGCTTGAAGAAAGCAGTGTAGAATAAGAGAGGAGTTGTTTCAACATGCAGTGCCTTTGCTTAATCCTTGTTTTTCCTGCGAGATTCATCTACCAAAATATCTGCAGAGCGCCCATATTTTAGTTAAAACTGAACAGCAAGAGTTGCTGGGACATTCAAGACTCAGAGGAGAGGAGTGTGTGTGAATATACCAGCCATTCACTAAGCTCTGGTCACAGCTGCCCGCTCCATCTCTTGTGAGAATGGCATGTGCCTGACCTGAGACAAAACCCAAGCATATTTTTCTCTAGGGAACGCTGCCATCAATTGTTGTGACCAGCCTCTACACGCACCTGGGCACCAGCTCTCTGCACCGGTTGGCACTTCCAGCCTTCCAAATAGCTCCCATAATTCACGCGCCTCAAGCAGGCATCACCCACCTTCCTGCCATTTAGATCTTTCCCAGGAGAGCTCGGCGCAGCCACAGCGTTGAGGTTTCTGCTTTTTACCCAATTTTCCAGCTGGGTTAACTGAAGCGCACAGAGGTCAAGTGACTTGCCCAAGGCCACGCAGTCAGCTGCTTAGCCGGCACCGCGTCCCCCGCGCCGCCGGGCTCGTGGACATTTGCTCCAGCTGCTGGACCGGAAGGCTCCCCTCTGCATCGTCATATGGCGCACGCAGCACCTACAGGCCCCAGAAACCTCTGCCGTCAACTTGCAGCTCCCGCGCACTTCAGAAGGGGAGAGAGCGAGCAGGAGGCCCCAGGTGGGGAAGGAGCAGTAATGAGGGCAGAGGCAGGTGTGGGCATTCTTGTTTAGGAGATAAACAGTTGCTCTGGGGGACAGACGGTGCCTACAAATACTAGCTTTAATAAGAATGACTCCTAAGTGTGCACGAGCGCCGTGGACAGGCAGGCCTGGGTAGCTCATTAAAGACATATCTTCCTCGGCCTCCAGAGCAGCTTCAGTCACAAACGAGGTTCTGGCTGTGCTAAGAACTCTTCAAAGGCCGACCTCCGCTCCCTGGAAAAGCAGCTCCCGCAGAGGAGAGTGCGGCAGGAGCTGCATCGCACTGCAGCGCTGCGTTCCCTTCACGACCCAAAGACTGGGTGAGAAAACTTTGCAGAGGAGGGAGCCTCTTCTGACTTCTGGGAACTCACGGCACAAAAGCAGGCATGGATTTACCGGGGATGTAACTGCACGTACAGTCTAACCCTCATCTTCCTCTGATCAGGAGCTCCCGGTGGGCCTTGTGCTCCTGTGCCCACAGGGCAGCTGCAGTCGTTCGCTGGCACACGCTATGAATTAGCAGTATGACCAGATCAGGCTCAGTAACTTACCACCAAAGGCCATTTGGTTGCCATCTGTAGTGTTCATATTCGTGCACCGTTGGATTTGCCTTTGGTTTTGAAGGGAGTCTACCTAAGTTCTCCAGAGCAGGTGTCTTTGTTCTCTAGAACTCAAAGGGCGAAATACACCCATCTCACATCTACACGCCTGGTTCTTTCTCTGTTCAAGAAAGTTCATTTTAAAATAAATAATTATTCCCAAATTGCTCTGCATAGGGAGTGGACTAAAAACCATTTCCCCCCCCACCCAGCCTAAACGTCAAAGGGTATTAAATTTTATGACAAAAAAGAGTATCTTAAACTAGAATGAGATGGTCTGGACTAAGTGGAGCCAGTGCTGAGGTCACGACTGCAAGAAGCTCATATTTCAACCACTATTTCAACTACTTTGTCTACATATATATTTATATATATAAAATATACGTGGGGAAAATTTTGAATAATCAGCAGACAAGGGAAAACTATCCTTGCTGGCCACTGTGCCATGCACGAAGACCAGCATGTCTGTCCACTGAGACCCTAGCAGTCTTGGCCTGAGAACCAAGCCATAAGGCACGCTTCCTTTTTGACGTTCAGAACCTGGCCTTGCTTTTGCTCCCTTCAAAAAGGGGAACACAGGCAACAGGAAGGAAATTGAGCTGCCTAGTCATATTCTCTTGCACCAAAGGAGCCCCCACTAAGCAGAATGAGGGAGGCAGGCCCCTTTCTCACCTTCGCTGGGCTGTGGACAGTACTTGCCCCCGCTTATTCGCTTTATTGCTTTTCCACAGTTGTTTTTTCTCCTGCAGCAGAATCAACACAACTGAACCCTGCACCTGCACTTAGCAACTCCCATGTACTACGCAGCAAACCATCAGCTTAAAGCACAGCTCTGTGCTTCTTTGTAGAGCTTGTGCTACTGTAGCTGATGCGTGGTCTCTTCTGCGGCCCCTGCCATGGGGACAGTGACAAGCTGCAGGAGGATGTTAACATCTTACATGGCTGCAGCTGTTTGCTCAGGGATGCAGGCCAGAGCCCCGAGTCCCACTTGACAGAGCAGTGAGGAACATGCCCTGCCTGCTGCCTGACAAGCCAGGTTAACAGCAAAAAACCTGGAGACCCATGCTCAGCCTCTCTGTTAGCAGCAGAATGTCCTTAAAAAAAAAAAAAAAAAAGCAGGTTATGAACCAGTCAGTGAAAGAGGAGAGCTGAGAAGCGGAAGTTTTAAGGACATCATGCCAAAGCCAAATGCCACCACAAAGTGCAATGTGACTGCAACAAGAGCAGAGATCTTATTTCCTTCCGTAGCATCCATGAAGCACAAGGGAAAGCTTTTAGTCCTTCCCTCCTGACCTGCACCCTCACCTTTCACACCACAAGGCTGTTTCTTCCTCCTTCAGGGATCATTTCACTCAGTGTTGCCTGTTAAATGCTCAAAATAAACAAAAAAAATTAAAATAAGTCAGGACTGAGTTATGACTTACCTAGCTCAGCAAGATGGGGCACTGGCACTTTGGCAACATCTACCTGTATGTGCTACAGCATCTCTGACCACCCATTTCCACACAGCCTAGTCTGCTCTCTGTCATTCAGGCACAACCTCCACTTGACTAAATTGGATTAAAAGTGAAACTGGATTCTTGGTGGCACACAGAGGAATGGGATATTGTCCATGTGATGATGTGCCCTACAGCAGTTGTTCCATCTTCACAAGCCTGTGCAAACCTCCACTTGCTGCTTTGTATTACAGAATGTATCCCCTGGAAATGAGATGGCAGCTCCAACATGGACAAAGGAGATGACGGCCTTTAAAGTGCTTCAGAGGAGTCCTCTGAAATAAGAGGAAAGGAGGAGTCCTCTTGGGGACTATGTCAACAGCTCACCAACTGCTATGGAGCCTTTGCAGCACTTACTGTCCAGTCCGCTTGCACAGACAGGCGGCAACACGCTGCCGGATCTGCCGCCCAGGTTTGGCCTTCTGCTTCTGCTCTGCCCTTCCTGGCTACTGTGTCCACACCAAAGAGACTACAAACATACTACAGAGAGACTCCTTTTTCCTTGTACACACCAATGAAAAAAAAAAAAAAAAAAAAACACCTTTCTCTGGCACCAACTGGAGCTGAACTTACCAGCTAATGACTACCCAGGTCTATGGGATTCAAACTTCTGCCCAAGAGTAGGAATAGACTTTTAAAATACTGAAAACACTTTCTAGAATACAATTCCCAGCCCCCAAACTACAGTGAAACACAAGTGCTAACAGGAAGCACTTGCTACTAGTAAGTTAAACTTTCTGCAAACTTAGAGGCGGAAGGACCACAAACACTGCTTGTATATGAACAGACTTTCTTTAAACAGAGATCAAGTAAAAAGATAAATGATAATTAACCGTCACCATCATGTGTTCACTCAGCATAACCAGGGTGCAATAGACGGAAAAAAATAAAAATAAATGTAAATACTATAAATTAAAAGATGCCACAGAAGGTATGTAAATTGCATGCCACAAGGTCTTGTTTCTTGTTTACGAAGAATGTGTTTGCAGTTTGATGGAGAGGCATCATTACAGAGGGAATTTGAGGCATTTTAAGCAGCAGAAGCACTCATTAAGAATTCATTTTTAACAGGAAGACTAGGAAAAAAATTAAAATTAATGAGCAAGATGGGGGGAACTTTGAAGATGACAGCTTCTTGCTAAAAAAAGACACACTTGATATTAATCACAAGCAGTTCACATACATGCACTACCCCTAACTCCACTGTCAAAATCTCCAGGACTAATTCATAGCTGCTTCATGTTCGCTTTGTGCCAGGCTGATTGGCAAAACAGGCAAATGGGCGGTTGCCTCTCGGACACTGCTGCGGGGGCAGGAATCCCAGGGCTGGAGATGCGGCAGGGGCAGTTTTAAACCTCTGTGGTCCTGCATTCCTGCAGCAGCGACTGCGAGAGGCCTTCAGAAAGGGCCATGACTACGATCTATACCAAGGGCTCAAAGTGGAAGCAGCAGTTTGGGGACAGGAAAAGCACAAGCGCTTTTGCTGCACCACTGTCTTGTAATTTCTCCAAATGAATGTTTTTTTTTCCCTAGGACAATAGTTGGCACATTAGAACACTAGAGCACCTTACAAACCTCTTCATAAATCTGACTGGTTCAAGACTTCATGTCATATGGACATCACAGAGATTTTTTTCTCAAACATCCTTTTCTTCTTCTTTGAGGAAGAAAAATACAGGTAGTCTTTCTTTGCACATACACCCCTCAAACCACTGGCCAGTGACACACAGGTTTCAGGAAATTCGATGTTAGGCAACCTTCAGTTTATTCTTCCAGAGCACCAAATGGACAAATACAGATTTGATTCTTCCTCCTGTAAAAATCACTTATCTTCTTCAATTGGTTGTTTAAATGCACACATCCTTGAGGATGGTTTGTGCAGGGGAGCAGTGGTTCAGGCTTGCTTTAAAAGATCTTCAGAGGGGAGGTCTGGAAGAAACTTTGCTCTCTGAATTTTTTAGTTTAGGTAGAAAAACTGAAGATAACAGACCTGGGAGAGAACTGAGGAATCCCAGCCAGACTGTTGCTGATCCATAGTGAGGAGGAGAGCCTGAGCCTGGGTGAAATGGCTGGAACAGGAAAAGCAAAAGAACTAAGGAAGAGATCAGCAGAGTGAAGCGGGAGTAACGGCAGTTGCGTGAAGCAGCTTTGGGAACTCTGGTTTTGACTTCCATTTCATTTCTCACAGACAGCATGCCACAAAACTGCTTCAAGCTAAGCATCCTTTGTGTTAATGTGATACTTTTTCAGTGTGACACTTCTGTATTTGCTGATTCCCGCTGCACTCTATGAGTTGTTTTTTCTAGCTCTGCAGAGCACCATGCAGGAGGATTTCTCTGCATAGCAGACATGAGAACAAAAATCCCGAGGGAGACACTCCTCAACATGATGTCAGGGTCTGGTCCAAAGAGCACCAAAACAGTGCAAAGACTTGCTTGGAATTTAGTGGGTTGTGGAACAAGCCTGGATAAGACCTGAGATCTTTGAGAGGAGAACTAAGAAATTTCCATGCTGGGCAGAGACATCTCAGCTGTCTCCAAACACGCTGGCTAATGAGCCCAAGCTGAGTGCTGCACTGATCCGGCTGCAGTGTTTCCATTCCCGTAAGAGCATGTCTGGAGCTAACTGAGGGGTCTCGGCATGACCCTGCGTTGCACCACACAGCCGTAGCCCTAGCAGCTGAGCTGGTCTTTCTTTGAAATAGCAGCAGCAGAACAGGCAGTTTACAACTATATGATTATTTCTTATTAACATTTATCTCTTTAAAGTCTGGCATCTACAACAACAACATATGAAAATGCGTGGAAAAGACTGCAGAAAAATTCTCCTTTAGGACTCAGCTGACCCAAATACACAGTTCTCTCGCTCTGAATTCCCCTATATGGCACAGGAGACAAACTGCTCCCCTTTCTCTCGTGCTCGCCTTTCTTTTTTTTTTTTTTCTCTCCATAATGCTGCATTGCAGGACCAAATTTTCTGATTATCATGCAGTATCTTATTTTGGTAGTTCTGTCCCCAAGTTAAAATAATTCTGGGATTCACTGGGCACTTGGGAAAGACCTGTCTCCTGTTACGAGAGGCAGGTGGTACCTTTCTGCAATCAGTGTGTGAAGAAGCGTATGTACAGTCCGAAAAAGGGTTGCACTTCAGGGTTCTGCCAACACGACTGTGTCAGACGGCAGCACAACAAGATGTGACTGAAAAAAACCCTGTGACCACAGAAATTCCTGTGGAGCCACAGCAGGAGAACAGGATTTCCCCTGGTTTAGTTTGTCTTGTTTAACGTGACACTAGCCAGTACGGCTGTACCCCCAACAGCCGCGCTGTGCTAGTGTTGCATAAGTGTTTGTACCGCACAGTAGGCAGAGCTTTCCAAAAAAGCCTCCCCTTGCTCCCTGCTGTGTATTTGTAGACAATTCTGCTTGGTCAAATGACATAAACAAGATTTTGATACTTTTGTCATCCCTGCAAAATAAAAACAGCCACAACAGAGGGAATAACATCAACTCTGGCTCCTGCATCATCAGTAGATCTAATCAAATAACCTGCACCTGAAGAGGCTTTGCTTTCAGGTAATTTCACCAAGTGAGCCAGTTGTGGCACCTGCCATTAGAAGATTTTCTTGCTCTCTTGCAAGCTAGGACTTGATTCACCAGCCACAGAGAAAGAACAAACAGGGAAACCTAAGATGCCATTAATTTTTATAGGCGCATTTAGAAGCAGAGTCATACTGCAAAACTGACTCTTCCATCTCCTCAGGAAACCTGCACGAGCTGTTAACAACTGCAAGAACATTCAAGGTCAAAGGCTTGAATGGCTTTCAGGATTCAAGTTGCCTTCTAGCTACAGTGCTAAATCCTGGAGCGCTGAGTCTGTATTGAAGAGGAGGTGACCAGAAGGTCCCTAAATTAAACAGGAGGATCTGTGAGTGACATACACACACAGGAGCTGCTCTGAGTCCTGTGCCTGAAAATCCTACCTGGCAGCAGAAGCGGCAGCGCAGAGCAGGTTACAGCTCCGCTCCCGGGAAGCTGTGCTAGCCAGCAGCGAGCCTGCTCTTGCCATCTCAGCAGACTGCAGTTACTGAAGCTTTCAAGGTGCCACAGGAACCAAGGCAGAGGAAAGCACATAAACCCACATCGGCAGAGGAGAAAGGGGAAGCACAGCGCTGCCTATAGCTTACTTTCCCCAAGCTAACTCTTTGGTGGCTCCTTACCCAATTGCTAGAAGAGAACCAAGAGCACAGTCCCCACCTCCTCACAACTCGAGCTGAAGCTTCCAAAGCTCCAGCCTGGCATGGTTCAGGATCAGGATCAACACCTAAGATTTCTCAGCAGCGCCAGCTGTGGTTGTGCCAAAGCTCTGGGCAAATGTCTCACAGTAGTGCAGGACATCTCCTCTCCTCCAGCTGCAGCATCAAACCACAAAGCCAAAGCACTCTCCTACAATAACATAACACATACCTATAGAGATAGCAGGAAGCTCCACAGATAAAACCGCCACCTGGTTTTGGCCTCTGTTTCATTTTCATATGAAAAGATACATTGGGGTAGACTTTGAGTTACATAACTCTGCTGTCCACAGGCTTTGGCTGAAAACGCCTAAAGCAGAGACCTCCTGAGCTGTTCAGTCCTCTGAGATTCAACAGAAAGGAGAAATGGAGCAGCTGGGAGTTTGAAAACAACAGCAACAAGTTACACAAAGAAATACATACAGGGAAGGAGGCAAATGCAGCCTCCTATGAATCACATCTGATCTCTGGACTGTCAGGTTTCCTACAACAACAACAACAACAACAACAACAACAAGAGCCTTAGCTGAGACAGGACTGCTACATTCGGCCAAGGAAGGCTTTCATGAGCCTCTCATGCAATATTTGTCACACTGTTGTGACATGAAGAACCACTTGGGAAGTCTGATATATCATTTGCAAAAGAGGAAAGTGATGTGAAAAGGAGAGGATGAAAGAAAAGTAAGTTCAACTTGTAATGGGAGGAGAACAAAAAGGACCAAAATGAGCTGTGAATGTGCTAGAGATGGTGACCAGATCCCAAGGTGGGACAAGGACCAGCCTTTCCCTACTCCTCGGGAAGAAACACATACTGGCATTGTAACAAAGTAGACACATGGATGCTGTAGCAAAGCCATTCCAACTCGCCTGTCATTTTGTTCTCCAAAATCAAGGCAAAGAGCATCTCAGCCTGCTTCAAACCTGAAACATGGATAGTCTTCCCACAAGCTTCAAGTTTTCAAGGAGATGCAAGTTTTCCAATAGTTGATAATGCTGCAGCCTAGGAGTCCTAACTCGCAATCAAAAACTGCTCCCATTTGCTGGTCATGGTAGTTTACTAAGATCAAGAATAACAAAGAAAAGAAATGGGCAGCATTTTCTGATACTCATTACAAGTTTGATTGCAGGGGCAGGGGAAATGCAAAAGGATGAGAAGACTAAGACGCAGGGAGCAGGAGGTTCAGAGGCTAAATTGTTCTGTGAAAAAGAAGGTTTAGCCTTCATCTATGATTAAGTGCTTGATTCTGCAAAGCCAGGCAGGTATCAAGAACTGGTTAATTGAGGGCAAGAAAAAGCTGAAATACAAAGAGAAAACTGAGCAGTCAAGGGGAGAAAAACAGCTGCCACAAAGTCTGTTTTCCCTTAGGGCTTCTAGTTATCATTTGAAGATGAATATACTTTTTGACTAACCTATGTATGGAGCTAATTCCCTAGCAATGTGGGAATCCACAACTGATCCTCTTGCCTATTAGAGTTGCTGAGGCTGTTTTCCATGTGGTGTCCTTTCAGATCTTGTGGCAGGGCATGTCCACTGTTAAACCTAATAAAAAATGAAAATATTACATGCATGTACTTACTTATCCCTCACAGGAGAGAGCCAGTAGACAATCCCAAACAAGTGACAGACTTAATGGGATGTGTGTAACAGCAAGAGAAATTGAGCACAAGTTTAAAGAGGGAAGAACACGCTCCCCGCGGCTTTGCAGAATTGGCAGCTGAAGGAGAACTGCCCTCTGATACAATAACATGATCTTTGCCACTCCAGAGGTTCAGTTTTCACAAGGCAGCCACATTCCCTTTCCAGATATCGAAGCTGTTTAGATGGTCACATATAATGTGCTCATTATGTTTTGTACTACAGCACATTCTGGGTATCAAAGTGGCACGCATGCTGCTACGTGCTGCCATTTCCAAAGGCACAATTTCTCAAGCAAACATATGAATTTACAAACAATTTTTACTGACTAAAATTTATTCCTGTTCTACTCTGGTTTTCTAATTTATGTATTTTCATAATTGCAGAAATGTACAGTAGACCCATAGGGAGAATTTTATTCTGCAGGAAGAGACTAACTTCACGAACCCGCGCGGTCCCTGCCCTTTGGGGCTTGGGGAGGGGGCCAAAAGGGGACGCCAAGATCCCACAGAAAGCTCTGCGTTTCTTCCTGCATCGCTGTAGCACACAGAGGGAGGTGCCCAGGAGCAAAGGACATTTACCATAATGAATTACATGGGCAGTCAGCAGTTTAAACCAGCCATTTGAAGTTACTATAATGAGGTCTCAGTTTAACAGTTTTTCTGTATGCACGGACAACCCCTCACCCCTCAGGAAATCACTTAAGAATAAAAGGAATAAAAATCAAATCATCTGTTTGAGAAGGATGTTATGGCTCGGAAAACGCACAAAAGGGGTGGAGCAAAAATGCCTTTGGGTAAGTAAAAGCTATTTCTCATAGCAAGAGGACCAGGGAGGCTGAGAGCTTTATCTGCGACATGGCACAAACAGGGCCAAAGTCAGTCCTGTAGCAAACAGCTGCACTTCTACTGAATCCACCCAGAGAAGGGGGGTCTCGGGATAAGCCAGAGCTTGGGCCCTTATGTTTCACACTAATTTGAGGCCACAGAATCCTTGTTTGAAAATCAGCAAGTTATTTCTACGATGGCTACAGAATTACCTCATATTCCACTTCCTCACCAAGCAACAAATACCTGTACTTAATTTGTCTGCTACAAAATCAATTTAAAAAAAAATCCCATCTAGTATCAACACATTCTGAGGCACACGGCAGCTACTTGGGTGTTTCAACTACTATGTCACTAAGTATCCAAGGCTGATTTATTAATACATATTCTTCAGGAAGATGCTTATTCCATAAAGCCCTGAAGCTCATTCATCATTTCTACGGGGTTTAAGTAAAGGCTTTAAGCTTAGGATATCTAAGCACTTACATATGCATTAAATCTACCAAGACATAACCTTTCTGCCAGGTGCTGAATTCTTCACTTCTGCCCCGATCTCTCAACTTCTCCCGTTACACTGAGTGCTGTGGGTTGAGGTATCCCTGGTCGTTATTGCAAGAATAACACTAAAACTGTCAATTTAAATTGGCTAAAATATTTTAACTTTTAAAGTTGACATCTGCACCTGCAAATAAAGCAGCAGATTGCTCTGACAGGCCGTTGCAGCATTTTCTTTCCATCTCCTCTGTTTCTGCTATACTAAATTCAGTATTCAGTTCTACTGAGAGTAACAGATCTGGTATCACACCACTAGACATGATAGTATCTTGTTTGAGGTTAAGAATGCACACAAAATAGACCCTAGTTTAAGTTCTACAAGCTTTTGAAAAGACAGACCAGGGCAAATGAGCAGCTCTTAAGGCAAACAGGGATATTAAACTCAGCTAAAGGTTGAACTGAGGATTGAGGACACAGTTAACAGAGCTGCCTGAGGGGTTATCACTGTGGTGGCTGAAATAAAGGAGGATGACTGTGAGGAATTCTGAAGCGAGCTACATAGAGGACTGTGAGTCAAAACAGGAGAAAAAATATATTTGCAATAGTACTAGGCAATTATAGCAATGGGAAGGATGAAATGGAAGATGATACGAATGGGATTGCTCTTCGAAAGACAGGTAAAAATAAGAGAAGAGAAAACCAGCATCTCTAACTGGATTTGCACCTGGAAAACAAGTGGAATAGAAAGAGAGACCCGTAATGAAAAGGACAGCTGGAGAAATGATATCAGAGGATGGAGGTCAAGCCTCTGAGCGAACCAGCAATTTGAGAGAGTGAGAAACGAAAGTCAGAGATAGCCAAGATCTCTTTAGAAATGCAGTGAAGGTATGCTGATACATTCGCTATTTCGTGTATTGGCTCTGAGTTTTTCCTCAAACTATATTTACAGAACTTTACTTATGCTTACAATGTGTTTTGTATCCAAACTTTTCTTTACAGAAATTCAATTAATTACATCATTCATTGCAGCCCAGTGCATTCATGATGCCATTTCCAGTGTTTCCCTTCCTGAGAGATCACCGAGATCTCTATGACTCCAGTCATGACTTCATGACTTCCTTTGCCTACTAATATGCTTGATCTTTTGTTGGGAATCCAACCACAGAAGAGATATGACCTTTACCATAAATTCCTATGGGAGGCTTAAGCCTTACAGAGTCCTCTCAGTGCACTTGCCTTTGAATCAGAGCCCTAAACAGCATTGATGTTCATGCTGATGGGGATATGTTTTCTTGCACCTGCTGGACCCCTACGTTTCCATCTCATTCTGAGATCCTCAGTTTCACTCATTTATTTCTCCTGATTTTTCTCACATTAAATCTGTGTGATCTTGGCCCTTATATTCACTGATTGCCTGTTCCTGCCATGGAATTGCATTCAGGATCATCCCTACTACTCTCCTAGATTTAAACTTTTCTTACGAATATTGTTTTTCTTTTTTTTTTTAATTGCTCTAAGTCTTTATTTGATGACTGACATAAACTTGTTCATTACTGAATGCATCAGCTGTGGTGCTTGTACAGTCTCTTTCATCACTAAGGTTCCACACTAAGGTTCAGGTTAGATGTTAGGGGACACAAAAGCACTAGGAACGTAGTGCAGCCCTGTAAGAGGTTGCCCAGAGCAGCTGAAGAATCTCCATCCCTTGAAGTTTTCAAAACTAAGCTAAACAACATCCAGCTGACCTACCTAAGCAGCAGTCCCTCCTGGAGTGGGAGGATGGCCTACAATGCTTCACTCCCTTCCCCTGTTTTGGAATTGTAACAATCTGATTATCCTAGGTTTCTTCTTCCTTGATATGCCCTCTCTTCTTCAAGAGGTCTATCATCTGCTACAGCCCTGACATTTGAGCATCCTAATGCTGACTCAGTTTGTATTGGGGATGCATTTGCAGCCAAACAGATACACAGAGACACTGAACCACCGATACCTGCCAAAAATATGTGAGACAGGTTGCCAAGTTGCAGGGCGGCTCAATGAACTACACACTGCCACAGCACATAAGCAGCAAGGGACTACTACCCATCACTGATCATACCCTACAGCCTCTATCATCGGGAATAGGTAGCACTTTCTTCTCAATACTAAGGAGAGCAGTCTTCAGTCAACACTTTTACCTAAAAGTGTTCTCACCACTGCTGGCCTGCTCACCACACAGGAATAAGGATCCCTTTCCTCTCATAAATGACTGTTTTAAGGTTAACAGGTCACTGAGCCTTGTTACTGTTACAGACAGTATTTAGCCATGTTCCTACCTGTAGCTGGACTTCCACACGTCAGCCTCCTTGAAATAAATCTATCAGGCCCAAGGCCCAGACGCCCTGGGACTATGCTGGTACTATAGAGCAATGAATGCACAGTTTGCACTGCCCTGCTGTCCAGAAGAATGCGCCAACCCACACTATTCCCTCCTATGCTCTGCACTTCCTTCTCCATTTCTTTTACAGCTAATAACCTCACGACTTACTCTTCCTATGCCAGAAGGAAGGGCAAACTGGGCCCCAGATGATTCTGGGGACAGCTGTGCATGGCTCCTTCCTGTATCGATCAATCTCATCCATTTGCTGTGAAAGTAAAGGTTATGAGTTCACAGATTTGATAAACTGGAGACTAATTTAAGAGGTGGGAAGGATCATAAAATATATATGTAATACCTAAAAGATAATGTGTACTCTCTTACTGTGCATGTGTTTTTCCTTTCTGCTTTGACAGAAAAAACCTCTGCTGCAGTGGACAGTGAGAGACAACAGGAGGTTAACAAAGGACAGAAGGGATTTAGGAAGGAAATTCAGGGACAGCTGAGAGCAGAAGCAAAGAGCAAAAATTCATCAAAGAAAAGAGATAAGAACATTAGACTAAGGGGATTTATTTCTGGGTATTAGGAAGGAAATATAAGAGGAAAAGATCTCCAAAAAAAAACACTTCAGTATGAAGTATTTCACAGCTGGGGAAAATTATTCTGCCTCTATTGCCAGCAAGTGTTTTCTGCTGGACCATCTCCACACATATGAATCCAGACATGCGCACTGCTTTTCTGCACACTGAGCAGCACTAAAACCCAGTCTGTTACAAGGACTCACGGCAACTGGTTCCTGATGGAAATATGACAACCTTCCAGGACACTGCAAGATACACTAGCAATTCTTTCTGGGAAAACTGTGTAAATGATCACCTCAGAGGAATACCACTTCAGATTCAATAGGGAAGAGTAACAACTTTTTCCTATATCCTTGTATTTCTGCGATGGCAGTTTTTGCACATTCTAGAGGTTCTTCCTCATTTTATATCTTCTACGCTACAGGAGAAACCTATTGCTAGAGCTGCAAGTAGTTTAAAGAGTGTTCCTGCCTCTGGTATATGCAAGAGATCATGCTTGTAGGCCAGATCTTTCTTCCTAAGCATTGACAACTGCTGACAACTGCCCCCTTACCTTATCAAGAAGTTCTAAAATGTGACTTTGGGTGGGTTAATTTTAGCAAAATGTAGAGCATCACTCCCAGATTTCCAGAATGAACCATCAGCTTTGGGTGCTTGCCTATTTTGAGTTGACTTAATTTTGAACACTCCCTCAAAAGTCAGTGTGCCTTGCATTTGGCACCCCAGAATTTCCTGCCACTTTCAAATGTCCATATTTCACCAAGGATGATGTTCAATACATCCAAAGTATACAGTATACACAGTACACCCAAAGCAGGGTACACCCAAAGCTGATTGCTTCTTCTGGACCAGCACATTAAGCGCATTCTCAGTCTGGGATGCTAGGAACAATGCAACACGTTCAGAGTGAACATCTGGTAACAGAGGAGGTGCCCAAATACCTAAAACCCTGCAACTAGAGAGAAACGTGTTACATAGAAGGCAAGCAAACCACTGAAATATTGTGCCTAGCCCCCTCTAACAGCTCGAGAACAAACCTTCCAAGATTTTGCCCAAATTTGTATCAATTATTTAATAGCATGCTCTGTGAGGATAGATTAAGGGACGCTGGAAGGGCCCTTAACAAATGATCAGCAAAGTTGTATGTTGGATAGAAAAATGCAAAACAAAAACGCCCTGCATTCCCTAATGGATGGCACAAGGCTGGTCCTAAGCTCACAGTCACACTATTTAAAAATCGCTCGAGTGACATATTTTATTTGGCCTAGGAAGCTGTTATAAGCTATACTGGCCAAAGAAATGCTTCTTAACATAAGAGTGTGCTGGGGTATGAAACACTGAAAAGTTGTTTCAGCAAAAACCTAGGATGAGCTTTGGATTATAGTCTTTGTTCAAATGTTCTGCCTGGCACAGACAGATACAGATTACAGCTTAACTGGCGTAGATCAGAATATTGATGTTTATGGTGCTTATAATGCATCAGAGCAGCAGCAAGTCAAAAATCTGAGCCTGATTCTGGTCTTAGTCAATATACTTAAGAATTGATATCTCACTGCTTTTAGAGCTCTTGCCGATACAATTCTGGTTATTTTTCCAGGGGAATAAAAATAGAAAGGCTTCCAGAAAAGAATCTGGGATGTGAAAGGCAAGCCAGAATGTGAAATGGAATCAGAAGTTATTTTAGTGAATCAGCATCTTTTGTTAAAGTGGGTTTTGGAAAAGCAGAAAAAGAATCCCCAGCAGCTTGAGCAGACGAGGCAAACTGAAGGCAAACTACTGCCTATGGCTCCCCAAACCTAAGTGCGATGCAGGCACAGTGGAAGCAGCTAAAGATGAACAAAAAGGGTTTTTAGGGACTGATTATTCACAGCTACTTCACAGGTGGATGAGGAGTAGATGGCAGGATACATTTAGACATGTCATCATGTCCATCCAGGCATTAGGGACAGGATCAAGTGAAATGAATGGAAAAGCATTTGTTGACTTCAACTAGTTTTAGATTGGGTTCCTGAAGGACATTTGCTGCTGTGTGACCACGGCAGTGCACGAGCAGAGTAGGTTATGGGTGTGTATGTGTTTGCACACACAGGATTGGGGGTAGAATATGTTTGGTGCAACAGAGATTTGAGCCAGGCTGATGTAATACTACAAGTCTCTGGATGTAGAAAAAAAGATTAACAAAGAACAGGTCCGATGATTTCTCTAGCTTGCCCAAATGCCCCAATTGATCACACAGACTTTAGAGGGCACAAGGTGCTGCGCGCACTTAATGGGTACGTCTTGTGCTCATGATCCTTGTTTAATTTCCTCCTTTAAGATTACCTCAAACTGTGCTACTTGCGAGTGTGGTGGAAAGTGGAGGTGGAGAGCAATTCTTCTCTGAAGGAAAATACAATTATGCGACTTCTTTAACTGCTCAAACAGATGACAAGTGAACAGGCTTTCAATGCTCCCCACGAGCTCCGGATTAAAACAAAACACTCTGCATTATACATTCAGTAACAGATCCCTAGTCCCAAACTCCCTATAGCAGAAGGGAGCCAGGGAAAATAAGCCCCTTTTATTTCCCCGTGTTTTTCATAGAGCAAGGTGCTTTTTTGTCTGATTGAACTCAGAAGACAGACTCTCACACATGAAGCTGTGCAAAACAGGCTGCTCGCAGAATACAAACTAGGGTCACAGGGATGGGGGACGAGCGCACGCTTGTGCACTTGCATCCTTTGAGGAGTGCCAATCATTCCTGCAGTTTGTTCACCACCTACGCACTGTCAAACATACACACAGACACATGCTTCTAATCTGCTCTTCCCCAGTGCTAAAAGCAGACAAGCATGTGGTAACTCTCCAGGTTAAAGATAAGCCAGAACAAGGATGAATTTGTGAGTTTATAACAGGCCTATGCAGGGAACGGTGCAAGGTCTGATCCATGCAACTGAACATACACATTTGCATGCTCTAATTTGCATGTTCAGCAGCAGGTAAAAATATGAATATGAGAATATATGTTTTGGGGATATTTGGTTTCTTTTGTCATGTCATCTTTTTTTCGCCATGAATATAAGAAACAGCTCAAATATTGCCCTTTTGCAGAAATAAAAGGATTAATCAGGAGACTAATACGTGAGTACCAGCAGGGGAAAAGTGCCCCTTAATCAGGGAGTCCTAGTAAGCTTGGTGAAAGGCTTGAAAACTTTTTCTTTGGGACTTCTTTTTAATGAAAGGCAACACTTTTCTATCTCTTTGCTATTTTTAATACTGCTAGCTCCAAAATCTTTTATTTAGATCAATGTAGGACATTGGCACACATTTTACTAGTGAAATCACATGGTCTTGTTTCTTCATTTTTATCCACTGGCAGGGGCATTCAGAAGGATTCATCAGCTGCTTAACAACGTTTCCACTGCAGTCAATAGCTAAACTCCTAAATACTGCAGCTGGAAACAAAAAATAGGCTACTGTTGAATACATTAAAAAACACTCCAAGCTGGTCCAACACTGGTTTGGTGCCAGAATCCCCTAACTTCAGGGGAATAGACCTTTTCATGATCAAAACTGAATTTGGACCCTGATGCACTATTCAGTCCTTTACGAACCCTATCTCAGACTTAGCTTCTCACTACAGTTGATCCTATCAATTTTATCATCTGCTAATGATTTCAGTAGATCAGGCCTCCACTTGGCAGCTGGGAACAGCTAGGTCAGCCAACGCCACAGTCCTAAAGTTTGTCTCAAAAGTCTGAAAGCGAAGTACTAAAAAAAAAAAAAAAAAAAAAAAAAAAAAAAAAAAAAGAAGCTGCTTCTCATGAATACCCTTCTTTACCTTAATCTGATTTTGAACCTAAATTTGTGCTTCAGCAGATACTTTGCAAGGGCCTCTCTCTTTATGTTCCTTACAGAAATGAGTGACTTCTTACAGATTTCAAGTATGTGATTAGAAATTCACAGATTCTCAGAATTAAAGGCCACAGAGGCTGTTGTATTAATATAGTCAAAGAAACATATAACACCAATCACAGAACCTTCTCCAAATCCTACAAGTACAGCAGTGGAAGCTGAGCTAGAGTCTAGGATTTAGAAACGCACAGAACAGTTTAACATTAAAGATAATATTCTTCCATGGGGAAGAACTCACCACAACCTTGGCCAATTTGTTCCAGTGAGTAACTTCACCCAGTGGTCAAATGGGCATATTATTTCTGTTTTTAATTTGTCTACCTAGAGCTATCAACTACTAGTTACCAATGTGTGTTTTCTTCAAGACTGCAATAGCCTTTGTCATCAGGTGCCTCCCCTTCTCACAAGTATTTCCAGGCCATGATTAAGTCATTTCTTAAAACTTCTCTTCCTCAGAACTAAGAAGCTTGAGTCCCCCAAGTCTCTCATAAAACATGGGCTCTGATTGTTTACTTATTCCTTTAGATGTGTTCTGATGTTCTGAACTGCCCCCAGTTTTAAAACATTTCTTCTTGAAGAATGGATACCCAAACAGAAAGTGCTGCGTTTCAGCAGTTTTTGCAGCAAAACAATGACAGTTATTGCTTGAGTTTCCATATCAAAAGGGGAAAAGCCATGGAAAAAAAAGGAAGTGATCACAGAACAGAGGAGAAAAAAAATGACAGGCGCTAAAAGAGAAGAAAAAGAACAACTGAACGGAAGTGGAAAAGAAAGAGGAGCATCAAGGTAGGATAAAGTAGTGAAGAAAGTAGTTACAGAAACAGGAGCTCAGGAAGAAATGACATGTTGAACAGACCAAGCAAATAGTACCTAATTGTTTGTTCGCTTTCCCTGATTATGTTGGCTGCTCCAAGGGGCCAACATACCCTCCTGATTCCCGCCTCTTCACACAGCTAGCCCAGGCAATCAGTGATCCCTCCCATGCTGTGCCTGAATGACCCTTCCTGCTTAAGGCAGTGGACTCCCCTTTTGCAGAGTTTTCTGGAAGAAGAGCTCACTACCACCACAAGGCCCTAAAGCAAACACCCACTGCCCCCAATCCCACACCTGTGTTTCAAGTGAGCTCCACAGAGAAACATGGAAGCCACTCGGTGCCTTCCCACCCCCAGCCTGGAAATACCTGCCCGGCTTCGAGGCCAGGATCGGGGATATGGCCGTAGCACACAACAGGCGCACGCGCACACATGGCACACACATATGGGGCTCCGGTCGTGGTCATCAAGCGCGGGACATCTGTGTCTTTCTCAGGATGTCTGCGTGTTCAAATAATTAGTGTGAGGCCAGCTGTCCCCCTCTCACTCTTCACCCTTTATGCTCCTGCTGCTTCTCCTACAGCAGCCTGTCTGTCTTTCCAAAGGATGTTTTGGCTGACAGGTCGCCAAAAGAGGAGCTTTCCCTTTGTTTATTTTTTGCAGGCAGGGAGTCAAAAGAGGGCAGATGAGCGGCTTCTGAGTATGTCTGATCAGGTCCCCCAACACTTTTCAGCAAGTATGTGATATATCAGAGGAAAAAATACCTTTAACCCCTAAAAGAAGAGTCATAAACTCTCTCGGTGGTATTGAAAATTCATCTATCAATTAGGAGCCTGCATTTTCATGATTTTTTACTGCTTTATACATGCATTCAGCTTTTACATATCAGGCCAAACTCCTCTCTCCCCCAGAGTGATGACACAGGAGTAATCCAGCAAAATCAGTGAGCCCTTTTTCAACTCAAAAGACTCCCTAAAACTTGTTCACTTCAGGGTTCTTTTTTGGATTTACACTACAGCAAAGCAAAAGTTACCTTGGGCAGCCACTATCCATATCAGTGCAGTTTATCAACAAAGCACTTGAATGGACAAAATATTTACCAGTTGTGTGAAAACAAGAGTGAGAACAGAACCAGGAACCTCATTCTCATCTAACAAATGCCACTTACAGCTTTGTCCCAAAAGCCACACTCCTTGCTTAGTCCTGGACCAAGGTGGACCTGGGAGACGAAGAGGGCTCCAACAGGCAGGTCCCACAGAAGGGCTCACGTTGCATCCAGCAGCAATGTTTGCTTGGGTGCTCGGCTGCTCCGCTTGCTGCAGCGCGCGCTGCATCGCGCTGCCTGTGCATCATCTCCATAGCAGCAGTTCTCGTAATTGAGACCAGCTGCTTCAATTCCAAATTCTTTTCCCCAGAAATATTGATACTATTACGTTATGATTAGAAAGCACTTTACCAAATGCTTCACAATTCTGCACAGCTCAGATGAAGAGCAGCTGCAGAATAAAGGGAACAGTTCTCTGAATGCACAAAATCAAACAAACAGACACTGCAAAAGCACAGGAGAAGTGAGGGCTGCAAGAAGCAAATCAAAATAGAAATGGGAAGGCAGGAGAGAGCAGCTTGCTGTACGTGTCTGTGCCTGTCATTTTAGATGTTGAAAGGACTGCGAGCAGACTCCTTCCTTATGCTCTAGGATAAATGGCCAGAGCACTGCAGTTTTACAGCTTCATGAAGCAGGTGTGAGTATTTGTCAGATCCAGTTTTTCTGTCCAGGGATGGAGTAAAGCAAGATCCATCAATCTGGGCCTGGCTTAGGAGAGTGGCTATGGACTTGAAACGTTTGGCTCCAGAGACCGCTGTGCAGGGCCCTCTGGCTCAGAGAGGCACTGGAGCCGATGAGCCGGGGGCAGATTTGCAGAGCAGGATGCCACCACACCGCCATGCGTTTGGCTTCGCCAGCGCCTACTGCCCTGCGGCTGCTGAAGTCGCCCAGCAGCCTGTCAGCTGGCTGCTTGGCAATGACCACCCTGGGACTGCTGAAAGCTGGGAGCAGTTTTCTCCTTCAGCCAGGCTAGATTGAGCTGGCTAATAGCACAGTGAATTCCAAATTCACTTACAAATCTCACAGCCTGCCTCTGCCCATCAGACCCGGGGCATTCCTGAAAAGACATCTGGTTACTGAGTTTAGGCGAGAACTGAGCTAACTACTTCAATTCCATATGTTGTTCCTGAGCACAGGGTACAGAATCCTTGAAAGAGAAAATCTCACAGGAAAATATCTGCAGGCGAGAATCCTGACAAAAGACACTACTTCCTTCTGAGAGGACCTTGAGGATGTTAAGCAAAACGTGGCCCTTTTCAGTGTGTGGCTGTATAAACAAGGGCCTAACACTGTTTCATTACTAAGATTTTATGCTACAATTGGAGTAATGCAAATAAACTAAAGCAGAGAGATCAGTTTGCTATGCTAAGTGATTTGCCTCCTACTCTGAAAATCAATGACGTAAATAAAATGGTTTTACAAGATGCTGCATACTGACAGCATCTCTCTGTTATCATAATACTCATGTTTTATAAAAAAAATATTCCTAGTATGTTACTCTTGAAAATATTCAAAGTATGTAATGTCTCATTCAGGTTTTTCCATTACGTGCATGGCTTGCTTTTGCTGTGCTCCCCGCATAGGTGGAATCATCCCTTGAGCTGCAGATTTCTTGCTTATGGCACTTTCTAATTTCCAAGCATTACCAGAATACTGTTTGAATTCACAACACTGCAGGAGAGCAAATATTTTACTGCAATACCAGAAAGGCAAGTTTGGAAAATATTACAATTGAATATAAACTTTAAGAATCTTTCCTTGAAAAGTAAACTTTCTGTGCCTGACATTCACCAACCTCCTATTCCTTTAATCTCCATTTTCCTTCTGCTCTGAGTAAGGTTCCTATACTCACTTGTGCTGGAAACCAGCTGACACACACAAGTGCACAGAATAAATGACGGCATAAAGTTTTATGTGCTCATACAGAAACTAACCTCAGTAAAGTGCTGGAAGCTACATGCAAAACTGTAAGCGATATTTGCAGGTCGCTGCCTGGTGGGATGCTGGTGGTTGCAGTGGGGGCTGTCCTCTACTTTATTAGGTAGATTTGGCCTTTCTCATCACCAAATGACATGAAGAAACTTTTACAGGTATTTTTATTTATTTGTTTAGATTTCCAGTCAAAGACACTAACGTAAGGAGATGCTTATCACAAAGCTAGGCATAAACCTGATACTATGACTTCTAGAAGCACTCAGATAAAATCTTTAAGTTTCCAGTGGCACAGCTCGGTGGATACTAAGGGAATTACAACCACCTATAGCCATGACTGGTTTAAGTGCACAGGGATCTTTCACCACTGGATTGTGGTGCATCTCAGAAGCCCAACACACGTCTGCCCCAGCAGAGAAGTAACAACTGAGGATGACTATTAATTTTGTTTGCAAAACACATGTAGACACTTGTTTAATTTCAGCTGCCCTCGCCTCCCCCATCACTGAATTATTGTTATTATGCTGCACATAATCCTAGTACTGACAGGATGTTTGTTAAACATAATTAAAGATATTAATTTTGCATGGAACAGAAGACAGAGCCAAGAACTTAATTTTTTTTAAACATCCCATTAGAAAATTACCTTCATTAGCACCGACTCGCTGAGCTTCTCTCTGTTGACAATTTTTATGGCAACCTTTTGACACGTGACACAGTGAACCCCCAACTTCACAAGTCCTGCAGAAAAAAACAGATAGCAAAAAAAGAAAACAAGAATTGGTTAGAGATATCCACTGTTGAGATTTCTGCTATTAGTATCTTACCTCGTGGTTGTTCATTTATATGAAAATGAATTTCCACTAGTCCCTCCTGCTGCCAGATGAAGGCTCGTGAATAATGAAGCAACTGCACCCTACGCCAGGACCATTTGGCAGTGAAGCTGCCAACGTGCTTAACGGGGCTGCAGTTTCTACCATCAAAGCTGTATTTTTGCTGAAATATCCTATTCCAGCTCTTGCCACTCTAAGCCTGTTCCACCAGTAAGACACATTTTTTTCCAATTTAACTGTACCAGACAAGGAATATTTGGCAACACTTGGCTTCAATGAAAGCTCATGTATCAGCCAAATGAGATGCCAAATGTCTGCAGCGGAGAAGTGTCCATTGCATATCATAGAATCATAGAATGCTTAAGGGACCTCTAGAGATCATCTAGTCCAACCCCCCTGCACACACAGGGTCACCTAGAGCACGTGGCACAGGACTGCGTCCAAGCGGGTTTTGAAGATCTCCAGAGAAGGAGACTCCACAACCTCTCTGGGCAGCCTGTTCCAGGGCTCTGTCACCCTCATGGTCAATAAATTTTTCCTTAAGTTCCTGTGGAACTTTTGATGTGAAAAGAGGCCAGCACCATCCTCCTCACTGCCTCCCTTGAGGTACTTATAGACACTGATCAGGTCCCCTCTCAGCCTTCTCTTCTCCAGGCTGAACAGGCCCAGCTCCCCCAGGCTCTCCTCATACAGCAGCTTCTAGCTGTTTCCAAAGCTTCCATGTTCAAAAGAGAAAAGGTACTTTTTGTGGCTTTCCCTTACTATTTTACCTTGCTGTATAAAGCTAATACTGCAATGAATTCCATTATGGCATGGAGAAATATCAACATGTATGGTTACAACTCTATATCCTTGCTGTTATTTACTATATCCTTTTCATCCAAAAGCAACTCAGAGGGCAATTACATTTGCAAAAGCATACGGATATCCCTATCTCCCAGAGTGTCTGACGAATTACCACAAATATGAGACAAAACTCAAAGAATTAATTAAAGCAAAAAGGTAAATAAATAAAGCATTACCTTCTGCAGAAATTTGATCTAAATCTGCTGACTTGCACCAAAGCACACCAAGGTGCCTCCCATGTGTGAGCAAACTGGGCATCAGGGCTAAACACAGTCCCTTGAGCTCTCAGCTCTATTGGCTCCGGTAGGACAGAAAGTCCTACCTGGAAAAAGTTGCTTCACACTCAAGTGAGATGTTTGCCTCAACTCTTCCTCTTGCATATCCTGCCCAACACCCAATAGGCTGCCCTCCATCCCATCCCACCCCGCATATAAGATGCCAAAGCGTCATTTAGTTTAATTCAGTTTGAACTTGAGTGAGAAGGTGCCTTCCGGGCTCATGAGGACCTGCTGGCCTTGGCAGTGCATTTCTGAGCATCCAAGCTGCATTGTCAGGGAGAGAGTTCAACTCCCCCAGCTCCTCAGCAGCAGTGCAGTTAAGAGCCCAGCTCCCTCACCTGCCCCCAAACTAAAAAGCCAAGCACATTACCGCATCTGCCAAGCGAATATAGCGGGTTGGCCATCCACCCAAACACCGACTTAACACTTAGCACTTAACATTTGCATGTAGTGGGATGAAATACGTGGATTGTTGCCTCACTAAAAGCGCACCCAGGGAAGAGAGCAGGAGTTTCATCAGTGCCTCCAATGATCTGCTATACATCCTCACTCATCTTTTTGCTACATCCCTTCCGATCCACTCACCGCTCGTTACAATATTGGGAAACAACTCTTAAACTCATTTGTAGTCGCATCTCTTCTATGTTGTGCTTGGGGTTGCTGGTTATTTCTAGTCATAATTTCTCATTCTCATCTGGTTAAATGCTGACACATTTACCTTTCAGCCATGACATAAACAGCTCACAAATATTAAGAACACAAGTTCATCAAATATTAGAAGTCATCATCCATCTTGTAAAAATACACTGACACTACTATAATGACTTAATTGATTAACCTCAAGAAGCTATTCTGAATTTACACTCATGTACTAAAGAACAAAATGAGCTCTTCTGCATGTGAGATTTGGTGCCTTTTTCGTTTTTTCCCAAATCATATTTTAAAAAGAAAAAAATGCAGAAAGTTTGCACTGCTGTTTCTTTTCAGGAGACGGAGAAGACACCTCCTGCAAATTGAAAAGTTCCAACCATCAAATATGCTCTCTCCTCCCAGACAGGCTTCTGATTTCTACCTGCAGGTAGATCCAGGGGCACCGACATGCTGGGGCCCTCAAACAGGCTGTTACAGCTTATGAGCTGCAAACATGGAGTTGCTTTTGATCTTAGCCACTGCACTTCAGCAGAAACAGAGCCCTATAATTCCAGGTCAGGGAGAAAGAAGAAAAAATGAACACACAAAAGAGCAGGGGAGCTAACATCGTCTTTTCATTTATAATTAAAAGCCATGAGCTGAAAACCAAGGAGAGCATATGGCTGTTCTCGACAAAAACAGAAGAACAAAAAAGTAAGCCTAGATGACACAAGGGAGAGCTGACATGCAAGGAAGGAGAGCAAAGGGAAACTTATGGGCCTGCCACATCCTAATGCTGCCTGTCCTGGCAGTTAACGTGCCTGCACATTTTGCTGCTGGAAAACTCCCACTGTGCAGATGCTTAAAGATACACAGATCTTTTCTGAAAAGGATAGGAGCTTGCATGATGAGCAGAGGACAGAGGAGATTAGCTGCATAGGGAACAGTCTGGCCAATTATCATTTGGGAAGAGGCACTAAGTTGTCATGAAATAACCCAACAATGAATATATTTAAACACTGTGTTTAAACAATATTCATTATGTTATACTCAGTTTTAATAAATAATGTTCTGCTAGTCTTCAGTCACTAAATTCTGTTTTTTAAAAACTATTAGACCAACAGCTACTTCAAAAAGTGGAATGGAAAATGTGTTACATTTGCTTCATTTAATGGTAGCAAATTTTCCATGGATAAGTGGAGGCCTTTATGTTTCTTTTGAAATAAAACCAAACTAATTACGTGTTTTTAAGTATTTGTAAAGCTTTGTAGGAGGGCGCATCTAGTGCTGCTTGCTGCTCATTGCACGTCAGAACGCAAAAACTTCTCCTCGAAAACACCAAGCAAAAAGCTCCTGTCTGGCCAATAGCATCTATTTTGGCTGGATGAGCAATTAAAGGAATGTCTAGAGAGAAATATTACTCCTCTTTTAACTTGAGTTAGCTAATTGCCAATTAATTCGAGTCAATGAATACTCTGCAAATGTTAATCTAGGCACTGCAGGACACAAACATTTGTGGTTTACTTCAGGGCTCAGACTAGTACTGGTACCAATCGCTTTGAATTAAAGGGGGAGCAAAAACGATAGGCTGAACAGATCCAAGAGCACCGATTCTTAAAAAGCTTAGTGTGTGCACACATTTGTTATGCGTGAGCTTTGTACAAATGATCTTTGCATACAAGTAATGTTACTTACCTCTCAACCTGAAGGTTGCTACCGAGCACCTTAAAAATATCGTTAACATTAATTCCTGAAAACTGGCACTTGTAATATCTACAAACCCTCAAGGATGCCAGCTTAGAAAAATCAACACCAAAAGCAAACAAAATATTAACATAACTGAGGCACAGGAAAAGGTTCTCAAAATAGAATTCTTGCTCCTTATTCTCAATAGTTATCTTCACAAATATCACGGTTTTACGTAGGGTGAAGTTATTGCAGTTACAGTGTCTACTGCTGCTGGTTGCACCGAAGTCACTCTAGATCTACACAGTGGAAAATGAATTAAATTTGCCTCCAGCAACATAATTTCCACAGCCGTAAAATAAGGGTAACAGCATTTACATACCTACCTCGCGAGCTCTGTAGAAGGATTAGTCAACTAATCCTTACAAAGCGCTTTGGAAAGGGAGGGATAGGGACTGGAACCTTATGCAAGTTCCACATATTAAAACCAGGAAAATTGTATCTCAAATATAATCTGGAAAGAAAGGGCTGATAATTTCTTATTAATAGCTTTCTATTCCATGTTCCCTAGTACACAGCTTTCTGGCTTCCTGCAACATGCTGCTTCCATCCTTCGTAGCTGGGTTGGAGAGAACTTTGTAACTGAGCATCATACTTCTAGAAACCAGTAATTGTCTTTAATTACTCAGTCTTCTTATTAAGCAGATGTTTATTTTTCAAAAGCAATTGTTATCTCTAATTACTGTCTTTAAAGTAAACAGAGCCTTATATGAAGTGACATACAAATTATATGGTATCAATTTATAATTGCATATAGGGAAAGGAGGTAGAGGATCATCTACGTAACTAAAGGAAGGAGGATGGAGCTACTTGCTTTGGCAATAAAGTAATTTGACCACAAGCTGTTGCGCAGGGAGCTTCTAGTGCTAGAAAGCTGTTCTAAGGACTCGTGCGGTATCTAAATTGACTAAACTGTAATTATAGTAGGACTAAAGCCAGAGTTCAAATGCTCAGCAGGAGCATGGAAGGAGATGCTCCTCAGTGCCAGACTCGCACTCCTCAGCTCAAAGCACAAGAAAGCTGCACACTGAAATGCTGTAGTCCAGATTCACTCTCCTGAGCTGTGCACACTATCAACCACATGCTTGCTCAGGCAGCCACAGGGCTGCTTGGTGACCCGTCGAGATGGAGGGACAAAGCACCAGCTCAGATGTGATGGGATGCACAGCCTGATGCTACAGAACAAGGAACACAGATACACATGGACACCAGCTTGCCAGGGCTGGGTTTTACGCTGTGTGCCTCAGAGATTATGGTAAGATCATCCTCCGAGCTCAGAAGGATCAAAACACACAGAACCAACATCACCCCTATTGATTTTTACCTTGGTTTCCTTCTTGCAATATTTCATAAATCGATACTCCTCAGTGACCCTTTGTGCCCGCTGACTATAGCAAGAACGTGACTGTGGAGCTCTGCGGAGGTGCCGCCTTTCCCAGCTCTCCATCCCCACCCCCATGTCCACGGGGTCCCTCAGCGAACGAGGACACAAGCCTTGGTGGGCACACGGATGCTGCCTTTGTTAGAGCGTAGCTGCAGAATTTACAAACTCCTGAGGTCCTCCGGGATCTACCAGCAGCTTGTGATGTCTAGTGAGCTGAGCTGCTGGTTCAGATCAAGTCTTTGTTCCCATATATAAAAACACCTGGGAGACTAAGCCTGATGCCACTGGAGAGGAAAAGGCTGCAGCTTCCAAGCTTGCGCGCAAAAGCATTCAGGCAGCCCCCCACCCCTGCAGAAAGGCAGAGCAAAGAGTCCTTCCACTTTTTTCAAACGAAAGAGAGAAATTAAATTAAAACAAAACAGATTTTTCTATCTTTGCAACAGCAAACACCTTCTCCTTTCACATGTCTGGATAGGTCTTGGAAAAACTCTGCTTTTGCCCTCACCTCTCCTAGTCAAAGGCTTGCTTTCTTGCTTCTTTCTGCCCAGAGCAGCCAGAGCTGTAAAATGCTTTAAAAAAATCCTCCTTGAGGAACGATGAGATCCAAGTGCCCCTTCAGATCCCATTAATTCTTTGTCAGGAGATGCCCAAGGATGGCCATTTTCAGCTGTTGGGCAGAAGTAGCAGGAAGCCAGCGGAGTCCTGTCTATCCTTGCTGAGGAAAGACAGAAAACACGTCACTCTAATTAAGTAACAGCTGGGTAATGAGCTGCAACATGCCCTTTTGGTCCAGCAATCTAGTGAGAAGTACTGACACACTCCCAAGGAAGGGTCGCTGTGCAGCATGGAAAGAGGTGCTGAAGAGGGAACTGCAGGCAGTTCACACCATGTTCTTTCAATTGCTTTTAATTCTGTCTTTTACAGTTAGTTCTTACATCTCTCCTTCCTCTCCACCGCACCTTCCCACCCTGTCTCCATCAGGAGGCCCTAACTCTCTTTTCACCTTCCCTTCACCCAAGATTGTTTCAGCTAGATTATAAGTATATTAAGAACATAATTAAAAAGGGGGGCTAGCACAGAAGACCTTACACAGAAGACAGAGGTCATGCTCTTCATGAGATTAGGTTTACCACATAATCTCCATCTACCCGACTCAGTGCTGATACACCTCACTCTGCCCTCTGACATCTCTTAATCACCCTCTGACAGATCCCTAACAGGATTTTCACTGACTGCAGATACGCTGCTCTTCAGTAATGGCTCGAGAAGTAATTTGGATTAACTACACTCACACCCATGTGATGAACAAAACACCAAGCAGCAGGTCACAAGCAATGCAGCGCATCCCACTCACCATGGTTTCCAGAAGGGCGTCTTGATGACGAGGGATATTGCCTATACACAGCCAGGGCAAAAACATACTGGACAGCAGCTGCAGACTCTTACAGCTACAGATTTATCCCAGGGACAAATGCTCTGCATTCAGCACATTTTATCCATATGGAGTCCCTCACACCACACGCTATCACATACAACAGGAGAATGGGCCCCCCAGCGCAAGGCAGGACACGTTTAGTCACTGAGGCTGGCCAGGAGACACCACAGGCTGGTTAATCAGCAGGGGAATAAGCAGTGGCTGCTGTGCTGCCTCCTTCCCAGCTGCAGGCTAGACATGAGGACAGAGGGGAATGATGCAGTCAAGGAGGCTACTGGAGGGAAAACAGGTCCCAGGGAAGCTCTCAGCTTTCCCTGAGGCTACAGCGGATACAAGAAGTTGGGGAAAGATCCTGGCTTTCCTAATGGCAGCCTTAGAGACCTGCAGAACACGGCTTTGCAGGACACTGCTGCTCCTGGAAAGAAGTCCCTAGAGCCCTACCCATGAGAGTCTGCATGCTCAATGGGACCTTATGTTTAAAGTGCTTCCTGCCTCCACAGTAGATTTTGTTCATTATCCTGCACAAAACTGAGGCCAGAGATGTGATGATACCCTGCAAAGGTCTACTTCTCCCATTACATAGGATGAATCTCTGTACAAATGCAGGGAAATCAAAACACCATTTCACAATTACACTGAGTATGAGGAGTCCAAAGACTTTGGATGAGGACAATGGAAAGGAAGAACATCTGAAAACTGATTTTTGACTTAGAAAAGGAAAGTAACAGAAGAAGAATTAAAGGTCAGATTAATTAAACTATTATCATGTTAATGAACAGAAACAGGCGTATAAAAACCTAATTTTCAAAAGTATTTTCTTTAATGTGAGAATAATGGCTCAGGTCACAGCATGGAGCAGAGGGTCCTTATCGGCTTCTTCTTCAAGTATAAGAGGAGCTGCCTGCTCATGTCCTACAGCCTTCACTACAACTCGTTTGCTGTGTTCCTTATAGAAAGGGGAAAGTGGGGGTCAAATTCAATACACATTTACAGAAATGACCCAACCTCCTTGTTACTTTATGGTGAAGATCATGAGAACCCATGCAATATCCAGACAGCAAGGTCTGCTGTGCCTCCGCAAGAGAGAAAACAAAGCAAATATAATTTCCTTTCAGAAGAAAAATACGAACACACATACCTCAACCCACCTCTGATAACGCAGCTTCATCTCTCGGCCGTTCTTACCAGAGAGGTTGAGTCTAACTACCACTAATGCAAAAGAAATCTGCAGGATGGTTAATCTTGATATTACAGGACATTTAATTGAAGCATCTGCTTGCCCAGGAAATGGTTCTGGCCTTACTCAGCCTGGTGTCAGCATAAATGCCCTTCCACTAGACTTCCCACAAACAGCAGTTCAAAGCCAAAGCCACGGTGAAGAGAGATAAAGAGAAGATGAATTGCTCTAAATGCCAGCAGAGAATCCCATCCTCTCTTCCTCCTGTTCTAGACCTGTCAGAACATCCTCCTGTTCTAGTAATATTTGTAGTTCTTGCCACCACAGTTAGAACACATTGTCCAAAAGACTCAAGACAATTCATTCCAAAAAATCACCTTAAAAAGGAGAACAAATTTTAAGTCTGGAAAAGCATATAGAAATAAGCATAACACACAGTAAAAGACTGTATAAGTCTTATTACTGATAGTGATAAGTATCTTCACCCTACAAGTTACAAAACCATGGGGAAAAACTACCAAAAAAAAAAAAAACCCACCCTCCTCAGGAGTGGCACTCACACACCAGGACCTGCTCCCCCACCTCAAGAATGCAGGAGGGATTCCATAACTTCCTTGGAAGCTACTCCCAGGTCCCACCAGGCAAGGAGAGGTGCAGCCCCTCCAAGGCAGTGCAAGACTGCACAGTCTATGAATGAGAGCTGCAGAGGAGCTGGCTCCGAGTCAACTCGGAGCCGCTCGCGCTCACAAGAGGAGGCAGCTCAGAAGCAATTGAGATTGCTGGGTGCGTTCAGTGTCCTGACATACACAGGGGATAAACATGCTAAGATAATGCAGCACAACCCAGCAATAATGGCATTAGACAAAGCACATATCACTTACTGCAAAGCCACTGGCCTTAAGGGATACAGCCTATAAAGAAGACAGAAAATAGTCTTGTGCTTATAAATATTACGCTCATGTTCTTCAGCTTGGTACTATGAACCGCCTGTATTATTAGGACCTTTTAAGATGTTCTTCACTGGTACTGTGGGATCAGCCTGTTCCCACATTAATGCTATAACAAGGGGGATTTGGAGGTATGTAGGAGTCTCCTTGAAGACGGGAATCAGCAGCAGCTGAACAGCTTTTATCTGTCAGGACAGGAAATGCCACCAGCAGAATCTGCATCTGTCAGTGACCCCCTCTGCCTGACAGTGAGGGTTAGGGATCACAGTCCACATAATTTAGGGGAATTAAAAAAAAAAAACCATGGAAAGGATGGAAAAGGCTTTTACTGAGAAAATAGGAATTCTAGCAAAGGACAAACAAAGAGAAATCTCCGTCTTCAAACACAGATGGAAAGCAGGGTTCAAGCAACATCACCTGCAAAGCCTCGAGCACGGCACCATGAGGAGGACAGACAAGAAGTGAGATGAGAAGCACTGAGACCCGCAGCAGTGACCCAGGTACCACCACACCAGGCACAACTGCAAAGGCCACCTGCTCCCCGGGATCTGGGCCAGACTGCTGAGCGCTACTCAGCAAGGCCCCCGGTGCAAATAAACTAGTTATAACATAGGCAAAAGAGCAGTGCCTGAAAGCACACGTGCACTGTGAACCTTAACAGGAGCGTAGTGTGCAGCAGATCCATTCCCACGGATTCAGCTGCAGAAGACCATGCCCTAGATTTCCTGAAGGCCAAATTTTCTTGGAGTTAGAAGCTTTATAGAGTCTTTAATACCAGCCACAGCCACCAATCACCTGCCTCTGGCACTTCTGCTTATTGGCAGTAGTATCTCTTCCCTTTGCTTTTCCTTGTAGAGAAGTACCTGCAGGACATGGACAGAAATGCAGAGAGAAAATCTTATTTCTCTGATAAGGTCTGTCTAAACTGAGGCTGACCATAGCTGCAGTTGAGAAAAATAGAATGGAGAGAGCAAAGGTGTTCCCCCTCTGGTCAGATTAAATAGAATTACGGCATGTCTGTGGTCTCGTGTGATTACAAGTTGTCAAATACGAAGGGAAATTCTCTGCCCACAGTAGCAACTGTAAATCCCACTAACTACTACTCTATTTAAAGAAGCATGGAATAAAGAACTTCGGCACTCCAGATGCTCAGGTTTCTTTGAAAACCTTGGCCTGTCTTCTCCACTCCATCTGCTCTGCGGCGAGCTCTGCTCTGAAGCTGTCCACCACTTTTCCTTTGTGTGCTGCACTAAAGGCTATGCAGGAAGAGAAGGCACCTTCGGAAAGCGCAGTGGCGACCAGGTGAGCGAGTGCTGGAGCAGGACCTTCCAGACTGCACTTGATGGCAGAGTGTTGGAAACAGGATGAAGGAAATCAGGGCAGCAGATGGTCAGTTATTTAGCAACGGGGCTAAAGAAATAAGTCTTTAAAGGCTGGATACAACACAGTACAGAGCAATGTCACTTCTAACTAGAGCTGGAAAGGAGAAGTGGGCAGGCAGGGGGAGACCAACCAATGGTGTTAATCCATAAAACATCAGTGGATTAGTGCAGCTGATTCCAGTGGTTTCAGGGATGTAGTTCTCGGAGCCTGAGCATACTGTCTGATTTGGGCCAAACTGAGCAGTGCTGGCAGCCCAGGAGCCACCGTTAAGGAGAAAAAAATATCTGAATCTGCTGTGGATTACAACCAGCCTGCTACGACTTTGTCTTGCCCCTGAAACACTTTACTGAGCATGAGACAGTGCAAAAAAGAACAAGAGGGAGCAGCCCTCTTGCCAAACTTTTGGCAGGGCCAGGAATTACACACTTAAAAAAATCAAAATTGATAATGTCTTAAGCACGAAAGACGACAGAGGCTTAGTCACCTTCTCCAATTGATGTAAAAGACATTACTGGACATTTGCATCACCTACTGTTGCTAGAGATAAAGGAGTCTAATTAGAAATCAGAAACAGCCTTTGCTTTCTGAAGCAATTCTTGCCATACTGGGAAAACTTAAGGTACCACTCTGCAAACTCTTCTTTTACACTCTCGCATAAAACTAGAGAAACATTTGTACAGAAATCTATCCTGATTTCTGTGCTGAGACTATTCTGTCTTGACGGAACAAGAAAACCACGCACTGATCTAATTCAGCCCTACAGAGCAGCTTCTGAGAACACCAGAGGGCAAACCTCTGCTCTGGGTTCGCTTCGTACTTTCCTTCCACTCAGTCTCTATAGCTATTAATGAGCCCCAAATACTTTCAGGTTGTTCTAGGATGCTAAGGATGCTTAATGGAACAACAGTGCTTCTTTGCAGCAGTTTTATAAAATGGCATCTAAATTACTCTAAATATATTTCTGCACCATTTTTTCCTAAAATAAAATCTTTCCATTAAAGCTGTCTAGCTAGCACAAGGCAATAAGGACGGAAATAGAGCAAAAGCTGCACAGCAGAGAGCCAGCGAGTGAGAAGGAAGAACTGACCAATCCACTAGTTTCTCTCCAGCCATAGCACGGCGCTCCTATGAGCAAGCCCCTTGCTGGCCAAGGTTGGCTCCACACACTTCTGCTCTGACTACAGGCACACAGTGAGTGGGCCAGGGATGTGCTAAATTCATGTTTTTACTAGCTTGTTGTGTGAAACAAGATTCATTCTCCTCCCCTCCCTCCAACCCTGCTCTGGATTCTTTTCAGCTCACATTTGCAGGACAGCAGGCCATAACAATTACGCTCTGCGCTCTGCAGAGCTCTTCCCAAGCAGTGGAGGAGAGTGACTGCTGGGCTGAAAAGGTTGCTCGCGGCCCACAGTTAACACCTGACCCTTTTCCTAGCCCAATGAAGCTTCTCTGCCAGCCTTGCCCCTGCTCCAAGCAATCCATTTTGGGAGCTATCCAAAGGAGGAAGGCTAACAATACACATAACTCAAGCCAAGGCCTTCTCCCCCAAAGACCGGGCTGCAGGTGCTATTGGTCTCATCCTAAGGCCAAGTGGAGATCCTTATTCACTATATATCCCAGCATCATTCCGTTGGTTTTTCAAAGCCTGAAAATGTTGGGTCAACATTGAAGGGCGCTGGAAAGTCAGCACCGAGAGCACTGTAGAGTGCCTGGCTAGAAGTAGCTGTTGTTCTGCCAGACTGCTGAAAATGATCAGTTCGAAATCTTTTTCCATTTATGTTTATCTTGAAAGAGAAGCAGCACATTTAAATAATACTTAATAATGTTTAACTTTTTGCAGCAGTTTTAGTTGCACTCCCATTTCCAAATAAACAGAGTTGACAAATTACAAGTAACGAATGTGCATCCACCTACAGGTAGTAGAAAATTCCAGTTATCTATCTACAAAAAAAAAAGTGTTTTTTTGTTTTGTTTGTTTGTTTTTACAATGATGCAGGTAAATGCATTTTAACTGCATTAGACTTTGGCGAATATGTAGAAGTAGAGAATATTTTGCTGATTACAGAAAAAGAAATACAACACTGAATTTTGTATGACGAGATTTTTTTTTGTCATCAAGTAGACCTTGATGGCCACCAGCTTGAAAATCAACCATTCTTTTAGAAAATAAAAATGAAAAATAAGAACGGAATCAATTAATGAAATCTGTATTTACTGTTTACTAATTTAAACTGCAATAAAAAGCCAGGACTTAAGTCGCCTTGATTCAAATATAAATTATTTAAATCCATTCATCCTGCTTTTCAGATGATTCATCTCTCGGCAGCTAGGCCAGGTGATTAGCCCCAGGCCAGACTGCAACAGAAGTGTAACCAAAGGTGCATTCCCACAGCCAGCTCCTACCTCCACAACAGCATTTCCGCGTTTACGTGGTGGCATCTAGAGCCTTGCTCGGTGGTTTCTCAAGGATGCTTTCTTACTCTGCTGACAAATGAGAGAACTCACTTGTTCAGGTGGGAGAACAGGGCGCTATGGGAAGAACATCGATACTTCAGGAGGGTTCCAGCCTTAAACAGGGCCTCTTAAAGTTAATTTTCTCTAAAGGCAAAAAGCTAAACCTAGTAGATTAGATTAAGCAAGAAACAGAGAGATATTTATATTTACATACAAATAGGAATTTGCACTCTCTCTCACTTGCTCACATATGAACAGGTCTTCAAAGCAAGAGGTAATATCCAGGCTGCTACTGGAAAAGGCTAATGTTACGACATATTTAACACAAAAAGATGGGATGCTTCAGAAAAGAACTGCCTTCTCCAGTCATTTTCAAGCCTCATGAACGTATTTCAAGACTCTGAAGAGAACTACTTTTAAAGAGAAAATACATTACACAGCATAGAGCCAATTAAGTGATTGAGAGCCTTGTGGCGTTAATATTATTGTTTTTATTACAGAGCTATTGGAGGACTCACTCCAAAGCTAGAACTCTGCTCTGATAAAAATCATACATCCACATCATAGGTGACAAGTCCTGCCTTGAGGTAGAGGGCTATGATCCAAATAGATACAGCAGTCAAAGGGCAGGAACAATTATACAATATTTTTCTATTTGAAGCTAGAGACCCAGAGGCATCAAGATTAGGTAACTTGCCCAAGGTCACATTGAAACCCAGTGGAAGAGCTGGAAATGAAGCAGACGCCACAGTCGCATCTTACATTGGTGGGAGTGGGTAAACGCGAAGAGAAAAAGCAGAACAGAAGAGAAAGGGAGGCACAGAAATATCAGCGTGCAATGTTTAGAAGCTCTGATGATAATAATAATAAATAAATTAAAACAGTAAAATGATCCAGAATTAGTATATTTTCAATTATAAACTAGAAGTTAGATTAGAAATACTTGGCTTGTTAACCATCATTTTTGCATTTTGGACAAAACTCCACACTTATATACTGCGGTAGAAAGAGAATAATTCCATTTTTATCATGAGGTCTGTTCCAGACTTGCAGCAGAATATGTGAGAGCAGAATTGCAGTATTCCCATTGATTATAGACAAATGTACAAATTTGGTGAAAGAGCTTTCAAATTCATGCTCCATTTAATGAGAACCACAACTACAAAATGGCAACAGTATATTTTCAGAAGCAGAAAGGATGCTGATTTCTGGATTTAATGGCAGAAAAATAATGAAAAGGGGAAGGAAAAAACCTCCTTCCTCTTCCTCATCATTCTGCTCACTGCACCCTAGGAGAAAACCTGCTCTGCGGCGAGCTGACAGGCAGCATCATTAGAACAAGCTTTTCAAAGGGAAAGAGTTAAGCGGATTCAGAGAGCGTGCTAGGGAGGGGAAGGGAGGGAAGTGACGCTGCCTCGCGCGGTGCCTGCCGCGATGCTGGAGGCAGGGCGGAATGGCGGCCACCGCGAGCTTGCTGCTGGCCGCCTTTGGCTGGGCAGGAAGGCTCAAGGCCAGCGCGGGCTGCGGCAGCCGCTCCGCTCCGCGCGTGCTCGGGCTCACGGAGACGGTAAGTGCCGCTCTGCGGAGCGGCAGGAGGACCGAATGGCACATGCAGGCAAGTGCAGTGCAGTAATCTCCCATCTGCACAATATCACTTTGAATCCCTTCCTTTACAGCTCAATAGGTGCATCTGCTGCCCCTCTGCTAATCCTCAACATTGTTTAAAAAGCAGATCAGCGAAGATCATGCTTCCTCTCTCTCCTCACAGACCACAGCCTAATACAAGAGCCTTAATTGCACAGGCAATATTCTCTCTTCTGCAAGGGCTACTCCCTCACTCTTTCCCATTTGCCTTTGTTTGGAAACCAGATCTTTGTCAGGCACCAACAGCACAGAATGTAGTTTCACAACACAAGCTTTAAAGCCAGTCAAAGTGACTATAACCTTTCTCTGGACCATGACGTTGCAGCTGGAAAACCCTGACTGCAAAAGGTAAAGTGGAAGGAAACCCTGAGCAACTGCAGTCTGAAAATCTGGACATGTTATCTGATTTTAAATGATGCAAAGAGCTGCATCAGCACTCTTTCTGGCTCGTCTTTGTCTCCCTGGCGTTAATGCACTGTGACATTTTCAGAAATCAGAAAGTTCAAGAGCTACAGAGAAAACCTGGGAGTGGTTACATGACTGTAGGCTGAGCAAAATTACTTATTTCCTGTAAGGAAGATATAGATGAACATATGTAGATGTAAACAAAACTGGCCCAGGATGACCTGATATGACATTGAATAAAGAGTGAAGCAGAAGTCTGGTAATCTGGGCAAATCTTGAGAGCTGAGATTGACCTCCTCTCATCTTTCTATCACCTATTTATTTCATTCATTTATGTCCACTGAATGGCTACTAGGCATCAGCTTCAAGCCGACACCAGCAGCCCCCCTCATAAGATGATGGACAAGTCACAGCAGTTACTACTTCCCATCAATTCCTTAAGCCATTTTAAAAGATGCAACCTGAAATAACCAGATCTTCCCAGGGAATCCTACAGCCAAATGAATGACCCAATAAGCTGGAAAGCAGTTCTTCTTGTGAAAAGCAAGAGCTCATGTTAGCCATAATCGCAAAAAATAAGACCACAAGATGCATTTTAGTCCTGATCCTGTTCTGAACCTTCTGGAGAAAAAGTGACCTTCCAGAGTCTTCCTGACTGTGGCATGAAGTCACGGTGCCTTTCAGGGGGAAGGACAAGACTGGAATTCTCAGTGTTGTTTAGCTTTGAATTTTTCTTCTTCCCTGGCAAAAGCAGCTCCTGCAAATATCTGTACAACACCATGCAATCAAGTTTGTCTCTCTCTATGTCTATACGCTACAGCAAGAGACACGCACATAATAACTATTGTCCTCCTCAGGGTCTGTCTGTCTTTCACAAATGTACACATACAGGAAAAGAGGGAGCAATGGAATCCTCTCTGTGTTCCTAGTTTCCAAGAATTATCGAAAAATGTGCCTGTGGTACCACGAAAAGTTACACGGTACAACACTTGCTCACGCTTTGCTGGCAGCAAAAGAGGAATGAAAAAAAAATGGGAAAAAGCACACGCTAAGGCTAAAAGGAATGTATTCTTGGTATTAATACTTTTCTAAGTCATCACCAGACCCTCAAGAGGACAACACACTTTGTAAGTGGCCAGTGGCCACTTGCTCCAGGTCTGGAAGCTCCTGAACACCCCTGCTGAACAGCAGCTGCTCTGCAGGGACTCCTTCCTGTGCCAGTGCCAGCTGGGCTTCTCCGAAGGTCCTGAGTGGAATGATCCTGCATGAGGACACAGGCAAGAGAGTTCAAGCCTCACCATAATACATATGTTCTGTTCATTTATGAAGCTCAGGCAGACAATGTGCAAGCCACGTAGATAGCAGGAAGCCCAATGTGCTTTGAGTTACTTCAGCATCTGTACAGAAACTGTTGGAAGCAGCAGTCCCATCCTTCTGGCTCTCTTTCATTTGAGCTCATGGGAGTCCCCAACAGTAATTCTGTGTCTGTTAGACTTGCTGATCAAGGACAGCCCAGCACGTGGTCCTCTTCTGACGGTTGCCATCATAGCAATTAAAAGGGAAAAAAAAGAGTATGGGACAAGTCATTTCACCAGTGCACAAATGCATATATTATTTGTCTCATTATGTAGATACAATGTGATTGTCAATTAGTGGTCCAATGGCATGATCGAACACAAAATACTTTAATTATGTACTTCATAGACAATCTTCAAAGGTCCTGTTTCAATCTCAAAATAATTAGCTGTGTGCACAGGCAACTTGAAGATCTCCAGAGGGCCTAGGTTACTTTTCTTTTTAAAGACACAGACGATTATTTGAGTTTCCTGATGTGCAAAGGGCTACTGGTGGCAGGATAACTCCATTTAATTCACTTGTGCCTGGAATTACAGGGGCCTGTGCGCACGGATATGGTTGGGTGCCTGGAGAACCTTGGAGCCTGGTCACCAGCTGCCTTTTGATGCACTGCCACTTCAGAGCAGTTCTCTCTTTCTGAGCATTAGTGTCATAAGAGAGTTTTTGACAGCGCAAGACTCTGTCTATAAAGGCACGATATGCACCACACAGGGGTGGGCACACACCTCTGCACAGACTACCTGAATCAAACCCAGGGAATGCAGAAGTGAAGCAGGACAGAAGAAGGTAAAGGTGAGAAAAGGCTGGGATTGAACTGGAGAGGCTGAGTCACATTCACCTCCCCTCTCGTGGGCAGCAGTGCCTCATTCACCGCTTGCAGAAACAGTCTTAAATTGCTACCTCCTGGTGAAAAACAAAGAAGGTGAAAAAGGCAAGGAAGATCCCATGCAACAAGTTTTCAGCAATTAAAAAAGCCTCCCAGGACCACTTATACACAGTCCCCTCCTAATGAGGGCACCCAAAGTCATAATCCAGTTCTTCAATTCTACAATTAACATCTATAACTACTAATACACAGTACAATGCCTTAACAAATGACACTACTCAGTTTATCAAAGATTTATATCTGCACTTCTGTGTGTAGCAGATGAACCGTAAATAAGCTTCATAGCAAAGAATCTATTTTCTCCCATTAGCAATACTAGATTTCCGTTTCGGTGGCTGTCTAAACTATGAGAGCACTTGTAACAGAGCCTAGTTAGAAGGTTAAGTTCTGACAACGCCACAGAGACATATGAACAAGAATTTCTTTCCTTGTTATTAACAGCCGTATCTTGAAGAGCCCCTCCTGCCAATGACTGCTGCCAGCATGATCGGAGAAGATGCACTTCAATGCACCTGCAGTTTTTTCTTTTTTTTTTTTTTTTATTTTAGCTTAAACATCCATTCTGGAATTGTTCAAAAAAAGTGCCAAAAGGAATTGGGAACATTAACTGAAAAGGTAGAAATGGCAAGTATAAATGCTGCCAGAGGATAGTTAGTGTTACACAACCAGAATGCCAGGTGACATCTCTCTCAAGAAGCAGTCAACTTTTACACCAACTCCTCAATAACTCAATTGTCCCTGTCAATGTCAAGGCAGGGCTCAGTCCCTTCACATCCTTTGTCATATACGTTTACCTCCTCCTACATCACAGCAGCACTGCTGGCCTTAGGAAAGAGATCTCTTCATGGAAATGAGGCCTGACAGGAAAACAAGGCAAAGATTTTGAATACAAAGAGGCATCTTTTGTAATTAAGGATTTTGGTTGTCTTTCCTGTAGGTATTTACAGGAGGCTTGTTTGTTTACTAAATGCTTACTAAGCTTCATGGAATCATTTCAAAAATTGTTACTTCCATAAATTTAAACACAATTTTGATGCACTGCTACTACTGCTTTCTACTACTGAAAAACATGTATTATCTCTAAATATTATCATCCAGGGAACAGAAGGATGAAACACGTAATTCAGGAACACGTGAGATGGTGAAGGGCAGACAATGAAAGCTTCTCCATGCATCTCTGCTTGTTGCTAACAAGATTAGCTAGCGATTCTCAGGAAATGTCAGTGAACTTCATTGACAGCAGGTGCCCAATTCCATGATGGATGGGTACTTCAGCACATAAGACATGTAAGTAAAGCAGAGCAAAAAAAAAAAAAAAAAAAGTTTTGTAATCCAAGACCCTAGGCTGGGATGTGGTTTCAAATACAGTTTACACTTGTAGAAGCTCACACCAATGCTACAAGGAGCAGTTCCACCTCCTTGTGTCACTTGCAATTGACAAGTACTCTTGTCCCCGCAGTAAACAAGGCAAAAACATACAGGTGAAAGTCAACTCAAGACCAAAGAGTTCAGTGATCTCAGATGCGTACCAAGCCTGACGCACAGAAGTATCACACTCCTCTGCCCCACATGCCACTCTCTGACACGGGGACACCATTATTTCCTTTATCCGAAGCAGGATTTTTAGTACTAGGACAACAGGTTGGTACAATCTGAAGAGCAGCAAATATAGTATATATTATAGTTATATAAACATACAACAGCCTGGGAACATCTTGTTCCTTGCTGTGACAGCGTGTTCTCATGTTTATCCTTTACCTGCATTCCTCTACCACATTAGAAGCCCTCCCTTGTCCTACTCACCAGCAAACAAATCCTCTCCAAATAGCACAGCCAGACTGTCCAGCTGTGGACTGAATGATGGCCCAGGCTCCAATAACCCACCTATGTGTGTTGCTGATACCAACCCCAGTAAAAGAAATGAGCTCAACTCAATAAGCCAAAAGGACTCTAAAAAATGCCTAACCTGGTCTTGATTAAACACGTGTTAATAAGAAGCAAATCGAGATCAGCAACCAAACTTATGAGCTAGATCAGTACAAATAATCGCCCTTTGTCAGCAACTGAGAACAGTGACGGTGCCATCACATTGCTTGACAAGTTGATAACTCATCTCCTGAGTGGAAGGAAACTATGCCAAAGATTTTATCCAACTGAGAAAGCTAAGGGGCTAAAAGCTACATACACTCCTTTCACTTACAGGATGGGAAATCCACTTCTAGTTCCTACAGCTCAGTCTACAGACTAATTTTAAACTTATTTTGAAGTAAAAATATGCCAAGAAAATACACTTCAGTCTACAGTGCAGAAAGACATCATCAATTAATAAATGGATCCTTTTACTAGAGACAGTCAAGCTCTAATCTTTTGTAAAGGATACAGAGTACATCCCCCCCTTAAAAAAAAGATTATGCAAATCAAACAAAAATATCAGATTATGAAAGCAAAAACAACTCAGCTGCGTTCAGGCTGATTTCAAGCTCCTCAGTTTTGAGCTGCTCAGAGAGTTCCTATCTCAGCCAACTCACAAAGACCACTCTAAAGATCTTTTACCTCTAAGAAAAATTGCATGATTTTCACTACGTCTGTATATGGCAATATGGTCAAAATTTGTTCCGAGTTACACCGGTTTAAAGCAAGAATAATGCCAAGCACTCCAGTTAGGTTTCCATTAGCTTGAAGAAGCACACTGAACCTATTCAAAGACTGTAGGTATTTCCCCCCAGTGATTTTCATAGCAAATTTGTTCAATTTATAACACTACGAATTATGTACATGACAAGGATTTTTTTCTCCTTATAGCATTACCAACAATCATTTTGGGGAAAAATTACTGCAAGAGTTACAGAAAGGGGTTTCCGACCTTACTGAAGGTTCTCTGTCTCCTGTGCATCTAAGTCATCTGTCTCTTCAGTTTTAGGTATGTTTAAAGTAGACCAGCTGCACATACTGGTTTCTTATTGCAGTTGTTCTTGAACTGGCTTCTCAGTATCTTCTCAATACCCCCAAGAATATTATTAAACTCATAGTTTTTGGTCCAAGTGCTCACAAAACAAAAACCAATTAAAAAACCCTATGTTGTTATTATAATGTCTGATAAAATAAATTGACCCAGACATAAGGTCCTTTTCATTCCACAACACACAACGGCACTAGAATTCTCCACTGAAAGATGCACTTTTCTTTTAGCAAGGTCATTTAATCCTAATGTCAACTCAAAAAACAAGATCTCCAACTCTTGACCACCTAACAATATAGCAGTGCAAAACATCTAGGTCGCATAATCCTGTCTTACTCAATTTGGATATAGCTGTTCTTGTAAGGATATAAATTCATTAGATAGACAGATTGTAAACAAGCATATACACACAGAAGAATATATATGCAGACAGATTCTGCCTGCTCACTCTGCGTATATGTGACTTCTTGACCCAGAAACCAAAGGTTTCACCACCTAGTCACTGGGTTAGAATCAGACACCATAAATAACTCACTCAAGGAATTTAGCCTCTCATCTGCCTTAGAGAATTTTACACAGCATTTCAAAGGAGATTATGTTTTCCTCCAATTTATTCATTATTCAAAGCTATTCCTAATTTTATATATACATATATATACATATATATATATATAAAACAGGCTGCAATCATCTTTCTTACAATAAGCCAACATACCACAGTCCCACTGGATTCCTGGGACATCCCCTGAAGTACAAAAGCATCAAGTGCTGAGGACATTGACACTTAGTTCTGAATTATTTCTGAGAGGTTTTGCCACTCGATAGAGATCAAAAATTTGAATCAAATGCTGCATTCAGAAAATGCAAAATGCAGACAATGCTGTTCAGTTGTGATTAGTCTCACTAATTAAACTGCAGCAATTGCTCACTTTCTCCAAGCAAGTAAGGGCAGCTTTCAAAACCACAACAGCTTAAAGCAAATGGCTTGGCTTCGGACCTCTCACAGAAAGGCAAAACTTTTGTCAAGAGGTTGAAAATAGTATCACACTAGGGATTTAAAAATACATTCAATCTTTTCTTCTCTCAGGCATAGCACTGAGAAATCAACTATAAAAACCATCAAGCTAGATGCCAACTGAATAAAGAATATAGATAAAATTTTCTTCTTGCAACTCCTAAACAAAATCACTTTGCACACTTGGGCAGTTTCACCTGCCAAGATATCTTCGTATCTGTGATACATCCATTAAATCACCTCTGTGTCAGGGTTCCACGTGAGCCCTGATCCAAGTGCAGCAACAAGCAGATTTTTATCATGTTAAAACACCTAAGGTGGACTACTGAATGTGCTGATTTGTAACTTTGCCATCGCTACAATCCGAGACACAGCAATGAATTGTGCATGCCCAGTGCTCCTGCTCAGACTACTGTCTAGCACATTTAATTACCTGTGCATGCTTTGCAAAAAAGGACTGGGAAAAGCTGATCAGCCCACTATTTCCCATCCCATAGAAACACACCACCATCAATAATTCTGAACAAATAAAACAGGAATATTAACTAAATGTACTGTAGTCTAAGATCCATTTTGTTCATGATGACAAAAAAGAAAGATGGAAGCAGGCATGACTATGCTAGCTCAAAGGCTAAGATGCCATTTAACTGAAGGTATATGGATGCGTTTCTTTAGCAAATACAGTATTTCCTTCTATTTGCTGTAGAAAATTCCTGAAACCTGCAAGTGCTGACGTTTATTCAATCCAACTTATATTTTGTTATGAAAAACAAACCACGCTTCTCTGCCATATGCTCAAGGAGCACAGGGAATCCTACACTGCCAACATTAGGCGTTCATCCGTCGCTGCAGTAAGTTCGAGATGCCACAGGATGCATTCCCATCTGCTTTCCAATCAACTCACGTGACTAACAACTTCCCTGATTCTTCTGTCCTGTACAAGGCAAGAGTACAAGTCATATCAAACCAAATCAGTTGGGTATCAATCCCCTGTAAGAGCACCAGGCAAGCAAATCAAACCTGCCTGACTGTTTCTGCCCACAAAGAACGCAGAGCAGCAGTGGCATGAGGACTGACAGGAGATGTCTGGGTTATCTGATGGGAATTGCCGCATTCCCCACACTCCTCATCAGGAACAACATTCCCGAGGACGAGCCTCAAGGGAGTGACGCTGAGGACAACAGATCCCTGTAGGCCCCACTAACCTTGAGACTAGACTGCAACATTACGGCTTCTCTGAGGAAAGGACATTCCACTTTGGGAATAGGCCAGTTAATCAACTGTGATTAAGAGAGTAGCAATCGTTTTCCCAATTCCCCCTGTATTGACAAGGGAAGCTACAAAGCCATGTAAAGCACAGGGATCTTGGCCCTGTAAACTACTGGGGCTCAGATCATGCTTTCCTTCTCTGTGCAGACTGAAGATCTCCAGGTATTCAGAAGACGCTGATCTGCTACGTGGTCAGTTAGAAAAAGTAGCTTGCACTGAAAAGAAACAGCTTCAGTTCCAAATCTCACTTCTTTCCTACACATGCACAAACTGCATACATGCACACACACACATACATACACACACAAATATGTATAGAAATTGCTCTATTTCTCTTTACTGACATATCACAAGACAGATCCAAACTTTGCTGGATTAAAGCCCAAATGACTTTTTTTAAAATGCAAGATAAAATAACAAACATAGGACAGTCTGTACGATTCAAAGGAGCTCTTCAAAATACAAATTCTGTATGCTTTGCTAAATGTAATTAAAAATAAAATAAATGCATGTTTTGCTTTTTCTTTACAGTAATTAGTACACTGGAGGCTTAAGGACCTTTATTAACACTGCGGGAATTTGTGCTCGTGGTAGTATTGTTGTTCTCTTTTCCCTTCCAAAAAATATTCACAAATCAGAGGAGAAACTCTTTGAAGTATGCGGCAGGGACTTCTGCCCACTCCTTGTGCAGAACTCTTCTAACACGATCTGACCGAGATGCAGTTTTCCCCCTCCAGCCCTCAGAACATGAATCTTACATCAGTCCGAGGTAGGGGAGCTCAGAGCCGGCACCTTGGCGTCACTGCAGGAAGAGATGAGAAGATTTGCTCTCTCTAGGGCTTTTTGGCAATTCCGATCATCGTAGCAGCCTCCCTACATCACAGCTCTCCGAAAGCAGAGTCTGGGTCTGACGTCACCTGGCTCTAACACCTCATAAGCCTTTTCTTGACACAAGCTACATACCCACGATAAATTCAACTAGCAGTGGAAAGGTGGGGAGGGGATGAAACAATCCACCAAAAGTTCTCAATCTAGCTTTCACGGTGAAAAAAATCTGGTTCAAAGACAAAAACTTTTATGACCTGAGTGGTGCTTTATGTTAGTCACTGAAGCTGAACTGTGGGAGCAGAAGAGAATTATTTTGGCAACCAAACAGACACAGGGACTCACCTTTATGGAACAGTGCTAAGCAACTCGCATGCAGATTTTGAAGTTTATGAGTGACAGACATTTTGAGCAAGAATACTTAATAAAACATGAGTAAAAATAAACACATGAGGTAAGAGCAGGAAGAAATCAACTGTCTTCCCAAGTTACCTGAGCAGCTCTTCTGTCTCCTGAAGGACAGAACAATTTGTCTCCCACAGGAACATTTGAAATCTTGGATTACTGTCTCCTGATCGGCAATTATTACTTGCAATCCCAAATTATTTTTTGCTTGTCCTTGGGGCTATTCGGCAATGAAGTATGAAGCAGGAAGACAGAATCCCAGGTCTCATGAGCCAGGTTGGTGCTTCAGGGCTTAGGGCAGCAGAAACGAGTTTTGACAAGTAAGCCATGCAAACATTACATGCCAGTGGTTGAGCCAGTATCTCTGTGCTGCTCTCCTCTTGTGGCTCTTACAGCAACTGATACACTGTGACATCTTTCATACCCCCAGTTCCACTAGTCTCATTTCAATCATGCTCGAAAACAAACAGAATTAACACTCAATTCACATGCTTTCACAAAATAAATACCAACAGCTTACAGCAGCTAAATACCATTCTAGCAGCATTCCCAGGTACCCACCGAACTAGGTATCGCAGAGCTCTCTGTTCACACAGACTAAGCTCTCGCCAGCTCGTGCTCGTACCTTTGCAGATACTAGATGTAGGTAAAATGATGCAGAACGTAAATTGTTCACAAAGGTGCTTGGTTTCAAGCAGCTAGGGCTGGGAACATCAAATGTGTGCAGCACCTAACACAACACAGCCCTATTTTCTCCCTACAGACTTTTAGGCATCGCTGCATCAACACAACAGCTAACTGGAAACAGAGGTATGAGAGAATTAGCCTACAATAACGGGATTATTATTTTTTTGCTATATTTAACCTCCAAGTTTGAGTAAATTCCTGATAAATTAACGGTTTCCAGAGGACCTCACCTCTCACTCAACACATGTGCTTTTCCAGCTGATGCTCAGAACATATAGCTTGGCCAGAAAGTTGTTATGAATAAAAACCTGAAACAAGTGTTCAAAGCTATGTATCAAGAGTGGAGGACACATCACCCCTTCCATTTCCACAAAAAAGGGTCCATGAAGGAGGTTGTAAAACATGAAAATCCTGCCCCTTTCTGCCCTTCTCCTGGTCCTGGCCTTTACACTCAGGCATGGCAAAGCAGCTGTACTTCTCACAACTTGACGCAGCGCTGAACACTGTGAAACTGCTTGAAACAAACAGGTACCTGCCCCTTTTGGAAATCCAGCATCACAGCTCAGCTGACTGCATTAATTCCCTGCCCTTCAGAGGGGAAGTTAAAAGCCACTGCCATTACTTTGCTCTGTAATAGAGGGCAGATAATCTGCCACAGCCAGGAGTCACGTAGGCTGCCTCCCTCCCTCCCTGTGTTAGCGATGGACACTTAACTCCACTGCACTCAAAACAGGAAACAGTCTGATTCTACGGCCTTCTACTTGAACCAGCCACACAGCAACAACGCCACATCTCCCACCACCAGGTAGAGATAGAGGGAAGCCAGACCACAGAATGAAGTATACACAGTGCATGTTATTCCTTATGATTATATTTACACTTTATTTGCTTTCTAGTTTTTACTAGTGGGAAGCAGGAAAATGCTCATCCAAGAAGAATGAGCCATGCTGCTGTTTGAGGTTGTGGGCATTGCCACTTGAGCCTGCCATAAGCATACCAACCGCAGGGAAGAGAGGCTTACAGCACCTCCTTTCCCAGGCCAGCCCCAAGGAAGAGTCTCTGTACTATGCCAGGTTTCCATTCGCAGCTCTCACACAAACGAGTTGAGGCAAGCAGACAAGGTAAAAGCCTCCCCCTACTCACTTCCCTGCACACAAGACTGCAAGAAAAACTTCTGCCCAGAGAATCCCACCTGCAGGAGCTTTTTGGTTATTTACATGATAGAGAAGTGAGGATGGCTCAGAAAAGGGTAAAACATTACGTATGTAGACAAGAAATGTTTTAAGCTCAGTGGTAAATTCTTCCTACGGCAGTAGTTTACCTTGGCACCCTGCAGGAGAGGAGGGAAGTTTCACCAAGAACAAAGACGTGACAGGTACTGCACAAAGCGAGAAAGAAGATGGATGGGGACTGATGATTTTGAGTTACATTAACCCCCTTCTGCTTCAAGGATCTTTATTTTAAACTGCTGAGGCATATTAGAAAGCTCCAGCTTGGTTTCCTATTACATTCTCCCTGTGTCATTGTGCCTAATAATACAGAAGGCTTCAGAAATGTTTTTGCTTTCATTATTTCCTCCTCCTGGATGCCTACTTGTTTAATAACTTTACCATTTTACAGTTATTTGTATTCAAAATAATCTGTAAATCAAATTCAAATGTAACAGCACAAAGTGAGGGCTGAGAGAAATAATTTAGAACAGTCTGGAGTAATAACTCAGTTTAACGTGACAGAGTTCAGCAAGAGAAAACATAGGCTACGTATCAAGAACCATTTGCTAACAGCAAGATCTACCAGCATGAAAAGCGACTTCCCCCCTAGAAATGGTGCCATCCTCCTCACTCGCTTTTGAAAGAGGGCAGATGATGACAGTGCAGAATATAACATCAGGAGCCATCTCTGAAGGAAGAAGATAGCTCAGCAGACTTGCACGTCTGTCCTTCTGCAGTGATTCACAAGGTAAAAGGAGAAAAGCTTTTAAGGAACCCACTGTATCCCACCTTGACTACTCAGAGAGCAACACACAAGCCCAGCCTGAAATGTGCTCAAGGCTCTGAGCTCGCCGCTGCTCCTGCAAAACTGGGTACCAAACCTGCCGCTACCAGCGAACCAGTGCCCGACGCCCTCACGTGAGCCTCTATTTTCAGTTTGCTAACCATGTTGCTCTGGTCTGATCTTAGGGCTCAAGCTGGGAACCTATGTGCGCCAGGAACGCATTTTCAAATCGACTGAAATTGCAGATGTTTAATTATATGTTCACATTAAGCTTGTTTCTAACTTCTATGCTGAACAGAGACAAACTTCATGTGCTTGCCAATAGGGACTTTTTCTATAAGCTTACAGAATAGGCAACATAATTTGCATTATGTATGTATAATATATATATTGTGTGTGTGTGTATATAAAAATATATATAATTGAAATACAATTTATTTGCAGTAGCCATCCTATCCTGTGCTTTTTCAAATTCTGAAGGAACATGACTACCAAAAATACTCTTTTATTAAGTGCTATGGAGGTTCACATCTACAATGAATAAAAATGTGACAGTCTCACAGAGGAAAAAATATCAGAATGCAAATGAGCACATAACTGCCTATTTGAATTCATCAACAAGTTTTAATTGATTTTGTAATAGCTGTATGGATTATCATCGTCATTTTTGTAGATGAGGAGACAGAAAGATTAGATGACTTGTACAAGACCCTACAGAAAAGCTAGCAGCAGGGCTTCACGGGGGGCTAGGCGCATGTCTAATTTATTCCCATTTGAGTTTTTATTACACTCAGGAGCATAGTATTTCTGTTCTTTACTGTACTCTGATCAATAAATCCTCCTGTTTTTCCTGTCAGAAGGGGTTTGTGATTTTCACCACCACAGAAGTCAAGAAATGAAGACACAGAGGTATATGCTGAGTTGGCCAAACCAAATTACTCAGGGGAGCTTGTGCCTGGGGCAAGAGCGGAGCCGAGACCTACAGGAGCTCAGGCCCTTCTCAGCTTTTACCTCGAGTTCTTCCTTCCCAACAGGAGGCCTGGCCTTCCCTTTCTCTCTTTTTCGTAATGGGTCTAACACTGTTATGAGATTTCATTTGTGGTTTTCTCACTATACTTTTCACTAAAAAGGCTCTAATATGTAATACAAGCATGAAATCAAACCTACCTCCAAGAAACATGTGCAAATGGTGCAATTCATGAGGCTACACAACCAGGAAGAGGCCCAAGGGGATGCTGCAACCTAAAACAACTCTAAGAGTTGTGAGTGGAAGAAACCAGCCCGCACTGGGATTTTCTCCTTTGCTCCTGTAGCTCACGGATGATTTTCTTTTGGTAGCAGCCATGCCTTGCAGTCACCGAATTGCTGTGTAATTGAAGCAGCAGGGATAGGTAAGAGATAACTCCTCACGAACTGTTCCCAGTGGTTTATGTAAATCCGTCATTTCACACAGATACCTTCTACAGTTCAAGGACAAATGAAATTTGGACTACTAATTTTTGCATGACCCACACATCATTAAATTGCAAAGTGTTGCATGTATCAAAATCCTTGATTGAGCTGACTTTGGTTCCTACAGCTTCTCTTTAATTCTCTTCTAAAGTATGCACGGAAAACTCAAGACACAAACAGATCTAGGGAAATCCCTGCTCATGGCACCACGGCAGTCACCAGGCCTTCCCAGCCTATGAGGACTAAAATGCAGTGCAAGAAAAATTGCTACAAAATATTAAAACTTGTTTTTTTCAAAATCCTTTTACTCCAGCAAACATCTCACAGTAAATCTGTTTGATGTCTTTATGTTGCAGTATATATCCTACCACATGACCTGGATTTAGGGAACTGCCTATAGCTTCACACAGCACCCACAGTAATCAACCTTAAGTAACTTCATGCTGCAATGGTGGCAGAGAAACAGCATTAAGATGTGGCCGGAGGTGAGCTTTCCTAACTGCTGATCAAGGGATGAAGGCAGGCCTGCAGTTTGCTTCCAGGAATACCCACGGAGACTGCAATACATCACATCCACACCCATCGTGCAGATGGATGGATCCCAAAGAACAGTATCAACACTTTATACCGGTTTAATCTCCCTGCAGAACAGACGCTTTAACTAAGCATTTTCCTTCCTTTCTTTTTATCTGTGGTCACGTGCCCCCAAAATAATAACTTTCTTTTAATCACCAGCACCAACTTTCAAGAAGTACATAGTATGTCTCTGATTAGCAGCTCAGCTGCTCTCGTGCTGGGACCCTCCGGTGTCGGTTAGTTACCTGCTCCAATTCACACTGCGGATGAGGGTAAGATACTCCGCTTGGTCCTGCTATGGTGCCTGCTGGGCTGAAGCTCTCTTGTAACATTAGGATTCTATTTGTAACGCTATATTTTATTATACATTTCCAAACCACAAAACAATTTAACTATAAAACTGTCACGACACAAAAGCTATATTTTAAATTTCCTCCTGCTACAATAGCACATTACATGACCAAAATGGAAAAACTATTATGATTAAATTACTTTTTGCCATTTACTTGCTGCTAGTTGATTATTTATCATTTGCCCCTCGATTTAGACAATGAAAGTAAGTGGCCACATTCATGTTTATCTTGCATTAAATCTTAAGCGTTATGTCAGACAGAGTTTTACAGAAATACTTAGACTAAAATCTTCCAAATTTCTCCACACACATAAAAATAATATGCCCTGTAGATTTCCATGGATTTATTAAAATTCTTGCTATAAAAGATCAGCCCAATCTTGCATCTAGTTGCTTGATGGATAGTCTAGTTGGTAACAAATTGGAATAGGGTTTTAAAGGCCTGGGTCTAAAGCCTCGTTTGGCTTCTCTGATACTCCATCCAAACAGGCAATTTTGGGGTGCCTCAGTTCCCTACTTACACAGGAGGGCAATGTTGCTTTTCTTACTTATCCTACCTATTCTCACTATGTTCGCTACAACGTTTTTGGGACAACATCCATCTCTCTGCAGTATTTTACATAAAACGGTCCTAGCTGGGCATCTCTGGGATTTATGTCCTGGACAAGTCTTAGCAGTGAGAACAAAGCTTTTTCATGCAATAAGGTTGGTAGTGCCCTCAAAATTCTTACATGACCAGCTCTTCTCAAAAATATATTCTAAAACTGTAATTTTCTAAAATTTATATAACCCTCCCCAAACTCTCATAAAATCCTTATCAAACAGTAATCAACTTAAGAGCTATTTAAACACCACTTCCTTTCTCATGTACATTAATCACTACGCCACTTTTTAACAGTCCTGTCTCTGTCCCATTTCCCTTGCTAACGTAATACTGCAAATCTCAAGATTTAAAGTAAAACACACGATTTTCTACGTTTTTTGATAACCCTTCCATGTTCTGAATTTTCCAAGCCTGAAACTTACTCCCAAAAAAAGAGAGCTCTGAAAGCTGTACTTGTGACTGCAGGCAGACTAAAGGCTTGTGTTAATTGTTGCCATAGAACACAGTATCCATCCTATGTTACCTTGGTACTTACAAGTTCAAATGCTGCTCAAAGCCATGTTGGGTCAAGTGCTCTGCAAGAAGAATTCTAATTCATTTTAATTCAAAAATAAGCAGCTGCTTTTGTTTGCATCTGAAACACCAAACTCTCTAAATACACAAACACAGGACTGCCTGGTCATTAGGCCACCCCCCACGCAGTTCCTGCGAGCCAGGTCATAAGAGCCTTTCAGAAATTAATGAAGCTCCCTGGCCACCAATTAGGTTTTTTTGCTCTCACTGAAGAAAGAACACTCACCTTTTTGAAGGCAAATAAAAATGAAAAGCACAAACCCACCTTTTCGCATGAAAATCCAGGACTTAAAAGTGTTTTCTCTGGATTGGCTGAAGCCACCAAAAACCAAGATTTAGAATGATAAACGTCAATTCAAGTACAGATATAATGAAAAATGATAGTAAGGTGCGTGCAGGCCAGAAAAGATAAAAACGGCAAAGTGTGATGCAGACAGAGAAACATTCAGAAAGGTAACCAAGAAAAATAAACTCAAATGAAGGATTACTCTTGTTTGTAAAGAATCTATTGCAGCGAGAAATTGAACCAGGGACCCATGAATCCAAAAGCAGCGAAGGAACCTATTGAACTACAAAAAATGCACCTTTTTTTTCTGGTAATGGACTTATCTGAAACCTGTAACAAAAGCTACATATATGAACAGATTCTTTTTCAAAGCTTACCAATTTCTTATCTAAGTATTGTCTAGACCAGATAATGCCTTTTTTTTTTCTTTTTTTAAAAAAATACACTGATACTAGAGACACTAAAAACCACAATCTCATTCTATCAGGCATTTCTCTGCTGTTGCTTTTCCCCTGAGACAGCTGCAACCCCAGGCAACAGGTAAGAGGCAGGGTACGGCCTCTAAAACAGTCACTGTCCTCTAAGTCATAAGCCGAGGCTGATCTGCAAGGATGCAACTTGGCTGCAGCCAATTCTTTGCTCTGGAATTCTGTCAGGTCACACTGCTTCTCCTTTCTTCTTCTCCCCCTTACTACCTTTTTCTATTTACTCAATGAAAAACCTACCTGTAAAGTGGTAAATTTATCAGGCTTTAGAAGGTGTTCAGACTTATTTCAGTAAAGCTCTTAAGCATAGTCCTCATGTCAAGCATATACTTAACTACTCTGTTGAATGAAGGTCTCAAAAGCTACAGAAAATAACATATACAGAATTAGACTGTATCTTTAACATATAGCTCCAACACAAGAAAAGTGTGTAGGCACCTCACTTCCCCAAAATGGAGAAAGCAAGCATATACAGTAAAAGGGCTTCATATGCACTTTTTACTCCTGACCTGTTTCAAATCAGAAGCACTGTGGGTATAGTATGTTGCCTAAGTATGCAAAATCATGATACCACAAACAACTCCTTTCTAATTACTATACATGTGCGCGACTGCAGAAACAGACCTGTCCCTGAGAAAAATAATTTTCTAACATATTAACAGAAGGGAAAGGCATTTATCTTCCTTCAGGACTGCAATTCTGGTATTTTCTGAGTAAGTCAAGCCTATCTAGGAAAAAAAATAGCACTGCTATTTAAAAATAAAGTTTTGCACCTACGCAGACCTCTACTTCTTGGCAGAGAGCACATATGAAAATTTCAGCTTGAAAGGTATTGTTCCGAGGAAGTTGTAAATGACTGAGCATAACAAGGTTTCGGGATGAAAATGCCATCTCAGTCTTAAATATAGCACTGCTACAGCAGCACTAGAATGAAATGATAAAGTGGCAGGTAGTTAAGGGCAGATGGAGGATTGAGTCAGGTAGAAATGACACACCTGAACAGTCATTTCTTTGCTATTCAAAGGTGGCGGTAGCGGGGAGGGTACCAAAATCTTTTTTTTTTTCTCCCATGTGACAGAATTTTCTCTCCATATCTTCAGTTTCAAAAGGGAAATGTCAATCTTGGGAGCGCTAACGCAGCCTTCAGTTTACACCAATCAAGAACGGTGCCAAGCACTCATAGGGGAGGCCTGTCAGAGTGCAGCTGAGGAGATAAAACCCACTCCCTTTCCTTGCAGGCAGACGTACCACCACAGCAGTGGTTTGGATTCGGGAAGCACTAGCCTGACAGCATTAACAGAGCATAATCCGGCACGATGCAGACACTGTCATTAGCACTATTAGACATGCTACATGCACTAATAAGGCAGGGTTGCTTTCTCCACAGTAAAGCTGCTTTTGCTCACCACAGAGCTGAGACATTTCAGCTGATGTCAAATTTTTGCTTCCTCATATGTAAAAATAAAATCTTTCACAACGCTTTTAGTAAATACGTTACGTTTGGTATGCTGGAGTGCATTTGTGTTTCATTTTACATTAAGATATTAGCACTTGGGAAGCGCTGGAAAGCAGCAAAGAAGGTAATGGAAAGCAGAAACCATACAGCAGGGAAATGGTGATTGCTCCTAACACAGGCCATCCATAGTCAAATAACACTTTCCCAGAAGGCCTTAGAAAGAATTTCCTCATTGGGAAAGGACCCAAATGTACTTCATGACTTCATGTAGCTCTACAGCTTTGAATGCAAGAGAGGAGACTATGAGGTTGCAGACTCTTCTGCAACTTAATATAAATTTGGAGAAGGAGTTCCTTTGCTGCAAGTAATACTTGTCTTTTTCAGAAAAAGAAGAGAGAAATAAATGTCAGAGGAGAAGTTGCTGAGAAAACTGTACAGCTTTTAGAAGGTATCTACAAGGAAAGAAAAGCAGCCAGCACATTCCAGTGTAAGCAAAGCAGCAGAAAAACCTTGTCTAAGATGTTTAATAGACTTCATAACAGACATCTCGATCTTTCTACTTTTAGCAATCTTAAGACATAAGTTTTCCTCAAAATAATTTAGAACAACTTCAGCTTTTAAGGAAAAGATTTACTTTCAGTAAAGTTAATAAGTTAATGTTATAAATCAACAACCTCACAAACAGTAAAGAAATAAGAGCGAATAATACAGACAACATTCACTTGCCTCAGAATCACTTAAGGAAGAATAGTAAATAAGAACATAGAAGAGTTTGCCAGTAGAACGGCTGCAGACAAGAAAGAACAAGCAAGGTACTGTTGAAGCTGAAACTTGATATATTTTGAAAAACAAAAAAGATTAGACAGCATGGTTGACCAAAATATCAGAGAAATTTTCAGTTACCAGAAGATCCCTTCCAATGTCATGTTTGAAGGCCTGATAATGTAATGATTATCAGGACCTGTCAAAATTTTGTAAGTTGAAAACATAGTTTGCTCCTTACTGTTAGATGACTATACTTAAAAATCGCCGAGGAATCTCTGTGATAAGCTGAAAAAAAGGGGCAAGCACCAGTACTGGGCAGCACCAGGCTGGGCACTGTGGCAAATCAGGGATAAACTGTCGCTATCCACACCTTCCAACCCTGTGCAAAGGGAAACCTCTATATAAAGACTATTGGCTCTACCATTGTGATAAAATGCAATAATTTGATGCCAAAGTCACTAAAATCTCCTAAAACCCGAGTCACAGCCTCACTACAAAGCACAGTTGCTGCAATTCACCACTACTTTTATCTATTTTGTATTCAACTTGCTTGATGCAAATCTCATGGAATAGGAAAGAAACCACGAAGGCTGTTATATTTGCCTGATTATAGTATGCTTTTTTTTTTCCTCTTGTGTTTTACTCTTGAAAAAGAAAGAAAGCTTAAAGCTATAGAGAAAGAAAATGTAGTCCATCACTTTTATGAGACGGTTACTGTAAAATCCAGCTTCCCAAACTATGGATTTAAAAGGTCAAAATTAGAACTGCACTTATTTCACAATAATTAACTCAGAGAAAAGATCAAAACTCCACTGCACCATTAGCAGATTTAGGGCAACATAGACACGTACGAGTGTGAAAAACCCAACTAAGCTGCTTTTACAACACAATACTTGTTCAGCTATTAAAAAATATTGCTGCTCAGTCTTCTGCACACAGACAGACAGAAAGTAACAGGAAAGGACCATTCTGAATGAAATGAACTGGAAGAATAAAACACAATTATCTCAGGGCTTGCTTCTGTGCAGCTCTACTCTGTCCCCACATATCCATACATGCAACCCAAACACCACCTGACTCTCTAAAAAGCTCCACTGAAATCGCAAGGGAAGTACTTCAACATGGATGTGAAAGACAGTACTGAGCTCTTGGTTGTACTGATCTGGACTACCAGACCCAAACTGTGGCTTTTATTTCACTGTTCCAATACCTTTACTTCAAAGATGAATTAAGTGCAGAAATAGAGAGCTGGATGACATTAAATGTTTTCTACTGTCAAAAGCTGACCCTTGAAAAATAACGCATCCAAATAACCTCTTTCGAATATCTGCTTCACACAGTCAGTTTTAGCTCCTCAACCTGAGTAACTCATCACAAATAGTTTTCTTTCAGATTTGTTTTCAGTTGTGTAGTACAACTCTTGGCCAAGTAATTTCTAGTAACTGAGAACATGAAGTATTGAATGGCAGATTACACTTTTACATGCCTTTCAGCTGAATGCAACTATGACTCAGACCCTGGAAATCCGTCAAACAGGGGAAAGCTCAACTGGAAAATAAATGGTGGAAATGAATGGTTTGTCCTGCTGCTTCCCAAAGCTAAAGAAATGTAATTAATCATATAGTGATGGCTAATATAAGTGAACTTGTCATCTTAAGTGAGCATGCTAAGGTTTCACAAATGACTTTATACTCCCATGACAAGGCATGTTGATATGAGGAACCCTTACTGTGGCAACGACTGAGTTGGATTCACCAAGCAAAAAAGTTGTCTGCAATTAGCGAGTTATTCTAATAGTGACAGTAATTAATTCCTGCTTCTAAATGAGGTGTGTATACATGCATATATACATATATATTTATATACATACACACACAAACACACACACACCCCTTTATTTTTCAGACTTACCAGCATTACTTTATAAACCTGTAATTCTCTACTGCATTAAAGCTAGGAAGTCTATTCCTGGAAAGGTACAGGCCATTACTTCCTTTTCCATTAGGACAAAATGAAACCAAACTGTGCTCATGTGAGCACAGTGTGGAATAAAAGTATAAAATTAAGTCAGAAAACACAACACCTCCTGCTCTTTATAGCTGGTGAAGTTCCTGATGCAGCTCTTTTATACTTATTATCTTTCAAATTGAATCTTCTACAAAGTGTTTTTTGCTGTTTTGTTTTGTTTTTTTTGAAATGAAGGCTGCATTTTTTAATTAGGCCTGTCTTTTTATGAGGCCTGTGAACACCAGGGCAACACAACTCTCCCCACTGAGCCCCAGAAATGAGCACAGAAAGTTACCTTTCTTTCTTTGTAATTTAATAAGCTCGTTAAGGTATACGAATAGGCAGAGAATCTATACATGCTACATGATTGTGGCTGCAGCAGTTGACATCTTGACTAATGCTGCAAAGGCAGTGTTCGGCAGATTTAATCACGATGCTAGACTCCAGGGGCAACAGAGGTGCGAGTAAAAGTAGTGGTGCCCATAGTTCATTCCATCAGTTAGCCATGAGCAGCCGATAGAGATGAGCACAACTCTTTCTTGACCCTCGAGAAGGTTTTCATATATCATGAAATCCTGCTGTGCCACTGTTGCACAGGGGACAGTTCCAGGGGAAACAGTAACATGAGCCATTCATAAATTAAACTTTTTCTCCCTGATGTGTCTAGTCCCCATTTACCTGGCTAGTCTGTTACCTTGCTCTGTAGCAATATGAATTACTGAGATGCTACCCCACAGTTTCTATTTAACTCGACTTAAGCCTCACGTGGCAAGAGGCACTATCACAGAAACGAAGCTGTGACCATTGAGCAGGTCTCCAGCATCAGCCTGCAATAGCGGGAATACGATGTTGATCTGCCAGAAGTGAATTTCTATTTTCAAATAACTTACAGCTTATTACTGAACATACTGAAAGTACCTTTGATTTACAGTCTGTTCAAAACTGTGTGTCAGAGTCACACAAAGCGCAGGTCAGCAATCCTACAGTGCCCAGAGAAACCATGGGAGTGTTTCCACAGATTTAGGACAGGGACAAATCCTGAAAAATACTGCTGTATGCTGAAAGGTTGCAAATCCCTCTGGTTGCCACAAAAAGCCATGACGCTCAAGTGTGACAGTAGACATGGAAACAATGCTAAATGAAACAGAAAAAACGTTAGACTCTACACAAGAACTGTTTTCGTCGGGAGCCAGAGGCCATCTATAAATATTCAGAAGGACTTGGATAAATTATTTGACCTCTACCCTAGAATGCTGGAAGTTGCTTTTGGTCCATCATTTAGGATATATAATGCCAAAACATTGTCTGAGAAGTGAAATGAAAGGAGAATATGCTGTGCTCAGTCCTTTTTTTTTTTTTTCTTTTCTTTTTTTTTTCTTTTTAAGTGTTGGAGGAAGAAAAAAGCAGGACGATAATTAAAAACTGGTAATGAAAGTAATATAAATAAAAAGCTGTATGGAGTCTAGATCACAACACAACTTCAAATGCAGTATTAAAAGAAAGGAGGAAGAAAGATCTAAGAGAAATGTAAATCTGAATAAATAAAACCAAGAATCAGTTTCTCACCCCTTTGCAACTTGCAGATGGGGAAAGGATGTTGTTATACTACATCCTTATCCTCTGCTGCGTGCAATTCCTTGCGCTCCAAAACCCTTGCAGCAATCTTCCAACACACACTACTCTGTAGAGAAAGCAGCTTAGGAGATAGAGTTAATAAAGTTCTTGATGGGCATTGCAACTCCAGAAAATCAGAGGAAGATGGGAGCAGCAAAGGGAAAGAGCTGGATCCACTGCTGCCTCAGCTGTCCTGTCTCTGCTCCGTGCTGGTGCACCCAGTATCCGAGGGCAGTGCCTACCAGCACCCAACAGAAGCCAAAGAGCAGTGGCGTGGGCAGTGCGGAGGGGGAGCACCTGCCTTTCAGCAGCAGGCAGAGGGCAGCCCTGGCCCAGCTGCTGCCTTCGGCCACCCCGCTCGGCGGAAAAGCAGCCGCTCACCCACACGAGCTGCAGCAGCGCCGGGAGCCCGAGCGCAGCGCGGCCACCTGCCAGGTACCGGCTCCACGGTTATTAGTACAGAGCAAGACATCTGGTGAGTGACAGGGAGTCATTGATCCTAAACATTTCATGTTAAGCCATTCATCTTCTTTTACTCTCTCCTGCTAAGTGACACTAGCTTCCAAACAAAGCCTTAGCCCAGGCTTGCCAGTGTGTGTAGGACCCAGGCAATGTATGTAGCACCTACGATGCAGTCCAGTAGTGCCCAGCTGCTGGTATGTGTGAAAGCTGAAATTCAGGCTTCAGTACTTGAGGCTGAGAGCACCTCCTTGATAAATCTGTGTATTGAGGCCTTCAGAATTGCTGCTGTCCTTCTCTCACTGGTCCAATGTTTCAACCAGCATTGGAATAAGGGTGCTTTTAATAGAAGTCTCAAAGCCCTAAGACTAATAGAAGCTTGGAATACATGTGAAATGAGCAGAAATTATATTTTCAGGCTCACGCATTTATACAAGTAAAGTGTCCTAATCTAATACACTTCAACACTCATTCAGAAAAATTATGAAATGTTGACCAGTCTCCTCCAGACTTCCTAAGTCTGGCACAAGGAAAATAACTAATCAGGAGCTATAGAAACATGTCATGTAGCACATGCATAGGCAATGAAGCCAAGTGAGGCGACAGCTTAACACCCTTCACTTTTCTCAGTCATTCACAGCTGGTAAATCTCAATATTCCTGCACACTAAAAGAAAATACCAAGAGAAAGTCCTAAACACACACACACACACACACACACACACACACACACACACAAACACAAATGCTTGTGAACACTTCTCTGGTCTCTGTCTCATTCCTACTTAATTCTAGAATTTCCATTATATTCCAGCCCACAGAGCACATGCAGCAGAGGAAAGCAAGACCACAGCCCGTGGTACTGTGTATGAAAACTTCCTGGCATTCAGGTGTTTGATCGCATGAAGAATTCAAAGGAGGAGTATAGTGAATATAAATGGACCATTGCAATTTATAGTCCATATTAATAATTAAATGGTGGGTGTGCTATTAGCACCTTTTCCACATTCCCACCCACAGGTTCTTTAATCATCTAGCAGCAGGGAACCCGTATTTCATGCTATTTGCTCTGAATGATTTCTGTGGGGCATAAAATGTTACCCTGCCCTGTAATACTACAGTCCTTGTTCTTCAACACTGCAAAGTTTAAAGAGAAAAAAAGAAAAAACGATCAAGTTTTTAAATCTGGCCATAATGCAGGACAGAGGAGTGCTCACAATTCTTTACAAAAGGAAATGACACACACTAATGACAGCACAGAAAGAGGAATCAAGCCAGAAGGGATACCCAGTTCTGGCCCATCCAGAGCAAAATAGACAAGAGCCATTAGACCCACAATACTCGCCGCTCATGAGCCAGGAAAAGGCTCTGGATTGACATTTTATTCACTTCAAAGCTACCAGGGACCACTTCCCAAGCAAGGAATTCACCAGCTAATAAGGCTCCCTTGCTAATCTTGAACATGGGGCTACCTGTTCTCTACCCACCCTCGGCAGTGGGCACTTCAGGTGCTTTCCACGCGCCGGACAAGGAAGGTGTTCTGCTTTGCAAACACAGCTTGCAACACAGCACGAAGCCACCGCAGCCTGGGAAGATACAGGCCTGGGTTGATTAGTGATGCCAAGCAGGTTTCCTACCTCCTCTCACTGGTCTCCCTTCCCCCTCAGCATTCCCAAGGGAGAAGAGTTCCATATTCAAAGTAGCCTGGGGTCTTCAAGCAGAGAAATGTGCCTGATTTGTACATGGCATTAAAGCAGAAAAAGAACTCCAAAATCACAGCAGCTGCATCCAGCCCCTGAGACAGCCAGGCACCGATAAGGGATTCGGAAGGTCGCATAATTCATTTCACCTGCAGCAGTAGCATCAGGGGAGGTTAAATGTGTCACTCCATCACAGCGAGCAATGGGTTGGGGAAAGCCTTCATCACTCATCTTGTCAGCTCTACGCCTCCCTTTACCTCGCATCAGCAGGGGGAAATGGCAAAGATTTTCCATAAGCATATGAGTAACACAGTGGGGGTCCTGATGACCCTACGAGTTTCCCCTTTTAATTCTTGAACTAATTGTCAGCACCTGTCCTGGCCTGAGAACACCCCTCACCACAGTCCCTCCTCCTCCCAGTGCAAAGAGCCAGATCCTGCCACACTTCTTGCACAGTGGGAGCTCATGGCCCTCCTGGGAGCCTATGTGCAAACGACATTGCAAAGAGGTCACTGCTGTAGGATGAAATGCCCTGCCTGAACACAACCAGCAGGGACACTTAAATCTCTCTCGTTTGACTTCCCTGAGAGAAAAAGGTATTTTTTGTTTTTTCCTTTGATGTTGTTGTTGTTTTTGTTGATTCATTTCATTGATTCCGGTCAATCTGAGGGCCTAGCCTTCAGAGAGAAAATTTTCCGAGTAGATTTTTCCCCTCACCCAACACTAAGGCCAACATTATTCACTCACGCTGGTTGCATTATTTTCCCAGACTTTACTTATGAACAACTAGAAGATGCCTAATTTCACATACTGTGAAATGTTTATGGGTAGTTGCACTCACGTACGATAAGTAACAACTTGCCAAAGACACGCCCTGCATAAGACAGATGCATAACACAGATCTTCTTCCTTTAGAAAAACTAAAGGTGTTTAATTTCATATGATTTCTTCCATAAATGATAGCATAAATCAGGGAAGGGTGTTGGTCAGAGAAGGCAAATATTTACACATTTCAGTTTCTAGTATAAACAAATACACAGGAATGCAGTCAACTTCTTGAAAGTCATTAAAAACTAAGAGGGGTATTTCCATTTTGAATACATAAATCAAACACAGAGGGGATCAACTGAAGTAAGTGTGGAAATACTGTTAAAATTCAAAAATAAAAAACTGTAAGTGTGCAAGTCTTAAACACCTCTTTCTTTTCCTTTCTAACCAATGCTGGACACGTAGAGGTTTATAAATAAATCGAAGTGTGAAGAGCTGTACTAAAGCAGTTTCTGTACCCACAGTTTAATTGCCAGGCATTCAGGAAAGGCTGAGAGCTCATTCTGTTTCATTCCAAAAGCTGAAATCTTAAGAAAAGAATTAGTCCATTAACCTCATGTAAGGAAAAAAAAAATCAGCAGAAAGCATTGACAAAGATAAAATACAGTTTCATATGGAGATTTTAAATAAATAAATAAATGTTTCAAGAAGAATTTTTTCATGCCTTAGGGCTACATCTTTGACTGGTTCTCGCTGTATTTCTTTCCCTGGCTTGAGTTGCTAAACTCTGTAGCCGTGGGCCTCTGGCAATCTGTTCTGCTGCATGACTCGTGCTATTCCAAGCCCTACAGACACCTGAAAGTTAAAGAGAGGGTTCATAACCAAATGCATACCAAGAAAAATGCTCTTTGCTTCTGCCAGCTCTCCACAGCTCACATGCACATATCCATAAATTAAATGAAACGTCAGCAGGGCTGTAATTCAAAGCACCCTTTCCTTTGGCGCAGGCTTTTCATAACTGCACTACAGCGTGATAGGCAGGTTGAGCATGGTTAGAAGCGAAATAGGTTTAAAACAGATAGAGACACGGACAAAAGGAAGAACAAAATGACTAGCTGCCTCATCCTGCAGAACTGTTTTCAAGGAGGGCTGCACTGGTCCTCATTTGTCACTCTTGCTTTGTTCGTGGTGAGTCTGTGACTCACAGCCACGAGTCGGTCTGCAAACGCCAATGGGATTTCAACAACACCAGTGGGAAAAAGGGTTCACATCTGTTTTGTGGCATATACACGTTCAGAGGTTCCAGGCTGCTGAATGATGGCTCTTTAGCTGTCTACAAAGCCACTTTCAAAACGTAGGACGATTTTCAGTCTCCGGTAAAAGCTTAAATTAGATCGCAGAATACACGTGGTAACCCAGGACATGGACACATGGAGCACAGCAGAATCAGACACCTACGTCACAGTCAGCTACATGAACAGAAGCGTCATCTGTAAGGCACAGGTAACAAGCTTTCCTATGTATGTGCCCCCCAATAAAGAGTCTGCAGCATCAGCTACCAGGCTTCAAGAAGGCTGCAGAACACCTAGAGAGAATTCGAAGTAGTATAAAAGAATGTGGACATAAGGCAACTTCCAAAAGACTTCCAAAAAAAAAAAAAAAAAAAAAAAAAGGAAGCAGGAAAAAAAATCTGACACGAGTAAAACCTTTCAAATGTTGAGATTAGAACACTGGAAAAGTCACAGGATCTCCTAATTTGGGAGGTTTTTCAGAATAAGTTTGACAAAGTCTGCCATGGATGATGTGGATAAAGGATGCAATAGATGACCTCTTGGCATACATTGCAGACTGGCTTTAGTCTATAAAGCTGCTAACAGCTGACCACTGCAAGGTCAATGATGGAAAGCAATAAAATGCTATGGGTTGGAAGCTAAAAGCAGCGACCAAATAAAACATGCTTGCCCTTCCAGTTTGCACTTCCAGTTCCTCTTCCACAAGTGCTGAAGTTTAAAACACTTAATACTGCATTTCTATTCCATTTAAATATGAATGCAAAGTGTAGCCAACCAAATCCAAAGCATCTGACAAGCAACCACTATAGTATATGTATGTCAGAGTCAAGCTTTCCCTCTCCCCCTCTCCCTCTTATCCTTTAGAAGTGTTGGACCATGGAAGCTCTTGGAGCACACAATACACTGCTAGTGCTGCCCTACAGCCCCCGCCCCACTGCAAGGGCTGGTTTCATTCTCCAAACACCTCAAATGACAGTTTTCTTTACACTTAGCAAGTGTCACCTTGACAAACCAGATAAACAACAACAAAAACCCATTCAGTTATATTCAGCAACTACAACAACTACTGTGACTATAGTTTATTAAGCATCCCAGAAGATCCTGTGTACCTGGATTCCTCAGCATTCTAGAAAATTCTAGTTTAAATTGTACGTTAGCATCAATAACTACTCTGTATCACTAAATTCACAGCTTCTACCTGCATCAGGAGGTCCCTATGCAAGATCAGTATAAGGACTGCAAAGGACAGGCCATTGACTTAAAAGTTGAGAACTGAATAACAAAACAAAGGAAAATGAAAGACTTGAATACCAACTGGGAAGAAAGAGGAAAATAAGGATACGGTTATACAGATCAGTTAATCACAATCAAGTGCACGTTTTATCTTCCACAAGAAGCATGAATAAATAAATACCATTAGCTATCTCCAGGCTGCTGCTCAACTTCACCATCATTAGCAAGCTGATTGCTTCCAGACAGTAAAACAGAAGCTGGTCTTGATGATGTCTTGAAGGAGGAGAACTGTTGTCAGGAGGGCAAATGCGCGAGAGAGCCACTGTGCCATCAGCAGGGAAGGTATACAGACAGGCGAACACAGAAATGGCAGAAAAGAGAGAGGCAGAAAAACATCAAGCAGAATGAGGAGACATGCCCAGTGGGTTTTGACTAATACAGCAAAACCGATACAGTAAAATAAATAAATAAATGGAAGATTCGGAAAGACTGGTATGTCCAGACTGACAAGCAAGGAGTATTTTAACACACATAGACCAAAGTAGGTGTGACAGTGGATGTTAAGAGGGGCAGAATAAAAGGTTTGAGATTAACATGAGAAATGAAGAAAAAGAACAGAGTCATGATTGAGAAAATGCATGCAGATGCTGGGAGTTTGCAGCTGAAAGGAAGCTGTTCCTCGGAGTTTAGCTCTCTGGCTTTGACCTAATGCAAGCTGATAATTTATGCAGTTCTCCAGTAAGAAACAAAGGGCATTTTGAGAGAAGACCCCTCCCCCGCCATGTCAGAATCTCCTCCTAAAATTATGAAACTTTTCCATCTAAAACTGCTGGTAGGCAGAGCACATTTTAAAAGAGTTACCTATGTGGGGCACATTTTTTCAGCTACTTTCTTTGTTTAAAAAGGATCTGAAGACACACAAACAAGAAACTCATTGAGTAGTTTAAAGAGTTTAAAAAGTTATACAGATATGATGTTTGTAAAAACAAAATGTTTTTACAGAACTTTATTTCAGCCTTGCTCTTTCAACTTCAGCAAATGCCATCTTGTTTTCAACCGATCGAACCTGAATAACAGCTGGAAAAGGCAGAAGATGAATACTGGTTTCTCTCTAGCAACACAAGACAACCAGGAAAATATTTCCATCAGAAACTAATCCTCTAGCACAAAAATTGCAATGCTGTAATCGGCAAGTGCAGCCAGGTGCCACGAACACCAAGGTAAGACATAAGGGGGTAAGTCACAGAGAATGATCTTTTGAGGAAAATTGTAACAGAAAGAAAGAGTGAGGTCTGTGCATTTCCCACTGCCTCTCCTCCTATTTTCATGCCACCTTTCTTGATTCTATATCTTTCAAATCTATTGTAGGGAATGCAGTAAAATCCGGAGTTTTAGAATTGCTATGTAAAGTCAGATTAGAAGCCCCTATCAAATGTTGTAGAATTCACGGGAAAAGAATATTTTGGTGCTGAGTCACTGGGTTATACCTGCTGTAACAACTTGCATTCAACTAACATTTCGAAAGTGAAAATCACTGGCTGCTGAAGAGCTAACTAGTTAACTAACTGTTAAGGGGCTAACCTGTTCTTACTTGGAAGACGACCCGAACCACTAAATTAAATTGTGTTCAGCAAAAATGCCCCTATCCTCCAAAACAAGCTGCACAAAACACCCAAAAAGACAGAAGAAATCCAAGAAAGGGTGACCAATGTGAGTTTTGATCCCCTAATTCTCTGAGGTGCTGTGGTTGGTGCATTTGATGAAGTGAGGCAAACTTACTGTCAACAGCTCAGTGATTTTTAAGTGTTTTGACTAGGCATGTGCCTGGGACTGCTGGTCAGCATCTCTTGGGTATTTGCTTTTAAAAATCCTCTTTTTCTTCTTTCTAAATCTCATCTCCAAATGTCATGCTCACAATCATCTATGAATCCAACCATGACTGCAGACCTTCTACACTGAGTGCCTGTTCAGCCTTTCAGCCTCCTATAGCACTGCTAATGGGATGGCATTTAAACAAAATATTTTAAAAAGGCACACATACCACACTCACAATAGCAGTGGACATAAATTTTGTAATGAGATTATACAATTATACAAATCTCCATGTGCCTTCTGCTGCCAACTTCAGAGTTTGTAATTAGAAGGGCAGGGACGTGAGCCAGTGGTGTTTTGCTTCATTCCACTGACATTTCAAGGAATGTCAAAAGCTCTGGTACAACTTCCTACTTTGCACATACCATCCCTGACTTTCTCCTGATGCCAATTCCTGCCTTAAATATTAAGAGTTAGATTCTGGGTTTCTTGGTTTTGCTCTGGCCTTCACTGACACAGACTGTTACCCTCAAAACCACGTCTTTCCTGTGTCGGTCAAAGAGCAAGACCAAAGTGGGTTTCACCTGTTCCACAAGCATTATTTAGAAGTATGTTGTGCCACTGCACATCTAGATTTGTGCACATTGCGCACCCAATCTGCCTAAACCTACTGCCTTCATGACACATACAGAAAGCCAAAAAAACCCAACACACACACTACAAATGTAAGTTATTGTTCTCAGTCTCCTCAATGTGGCTTGCAGCCTGCAATGGCCACTCTAATATTTAGAAATCTTGTTTCAGAAATGGCTAGTAAAGCCTAGCAGCCACAAGTCAATATACACCTACAGAATTAAACAACAAAATAAAACTCTATTTTATTATACTATTAAAAGGAAAAAGTGCACCACGCCTCCAAGATACAAGTACACAAGCATCTAAAGGTACGGGGTTCTGTTGGTAATACAGGCCATCATAAAAAGATGGAATTCAACAGAAAGTACTCTAAAGTGATGCAGTGTCAGACAGTGTTAACATTTCACTCTGACTCACCAAACTACATCTGCATCCCAGAAAACACACTGTAATGCATAACCTTGCATGAGTGGGACTTTGACTTGATTCACATATATTTCTGAATCAGTCTCTAATTTAAACTACTAACCCAAAGCCAGAAAAACAAAGCTGTTTGTAGGAAGCAGGGCAGCAATGACATTTGGAGAGGTTTTTATTAGCTTCTTCTGCCACAGCAAATTCTAGTTACATAAAGACTTTAATTTTTGGCTAATCTCTACCTTGACTCATTGGCACATTCACAGCAAAATACAACCAGATAAGTATTTGTGGTCAGACACATATCTGCCTCAAATCTGAGATGTGCTTATACATGAGTTTTATTATTTTTGAAAGGCAGAAGACCTGGGCTTTAGCTTATAACTAATGGGTCAAAACCTTTTCTTGCTTCTTCTCATTTTTGCATCCAAGGTAACAGTGTTGAACACCTAAGTCAGCTTTGGAAGTAATACTTCAGAAGCCTTAGTCAGAGCCAAAAGTACTTGTCCAGCAAAGGGAAAGGGTCATTTGTGGTCTCAGTGATGGAAAAGGGTGAAAGCTGTCAGTAAGCGACCTGAAAAATCATTCCTTTCTCATAGGCAATATGGATTGTTTCAGCAGAATCTGCTCTCCTCTGTAGTTGGCCACTGCCTCCTCCCCATAAAATTCAGACTGGAAACAAGTAGTTTAGAGGATTTAAACTGCTTTCCACAGCAGTATTGTGAATCATGCTTCAGCTTCATTCATGCCTACTTCAAAACTCTTGCTTATTTTTCTTCCATCTCCTCCTTCCTTTCCCCAAAGCCCCTGGAAACATAAAATTAAGTGTAATAAAATATACATACCTATTAAACCAAGCCAAAAAATGTTCTTTTTGTCTGGGGTTTGGATTTTGACGAACTGGAGCCTTCCAGGACCTTCTCTTTGATGTTTTCAGAAACATCAAAAGATCAGGCTTGTTATCAACATCATTAGCGCGGCCTGAAGATGTTTAATACTCCAGCACATAAAGAAACTGCATCACAGAATCCCCCAGTGGACTTTGCCTTGTTTTTATTCCTTCTTTTCTAATTTTGTTTTTAAATCTGCTTTGCATTTCTCATTCCGTGCAACTTATCTCTACTCTACCCAATACTCATTAATTCACTGTAAAGCTTTCTGGCACTGACCTACTCCTCCTTCCTGAGGGGAATTCTCCTCTCCCCCACTACTCCGTAATGCACAGCAGTCCTACTGCAACTGTTTCCTGCCATAAATAATAACATAGCACGTCTCTCCATTTACTTTCCCAAAATCACTATGAAGTTTGGATTTTCTTAAATTTATTTATTTAACAGGAGCCTCATTTAGAGGAAGGCTCTGAGGGGGAAACGAAGGGGAAAGTAAAACCTGGAGTCCTCCAGAGAAGGAAAAGACCCTAAGGTGCTTTGTCTTTTAATTTGGTTCCCAAACCAGTCTAATGACAAACACTAACTTAGATCAAATAGAAACTATTTGCATGTATTTTGTATGTAACAGAATACACTGTGCTCGCTCCTCAGGTGTTTCCCTGACAGGAACCGCAGCACCCACAGTGCAGGCCCTGGGCTGTTCACACCGGACACACCAGCAACAACCGCTGCTGTTGGCACAGAGCATTGGGGGCGACGGCCGCACCTCCCTCTGCTCTCGCCCTGGAGGTGACGCCGTTAGTTCACCACCAAGGTGTAACACAAGGGGCATCTGAATGGACAACTACACAAATATCTTAGAGCCAGGGTTGCCCCAGGTCACCTTCAGGAAGCTCTGCAGTCAGGACACACGTGCTGTGCCAGAGACGGACATGTTCTGCCTAAGCTAAGCCTCTTGCCTTGGCTCTTTCAGGGCTCAGTGCTTTTTCCCAGGTAAGCACCTAGCAGCCACAATGTAACCACTTTCATTGTGGAAAGAGCCACTGCTGAGCAGGCAGCACTCTATGCACAAAAGTATATTGAGAGATGACTTGATACCAATTACATTGTGTGCATATTTTAATTTAAAATGTTGGCATCCGGCTCAGCTTGTAGTCTGATAATCTCTTACGTCTGTCCTCCCTACTAACTAGCAGAATCGAACAATATTCTTTAAGGACTTGTCAAGCAAAGAGATTTATTCCAGGCTTCTTCTATTGCACGCAACATCACTATAGAAGTATCATTGCACATATCATTTTTGTTACCAGCAGATCCTTTCAAGCTAACCTTGCTCTACAGGCCTTGATTAAGTGTCCTTACATAATCATCTGAAAGAACTAATGCCTTCTATACTGTTTTGCCACGAACAACGTATTTCATCTGATTCTCTGCTATAAAGCTATCAAGATTATTCAGTTAAAACACGCACAACATTTGTATAAGCTTAAGGAGACACAGAACAGGTCATCACATATTAAGCTAGACTTCATGGCAATACAAAAAAGCCAAGATGAACAAGCAAATAGATTCAACCCATAATTCACAGATATTATGAGTCCCACTTTTGTGGCCTACAGCCTCTCTTTGTTCTTCCGAGGTCTAATGCTGTTCCATCTACAATCCAATTACAATCTAACGAAAATGCGACTAGTGCAGTCCCCACAACCAAATGCGCAAATATGCTCATTACTGCACTAGCCCTAGCTACACAGGTACATTAAAGTTGGTCGTGGGCATATCCTACAGCACTGTAAACATCCCAGTCTTTGAACACATAAATACAACTCAATGACAAAAGTCAGAAATTGTGAAACCATTTGGATGTTTTTTCCTCACTTTTTTTCTTAGAAGGGCCTTATATTCAAACTTACCACAAGAAAGAATTCAAAGGCAAGTGGAAGGTACTGGGATTCAGTCTGAGAGATGTATAGCAAATATTCAAAAGACTATGCATCTTTCTCTTAAAACACTATGTGTCTCAGTAAGTGTACATGCTGCTGCTGCAGAGCAGAAAGGCACAGACCAGATTATCAAGGGGGATTTCACAGGTCAGGGGGACAGAACACATTTGACAGAACAGCGAGTGGGGAAGCTTGCACAGTAGTTGCCTGCAGTACTATACACCTGACCTTGCAAAGACCTACAGTAAATATTTCTCTTTTGGAATTCTCTCTCAGACAACAAATTCGACTACAGTGCTTTAAAAGGTACAAAAGGAAAGACATATAGGACAGAATTTTTATTAAGTGATTAGAGAAAATTATTACTGCAGAATCCATCTCTGTCACATGCTTTTAAAAAGAGAGCTGCCGTGACTGGTAGGTTCCAGAAACATATTATCATTACAGGTGTACCTCTCTGATATAAATAAATCACTTTATAATGTGTCAGACCCTGCCCTTTAAGGGCTGTGTTCTTCCTATCATTTGATACACTCAGTTTAATAGTATATTGTCCTGAAGTGCTGAGCAACTGGGAGGCTACCATTTTCCACACTGTGCACAGGCACTTTTGGCTGCAGCGTGAGCAGCAGTGCTGCTCTGTTACTCACATGGCTGGGGCGAACCCAGAGCTCTTCTAGGCTGCTGTCCATGGTCTGGTGATCTCTGCAGAGTCCTGGCTCTCCACTGGATCCAATTAACTCACTGTTCTTTGAGTCTCGGTACACGGCAACTCCCAGAGCCACACAGGAAGATATTTAGCCATCCCAATGTACATAGCAGAAAGTGCTATGTAATTGCCAAACTATTTATAGCAGCAGTTGAGGATAAATATCTGAGCTACAGTAAAATGTACTTTAAAACCTTCAGGTTTCATACTCCGACCTTTAGCACAGCAACACAGGCCACTGCCAAGAGGCCCAGTGTCAGTGGACCACTGGGTCACTGCTGTAACACATTTTGCTTCCCTTCCACCGGTCAGTTCCCTCATCTACATAAGGGAATTAACAGCATTGGTTCTCCATATAAAATGCTTTGAGAGCTATCTTTTACAACTGCCACATAAAAACATTATTACTGAAGTCACTGTTCTAAGTCTATTTAGGAGCCGTGTGAAGTGCTGAAACACATTTCCAATGCCAGTGGGATCCTGGAAGACCCCTTGTCTCACTGGAACAGATTTAATGAGCTGCTGGAAATAACACTTTTCTACTGCCATAGTGCTGCTAACTTGTCCATACATCAAAGGATCTTGGACTATTTACCTTCTTTTCTTCAAATCTTCTTGCCTGCAAAGGTTATTCATATGACTGGCACTGCGCCACTATGAAAATCTGGGCAGCCTAACAAATTCCAGCAAGACATGTGAAGATAAGGTGGTACTGAGACAACGGGAGGTAAATTAAATTCCCGAAACTCAATTGTTCTGGGAGCTAGAAATTAGAGAAATCAGGTTTTGTTGTACAACCTATTTCCAGATCAAAGATTTTATGGGAACACAGAGGGAACGAGTGCCTATTTTTTTATTTACTAGTGGTTGGCATGGCTTGATGGAAAGATTAAAATAAAACAGTAAAAATAGCCAAGGTTTGCAACACAGCATTCTGAAATCCAATTGTTTTGATTACACTAAAGTGTTTTTTTTTCTGTGACAACGTTTCATATCCATCTCAGAAAAAAAATACACACACACACTTTCTTCCTCATATTTCCAGACACCTTTGATTCTGCAGAAAACAAAATAAGAGATGGTGTAACAATTTGGGAAAAGATCATGTTTAGAGCAAATCAGGCAGTTAGGGAAACTGCAAAAGGCTACAGGAAGCTTTCAGTCCATTCCAAGAAATTCCAGATAAAAATAATCCAACAGACTCACTTGTGCAACCACCTGCATGGAACAACATTCGCACCTGCACTAGATCTCTGTAGTGTTTTAATCTGAACACCTGACAGAGCTTGTAGACCGCTTTCTTACTGTATGCTCCTGATATCTTGCAGTTTTTTTTAATACATATCCATCACCTAAATACATATCTGTATGAACACACCATCAAGCAGGAAAAACTGTTGGTTGCTATGTCAACAGCAGAGAGAGTAGCAACAGAGGGAGAAAGAGGTACTGAAAGGGGAGAGGGAGGCAGAAGACGTAGTTACCAACTTCCTCCTCTGGATGTGGAACTGTTTACTTACAAGACACAGAAAGGAAACAGCAAACCTTTCATTACCATCCACAGCCATCTGAAACCTGAAGATCTCCCTGCAAAGCCTGCCAGTAGTAACCATCTGCACCTGCACTAGAAGCAAAACACACCTGCCTGCGGACACAGGATGGGGAGCCAAGTGTGGGAGCCTATGGAGAGATGGAGATGAGGGCAGAGGCATCTCCCCTGTGGCCTGGTTGCACAGACTGATTCAATGACATGCAGGTTTCCTCCCTCAAAATCAGACCTTGGGGGAATTCTTGATTCCAAACAAAATCCATCCTCTCAAGCTGTTCAAACATTACTAACCGACAGGGAGCATGAAATAAAATGATGCCAAAATAAATACACAAATGAAACAGAAACTACCTCGAGGAAAGTTAACTGAAAAATCATATGCAATGGCTAGATAGTACAGGCAAACCCCACCAACTTTAGAGGCTTAGACCAGCTGTGACACACAGCTATGTGGACAGATTATAGAGTTAGACAGGAAGGGGTAGGTGAAAACACAGAACTACAACAGGGCATATTTTGGATTTATTGGACTTTTTCTCAAGGTCACTCTAGTTCAGTCACTCAAGTCTCCATGAATTAAAATTTCTGCTCTTCCTTTTGTACAGAGGAAGCCAACAGAATTATAAAAAGCTGAAGACTGTAGATAAAGCTAATATATGTGTAAAGAATTAGTATTATTATTTCTGAGGACCTGTAAGTTCATTTGCTGACTTGCAAGCAAAACCAATTTTAATCTTGACTCTAGGTAGACAGATGTGCTTGAACTTCTGTCTCGAGCTACTTATGATGAAACACAGTTTCTGTAAACAGAATAAAACCATAATTATATTACCGTTTCCTGGAAAGAACGGCAGCTTCTTACCAAAAATTAGTAATATTTCAAAACATGACAGAGTCCACTACAGACTTGGGTCATCCATACAATACTGTTATCATGTGACAATGTAACACTTAAATCAGTGGATTCACAGCAGCATTAACAGGATTAACACACTGGTTTATCAGCCACTGTGCACACAGGTCCCTAGACAACAAAGTATTCCCATCCCTCGGATGAAAAACAGCCATTTAACAGTGCACAGCAATACTACACCACTGTTTAATAACTGGGATCAAAAGCTACCTTGCCCAAGAAACTCTAGGGGAAGGATTCTGGACAGGCAGAACAGATTATCCTCTTTGGACACTGGCGCTATCAACTCATCAGCAAAGTTACGTTACCTCTTGATGGCCACGAATAGATATAGCCTCAGTTGAACTTGTCATTTAAAGTACTGCACCTCCTTCATCAGACTGTCACACCGGATCTCTGTAAAAAGTGCTGCCTTCTGATTCAGTGACCTCACTTCCACAAGGAGAGTTTTCTTTCCTGATATATATTCTAAGCCACTGCTAACCTAAACCAAGCCTAACATGCAAATTCAGAGTCTGAGGCTTCCCACTCTCTTTAAGACAATAACAAAAACTTACTTTAAATATTAAAAAGCCAGCAGAATCCAAATTAATGCTGCCATACAGCTCATCTAAGGATCCGGATTGAGATTTATTTACTCTGTGCAAGTAAAAATGACCCAGTGAAAGCCCAAACTCCCTTCCCATAATATAATAAAATAAATAAAAAGTGCTACCATGAGCCGATTTGGTGAACAGGATAGACTGCCAGCCTAATTCCTCCTCACCTCTATCTTAAGTAGAGATTTCTCCCAGCTTGCACGAAAGGCAGATTTTTTTCCACCCTGTCTCCTCATACCAAGCCCAGGAAGAGACTTTCCCTTCTTCAGGCAACAAGCTTAAACCCTCAGCAGCATCTGCCAGGAGAGCTAGTAGAACAGTTTCCTTCCTGGTTCCTACTTTCTGGAGGGGGTTGGGAGAGGGCAGAGGAGGAGCGTTAAGCAAACAGGAGGTAAGAGAGCAGAAAGGGGAAAGTGAAACACCAAAAGCAGTACCTGAGGATAGCCAAGGAAAAAAGATGGTAAACGAAGGAAAAAACAGTAAAGCAACCCTGAGACAAAGAGATCAAAAGTGCAGTAAAGAAGCATCAACTGAGCTGGAGAGCAGAGAGGAACAGAGCTAATGTTATTAGTCTAGGCTTCGTCACATTTAATCTCCAACTCTTGGAAAGGAATCCATGACTCCTTCCCAGGGGTTTATTGCCGGCCCAGCCTCCATAAGCAAGATACATGTACTAATGAGATTTTTACAGTTTAAATTGTTTCTTTTAGAGGAAAATGAAGAATATTATTTACTGAGTTCCAGTGACCTCCACTTATTGATCCAGCACCTTGAACAAATATTCTAGAGAGAAAAAAAAATGCACAGATCAGTCATTTGGCTTCATATGGAGTAGAGCAAACAGCTTCCTAGCCCAGCAAGCTAAGGTACAAATAAATCAATCAGTTTTGTGAGCTGAAAATAGACCAAACTGGAAATTGGCAGTGCTTAAGATGGTATGGGAAACACCAGCACTAAGCTGACACATTGCGCCAGGCTTGCAATAGCCAGCTTCATGTTGAAAGGTCAGCAGAGATGAGCTAGAAACTGTCATTTTTACTCTGAATGCCTTGGCAATTGTTTCCAGGTAACAACAACTTCTTAAGGTCATACCAAATCTTAGGGTCAGAGCGGCAGTTTTAGCAAGTAACAGACACAAAGCTGAGGTCATTCATTTTGCATGATTCAAGAAGGTAAATGGAAAGCAGATTTGAATACCAAATTTGGGTAAAATGCAGCAATTTACATTCCACGCTAGAATTACGATTAGGGTTTGGGATCAGGTGCTGTGGAGTGTGAATTATTGCTAAATTCTTCCAGGGTCTCAAAAGGAAGCTGAGACCTGATATCAGATTTTTACATTTGAGTATTATCTTTGACTAATCAAACAGTTATGCATATTGTATTCACACCTAGTATTACGGTTCAGGACAGGAGGGTACACAAACTGAAATGCACAGACAGAGAGAAAGTGCAGGACTATAAGCCATGCAAAGAGGGAAGTATTTTATCTCATTAGACTTGATGGATTTATTTTACAAAATTATTTAAGAGCTCTTTTTAAAATCAAGATTTTACAGTAAGCTGAGGACTAATGTCAATTCATTTAAATAATTTTATCCTAGTGTTTAGGCACTGAAATATTTTTTCTATACACCCAAGACTAGGGCTAAAAGGAAGGAGCAAGGTAGTGGTCATTAGAGAGTGTGAACAGTGTTTTATTTTACAAAGGTCAGAAAAAGAGATACACACCAGCATCAATGTATTTTCATATGGCATTCAATTTGGGGACGCAGTATGGCTGTTCTGCTTTACAAAAATCAATTAAGCATTAATGTGCTAGACTGTTAAAGTTATATAGGTCCGCTGGTGGCAGGGCTGAAATTAATGAAGTTCACATAATTGAATTTGGCCCTTTGTTTTCAAACCTGTGGCTCTTTGTGCATGCTTTACTTTGTTCACTATAGAAAGTGAACTTCATTAAGTAGTAAGAAAGTATAAAAACTTCATTCTTATCATAATCGGTCCTGGAATGGTCTTTTGGGGTTTTTTTTTTTTTTTCTCTGCTCAAGAAATGCCTAAGAGTAAGGAAGGACACTCTCAGCTGTAGTAATGAAGCTACAAGAGAGGTGACAAGAGGAGCAAAAAAGCGGTGACAGAAAGGCCTGAAGCACACTGGCAAGGTGAGGATTACATGACTAACCACTCTTTCTATATGTGTCAGAATACTGTAGATTTGTGCAGAAATGTATATCTTGAGCTACTGTAATGAGCTTTGGACCTGAAATGGATAACGGGCTAGATGACAAGACAGTGATTTTCTAATTCTCCTTAGTATACCAAGCCATTTATAACCCTTTGGGGTGGAGAGAAAAAAAACAATCTTAGAAAATAAACAAAGCTGACCCCTAGGCCACTTATGAAAAAGAAGAGAAAATGAAGGAGACCTGCTCTGTGAGTGAATGAGGTCATATCTCCTTGAAACACCAATTAAAGTCTTCAAAAGCTAAAACAGTGGTCTAAGTGATAAACCTTCTATTGAAGTGGAAGGAGGCTGAGGGGGAAGACCACTTAAATTATTAATATGACCCCATGCTAGTCTGCTTCATTGGAACAATGAGATGAATTATAGTGAGGGCAATGTTATTTCAAATTACTTTCAGCAAGGTGTGGAGCACTTACTCATTTCCCATGGGTTGATGTTTACATGTGTTCACACATGCCTCTCATTCTCCTTCTGTGTGGGTGTGTGTGCGCACGCGCATACATAGGTATACACACACACAAACATTGATCTACCTTAAAAACATTTCATATGCCCGAAAGAAAAAAGTTAACTCCTGAAAGTGCACAGTCAACCAAGGAAAATAAGCTCTCGACTGGAATAGCTTTGTTACAAAAAGGCTAGAGCTCATATGCCCTGGAGGCAAAGCCCTGTATGACAGCTGACAGTGAACAGCTATGAAGGACAGCTTAGTGAATAAGACATGGGGTTAGGATTCAGGACACCTGGGTTCAAGCCCTCCTCATCTAATGATTCTGTGTGTGTCTTTGAACAAGCTGCTTAATTTATTACATTCTTTATTACTTCTTTGTATAATGCAGATAATGGCTTTCTATCTCACAGGGGTGGAAAGAAAGTAAAATCTATTAATTCAAAGATTCCAAGGTAATTGTTGCAAATTTAGGTATGCTGCAGGGGCTTGAAGTAGTTGAATAATTATTCCAGAAACATTTCCCTTGAATATGTAAAATTAATTTTCTTTTGCAACCTCTACCACATGCTTTTCCATTCTTCATTATTCCTTGTTCAATATATCTCTCCAAACCCCAGAAAACAAATTTTGTGGGAGGACAAGATGCAGGCTAAATTTCTTCGAATTTGCAGTGATGCAGGTAAAAAGAATCATGTCCAAAGCTACTTGCATTGTGAAAAATGTTGAAGGGGCACATATATAAAAATATCTATGTGAGATAACTGCAGCCACTGGTACAATAACAGTGATAAACTATGCATCAGACCAGATCACAAATCAAGATTAAATTACAGATCTCAAACTGCTATGTTAGATACAGTAGACTGAGTAATGGAAATAAATTACGTTAAACAAAGATATGAGACCCAAGAATGCCATGGGTCTCATGGCATCCACCCTCTTACAACTCTGTCACTACATTTCTAGATGATTTGACGCAGGTGACTTGTCTTTTACAAACGCACTCTCCTCAGATTAGAGTGTCATCTTTACCACACAAAAAGTGTAATGTATTTCCAGTACTTTACCTTGCAGAGTGAAGTATACACAGCACAATAACTGTTTGAACCCCAGAATAAACCCTGACATCCAGTTTTTTCTACCCCTACCATCCAAGTTGACTGTAACACAGAAAAGTTCTCCCCTACAGCTCCATTCAACTTGAGCTGAACTCCACTTCCAAAGGAAATTAGCTTTGCTGGCTGTATCATTTCAAAAAAGAATATACAGTTTCAGTAAAAGAAAAAGTTTACATAGCCAAAGGAAGAGAGAAGTAATTCCTAATAGAAGTTATAACTTTTTAAACAAAGTACTCAATTGCAAATGTAGAAGTCAGTCCCCACAAATATTTGCATTCTTAGGCCATTGCTCGAGTAGAACAAAATCACAGATTTTTCACACATCATCTCCATCATCTCTTAATGCTTACCTCAGCCTCAGTGTAATTAGATATGTCATGGAGAAGGCCCTACAGTTATCCTTGGAAACAGCTTTGGTCTCCAAAGATAGAGAAGGCTCAGGCAGAGTCTGTGCTTCTATTATTGTTGCTTGACATGTCATTTTAAAACATTTTCCTTTGCTCTTCTTCAGTCCTTCAGCCAGCACATAATGCAAAGACCAACACCAGCAGTAGGCTGGCTCAGACATTCTACAGTAAAGAGACATCTCAGCTAGGAACTATCTTGTGATGCTACTCTGCTCTTCCCACACAAGCAGACCTGTGCGTGCAGGTACATATGTATATTCATAAAATACTAACCTTTTCAATACAGTCATAGCAATTTTTTTACAACCTGTTTTTTTCCCTTTTTTGTTATTTACACTTTCACATACCATGAACACCTGCCAATGAAAGAAACTGAGGTTTCAAATCGTGTCATTTCACAGAACAAAAGGTACTTCTCAAATCACCACAGAACAGACTCCCAACAATAGTGGCTTGTCATTCAATCTGATTAGGGACTGCACTAGGTATAAGACTAAAACCTGGAAGAAAAATCCCCTCAAACTACAAAAATAATGTCAAAAAAAAGTATCATAGTGTTTTACTGCTTTGTTTTCTTTTATTCAAAAACAAAAGCATGAAAACATTCCAAATTGTTCCTGAATTACACATCTCCTGTAGTGATGCAGCCAGCAGGGAATAGGGTGTTTCACAGCAGCTACTGAGGCAGCCATTTCAGCTGCAGATAACTTTGCAGCTACAAAATTCAGCTCTCTGTAGCTCAATGTGCTGCATCTGCATAGGCACAATGCCTGACTGAGGAGTTCAGAGGTGCATATAGGCAGACACTGCCCCAGATGCCCCTGACCTCCAGCCATGGGCCTCTCTGTACTCCAGGGAAAGCTGCACAGGATGCTCTTCCCAAGTCAGCTCCACTGCCACAAGCAGTCACCTCATCTGCGTTCCAGCCCCCTCCCTAAACATCACCACTTGGGAGCAAGAGAGAAGAGCCAACAGTCTGCAGATGATCTGCTTTATTTTTTTTTCCAGTGTTTTCTAAGAAAACCCCAGAGAAGAGAAGTATTCCCCAACTTTGAGGGTATCAGGTATCACTGTTTAGATTACAGATCATATTGTACTGAAATATAAAGCAAGACTTATTAGGCTTTGTTCCTTTGAAGTAGTCCTAAGCATTATGGAACAAAGGTAGCTGAAAAATGCAATCTATCTTTATAAAAATCTCACCTATTACTTATCTTGAACAGCAGGATAGAGCTAACAGGAATATAACTACTATTTGACAAGGTTTGGTCAAGCAGTTTCTAAGACATTAGAAACCTAGGCTTGAAAAACATCAGAGAAGTGTTATGCAAAATTAAACCAAGCCACATTTTTTTTATTGACCCTGAAGGTGCAAATTTCATTCATTTTGCTAAGATTTATGGTGAAATAAGGGTAAACAAAATCTGACCTCGAATCTGAAAGCAACTTTTAAAGGCTTTCCCATACTACTTTTTAAAACCCATCATACCTATATACCTATATCCCACACACATACCCCAGTGACAACTTTTTAGAGTAAACTTCGTCCTCTCAAACAAATAAATTTTGACTCTTAGTCACAAGTTTCACCGAAGAAAAACGTCAGAAGATCTAGATTGGTTTCTAGACACACCATTTCTGCTTTGAAGGAAAAGCTGACTACGGACTACTAGATTTCCTGCTCAGTTGAGATGAGCACTTACATAATGCCTGAATTTCAATACGTGCCTGAATTTCTCACTGCACAAGTGTGCAATGGACAGAGACAAACCAGAAGTAAAGAGCTCAGGAAGGCCCTGCCATTTCCAGCTATTTAAGGTATGATGGTGCAACCACAGATGGACAGCCCATCTGAATGCTGTTCATCAAATAACGCGAAATACAGATCAGTGAACTACAATATGGTTCCAACAACACGAGAGGACCTTCACTTGCTTTAAGGCATCTCACGCAAAGTTATTAGCTGATTCATCTTCCCCACTCCATTAATTACTACTTTCACACCAAACGTCCTGTCTCTTCTGGGCAACAATTTTCCTAAGCAGATAACAGTTGCATTAAATCCACCAGTTTAAAAAGGCGCAGGCGCATTTTGACAAACGAGTCATGAAATTCATTTTACTTTTCCGCCACTGGTATGTCAGAAACTCCATGTCTCCTTTAATAAACTTCTCCAAATGAGCATGCTGATAACTAAGCAATGTGACATTTCTAACAGTGAGAAGACAGAAAATTAGAAAGAATTACATTAAAAAATGAAGGGGGGCGGGGAAAAGCAGGCTAGAAGTATGCTACTTGCAGTAAAATCTTATTAAGTTTGGCTCTCGCACTCCAAGAGTGGCCATGTGTCAAGTTTCCTGTTCCATTTTAACGAAGCCTCCCTGATACTACAGGGCAGGAGAGGGAGTGTGAATCAAGTGCAAAAAACAGCAGAGCTAGAGGATTTTCCTCTTCACAATCCAACCCTTCTTAGATATCGAGGAATGAAAGTAGTATGTCAGCCACCCAAATCAATTGTCAAAAACGTAGAGGGTTATCTGTTTACTTAGACAATAGTGACTTCAGTGCCACTGTCTCAAAGTAAGCAAAAGATGTCTAAAAAATAGCATAAAGAAATGAGAATAATAAAGGTACTTGTTAAAGATATTTTGGCCACATTCTCTAGAGATGTACCTGAAATTTGATTAAAAAAGATGAGTTCATACTGAAAAATAACCACAGTAAAAGGAATGTGCCATTTCCATGAACCTGGAAAACTGCAGGTTGTGTTCCTAGCTTCTTGCTTACAGGTATTCTCTGTTCTACTATATCCTTTCAAAACTACAAAAAGTAGGTGAAAAAGAAGAAAAAGGTGACAAGAAGCATGCCAGAGAACATAAGAGAAACTATCAAATGAATAAAAAAGCAAAAAAGAAAATAGTTTTATTCAAAAATACGAAAAAAAAATGAAACAAATGGACTAAAACACAGTAGATATTTTCAGCTTCCTCCCCCGCCCCCTTTGTCACATCCTGTGTTTCAATTAGCTCTAATCCTTGGCTGGAGACTTGGATGGAGCTATGTCAATTTATATTAGCTGAGAATTTGGCACATCATATTAAGCATTTCCCGGTGTGATCATCTCTAAGGTAAATAATTAAAACATCTCATACAAATAGGGACAAAAACCTACGTTTCTTGATGAATCTCAGTACAGCCAGAAGGGTTTCGCTTTTGTCAAATTAGATGAACTGGAACATTTATTTGTACACCGAAAGTGCCAAAGCCATAGATACTTCAGTACCTGAGGCAACCTCCCTCTCCCAAAATAGCTGCTGACACAATGGAAAAACTTAACTCGCAATTCATAACTATCTGCTTTTACAATGCCATGTAAATATCTAATTAAGCACCCTTCTTCTTGCCTAAAATGAATTTCAAATAGTAGCAAAGTCGCTAAACCAGACTAAATCCGCACAGTATAACCAAATGTAGCACTTTCCTCCACGGGATCCATTCTTACCTCCCAGATATTTGGTATCACTGAAAAGCAGCTTCTGTCAGAGGAAGGGAACTACAACCCTGAAAGAGTAGAGGTATTACTTTGATTACCACTATATACATATATTTTTGGGGTAGAAACCCACAGTCGGCTGCAGTGCGGACTAAGTGATGTATTAAAACACCCCGAGTCAAATTTCAGAGGGAAAGAAAGAAGGGTCAGAGAGCAAAAATGCACACATTTACAACTTTTACCTCATTTACTTTGCTTTGACTCCATCGTGGACTAATGAAACTGTATGAAGAAAAAGTTTCAAGCCTAGTTGGTGATCATGTCATAACCACTGGATATACAGTGGATATGCAGTGAATACATTCTCATTAGAACAGAAATTTTGCCTCCCCTCTCAAAATTGTTGAACAAATTACAGTAGGAATATCCTTTCTTATTACTACTTTGTTATTTGAAAAAAAGCTGAATCAAGCTTTTGCTTGATGCAAGAAGAGGGCCCTCACTTCAGATCTCCAAAGAAGGTAGAGGAAGGAAACTAATGAAACTATGAGACAGAAAAGGCTCCTCCTAAAAATGACTGAAAGGAAGCAGAAGAGAACTGCAAGGAGAGCAAAAATTCACCATAAAATTGATGGGGATTGAAGAAAAATTAAAGCTATACAATTTTACCTAGAAGGGAAAAAAAACATGGTTGACCAAGTTAACAAATATTTCTATTTTAGTTCATGCTGGTGGCAATTTATTTTCTCACTGTGTTCCCTTGGCTTTAATAACCTGATGCCTCAAAAGCTTTCAGTTTTTCTATACCTCATATGTCCCAGCAAACCCTGGCAACCTGTTGGACTATGGGAAACTTGTACAACATCATCAGGACAAAATAAGGAGGAGAAGGTAACTCCTGTCTGGATACCCATGAACATTTTAATGAATATGCATTTTAAGGTCAGAAAGATCTGTTTTAATTAGCTGGTCTGATGTCCTGCACAACAAGCCTGCAAATTGTGTGAAGAACACATTTTATTTAGACAGACAAGTAATTCTTCATTTATGAGGTTGAGACCCCTCCTTATCGAACAATTTATAACAATAAAATACTTTGAGAAAATAAAAACTGCAGAAAAAATATAATTTTACCCATTTCTCCTTACAGAAAGCTTTGACCAAAACAAACAAACAAACAAAAAAAAAAAAAAAAAAAAAAAGAGGAGTGGGGGAAAGAACAAAGAGATAGACACAGCTAGGTCCAGTTCCTCACTGGGGATCTCTATTGGGCAAGCAGGAATCACGTAGGTAATAGGTCCCTAAATATGTACTCATTTTATCACAGATAGTGATCTTTCACAATACTATTGCTATAGAAATCTGCAGAATGGAAGATTTGTCAAAAATTGCTTTATATGCTCTTGCGATTGAGCTACTTTACATATGAAAATAAATGTTCAGAGTGCAGAAAAACAGATACAGCATTACAGCCCTTTCGAAAACCTGGCCCATGGCATCCAATTATCTGTCTCATACACACACTAAGTCATGCTGTTCAGCCACTCACCAGTGAAGTAAGAGTGGACACTGAGAGATAACCTCAAGGCAGAACAGCAGGAAAGTATTTACCCTTATGCACTCTAGATAACCCCAGTAGTTTTATAATCTTTTCCGGCTTGATCTGAAGCTGCCACATCTTTTATGAACTCTGTCAACCAAGCCACTGAGAAGAACAGGCACTTCAGAAGAGAGCTGCATATGTTATACGACAGTTGCATCTCTGCATATTCCTCTGCAGTAAAAAGCAAATTAGGCAAGAGATGGTACTTTTTTTCTCCATAACCTTCTCCATGAGAGCCACAACATGGAGGCAGAAAAAGACCTAGGAATATCAGAGAGAAAAACAAGGACTAGTGTCCAAAGCACAGTATTAGAATAGCACTGGATTTTTTGGTGAAAAGAGGGTGAAAGGCTATATCAATTAGCTTATTTCCATTTTTGCCACTAATGCATTTGTCTCCAGGTTTGATCCCAATGCCATATTCCATCAGGTGATAGGTATGGGAATCTACATTGCAGCATATCACCTAGCAGGGGATATAAGGTATGATTTTCAGAAGTACTTAGCACTAACTTCAAACCCAGGCAACTGGTCCTCGAAAACTCTGAGGAAAAAGAAAACAGATCTCTAATGCTTCTCAACTGCTTTGGGATATTGTGAGGATTAATTAAGTAATGCCTGTAAAACATCTAGAGATTTTCAGATAAAATGCTATAGACGTCAGAACAATAATCTACATGAAGCTTCCTGCAATCACTGAATATGTTTTGGGGAAAAAGACAAGGTTGGCAAACTAAGAAGAAACAGTATGTTGGCTAAAATAGAGGAAAAGTAGTTAATAAAATGCTACAGAATTTGTTTCAGCAATAGGATGAAAGAAAAGCTGAGCCATAAAGCTAAAGAGCTGAAAAAAAGATTTAGTCCATTTAGAGCATGTAAGACATTTTCCCCTGGCTTCTGAAGTCAAGGTTCAGTGGAAATTAGACAAATAAGACTTCTGCAGGAGACAGACCTTATTTTACATCATGGCACACAAGCAAGAGACAAAAGCAGGACCAAAAGAGATGACAGCAGCACCAGCTGCCCACCATTCCCTCTGCCCCCGCTCCTGTGCACACCCGCACGCACACGCGCACGCACGCATAGATTGCCATCTTTCACCCGATTAATCCTCTCTCAGGACAGATTAACGCTTATCTGCTCAATATCCATCTGCTTTGTGATTTCTGGAGATTGTAACCAATCCCAAGGCCTTATCAGCGTCTCTCCCCCCACAGGCAGATGGGAAAAGATGGAAATGATCGTGTTGTATTAGTGACGGCAGCGACAACAGGCTAGCGCAGCTGCCTCTTTCCCTTGTTTCCTCATTTAAGCTCCACAGCACAAAGATTTGAGTGCAGCAACACAGGCTAAGCCACCTTCTTCCTTTGATTGCTACTTACCCAAATTAATGAATCTGAGGAGGATGGCAGTGGGTAACACCCATTCTAAGATAGTTTTAATACAACAGTCCTTCTGGGTCTGCCTCAGCAGTAAGACCATAATGCTTACTGGGAAAGGAAACTGGGGGTAGATGGGGGGAAGCCTTGAGCTATTAAGGTTTAGGCATTTCAGACATCTGCAGAAGAGTAAACAGAAGTAAACTGAAGAGCTACAGCATATACTACAGTTATACTCTGAACAGCTGCTCTTTTACCTAAAACCACACAGACCCCTTCTCTGGACCCCCTCTCCACCACCTGCTTCTTTATCCATCTCTTCTGGGCTGTAGTCACCCTTTAGCTCAAAATATTTATGATATAGGGGAAAAGAATGCATCAAGATACACTGCTTGTTTGCAAATGAAACATCGTCAGGTGCACTTCTGAAGGGAGCAATGGCCTCTAAGTCCACACAAATGAAATTCATTTCTGTTTGTTCATGAATCTCGCCTTTTTGCCTTCAGTGTCAGGGCACAGTAGAATGATTTTAATGTGGAAAAACCTGAAGCAGGGATGGAGGTAAAGGGATAAACATTTTAAAGAACTATCATGACATTAAAAAAAATCTCACTTCTGTTTTAAAATATCTTACACAGCATTGCTTGAAGTAATGCTCCAACCTCTGATAACTGAAGGCAAAGTGTCATAGAGAGAGAATTCATTCTCTTCTTTCCTGTTTTATTTTCCCTTCACTATTAGAGGGTCCTATCGGGATTTCCAGGTAGCGTGTCTTCTATTAAAATGGTTAGTTCAGTAAGTTAACTCCCACCCAAGAAATAACAACACATGACTTCAGTATCCAAATGTTACACAATATAACACAACCTGATCACATTTGGAATATTGAATCCTTGCATCAAATTGCTCACAATCCACAGACAAAGCAATAGTTCTTCACATGCAAATACAACAAGCAAATACATATTAAATAGTGTTTGACTGCCTATTGGCAACTAACAGAAATATCTATAACCTCAGCGCACAGATGTGGCAATATTTAAACCTGTATGAATGAACTCTTAGTGAACAAAATCTTCAAATCCAGTAGGATGTGTAAGCCTGAAGTCATACCTGGCATCTCTTCTTGGAAACAAGACAAGTTTTCTCATTGGAAGAAGTGGTGAAACAAACCACTACAGAGAGAACACAAATATATGAGATTTATCTGAGGGACCCCAAAGCACTCTTCAAAATGTGAATGTTAGATTTTCTTCTTCTTCCCCCCCGGCTCCCATCAAAATGCAGGTAAAATGAAATAGCTATTTACTAAAATGGGACAGTGTTATAAAACTGTTTAAAGCTGAATGAAAGTAATGGTATTTAAGTAGATTTGGAGAAGAAATTAACAGAGGTAAAAATCACAATTTCCCAGTCTGGAAACGGGGTCTATCATCTCTTCTTACATTAAATTAGTCAATGGGCTCTTCAATAACTCCAAGTGGGCAATACCTCACCTCCAGGTGCACAAAAACTTCTCGGTAGTAAATGTGCTATTTGAAAAATATAAAAATAAATAAATAAACAGCAGACACTATACACAGAACACAGTATCCTAAAAGGCAAAGGACCGCATACTATACTGCTTCTAAAAATGTCTTCTGGAAACACGTGGAAAGCTCCTTTCCCAAAAGGTCACCCTCACTCTGCACCCAAACAGTGAAGTCCACACCATACAGGAGCATTAGGTTTTTAATAATGTAGAAGGTCACTTTAACAAGTCAACAAGCCATTATCTCTCCTGTGACAGTCTGTTGTTCTTGTGCCTTCTGAGCTGCAGTAGTAGCTGGTTGATACAGTGTAATAATGGTGCAAGATCAATGTAATTCCTTCTAATATAGACCCTTCCCTGACATTGCTCAGGTAATAGTGCACCTTACAATCTTTAGTACACTTATGCTCACAATAAACATGAAATACTACTCCTTTCTGGAGTATGAGGAATAGGGTATTTTTTCCATGGAGACCAGGAATTCCCACATCTTCTCCACTGGTGTGCCACTTATCTGCTTCCTTCCAGTCACTGAAGTCTGAGAATGCAGTACCAATGTAATGCTCTTCCAGGGATTTTCCATAACCACAGACCACCCAAAGAGCAAGAGAAATGATTGCTAGTCAGAGAGGAGGAAAATATATATATATATATATATATATATAAAAGACACTAATGCTAAGATCAGATTTCCCTTTGCATAGGGTCCAGGATCAGGACTGGATACCTGGATTGTGGGTGCTCTTTTTCAGAAGCAAAAGTCATGAAGGAAGGGATCCTATGAAATCTGGACTCAGGGTGGCACTCTCTAGTGTGACAAAGTGGACAAAGGCAGGAAGCACTATATAAGTTATTCACAGTGCAAGAGAACTGAGCTAAGTGTCATCTATGTGTTTAGCAAAAACATAATATCAATTCCCTGTGAAAGAATCTATGTACCCTATATGTGTAAAGAAGCTACGCACAGCACTTGGCTTGATTTAGAAGAGCATTTCAGTCATGTCCTTTGTTTCAAGAAAGAAGTGTGCTGCACCTTAAAAAGCCAATCTAATCTAGAAAATGAAGCACAGCTCAGACGGGAACTAGAGGACTTCGCATTCCTGCCTAACCTCTTCCAGAAAAGGGGAAAAGAGTCTCACTTTGGAGCACTGTTGGTTTCAGAAATATACCTATGCATTATGAATGATTAAGCTAGGGGTCTCAGCAGAGGATATCTATCTCACCAGAAATCACGGGGTAGCATTCCTAACTACTTACTAACATTTTCACTCCCCACTGCAAAAGTAGTAAACAACCAAAATACATACCTTTTAATTGAGTTTTATTAAAGCCTAAAAGACTACTTCAGGTTTTGTTAGAATGCAAGAGGAGTGATTAAGCTACAACTCTTTCCAATTATTTTAAATTATGTTAAAAACAGACCAAATTGTGAGGAAAAAAAATCACTCAGTTTTCTAGGTTGCAATGCATGGTGCTGTCCAGAATATCCCATTGCTTTTAGATAACTTCTCATTTTTTGCCTAGTCCAAAACCTTATTTCTGCTTGTAGCTTTGGTAGTTTCTCATTTCAGACATTTTCACAATTCATCAAGTCCTCCTGGTCAACAGCATCTTGATTACAGACTCTTCAAACTGGTCACTCAAATCGCTACAGCCATTGGTCTGGAATTACTGTTCTTTAAAATACCACAAACTTTGGAGTTAGTAAAGATGACAAGCTTTACACAATTATATTGTAAGTTAAGGTATCTTAGGTCTTTTCCACCACTAGATATTGTAAGAAGAGTTACTTGGTGGCTTTGTCTACTGGGATCCCTACTCTTGCTAATTTCACACTGCTTTTTTGGCATAGAAACCAAGCTACAGGCATTGGTCCATATTTCCTGCTCTCTCTGAGAACGGTTTGTGCTTTTCCATCTGCTCGTCTGCCTGGATGGATGTCTAGGAATAGTAATGATCTGACTCCTTTGCCCACATTCAACATATTTTAAGGTTTCAGTGAGGAGAAATGACATTTTGCACTATTTGTTTCACAAGGAGCTATGTCAAGAATAGGGTCAAAAATGGCAAGGCAGCAGCTGGCTAGTCTCTTCAGGAGTTTGGCTGTACTATTTCCTCCTCCTTTTCAGGAAGTGCTGAATGTAGATTTTAGCTTCCACAGGGGAGGATCTGATATTCCCCTGGTGGGCGACACCATCTGTCTCTTCACTGAACCATCCTTACACCAGAAACACTAGCAGAACAGTGAGACACACAGTGAGTTTGGGCCTCCACAGAGGGCTCATCACTGGGCATTCACCCTCTGCAGAGTGGTCACATATTGCTCATGGACCCTGGCTTAACTTCTGGCAGTACCAATTTCAAGGACTTGTATCTCCTCTTTTTCCACTCAAGTCAATGGAGTGATGGAGGACCTACACCAGCTGAGGAATGGGCTAGATACCTTTCAGAAGATGCAGAATTGGGCCCCAAACGGCAAGTCCTTGAGGGCTGGTTTTAGGGAATAACCATTCTAATACAGGTGACAGTTCAGGGCTCCAAGCTGAAAGAGAAGCTCAGAAAAGAGATGAGGGAAAAGCTGGGAAAGAGGACAACTTTCTGTAATGGCAACTATTGTATCTTACTTTCCCAGCTGATGTATTCAATGGTACACTTCATTGATTTTCTTTTAAAACTCCGGCTATTGCACTTACATTTTACTCCATTAGGACTTCTGGTTTATAGCATTACCGTATATGGAAAGATGAAACAGGTAGGATTCAGCACTAATACAATAAATCATTTATGCCCACTTAGCTTTCCTCCTATCTGCAGTTGACTACAAAGCTTTTTTTTTTTTTTTTTTTTTTTTTTTTTTTTTTTTAACTGTTGGAATCAGTACACTGCATGTCATCTTTAGGATGCTTGGACCAACTCTGGAGAGAAAAAAAAAAATAGACTTCCTTTATCAAGAAACACTGGGTTAAAGTCTTGTTTAGCTCACCCACCGAAAAAAATAAATCATAACAAAACTTTATAATAAAAATATTTACAAGGGTGAATTGAAGTTTCTGAAGTACAAGCTGCAGGCCAGTTTGGACCAGCAAAGGCTTTTTACATAGCCTGCAAATGAACTCTTTAATAATGGGCACCCTTGACAAAAACACCTGACAGTCAAAGCTCCTGCAAGAGTCTGAGCGGTGCCTGAACAAGGCAAGTGGCCGCCTGCTTCAAGTGCCAGAGCCATCAGCTAGTGTCCCACGGGCCATGCCAGCCAGCCCAAGCCAAGGGCTGCTGTAGCTGCCCCCTGCACCCTTGACCACTTCCAGCACCCTTGTGGTGACTCTGCTTTGCAATGAGAAACTGTAGGAAGGGGACCAGGTGAGCAGGGCCCTGACAAGCTTCCAACTTAATGGCCACAGAGGAGGGAAGACAGCCTTACAGAGGAACAGTTGCATCCAGCAGACTTTCCCTCTTCCAAACTCCCTCAGGGGAGCTTGGGAGTTAAAAAAAAAATAAAATAAAAAATAATAATAAAAAAACCACACACGCCACCACCACAAACACATAAGGGTTTTGCTCATATTTTAAAAAGACCACTAAAATAGCATAATAAAAGCCTCTAACTTCTCTCATTGCTAATTCAAGGCAGAGATGAATAGCTAATTCTGATTTTCTATGAAATAAAATTTTAATTCTCAATCCCTTGTGCTTTTTTTATTTGAATATTTTAGAGGCAACTACTGATACATGTCCATTATTGGATAGGTACAACAGATGTGCCTACAAAAAAAAGTTGAGGTGAAATGGCTGAATGACTTTGAGATGTCAGCATTTGAGAATCCTTCTCGCAAATTAGACTCACATCCAATGTCCCACAGAAAGAAGACCTAACACTACAACACAAATGTTTTCAATGACAGGGGATCACATTTCTGCGAGTCTGCTAGGTTCACAGTGTACGTTACTCCACAGTTGTACAGGCTTCAAAGTGCAGGAAAGCACAAGGCTTTTCCTTTTACCTTCTGAACTTCCAAACGACTGAGACTCCCCTTGGCACACCTCAGTGCTGAAGAAGGAGATAGAAATATGGTTTCCATGAGATGAGCAGGTAAGATTGACAGGACTAGTAGGTCAGACCAAAGGATTTAATCTTTCTTACACTCAGCTGTTAGAAGCAGCAACTTTAGCATGGATGCTTTTGTATTAAAGGTATCTACATGACCTGACTGCAAAATTGCTTTATTTAATCAAAGGCTTTTGTTGACTTTCGAGAACCAATGCAAGCTCTACACCAACACAAGCATTTTCTCCCCAAAGGAGGTGACTGGGAAAGGTTTAAATACTGGGACAGGTTTTCATGCTGCCCTAACTAATGCTGACTTGCAGACATTTAGGTAGAAAAAATACAGTGCTGCCAACTCCAGGATACACACATAACATGGTAAAGGCATATGGTATAATATGGAAAAGCAAAAATCAGGTTGTATCTTGCTATCCATCTTTTACCAACACTAAAACTATCACCATTATATCCATACTTTATGCCAAGGGTAAGCACATCAGGTGTCATCCACACGGCACAGTTCCTCTTGCCCTTGCTTCCAACAAAAATTAACCAGATATTAATAGCACTGATAATTATACAACTTAAATACATATGCAATTGAGGAATTAATTCTGCATAATGGTCTACAATATCAAACCTCACCTAAACCCAAAAGAGCTGAGTGGAACTAGAAGCTGAAAGAGCAACATTTTGTAAAATAAATAGTTCCAAAAAAGATGTCTGCTTCTTGGACAAATATGCTGAACACGCTCAGCATGTCTACATTTTTTTTGAAAGTAAAATGTATTACAATCCTGCACCTTAAAAGAAATTTCTAACTACACACCTAATGTGAGGACAGCAACAAGAAGAGAAGAGTGAAAAGAAGCAGTAACTTTTCATATTAGTAACTGCAATCAAAGCTGCAACCACTAAGGTCATGGCAACCTTGAATGTTCTTTCGAGAAAAGAAATGGCATCCTATCTTCAGTTGCCTTACATATATCACAAGGGTCTATTTTCAGTTAACTCTGTAAAATCCTCTTGTCACCAGAGTCCCTCTTAGTCACTACAGTGCTACACTTGTTTAGCACAGGATTTGCATGAGTGAATGGGACAGAATGAAGGAGTCACCTGTGAGGGACAAACACTTCATTTTCAAAACGAGCTCTAGAAATGAACTTCACTGATATTGGCTCTAGCTCAGAACCTGGAAAACCCCAGCTCTGGCTGCTATGATCTGTGCTGGGTTACCTGCTTCTGTGAAAATGGAGCCAGGCTTGATGCTACAGACCCATGGGAAGCTAAGTGCTACTGTAAAATTGCTTTGCAATGCACGTGTCCTGCTCAAAGCCTGCTCTGCTCTCTGCACCTTGAGCATCAGAAGGGATTTAATTTCCCTGCAAGGGCCCATGAGAAATGAACAATACAATGTGCACACTGGGCATAATCCTTGACTCTTGTTGACGCCACACAGAAATCCATTCTGTCTTCTTCTAATCCTTGCACACAGCCGAAGCCTGCACGATGAAGCTGAAGGGACAGGAGCTATTTATAGCCTTTAATTTCATCCTGCATCAGTGGATTTTCAGGCAAAGGAAACAGCTTTTAGCTCGTTTCTGTTTTTAACCTGTTCCATGCTCACAGCTTGGAGAAGTCAAAATCTTTTTATTTCAGAGTCCTTTAGTGGTCTCAGGAAAATAAATACACACAAATAGATCTGAAAACACCAGCAGTTCAAAGCTAACACTGCCTTGCAGGAAAGGAGCACTGCAGCATTTCCCACTGCTGCCCCTAGAGTTCTGCAGATGTGCCAGAACTAGGGAATATGCAAAACAATGTAGATCACCGGTTTGAACCATTAAGTAGGCAGGCTCAAAACAGAAGGGAGGTATCTGTATCTTCTCTCTGCTTAGCTCACGTTCCCCATTTTCTGGTTTGCTTTTTGTTTTTCTCCTTGCAGCTGTAAAGTCACTGCTTTTTCTCTGCTGCTCTGCTAGCGCCCGTTCTAATTCGGTTGCACCATTACAGCAGATGGTTTCCTGCAGGTACACAATGCAGACAGGGCTGCCTGCGTGAGATAAAGGATCTCCAGAGACACCAGGGCCTCTTAAGCTCTGTAATCGACAACGCACGCAATGCTAGCGTCTTGCAAGTAGACCTGAGCAAACAATTTGCACTAGCTAAAACACTTCAGCAAGTTCACATTTCTTTTCCTGCATATTTCACAAGCTTATTACCTATTTGGTTTTATTTGTCATTATTTCCCGTGATTTGCCGTTCCAAATCTAGGATGTGATTCGTTTTGCTTTGTTAAGCTTGTCTGCATCAGGTACAAAGAATCACTTTCTCCTATGGGAAAGGACATGGATTTTTGTGATCACATTTCTGTTAAAAGCTGTTACAGAGCAGGAATGCCTTGTCTATGGGCACCCACTGCAAAACAAATAAAGAAACAAACAAACAAAATACCCACACATGGCCATCAAACCATGCAGTATATCCATTGTTCTTCCCTTCTCCTTCCCTGTTCCATTTTAACTTCCTCTTTAATTTGTGAAAGCTTCCAGGGAGGGACATACCACAGTTTTAAAATTAAACTTACTAAGAGAAATGACTAGGGGTATAAACCAAATGCAGCTCTGCTACAGACCAAAAAAAAATACCAGTTGTATCAAAACATCTTACTCCTTCCCCCCAGCTCCAGATAAGTTTGGAATCAATCCTCTTTTCCTGAGGATTCCAGATCCATCCTTGTTTACTTTGCAAGAGCTAGCATTCACATTGGTTGACATTTTTAAGGCAATTCAAGAAAATTAAGCACTCTATAGCCATTGCCCTTCAATAAGAATTGCACACCTTGCTACCTCAGAAGCTTAACAAAAATCCTACACTTACATGGTCAAATCCTTCTCTTGATGATGCTAGGAAAGAGGCACAACTACTCAGAGGAGTTTCTGCAGATGTGTCACAGATGCAGTGAGTTCAGATTTAATTTTCAGAGGGTGACACATACAATGTGCTTTTCCTCGCCTGTAGCATATGAGGAAGTATTGATCAGATTAAACTGTTGGGCTAGAAATAATTCAAAATTCTCAAGGAGGAAACATGTTTATGCACACACACATAGATATACATTAAAAAAGTTGTATGAAAAAACCTTCACAGTTACGGTTGAAATACTGTATTTATATGAATGAACAGTACTTCCCCACAAATTGTAACCTAACTCAATCTGGCTGTTTCGATGTTCAGTTGATTTGTAACACACAATTTATACAGAAGAAAGCTCTCTGATTGCTCTTCTATCCTACCAAGTGTGGACTACCTTGACCACAACCAACTATGGTTTATATGACCCAGTTCTGGGCTCCACAGTACAAGAGGGATGTGGAGCTGCTGGATAGGGTCCAGTGCAGGGCTATGAGGATGATCAGGGACCTGGAACATCTGCCCTATGAGGAGAGGCTGAGGGAGCTGGGCCTGTTCAGCCTGTAGAAGAGAAGGCTGAGAGGGGACCTGATCAGTGTATATAAGTACCTCAAGGGAGGCAGTGAGGAGGATGGTGCTGAAGCAACATCACAAACTGAAGCACCAAAAGTTCCACAGGAACTTAAGGAAAAAATTATTGACCATGAGGGTGACAGAGCCCTGGAACAGGCTGCCCAGAGAGGTTGTGGAGTCTCCTTCTCTGGAGATCTTCCAAACCTGCTTGTACGCAGTCCTGTGCCACATGCTCTAGGTGACCCTACGTGTGCAGGGGGTTGGACTAGATGGTCTCTAGAGGTCCCTTCCAACCTTAAGCATTCTATGATTCTGTGATTATATAGTCTCACCTCTCAGCCAGTCCTCATAAAAGGCATTTGTTTATACACACAGCAAAGCAAGGTGTTCTGTGAATCCCTCCAAGAGGATTTGCTCGGCAGCAACCCTGCTCAGGGGTGGGGGAAAGAAGGGAGGGGTATACAAGGTTTAGGTAAAGGCTTGTGCTTTAATGAAGAATTTTCTTACTCCTCATTTACCTCCCCTATTAATCCAGCCCTCTCTATCCTGCCAGCTCTGCTAAGAGGTCATAATCTTCTAGCTGCGACATCACTGTCCATTGCTGTGGGACGTGGTTGGCAATACCATTAATACAGGATTATGGTGAGCGCATTGCTGTGTGTGCTAAGCATGCACACAGCTGCGGGGAAAGCTTCTGAGTTGCATATTAATCCTTTTTTCTATTAAGGACACACCCCCAGCACACATGGAATTACAGACCATGCCGGGCTTTGCAGGACTGGCCAGCTGCTTGGGAAGGACTCTGTCCATACCAGCAACCTACATCGTAGATGGCTTTTCCATCAAATCTCTGGCTGTCCTTGTCGCAGGACTTCCTGAAAATTTGCTCAAGAAGATTCCCTGGCCTCTCTTCATCAATATCCTTATTTTCCTAACATTCACCTGTTTGAGAATAACTGGATTCCATCAAAGCCACACATTCCTTACTTAAAAGGCTATGCCATAGTTTTACTGACACATTACTTATTTACTAACACTTTTAGACAACAAGGCATGCAAAAGAAACAGACAACGCATTTTCTTCTGAGAGAAGCAGCAAAGAGTTCAGTCTCTAAGTCTGAACAGTTTTGCCTGGCGGATCTAGCTTGAAGATTTTTCATAAAACTGGACAATCTTCAGCAACATCCACAGTTTGTTCATCACACAAACGTTAAGAGAAATTCTGGAGACAAAATCTGTCCAACTCTCCTGCAACTCTGACATGTCACATACAATTGTGACAAGTCTTCAGTGTGGGATATCTTACTGTACATACAACTGACACATGGAAAAAGCTTACTCCAATTTTTAAAATATTTACAGTGTGTTACATATTGGAAGCTATTCCTGAAACTATAATGTACTTCTGAAAATTGCCCATTGATCAACCTTGAAAAGATCAAGTTGTTACCACTGCAATTCTCTCTCCAACAAGTAGTACTTTTAGGCTTTTATAAGGCACAATGGAAATCTGCTCTTGTCTACAGTCCTTCAACGTATATTCTCCTTATCAGGTATTGATTTATACAACTGATTATGAATGAGTACTGACAGTAACACACAAAATACATCTGGGACTCTACACACCTGATCTTCAAAAAGTGGAAAAATAAAGGAGGTAAAATGGAAAAAAAAATATTCCTGCACACTCTGCAGTTTAAAATGGTTTCAAAATCCTCACTCTGAAATGCTGACTTTTTGTCTGATACTGTAAACCTCTTCAATACAATGAATAATTAAAAACAACCAGATTACATGGTATATCACATTAATGACCAGAAAGCAGGATTCTATATCAGCTGCCTATTTCTCTTTTATTCCCCATAGCATTGCTGACCCTAGTCCCTTCCCAAATCTATCCCCATTAACTCATGCTCTATAGCTTGGAGCCAAGAGGAGAAATGCCACATAAATATAAGGAAGCACCAGTAGCAGCCTGGACTAGTGAACTGGTACTGCTGAAACATTCTCAGGGTCCCCCAGCTGAGAACTGCAGCAGAACTACCTAATCACTGCTCCCTTGCAAATAACTACACTGAATCTGAAAAACATATTTCTCTCTTCCACAATAGCGCACTCCTTAGCACAGTCTGAGCAAAGGAAAAAGTAATCCCAAAGATATCACACTGCAAAAAGTTACCAGTTTGTGGCAATGCAGTAAGAACAAAAACTTCGTTTGCAAGCCTTTATGTGACCAACTCTATCTAAGCCAAATGTCAGTTAAGCCTTCAATTAGTCTGAATAGTATCCAAACATAATGCCATTGAAAGAGTAACATGGTATCAAGAGAAGAAGCAGGAAAAAAACAAACATTCAATGCACATGAAAATTATTTATGGGAAATAGAATTTCTCTTCTCCAAAAACACACATTCTCGCTGCTTTCTAGCACATACAGCCTTTCCCAAAGGTTGGCTTCCATTTACTCAGCCTAAACTGTACAGCAAGAGCCACGAAATACTCTACGGACAGTTGAACTTCAATTCTTTACAGTATTCCTGCTCATATGAAAAACATGTGTATCCTGCACATCGGCCACCATCCACAGGCAATAAATAAATAAATAAAAGGTATGCAACAAGAAGACTTCCAGCATGTAAACTGCAATGATGTATTAGCAGCACAGCAACAGGACTGCGAACAGCCCTACAGGGGCACAAGCAGATGGCTTGATATTATTCTCTAGATTTTGGATTGCCAAGTATTAATAGGGTTGTAAATCACTGCCATAAAATCAAAGATTGGAAGTGTAAATGTGTGTTTTTGTTTCTGTATCAAAAAGTGCATGATATATCTATAAAGCTACCCATTTTATAAATACATTCCTCCTTTAAAAGTTCTTCATCTAATCTTTTGGCTCTACCATCAGCCAGCCTCCAGCAGTCCAGAGAAGTAGCAATTGTAGTTACTAGTCAAACATGAGTCACATTTCAAAAGGAAGGGAATCAGATTTTCCAAGTGTAGAGTAAAAGAGCCCATGATCACCTTTCTCTCACTGCTAATACTATAACTGTCCCATGAGTTACCCTCATAGTTACCCCAAGAAATAAGGGAGCAGAAGTTTTACTTCCTCTCCACCGCTAAACAACAGGAACATTTTGCAAACCCTAGAAAAGTCCTGTCTTAAACTGACTGGAGTGGTGTCTTCATTTTATTTCATTTGAGTATTGACATTGCAGCAAGTTTTGACCACAAGCCTGCCTCTCTCTCTCTCTCTCTCAAGAAAAAAAAAAAAAAAAAAAAGCAAACGGTAATGCTATAAAAACAAAACAATAAACTTCTAACAGTCACCGCAGTACACATCTTAATCATTCCTTACTACTAAGCTCATTTTTGGGCGTCTAATAACCTAAACTTAGAATATTGGCCCTGAATGATAGATGTTGGAAGATTTCATTAGAGCTTATAAACTGAATAGTAAGGAGAGAAGAAAATGCAAGAATCATTGACATTTAGAATCACCAGAACAATGTTTCACCAAAATCAATGCAAGCCTTAATGTGGGAGAACTATTCAATTAATCAGTAAGTTAACAGATGGGATAATTGTCTCAGTAAAACATTCACTGCTTCTATAAAAGTAGAGCATCCAGTTTTCAGTTTGCCAAACAAGCACCAGCATAACATAAGAGCTGTAGGTAAAATAAACTCATCTTAGGAGTGAACGGGGAATCTGGATTTCCTCATTGTTGTAACAAAAAAAAAAAAAAAAAAAAAAAAAGATGTTCTAACCTGATTTATTCCATGTGTTCTTGCATGAATAGCACTCATGATACTAAACAACAGCCAAGTGTATCATATTGCCCGCGGAAATGGACCTACCCACTTGCATTAGAATTCTGATTCTGTACTATTAAAATTAGGTTTATAATCCATCTTAAATAGAATACAGAATCCTTGTCAGGGTAAAACCAAAGGCTTTCACATGGCTCCACTAATAAGAAAATAAGAGCAATAGCAGCTCTGTGCCAGGTAATAAATATGACATTTTCAGTAACGGAGAAAAGAATGACGGAGTCTACACACATTTGCATGAGTAGATAGGCAGGCACATACACAAAGGCACAAATTATCCTTGTGCAGGCAACCACAGCTCTGCCTTCCTGTGAAAGCTACGCCCACTTATGCTGATGTGCTCCGTAGCTACTTTTAGGACCAGCTGAACCTGTACAAATCCATATAACCTTACGAAACCCCAGTGGGGCAATGTCAGTTTACAGTAGATGAGAATCTGAATCTAGCTGTACCTTTGGAGCCTGTTTGACTGAAAGGTTTTTATGAGGGAGGGAATTCCTTTTCTTTCAGCTAATTTAAATGACCTGCAGTTACTATGGTTACTCTTAAGGCATTTGAAATCTCCCTGCATGATGCAACTGGGGAAGTGACAAGGCACAAAAATTGATGTTCCTATGAAATAGGCTGCTCATGCAGGACAGAAAACCAAAGGGTGGTAAATAGCTGATACTGAGGCTCTAGTATTTAGCCCACTGACTCCACCTCTAACACTTTCAGTGTCATCAAATTAGCATTTCCACTGTCGTTCTGTGGGTGACATGTTTGTGCTTCAACAAAGCCTAGTGTGTTAAGTTCAGTCCACTGAGGCTCTAAGACAATGGAGAAACGTCACTCAAAGTGCAGGAACAAGAAGCTATTATCTAGCGCATTTATCTGGCCTATCTATCAGAGAAGGAGCAAGAAAAAGAATCTTTAACAAATTTTGTGATAAACTGCAAAAGAGGCTGCAAATACTCTCCCTTCTCAGCTGCTATGGCTGCATTAGCTGACTGTTACGGATGTAGAACATATTCATTGTCTGGTTTGGCTTATCCATTTTCCCTCATATTCCAAAGGGGAAAGAAAAAACACAAAACGAAAACATAACCAGTCTTATAACACTGTGTTAAGCTATAATGAATTAAATGAATAGGATACAGGAATACATAAGCAACCATTCATCTCTCTCCAACACTGCTCCTTATACAAACATCAGCATGGATATATTCAACCCTATAAATCTTGTTATTTTAACAATTTAGAAAGTGTTGCATTTTTACCTAACACATTTTAATTTACTAACGTGCCCCAGGCTGATTACTCAACAACTTACCATTTCTTCCTCTTTAACCTGGTGACATCTGTGACAAGCTAACAAGGAAAAGGGTGGAGGAGCAGGAAAGAAATGTTTGATAAATAAAAATTTAAAAGATGGGTTCAGAGGGTGGTTTTCATTAGAAGGAACTGGAAAGTTACCTTTTGTACTTGCTACTGTATTCTGTGATGCTGATTTCAATAAAGGCAACGAAATGCAAAATAGATGGAGCGGGCTGCCTCTTGGATTCAGAAACTAAGAACTAGGTTCAAGGTGCCCATGTTTTCTCCTGAGCAGCAGCTCACTTAACAACTGCAGTAAGGCAGGAAATTGCCATTTTAAGCTCCCATTCTGTATCACTGAAGTCAATGAGAGCAGGGTCATTGACTTCACAGGTCTAAAGATCAAGCCTTTAGGTGTGTATAGTTGTTACATATCACAGAAGAAACACCAAGTAAAGGTTGTGCATACATCTTTCAAATCTGATGTCTTTGAGCCATTTCTTGCTAAACCTGCTTTACTTACAGCCTCCAGTATTCTCATTCTATCAACATTGTTTTAAACTTTGTTTCTAGACCACTGTGTTTGTAGGGTTAGATGCATTAATTTCTTTTTACAGGACCTAGGTCAACAACAATAGGAAGGACAGTACCCAGGGACAAAAACATTTTGCTCCCTGAACCTCTGCAATGTCATGAAATATTTGCACTATTTGGTTTCATTCGATACCTGCAGCTGCAAAAAGGAAGAGCAAAATGAACTCCAGCGAAGCCTCTGGACTGCAGCTTCGTTAAGCAACAATATCCTGAATCAGGCAGGAAAACATCAACTCAATCCTGCACCCTGATCACTGCTTCAAGCTTTTGCATAGCACGCGCTATAGTTAAGCAGCAGCAGGAGTGTGAATGCCCAGCTGTCCAGCAGCTGCTCTTGTTTGAGTAGATAGAGCATGCCTGGCTAGGCAGCACAACAAGCCACAGGGATCTTTGCCTTGCCAGGCCTCTCCTACCTCACAAAAATGAAGCTGAGTAGTAACTGGGCTCATGCTCTGCGTCCACCAAGTTACCACAACACAAAGATTGCACTCAGTCCTTCATAGCCTGTGTGATTCTACTCTGAAGGGCAGCTGGCTAAGCAAGGCAGTCCAGAAAGACAGAGAAAGATTCAGGGAAGCTTATGCAAAATGAAGCCCTGTCACTAATATATGTCACAATATTTAAATGGTATATTCAATGCCTTTTAAGTAACTCTCCTGCACCTAAAGTCCTCACTGCAATTCTCTCCATTTGTATTTCTACTATGGTTTACAAAAGTTTGATCTCATTTCTTTGGTGAGAAAATACAAATTTTACTTCCCAAAGGACTAGGCAAACCACCATTATAAGCACAACCAGGATCTTGGATCACAGAGTATCTTCTACACACACCTGTCGTGTTCTAGGCTATAAAGCCTGCCATCCAGTCCCAAAAGTCCCTTAAAACTGGGATGCCAGAGCATCAGGGAAAAAAAGGGAATGGGGAGAAGACAGACAGAAAAATTCCAATTAAAAAAAAAATTCTAATGCATTGTTTGGTAATGTAGCTAAAGATGCTACTTTCATGACTGAAACCAGCAGAATACCTGTGATACTTCAACTTTTGTTTCCTTCATAGGAGTTTTATGACTAGAGCTTTAGGGTAAAAAGAAAGGACCACAACAGCCACTGAAAAAACTGAACCCATACAAGATGCTGGAGATTTAATGACTAATCAGCCATCAAGCAGAATGCTTCAGAGCAGGTTGTATTGGTAAACTTCAGTTCTAAACACTGTCAAGCTATATGTACAGTGTCCTTTCTTGTCTGTTTATGTTCCTCCATCTGTAAGAAGAGATATAATTCTGATAAAGCATTGAAACTACGTTCAATTTGCTTTTTTGTTATTTTGAAAATTAAAGCAGTATTTCTTCCGTTAGCCCCAATATTCTCATCTCACATTCCACAAATCTCTATTTGCCTACTGCTTATATGCTTTGCAGATTAACTTCCATTTGTACCAACACGAGTTTTGCCAGCGTAAACACAGTAAAATTCACACAGTAACCAGATGCTTGGTTCAAGATTAGCAAAGCTACATAATATACAGAAAGCAGGTATGATTTCAGCTACCTTGGAATACATTAGAAGTGCTGAAGAAATAGCACGACAGTGCAAACATCACCAAAAACTTTATGAAAAGACTTTAACAATGGGTGAAGATCAGAATATTATTCAACATTTCATCTTTCCTTTTGATCCAAAAGAGAAGGGATCTATCTCTACTCTTCCGCTTTCTATATATTATGTAGTTTTGCTAATGCACACACTTTCCCTTGACTGTCGGTAACAGGGAAATTTGACTCAAGAAAGGTTCTTCAGTGCCCTGACAGCTTTGACAGCCACTGTCATTACAGTTTCTCCAAAGTAGGACATAGTATGATACCAGTATGGTAAAATCCCTTTCCCACTTATGCCCTTTTACTTGACATTTCACATCCTTTGCTGCCAACAGTACTTTCCATTCAGGGATCAGTAGTTCCACCATTGGGAAAACAAAAAACAAAAAAACTCACACTGCATTATTTCACACTGAAGTTTATAGCAAATTAAAGATGTTGCTCTCTTCTCTTATCTATTATTTCACAAGAATGTGGGTATTTTAGAAGAATAAAAATGCTCTAAAGATCAGATACACAGTTCCTAGGAGGCGATACTACTTTTCAGTGAATTTAGTTCTGGTGAGTTTGGACAAAACCCTAAAATTGTAATAGGAAATATCTTTCATTAAGTGATTATTTAAGAATACCATCATCCATTTCCAGTATGTGGAATGTCTTTATTTTAAAAATACCTTTGTGGTGCAACTAACTTGATTAGTAATTTGGATGATCCCTCAGAGACGTGGCACCTTGTATCCTCACACACCTGTAAACTAAATGATAGAAGTTACAGAAAAAGCATAGCACAGATAGATTTGTATTTATACAATTTGGAAAGTAGGTAACAAGGGAATTATTATTTCTCATAAGCTCATAGCAGAATGAACCTTTTCCAGGGTTTCTTGTTTTATTAAATCTGTTTTGAATAGAAATGGTGTTTTAATCCATTCCAACCACCTTGTTTTTGGCCAAGTGTGAATGAGGACTTAGAGAGGATCCATACTTGAGAACCCTTGCAAAGCTTAAGACAATGAATAAAAAACACCGACAAACCACACCATGCTTGAACGTGAGCTAGGTAGCATCTGTTTTTTCACCCCCTATTTGTGAGCTGGAAAAAGGATTCAGCATTTTGACATCTCTAAAGGTCCTGTGCTGTGTCATATACCTGTGGAGGGGTGTATGGAGTAAGGAACATTTCCAGAACAGAGCGATGCATTTCCACAGCAGATTAAAAGAGCAAAGTTTGGAGGTTTCCAGTTAAAGAAAGAAAACCTTTAATGTACACTAAGCAAAACTGCAATTAAAATGGGAGCATTTTGAATATCATTACCTCAAGATGTTACAGGTATAATACAATTCTCTGTGCTATACAGACATAAAATTGCAGTAACGTGTGATATGCTATGACAGGATGATGCACCCATGTCACCAACTCCAGAAGGCGCTTAAAATCTCCAGGACTGGCTGCCTATTTTGCCCTCTGTCCTATCTTAAAAAAATAGACAACTTTTCCCTACATGACTTCATCCTGTCATTCAGCACCATCTGCATTCACATATCTATATTTTTCATTCTAAAGCCATTTCTAAGTCATTTGATCTCATCTATAAACTAGATTAAAATTGCATGCATCCTTTTTTTTTTTTTTTTAAAGGAGCTTCTGGTATAAAAAGTGCTTTTGTACTTATCTTTTTAAGTTTTTTTTAATTACTTTTTATCTGTTGAATAATCAGAATGTTGCATAACAGCTTCTCAGAAGCCATTCATTCTTCATACTATATACAATAATAATCTTTGAGAAGACTACAATTCATGATTTTCACCTCTCTGAACAGAGGTAAAATTGTCTCAAACAATCTACAGTTTGCCTGTTGGCATCATTAGATTTTTATTTACTATTTTTGCGAGTAAAGATTCTGACAGGTTCAATAAAAATTTGGTAAGTCAAAATTATCAATTTTTATCCAATGTTTCTAATCTACAATACAACCAACTCCCCTCTTTGCTTATTGTGATTTAATCAGTGGAATAAATAGACATTCCAGATGGAACTCTGGAAAACTGTGCACTTTAAGATGGGCTTGTGACAGTTGCTTCAAGTTCAGATCAGTACACAAATTAAATTAAATGGGTTCTCTTAAATTGCCCTCAGGATTTTTTTTGCCCACCCCACATAAAATTCTCTCAGACAGGTAGAACAATGTGCATTTCTAACATGGGACCTATTTTCTCCAGCAACAGAAAAATTAAGGCACATAAACAGAGTAACATAGGAGAGACTCCTCTTCTGATCTCACTAACTGCCAAAAATTTAAGCATTATTGAGCATGAAGCTCCATTGAAATGTTATTCTATTGAGAAGATTCAATCCAAACAGAATGTGCTTTCACATCTAGGTATCATTGCAGCTGACACAGAACCTTCAGCAACGAACATGTCCATTTGCATGGTAACAAACAGTAAGATCTTGTCATAAAAAAAGAAGACAGAGACGCGGAAATTTTGACTTCAACTTGCTGCTATAGCAGAGACTTCCTTCGTGTGTCTGACTAGTCACTTACGACCTTTATGATAAACATATTCAATAAAAAATGGAAAACAAGGAGAATCCTAATGCTTTGATTCTACACGACCTTGGTTCCAATTAAAAAAAAAAAAATCACATGAATGAAATTCCTTTAATATTCACATAAAGAACACTCCTCTATAACTTCCTATATCAGGAGCATTTATATTCCAAGGTGCTAAGCAATTGGCCAATTGCAAAACAGGCAGAGCTGTAAGAAGAGAGAGTGATGAAGTTGCATCTCCTATGGCCTGTGTCCCAGCTGGTTTTGCAGCAAGGTACAATCTTGAACTAGACGTTCCCTTCAGTTTAGGGTTTTCACAATAGAGTTCTTCCACTTGCAGAGCATAGCAGCTAGCACAACTGGTTATGCTTGGAACTCTGTGTTCTCTCTGCAGAGCACTAAGGGCTCTCCTCTGCCATGAAGGTTGCTACCCTTTCTGCCAAATTTGGAGCAAAATGGTCAACAGGTCCACAGGTGGAAGAGAAAAGGGAGGGAAGAAAGGCAAGGATGGCAAAATTGATCATGATAACAAAAGCTTTATCTCCCCAAGAAGCTAAGTTAAAAATGACATGCAGTAATACGCAACACTTTAGCCCAGCAATCCTAACCCTTTTTACAAAGCCTCCAAGGTCCGATATGGTCCCTCCCCCCCAAAAAAAAAAATTCAGAGCCTTAAAAATACATGTGAGAAAATAAATTGCCAGGGCAGATGAGGGGAGAGGCTTGTTATAAGCACAGAATTAGTGTTCTCTACTGGTTTCTGCCTCAGAATGTTAACCTTTCTCTCTCTGCCCTCTACTTCTCTTTAGTCACTCACCATGAAATAAGTCTTTTAATTGCTATGTAGCTAAAGCCATCTTTCTCTCAGATGGACTGAGAAGGCCGAGCTAGTGTCTAGGGGCTACAGGCCCTTTGGTGATAGTTTTAATTCTGACCAGAGCACAGAAGTCAATAAATCATTCTTGCAGAAGTTGTTACTGACCCTGAGCAAGCCCTAGCAGAAGAGATGCAATCACTGTTCACTAGGAAATAAAGATTTTTTTTTAAAAAAAGTTAACCTTTCAAACACAGAACAAATGAATAAAAGCAGATTTGGGGAGTTATGGAAAGGCTGGAAATGCAAAGCTCAGCCTGCACAGTCCACATGGAGCAGAATATTTATTAAGTTGCTCTTGATAAGAGATACCATACCTACTACTAGTCCACGTGGACAACAGGGAGCAAAGCTGAGATCCCAAGTTTAGAACAGTGGACAAGAAATTCAAGAGGGCAATAACATACAATCAGTCATCTTATACCTCCCTTGCAGGTTCTGGTTTTCCTCCACAACATGCAAGTTTCAAGTGGTTCAATTCTGTTTTACTTTGTTTGAAAGATGTTCAAAAAGGCCTTTTTTTTTTTAAGCTTTATAATCATTACTCAACAGAATTATGTCAGTTAACACTGGCATTATAATAACAATAAGTCAAGGCTGCCTATCCAGAAGTTTAAGTAAATACTAGTTCACCATATGATTTATTTTTTCCACCCCGCACGCTCTTTTTCAACTTTATTAACAGTGGGCCATTAAACCTCCAGCCTGCTCTTAATAACTTTACTGATCTCTGTGACACTGTACCTTACGCTGATGGATCCCTTTCAGTTTTCTAACTTAATTTTCTGTTTTTTATTGAGGTTTTAAAATATTATTTTTCCCCAAAAATGGAAATTTGAGAATTTGTTGCTTGGAATCCCTTTTAAGTCAATAGGCTATTCTTTCTTTGTATTGAGGATGCTGGAAATGTATGCCACAGAAAACTAGTTTGAGCACTTGTTTCATACAGACATGCTCTACAAAATCTGAAGTTAATGTTTTTTGCCTATTCACTGAATAACAAGGAATTCTGGAGTGAAAATCCTCAGTACCTTTTAAGACGGAATTTTTTTTTGGACAAGCAGCAGCTAACAACTGTCAACTGTCTTCAACAGACAATTCTGCCTGCTTGAGCATGCACAATGTACCTGAATTAAATATGAGAGAAGAGCACACCAATTGTACAATTAAGGGACAAGCATTCTAGGTTTTGCAGCATGAAACAATTTTCATTGGCAGGTTACATGAGTTACCATTTCCAAGCAAAGAACGCTCAAGACGCTATCATCTTAACATCCTAGTGACACAAACCACACCAGCAAGTGGATGAGCAACATTTTATCACAGATGTATCAGATGTAAATGCTAAGGTGCACTGAATTGGCTTCATATGTTCATAGTATTTATTTTGAAACGTCTGTCTGTCTCTAACCTTCTCTTAAACCAAAACAAATTTTAGCACGGCTTCCACTGGAAATAAGCTCTTTCTGAAGATCAACATATATTTATGTATAAAGCAAAAGAAAAAAAAATATGAAATAAGTGAAGAAAAAAGTACACAAGAGTTAACTGCAAAGGATAAACGCAGCATCTTACTGTAGTTACAGCTGTAATCCCACACTGTTTTACTTGAGAAAAAGATAACTTCTCCACTATACTTGGCATATCTGAAAAAAATTGCCAAGGCATGTCCAAGCCACAGCAGAGGCAAAGAAAACAAACCTGGCACATACATGCTTTATTATCGCTTCACTTCATCATCGACTAGAACACAAGAAAAATCAATAAGAACCCTACACGAACACATCCACCATAATAAAATATGTGGCTTACATATATCAAGTCTTAACAAGTGTGCTTGCATGCTCAGTGGAGAAAATCACTTCATAAAACAAGCCCAGGAGAGAACTAAAAAACAAAAAAAGGATTCTAAGGAAGGGACAAAACTGAATGATATATCCATCAAAGTAAAAAAGATAACAAGCCGAACAACACAGACTTGATAGGCCATGGTTCTGATCCATTATCTAAGTCTTAGTTAACTTCACACTTCCAAATAGTCCTATGTATTTTTTAGCTAGTAGTAGTGAACTAGAGCGGCTATAGTGTTTCCATGTCTAACCCCAAAAAATATCTGTTATCCTATAGAAACAACAATCGTTAACCAGAAATGGCTACTGTTTTTGACCCACATTGCCTCTTCCATAAGGTGAGCAAATTTTGACAGTCCCCTCTTCAAGAATTGCCTTGGAAAGTTCAGCCTCATACAGAAGGAAACCAAATAAAACCTCACTGTATTTTTAGAGCAGTACTGGTCTCCAAACATTCCTAAGGCATATAAACAAGTCAAGTTCTCTTAGGCAGTTCAGCACAAGGAAATACCTGGAATAAAACTTAGAACTTGCAACATTTGCTTTTAAATCCTTCTGATTTGCTTCCTCATTGCCCTGTACAGAATGAATTCCTATTTACTTCATGAAGAACCTGCTGTTATTTGAAGATGGAGGTAGGAAACTGCTTTACCATGTCAAAATTCAGCATTTCAGCCTGGGATCTTTTTCAAGTTGTTACTTGTAACCTCTAGATTTTACTTACTGGAGAGTTTTGAAGTTATCTAAGATATTAAAAAGAATGGCACCCATTTGAAAGTCAAATTGCCTTAGGAAAGTATAATATTTATTCCTGTAATCACTAAGATTATTGTAACAAATAGAGAATAGAGAACACAAGCCTTGCTTAGGATTTTAAGATTTGTTTTACTGTCTTCTTTCATACTTTCATTTATTCATTTGGCATATGTAGCAACATTTTCAGTAACACCAATAACACCATTTTCTTTTGTAGCATGCATCCTTTTCTACCCACCAGAAAATCGTTTAACGAAAAACAGCGTTAGCACAATCAGGACAAAAAGACATTTCAGCAAGATAGATGTAAAAAAGAAAAGATGAATTGACCTAAGCATACACTTAGCACTCTGGCTTACTTGTGTTTTTAAAAGACTCATCTAAATATAAAAGAGAAAAAGTTCTATTAATTAAAAAAATACCATAATTTGTACTTTACTATCATATTGTTTTCCTACTCATTTAAAATACAAATTCAAAGTGAGAATGCCTCCTGAATGTTCAACTATTACCATTTCCTTGCTCTTGGCTACTGTCTATTACTCTCGAGTGCTTTTACAACATCCTTTTATTGAGCTTTCTTTTCACTGCCTTCCCATAAGGCAAGAGACACTTCTCAAATCAATTCTCAGTACACCTGAATCCATTTCTGAAGCTTACCATGTCAAGAAAGTAGCATTTTTAAACTAGACATGGTCATATCTCTAATATATTGAATTAAATTTCATCTGTAATTCAGTGCCAGAATTTAAACTTAGGGCAAACAAAAGATACAACATATTCTTGCAAAAACAGGTAGCACAATATGCTCTTGCATTACGGATGTTGATGAGTAGCTACTGACAGAGATGGAGAGTAATGTAATGGAAATTAAGAGACACTCTTCTAGTCAGAAGTGACACAGATTCAATGAAGGACAGAAGTGTCCATTTCCTCCCTCTTTCATTTACCAAACAACTATTCAGCAAAGCGCACGGTCACATTAGAGTCTTTGTCACTCTTAGCAACGTCAGCCTTTGAACAAATCTTCTTTTAAGTGACATATTTTATTTTCAGGAAGAGTTTTAGCCTCTCACCCCTATTTTCATACATAAAAAAAAAAAGGACTGTGCATAAAGTAGTATGTCCAGAATAGGCATATGAAGGGCTGCTGGTTCATCTTTTTAATGATCTGTTTCACATTGTCTGTGTCACAATGCCATAAACACAAGGGGACACAAGTGGCAAGGAAAACAGCAGCAAGGAAGGTGATTTGAGGAGGAAGAGTCATATTTCTCACTCCAGACATGCAACACTAATTCCATGCCATATATACCGGTTGGCTTAACCTCAAAACTCTTAATCTGCTTTGAAATTATGCCATATCATACTATGCAAGCACTTATAAATATGCAGGATTTTAATTCATGCATTTACTCCAAGATTTCTGCAGGCACTAAGATGTCAGGTAGTGTCAACACACTGTAGTTATACATATTGCAGTTATATTAATTAAGAAAAACAAGCTGGAACATATGACTGTAGTTCTTTGAAAGAAAAAATGTTGCCAAAACATCTCCTAGAATGAAAAATCCTTCAATTTTTATCCATGTTCTAGTTACACACAAAATCCCATGGAAGACACACTCAAGAATCACAAACCACAAGGAACCTAGAACTACACTCAGTAGAATATGCTAGAGAAAAAACTTTCTATTCCCATGCTCTATTACAATTTTGGGTGCTTTAACATTAGTAGCCAAATCATGGCCAAAGAATAGTTAGGCATGTAAAAAAATGTGTAAGGAGAGACCAAAACATGACTACTGCAGACCTACAAGAATATTTCTGAATATTTTAGAAAGCAAATGAATTCTTCAAAGCAATATCAGCACAGCAGCATTTCAGTAAGGACAGTCACACAGCTCATTTCTTGCTCTGCTCCTAAAACCACATAAAATTTCAGTAAAAGGAATAGGACTCTGGAAATAACAGGGTCCTGCCCACCACCAAAGGTGACGGCATAGTTTACAGTTTTCCCCAAATTATCCCTAAATGTCAAAGCCGTGGAGGAAAAATCTGAGAATACACTATATATTTTTACATACATACAGTGCTATAAATATGCTTAATGTTTTACAGAAAATAAGATAATTTCTCCTTTTCTAGGAGCTTGGTTCTAAGTTCAATGAGATGGTAATACTTCTTAGAAATACTAAATTTACCACCAGACTTTTAGGAAGTAAATCAGCCTTAGGAAGCAAGACTATAGAACAGAACCTTGCAACAATTCAAAACAGAGTATCACATAAGCTAATGCTTCTTGGCATAGCTGAGGCACTTGCACTCTAGTAAAAATAAGAGAGTACGTCACTGTCTAAAAGCTCTTTAAAAATTCTGCGCTGCATATGCAAGAGTCTTTTTGATAGTCACATCAGGAACGTAACTGAATAGGAAGCAGTACATGGCAGGTTTTTAATAACAGGACATTATACAACTTTTTGAGAACAGGATATACGGAATCCATAAAGTCCCGTCACAACTATAAAACAAAAATAAATGTTTGAGCCAAAATCTATAAGCTTTTTCTCCGATGACAAAAAAATAAACAGTGGATTTTCAAGGAAAAACAATGCACTGAGCTCTGTCAAATCAGAAATAACTTGGAAAAAGCAAAGTAGAAGGGAAAAGCAAGTACCAGTTAAGGAGATACTCTGAAACTCAGATAATGAGCTAAGGGAGAAATTTATGTGCACATAATACCTACAAGTGACAGCAAAACACAAACCAGATATGCGTCCCCAATGTTACTACTAGCAATAGTAACAACAAGTAGTGCCTGAAGGTTAAATAGGATCTTGCTGTGGCAGGCACCACCCAAGCACAGAATTGCAGTTGTGATCTGTCCCTACATCCAAAAAGACAGAGGAAAGGCTGACCACAAGCACAGTAAGCAGACCCCTTTGAAGTTCAGGGGTTTGTGGGGAGATAACACCACTCTCTTCCATTTTTTTCCTTCTCTTAGATTTGTGGATGGGGTATGTGAAGAAATTTTTTTAAAAAAAATGAATCAAAGCTGAGGAAAAGAAGCTGAGAGCAGAAATTTAGAGCACAGCCCAGCAGCACCTGGCAGCAAGCACTCAGGCAGCCCTGCGTGAAGCTCTCTGCCCCCCACTCTCTGCTGTGCCGCTTTTGCAGCTGTTGGTACCAGCTGATGTCTGGGGCTGGTTACTCCCTAAAGCTGTTTCCTGGAGCCACGCAGCCAGGCTGCGAGGGGAGGAGGCATCACCAGTCCTAGAGGTAGCCATGTGCCCTCAAGCTCTGGAGCTACAGGTCTGCATAATCTAATCCAGCCTCTGTACGACTGTGCCGGGAGTCTTTCATCTGGTTCCAGTTACTCCATTCCCAGAAAAAAATACTGGCATAAACAAACAGAAGTGTATAAAAGGAGGAAGACAACATCACCATATGGCTGAAAGGACTATTTTGTGGCTATTTAGAACTAAACATACAAAAAAACCCACTAAATATACAGAGCTTGCTGAATAGCCAATAAAGAGAAAGAACGGTTAAAATTTTGGAATAAAGGAAAAGCATATACAACAAAGATGGAAAGGAATTATTTCCTGCAATGTAACCATGAACAACAGTTAAAGGAAAAAAATAAGATGACAGCACAGACAAAGACACAGGAAAGAAATCATGGCATTTTAGTATAGATTTAAGGGGAAAATGGCAGAAGTTCCACTGCTGAAGGATATTTATGCAAGAATAGACAAAAGAAAGTTCAAATAATCTGATAATCCCACAGAAAAATATGCATTAAATACATATCCACTGGCAGCTTGCCTATTGTCTGGATGATCTAAAGGCAGCTTGCCTATTACTAACTTTTGCTGACTGCAAAATGATTGAAAAATGTAAGGGCATTTCAGAGTTCATAAATGCAATTAAACACTGGTATTTGTCAAGACCTTAGGTGAATCTCTCTTTCCTCTTTACAAATAATGCTATCAAATAATAATCTCAGAATTTGAGAATATCTACATAAACTAGAGCACTTGAAAATACATTTATAGTCCTTATTTCAAAACTTAGAACACGTCTTCTAGTGGAAAAATTCTAATATATTGTACACAATAAAAACACATTACACAAACAAATATGGTAAAAACTTAGAGTTTTTTTAAACTGGCAAGATTTACAAAGAGAATTCATGGTATGTAACTTTTAATTCACTATAATATCATTATATTTCTCTTACAGTAAAGCTTTATTAAATATGTAAAAGATTGAAAAGTAAAACAAATAATCAAGTATAAGGGGAGATACTAGTGAAAATTTTTCCAATGCAAGATCATACTATTAGGTCTCAACTGCTGGCAACTTACAAGTCATTTTCTTGTTTTATGAGATATTGCTCTTCATTCATACACACACTTCACTATGCATTAAGATAATGTATACAGGAAACTAAATAGAAGAAATTGCAATAAGCATTTTATAGAAGATAATGGAACTGATATAATATATAAGGGAGACTCTGTATGGATGGAAAAACACCCTTATCGAGCCCTCTGCAGCTATTTATATAGACTTTAAGCATCATTATCTGAAGAGGTGGGGTAAAGAAGAAATTCAGAGGAACAAGGTTATTCATTTGCTTTAGTAAGTCTGTGTGATAAACCATTACTCACATTCCTCATACTCCCAATATTAAAAAGCTTCACTTTATGCAGACTGTACTCTCTTTTGAAGTTACACAAGCAGCAAAAATGATGTGGGTGACACCATTGCTACATACTACTGCAGAAGTGCAGACAAGAAATGAGAAATGTCAGTGTAAATTTAACAGATACATTTACTCTGCAGCAAAGACATTTTTAACTTTCCAGAACCCACAACCCTGTTCGAGTTCTCTTTCACGGCAGCCATCCACAGCTATGAAACCAAGTTCTCTGCCTGGCCATAAATGAGAATCTTCCCTCTGGAACAATACATAGTACTTAGTTTTCTCATCAAGGGAGAGGTTTGATCCAAGCAAAGCCACCTTACATCTCCAGTCCATTCACTGAATTTAGCAGGAACTGGATCAAGTTTCCAGAATTTAGCATAATATAGAGTTTGCAGACAGAAAAAAATCACTAAATTTGAATACTAAATCTGCATTTATGCTTCAGTTATGACTTAAGAGATGGTTTTTCATGGAAGACTGGGACTTTGGACTGAATCTATTTTCTAACAGATACTCATTTCTACTATAATTTCTAGTTCTATATAATCTGTGAATTATAAAGTTTTCAATCCTGGAACAATTTGTGGGGATGAGGAAAATCCAAACCTGAAAAAAACAAACCCAAAACTCCCACCTGTGTTACACCTGACCAGAATGTCTTCACCAGCAGATATCCCAAGACATGAACATTCCCACTTTTCACAACACGTCAGTAACATTCTGATGACATGAGTCCATGGAGAGAGCTTTCAAAGCAGTGGCAAAACTGAAGAATTACACTTTCTTTCTTAGCCTTAGGAACTAAAGCATATTGCCCTCAATGGGGCTTCAGAATGTACAGAAACTGTGTTTCTTAAATACTGACTACCAGCACCTCCATTTTAATCACCATTTCTTCATCCCCACAGTCAGTTTGACAAGGGTGCCAAACAGTACATTATCTTTTCATGTCATCCACTGCTCAAAGCCTAGGCATATCTTCTGTGTTGAACTGGCTCTTAAGTTTAGCTACTGGCATCAACAGCACTAGTTTACAAGCCTGTAATCAGTAGTTATCATCCACAGTTGCCAATGTCATCTAACATTGCCAAGTAGAGACAAGTGATTTTTAAATCTCCCTGCAGCGCGTCTTCCTTTCTCCAGGCTCGGGTTTCCAACTGCAACACACTACCATCATACACCTCCATAATGAGAAATTAAAAAAAATTTAAAGCCAAGGTAAACATTTTAACAACTGACAACTGAACACCCATTCATTATTAGCATTCTCGAACATCTTGTCATTTTAAAACCTTGTGATAAGTGACAAATTAAGAAGGAATATAAATAATAGTTACAATATAGACTAGAGGAAGTGAACTCCAAATCAAACAGCTCCTGAGCTTAAAAAAACAAAACAAAAAGCTTTTCATTGGTTTCAAGATTATTGCTGTGATTGTAATTGATGTGGTGGCATAGAGGACCTTCAGGTGGCTAGACTAAATTCACACACATAATAGCACAGAAGAATAACACTTAGGGACACAATATCTCAAAATAATAGAGCTTCAAGTTATGTACATCTCTGTGTAAAAGCACTGACACAAACATGGGTGGAGAGAGATGTATAGAAGTAAAAAGGGTGTAGATATAAGCTAAAGTTAAAGATGGATACATGGATCAATTTAAAAACCTTGAAAAATATGGCTGTCATCCTTTATACTAGGAAGCATTCCTTTTGAAATAAGCAGGTGCTGAATTTGAAAAAAAATATATTTTAAAAATAACTTGCCATTTTAAAAAGCCAACAACAAATACTGTTTCAATCATATAATTGCTGAATATTTCAGAGGCAAGCAGAACTTTCAGAAATGAGTGTGTGAAATACCCTTAAGCATACGTGGATCTTTTGTGGGGCAAGGTAATTGTTCTACTTCCTTTTTTACTGCAATACTGAAAAAGTTTGCCAAGACGAAATCATTTTGAATGAGTCTACACAGTTTGCAAGCCCAGAGCCTGAACCACGTTCACTTAATAAACTCAACCACAGAAGCTTCTAATAGGAGTCAAAAAGCATGCTACTCAGCATGAAAATGAAGATCTTTCTTTTATAATAGCTCGAGAACTATTTTTTTTTTAATCTTCAACTCCTCAGAGATAATCTCCAAACTCAACACACCCAATCATCCATAGCATGGCTTGGGTCTAAGGATAGAGTGAAGATTACAAAGCCACCCAGACCTACCCCATCCACTCCACATTTCTCTCTACTACTGGGAAAAGAGAAACCACCCTCACTGGGTGTGTGAAATCACAAGTTCAAGCTACTACCACAACAGGAAATGCTTTAGATAATAGCAAAGAGGGAAGAAACCTCACCAGTGATACCAAAAACACTGCTACAAACAGAGTAGGTGCTTTTGATCTACCAAAGTCACGAACAGGCCAAAATGTCGCAACAAAATTAAATCAGGTCCTACAGATTTCTGCCTCTGGAAACTGCTCCCTTGTAAGCCACCTTCATATAGCACCAGAAAACACCAATAGAAAGCACCTACAGTACTAGAAGTCAAAAAATCCTGTTAAAATATCTGCACGTATTAAGAAATATGTGTCAAGGCTCTTCAATGACTGAACAGCACAGGGTATCAAGCCATCTATGAATGGTGTGGTGATTGAAAAATTATCCACTATCATAGCAGGAAAATAAGATTCCATCAAATCACCAAACCTTTGTGTCTTTACATACTGTGAGATTCCTGATACAAACTACTATCTTGTTTTCCTAACCACCAGGCACAGTAAGTTTCAACTGACATATTTTATACAAAGCATCTCACCTTACTTTAAAAATAACAAGAAAGAGAAACAAACTGCTACTCTAATACAGCTAGATTAAAAATAGAAGTTATGTTTATGAGGGACAGGGTGTAAAAGCACAAAGTAAACCACTCCATTGCACTGCTTTCTAAAAACAGCAATACTGCAAGAAAAATTTAGAGTAATCCCACTAGGCTACAACACAGCTGCAATGCATGCTATCTCCCATCATGTTCCTACCACCTCAGTTCAAAAAAATCTAAGCAGGACATAGGAGTTTGCATAGTTCCTTATTATGAGATAATTACTTCCCACAGCTTCCACATCATAAACCCACACATAAGCCATCATAAACCCACAAATCCAATTCAAAACTATTTGGGACTTAAGCCCTTCCCGCCATGTCTTAACAGCATTTCCTGAACAATTCGTAACATGCAGTTACTGACATTCACAAGCATTTCTGTAGTTCACATGGATGCGCAGTCCATTAACAGGTCAGACCTTCTCTCCCCTGAGTGCCAGTATGTTCTTATCCAAAAGACTGAGAATATTCAAACCTGATATGCACTTTTTTTTTTAAAGAAAAGCCACATGTTACAACAGCTGACTTGCTTGCCAATAACACTGCAGTACTACTCCTCCCTGAAGGAAAAACAAAAAACATTTGAAATAAATACATTAAAAAGTAGTTACAGTGGTGATGTATACCACAAAAGAGTATTTTTTAAAGTAATTTTTAATTATTTAAAATACCACTAAGATTACATACAGCAAGGGTTATCTAAAATAATATAGCAGAAGAATATTCTTGCCAAAATATAAATTATTGTTTCTTGTTACTTGGAAAAGGAGCCCTAGAGACACTTTTCAGAACAATGCTTTAATAGTCTGAATTTATTCTGAGTAATCAGGATTAAGAAACGAGGATATTCTAGAAGATAGCGAAATACCACTACTATTGTTTCAAAGATAGATTTTATAGAACTCAATAATGGATGAGATTCATTTCACAATATCACCACCAAATCTCATTACTGACAGTAACTCATTTCTACAAGTAAGACTTCAAGAAGTGCCATCTCTAGTGCACTTGTTAGGAACCTCAAGGTCTCGGTGGCTTCCAGAGTTACCTATTGCTACAAAGAAGTTTAACACAAAGAGCTGTCACTCTTGACTCAAAATTCTCTCTCTAAAGGGACCAAAAGTTTGAGGTGTTTTTGAGGGGGATAGGAAAGATCTGTTTTTTTGTTTTTGTATTTGTTTTTTAATAAAATGGAGGACTATAATCCCTCCACAATCTCCTTTATATAACAATGCAGATAATATCCTGCTTTTTTTCCCCTCCCTATAAAAAAAAATGTTAAAGACATGCTGCAGAAAACATCGAGCTGCAGAAGCCTTAGTCTTGTTGGCAAAGCTGAAATAAAGAATATAAGCTTGGACAACAATAACCAAACAAGGCCAAATCCTTCAGAGCAGTACTTGGTCACAGAAAAGTTAGCTTTATTTGTGTGAAATGCAATTACCAGAAACTCGCATGAAACCAGTTGTACTGGATAAATGCATCAGATTTCAATTTAGTCACTGAAGTCTGAATGTGTGACTGACATATAAATCTTACTTAGCATACAAATGGGAGATCACAGCCAAAGCTCCAGCATGTGCATTTGACTTTTGGAGAGGCCAGGCCAGTATACAAGAGTGGAAGCTATATTTCCATCCATGAACGAGCCAGCGCTCAGTCCTGGACATGCACATTAAACACAATTCAGGCATTCCTTCCTATTACAGATTTAGTTCAATGCCCTAGAACAAGTGTCACCAAGTCACACGTGGTTTGCAGCTCTCTGCAGGATCCGCCATTGCTTCAGACCCTCTAGGACACCACTAGCAGGTGGAGCTATTTGCTGCACCCTCAAAGCAGAGCTTTTTTTGTTTGTTTTTTTTTGTTTGTTTGTTTTTGTTTGTTTCCCAGAAATCACTTCCTGGGTACCACGACTCATCTAGAAAACTGAGACTCCATTCAAAACAACACTGTTACTCCAAACTAAAATACTAATGTAGACACAGCTTAACTTCGCCATCTGCAAAAAAAAAAACTTTTAATAATGCTAAAATATTTATAACTAAAATATTTTAAGATTATAGAATGAAAAGTGTAATTAATCTTCTGGCTGCACCTATACAGTTGCATTCAAAAGCATTCTCTCCCATCTTTTAAGAAGAAACAGCAGATAGAAACAAATGCAGACTTTCATACTGAGATCATGGCTTTTTAAACATACCCACAAGAAAATCAGCATGCGTGAATGTTCAAATTATTTACACACATAAACTAATCAAAAGGTCTGGGGTTTTTTGTTTGTTTTTAGTTCAGAGAAAACCTTAAGCATTTAAAAAGCTTTAGCACCCTGAGCAGCACACACATATATCCAAGCAAATCACTCCAAAACAGAATTTTCATGCCAGCCAAAGCTTAGGGTTCCAGAGGCTGATCTTATAATTGGGACCTGCAGTAAACTAAAGAGAGTGATGCCCAATTTCACAGACCGGTCATGGTCAAACAGGAGAAATTTCACAGTTCCATTCTGAAAATGAGGAGCAAATGGATATAGTTTTGGTGGGTTATTTTATCTTTTAATCTACACATATAAATAGCAATTTTTCTTTCTGCGGGTGTTTAAAGGTGCAGATGAGGGAGCACAGAGCAAAAATGATTTTGTGGATGAAGAAAGCATATAACAACTAGGTGACTTTTTGGGGACAAAAGAATTGCCATACCAAGTTAGGTCTGTGGTCCAATGCAATAACAGTCAGTCCATCCATCACAATAAAGTATGTATACACCATATTCTTCTTCATACGTTTTTGGCTCATCTGCCCATTGTTTCAGCATCTGAACATTTTCCCTCTTTTTTTGGAACTCTGTAGCAAAATAAATCCCTTGGAGACTTCAAGGATGCAAGAGATGAAAGTGCTGTGTGTGTTTTTCATTCAGGAAAATAGAGGCTAACTGATACTGTGAAAGTCATTATGGTATAAAAGCTTTAGTTAAAGAGAAAGGTTGTGCAACATTTCCTAAAAATAATCACAACAGATTTGTATAGCCTCCTCTATGAATGCCTATAGCTACATACACAGAAGAAAAAATAAATCTTGAATATTTTATTCTAAGCTTTTTCACCTACAGCATGCCACAGAAAGAGCCATGTTCTGGAAACCTTATCCTACAACAGACCTGTCCTAATAATGAATTCAAAAAGAGAGTGCAAGATCTCAGAAGAGGTGTGCAATTCAGATGGAGCTCTGGGACACAGATGGAATATATCCATTGCAGCCTATACAGTAAGAGTGGGAGATACTGTTCTGCATCACCTGCGTGTTTGTGCACACGTTCACCTTCCTCAAACACAGTACGTAATCCTGAGACTGAAGGACCAGGTAGCCTTAACAAATTTCGGTGTTTGGTGGTCCAAAAGCAGATTTTCAGCTTTAAAGCAAGGTCCATCCCCTTCTCCCCCAAAAAAGCTTCACAAGGAGACTGCACTTCCAGTACACACCTCTCAGTGGGATCAGTAGCCTCCTATTCTTTTCACATCCTTCCCACAGGATAAGATAACACTGAAGTCTAGAAATAATCACAAGTTATATTGCTTCATGGTGTCATTTTGTACTAAGGAAAGCAGTTTGGATTGAAAAGCAAGTGATTTGGGAGAATATTTTCTTGTTTTTGTTTTGGCTTTTTTTTCCCCCCCTCTAAAAAAGGTTAATGAGCCCAACCATCAGACACTTTGACTGAAGATGCCAAGAACTGGATTTCACATTTCACATGTTTCCTGCCAAAGTATATTTGAAAACCATGCTTTCCACAGCCGAGCTGGAGCTGCAAAGATCTTTTCTCTTTGCTCCTTCAAAGTTTGATTGCTACTTTCCATATGAAAGCTCAATAGGAAGCCAGTCTCCTTGTATCAGTTTCTAGAGATTTTGGCAAAGCTGCACACCAAAAACTCAGGATCAGTGGGAAACTCCTACAGGCCTACAGTTGCAATATCAACATACACATTTGGAAGATCTTCACGGATATTTTTCCCTCAATTATTGTTGGAAATTTGCTTTGCATCCCTTTTCTTTGTATTCAGACAAGAACAAAACCTGTAATCATCAAGCCTCGAAGGATAAGAAAAAAAACAGATGGGAAAATGTAACTGGGGAGAATACAGGAAGTTGTTATATTTCTTAGGGTAAGACACAGGAAGTATTTCACAGTTCTCACAGAAATACAGGAAGTCCTAGACCAAGTTCTACAACTACACTAACTGCTAAACAGGCAGTCAGTACAGGAACTGTAACAGGAAGGACAATTCTGAAATATACAATCTTATACTGGGAAAAAGCAGCTGAAGTGCTGATTGTATTAGGGGGACAACAGGTGCTTCTCAGATATCATTGTCATTACAAGTCTTTGCTTGAATGCCACTAGAAGTCAACAAATAAAGTTTATCACAGATACAACTCCTTCGCTTCAGCACCACAAGGATCCGTTCGACCCAACATTGTAGCATAGCTCTCCTGTGCTAAGGTGATAACAGAAATACTCAGATATTCCTATCAGTGGCAAACATCAAGTTCACCCTTACATTAAGATTCAAAATGGACATCTTAAGATGTTACATTGCCTGATAGAACCTCTTAAGTATCAGTGCATAAAGTAAACATAAATTGAATGTTGCATCATCAAAAGAATGCAAATAAATAGAGTATGTATTTAAGTAATTGCAAGCACAATGACTGCAGAAGCATTTCTGAATTCTTACTTTCAGTCACTGTGATTTGTTCCATTTGTTAATGGCACTGCAAAGTAACTCCTTTGCTCCATAAAATAGGAAGCTGGCTAATAGTCCTTATTTTTGATCTATCTAGAAGAGCTGTGACTATGCAAAAGACAGGACAGGCCCATTCAAGTACATCCATTGGCTGGCAGCTCCTAATATCCAACTCACCATCCCCACACCATGCCAAATATTCGGACTCCATTCTATCAGCTCCCTCTCCCATTTCTCCAGATACTTAGAGACTGCAAAATAGGGCTTTTTGGGTTTAGTATTTTACTGCATCTCCCCTACACCCTGCCAGAAGCTGAAATAGCATTCCCATCATTGTGCTCTGCATCTCCAAGCTGTCCTAGAAACTTCGGACAATCAATTACACTGTTATAAAAATGAAGGTGAATTGCAAAATTCTGTCCTCAATTTCTCTGACCTTTCATCTTCAGTAATAAATGAAGGAATTGGACAAAAGAACTGGGGAGGGGGACAAATGAGAAAGGAAGCTTTATACTGATATAGAGCTCATCTGAAGGATCTCAAACTGAAGAAAAACTGCCTTCCTCCTAGACACAAAAGCAGCAGCACCCTGTGCAAAGATGTGATTTGCCAGTCACCAGCATTGTGGCTAGTACAGGATGCAGAATGAGAACCAGAAAAGGTTGGTTGATTACCTTCTTTTTCAGATTTTCTTCCATCTATTTCTATTTATTTGTGTTATGATTCCATGAAAGTGTTAGTCAATATTTGGGTTTCATTTCTCTAATCACTAAGTACACCGACAAGCAAAAGAAAAGAGGTTTCATTTAGCTTCCATTCTATAAAATAGAGTCAGACAGACAGAATAGACTAGTCAAAGCAAAGATAGCTCACAGAAGTATTAGAAACTTGTTTGCAGAACTTCTGAGAAAAAGAAAAAAAAATAGGGGGGAAAAAATATATATATATTTCTTCGCTCAGGTTAGACATACCTTGAGGAAAAGGTATTCATTTTGTATGGTGAGTTTTAGTTTGCTGAGTAGCTATTGGGGGAGGAAGAAAAAGTGAAGAAGAGAAAGAATTAACTATAGAGCAGTTTAGAAAATGGAAAATTCAGTTTTTGAATAATGGCTGAAAATATAGACATTATTTCTCCTGCCCCACTGTAGCTCAGCTTTGCAGAAGTGGAGAAACTGCAGTTCAGACAGAACTACACTTTTCTTGTGTGATGTTCAAGCAACTGGAGTTCAAATAAAATGATAGATATAAAGTGCATTAGGGAAGGAAAAAAGAGCAAGAAAATGCCTCTTCTTGTACGAGCATTTCAGAGAGATCAATCAATGATACTGCACAAAGGACACCAGCTTCAAGCAATCTATTTGGTTTCTGAGAAGCAGTCTGACAATGGTCTTAGTTCTGTCTGCAGTACTGGAACAAATGCTCAAATTGATCAGATGATTTCCTTTCTTCTTTCCCTCCTTACATGGAGATTCCACAATATCAGATGATTTCTGAAATATAAGAATCTTCAACCATAATAAAGTGAGTGTTTAAGAAAACACGTAAGATACTTTACAGAAAGGATAAAACAAGATAGAGAGACCTGATGATAATGCAGGGTTTGTTTTTATACTAGAACACAGAAAAGGGACTAGAAAAGTGTGACTTTGCCCACTTTCAATAGGTTTTAGATCCAGTCTCCACATATTCTTGAATCTGTCACCAACTTCTGTATCTTTCAGCACCTCAGTTAATCTCTCCAATTCATTTTCTCCTTGCAAAATATGAGTAATTAATAGCACTGAGTGCTATTACAAAACTAAAGGTATTAACACTTTTAAAGCGCTTTGAGATCCTTGGGTAGAAGTTGCTATAGAAACATATCTAGTATATTATTAATTGTGATTAAGAAACTGAAAATGTCATGAGAAAGTATTCATGCACAGAACAGGAAATGCTTACCTGAAAGCAGTTAACAGTGGAGAAATAAATGGATCTCAGATACTTATATTCAAGATATATCTGATACACAGGTGACAGAGTGAAACTGCTGCAGTTAGTTAAATATGCTAAACTACAGCATTTGGGTAACATCCGAAACAAACACTACAACTCTTGTAACCTGCCTTTTGCTCAAAACAAATCTGGCAGTGACAGATTACTGATCTCACTTTTCTTTTTATCAAACTAGCTATCACTAACATATTATAAATCCAAATGATTATTTCAATTACTGTACAGAAAATTGATTATTCTAAAATAGAACAACTCTTATTTCACTACATGAATGACCCAGGAATGCAGTTTCTAAATAGTCAGGAGCTCTAAATTAAAGAACGGACATTAAAAACATCTCCATTGCCATTAATAGCTGCCAATTTATTCACAGGACGAAAAGTCTCAGATTATAACAGCATGGATATGGTGACATTCATGCGTATTTGGCAGCAAATTCAAAATGAGGAGCAAAAGCAGCAATCAGGAACAACAGAAAATTCAAAATGCATTCTGCCATTTTCACAGAGATAAATACTGGGAATCTCTGTTCTGATCACTGGAGAGCATTTCTCAATTTCTGCAACAGCAAGGTAACATATATATAAGAGATCAGAACACAACGAAAACTGAGGTTGAGACACACATTAGATGGAATTCTCAAGGTTTACCAGTGTCATTTGATTAAATGGAATATAAATAAGACATAGGATGAAATTGGGTGCTTGATGATTTTTACTATACCAGAGCAATTTAGCAGCAGTCAGGAAGAGAACCCCAAATCCAACCTTCTGGATCCTTATTTCTATTATTAACATCCTTGCTTTCTTGGCTTGGTGGCTCGGGTCCCATTTACACTATGAGTACAGAAAAGCCAAGCAGACAAACAGACAAACTTGGGTGGTAAAAATACAGTCTTCTATTCAGATTCCTCCCTACCAGTTCAGACAACAGTAGATCAGAATGAAAGTCTGAAAATATCAAACTGGCTTTAGAACATCCTGTACAGAAGAGCTTGAATGAATGCTCTCCAAGAGTTTGAATGGATGCACTTTGTTCCCAGAGAACAGGTAAGGACCAAAGAATTACACAACCTTTGTGCATTACAATGGGGTGTGTGTGTGTGTGTGTGCATTGTAATGCACAAAGTGTGTATATACACACACACACAATATATATTATATGGACTAACCTATTCTGGCCTAAGACCAAATATTCCCCATGACCACCACCACCCTTACTACAAAATTGTATAGCAAAATGCTTCTCAGGCACTTAAGTAAAAACTCTCAACTTGCAAAAATCACCAGGCAATATAACATTCCACATAACTTACAGGTAGCTGCAGGTGATTATAATTTATTAAAAAAAAAAATGTACACCTCCACGGCTTAATACTTATTTAAATCTGAAGAATACACGCATATTTGGTCAGCAAGCTACATACTGAGGATCCAATCAGCCTAATATCTGAGTTTTTGCATTATGTAAATAAGGAACATGTAAATATTAGTCTCATTTATTAGCTGGCTGCTGAACTGCACGTATTACTTTTGCCTGTTCTACAATAACTGATATTCCCTATATTTAAGTTATGTCAGAAATAAAATTGTTGTTTTCAGAAAGTTTTCACACTTGCAATCACAGAAATTTCCCTTGACTTTTAGACTCTTAAAAAAAAGCAAGCTTCTAACCATTACCTTTCATTTTCTCCCTTGACCTGGAAGAAATTTTAAAATCATATGTTGAAAAGCTGCATCTACTCAAACTGAAAGCCACAAAGAACTTAGCACAAGTACTGACAATGGGGTAGAAGTTAGGAAAAGACAGGGCCAAAAATATCTGATCGTGGAGACTGTCAGCAAAAAAAAAAAGTTATTGGCATTTCTGGAGAACGTTCAGCTATTATAGTTGGAATAAGTTAATTTCCAATACATTGCAGTTATATATGTTGTATTACTATTAAATAGTGAAAGGGGGTTATGCATAACTGGAGAAGTAACAGTAATTAGCAGGATGCTTTTTTTGGTTCACTAACAACAGTGTTCTAAAAGATGGTGTCCCATATGGAACTGCAAAAGGTTTTCCAAGAAGCGAATAAAAAACTGGCATATCTTGCCAAATGAGTTTAAATGTTTTCAGTGTATTTTTTTCTCTCCTGAAGGGAGGGGTTGTTTGGAAGGGGGTTCATTTGGTTTGCTTGGGTTTTTAATCCTTTGAAGACTTTGCTGTATGCATGTACTCATGTGTATCAAAAATTTTCTAGCTGCACCTTCTGTGTAGCAAAGGCCTCTTGAAGTCTTTGTATTCCTGTAACTAAAACCTGGCAAAATTCTACCTTAGCTAACCCAGCCCTCTAGGCAGCAGGCTAGATGTGTAAATCAGCCCCCCTGCTCCTTCTCCCTTACCCCTCACCAATCAATGTCACAAGCAACCACTCAGGGAGCAGCAGGGAAGCCAAGCTGGTGATCGTGTTTAAGCACTCCTATAGGTTACCAAGCAGCAGTGCAGGTGCTACAGTCCAACAAATCGGTTGTATTTCCCCCTTCAGACATCATAGTGTTTCAGCATAGTTCATCAGGTAAACAGTAGTACGAGGCTGCTTAGAAAGAAATATATTCAAGGTCAACAAGTCAGACAGAGAAGTAGGTAAAAAAAGAAAGTTACCAGAGCACACACACATATAAATAAATATATATGGAACAGAGTAACAAATCCTTCCCAAATAACCTCATATTTTTTTAAAATCACACTGATCTTCTTTATACATAAAATACAGAATTATTGTATTGTGTATACATTTAAACATAATAAATAAATATAATAATATAATAATATTATAGTATAATATATATTATACATAATAATATAATAAATAATTAAAACTTCCTTTTCACATGTAATACATGTATCAATTACTCCAGTTACTCATTAATTCAAGTACCACAATAAGAACAATCAGAAAAAAATAATGAAGAGAAAAATCTAACAAACTCTTTGCTGCTGAGGCAGAGAGAATGAGTAAAGAAAGATTCTAGCTATTAGCTAATAGCTCTATTATCAATAAAAGATAATAGAAAACTATACTGTGGTTGCACTCATATGACTTAATTCAAGGCCTAATAGGTCTAGTGGGAAAATTTTTTACAGATTTCAGCTAGTTCTGGATCAACCATAGGGTGATGCAGACCAGAGTGCATTCCCTAATTATGCAGCATGCTGAGCACCACCTGCAAGTTGTTGGCTAGACTCAATTTCCATTGACTTCAGTGAGAAGAGAAGATACCTATAACGTCATAGAGCTATTGCCTATGCATGAAGCTAAAGTTCAGCAGAATAAAGCTATGAATCAATTTTAACTCAAAAACGTACCCCTCATAAAGATAAGGAAAGAAATCTTTGGCATGTCTGTTACTAAATGATTCTTCCTCCCTAGGTAAGCTGGTCTGAAAAATTCACTAGGAACTCAGCAGCAAAATGTGAAACATCAAGGCCACTTAAAAATTACCTTGACCCTTACCACCCCCTGAAAGGCACACTGCTAGCAAAACGTTCAGAATTTCAGTTTCAAGGGTCTCTAGAGAAGCCTTGCAGGCTGTACTGGCAATGCAGTAGTTTTACAGCTTTGTGCTTCTCTTGCCTGTGGTTTGCCTCAGTGCAATGCACAGGCGGTGCTGCTTAATGCTTTGCAAGGGGCTTTCAGTTCTTACTTAACAAAGCTTTCCTCCCACATGTCATATGTATTCAGGCTACAGCCTGTTTATCTAATATCTCCCTCTTTCTCTTTCTCTCTGCCCGCTTCCCCTCCTTCCCACCCCCTCGTCCCCAGAAGAGAATAACCATAATGTGCCTATCGCTTGCAGAAACAGACAGCTCAGCTCCCCCTTGCCATCTGGTCATACTTTGGTCTCTCAGCTGTCGTCAACATATGAATCCCGTTGTTTTGACTAGTGGGGTCCCAAGGAACAAGCAACAGTGCAGATTGCAGGGAATCAGGATGCCCTTTTCTCTCTTCCTTAAACCAGAAGGCAGCCCACGTAATTAGAGAGTGAAAGAGTGTTTGTAAAATGCAATAGAAGGCAGAGTTTTTCCTACCCTTACTTCCAAGATGAAAATTATGCCAACCAAACCAAGCTATGCTGTAACTCAAATACATACACTCACATATTTGCTTACGACATTTTGCTGCTTGTATCACCAGTAGGTTACCATATCCTCCTCCTTGCTCCTCAGTCCTTTACCTCTTCAAAATCAAACTCCCACAAAGCAAAGATTTAAAGAAAGCACTTATCCAGAAGAGTGTCCTCCAAAGAAGCTAGGTTTTCAAACATACTTTCTCTTCTAAATACCCTGAAGCGTCATGCTAATTGGGAGAACACAATATGGAAAGACTAGGGGTAAAAATAAGAAAGAACTCAGCTTATAAAATACAACGATTTTCATGAGGGAAATGATTAAAATTATTTCTAGGCTGAAGCAGCATTAAATGTTTAGGATGTTTGTTGATGAAGTTAAAAAGCCTATAAAAAACACGGAGAACCATAGTTGATTCAGCACCTTGTGTGCTGGTAATGCAGTGAAAGCAGCTAGTTCTGAATCACTAAGGAGCATTAAGGAAAATTCCACACTAAGGTTGAGGCTTTACAAAATGACCAGCTCATGCACCCACTCTTGCCAGGATGAAGCTAGTGGAAGCTCCAAAAGACATCTGAATTTTCTTCTACAAATCCTTTAGCAGGTTCGGAATCGTTCATCAGAGATTGCAAAAGGAACCAAACATAATACTTTATGCACAGGCTGGGAAGAAGAAATAATAATCTTAGTAGTAAATCTGAAAGACTGTTTTGTTTCATAAGCTATTAAACAGCTCTGTAAAAGCTCTGGAAGAGTTGCTTTTTAATCATTTTTCAAAATCCAAGTTTTATGTAAACAAAATTGCTGTTCTTCCACTATATCACTAAAATTCACCTTGTGATATTTTATTCAAATAGGGAAGTGTGTCTAGTGCTGCAATACTTCAGCCTGTGTAGGTTCATTAGTCGAGCAACTCCTGAGTATTTAAAACTTTGCCTTTGAACATATTAAGTATTATATTGCAAAACACATACAAACAAGAGAAATAAAGCAAAAGAATTTTAATTTTTAATTTTTAAAACACTCCATCTCCTCCTGTGTAACCTACAGACTGAAAGATAACATCAAGCTTTATCAGAGCAGCATTTGATTTGCACAACAGGCCTCCCTTCAAAGACGAGCAATAGCACTTGCACCCTTTTTCAGAAGATCACAGAATGGTAGAGATTGGAAGGGACCTCTAGAGGTCATCTAGTCCAAACCTCTTGCTCAAGCAGGGATCTGTGCCTATGCAACCAAAGGTACTGTCAGAAGTAGCACTTTCCTAGCTATTAAGGAGCACTCGCAGCAAATAAACATCATAAGATTTGTATTTTGCATCTATACTGCAAGAATTGTCACAGTGGCAGTTTTCTGCCTACTTGAGTGCAAAAAGGAAGAGCAGCAAATCAAAAGCAGCACAGGCCTCAGCACTGCTTTGTTGTTGCTGCTGATGTTTGATTGCTTTTAGTTTTTCTCTCTCCTCCTTCCCATCCAAGTGCTCGAGGCCCTGCACAGGTTTATGAGTCCTGCACTTAGGTCTGTAGCATCACGGCTTCATATGTCATTGAACTAGTAAGATGAAAGACAGCTCAAGGATGTCTACGGACTGCACTCATAGCTTCTACAGAAATGATAGGTACCCATCATAGATACATGGTAGATGTGCATTGCAAAACAAGTGCTAAAATTTCCAGAGGTGAATAAACCATGGAACGTATAAGTGAGCAGACAGCTTAAAAATAGTTTCCAGATTGTTGCAATATATTAGCAACAGACAAAAATTTATAGTATCACTGCTCACATAACACCTGCTTTAGAAGTCAGATGAATCAACTATCACAAACACTACAAGTCAAAATATAATAACTTAAGAACCATACTCAGTGTTACTCTCTCCTTCACTAAGTGCAACAAAGGTGTAGAGCAAAAATACACATCTTCTGAATGCCAAGTTCCGTCTGGGGCTGCCCAATGTCTGGTGTCATCCAGAGCATCTCACAATTTTGCACTTCCCTACCACCCGTCACCCTAGCACTGGAAGTGGTAGAGGACAGTTCTACAGTCAAAAGATAAACTCTGCTTTATACTGAACACGATTCCCTCACATGCCTATATTTATTTCCCATAAAAGCCAGTTAGTATCCTTCACTGGCACAATCAAATAACCTTCACAAGAAACAAGTATTTACATATATTTATTTATTCCCATTTATATACAGCATTAATCTCACTAAAGTTTTTTTTTCAGAGTATATTTTATCTATTCTGCTTTATGATTAACTGTAAATCCCTTGGGATTTTTTGATTTAGATTAAATACATCACAAATTTGAAAGGATCTCTCATCTTCTTACAGATAAACTAGCATCTAACCCCATCTAGCATCTTATCAGCCCAGAGCAGCAGCCTCTTCCAACCTCCCTTACAATCAGAAAACATATTTCTGATCTGCACCAAGTCAAACCTCTGACAAGGCTCTTCCCCCTTCCAAATGCCACCATCATTCCAGCCACTTTCTCCCCACCCACCTTGTCATTTAGTAGGGAATCAGTCTGAGAGCTATGCCCCAAAAAGTGTTATACATGAGAAGCATTTTCATCCTCCTTCTTTGATTAGCTCCCGCTTTCTGCCCAGCACCAAACAGTAATGTACAAACCAAGAACCTCTAGTTCAGGCTACTTGGCTAATTTGCAGATGGCAAAAGGAACACACCAAGGCTAACACAAAATCTGCTCATATCAATCAAGATATTCAGGTTCACAACTCTTCATTAAGATCTCCTTAAACAAGCAGCCAGTTTGCCTCTTGGACTGTTTCGTTATAAACCTATATTTTATTGCAGGGAGAACACATTTATTTCCAGTCGAATTCATCAGATGAAAATCTAATGGTAAAGCAATGGATGCAATTCAGAATGACTGGGGGGTAGTCACAAAATATGCCAAGGACCAAAAATGTATAAAACATTCTACCTATCAGTCCTAAAAAGAGGAGTCATAACAAGCTCATCCTTCTTGGGAGAAAATGGTGTATTTCCATGAAGCACTAATGAAAACTTCGCTTTTTCAGCTGGTTGTGTGACATTGGCTCAGATAAGCTAAGTGGGCAGAGGAAAAGATTCCAATTTCTACATCAGTCTTTAACCATCCAGGAAGAAAACTCATCACATGCTTTGAGCACTCAGACTTTCTCACCAAGTCATAACTTACAGTGATTAACCATAATCCACATTTAACATGATATCCTTATAATGTCTAAACATCACTGTGGCACCAATCTTGTTTCATTCAAGCACACATTTCATCACTTACAGTTACTACAGTAATAGTTCAAAATTGATAGCAATAAAAATGTGGATATTAAAATGAGCAATACCTACATACTGCTAAGATGTTGGATTGGTAGTTTGGGACACTTAGGCTCAGATACTGCTGACATGCATTTTCAAGTAAGGAGAAGTTTTTCAGGATCCATATTGTAAATCACAAGCTGCATGCCAACAGCTGTACAGTATACGTGCCACTTCATAGTATCCCACAGTGGGGGAATTATCTGCCTCAAATTTTAAGTTCTGGTGAATCTAATTCTAAAAGGTGGCTGTCCAAAGTAGTAAATAAAGTAGGACATAACTACAAACATAAAATGATAAGGAAAAGATATTTTGTTCACTGGATGATGAAAAGGAAGAAGAACAAACATCAACAGCCAAAAAATAGGTTAAGCATGACAAAGCAAAAATATCCAGAAAGCAAGCATCTAAATCAGAATGCAAAAAGTAGTTGGAATTAAATAACTTTAAAAAGTTACTATCATTGCAGTCAATAAAATTGTTCCTGATGAAGTTTTAGGTTATTATATTACAAATGAGAATAAGAAAACACAATATGTGTTGGCAGAAAATAGGAATTAGATGGTGATAAACCTATCATTCCCTCTCCTGTACAGGTTAACACTAAGATCAGATGATCTGCAAGGAATCACATCTTTCTGAGTTGCATCATTTATAGGCTGTTGCTTTAAAGCAGATGCAGAGAGAGTAAGAATGAGACATTGCTAATATCCAGGTTTGATGTCAGCTGATTTGCTGCAGCAACCAGGAACTCTGGGACCTTTAGAGACTGTCAGAAAGCTGACAAAAAGAGCTGTAAGGGCTGTTTTGCAGAGTCATTCCAAATTACAGCTAATCGTATGCTCGCTTTTCCTTTGATAGCTCTTTTATAGACAGCTTATGAGAATCTACTGCAAAGCAGGAAGATGTATCATTAATTTTGATATATCTCAGCAGCCATCAGAAAATTACCATTTCCTGAAAATCTCAGTCAAATGGAATCAATAAAAACAAGTACCATGTCTGCCACTTCTCCTTTCCTTTCACCCGCACCGATTCTTCATCACACAGATGAAACATAGTTTAGAAACAATTTTGTCTTGCTTAGTCTTCTTATGTAGATGTATCATAATATACTATTGTTGTTAAAAATGTATTTTCTTCATTTTGTATCCTTCTATAAATTCGCTCTTGGAGTTTTCATGAGGAGATTCCAACATTAAAAGTTGTTTGACTCTTGTACCAGAACTAAGCTACAGAGAGACAGTATTAGTCTTTGCATGTATCCACTATCTCACTTTTACATATATGTATACAAATATGTACACATGTATACACCTTATATATTTACATTTCAAAGGTTAGACAATTTTCTGTCATTGAAAGAACACATTAAAAGACCCTTCAAATTTTATCACCTCTTTAGCACATTCAGCTTGGGTAATGCTGGACAGTTCCTTTTGTTGGCAAGAAACAGTTATTTGCCACTCCCATTTTCTGTAGCAGAAAATTATACAGATGGTTAATTCTTCAGGTTCAAGACGACCACTGAAGTACTGAAAGTTGGCAAAAATGCAATACAATCTATCACAGCACTAAAAATCCATGAATCACACACATGGTGTTAACCCCATACATTTAGGTCAGTATTTTAAACAAATATGTATATATAAAACATTTAATTCCAATTAGATATTTCAACACATAGTGACAGACAACAAAAGCAGAAGTAAAGGCTATATTATCTGTGGCCTTCATGTTTTGTTGGGCACTCAGAATAGCTATTGCTATTCAGAAAAAATTACAACTGAACGTCCCAAAATAAATTATTGTATCTATGCATACAGGTACGCACATAAACATTTTTCAGATTATTTCAGAATACTGAAATCCATTTTTCAGAGAACTGTCAGTTCCTGTTTCAAAATATGTGAGATAATCAAGCCATGGATAACAATCAGTTCAAAGTTTTCAGCTAATGGCATATGGACATATTAACAGAAGAAGGCTTAAGTATGTGAGGTATTTCCTAAGTTTTTAAGGACACAAAAGTATATTTATTTTCAAAATCACATTTTTGGAAAGGTCTTTTACAATACTTAACATCTATGAAGTTTAATATTCAGAGTGTTTGTTTTTAAGAGCTGCAATTGCTCAGGCAAGATCAGGTTCCCTAAGAAGCTGGATCCTAAGGTATTTACATAATATGAAAACATTAATAAATACCTGATGGTGCTGACTATTATTTACTATTTAATTCGGCTCCATATCTCTGCTGCTTGAAAAGCAAAGTACAAAGTGTTCAAGAATAGGATGAATAATGAAAGCAACGATTTAAGAAAAGCAGTGATTTACACACAACTTCCCCTTTTTTAGCATTGAAAACAAATCATATTTAAAGAAGGGTTACTCTTCAGCCAAATGACTGATTCAGCAGATTTTCCTCCAAAGAGCCAGTATAGTTTTGCTTGAAAAATACAGCACCTGGGAACCAAATAATTATGGACAAAAATATCCAGTTTGAAGGCCAGATTCTCTGGCATAACTCTGCTCAGGGTAGAAAATAAGGAATCACAAGGAGTCAAGAACAGCTCCCTTCCTGTGATAATCACTGTGATGATGTATGCAAGAGCAGGTAAGGACAGAGACCATTTTTACATATGTATCAGACTCACTGTCAGAATCTCTGGTGGACTTGGCATTAGTGAATGATTGGCAAGGTAGAGCTCTGATTCTGCACACTTCTTTATCCCCCCAAACTGTAATTCTGTGGCAACACAAAGAGCAAGACCTGTACTGCAGCCATCTCCAGCAGCAGGACACCAACAGAAATTCTCCAATACCTAAAGAATTTCTTGTTGGCCAATAAAGAAGGTCAGATTCCATCACACCAAAAAGAGCAGAAAATGAAGTGTTCTGATAATGTTTTAGGCCCAGGGAGAAGAGGTGGCAAAGCCTTGAAGATCCTCATGACTCATGGCTTTAGCAGATCTAGTAGGTCAGATCCCATTTCCTACAGCCATCTCATTACAAGTGAATGCATAATTTAAAATATCAATCCCTTTGGTCCTTGTTTTCTACTTTTATTCTTTTCCACATGTCTAGATACAAAATAATAATTTTGATCATTTGCATATAATCAGGATATTGTTGTTCTCCCTTGATAAATCTAAATCATAATACTCCGTTTTGCTGACACAAACATCCCTTTAGCAAGTGATTGTGGTGTTGAAACAAATGAGTATGAACTCTCAGTTGCAGTAGGCTGTAGGAAAAGCAAGATTACAAGCTTATTTCATACTGGACTTCTTTTTTTTCCTTTGCACATTGACAATGACCAAGTCAAGCACCAGCAGAGCATGTAGACTGTTTAAGCAGTGCACAGACAGCTATTTCCTTTCAGCAAGATATTTTTCTTCTTCTCTAAAAAGATGCATCCATTTTTATTTTCTTCCAAGACATGACAGGGGGATAAAGAGGCTGCAGGAGCCTCAGACACCACATTTATTGGTATTGTGCTGTTTCACCGGGCTGTTTAACATGGTGACATACTGGATAGGGAAGACCTTCTGATATGTAAGGTCATTTCTGAACCACAAATATTATTACCAAGACCCTCAAAGTCCCTAAAATGTCATGTCAGAAGGCATCTTAGTTAATGGAAGTTACAGATTGTCATTTTAAGACCTTATTTCTCTCCTCTCTCTGCAATTTCACAAAGATTAAAAAATAAAGACTCATAAATAAATCAAAGCAACTAACTGCAGCACCTGGGCAAGGGGAAGACACCAAATAAAATAGGAAGAGGGAGGTTGCTCATTAAATAATTATGGCTTTTAGTTTAAATTGCTAAGTAAAAGAGTCACTGCATGTTTAGCAGGTGCTGCTGTGTAAAACTAAATCCAGTAAGATACCAGCATGTTCTTCTCTCTTCCTCCCTGCTGTACTTTATAAGCAGGAATTCTGTGATCAGACAAGCATCCACTGAACAGCTGGGCACAGTTTGCCGATTTTACAGCAATCAGTGATCACTGAACCCATCAAGTTCTCTTCCCAAACCAGAAACACCAAAATAATAATAATAAGCTTGCAGGGATGAAAGAAAATTCTTCCATCTGTTCACATATTTTTATTCCTTTTAAACTGTAGTTTGAGTTAGGTATTTTGGGGGAATAGGAAGAAGAATCATTTTCATAGCTTTATTTCCTCCTCATTTTATGGTTATAGAGGAGATATCTTATTTAGTCTCCCAGTTGCTCGGTATTTTTGGTGAGCAACAAAACCAAATCAACTATCAGTAAATCCTGTCATATATTATAATAGGTTATATTTCAAAAACATCTTCTAGCTTTTATAAAACACTTGGTCTATGCTCTCAAAGCACTTTGCAGGGAACATTTAAAACTGCCTTACAGGTGACAAAGCGTAAGTGATTTGTCCATATGGAAGCAAGTCTTAAAGCCTGAGATAACAAAAGAAATCAAACTTTCTAAGCTTAAGACTAGCCATCTGCTCACCTACCAACTAAATCTTTCATGAAACAAAAAAAAAAGAAACAAAAAAAAAAACACTGTTTTTCCTTTGAATGCAGAGAAAGATGGGCGTAAGAGTAGCATTAGCCATTCCTTTGAAATTCCACCTTGTTTTAGGGAAACATTTTTAATGATTTACTTTGAAAAAGATACGCTATAAATAGAAAGAGCAATAGGACAAAAAGCCCCACACTCTGAGCACCCAGTTATAGTAGTGACCTTTTCAAAGCTCAGGATATCTCAAATATCCAGACTGCTACTTATATATTTTCCCCAGGGCAGTCCTGGGATAGATCACCCTAACTTCTAAACTGTGAATCATGATACTTCAAAGTTGTGGTTTATATCCTAGATATGGTGCAAACAATTAATTTGATTCTGCAGGAGTTAATAGGGAAATTTGATCCTTTATATTGCCTTAGGAAATACCCAGTACATTCCTGATTAAAGTGACAAAATGCATCAGTTCAGAAAGGGTGAAATTTACCCTTGCATAGTAGGCTAGCAGAAGACCAATGTGTTGCTTGAGTCCCACTTAAGCTCTTAAAATAGAGAAATAAAGCTTTTGAGGATGGGCAGCATATTTGTAGTTGAAATTCAATGTTAACAAATGCACAATAAGAAGAATAATGCCAAATACACACACAGGTGCTGCAATGTTTCTAGAAGTCCACTGAAAAATCTACTACACAATATCGCAACAAGACTGTTCTTGCTCCAATACAAAAATTTATCATTATAACATTCCTGTTGGACCCATCAAGCCCTACACTGCGTAACTCTAATTGCAGTATAGAGTATAGATATAGCCAAAATGGTTTCAAATTAGGCAAATCAGGTATCCGTCTGACTGACCACAGCAGTCTGGAGCTGTGGGTAGAAATTGCAGTGTAAATATATCCAAAGTTGAACTAGGATGGAAAGGCTGCCATTTGGCATTGACAGTGCCAAATGGCATAAGATTTTTGAACAACATCCAAAATTGATCTAAAAGGCAGATCCTTTACAGCTTTGCATCTTACATAAAAAACTAAGTATGCAATTACACTTAGTTTTGAAATAATACCTTTTCCTCCGTGCCTTCTCCTGAAATTCAAAGGTGTTTGGACTTCAGATTTAAATTTTTACCTATAACTAACAGTAGTACTATTTAATTGTGCATGTTTCACCAACATGACTGTTTATTAATGAGTATATAACACCTTCAGGGTCTTCTAAGGAAAAGGATATACAGCTTTATGAAGCCTGATTCAGACAGCAGGAATGCAGGGAAGCAACCAAGTGAGTAAACCTCAGATGAAGGATTATCCTTATTTTCTCAAGGATTTAATTCCAGCAAGGAATTGAACTAGTGACCTTCACTTCCTTACCACCTCCTGCTGCCCAGTCAGATAAAAATCTATAGGATTGGGTTTAGTTTATCAAGACTTCTCTCAAGAAGTAGTCGTCACTTTTGGACAAGAGGCCAAGCACAAGAATTAAGTCTAAAGGTCAATTTTCTGAGACAACTCTAAGTACCTATGAATAACTTATAACAGAGGCAATATCCAAACTGTGGCTATTACATCAGCATAGAAATAAGCTTGCCGTAAATTCAGAGAATGTTTACCTGCGGAAAGAAAGAAAAGGAAATGGTAAAGATTACAAAATGGCGTTTCCAAAGACAGAAAAAAGTATGAACCTACTTGCAGAAAAATGTGTGATATCTAAATCACTAGACACCAAAACATACCCTTTGTGTGTGCGCAAGCTTTTAAATTAACAACAATGCTTGAAAAGAGAGAATCCAGTAAATAGGCCTTTTCCAGAATTTAAAATCTACACTTTCTGCCTTTATATAGAGGGTCAAGTATGCAAATAGGGTTGCAGCTGTACTGAAGTCAAAGGATCTCAACCAAGTGATGCCAGTTGAGGACCTGGTCCATACAGATCATTTAACCAGATCTTTCTTTCATTCAGTGTAAAATACGATAAATTCCACTGAAGCTAATGGGATACAAATTCTGACTCCAAGGAACACCTTGTTAGATTGTATTTTCTATATATAAGCCCAAAGGAAAACTCTAACCTCAGAACAATTGTGTCAATTTTAGATTCCAGGCTTCATGATCTCACATATCCCACTTTATGGTCATTACACTAAAGACCATGAAGTTTTTCATAATTGTGAGCCTATCTAACACCATGATACTGAGCTTGCAACAGTGGTAAGGATCAAGACTTCTCCATTCCCTCTGAAATCCAAGCCTAGATTGTTTCAGCAAGTTTTTCAATAAACCAGTTGTTTTCAAATGCTACAGTTTGATCTGACAAAACTGCTGTCAAGGCTGGGAATCAAGTTAAATCCAGATCAACCCAGCACAAAAGTTGTCACAGGGAAGGGGGAGGGGGAAGAGAAATAAATAAGAGAAATAAACAAACAGGTGAGCACTAAGGTAATCCTATACCACTGACCTGCTGAATGACAGGCAAAGAATAAGTTGTATACAGTGACTGAAGAACAGAAAAAAACCCACATGATTTCCAATATCGTCAATAGTTGTTACTATATCAGACAGTATTCCTAGAAGCACTGCATATCTATTCTTAGCCATTCACTTACATTTCTATTACTAAATGAAAATACTTCAGCAGTACATATCATTTTAAATAAGCATCACCACTGACAATAAGTGAATGCATCTTTTTTTTCTTTGGGGGGGGGGGGCAAGGAGGTTCAGATTATCAAATCACATTTGACTAATATTTCCATATATATATCCTTAATGTTGATGCTTGTGCTGTGAAGCCCTTACTGAAGCCAATTAGTGAGTACGGAATTCAGAAGCAGCAATTACGAAATATTCTCACTTAAAATACCTAACCAGTTACTTTTGCTGACTTGAGTAACAGTGACTCTTACATGAACGCTAATTGAAGACAATAAGATCTATACTAAGACATGATACTGCTGTCTCTTAAACTACTATAAATCTAAAGAAATTTCAGTGAAGTACTGAACTTACATTAGGGAAAAAAGTATAGCAAGAACATAAATCTGACTTAGTACTATTACAGAATTTTCATGTAAAACAATCTCTGAATAAAACATAAATGATGCAATCCTGATGACCAGGGAAAAGTTTAGATTTTCCTGCAGAACACTACTGTACTACTGTATTGCAGATTTTCCTGTAGAACACTATCATACCAAAGTCAAATAAAAACTCCAGGATGGTAATGTGTCAGTTTAAAGACTATGTTTAAATACTTCCAACTCATACAAGTTGGCTAACATTACACAACTTCCAAACTGTTGCTGAAACAGCATATCTGTGCTACTTCACAGCAGGACAAATATCAGGTTAGCAAAGACTGCACAAGTCACATTATCAAAGACATCTAGGAACAAAAACAGAGCCTGTAATAGGTAAGTGAGTTTTAACCACTTTCAGATCTAAGTACTTTGTGAGTTAGGACATAATAGGAAATGGAAGAAAAACGTGTTTCACCACACGAAGGTATATCAAGGTACTGATGCTATATTCACAGGTACTTCTCCATTAGTACCACACACTAATAAATGTCAGAAAGGACTTTTTCTTAGGCTTTTCAACTCCAATTTGGCATCTTATTAGGTGGTAAAAAAGAATTTCTTTTTTTTATTAACAGTGTCTAAGTTGGCAATAACTTACTTTTCTTCTGCCTACAGTAAATGACCAGCAACCTGATGTAGCCATGCATTAGGTGGTCTTGTGTTTCAAACCACAAACAAGAAGCTGAATAAGCAAAACTAATACAATCATGTTGTGGAGTAACTGACAGTTACTCACTTAAACAAGAGCTAGTGATTTCTCAGCTTCTACTGACATTCTGTGTTCTTTAATGGTTAGAAAACAGCTCCATGGAGATGAGAGCTATGAGCTTCTACCATTTAATGATCCAGAATCTGCTTCTTATCTTATTTTTATGCCAATATCTCTGATTAATTCACTTTTTTTTCATTTTTGCAATTTACAGTAGGAAAAGCCTACCTAAGTTTCTGCTTTCAAGATCAAGAAATCTGAAGTTTGGAAAAAGAAGATTATTGCTTATTTCTGGCTTTCCCATTACATTTTACTTTCTCTCACCCTGTGTTAACCACAAGTATTAAAAGTTACACATTAAAGGAGTAATGTTTAAGCTGCAGAATCTCATCCACTCAGAAAAATGCAGGTGCCACAAACTGCTGCTGGATGAGCTCCATAGCTGATGGAAAGCTGGTACAAAAGTTGCATCAAGACCTTTCCTGCCCCCTAAAAGCAGCATAGCTGAAACACTACTTTTTCAGGGTGTTTCTCAGCTGGTATATCTCTCTCTTGATAATTGAATCAGAGATGACCAGAAGCCTTATCCTGTAAGGCTACAGATTTGCACCATCCACAGAACAAAGTTCAACCACATAATGAGAAAAGGAGTCACACACTATAACCATTGTCTATTATTGATAGAAGTCTAATGTATTTGACATCCTAAAGCTTTTTATTCACCTCTTCCATTATTCTCTTTCAGTATATTCATTTTGCAGACATATAGTTGGTCTCAAACATCTCAGTCAAGTATTGGTCCTTTCTAAAGTAACTTTAGCTGAGATTTTTTCCCCTTAAAATTGTAGAAATTATCATTTCTGCTTAGTTCATTAGTTTTCTTGTTTTGTTTTAACTAAAACTTCAGGCTTCCACCATAATGAAATTGTCTGCTTTCTTACAAAAACACCATATTTATAAAGCAATATAGCTGAAGATATGGCATGACTTTGACATTTGCTGCCACAAAAAGGGAACAAATCAAATGCATCCTTAGTGTAGCTTTAAAATTTTCAGAAAAACACACTTACATTTAACTCTAGCTTACCATTCCCAAAATAGTAAGGAGTAATGTTTTACTTCATCTTTCTGAACTCCCGTTTTTTTACTTAGTACTAAAAATAGAGCTTAAGTGGAACTCAAATGATAGTTAAGTCTTGCATTAGAAAAAGTATAAATGTCACTGCTAGGGGATTAATGGAGAGAAAGTCCTAACATTCCTGCCGAAACATTGTTTCAAGCAATAACTTGCAATATAACGGTTGTTAATGCCCATAACACAGGCTTATAAGGTTGTCCGTTTAAGATAATTTTATTTGATATTTCAATTTTAAGTTCATTAGCAGCCTCCTCAGAAATGCCTGCATTCCTAACAATTCAACTAGTCTTTAGAACAACCCATTAGCCTCTCCACCCACTTCACACCGACCTATACCCTTTCCCAGAAATAGCTCTGGGAACTGAAGCTTAGTCAAATAGCCTTTTTAAATATCACTTTGCCAAAAAAGACTTGTTATTATGAACTGGGTGCTTTCATTAAGCTTGCTTTGCCTTTTACATTCAAATCTCAAATTTAGGAGGGGGCGTTGGAGAGGTAAGGACTGGAAAGAAGAAGAGATCTGTGACTTTATGTAGCAGCTTAATTTGAGTTTGAGGCATTTTTAAATGTTTCTCTATCAGTCTGCCAGAATTTCCAGAGAGAAGCTCAAAAACAAAACAAAAAACCCACCAACACCTAAAAACACCAGAGGGCTGTTGCCACTAGGAAAATGAAACTGCTGCATTTTAACACTGCAGTACAATCAGTACAATTTCATCAGCTCTACAGAAGCTTAAATAAAACGGACTGCGTTATAAATCCTCTGCAAGCACAGCATACAGCATCATACTACATAGTATTACTCAGTGGCATTTTGCTTTACAAATCAGGAACACATATCCTTAAGGAAAGAAGCAACAAAGTGAGTGTGGCCACAAATTGTCAAAACGGAAACATCAACAAAATTTGTCTGTGTTATAGGATAGTTAAAATAAATTTAGTGATAAATTGCAACCACAGATTTCAGCACATCTGTATCAAGATTATGATAATCAAAAAGCAGCAACGGAAGACAAATACAAAATAAAAAGGCATCACTCCCCCAGAAAAAAAAGCATGCTATACCCCTGAGGTGGTGAAAACAAGATACTGAATAAAAGGAGACTGTTTACATGATATACACTTGCAAAAAAATGGTAAATTTGGGCCTAAAACAGAGTTATTCCAGAAAATGCAGTAATCATGGTCTTTCAATATTGCCTAAAGCACAGATACTACCATGCTAATTCTATCAGTCCCTGAATGGAGGTCTCTTAAGTCTAGTTTTAGATCACAGCATTATTAAAACTGAACAAAAGGGAAAAACAAACAAAAACAAACAAAAAAACACACTGGTTTGCAACTAACTGAGCCGATGGCAGAGCCAGTTAGGGCACAGGAAGATATTTTGAGATATCTTTCTGTGAGTAGACTGCCTTCTAATAGCACAATGACATGAACAGAATCTGTTTCATATAAGTGTCTCTAGTACTGCTGCCCCATCACCCAGCTAGGATTCTGCATTATTTTATGGAGTACATATAGAGATCCAATTTTTTGAGAACCTTTAATGCAATGGGAGCTGAAAAGCATACAGTAATCTTTCACAACAAATTTTGAACTCTACAAGATCAAGCACAGGTCGGCATTTTGTAAATACAAAGGAAACACCCACCCCTAACACCAAGTTATAGGCACAGTAAGTGTGCACTGCATTATGTATACAAAGGCTTGGCTTACTCGCATTGACTTCTGCCTGATGTACAGCCTGTCCACCACAGCAAATCAAGGGCAGAAGTCTCACTGGTGCAAATGAACAATCTGGGTGAAGATAGGGAAGTAGAGACCTTGGAACTGGGCAAGACTCCTAGTATTCTCATGCACTTACTCAACCCTCATGCAGCATGCACTGCCCTATTTTCAGGGCTGCATGTGGCAGGAGATACAGCAGTGTATCTTTCTGAGGCAAAGTCACTCCTCCAATCACGATGTAGACATTTTTCCAAGATTCTTTGCCACATCATGCTTACAATTCCCACCAGTTCAATGAAGAGAACAACATATATAGCAGTGAAGTTTCTCTGCCTTGGTGAACCCTTCATAAGTTTCCAGTACACAACAACAACGCTTATGCTTGCTTTTCTGTGAAATATTTATATGAATTGTTGAGAAGCAGTCCATAGACCACCTGGTTTCCTAGGCCACAGGTTCTAAACCACTGAGTAAAAACAATAAAGTCTCCATGGAGCTGAAGAGGCTCTCAGCTGTCACTCATTTAATTTAATGGTGATAAGAGCAATGGTGATACAGTGCTATGACACAGTTTCAGAAACCATGCCCACTGCTGCAGCATTTCCCCTAAGCAGGAAGGGCCACCTGATAAGATGATGGCTGCCCCAACCATGCTTGACTATTGCTGTTCCTAGCTAAAGCACAGTAATGCCAAACACAGGACTCTTTCTACATGCTGAACATCACTGGAGTCCTGTTGGGTTGGGCATATGATTGCATACTTTCAGCAGCAGATTTTCTCAATTATTCCAATATTTGCCTGCCTTTACTTGCCTGTCAGCTGAGCAGACTGACTTCTGCTTTAAGGATGAAAGACAGTAATTTGTAAAATGCTGTGTCCATATTTTCAGTTTGAATTGAATTCGCTTACAGTATCATTCCACTTTGTGCTCTAATTTGTTTAAATATTCACTGCAGAGGAGATGTATTTCTAGGCTCCTCTTAACTAGAACACTGCCAGAGGTCTGCCTCCACTATCAATGAGAAACTTGCTTACGGGTCACAGCCCACTCTCAGAAAAATTTGAGCAAGGTCTTGAAGCCATGGGTGTAACTGGAGTGTGGAATTTTTTCTAGTAATGTCTTCGGCACTATCAGAAAACAATCAGAAGAAAAAGTGATGTAATTTCACAAATATGAGCTGTCAAATAAGCCACAGACCCCGAATAAAAGCAGCATAGAACAGAACCCCGAAACACTATGGCCAGATTTTTTTTTTTAAATAATCACCAATTTTAATCAGCCTTTACTATTTAAGTCGGTGGGAAGTCTGAAAAAAATGCAGATTATACCAATTTTAAAGCTAGTGAGAAAAAAAACATTTGTGGCTGTTGCAGCTTACAAAGCAGGAAGATTCTTAAAAGCTGTGCCACTCATGGCCATGCCTTTTCAAAAAAACAAACGCCTGTGTTTAATAGGGCTATGGCACTTGTGTCATTGCCAAGTTCTACTATAATACTTGGCTTTGTCTTTAGCAACCATTTCTGTATAGACTGGCATCGTGAACGCACAAACAGCTCTCAGTGTTCCTCTCAGCTTTCTGCAAAAACGGACTACTTCAAATACTGCCACTGTACCAAAATGGATACATAGAGGAAATGCAGGGAGGGCTCCCTTCTTCCCACACTCCCATCACTGAGCTCATCTTGCAAACAGAAAGAGACCTGGTTCTAGCCTCCATCCACACTGCTTTGCATTGCTACAACAACAGAAATTAGGCAGAAATCCAGATTGTTAAGATGGGTGGGGATTTATCCTGCATTAGGGAACCCCATTGCAGTTTAATGCCACTCTTCATTCCCTACTTTAGTGTAAGGGTCTTAGCCAAGATGAGGGAAAATGCCTCAAGAGCAGCTGTATGCCAGCAATCCCAATATGCCATAGCAGTGGTTGAGGACTACTGTCATGAGCATCATAACCAAATGCCATTCTAAGAAATTATGCTGAGGAAGCAAAGTTTAGATGTTCAGGCTGGTAGCCTGTAATTCCCCCCTTGGCTTTGTAATACACTAGCCAATTTCAACCAAGTTTGACAGAGGAAGGGAAATCTCAAAGATTCTGTAAGTTTTGTCAGAAACGCTGAATGTCTGGTAGAAAGACATACAAATATATGTTCCCATAAAGGAAAGGACAGTTATGATTTAGTCCTTACTGTATACTCACAGCAAGCAACAAGGTGAACAGCCAACAGTGACAGCTCCAATTCTTAGCCAAACCCTTTCCTTAATTCCTTAATTTTAGGAACAGGTGGCAATTTATTAAAAGGACCCCACATAGCCACTGGATGAAACTTACTCAGGGCAAATGGCCAGCAGCATCCATAAGTAATCCAAGCCCTTGGCAGCATGGAATAACACAAGGCATAAGAAATATTTAAACATGCCATACAGCATGTTTCACTCTACGAGGGTCTGAAACTTAAAAGTTATATCTTTACCTGCTTAAGTTCAAGTTTTAATTCAAATGTTTGCATTTAAGTATTCTTGGCACAGTCGTGTGCTATTTAGCTCAACTGTTAGCAGAATGAAATACTGTAAAGAAAGCTTTTTCCTGATGAAACAATCAGAAAGGTCTTGCACTTTTAAAAGCAAGTCATAACTCACCATCAGCTCACGTTCAACTGCTAACACATCATTACTGGTCTTCCTCAAACTACAGTATCACCATGTTAAGGAGCTAAAATCATGAACCAGGGCTACAGCATACACCACGCTGGACAAACATGACAAAACACTGCCCTTCCCATAGTTCCTCAGGAGAACATCCAAGTAAAAATACAGCATCCACATTGACAACTACATAAAAATATATGTAAGGAAAAAAAGGGAAAGAAGAGAAAGCCATGAAATTCTATAAGAATTTCCTGCTGGGTCAATACGAAGACCTGGTACATTTTCATCTTCAGTGATGGACAGCTGTTCAACCTTGAACAGATCCAAACAAAGGTCCAGGAATAGGCTTCAGAGGGACAATAGAAAAGGAATACATTTGTGATCCAGACCAGCTTGCTTCACCCAGATACCAGCTCCTCTATTACTTTTGTTCCAATCAATAGTGCTTTTAATAGCTAAATGACAAGGGGACTGAGTTTACAGCACATACAGGCTGAATACATAGAAGAATGACCCCACAGAAGCAGAGCTCATTAATACATACGTAATGTAGATATCATTAAAAATATATATATGCAATCTCACAGATTTTTCTCCACTATTAAGCATACACTGCCAAATGGTAGCAAGGCAAAACTGCAAGAGCCTCAGGATATAAAGAGAGTATGTTGCTTGGTAAGTAGAAGCAGGCAGCCAGAAGAGCACTTACTAAATGGATGCCTGAAAATTGTTTTCCATCAACTTATTTTTTTATTTTTTTAACACTTAAGTTATGCACTTTACTGGAAGCATCATGCCTACAGTCCCCAGGAACTGAATTGGAACACAATAATATATAGCATTTGCATACCCTAAGCCACTTGATGCTGGCTTTCCTTTCTCCCCTGTTAACCCATGTACTGTCAGTTAATGGTACAAATGTTAGCACAGAGATCTTACCAGCAATCTCCCTCAAGTCAGTCACTGAAAACTTAACTATCCATTGCTTTTTCCATAATCCTTCATTATTGATTCAGTGATTATCAGTGCATGGAAGTCAGACATAAAACTGCAGAAGAGCCTGTTATCAGTGGTAAACTAAACAAGGAATTGATCGCTTCCAAGTCTCCCCTCACCCCTTCCAGCACCTCAAATTAAAAATCATGTATATTCGGCCTTCAGGAAATAAACAGGAAGAGTAAATATCAAAATACTAATGTGAAAACTGACAACTCAAAATATACTTTTTTATTATTTCCACTCCACCATTAAGCAACTAACCTACTCGTGTCGGTCTGAAGATTATTTCGCACTACTATGGAGGTAAGTGTCCCATTTGGAAGAGAATGTATGTGGGTTTGCTTAAAATATGCACAATATTCACCGTTTTTACTTTCTCTATATTGCTTTTACCTTCAGTCTCCCCATTGAAAACTAACATACTTAGTACTTAAACCCAATCTATCCCTTTCTAAATCCTGCTTCCTTTTGTTAATACTCTCTGCAATATTTTCAGCAGTTTATAGACTTTCATCTATTCTCCTCTAAAAACTGTATCACAATGTCGTCATAAAAAAAGGATGAACTCCTATGTTTGTACAATCTATAGGACAATGGAGACCTCACTGCTACTTGCGTAACAGATAATGCCAACTCCATGAAAAAAAGTTGAAGTCAATATAGTGTAATACATGTTTTTTTGAAGACAGCCAACACAATTCCCTATGTTCAACCCAAATGCCATTTAAAAGGTGTTTTTTTTGTTTTGTTTTGTTTTGTTTTCAAAATCTAGGTAGGAATGATGAAATCTTTTGTGGAAAGTACATGCGTATTTTTTTTTCTCCTCTGAACTTTATCACTAATGCTTCTGGTATACAAGCAGAACAAAAGAAATAAATAAAAATGTTAACATTCCTATTTAAAATTAAATCTAGAATAAGTCAAATGAAACTTGGTGAATATTAGTAAAATCTCAGAAGTTTGCATTTGAAATCAAATATTTTTGATTCAGTCATATTTGTATTTCTTTTAAAATACCCTTCTGGAAAACTTCACATCCTCTAAGCATGGGTGCCCCTGGGAATCATTTTGAAATGTTGCAGAAAATTAAATTTTCAATTTGCACTGCAAACATCAATGTTGGAATTACTTGCACAGCTATCCAAATACAGAAGAGCTATGTGACATATCCAGACTACACAAGAATGCAACTTAATCTTTGAATATCGATTAAGCACAATTAATCTATGAATGGCGTAAAGTAGTGCAGGAAAAGGATAAAAATAGCTGTTTGTCCAAAAATCTAAAATAAGAACTTAAAGGAAGTCACTCTCCACTTACAGACACTGCAGATGAAGATAGTTCAAGTTGATTAAGAATTCTATGTATAGCAAATTATTCACGTTAGTCTGCAGATCAATATGAATGTTTTATAAAAATAGAACTGTCCCATTTTCAGTTCCATGTGATCTCATCTTATTATAAGCAAAACAAGTGGCATTACAGTTTAGGATTGTTAAGCATCTTGGGTTTGTTTACAGCAAGCAAAAACAAACACAAAAATCATATTTTGGATATTTCTTAATGGAACAGCTCATGAAAAACATTCCTTCCTTACCTATTATGTGATCTTCCTCCTACTGAAATCAGCTCAACTTAAACTGACTTAACAAGGGCAACTTAGAATATCTCAGCAGCTAAAGAGAGGTACTCTATACTCTGAGCATCCATTTATGTCTCTGCATTGACATGAGCCGTACAGAAATCCACTTTCACGTTTCTATTTCTTCTTATTTGGACTGTTCTGCTACATGCATAATCTGTTACTCATGCAATGTCTCTTTTACTGCAGTAAGCATTACTTCCAAACTCATTTCCTTTCAAATTTCTTCTGAAAGCTACATGTCCTTCCCATCTAACATTTGTTCTATATTGCTTGCCTATTAATTTTGATTAAGATATCAACACTTATAAGCAACAGCAACTATTAACTAACTCTATGAAGGAGACAAAATTAAAGATTCCCCAAAATGTAACATATAAAATAAATGTATGACATACTGAAAAATACTGCAATGTTGGAGAATCCAAAATATTGACTGGCTGCACCACTGTGATTTACAAAAGCAAGTGTAAGTACCCACTCAAAATACTATGATTGCTATTCTTATGGAGCCACAGGTTTTCCAGAGATCAGAAGAAATTTCTGAAGGTAAATTTGATTAAGAAACATTTTAAATTTCTTTAGTCCCTCTCATCTTTCTACTCTAATCTTTCCCACTGCAGTAGTCCTAAAGCCATTAATGTAATGACAGAAAGCAAAAAAGAAAAAAAAGAAGAAAAAAAAGAGTTTGAACAGTGTGCGAACTTTATTTGTGAAATCACCACTTCCCCAGTTCCTGTGGGTGTTTGAAGTTTCAGTACATATATAGTCACATGATCCTACCCATTTGACAGGGCATCTGAACTTTCACGACTCTTAGATGAGAAAAGAAAAAACTAAAAGCCCGTTTCAATAGGTTTGGGATAATAGGCAACTAATATTGAGATAAAAGCCAGAAGATATGCCTGCACAGAGTTCAAGAAGAACGACGCCCAAAATTTGCTTTCCCTATAACTGGCAAACAGAAGCTTGCTGATAACAGATAAATCCATATAAAAAGAGAATGCGAGTTTGTTGTTCTGATTTTGAAGTCTTTATATCACTGTATCATTAGTTGTCAGAGACGCTGGCAAACAATACTTTCGTACAAACAGATAAGTTAACGAAAACAAGTTTTAAGAAACTTAATAACCTTTACTTGACAATTCTAATTCACTACATCATACTAGGCAACATTTTGTTAAAAAGAGATTAAGACCTCTATTGCAAATAACACTGCTTGCAATATTGTATTTCTGTAATTATCAACCACTTGCAGACCTCACAGAATATCATGACAAAGGATACAGATTCATTGTTTTGAAAGAGATTTTCATAATAAAAATATATGTGAAATTATCACTAAAGTATATGTGATTTGAAAAAATAAATTACAGTAAGGGAGTACTATGTTTTAAATTTCTAAAAACATATTCTCTCATAGACAGCTAAATTGCATGAAGGTGTACCCTTAGATTCTCTCTAGATGTACATTAAAAAAAAGTACAATTGTAACAATATAGATAAAAATGATGCACTTCCATTAGTCTACTTAACTAAGGAAATGAGCTTTGAGATCATAATATTTATCAACAGGCCACCTTTCAATTTCATTGAAGGTTCACAGAAACAATAAAAAGAATTAATAAATTTAGTTTCTGCCAGTGTAATGGAAACAAGTGGTTAGGCTATAAAGGACCAACCCTGTTCAAGGTCCCATTGAATAAAAAGCTAGTATCTTCACTAAGAACCTAAATTTAATGATTTATCTTCTTACACAATCCAATAGCATACTCCTGAATGTCCTACTGGCTTTTGTAGATAACCTGTTACACACAGAAACAGCTCTAAATTACAGTGCAAAATGCAAAAAAGGGATCCCTGTGCTTTTTTCCACTGCTAGAACTGCCATGAAATTCTAGTGGAATTCTTTGTATTGATGGCTGCAGAACAGGGCTTAAAGTGGAATGGAAGGAACAAGAAAAGATGGATTAGCAATATTATATTTTTCATCAAGTTTCTCTAAATGTGAGGAGGATAACTTCCATCTAGAGACTGTTTTATTACTGTTTTTGGAAGTTTCAACTGGACATTCACTTACTGATATAGCAAACAATGCTACTTAACGCTACATAAGTAATCTGCAAATAATACACATGAAAACCCACTGAAATGCTGAGATACTGTATGCAAAGATGAGAAATTGGAGTATTCCTTGTGAAGTAACTCACTACAGTCAATCTGAATTACTGTAGAATGCTTCAAGGGCAAAAGTGGTGTCCATGAAGCCATTAGAAAGATATGAACAAAATTAATCCTTTTTTTTTTTTTTTTCCTTTAAGGGAAGAGTAAGAAATGCATAAAAAGCTGAATTCACACAGAATTGTATGAAGAAGAAAATGCCAAGTGAAGAAGGGCCTGTTTAATGCATATAAGAAATTTAAAAGTGTTTCATGGTCACATGATTGCTTTTTAAAAAGCATACCGTTTCCACATATTATTCTAACACAACACATGTTCTTTTGCTCATTACTGTTAGTTACAATGAAACCCTCCTATAATTAACTGTAGAACAATGTAATTCAACAAAATTTAAATAAACTAACCTGTCCCCACACACCCATGTATATATAGTAGTCTTTTTTACACTGATATTTCTGTATAATAAAATGTTGTGCTCACAATAACTAAAAATACGCTACTGCTTGTATTCTTGTAAAACCATGCAAATACAGATTCCATGAGCTATTCATTTAGTTGCACAAAACAAGGGAGATGCTCTGAACGCAGCCTATTACAAAAGCAAACAGGTAACGGTCTTACTACTCTATTCTAAGCAAATAATACATGTTTAATTCTTATGTTGCATTATTCAAAATAATTGCCTTGCCCCAGCATCACTCCCACTATCAGCAGAGACCTAAGTGCACATGTTTCTCCACAGCATTGCTCCATGTAGTGCTTTTGTGACTTCCCTACCCAAGAGGCCTAAATCCCATCTTTGTGGCACTAGTCAGCAAGTTTTATGCCCTGGAAAGGAAGATTGCTCTCAGGAGCTTTGTATACTCTTTTTGAATTATAAGCAATGCCTTCAAAGAACAGTTGCTACCCACCAATTTGAACTGATGAGTTTTGCACATCTGTTTTGCCCACCCACAATCAGATGTCACAGCTTCTTCCAATGTCATAGATCTGGACCTCCTTGCAAGGACCAGTAGACTCCTCTTGGTAAACATCTTTTTCAGTCATTAATAAGGAAAACAGTGAGAGTTTCATGGAAAGCAACAAACCAGCGTTCTACTTACCATTAAATTTCCCCTTCTGTGGCAGCCTTTTAAGGCCATGTCAAACTGTGAACTCCTTCCCCAAGCCCTCTTCTTTTATCTCTTTCTCTTTATGAAGAGCAGGTAAATGCAATTAACTGATTTGTATAACATTAAATGTACCTGGGAGCAAAGCAAGAACTGCTTATCTGAAATAATTCAAGGTACAAGAATTCTTTAAATTAAAAATGATAGCTAGGAAGATCACTGCAAAATGGATAGGACCTTATACTTTCTTCCTGTTCACCATTACATTTTTCCAGATTTCTTTTCACATTTTCACTGTCATCCTCTCTCAAAAACAAAACAAAACAAAAAAAAACACCACGAGAAGAGAAAAACACAAACTTTATCTTCTAATCTTTCAGCTTTATACTCAAGCTGTAAAAGAATGAACTGCTGTTTTCCTTCTAAGGTATACCGTTGCAACCCCAATTTAAAGTTGCACACCATGACAACACAGGATGGTGAATCAGGCCCTGCGCTTGTTGTCCTCTCCCCGAAATGCTGCAGGTTCCCTGCTTATGCTTAAAAACAAGCAGGATTAGGACTAGCTACACATCACACTCATTCATACTACTCTGCATGCTCTCAAATGTGATTAGCACAGAAAATGCCAGAAGACCAGAAGACATCTTTTCCATATTTAGCCATGTATTGTTCAATACCAAGTTAGATTTCACCTCAGTGTATTATTCAGTTGATCAAGGGCGGGTATAGCAAGGAAGAGAGGCTGACATCAGCTACTTTTAAGCTTTCTCTTCCTCTTCTTCCCCACCCCCAGCTTCTATGACACTATTGCATTGTGCATTTATGTGCACTCATGTGTGCAACAGATCTATCTATAAAGATCTGTTATATGGTAAAATTATAGAATAAAACTTTCACCCTTGTCCAGCTGTTTGAATAACTGCGGAGGCCAAGAGCAGCAAGGCTTTAAATATATTCTCTTCTTCTCTGTCTACCCCCACCTCTCTAATCACTTCAGAGGAAGATAGGAAGATTAGCACAGGGGAAAAAAATAACCAAAGCTGCAGATAACCCTTCAGGACCATAGCGTCAGGCTATGTGATTTGGAGCAAAAGGTTAATGCAAGTGTATTTTCAGAAATCTCCAGACACAATTGTGTTTTAAAGGAGAGGGAGGGGTCCTGAGAAGGTGAGAGAGAAAAGGAAATGGTGATGAAGACAAAAATGAATTTGTCATTTAGAGCTGGCTCTTTGATCACCTGGAGTATTCAGGAAAAGACTGAATGCAGAAATAGGACAGTTTTATTACCCATACACTGCATTTTTTGGCAGAATATTTTCATTATCATCATCAGTAGAGATTTTAGTAAAAAAATAGTTAAATGAGTAAGGGCTTATTGAGCTATGCAAAGAATAAAGCTGGTATCCAGTGAGTGACAGATGCTACACTCAGCAGTGAAAAATATTCAGAAAAAATATAAATAGAAGTCACTTTCACAAAAAGACAATGTCATCTTCATCCATATCTGAACGGTTGCTATGGGGTTTGTGGAGAGAAGGGAAGGATGGGGTGGGTAATAATCAATCATCTCAGAAAAGCATTGCTTCTTACAGAGAAAGATCTGGATTTTGACTGTGTCCCTAAGAAAATTGCAGACTGCAGAGCTGCTGCCACGCAGGGCAGTGAGGAAGCAGGCAGAGCAGAGGCAGCAGCTGGGGATGGAAACGCCTATTAAATCCTTTAGACAACAGATGGGCAAAGCTCGGCTGGGTTTAAAAAAAAAAAAAAGAAAAGAAAAAAAAAAGAAAAACCCACAACACAATGCATCATGTTTTATTGTCCCACAATGAACAACACTTAACACCCACATGCCCAAAGAAGCCCCCTATGGCTGATCTTTCCCTCTCCCTAAATTATAATCTTGATTCTTAAACCACTTGGGAGTGAGGGGGGTCCCAAACCAACGAATTTGCCAGATCCCACTGTTTATTGCACCTGTTACTATGAGAGGGAAAAAATGAAAATAATAATCAATTTAAAAAGAAACTAAATAGAAAAGACATCTAGGCTCCTTTATTTTCCTAAGGCTTTTTATTTTAATTAATGCTCCTCTGCCCTTGAAGGGAATTTGCTATCTATACAAGCAACAGCAAGTTCATATCTTGAAATCATATAAGGGATCTAATTATGCCATGTAGAACAGAAGCACCTGCTCTCTGCTAATTCACTGCACTGTTTCCTCTTTTTAATATTTCTTACCATTATTCCATTTTCCTGAGAAAATCTGCTGGGGGCAAGTTTTATAAACAAGCTTTAAGAAAAATAATTAAATGGACTCCCCTCCCCCTCAATCCTTCCTACAAAAACAGAAAAAAAGCCCTCTTCCCAGAATGAATTCTGCTACTGATCCTTTCTTTCTCTTATTACAGACCTAACCATAAAAAAAGCCAGCCCATGCATCCATATTTTCTAAATATCCATAGCAGTCAGTGCCACAGCCATACTGTACATATTCCCCCCCCCCCCCCACCAACTGCACCTTAAGGACTACACCCTTTTCAATCATGATGTCATGAAATACTGCTGGTGACTCCCCCACTACCACCACCACCACCTTCTCTGTACTACAAGCTGTGAACCTTTCATTTTAACGTAATTTGATTAAAAAGAAATGACTCTTAAGTAGGGCAGTGGGAAAAAAAAAAAAGAAAGAAATTCACCACCACCAGGTCATCTATTTTTTTTTCCTCTGCATACTGCTTGGCTGTCATCAGAACACCACCCATTAGTAGGAGTAACGATCATAAAGCATTCTGGGCTTAAAAGGAGAAAAAAAATAGAAATAAAAGCAAGAATACCTTAAGAATGCTATCCGTACTGAAGCAGTAAACGGGAAAAACCTAAACCTTAAAATATCCCATCCCCAACTGGCTGCTACAGCACCTTTCTCCTAGCACGGGTGCTGCTGCAAAAGAACCAACCTGTCTGTCCTTTTCCTAGGGTTTTCTCCAAACGATAGGGTCCAACATATTGTGCATGCTGAGCTCCGCTGCCTTCTTTCCCTGTTGATGTCATTTCTACCTGGATCTGTAAGTCTGCAATGTATATGTGCCGAAGAGCTGGAATTTCTCTCTCTGCAGTTCTTTAAATTCCCACTTTGCAGCTGGGCAAGCAAAGCACACTCTCTCTCTTTGCTTTAGTCCCCTTGGTTGCAGATTTTTTTTTCTTCCTCCTTTTTCTTTTCTCTTGTACGCGTGTATTCTTTCTGGGTCTGTCTGGGACGCTGATGGATGAAGTGGTTATTTTAATGTTCAAAGAGGGGATCTACGATCCAAGCCCAAGGAGCATGATGCTGGTGATCTGCGCTCCGCACGCCTTGTTCTCTCTAGGAGCTGTTCAAAGGAGAGCCAGAGCTAGAGCAGCGGAAGAGCTGGGGCCCGCAGCTGCGATTGACACTGTACGCAGCCAATCCCAAACAACACCTCATCTCCCACCTCCTTCTCCCCTCCTCCTCCCACTACCTTTTCTTTTCCATCAGCAGCAGTTACTGCCTCTGCCTGCTACAGAGCATCATGATTAACAGCAATAGAATAACCTAAGTTTATTAATCTATTGGTAAGGCAACAATTAAATATAATTAGAGAGTATGTTATTTTAAGACCCAAATGTGCACATTTTTTTCTGAATCATCCATAACTAGGCAGCTGCACTTCTACTGTGTTGAAGTGAAGCTGGGGTTGGGGCAGGAAATAGGAGGGAAGAAAATCTACTTCAAAAGATAAACTTGAGAAATTCTTTGATTTTATTTAATTCTAGAGGATCTGCATCTTTTGTGGGTTTTGTGCTTTGAAGAATGCTGGGGGGAAAGGAGAGAGAAGGAAATGACAGAAACATGACTTTCAAAAAAACAAGGCCCAATCACATAATCGCTTAACTTGGTGACAGACTTGCATTTGAATTTGATAGGAGCTGTAGACTTCAGATGAACAGATCAAAAATGGCATCCCACTATCTTAATTAGAATCACAGCAGAAAATCCAGGGATTAGATGGGAATAGGAACAAATCTGCTTCTTAGCTCCATAGGCAACACCTTCATAGGCTCCATACTAGCAGTGTGATATCTGAACTCTTTTTGTTACTTACTTTTATTTGCTACTTATGTCAAGAAAGTAAATACGTTTTTAACCTTGAAAACTATATGAATTCAGTGAAATAAAAGGTTCCCTATACATGCTTCAAGTTAGACATAAGTCTGCTTTCCGAATTTATGAATTTCTTTACCAAAAAAAATCATACTCCAGAACTATCAAGCTTAAACCAACACTACACACAAGTTTTGCTTGTTTGTTTTGTCTTTTTTTAAAATACCTTCTCCCTCCTCTCCACTCCAGACAGAATCCTGGTCAAGATGTCCTTATTGTAATTGAGACATAACCCGGTAAGGCTTCTTCAGTCAGAGCAGAGTCTTAGCAAGTCTATAAAAGAAAGGGAAAGTAAACAAACCAAGAGAAAAACTTCAGTTATGTTTATCTGTTATTTGCAAAGAGCCAAAACTGGATTTTGCGTTTTAATTGATACTTCTTTTTGTACAAGAGAAACATAAATTGCAGTAACTCTAGAAATTGGCTCTATACCTGTAACATAGGCAACAGAACAACTCTGCCCCATGAGTTGGAGAGGAAATGAGGAACTGGGAAGAAACCAGGCCAGAGGACTGAAACTTTAAACCAATTCCAAGGTAGCCAAGGCAGCAGCAAACAAAACCCAAAGACCTGGTTTGACCTTTCTCTGCTTCACTCCAGGGTTCATCTTCAGCTCACTTCCACACTGTGCTGTTGCAGCAACCTGCAGACTCCTAGAGATGCACACCCTAAACTGCCTTCCATTTCTCTGTGACCTCCTCCAGACCTCACCCAGAGGAGGGGGCAAATGAGATCTGGGCTTCAGATAATTAATCTCAACCAAAGACTCCTGCTCTATTCAGGAGACTGGCCCTACCTTTTTGGCAATGGCAGCATCTGTTCCCTTCAGTTCCTCCACATTGTCACATCTCGGCACCAGACACTCACTCACCACTGCTCATCCTCACCCCTCCCCACTGCCCTTATCGCTCAGCCCTTGCTGGCTTTACTCCGTCCCGCCCCTCAGAGCTCCCGCGCGACTCCTCCCACCGCCTCACACACCTGGGCTCTCGGCCCTCGGCCCCCACCGTGAAGTGGCAGAAGGGGAAAGAAGCTGGGGAAAGCGATGCCAACCAAGGCGGCTCGTGCCCCGTGATATGACCACCTCCCCTCTACCCCATAGCGGAAGCCGAGAAGCCGCCCGGAGCTGAGGAGAGAGGCGGCAGCGGTCCCTGCTGGTCGCCACTGCCATGGCGCCAGAGCCGCCCTGCTCTTCCCGCCTAAAGTCGTGAGGAGAGGGTGAGCAGAGGGGCGGGGCGCGTGCGTTAACGGCCGCTGCCTCAGCGGTTGGCTGCGCGCGCGCGTGTAACGGCCGTTGCCTTAGCGGTTGGCTGCGCGCGCGCGTGTAACGGCCGTTGCCTTAGCGGTTGGCTGCGCGCGCGCGTGGTAACGGTTGTAGACTCAGCCGTTGGCTGCGTGCGCGCGTGGTAACGGCTGTAGACTCAGCCGTTGGCTGCGTGCGCGTGTAACGGCCGTTGCCTCGGGGGTTGGTGGCACGCACTTGCAATGGCCGTTGCCTCACGGGCTGGTAGCTTGGCGGGTGACTGTGTGGCCAGCTGGAGTGTCTTCACAGCCCTCGGTACCCAGTGAACCTGCCCTGGTTTCAGCACAGAGCACGCTGAGACCCCTGTAGCATCGACAGACTCCAGCATACAACCCCCAGATCAAAGGACCAAAGAGAGAGTAGAACGACTTCAACAGGGCACCTGGAGTGCCCAGGTGGTCATTCAAATGTGCCTTTCTGAAACATAATCCAGAAGGCTAGACTGAAACAGGCTCCACTTCCATGCACACTGTCCCTCAAAACATGGTGATTTCCTCTTGCTTGGGAGCAAGGGCAACGTTATCCAACATGAGCCACAAAGGCAGGAGAAATATCCTGCTGGGAAGACTCTCAGGTTGTGTAACTCAGCACAGCAATGCTGATGGAAGTCAAGACACATCTTTATTTTTCCCTACTGAGTCTACTATTAAAAGTTTACTATGCAAGAGAGTAAGGAGCAATTCTGAATTATAGGAATACTAGCATAATTTTCAAAAGTGAAAAAGTCCCTTTATTCCTCGAAATGAGCAGATCACCTCATAGCTGCATTAGTAGTGTGGTGGGTGGGTGTCAGCATAGATCACTACACATTCAGCTTTTTAAATTTTCATATTTGCATTTTGAAGGGTATTTTGTATGAGAATATGAAGTCTGTATGTAGATAAACCATATGTGGCTCATGATTTTAAGCGATAGATGAGCAATTGGATAATATTGTCCCTATAAGACCCAACTAGTGTGTTCTACAGGTTGCTTCCGTTAGGTTTGGGGAAGAATGAGTCACATTGTCCTACATGTTACTAATTCCTACCTTCCACCATTAAATATCAATATCTTAGTTTGGATAAGGGCAGGGTTGGAATAAGAGCAAAAATTTGGTAAAGTTTTGACTAGAAGATCCATGAATTTTAAATACTCTTTTGGGTCTCATGTAACTATTTGTTATTTTGATTCCATAAGAGTATTCTGATGTTTGGCCCATTGTTATCACTTTGACCTTTTATCCTAAACTCTTTTTGAAGAATACTTAGACATTTCTTGCTTCATGAATAATGAAATGCTGATTATTTCATTTGTTCATATAGAATAAAATCCCACTTCTCTGTACCCCTTTGATCTGAAACTTACTCCTTTGAATCTAGGTTATGTCCCCCTGGTGTGAATTACTTATACAATAACTCCCTCAATTATTTGAAGGCCTGTTTATCCAAATGTTTTGATGTTCCAAAAGCATTGTGAATAAACAGGGCTCTGCTGTCGTTGGATATATCAGATATCTTTGGGGATGCATATAGGATGATTCCCCTGACCTTATTCTGTATCCTCCTGTGCTTAAATGAGTGGAGAATTTAATCTAAACTATACAGTTAATACATTGGCACCAACTTAGGTACCTTTACTTGTGTCCCCGTTGTTAGTGATTTTAGTTTCCTTTTTCTCCTTAAAAATATGAGGAAGTAAGGTCTGCAAGTCCCATAAGAGTCTTAAGGTCAATATGAATCATGAAATCTTTCAAGGAACTAGAGAAAAAGCAGGTTCATAAGGGCATGATATACAGGATAACCTGTTTTTCACTTGTTTAGTTGGATGTTTTCCATTGGTCTCTAGAAGAATGGTGCGTCCAAAGTTTGGAGAATTGCACTTTTTCCTTCAAATTACCACTAGGGTGATTTTCTATTTCAATCTCAGAAATTTTTATTCTAAAAAATTCAGATCCAAAATAAAATATCAATGTGAATTTTAAAATGTAGATTTTTAAAAAATCTACAAAATATTACATATTTTCAAATTCTATTTTATTGCAAATATTTCAAAATTCTACAAAGATTTTTTTTTGAAACAGAACTATCAATAGTTAGCAGTCATCTTTTATTCTTTAAATATTCATCACATCATTTTTCAAACTTTAGCACCATATTTGCATTTGTAATATCAGGATGCATTACTGCATCCTGAATTAGATTTTCCGTTCATCCGCTTATATGGCATACCTTTGATAAATGGTATTAGGGATTAAAATTTTTGGTAATTATTCTGATTGCAAAGATATTCCATAATAAACCGAGTTAGGTATTTCTGTGACCTTTATACATTGATAATGTTGATAATACTGAGAGTAATATTGAGAATAATGACATAAAGCTGCAACGTCCTCTTCATTAGACCTGTACCATCTTCTGAAAAAGCCCACGTAGACCCTAAGAAAAGAGAGGAAGGAATATCAGTAATATTTATGGATGGTGTTTCAAACTCCAGCAATACCCTTAGAGTTCAGACACCCTTCTTACTACCCAGTGCTGGGGAATTTAGACTAGCTCACACTCATTACTGGAATATAGTACTTCCACAAAGACTGCCACATTGCCAGCTCCTAATCTGGTTCACATAATTCTATAGAAGTACAAGCTGATAATATTTAGATAATTTAGAGAATATCTTTGGATTCTCAGTATTTGATGCATTCTATAACCTAATTTTTTAAGAATCACACAGAAAAAAAATGAACTGTTGGTTATCTATATATCGCCTTTGATTCAAGAGAAGTTAAAGTAAAAACATGTTAAATCATTTATTAACAAAATAGACAGCTGTGCTATAAAAATATGAAAGGATGCTGGAGAGAGAAAGACATCTATATTTAATCTAAATACTAAAGCCTTTATTTCAGCCACTGCTTTATCTAGATGACTAACTATTGACACTTAATGTACTTAACTTCAGTACCTCTGCACTTCCATTGCTCTCAGATTGTCTCCACATGAGAGGCCTGCAATCTGGGGAAGCATTCTCTTTATGCTCCCATTCTGAGGCTCCTCTGGGGGATTCAAGTTCATTTCTGCTTCTTCCTTCAGGAAATGATGCATTGTTCTCTGATTTTACAGTATTGCTTCCTCTGGACTGTGGACTCTATCTCTTTGGAAATATTAATGCATTTTTCTCAAGCTTGCTGTTAGACTTATGTGTGCCACAATGAACCGTTAAACTATTAAGAAACCAAAAAGCTCTTTCCAACGTAATAGGGGAATGTGGACCCTCTGCGTAATGTTCTTCCATGGACTGAACTTTGTATTTCACAAAAGCATAAATATGAACACATTTGTAGGCTTAATGAATGAAGCTTGTGACTGGCTTTTGATGGAAACCAAATGTGAAAGCAGTTAGACACTTCTGGGTGAGGAGGGATTTGTGATAACTGACCTCAGCCCTGTGTTTCAGGTACAAGAAACCAAAAGAATTGGGCTGTTTTGGGCTGTCAGATCAAGTGTCTGCCTAACTACTGAGAAGTCCTCAGTAGATTTCTTTTTTTCTGTGAACTTCTTCTGTCTTCCTTTATGAACTTGACACGTTATAAACTGACAGATGGTCACATATCTCTTCAGATTCTGAAGACAGTGAATCCTTGAGACAATGCCCATTGATAAACATTCAAGAATCCCAACATGTAAAGAAAATGATGAGTAAGACACCATACCTGAAATCCTGCCATTGTGTAGAGCAGTATCAGCTGCAAGGTGACTGCTCAAAGGAAACGTAGGAAGCATAGAATGAAAACACCAGAGCATTTGATGCCTAAAACATAGAAAAGAGGTCTGTGAAAACAAACTCAGCTTCTGATTGTGCTCCTATGTTATGGGGCAATTTTATGTTTAACTTCTGCCACAAAATGAGCATGCAGCTTTATCACAAGGTATTGTACTGTGTCATAAGGAAGTGATTGTCAAGCACATTATCAGCTGCCATGAATCTTTTATTAGCACTCCAATCACATGCAGTGAAGTAGTATGTCAGATACACTGAGCAAAACAAATTTTCTAAAGTTTAACACAGATGGTTCAGTGGAGCAGAAGATAAAGTCCTTCAGCATCTTACAGTAACTCTGTATTTCTCTTTGGAGATTTCACAAAACCTTGAAAAGTATTGACCTGGATGACCAAGTAAAATAAGCAGTTCTTCAGACCACATGGAGTTATTGCCAGCAAATAAGTATGAGATGAATTATACATACACAGTGATGTTAGTTATATTTGCAGAGTAGGGTTTTCTTTAGAAGGGAACCAGCAGTAACCATACAACTGCTAAGAATGGTCATGGATGCATGCATGAATGCATGTTTTATATGTGGACATAGAGATACTCATGAGACAAAGCAAGGAATTTATCTATTTAACTGAGTGCCCAAATGAACTGGAGAAATACAAGACAGGAAAAGGTTGCATAATTTGGCTTTTACTGAGAATCTCTTGGTCATACTAACCTGCCATTCCAACTGTAGGGAGAATTACCGAAATTGGTCCATGGGCAGTAAATGTGATGCAGAGGAATGCCACACTTTTGAGGAGGTATGGCACGCCTGGCATTTGACACATAGTACACAAAAGCAAAATGCACAGATTTTTTGTGATTCAGGGCCCACTGGGAATTTGAGGAGATCACATCTAACCCTGGTTTCCCATGAAATGTTGAAAGGTGGCCAGGGCAAAATTATAAAGGTTCCCCTGGTCCATAAAAACATAAATTTCCAAGTATTTGGTAAAGATGAGCAAAAAGATTGATGAGGTGGAAAAATTGGATTTTGCTCTTTGGATCCACAGCAGTCTCACAGAAAGCAAAGGGCATTACTCAAAAACAATAAAAAGGAACGCCACGCAGGAATGCCAAGCTAAGCAGTAGGCAAATAGAACAAAGGAGCCAGGAGACTGAGGCCACTATGCACCAGTGAGCAGATCTATATCTATTCATCAAATTGCCACACATAGTAATGGCAAGTGTAAAAGATAAGCTTTTAAGGGAGACGGATCACATGAGCTAGTTCCTGACTTAGGACAATAGTCGAGATGAAAACTGTAAGGCAGGTGCAGGTTAGCAACAACCAGCACACCTGACAGCTGAGCCAAGTTTAAAGAGATAGGGAGAGTTTCGTCTGATAAGAAAATAAAGAAACTAGGAATATGAACAACTTGAAGGGTCAATGGGATATCACCCAAAAGAAAAGTAGCTACGGAGTTCTTCTACTGGCAATTCCACAGACAAGAACTGAGAGGCTGATTTGAAGATTAACATGCTAAGGCCTATTCAATTATGCAAGCAGTTTTTCAGATTAGTCAAAATACTGTTTTTATATCAAAAGAGAAAAATAACATCTGCCTTTAAAAATGTGTTTCCTAACTACACCAAACATTTGTTCAGTTGAGAAAAAGAAAAAAAAAAAGAAAAAAAAAAGAAAAAAACCCACCCCAGAACATTTATAGAAATCATAATCCCTTCTACACTAAGTGATTTTTTTTTGGAGTTCTCAGTAACAAAGATCTATCCCAAGTGGAGCTACCACCAATGGGGTGCTTATGGGAATAATATTTAGAAGATTGGGAATCTTGGCCAATGCTGTTAACTTAGAAGTAAAATTACTATTTAACACAGATTGAAAAATTGAGCTCCGAAATCCATGAGATATTGAACAGGGCAGTCCAGCATACCAAATCCTGAAGTGCTTTCTCTGCCTCCATTAGGACTAAGTAATTGTAGGAGGGGTTTTCAGACTCTAGAACCTGTATTTTAATGTGAGGAAAGGGAAGGGAAATGGAAAGGGATTTTGGAGTTTCTGTACAACTATTCAAGAACTAGAAGGTCACAGTTCCCAGCTCAGTAGGTGACCCAACTTTTCAGAGAAAAAGCAAACCTATTGGGAAAGCCTCTAGCAAAATAAAACAATACCAAGATGAAAGCTAAGAGGATGACTGAAAGGTGAACAGCAAAGTGCTTTTTAAATCCCCATCTGCTGGTGATATAAAAAGTTGAAGCAAACTGTAGTATTGTAGTGATTAAATGATACAGGTGGAAGAGGATGAAAAGTGTTGCAAACTGGTTAAACAAACAAGCTTTGAGAAGCAGGACTCTGTTGTGTCTTATGAGTTCTTTTCCTTTGAATTTGACATATGAGCTTGGGCAATCACTTTGACCAAGATTTTAAGTCTGACCAGTGAGTTTATGTGTGAGTTTACATGGCATTCCCCTTTCAGTTATCCTGCCCTCTTAAAATTAAACCAATGTAAATTAGCTAAAAATAGGCAGGCCGAAACTGTGATGCTTAAAATTCCATCTCTGCCCTTAACAGAGACCCTTGTTAATTTCCTTTTCTTCATATCCCTTTCAGAGAAATTTTGTAACTTATCTACTCTTTATGGTATGTTCTGAGATTTTTGAAAAAGTTGTTTGAAAAGTTGTGTTGGAAATACATTATCTGCATATTATTTTTTTCACCTGTCTAGAAATGAAACAACAAATATGAAGGACTGAAATATAGTCTATTTTGAATATTGTTAGTTTTGCACTGACTTTTAAACAATTCTGCTGAAGAAATGGTGTGTTAACTGCTCTGAAAGATGTTCAGTGACTCCCATGGGAGTAACAGCATGTGCACTAGGAAGAGTGCCTTCTTCAAATTTCTGCTACTAAGGAATAAGTTATTCTCTCAGAAAAGCAGTAAATGTGATCACATGTACTTTTTCCACTGTAGTTGGTAGGTCACGTATAGACACTTAGGATAGATGGTGCTCTTTAGGCATGGGCTTGCCTTGGAGACAGTGTGGCTGCACAATCCCAGAAGCATTATATTTTGCTCAGCCTTTTCCACCATGAGCTTATATCTCTCCTCTGTGTCACTCCTTTCTGAGTGTCTGCTGTCCAAGAATGTCAGTAGAGACGAGAGAGCAATCCAAGTAGATATAATGTTTGCTTCTTAGGAGCAAAATTCCAAATGCCATCCCTACCCTTTATACATCTACATGCCTAGCCAATGACTCACTACAAAATGTCATATAACAGCCTATAGGATTTCCACATTGTTTGTCCTCACCTGGAACGTTCCTTTCCTGCTCCTCCACACTTTACCTAGCACCTGAGATGGAGCTAGTTGGAAAATTTGTAAAGTATAAATAAATAAAAAAAAATCCTGCAGATGTCCTGGAGTGTTTGCTAAATCTATAGCGTTCATTATGGCAAGGTAGAAAAAAGTCTCCAGGGCTTCCCTCACGTCAGAACTTGCATGGCACCTTTTAATAAAGAAAAAGAATTTTGAATTCAATGTGTGCCCTCATCTGCTCATACACAGAGCTCCCATTAGTGTAAATGAAAATTACATGCATGCCCCAATGGGACTCTAGACCCTGATCTGGTTAAAACTGTCTTCAGGAAAAGAGTAGAAAAATAATAGTGTCAGTACAGTGTTTCCTCTTCTCCTTATGCTCCAGAAAGTGTTTTTAAATGCCCTCACTCCACAGTCATTTTTTGTGTTTTCACTGATGGGAATTTTCAGACCCTAAGTTATTTCATTAGATAATACCACCTGTATTTAAAATGTCAAACTCAAGCTGCATTTCCCAGTGTGAAAGCCGAATACCAGTGCCCGAAGGAAAGTTTTATAGCATCGATTAACTGCAACCATTTGTAGAACTGACAAAGAGCTGTGTAAAAGGTTCATTCTGACTTTTAGATGCGAGTATTGTGCATCATTTTTATAACATGCAAGCCAACAATGATGTACTTTGTTATTGCAGGTCAAAACAACTTCACCCCACCAAGTAAATCATGAAGACTGACATTAGTAGTCCCTGAACTTGCAAGACACAGGATAAGAGATTTCATGTAAGAGGTATTTCATTGGGTTTTCCACTTATCCCACTAATCCTAAGAAATAAAAAATATATGTATGTTAAAGTTCAAGCACACAACTCACATGGAAATAATAGTCCTAGAGTGGAAAGAAGTTTGTAAAATACTTGTAATGATCTTAGATGGGAACAGGATCATATCTCTACTGAAATTTCCAAAGACCAGGTGCTAGGCAGATATAAACTGTCTTTTAAACAATGTGCTCAGTAAACTCACAGTGATGCTGGTGAAGTAAATACCCAGCCTTAAGACTGCTTCCATTCTGTTGGATGCTTTCACTGAAGTGTTTACAAGGAGTTCTCTCTGCATGTATGTTCTTCATGTCACCATTCACAAGCTATTAGGTTGCAGGTTAGAATTTGATGTGATTCAACTCTGAGTAAGTTATATTGTAAAAAGTCAGTTGTAAGTATGTGTCAATTCTCCCACCAGTGATGACTCTCCCCATTTTACAAAGATGGACATGTGCCATGGACAGATTAAACAATTTATCCAAGGTTGCCTGGGAGTTGTTCAACTAAACCGGACTTGGAGCTAGAGTCCCACTCCAGCAGCTACAAAGTACCCTTTCTTCTCCATTTCTTGCCATAAGCAATGAAATCTTGGAACACTTGAAAACAAACAACAAAATAAATAAATAAATACCCAAAACACTGCTACAGTTTAGTGACTTAGTAGGTATTATAGAGTGAAAAGGGTGAGGTGATTTTCATCTGATTATCAGTGGTGTGAAATCAAGCTGACTCTTTTAAAGGAGATGAAAAGAAACATATTTGTCTCTAAAGCAAATCCCAATAATGCAGAGAGAATCTTGAGGAAGAGTAGGAAACCAAAAGAGTCAAGATACTGTTCTTATTCACACTATAGCAGAAACTGAGCAGTAAGAGCAGCTAAAGATTCTTGTTGCTTGTAAGCACCTAGGTGACATAAACAGGAACAGAGACACAGATGACAATAAGACATACAGAGAAGGAGAAGGATTTAAGTCTGTGGACATACAATCCTAATATTTCAGAGATCCTTCTGCAAAATGTAGCTGAAGATGTGTGTCAAACTTTTGGGCTAGCTTTTTGATAGCAGTTCAGTTCTGTGTATGTACCTAAGTCAGATGGTTGTATCCCAAGGTAATTTAAATTTTTTTGACCTGACATGTAAAGATTTGGATAATTACAAAAGAAAAATCTCTTGCTCTCTCATGCACAAATCATGGTGGTAGCTCTGCCAGCAGCAGTAATGGTACAGTACATTTAAGTTACTCACAAAGTATTAACTTTGTGTTCTATGTTGTCTAAGGAAAGGTCTTGGAAACAAATGCACACAATTAACTTTAAACATAGAATTTTGTAGAATATTTTCTATCTGGCCAGTCACTCTGGATCTCATAGTTATGCAATAGTAAATGATGGTCTATAGTGCCACATGACCTAATTTCTGGGGAGTACAACACTTTTACACTGTTTGGATCTGGCACCTCCTCTCTGTATGACAAAAGTCTTTTCTATTTTTCACCTCTTTATTCCATTTTTACTCACCTCTTACTCCATAAGGCACCTAGTGCAAATGTATATGACTTCTTTCTAGTGGTTGGCCTGACAAAGTTAAAAAGCCCTTTACTTAACATGACTTGGGAAGGGTCCTTATCTCAGGCGGCAGACAGCTAATACCATTGGGATCATCCACAAAATGCATTTGTCAGACAGCACCGAAGTCTGTAAGCGTGTGAACAGATCCATTACTCACACACAGGTTGTCCTAGCCCACAGGGATGAGGATGTACCCAGTGGAGCTACAGGCATTAACTCGGATAGTAAGACAGGCCACTAAGTCCTCTTTGCCTCCACTGGTGACTCCTCAGAGTAGGCCTCCCCTCATAACCTCAATAGCATCTTCAAAACTCTTCTGGGTCCTCTGCCCCTTGCTTTGGCCTTTGCACCACAGAGCCCCGTGGCTGGGTCTAATCACTGTCACTTGTCAGCATTGGCAGCAGTCATTTTCCACCCCTCTCAAGATTTGTGTAATATATAGCACTGCATGAATACTGCAGGGATCTGGAAGTATACATAGGTAAGACCAAATCCTTGCTAATGTAAATTAGCTCCAGTACCACAGACTTCATGGACCATGGTATTTGAAGTGAGAATTTATTAAGCTAACTGTGCCTTTCCACTATAAACTCCCCCATCCAGTGAATTTTCAATCTTCTATCTAAGAAAGGCTGCCAGTAAATTTACACATGCTTGTTTACTTCTTATTTAACATTTTCTTGGCTATTACCTGCAATTCTCTGAAACATACTTAAATAGGCCATTCAAACCTCCTTTGATCATGAAATGGTTAATCACATGAAAACACACTCCAAAAAGCCTGAACAAACCCAGTTCAGCTTTTTGACTGGACTAATGCCAAAGCTATAAACAACTATCTTGGTGCTGAAGCTATAAACAGCCACCTGAATGGCGTAGGATTGCATCTTAAGAACAATTTGTATGCATTAGTCTGCATAACTGTACAGTTGGTAGCAATAGAAAACATGGTGCATAAACAGGCACAGCCAGGGTTACAGTCAATAAATTCAGCTAACCATTAGTCTTTTCTATACTGTAGCTTTTCCTGCTTACCAGCTGGACTACACTGCTACAGAAAAGCATTTGCAGGGTCTTACAGAACAGACAAGAAGCCAAAGGCAACTAGCAAATTGGCTTTACTACTTTGGGAAGAAATGGGTGAAGGCCATGGGGCAGAACAGCATCTGTGGGTTCTCTCACTTTCCTTCCACTTCTGTTATCTGCATGTAAACAGATTTTAGCTTTCTCTGTCACTGTCACTGTGGATACAATGGTTCTTTCAACTGTGTAATGCAACCTGGTACCCACCTTTGGGAAATAGAGGGTGAAATATCCCTCTTAGCCCACCTAAGTCACAGTTCGGTTGGAAACATGGGACAAAATAAAAAAGAGAAATAATCACTAGAAAATATTTGCTATAAACTGATTTTTATGGTGTGGTGTTCATTTCTAATAGATAATAATAAGAATAATGTCCCTTTTCATACGATTCAACCCATGAGTCCTCTTTGCTGACATGGGCATTTTTAATCCACACAAATATAGAAACACCAATTTCTAAGGAACGTTTTAAAGGACATTTCCAATTGCTCTGGAACTGAATAGCTTCTCTTACAAAGCATGAAAGCATTTTTTGGGAGCCCTGTACTACAGAGGTCAGAATGTAGAATGAAGACATGAACAATTTTTTTTTCAGAATTATGTTAATGTATTTTGTCTCTTTTGTTTTTATTTCCAAACCAAAGAAACACTTGGATGATGAAAACTGAAGTGATGTTATTTATTTTCAGAGGAAAAAAACCCTTTTATTCTTTAATATCTGACTCCAGTTTCAGCTCCAGGCAGGGAAAGAGGTGCAGATAGCATACGGTAGAGAATCTGATGTTTGAGCTGTAGGTGATGGTGCTGTCTTATGAGAGTTCAATTTCAATGAGGGAAAGGTGGTGGGGAAAGAAACATAAATGAAGGCAAATTGGGATAGCTAATTCATCGATTTTCTTTGCTTACCTGACAGTAGTCATCTTACCTTCATTTCCAGCACATTTGCTCATACGACATATATTAGAAATATGAGTAAATATAAAATCAAGTTTCAACATGGTTTAACAATGAAGGGTGAGTAGTAAATCTAGCATGAGAGGAAAGGTCCTAGACAAATAACGGGAGACACTATCTGTATCAGTGCAGTGCTTTATGACATTTTTTCACCATTTCCCTTTTCATGCAGACTCATTCTTCAGTAGCATGGTGTCTTAGATTTCAAGGCACCTTTCATAATGAACTGCATTTGGGTTTGCTCAACATATACAGAATTTTTCTTGCAGACAAAGTCTAATCTGATACCCAGTAGTGATAACTGATTTGAGGGAGTCTTGCATACCCAGGAATTCCATTGATTTAGTGTTTGTGTACAGATTGAAGAATTAGATTTTACATCTGTATCATCTCCTTGAAACTGTGAAGCCATAATTCCCACATACAGGAATTATGACTAACTGTGTGGAGAGAACAGATGAATTGGAATTTGTGTAATCTGCTAAGAATAGATCGGAAATCTGTTCTTAGATACAGCAGTATATTTCCATGGTGGAAAGGAAACAAGATCCTATTTTTGCTAAATGAAAAACAAACAAAAAAATACTTTCAGTATAATAGCAGGCCATAAACGGGTACCAGAGTGCCTTCCTTGTAGGAAGTTGAACTGACAGACACAGAGGGACATGTTGTTTCCTCAATGTGTGGCAGTTGCCTGGCAGTGAAGTTCTCATACCCCATCATCACTTCTAGGCAGACCTGTTGCTAGCAAATGAGCAGGAAGAACAGCTCTATTTCTCTGCTGATACTGTCCATAAAAAAACAAATCTGAATTAACCTCACACAGAAAAAAATTCCCCAGAATCCCAAATAATAAAAAGGGGCAGATAAGTCCTTTGTGCTGAGTTTTGTTATGAGGTCGGTCACCCAAAGTTTCTACTATTAATATTAAAGTGATCACCATCTAAAATAATTAACAAGAAGTTCCCTCTCCATGTGTGGAAGAATTTATTTCCTGTGAGGGTGACAGAGCCCTGGAACAGGCTGCCCAGAGAGGTTGTGGAGTCTCCTTCTCTGGAGATCTTCCAAACCCGCTTGTACGCAGTCCTGTGCCACGTGCTCTAGGTGACCCTGCGTGTGCAGGGGGGTTGGACTAGATGATCTCTAGAGGTTCCTTCCAACCTCAATCATTCTGTGGTTCTTTGAACATGGATCGGTATTATATTACCTCAGATCAAGGGCTATGGCTCCTGGCATTGAAACAGAAGATTTTCCTTCACCTTCTGAGCAATTTGGCAATTATTTGGTGTCTTCCTACAGTTTTAGAGACTGGGTCATCATCCTTTGCTTATCACAATAACTCAGTCACAAAAGCATAAAGCAGAATGAGAGGAGCCTTTCCCGGGATTTAAGGATGGAAGGTGTGCAAGGAAAGAAGTGAAGAGAAAGTAGAGCCTACCTAGGGCACACCGAAGTCCCCTGGTTTTGTGTGAAGGCAGCTTGAGAAGCAACAGCCTGAGAAGGGGAAAGGTAGAATGTGAGGATGGGAAAGTGCTCAGGATTTAGAGAATCACAGAGGCTAATTCAGTGAGGCATTTAAGTGCAAGCTTAGAATTAAGCGATTGGAGTGATTATTTAGAGCAATTTCCAGACAAGGACACTACCTAGATGGCACTCTTGGGACATTCAATTCAGAGGCAGTGCTTAACCTGGGTTTTTCCTCCTTCGGCATATTTTAAGAAAGCCTGCGTTGCTCCCAGCTGTTCTGGGGATATAGAGAATAGGATATTGGTATGAGGAGCTGTCAAGCTCTTACGCTGTGGTTTTGGGGTATTTTTTTGTCCCTAGTGACAGAGCTTGCTGTGTCCTCCTGCCAACCTCTATTCAGCTTAATCATCATTTAAACTGCCAGTTAGTTACTCTCATGAGTCTTCATGTTGGCTAACAGTTTTATAGCTGCTTTTCCATGATCAAAGACACTCAAACTCCTGCTTCACTTGCCTTTGCTGGATCTCTACAGATGCTGACACATGCTAACTTGACTCAGGCTTCTCTGTTGCCTAAATAATCATAACAATTGCTAACCTTCATTTAACGTCTTCAGAGAGGGGATTGTAGCACTTTTTTGCTGTCTTAAGAGTCAGAAGCATCTGCGCTGTTCTCAGGAAGGTCATTCAAGTCCAAAGAAAATGTGACACAGATGATAGATCTCTGGTAGGACCCTGTTTTTAATTAATTTAACCTAATCTACTTAATGGATTTACTTGTAAGTTATCAGAAAATTCATTCAGAGCTTAAGTGCTTTAAATTTGTAGATGATACATGGAATCTTTCAACATAGTTCATGGAGGCTGAGCCCTTATTTTAAAAAACAGCAACAGCTATGTATTGGAATCGTATTCAGCTTTTTTTTTCAGTTTTTATATATGAATTACACTAGTTTAAGACTAAAGTTTCAAAGCCAGATAGCTTTAAATTTGGGAAATTCCAGAGTGTAAGCTGGCTGTAGTGCAACAAAAACTCAGTCCAGAATTGTTTCATTGGTATTTTTAAGGTGACCATACCTCATTTAGTACAAGAACATTGACTTTTAGCTAACAGACATTAATTTTATTCTCATTGAACACTCTTCGGTGAGCCAATCATATTTATTTACTGAATATTAACCAAACTGTTCTAAAAAGACAATCATTTATTTCCCTGAGGGTTTTCCTTGACAGTCATCACTGTAGTATGCCAGTACATCACACTTTTTCTCCCACAGCATTCTTGTTAATTTAGTTATTTTTATTCCCATTGTCCAGATGGAAACTGAAACAGTGATTTAGATGAGAGTTGTTTATCCTCTTCCTGTTGGGCATTATAAATTGAAGAATAATTTTCACTGATGTTAATTGTAGCTGCAAGCTCTTAGCACTTCTACTCAGATTCTTAAGAAGCAGGAAGCAATTAAGGAACCCGTGGCAAATACATACTTTGCAACATGTTATATCAGGACTATGGCAGCGGCATGGAATAAATCTGGTTTTCCAGGGTATCATTCATTGCTTTAAGCATGAGCCCATGCTTTCCTCTTTCTTGACATCCCCTAACATATTTGCTCCTCACTTCTGTTTAGGAAAAAAAATAGGGGAATATGCTGTGGAACCAGGTAAAAGTAATGAAATTTAAAGAACTAATATTTAGTTGCAAAGTACCCAAGGGAGATTATTTACTCTAGTTGCTAAAAGCAGACAGAATCCATAACTCTTCAGGTACTCATATCCTGTCCAAGAGCTATATTGCCACAAAGGGTCCAGTTCTCCACTTGAACTGGTATGAAGTATCCTTTGATATAAATGCATTGATTTATTTTTTCATTTAGGTTTATGCTGCCTGTGAAAACTTGACCCAGGAATATTCAACTCCCAACTTGAATTGTATTCTCTGAGGACTACTGAATGCACAGGAACACAGTGTCTGGTGCAATGCTTTCTATCACTAACTGCAGAAGAAATATTTCACAAGGTTGCTGTACTGCCAAGACAATAGGAACTGTAAGTCCATGAAAACTAGGAAAGATTTGACTAAATTAAATTTAAACTAAATTAAACCAACACATGTAAAGTACTGTAATGTTGGAGGGTGGGGGCTGCCTGTTTTCTTTTCCATTTTCCATATGAATTCAGCAAAAAAAAAAAAAGAAGAATTGATGTGGAAAGGAATTGTGGAAAAAGCAACTGGGCATAAAATAAATGGCACTGTGTATAGTCATCTGATTGATAATGGGTTATATCAAAACCTAATATTGTTTATACTCAAGTGAGATGTGGCATAATATTCCATGCATTTTTAGTGTGACTGTCTTTATATTTACTTGTTTAATGAAATATGAATCTTGAGACCCTTGCAGTGCTCCTTCTTCTGAAGAAATTCTGTGAAGTGGAAGGTGAATATGTAATGGGATCATTTATTTATGTTTTTAATTATTATATTGTTTTTTTTCAAAATTAGATGTTTATTACATGAAAGACAACATGTGAAGCTGCAAGTAGTCATAGCAGGCAGTTACTTAGATAAAAGTAATAGAAAAATAGTGAAAAAATTTGGAAAGCAAGGATTAGTCAAATTCAATGCATGAACATTATATTTCTGTAACTCTGGCCATTTTCAGTTTTATTAATTTATTACTCTATACACTAGCAAGCTTATATTTCTTGTAAGACATCCTGCTATAGCTGTTCCTTTTAATAGGTCTGATTTAGTCACTGAGGTCAAATGGGAATCTCAGATGACAATAAATTGGGCACAATACCATTAATAGATTGCATATTTAAATATGCAAGGCAAGTAAAGCAGTTTGATTGTATATTCCATTCTACTTCCCCTCATTATTGTCCTCACAGGTTGATTCTTGATTCTTTCACCATAGCAAGACTCAAAGCTGCTTAGTGCAGGTCGAAGAAATGAGCTAAGAACACCTTAAGGTTTCAGCACTCCAAGATAGTCAAGACTGCTCTCCATGTGATTGCAGGTGTTCTACGTGCTGGCAAGGAGTGCCCTAGAGCTGTTCTTCCACCCTCTGGAAACTTGTGGAGCCATCCATACTGTTTTTTTCTGGGGATAGGGTCACAGGAGGGATGGAGATGAAGTTATTGCACCAACCAGAGATTCGCAGGTACTGGATGAGCTGAACCACGAAGCTGACCAAGATGTAACTGCAGCTGCTTTGCAAAAACTTTGCCACTTGCTAGGGCTAACTACAATAGTAGAAATTAAACTAGTTAAAGTTTGTAAAAGCTCCTACTCAGAAAATTATCCACGACTATTTGTTCCCACCTTATAGATTACGCTTAAATAATTTATAGTAAAATTACAGTAACCAATCCCTCTTTCTCTGACAAGATTTCATCCAAGTATCTCCATCCCTTAGTGCTTCCCACTGGAAAACATTTTGTCAGTGACCTCCTTCATTTACAGTCAGAGAATTCCCACTGAAATACCTCTAGAAATCTCAGCCAGTTATGTTACAGTTGGAAAGTAACCAAGAAGCAGTCCCTCTGGTAACCATATCTCATAAATTTAGGGATTTATGGGTTGATCCTGATATTTTGAACTCTGTCTAGAAACCTAGTGGCAGCTGCTGCAGATGCAGAAATACTGTTATAATAATAATTTTGGTATAAAATGCTGCTTTGAAAACAAGTCATAGAGTCTTGAGCTTCCCAGAGGCCTTAAGGTAAAGCCCCACACAAAATGTAATGCAACTTAAATAGAAGTAGGGATTACTCTGGCAAGGATTACCTCTGGAAGGGTCACATTCTTCCCCTTAGATACAGATGAAAATACTGATAATAAATTCTGTTTAAAAAAAGTTTTAGCATCCTTCTGTATTACCTAAGCAGTAAAATTCAGTTGACATCTATCCAAGCTAATGAGACCATCGTGAGGGACACCTTCGCAATGCTTGTGCTGCTCTAGGGAGTGTAGCCCAGTCTTTAGCTGATGTAAATCAACTCCATTATCTTCTCACTAAATTGGCAAGCACTGTCATTCCCAAAGCCTCCAATAGCTTCAGGAATCAAATTGCCATCCTTAACTTTATATGTGTGCTTCAGGACAAAATGAAAGTGCTTCTCTTAATGCCTAGAAATCCCCTGCCTTCACCCTGTTCATTATTAGAATGTCTTGAAATTCGGCCAAAATGCGTAAGTAGCTGAAGAATAATCTCCAGAGATTAAGAGATCTGCAACAAAAAAACAATAGGAAGGTGATCCCTAGAGTAAGGGCTTTGTGCCTCCTCTTTTGCTTACATAAGCCTGTAGCAGCTTCACAGAAGTTATAGTATGAGAAGCAGCAAATGAGAAGAGCATCCAGCCCTACAATTATTGCTAATTACATCTTTAAAAATGAGGATTTTCAAATGTCAAAGGAGGATTTGGAAATGGATGAATAAGCTTATTTGAGAATTTCTCACAAAAAGCTGTTCATCTTTCCTGTTACTTGTTGATCTCCCCTTGCATTGCTTTTCCTTTCCCCTCAGTGACCCACTCTTTTTCCATATGGGGAAAAGGTTTGGGGTTTAGCCTTTTTACTAAGCTTCTGTGGAAGCTAGAAATGATGAAAACATAAATCTACATAGTTTATTTCCACAGTGGTCATAGACTTTTCTTCCTTAAAGATGTTTTTAGGTTTGTCCAGGCTAGAGATTAAGTGGCACCACAATTAGAACATTTTCTGCTCTTTTCCCATTATTAACTTCCAGGTTTACTCCCAGGATTACTTCTAACCTGGCCTTTTTCAGCTTTCAAAGTGTGCTAATCTCTTGCTTCTGTTTTAAGCAGACCAGCCCTTAGCATCCTTCTTTCCATAACTTTCTTTCCTAAGCAGACAGATTTTTTTCCTCCTGAATCTTTTTCAGTCTTCATTTTTTTGTCTGTCATGGCTTTCAGTCAGTCCTCCTAACAAATCCTCTCTCACCGTGCCTCCAAAAATCTGTTTTTTGATCCAGTGCTCAGCCATTTCACCTCTGGGCTTCCAGTCCTATAGCTTGGAAGATAAAGCAATAAAGCAGGCACAAGTAAAACTAATCCCTGAAATGGACTAGATAATTCTCCCTCCTATTTTCCCCTAAGGCAGACACATTGACATTTAAGTTAGGTTATATCCTGGTCATATAAAAAGAAACTGAAGTTCATGTATAAAGTTTTTACTGGCCAGCATTGTGAGTCTCTCTGAGGGCAAAAACTAAGGGCAGAACTTGGCCCTGTGGCTGAAAATTCACAGCAAACTTCTCTAGGTAATGGCAGAACATGATTCTCCCTCTAAATAAGCAAATCTTACTGAGCTTGGACACTGAGGAAAGCTGTTAATCCTGGGCCTGATCCTTCTTATGTTAGTGTAAATCAGAAAAAAAAGTCAAGTTTTATGGAAATGAAGAACCTATAATCACTACAGAGGCCAGGGATCCTGTTATGAAAGCCAGGATTAAGCCTGTCTTCGTGCATTTCTAAGCTTGCTAAGGTGAGAAACAATGTGATCTAGCAGACAGAACAGAAATAAAAGCCGGAAGGCCTCGACTCTATTCCTTACTCTGACAGTGACATATTAGGTGACAGTGAGCAGATCATTTCACTTCTGTAAACAAATGCTTCCCCTTTCACCTTTGGTCTACTTGATCCGTAAATTCTTTGGTCTAAACAGGACCTTCTAAGCATTGCTATAATGTAAGTAATAACAAACTCACTCTTGCAAAGACTAATTCTAAAAGAAAAATAATTTAAATACACCAAAATAACTTAAAAATCATGGAAGTAACATATTGAGGCATTGTTTATTAGGACTGGGATTATGTAATTCCACAGCAAAGAGGGCAATTTGCTACCACAAGACACATTTGTCACCAACAGTCTCAATGGTTTCTTAAGATGACAACAGATCAGTCTGTCTAATTTGCAATTAGGGATAAAAAAAAAAAAAGATTGACAAAAAGATCTGACCTTAATTTAAAAAATTAATATTGTGGCAAAAAGCAAATAAAGTGCATTTTCAGTTTAATTGAAGTGCCACAATTACAGTGTAAATAATTGTGTTTTATTAATCATCAGCATTCCAGCTTGTGACTGCAGTGATACTAAAGATAATTAAGTTGCCGGTACTGAGTGCAGTGCCTTAATAATTACATAGTAGTTAATACAGAATGCTACCTAAAACTGGGAAGTTCTGCATAGCAATTATGTTATCTAAGGGTGCTAATTATTCATGTTAATTTAGAATTTCTTTAGATGCCTGTGTACATTAGGCTTGTTAAACTGCAAGTCTCCATTGTCATTTCTGTCAGATGCAACAGTACTGTTGCTTTCCTTTGGTTTCCAATGCAATTTCCAGTGTTTCACATCGTCAAAATGGAATGTAAGGGAGACATATCCTATACTCTGCCATTAGGAGGACTTCTGATCATCAATGTCAAGGCACAGTCCACCTTAAAAAGTGGCTCTTACTAGTACTATTCTACCAGATGGAGAAAGCAAAGTTATTTTAAGGATGTGAAGAAAAAGAGGACAAGAAACTAACGTGGGACAGGAACACACTAGAATCAGAATGAAAAAAGTCCCAGGTAATTCCTGCTTGCACTTGTAATACTGAGGATTGTGCTTTAAGGTCTGGCCTTCTGAGTCAGGGTATGAGCGGGGAGCTGTGAAGCCTGAAATACCAAGTCAGTTGAACAGAATGTAGTGTAAAGAAGGCATGTTGCAAATAGCTTGAGTGCGCAAGGTAAAGGGAATGAGAAAGTAGCCTGCAGTGGAAAATGAAGTGGCCTTGTTCATTAAATCAGCCCTTGATTTAAAATTCTTTAGAAATATAGAAATCAAATGGAAGTTTAACCTCTTCCTATGTCTCTAAGAAATGGCAGCTTTCTTTCATATAAAACTCTTTAATTGTCTTAAGTTAGACAGAAGGGATAAATTGTAAAATGGCAGTGCTTATAAAAGCAAAATATACCAGAGAGACGTTTTAATCAGGGAATTTAAGAAGTAGACAGGACACTGTAAATTGGTCTCTGGCAGAGTTGTCATCTTTTAATCTTGCAAACTCATTCCTGGAAAGGAACGAAATTATGGTAAAGAACTAAAATAATAAAAAAAATCTAGGAGAAACTGCTAGAGATACAAAATTAACCACTGATGAAGCAAAATAATCTGCCAAGTGAAAAAAAAAGCATCTGTTTCAGAGTGAAACTTGAACTGGGTTGGACAGTTCTCCCATGAAGCCAGCACAGCACTCCTTCCTGCAGGATACCTCCAGAAGGAGCCTTTCTGGAGAGCTTAGGATGTAGCCTCACATCTTTAGAAAAACCACCTGAGTGGTGCCAATAAGGAGTTGTGAGGAATGTGACTTTGCTTCTCCCATGCATTACCAGAATAAGTATAAGAAAATCAAGATTTTACAGTAATGCAATGACAATATCAAGAGCTTAAAATACTGATCTTAGGGTTTCTAACACAAATTCTTTTTTATGTTGACTGCTTCCTTCCAGTGTAGGGGTAAATTTCTAACTAATGTTCAGACATGAGCTCTGTGTTGTTCTGAGCTTGTTTGAATAGGTACTGTGGCTCCACGGCATCTCCAGAGACTATGGAACAAAAGAGAATAACGCCTCTCTTCACTCACTCTTTGTGCATGCAGGAGCTATTTTTAATATCACAAATTAATACATATGGGGAAACAGATCCTCTCAGCAATAGAGCATCAGCAGCATCTGAGACTGAACGATGCAGAGAAGCAGGGCTGGCAGCTCTTGGGGTTCTGTTGCCTTAGGCAAAGCAGCAAATCTCTAGCATAGTATCACCTACATGTATCTTTACTGGACAATTAGCTGAACCTACTCTTTTGCTGCTGATATGGCTGGCCTTGCAAAGAAGTTAAATACATCAGAATATTCAGTGCTGCTCTTCATCTTGCACCTTGCAATTCCTTCACAACTAAGAGCTTCAGTGATCAAATGTTGAAGGTGTGCCTGCTTTTACTTACTTTTTTTCCCTCAGTGACTTTATTAGATCTATATCCAGTTCTGAAGCTCATAATTTGTATCTGCATATTTTCATAAAACATGTGGTTGAGGACCAAGTTCTGCTCCAATTACTCTTCTGTAATATGATTCTAATGGGTATAAATAAATTTAATTCCATATAGGGCATATCGGCTTTATTTAGGGCCTTATAATCATTGTGAAGTTTGGAGTCTGTTTAAGAAGTCAAGGGCTGAAAACAGTATTTTTATCCCCCTCAGAAAGCCTTCCTGGATAGAGAAGTAAAACAAATCATAGATTTGTCTCTGAGATTGTTTTTCATTGAAGCAAAATTATTTTTCAAGGAAGAAACAATAATAAGAGACTTATATAGAGACTTATATAACAATAAAAAGAGACAATAATAACAGACCCAGATCTGTCTAACTTTTCCCAAGTATTCATAACTCCACATACAGTGGGACCATTCATTCATGCAGCCCAGTAATTTTTGCCACTCTTTTTTTACAGGACATACAGACAACAAGGCAGAATGCAAAACTCTCTCATGTTGTCCTGTAGGTCTGGCCCACCTTCAGCGCTTTCTCCAAACTTTAATGAAGTAAAGCACCCTACATTCTCATATAGCCAGCAACACTCCTTGCAACTAATCCATAATTTAGCTTGAAGTATCAAAAAAAACTCCTCCTTTTAGACATCAGCTAATTTTATCATGCCAGGAAGTAAAGCATTTCACTGCAAATTCATAAACCAGGAAACTAAGGCCCAGAAGGGTTAAGTAACTTGGTTAATAGAAGGTTTAAGCTTAAGACATAAATAGATTCTAGAAATCTTTACCATGTTCCTCATGCTCTAATTACTGGGCTGCACTTCTGAAGGGATTCTCCCCTGAAGCGCTGCTGCTTTACAAGCCCTCTCCTGGCTATGTGCTGCAGACCATAGGTTCCCTGTCTTTGTTTGCTTGGTTATTTTCATTGGCTGTGGCAGCCTCAGCAGAGGCAGTTCAGGTCTCTGTTCTGCATGTATAAGCAGGAGTGGCTGTTTTAGGAAACCGTCACATATCACTTGCTGGCAGCGTGTGTACCACTAGAGATATGAGCACTTCTGTCTGGGAAATTTTGAGGTGAGCTACTTAAAAAGCTGACCCTTCATCTGGAAAGTGGAAATATTGAACAGTCCGAGGCCCAGACTGCCTCTGATGGATAAGCTGTTTCCAAATGCCTTTTATATACTACTGGAAAGGAGCAATTAGCACAGTTCAGCTGATGTGCAGCAAAGTCTCGCCTATATCTTTGTATTTTCTATATAAAGATATTTTATATCTATAGCCCAACAATTCCAGAAGAGTGCAGACTGGGCTGTGCTAAAAAAAAAACTGGACATTTATCTGAATGCAGGGCCAGCCAGCATCTGCTTCCCCTCCAAATCTCCCCCAAAGTACCAACATCTGGACTTTTTCAAAGGCATATAAGGCAGTTTGACATCCCTCTTCAAATGTGTCTGAGAATCTTCCTCACAAAGCCTTAGAAATACAGGCCCTCATGCTGTTTTCCATGTGCTGAAATCAGTGGAATTATACCACCATAAGACAGAAATGAGGGGAGAAAGTGGCCCCATGAGAGGCCCTTCTGGATAGTGGTGGTGAAAATGAAGCCGTTAATCATCCCACTACATGGTGATGAGACTTTGCTGCCAGGCTAATACCCTGATGCAGTGTGGTATGGATGCACAACCAGATGTGTTCTTGTCTGCATTGGCATCAGAGGGATTTCAAGGTCTACGGTTGGTCTGCTGGAGGCAGAAAATATTAACAGTGTTATAAATCTGAATAGTCAAATTGATGAGGGACTCAGGGAAAATGTCAGTAAATTAGAAATCATTAGAGACATTTTGAGAAGCATAAAGGTTGAGAATTTTGTTAAAGGATGTGTTTATTACAAAAATGACTGAATCTCAATACAAATGAAAAGACATTTTTAATATCACTTGCCTGAAAGAACAAGGAAATATGTATGTCTGTAAGCATGCACATATACACACACACTGGCAAGCTCTTAAAATATCAAAGTTCCAGACAAACAATCTGAGAGCGTGAATTTGAACAGGGTGGGGAGTTGAAACAGAAGCTTTTAATTACTTCCTGATTGCTTGGGTCAAGTGTTGAATATGATAAAAGGGAAAGCAGAACAACATCATTTTCTGTTTGATTCTCCCTCCTGCTGTTCTCTGAATGAAAGTAATGAAGCACTGAGTAAGGGGGGTCAGGGAGGCTGAAGGTGGCTGAAGAGGGAAAGAACAGACATATCAAGAGGTTTTGCTTTTGTGCATGAAAAGTTTGAAATATTGTAAAATTAATTATTTTAGGAGAAATGCATCACTGTATTGTTTGAGTATCATATTTGATTAACATAGAATTATCAATGCTTATCAGTCCAAAGCAAGGAGACCATGAAATTAACTGAGGGCCAGATCTTTGTTTCCCTTCTTCACCAAATTCCTTTCTACATGAAGTTTTTTTTTGAATAAGAAATGAGTTAAATTAGGGAAAGGACTTTATGATTTGGCCCCTTAGAGGCTATTTTCATAATATCCTGCAAGTCATTTTTCTTTTGTGATTTTTTTTCTTCCTTGCCCCAAAGCCTTTTGAATATTCCCTTAAATACAGCAAGTCCAGTGTGGCTCTGGCGTAAATATCTGTTTTTCCAACCTTCTCAAATACAAAATTAGAATTTTGGACCCCAGTACTAGTAATACCAATAGACTAATAGATTTTGAGTGCAGTGTGACAATTAGGCTAGATATTTCTTTTCCAGTTTCATGATAAGTCCCAGTGGTCCAATGAATCTGAGACTGCTTTGTCTCAGATTCGAAGGCTGAACCTTTTTAGCCTCTTCAAATAGCAGTATTCCCACATCAGTGTCTACAGGTGTTTGCTTCTCTCTCCTGCATCTGTATCCAGCACAGGCAGAGAGGCTGCACTTCTGAAACAGCCCCATGGAGTCTTCAAGAGACAGCCTGAAGCCATGTGGGGAGTCATCAGCAGGGCTCTTCACTGATTATCCCTCTCCTTAGCCTCCCTTGAGTTTTGTGCAGCTGGTGGAGTACTACTTTTTAGTGAATCTTAACTATGATGAACCAATGCTGTATAAGTTAAAATAATTTTGGACATAACCTCATATCTTCCTAATAAAGTTTCCATTCTATTGAGATTCACTGCACATTTCTGGACCTCCTTCAATCTCCCCCACTCTTTTCCTTTCTTAGTGAAGAGCAACATTTTTTTAATATATGTGAGTAGCTCTACGTGCAGAACTGCTGCATGCCCCAGACATATTCAAATAAATAAATAAGTAGATTAGGACTCAGGACACTGAAAATGAGGTTGACAAGCTCAAATTTCACAAGGCAAAACAGATCACAAACAATCTTATTGACCCTTCTATCTTGTGTCCCTTTGTTTTCTTTACAAGATTGGTGAATACTCCCCTTCAAGAGACATTTAGAAAGGGCAGATTTTGAGGCCAGTTGGAATTGCCTTTATTGATGCACCTGATATTCCTACAGGGATCTAATTTGCAGCACGGGACTTTGTAATTTCATGCTAGAACAGCAGAAAATGGAAGAATAACTCATCTAGAAGGAGGGGATTATGTAACATAGTAAAAGAGAATCAACAGAGACAGTGAGGATGCTTTTGAAAGTCATCTTGCTGGTCCTGCAGTGCCACGGACCCACTAATTGGTTTCAAAAAAAAAAGGAAGATATGTTACTAACAAGGAAAAAAAAAAGAAACAGGAAAGTAACTCAGTATTAATAGATCTCAACTTCTGAATTCACTCAGACAAAAATATATAGCAGCTGAATAAAATCCTCTGCTACAGTTTAGTATAATATGCGTATACAGTTTAGACTTCCTGGAACTCCAAATGTACATTTGCAGTTTAGGACATTTACCTGTTAATGGTCTTTCTTCACAAATAGCAAACTCAATTTTCTAGTCTATTTTCTAGTCTATCTCTAGTCAATTTTCTAGAGTTGTGATTAGCCACAACTCTTTTGCCTTGCCAAAGCTGTGTGAAGATGACACTAAGCAATCGGACACAACCCCTTTTGTCACCGTTGTCTATGCCCTATGCTCTAGTGTGTCTGAAGAGGACTTGTGCTAAGGAGTCTTGCTGTGAGGAATTCCTTCCCTACCATGAAACACCTATGGTCTTATTTTTATTATCAAAGTGTCCTGCCCACTGCAGCTGGTGGCTGGAGTCCAGGGGATTGTGACCTTGGCACTGTGTCACAGCCCGGCACGTGAGAACTCTCCCAGAACCACAAATTCCAGCCACTGTGGCCATCCTCTCTCGCCTTCCTCATGGTAAACCCATGGATAATAAACCCATGGATAATAAACTGTCTTTGACAAATGAAAACTTACAAAATCAAATATTGGACCTCAGAGAAACAGTTGCAGAGCTGGATATTGAAAACAAGAAATTATTGAAAGAAAATGAAGATATAAAGGACTGGAACAGGAGACTGCAGGCCAGTGCAGATTGTTTCAAGATATTAGTAGGAGACTTACACAGAGAAGTGGATAATGCCAGGGACACACTAAAAGACAGAGAAAATAAAATCAAAAAGATAAAATTGCAGAATAAAAATCTAGATAAAATCAATGAGCTACTGAAGGCAGAGATCATGGAAATGTCCTGCCAAATATCTGCATATCAGGATGATGAAAACTATCGAGACTATCAAAGTATCAAAGACTCATTAGGAGAGAGAAATATACGGTATGAAAATGAGAGGTATTTGGAACACCTGCAAGTCAAACTGGAAGTGAAGGAGAAGATGTATGAGCAAGAAAAGCTCCGAGCCTGCCAGTTAAGGGACATGTTAGAAGAATTTGACAAGCTCAAGGAAGTTCAGAAGAATCACATTGTGCAAATAAAAGGAGAAGTACAAGAGTTAAGTGAGGAAACTGCACTTTGGAGAGCAGCACATGAGAGCAGCCCCCTGCCTGGCTGCTTACTGCATGAGTTGGCTGAAATCAAGCCTCTGGAGGACTCACTCCCTTCATTTACGAAAAAGAAATTCTTCTGTTACATGTGGAGTACCTTAAAGCTCTTGCTGTTAGTGCTAGTTTGCATTGGACTTTTCCTTAATTACTTTATCGTTCGCTGCCTTCCCGTACTGTTTAATGATAGTGAATTTGATATACTTGTACAAGCCTTGTATCCATACCTCAGTTTGAAAAATGAAGGACTATTGCCATTTTAAGAATACCTATAAAGGCTCTGCGGAGTTGTCCATGTCAATTTAATAATCCCTCCTTCCGTGCCTTAACGCATGAGTTCATGTGTTTTTTTTTTAGATATCAAGTAAACTTTAGGTTTTTAGCATAGGGTTTCTTGAATTAGATTGTTACTGTGAATGTATTTTATAATAGATAGCTGCATCCAGTAAAAACCCAACAGAATACTCACTGCCTCAGGCAAAGGAGACAAAATAATGCAGCTTGTGCTAATCTGACTGAAAGTGGCAATGTGCAGTACTTGATTCTGGAATTCACTCCCCTGCTAGCATGCCAGCATCCACATTTGTTCACCTATGGGTCACATTGTAGACCATATCAGTTTTTTTTCAGACTTTGAGGAAGAGCATGGAAGAATTTAAACATGTAGGAGTATTTCGTATGTTCAGTCGAGATTGGTTAAAAAGACCTTTCTTTACTGGATGTTAATTCAGATGTTGCATATTTACATTTGGCTAAAATCTTTTGTTTGTGCATCTAGAGAGAACAGGCACAGGGACTACCTAAATGCAAATAAATAAATGCCATTTCGTGGATGGAAAATTAAATCCTAAAGAGCAACATGGCAGCTGGCCAACTGGCAATCATGCTGAGCCTTCAGAATTATCCCTGACATTTATGCACAAAGCAGGTACATGAAGCTTGCTAGGCAGGAGCTAACAAATAAATAGTACAGAAAAAAAAATCTTGGGTGGTTAGGGGAGCACTGTGATACCATGGCATTACTTTCAGTAGTGATATATGCAGCAGCTTGCAGCCATGGCAATGAAGAGAAATTCCAAAGATGAAAAGGCTAGAACAACCCCTTAATCTCATTCATGCCTGTCCTGTGTGACAAGAAAGTGTCCCTTTGAAATGAGAGAGATATAGTCTAGAGAAGAAAAGTTAGAGCATGAAGTGATTGGGCAACACTCAGAGGCAAGGTGAAGTCAGAACAAGGTTATATAGAAACAAGGGTGGTTTATGTTTAAGATGCTGATCTGTGACTCAGAATAACTAGATTTTCATTCTGCATCCTTTCTCCTTTTCCACTGACAAGTCACTTAATCTCTCCATGTCTCAGTTCCCCAACTAAATAACAAAGCAGTAATATTCCAGATATTTCTTTTGATGCTGGAGAGCATTTATTTTTTGGTTTGTTTTTTTAACTTGAATTATCTTACAGAACTGAGTGAGAGAATATTAGGTGAATAGTTAAACAAGATGAGCTCAGAGGGAAGTATACCCTTGCAAAAGAGAAATAGTAGTGCCAGGCATCTCTGAGCAGGAATCTCTTATCTTGGACCAACATCAGCCAGAACAGTTTATGCACACATAAAAAGGATTAAGTCAAAGAAAATGTCTAATAAAATCATGGCCCATTCCAACTAAGTACTGACTTTAAAGTATTATTGTTACTGGATAATACTAGTAATGAGAAGTGAGCTGCCTGTAAGCGTACTGGCTGGCAATTTATCAACTATTGTAGTTATGCAAAGTCAGACTGATTTTACTTAATCCTTGCTGTCCAGTTCCACAGGGAATGTCACAGGAAAAATAAATATTCAGTGAAGTTATAGGTGGAAAAGAAACACTGCCTTGGCTTGTCACGAAGAAAGGGCTCCAGGAATATGTCCTGGGAAGGGTCATAGAAGGTAACTCCAAGCAGATAGAGTAGATAGATCTGTTGTCCTCATTTTTCAGCAGATCTTCTCCACCAGCTTCAGCTACTGTCCTGTACATATTACACAGCCTATGTCTGAGGGTGACTTATAAAAACCCTTATAGGCTTCTATAGGAGCCAAAAGTAGCATTAGAGCTAGCAAATGCATTTTCAGTATAAAATGGTTACTTCACATAACACATACTATGTGGTACATTCTGCACACAGAGGAAACTAATCTTTCTGTGTTCTAATAAACTCTTTCAATAACAATTTTTATAAGTCACACAAAAATAAAGTTTTGCAGTTAAATGGGAGATAAACACCCAGAACTGAGCCAAAAAATCACATATGCAGCATAGTCCTATCTACACTTTATATTTTTTTCTGAATGTCATATACAAAGCTCAGATAATCCTATGATTTTTATGTCTTTCCCGTCTTTATTTTACAGAAAAAAAGAGAATTTTATGTTATCATCCAAAAAAAAGAGAAAAGTCATATTTTTAATGCACATATGTTTATGTTCTGAATATAGCTGCAGGGCTGAATTCCTGCAGGGGAAATCTCTGCAGTTACAGTCAGATGACAACACCTTTTAGTTGAAGTTACCATATATGCCAGAAAGTGCTGCAAAACGCTAAAGCAGTAAAAGGGAAGTAGAGCAGGAAGTGACTTGAAACAGGTAGCCTTAATACAGACATTTGCTTTCCTTATGATTCATTACAAATTCAGTAAAAACAGCACTTAGAGCAACAACTCGTTACCTTTAACCATTGATTTTCTTCATCTTCATCTCTTGAGGATTTACATGCACACACACTTCCTTTGCTATAAGTCTTTCTTCAGTCTTTGGGAAAATAGCAACAAAATATAGTCTCTAAATATCTGGTTTGTATTTTCTTCTCCTCAATTACAGTACGAATATTACTTATATATGTATGTGTGTGTGTGTGCATACACATATACTGTAGTAAGTGCTAAAAGCCTTGATTGCACAGAGACTTTTTGTGCTAAACACTCTGTAATGTTTATTGACACAAAGATGCTGCCCTGGCCATGTAGAATTGTAAAACACACAGGGATGTTAATATCCCCTTTTTGTGGAGTAGAGAGGAGGTGTGGTAAGACAGCTTCCCGAGATCACACAGCTTATGGAATCTGAACTTATATTTTTAGCAAGTCTATCGAGGTGAGTGTTGGTCCTGTGTTTAAAGCAATTAGTTTAAACAAATACTTGGTTAAAAGCCTCTCTTGTAGGGAGAAAATAAGCGTCTTCTTCACTCAGATGCTCGTATCACTAAGAAAATATGGTGACATCTAATGATCAAAGGAGGAGGAGTTGGGAACTGCCTGAAATATTCAGCTTCAGATGTAGCCCCACTCAGTTCAGATGTTTGAGAACCCTGGAGCCACGGCTGACCTGTATCTTACTGCTTTTCTGCAACACCACCTCTAGTCTCCTAACACCTTTTTGGAAGAAACCTGCTCTGCGAGCACAAAAGGGTCTGGATTCTCAGGGGAGCTGTACTCCTGCACCTCCTGCTGTCCTCCCTTGATGCTAGGGTATGGCAGCTCTGCATAGGAGCAGTCCTCTGCCCCTTCCAGGCCCAAACTCAAGACCATCTGTGCACATCAGGGCCAACTTCAAAGGAGGCTGAAAATTTGGCCCCAGAGAAACCACAGCCAGCACATAGAAGAATGCTTTGACTGTGTTTATTTCCAAGCAACTTACCCTGGCCCCCATAACCTGCCACTTTCAGCAAGAAAGGCTCTGGAGGAAAGCTGGAAATAGAAAATCAGGCTGCAGAAGATCTATTGTATTATTTGAAAATAATCTTTTCCAAAGGGAATATAGACTGGGGACTTATAAGAATATGGAGCTTTACAGCTGACAAATGTACTAGCATGTCAATGCGGTAATGAAGTTAGTTCTGCACTGTTTGGAAAACTGTGAATTTCCTTCCAAGGTTTGTGATTAAACATCTAACAGAAAATAATGATTTCCTTGCAGGCGCTCAGGCATCAAATATAAAGACACAAAGCGAAAGTCAACCAGAGAATGAACCTGCTAATTATCACTATCTCCTGGATATCTTCTTAATATCCACTGTTAATTATAAAAACCAATATCTATAGAATTGAAACGCCCAGTGGGAGAAAGTATGACATTTAACTTAGAGAATTCCTTCCCACTTCAATCCTTTTTCACACAAAATTGGTGCTTATTCAGTAAAAATTAGGAGTTGAGGAGGGGGGAAAAGATAGTGTATTGATTTACATGCATATCTTGCTATTGCAGAGAGAGGAAAAGATTACCTAAATTAGAAAGAAAAAAAAAAAAAAAAAACTTTTGCTGCATATAAGCAAAGATTCCTATAATGACCTTAAGTAAGCAGAAAAACAATGTTGGATTGTCTGGGAAGGGGAGAACTCTTTCTTCCCACTGGGATGAGCATGGGAAACGGTACCATTCAGAAGCCTTTACCTGGACCAGCTGAAAGTGTTACGTTGAGCAGAGATTCAGATTACTGTTGCCTGTTATCAGAATCTGGTTCCTGCAGAAAGTAGAAAATTGTGTCAGATTTCTTGGCTCTGAGTAATTACTGAGCAAGAACGATGCCTGCTTGTTTTCTCCTTAAGCATTTTTTAGAATCACTGAAACCAAGGGCAGAGGAGCTCATTAGCTTCCCTAACGTCATTTGATTTAGCTTCAAGACGCAAGCCACACAAAGGAAACTTCTCCCGTGCAAAGCAGGCTCCCACTACTAGTGTATGACTCCTGTTTTTGAGTATTTTGGCTGTAGACTCTACCGTGTAAGTGAACAAAGAGGATGTGCATGCCTGGAAATGCTTTGCATTCATAAGCCTCACTTCCAATTGTATAAGTTAATATGTATTAACTGCAAATCAGTTAAATCAGAATTGCAATTTAATTAAAAACTCTAGGCTAAATGAAGTACTAGAACAAATGGGAAGCTAGTGAAATTGAGTAGGAAGTAGGAAGGAGTAGGAAGAATTTTGAAAAAAACTGAACAAATCTAGGTCATTTGCATTACTCTAAAATAATGTTTCATTATTTCTCTCCTTCCTTGTCCTAATTTATATATTGGTGAGGATGAAAATAAAGCAACTCCTTCTCTATACATTTGTTTTCTTTTCTGAGAAGCCTTTCCAGAAGACAAAACAAACAAACAAACCAAACAGACAAATAAATGGGGACTGATACATTAACATGATGCCTACAATAACATCTATTTGCAAAGCTGGCATAACCTTAAGTAGAAACATGGATACCACAATGAAAAGGGCTGCATGTCCTTTTTCTGTGAGACTACAATGCCAAAATCAAAGACTTCTTAGTCTTTATTTCCAAATCTTTATTAAAGCCCAGACTTCGGTTTTGTCAGAATTCTGTCCCTTTTAAAATGAGGCAGCAGGGAATTCTTCTATTTGAGGAATAATCTAGATAAAAGATAAACTGATTTAATAAAAAAGGACGTGAAGATTTTATTTACCAAATTTCTCCCTAGAGAAGACTGGAGCTTCTTTATAAATAAACATGTTGATGTATTCATAATTACTGTGGATATATATTCATGCCAATCAAACATAACAGGTATGCATTGTGGAACAACTCCAGGATAAGTTGAGAGGATGTAATTCAATACAGCCTAACATAGGTCCCTACATTTAAGTAGGAATAATGAACTGCAAAAACATAAGGGGATGAAGAATAAGCTAAATAACAGCAAGACCAAAAAAGATTTAGATGTTGTCATAGATCATAGGCTGAACAAGACTAAACAGTGTTACGGTGCTGTAAAGAAATGCAAACACTTACTGTAATTTACAGGCAGTGTTAGCACCTACGAAACATGAAGTATTTCTTCAGCTCTCCTTGGAGCTGCCTAGGTCCCAGCTGGAACACTCTGTCCAGTTTTTGGTATTTCCAGAAAGGTATGGTCCCGCTGGAAATGCCAGAGGAAGAGAACAATAATTATTAGGCTTTTTAAAAACTGACTCATAAGGAAAAGCGGGAGGAATAGAGTTATTTAAGTTTAGACTGAACTTCCTCTGAACACCTGAATTTCAAAGAAGAGAAAACAAAGAGGTAAAGTAATAGCAGTTTTCAAATACATAAAAGGTAATTTCGGTGAGGAGAGAAATAAGCTGTTCTCTTTGTCTGTTGTGGACAAGGCAGAGCCCTGTTCATTTTGCTCTCATAACTGTTTTCTCATCACTTTTGATACACTCTCTGAGAATTGTCGTGTTACCCAAATAGTCCTAAAAATAGTCTTTGCACTGCTACCACTTTCCTGGTGCATTATGAATACACTTAAGAAATACAATTCAGGAAAGGCAAAGGGAAGATGGAGAAAAAGGAAGAAATTTCTTCCTGATGATTGCGGATTGCTCTGCTTCTCTGAACAGCTGCCATCTGAAATTGTTTTCAAAGAACCTTCTCCTCACCTCTGTAGTGAATGAGTCTACAGAAAAACCTGGCATGAGCTTGATTTGAAATGAAATAACTCCATCTTGGAGTGGACTGCATGATGAAGACGTTGTTATAAAATAAATAATGATTCAGCTCTAACGTTCAATTTTGTCCCTATTAAGTTGCTCAACCAGGTGTTGAAGCCAATAGAATTTGCTTTTCCCCCTGTTGGAAAGCTATTTTGAGTGCAGCATGACTGAAGAACAGCCACTTATTAGCTGCTCTGCAGCAGCTTCAGCTTTTCTACTAGAATTGCCTGCAATTGCTTGAACAACACTTTTGCCAATAATAATCTAGTTCAATCAGCAACTATGACCCTGTGCTACGAAATTATGCAGTAGTTGTGATTGTGGTAGGTTGTCTGCTGTTTATTCTAACATCTCTGTTTCATGGCTTGGTGTCAGGAGCGGGGAGGGATGCACTGCTGATTTAGTGCTTCAGTTTGCTTTTACTTCTCTCTCCACTCCATCCACATAAATTCAAGTAGTTTCAGCTCGGTTTGCATCCTGACTAAAATTCCTGGGTGGCGGCATTGTGTATGTTACCTAGTGGCCATGTTTCATGCTGGAGCTCTTTCCTTCCATGGTGAGGGATGTATTCCTCCTGCATCCCAACTGGACTGTGAGGATTAATTAAAGTTTGCAATGCACTGTTCCTTGCATGCTATTGAAGTGGAAATTACTGTTCGTTACAGCCAGTCTGAATGCCATCTGGGGTTTCCATGTTATTGTCTCAGCTCTGTTGTGCATCACCAAGCTTGAGCTGGTACCATGAACAAAGGATTAGCACTGCACTCTGCTGCATATTCAATGCTGTGACCAGCACTTACGTTAGGCCAAATACATGTTGAGTAGCTGAGCTCAGCACAGCAGGACTCCACGGGCTTTCATTTGTCTTGCAGCCTGCATCATCCCTTTCCTTTTCCTGCACTCCCACTCTGGAATGGGCTGGATCCACAAAGGTAGAGCCAATATTCACCTCTCTTCTGCTTACCTACAAGTAGTCTTTGAGGGACTACAAGAAATTATGGTGGAACTGGGCTCTGCAATTTGCAAAAGATGCATCTTTTTCCCACATAGCAGAACCATATCCTTTGTATGGCACCTGAGGCCCTCAGGGGACATAGTGAAAGAGGCTGGTCTTGCCAGATGCCCAACCAGTGATATAAGTGATCCAAATCCATCCTGCAGTATTGCTGTATGCTTACGAAACCTATAAAACTTAACCTAAAACTTGTTTTGCTTGACTGCTGTGAGATCCATCTTCAAGCTCGGCAGTGCCTAAATGAATGCCTGTGAACTAAATGGCACAGCTATGATTTCTTTCCCACTTTTATGCACCAGCTTTAATGCAGCTGAGAAAGCTTAACCATCCAATGTGCTTGTGAGGGTTACCTGGAAAAGGGATCAGTAAGCTGTCTGAACTTGATTTACTAATGGATAGATTCTACCATATATCTTAAGTAAATAAATTCATACAATTGACTTTCCTAAAAGGAAAAGAGATACAAATACACAGCTATCTCCATATGGAACTGATAGATTTCAGTGTTGAATGCTGAATGCTAAATAACCACATGTCCAAATGTTAGACACTGTCCCACTGAGTCTCCTGTTCCCTGCCTGCTCCATAGGCTCTCCTCAACCTTTGGGATGTCTGTCCCGGTTTTGTGAACGAGTATAAACAGATTCGTCAAGAATCCTGCTCTGCGGAGGGCAATGCCATGTGCATTTGCTTGTCCTCTTCATGACACATCAGCTTCTGTTTTTATAATGAAAGCATATAGAGCCTGTTCACTTCTGGAGAAGTGAATAGATTTTGGAGTCACCCTAGGGAAGCATGCCCACTTGATGATGTTCGAGCAATCACTCTATATCTATTTGTTTGTCTCTGCATGTCCCTCACAAATTTCTAAACCTCGTGTCCAATTTCAATTAATTTTCACTTAGTGGTTGCAGAGATATTAAGCTTTTAAGAATTTCATAAACATAGGCTGCTGGTTATAGAGAGTAAACCACATTAACGACCCCACCAGGTAATGGTTTCAGTGAAGGTAACATATCTGTGGCACTTGTCCTAATATTAGCAAAGCAGCACACACAGAGCTCAGAAACACATCCAGCCAGGCTGACTAGGAACAAGGAGATAAGGGTTGTGAGGGACAGGAACAGAAAAGTCAAAGTAGACCTTTGGGTAAGGCACTTATGACAAATCTGTTTAAAAAAAGTGATTTGGGAAGGAGAAACTATGGATGGATGAACTGAAAAGGACAGAAGAGAGACCAGGAATCAGAATGAAAGATATGGGAGAAAATGATGTTTCAATTTTTTTTATTACAAGATAAATGTAATTTATTGTCATTACAGCTTCTTTAATTACCTTTGAACTTTTTTCTAAATGATGCCCATATGTTCCAAGTAGCAAGGTTTTATGACTTTTGTTCCCCCACCTTTCCCGTGGCTTATATTTCCCCCTTTAATTGCGAGATCCACATCAGATGCCTTGCCTCATGTTTGTGCACCAGTGCTTCCCATTTGTAGTGATAGGCACTTGGGGAACCGAGAACACCTGTCCCTGCTGATGGACGGTACTTGCTGTTCTTGGGGACGTCCACCAGATGGCAAAGCGGGGGTTTCTGTACAGCTTTCAGCGCCCCTTCAGAAGAATAACTTAACCTAGAGAACTCGTTCAACAACAGATCCTTTTCTGTTTACAGATTTAAAAAGGTGATTAAGTTAAAGTGACTAGACTCTATGTGTTTGGGGCGGGGGGGAGTTTATTTCCTGGGAAGAATAATTAAAAAAAAATAAAAAGATGCACTTAGAAAATGGTGGTAGTTAAGAATGTACAAGGTTCACTGTGGTCACTGCAAATCCTATGCGTGAGGAATAAAAATCTATACAAATCTCAAGAATCTCTAAATTAACATCACTACCTCTTTTATTTCCGTTGAAATAAATATCACAGAGATGATGATGATGTTATCTCATGTCTAATCTCTGAAATTCTTGTGACTATCCCAGGTCTCTTTAGTTATAAGGATACACAGGTAAGTAAATAAGCCACAAGTAGTTACAATTTCCTAGCTTGTGGAATTTTGTGCATTGTTTCCCTCCAACCTGTCTTCATGACAATATTATGTAATTATGACAATAAACACTGATTTTCTTCCCTCCCTTTCATATATATATATATACATATATATATATACGTATCATTTTAACCATACTGGTTCAAAAGACTTCTGTCATTTAATCATTGAAACTTTCTTGCACTTATGTAGTTTAACAGTGCAAAGAATTTAGGGAAGTAATGTCTATTTTTTTAAACTACTAAAAGAGGCTATACCAACCCAACAGTTGATATAAACTGACATAACTGCATCAGTAAAGTTTGTACCAATAAGCTGCACATCTGACATTGTAACATATGGTGTTCTTACACTATAATCACTTGGCTCAATTCTACATTGCATTGCCCGTTCTTGTACTGCACTATCTCTGCTGCAAGGTCCGCACAAGAGAAAAAAAAGGCAATGAAAAAATCAGGTCCCTTTATCTTCTTCCAAGCAAATAAGCACTTCTCTCCCACGAACATGTCTACGCTGGCATACTCAGAATACGAGTAAGAGCTTGCTGGGGTCTCAGTGACCCATGGCCTTAGTCTGGAACAGCTGACCTTCTAAATCAGAAAGAAAAAAAAAAAAAGGCAAAGTCAGCCTTTTTGAAAAACCACAAGTGCGTATTTTCTGCTTCGGCTTCTTTACTTGTGGCAGGAGCAAGGGAAGGATTATTTGCTTTATTTGACTTTTATTTGCAGCCCACAGTTCTGCAGGTTGACGTGGCCACATCAGAGACCATTACAGCTTTTCTCTTCTGCTGCCTGCTTGACTTGTGGCTGGCGTCAACTCCACTTTCTCAATGGCTCCTAATCAACTACATCCTGTAGTACTCATTTTTCTGAGCATCGAGACACCAGTAGAAAGATGAGCAGGCCCTTCCCACTACAGTCAGAAGTTACTGTTAAAATGAAAAAAAAAATTGCTATATTTGGAGCGTTCCAAATTGCACTGTTCTATTTCCAGCTGCTGAAATCTGCACCAGAATTTTAATTAACAGCGAAAGCTGTGCAGCAGATCCCAACAACAGGAAACAGTTATTTAAATAGGCTTTGAAATGAGCAAATCGTCATCTCCCACCACAGCACTCGGGTGAACATTAAAGCTGCCTGTGTTCTGGAGAAGGCCGCGCTTGCGCGAGCGGCAAACCAAAACAGGTCACGCGCTGACCTTGGGTAAAAACGGCTAAAACTGGGCCGGCCACCCAGAGGCCAGACAAAAAAAAATATAGTAAAAAAAAAAAAAAAAAAAAACCGCCGAAGCCTGTTTTCCTGCCCGCCCGCGGGCAGCCGCAGGGGAAGGCCGCACCGCCATGAGCCAGCGCCGCCCCCGCAGGCCCCGCCGCGGCCGCCATGAGCCAGCGCCCCCCCGCCCCGCCCCGCCCCGCCGCCCCCGCAGGCCCCGCCGCGGCCGCCATGAGCCAGCGCCCCCCCGCCACCCCCACCCCTCCCCGCCCCGCGCCGCCGCTCCCGCCGGCGCCGCAGCGCCCCCCCGCGGCCGCGCCGCCGCCCCGCCCCTTGCGGAGGGCGCAGCGCCGCAGGGCGCATGCGCGGCAGGAGGGGCTCGCTCGCCCTCCTCTCCCCCCGCTCGGGCGGCGGGCGCCTGCGCGTGGAGGGGTCGCTCTCCTGCGGGGCCGCTGGCTCTCGGGCGCATGCGCGCGGCGCGCGCAGTGCCTCTGGAAACCACCAGAAGGGGCGGGGGCGGCGCGCGGCCGGGGGGGAAGGGGCGGTGCGCGGCCGGGGTCAGCTGACACGGGGGCCTCGCGCTGCGTGACGGTTGGCGGCGGCCGTTGGAGCGGTGGCGGTTGCGGAGGCAGCCTGGCGGGGCAGCAGGAAGGCTCTCGGCTCGGCGGAGGCGCTATGGCGACCACTGTCACTACGCAGCGGGGCCCGGTAAGCGCGGCCGCGCGGGACCCTTGCGGCTGAGAAAGTCGCCGTTGGGGCTGGGGGAAGGAGGCTTTATCCGCTTAACCTCACGGGCGCGCCGGGCCGTTGAGGCCTGGCTTGGACCCTGCTGGGCCTCGGCCTTTGCCGCCCTCGTCCGAGGCACGACTGCTGCCGGTGGGCCGCAGGGCGGCGGTGACTCATCCTGCTTACTGCTGTCCCCTCCTCCCGGGGCTGCTGGCGAGAGGAAGAGCCTCTGGAGCCTGCCGTGCCAGTGCCGGGTGTGCGCGGGGGTAAAGTCTGTCCGTCCTGCCAGCCGCCCGCCTTGGGAAGAGGTTTTGGGTTATGGGAACGTCCTAGCTGTGCATATGGGCATTGGAGAGAGGCTGTCCTGCCTGCTCTTTGTCCTTCCCCACAAAGAAGGGAGTCGCTTAAACTGAAGTGGAGCCAAACCTTCTCTTAAAAGTGGAGCAGAGCTTTCTAGTCGCATGGGTGGGCTGTGCAGTTTCACACGGCTGTGTTTGAAATTGCCCTCACGCGTTGACAACGAAAAGCTAGAAGGAGAAGGAAGATGCTGAGAGACATGTGTGGTGATAGCTTGCAGCCGAGGGGTGGAGGAGCTGAGCAGCTTTAAAACCAGCTTTGCAATCTTCTGGGAGCTTGTGCTAGTGGCTTATTGGGAATTCTTACAGTTTATTTAGGCCTTGGAATAATATTCCCCTGTTCCAGGATGTTTTACTGCAGATGTGAGGTGTAATCCTGCGGTTGTAACACCTGTCTTCCACTGACCTGCAGTTTCAATCTGCCCTCTTTTTCTGGGAGTCTCCACTAGTAATGACCCAATATGTAGTTGCCCTGCTGGTGAAATAGTATTAAAACAAACAAAAACCTTAAAATATTATTATTCCTGAGAAAACTGTTCTTCTAATTATTATCTTCCATGCAGCCTTGCTGAAAGGCCAGAGGAGCAAGTTAGTGAATTGCTAATCTGGAAAAGCTGCGCCTGTGTCTGATGTTATCTCATGGTAGTGAGATTCTTCGATCGTTAGTATAATTCCTTAAAATGCCTTGTTTGCCTGCTCTTCAGTGATAGAATCTTTCTGCAACACATTTGGCTACAGCTGGAGCAGGAGCCCTAATTGAAGCTCTGATGTACAGAGAGATGAAATTGTCCACATGTTCCTATCTCCGCAGGAATGATCTTTCCTTCTGGGGAAAGTATTGCTTGCCTGCTAAATGTCGATGTGCCCACCCTGATGATCAACATCTTGTACTTGCTGTAGTTTAGTGAAATTTTCTTGTTGGGTTGAGAGTTTAGTGAGAATTTTCTTTGAACTGGCTATAGTTTGAAAATGATACCTGTCTGGAATGCCTCAAGTGTTTTAAAGGAATGTTTTGAATATGCTTCTAGAAGTCATTCTCTTTTAGAATTGCCTGGGTAGTCCTGTGTAATTTTTGAAAATACTTAAGATTGATTTAGGCCTGGTAAAATGAAAGGTACATGGTGATTTATTTTGTAAAATTTCAGCACTCACCATTTTTTCTTCCTTTATGTTCTCCTAATATTGTGCATGCTATTCTCATTGGTGCTCACCACTTCAGAGGTTTGCATGTCTCCAAATGAATACTAAATCCTGCAAGTCTTGGCTGCCATTTGAAGGTGAGACTGCTCATTTAGCACGTACTTGCCTTTCCTGATCTTTCCCTAGAGCGGAAGATGCAGTTCTACTTGTTTCTATATATGACTGCATTTCAAATGAATAACCACTAAATGGTGCTAAAGGACCAAAAAAAATAGTTTCTCCTTAGTGTTGCAGAAAATGATACTCCTGTCCCTTTCTGTTTAAGTGAACAAGAAAATACTTAAAGTTCTCTCCAGCAAAGAAGAAAATAAAAATACGCTGTGGTACTTTTTACCAACATTGTTTGTAAACTGATTTCTAGTTTTCAGCTCTTCTTATTTGGTAACTAATCAGAACTTCTGGTTTGTTGTTAAGGAACTAGAATTCCTTCTGTATCTGGATGGTAAACATTCTGCCAGAATAAAGATTTCCGTAGCTGTTTGTCGTAAAGGTAGGGAATTAGCATGATGTCCTGTTGTATGGTATTTTTAAAGCAACAGCTTTTGACATCTGAAAACTACGGCTGAATACGTAATGGCTACTAAATGATACATTTTGAGACTATTCCAATTGGGCTCCAGGTCTGAGGACTGAAACTGTGCTTCTCTGATTTCTTATTTAGCCAAGCACATCCAAAATTGATCCTCTTGATTATTCACTGTGCTAGCAAATATGTCACATCCTTTAAAATTAGATGAAGTGCATTCTGGAGCTAATCAGATTTCTGCTCTGGTGATTTTTTTTCCTGATAATTATTTTGATTATCGGAAATCATTCAATGGGCAGGATATATTTGTTTACTTCTTTGTTCTTGTCCCAGTATTATAATTTAGCTGCATAAATCTTTTGCTCAAAGTTTTGGTTTGACGTACTCCAAATCATGGTGATTTTTGTGTGTGTTTTGATTTGTTTCCTTTTTTTGCCTGACCAAAGGTGACAAAGCAATTATTCATGTTTATATTGTATGGTATCATTAAGGGTTATGTTGTCTTGGGAACATTTTCTAATGCAAAGCTCTGTCTCTGAAATTCTATTAATAGTTCTGAATACAATTGAGTATTTTGTTAGCTGTTTTGTTTTTAGAATGCAGCTGCATATTAATTCTGATTTTTTGGAGGTGAAAAAGACAGAAAGACATAGCATGGCAATCAATTTGGATTTCAAAAGTTTTTTGAAAAAAGCTGAGGGAGTAAGATATTCACTGAATGGGGAGTGAATGACATGTATTCTTCCTTAAATGTTAAGATGGTAGTATATAGTATATGAAGTATATCTATTGCAAACTAGATATTGAGTAGAGTCATGATAGAACCTTGTCACGAGGTTCTCCTTTAAAAGCAAAAACTGAGGTTAGCCTTTGAGTCTGGTTATGCAAATAGGTATTTTTGATTCAGAGTTGGTAATTTGCAGCTATTTGTCTACTTTTAAATGATTGGAAGAGGGAATTAGAATTTTCTTTACAAATAAAAAGCTTGCCCACAACTATTTATCTCACCAGTATAGAATCTGTAGATAATCCTCATAAGAATTTAATGCCTATTTATGCTTGTTTTTCTATATGAAACACTTCTGCTAGATATTTTACTGAAGACATCATCAGGACTTATGTGTATTGGACTCCTGTCCAAGGTGAATGCTTGGCATGGAAGTGTGTGTCGTCTTCCCCCTTCTTAGTTTTGAAGGCATTTACTATCCTGATCTTTCAGGATTTAATTTTCTGAAAGCTACACTGTTTTCTGTTTCTGGGTACGTTTTAAAGACCATCATGAATGAATTGAGTTTTTCAGTGACCATAAGATGTCTGAGACAAAATAAGCTATCCTATTCTTCCTGAGAAACTGGCTTCCAGAGCGCAAGAGAAGGTTGTTGTAAGAGTGGTGCCATCAGTTTTTCCTATGGAAATGATGCCTCCTATGGAGCCCATGATGCGGGCTCTTGGTATTAGTAGTGTCTCCAACTTTGAGACTTCCTGGAAGTGAAGGGTTTTTGCGTGAACCTGCTGTGCCATTGCCTTGCTAGCTCAGGTATCATTTCATTTTTTTTCTAAATGCAAACACACATATACTTTTATATATATATATATATATATATGTATTTATATGTATACACACAGTATTTGCAAATAACTTCTGTTTTTTTCCCCCACTATGTTCTAAAGAAGATTGTTACCAGACCTTCCCTAACTTCCAACCTAATTTAAATAAGTTGTCTTTGAATATTGGCACTGTCTTTTAGCTTGGTCTTTTCCATCTCTGTGCTCATTTCTTTCCCACTTTTTTTTTTTTTTATTTAAGGTGCTATTAGGAGCATGTGGTTGCTGTCTTGAGTGTGAAAAAAAAATAATTTATACGTTTCTAGCTTGATACTGCAAAACATTCCACAATTCTGTGATTATCCAGGAAGGATTGTGCCTGATTTAGTCCAAATGACTTTTTTTTTTTTTTAATCTTCCTCTGCTTGAAAGTAGGTGACCAGAATTCTACACCATGTTATAAATGAGGTCTTACAACATCTGGCATTTGCTGGACATTTTTTTCTAAGGACTTCCCTTGACCCTCTGGGAGATAAGCATTTGCTTGGCTTTGTCATACTGGACATTACTGGAGAATCAGTAGCTCAATGTATATAAATATTTATAGGTGAGTGTATTACAGACCAGAAGAAAGCTTATCTGTCAGCTAGGATTTGATTAATTTACATAAGTTGATCACATATCGAAGTGTTATTAACCAATGTGTATTTGTATAAGTAAACTTACAAATAAAAAGCTATTCAAATCCTTCACTTAGGGAAGTAAACTTTTATGAAGAATCCAGATGTTGAATTTGGTTGTAAGAAGACAATGTTCAAGTTGCATGTTGGCGGTAAAGAATATTGTTTATAGTTTTCTAGTCTGTCCTTTGAAAGATCTTTCAAATGCACAAATAGTGCATTTCTGGTGCACAGTGAATACCTTCAGTGAGAAGTGATGCTCCATCAAATGGGAGTCGAATGTTTGAAGAAAGAAGTAATTTACTTAAGCATAGAAGCGAGTGCTTTGCTTTGCTGGCATCTGTGTACCTAATGGGTATTGTCAGTTACATACTTTCAAAGGGGACTTCAATCTGCTAGGTTGAAGACGTACAAGATTTCTACAGCACTGAAGTAAAAGTGGTTCCCTCTTCCCCACCCTTCTCTCCCCTACCTCTTACAAGCAAGTAGATGCTGCTCTTTCTTTTTTGGTAAACTTCCTTTCTGATCTGTAACATCTGTTAACAGGTTCCCTGAGGCCCTCAGAAGCTACAGCTCTTGCCAAATCACATTTCATGTGACTGTTGCTGTCTTCAAGATGCAATCTTAGCGTATGAGTGTTGTGTAATCTTCAAAAGCTATGTCCCTGGGGCCTTCTAACCTATTAAAGTGTGGTGTTCTATAGACGTGTATTTGCAGGATATGCAATTGAGTAATCTTGCCTGGGATAGCAACATAATAAATTACACTATTTTTGTTTTGAGAGTAAACCTTGTATTGATGGAGTGGGAAGTTCAGTATTAAACACAAGCATCTCTGTAGGCAACGCAAGTGAGTACAGCTTAATAATAAACATTCTGTGCTATTTTGTTATATATTTAAAATTTACTATCCTAATACATTATTTTAATGTGAAGATTCCGTTTAGATGTATTATTGGTTGTATACAGTGAGCATTTTAAATTTAGAAATGGCTTCTCCAGTAAATATTTGACAAGTTAAGAGTAGAAACTTTCCCTCTTCCACCTTAACATAAAATATATTGTGACTGCTGATTCACACATGTCCCTGCGACGTAATTCCCCTTAAGTTTTTTTTTTTTTTTTTCTACTTTTTTCTTTATGGTTCATTCTTATGGTAACCAGGCTTGGGATTACAGTATTACTGTTTTGGATGTGATAGAATTCTATCCCAAAATTGGTAAGATAGTTGCACTAATACATTTCAAGTTAAAACACTGCAAGCATCTTGCATTGAAGGATTTGGCTTATAGGAGACCTTTTTTATTAACTGTCTTGAAGACTGTGAAGTCCACCTTTTCAAATGTTACATTGTACCACTTGTATTAAAAATGTGACTCAAGTTCTACACTAAGGTACGCAGGCATGTGTTAAGGTAAAATTAGTGGAAACTTCACTGAACGTCAGGCTTTAATGATGGATAAAAGCATAGTGGACTTCTCTTTAAGTCTTCTGATACAGAGAACAGGCAATGTGAATAATGGACAAATGGAAGAAATGTCTGACATCAGATGTCTTATGTGGAAGGGCTTTTGAAACTTGGTAATTCTGATTTTTTTTTTTTTTTTTTTGTATTAAGTAGCTAAAAGTTCAGTTGCAGAGCAGCCCAGACTATGTATGTCCTTTGTTTTTGAGGTTTGTGTTGGAGTTTAATATTTTTGAAAGTGAGCAGGAGAATTTTTTTTGAGTTGGATTTTTGTCATTTATTTAACTGATGGTTCGTGCCGTCAAATCTGAAGTAAAATTCTGCTGAATATTTGCTAAACTTCTTTGATTTATATTCTCATTTGTTATGAAGGTAAAGGTACAAGTTGGAAGTGTGTTTTATGGGGTTGTGTTGTTTTTGTTTGTTTTTTCATTTTGTATTTCTTTCTTTAAGGTATATGTTGGTGAACTACCCCAGGATTTTCTTCGCATCACCCCAACCCAGCAGCAACAGCAAATCCAACTGGATGCCCAGGCAGCTCAGCAGCTACAGTATGGAGGACCAATGGGTACAGTTGGGAGACTCAGCATTACAATAGTACAGGTATAAATTTTAATATCTCTGTAATGCAGGATTCAATCTTTCTTCATCAGTGGCCACAAAATAAATGTGTTGTAATTTGAGTTACTAAACTACCTGTGTAAAAGGAATGAGTAGTTTTTAAAGTTTTTCTAGTTTAGTGCTTCTGTACGTCTGTGTCCTGTTTCATAGCTATATCTTAGACAATTTCCTGAAAGCCTAACTATTTTAGCATGTGATTAAAGTAATTCAAGGCACAGTTTCTCTAACTTCTGAAAAGATTTTCAGCAAAAATATTTAATGTGGGAGGACATTGGCAATTTTTGAGAGTATTAGATACTGTAGGAAACTGTAGTTGTCCTCTGTATTCCTTAAGTGGCTGCTTCTCCATCACTATTTCATTAATGCCTTGTGTGTTCCTCCCCAAGTGCTTTCTGCAGACTTTCCCATTAATCACAAATGCGTAGTCCCAGCTCTTTATTTTCTCATTTTTGCCTCATTATCTTTGTTTGATCTCTTTGCAGCACTGTATTATTGCCTTCATTAAGTATAAGATTTCAGGTTTTAAAACTTATCTGCATTAACACAATTCTTTATCAAAACTAGCTCACTAGATGTCCTTCATATTAACTGAACACACTTCATCAATTTGCAAATTAAATTTTATTTTTTTTCTCTAGAAACATACTGAAGATGCATTTAGCCATAAAGCTAATGCCAAGCCTGCAATACTGTAGTTATGGTTACAGGTTCCATGATATTCTTACCAATGAGAAACTGGAGAGCCTCTTGGGAAAAGAGGCACCAGTCTTTCCTTTCTAGGTTCTTCACTGGCCAGTTTACACTTTCTCGATCAATATGCCTTTGAAAACTGGGAGTGACACTTCTTGCAGAGTTTTACATCTGAGGTCTAGGCACTGGAACTGGTATGTTGCATTTGGTTGCAGCTCTTGCTCAAGTTCTGACCAGTTTCCTAGTCTCTGTTCAGAGATTATCTATTGAATGTGGAGCTCGTTCTGCATTTCTGAAAAGCAGAAAAATGTTACTGCTTTTAGAGCATGGTGGAAGCAGATTTAATAAAAGTGTTTTTTTTTTTTTTCCCTGAAAAAACTAGTAATATATGATCCAAGTTAAACCTCCGATGTAAAAGAAAATTAATGTTTATCAAATAACATATATATCTCCGTTAACTCTTAGTTTCTAGTTTATAGGTGTTTCATCTTTCACTATTTTCTTGGACAGCTCAAAGTACTTTTCCATGTAGGATGTTGATGTGGTCAGCCTAGGTTGCAGAACTTCTGGAAGGAGTTGATAAGATGGTACAGTGTTCAAGAGTTTCATCTCACTTTTAGTGTTCTGTAAAAAGTCACGAAAGACTAAGCAAGCTGGGCCTGTTTAACTTGGAGAAAAGAATATTGAAAGGAGATCTGATCAATAGGTATAAATACCTGAGGGGAGAATGTGAAGAGGATGGGGTCAAACTCTGCTTGGTGGTGGCTAGTGAGAGGGCAAGGGATAATGGATACAAATTGAAACACAGGAAGTTCCATCTCCATTTGAGGAAGAACTTTCCTGGGAGGGTAAAGCACTGGAACAGGCAGCTCAGAGAGGTTGTGGAGTCTCTTTCTCTGGAGATCTTCAAAACCCACCTGGATGCCACCCTGTGCATCATACCCTAGGTGTCTCTGGTGGAGGAAGGGGTTTGGACTAGGTGATCTTTAGAGGTCCCTTCCAACCTCAACCATTCTGTGATTCTTGTTTGGACTGATGGACTGTCATTATTAGGTCAGTCCTCCCTTATTCTTGTATTGCTGTGCAGACAAGAAAACACATCAAGCCTAGTGGTTTTATTTAAACAGTTGATGATTAAGTATATGAAAAGCATGCACTAGTCCTGCTGCTAAAACTAGTAGAAGATCAAAAAAGGTTGAGAAGGTCATTTACTGCCTTTTTTTTTCCTTTTTTTCATTTTTACTCAATGTTCTTGTAAGGACTGTCATCCTGTAAGAACTGTTTCATTCTATTCCTGTATTTATAGCAAAATCTGTTGTTATAAGCATACTGATTTTGCGTAGTACATGTGTTTATAGAACTTAATTTGCTTTATAAGGTACTGAATGGCACACTGAAGTAATGACAAAATGTCTACTATCTCTGAAAACTATAAGCAACTAAATCTTATCTGAATTGAACTGTTTTAGCAATGTGAACATTGTGTGATACTCATGAAGCTATTGGTTTTGTTTCATCTGTTAGAAGTACTTGAGTGAAATGGGGCAGTCTGCCTATTGCATTAAGTTTATGGTAATATATTAAAGAGCAAATTACTAGAGAAAAAAATGAATCTACATGACTATTTTTGTTGTAATCATATATTTACCTATTTATAATGGAAGTGCATATTCTACAGCAGACTTTGGAAAGAGAAGCTCTTTTCAATGATCTTTAATTGCGTCCCTGACTTCTTTTATTCAGTGCTGATTTTCTTGAGGGTGTTTTCTGTCCATGTCATATGTGAACATAGTCCTTTGCTCAATGTTTTTTTTTTTTTGGTGAATTAAAGTTAATGTAAATTAAGGCTTGCATTTAAGGCTTGCTTTTCTTCTCATCTCCCCAGGCAAAACTAGCAAAGAACTATGGAATGACCCGCATGGATCCATATTGCCGAATACGGTTGGGCTATGCTGTATATGAAACTCCCACAGCGCATAATGGAGCCAAGAACCCTCGCTGGAACAAAGTTATTCAGTGCACTGTTCCCCCGGGTGTGGACTCGTTTTATCTAGAGATATTTGATGAGGTCAGAAAGGCTTTTTTTCCCCCCTTCCCCTTCTCTTCCTCCCCCATCTTGAATTTGGGCGGAGGTTTGGGTGGGTGGAGTCTGCAGTATGGGATTGAGTTACCAAAGGCTATTTCCTGTTTGCTCTCTGGGAGATGAGGCAATTTTTTTCAGAGTCCTAAGAGCTGCAGTGCATAAGGCTTTACTCTGTCTCCAAGAATGTCAGGAGAGCTGCTTTTCCCTTGGCTGATATGGGCTAGTCAGCATCCAGCAAGGTTGCTGCTGTGCTGTAACTGTCCTTGAAGTTGTACCTTCACTTGTCCAAGATACTCTTGCATAAATCTGTTGAAGTTAAGTGTTATTCCTTAGGCTACAGCTTTTGCCAGCAACTATCTTACAATATATGCAAATTGCAGCCAAATAGATGAATTCATAGGATGGAAACAGTACATATCTAATTATTTCATATTAAATGTACTTCAGAATAAATGTGTGTGTCTAAGAGCTTTGGTTAACTTGATGCTTTCTCTTTCTCTCTCTATATATGCATATATATATATATATATATTTGTATATTTATCTTCTGGGCTTGTGAATGTGTTAATACTTATGAACTCAGTTTAGGCACTCTTCTCCTGAAACTGTCCTTCCTGTATTGGTTTTTTATTACTTCTTTTAGATTCAGCTTTCTTGTGGATTTTTTTAGCATATCTATGCATTCAAGTTAAAAATGCTGTAATTGGTCAAGCTTCTTTTTCAGGCTAGACAAGAGAATCTACTTTCCTTAATCTTGAAGTGAATTGTGTTCCTATATTCTAGTGTCATTGGGAAAAGTAAAATCTCATAGCCTTGCCATGTCTACCTATCTGAGGAGGTGTATATTGATATAGCCAAGCCAGTCTGTAACATTACTTTTTGACATGTGTAAATCTCATTAGAATGTGCCCAGTAGTAAGAAATGGTTTATTCTTTTAAATGTTTTTTATTTTTGGAAAATATTCATATAAAAATATGAAAAATTAGCAGCAACTTCCCGATCCTTTAATTAGCCTGCTCTCTGATGCCTTCAACTGCTAGAAACATTTAAACTAGATTAATGGAATCTAGCTATTTTTCTTTTAGCATAGCCCCAGAATTAAGTACTATACAATGCTATCCTGATGTATTGACTGAAATGGACTGTATCTTTGGGAAACCTCAAGTTTTAACAGCATGGAATACACTATTCAAAGTTTCATTTTGGAACATTGTAGTTAGGGCTCCTGTGAACTAAACAGTGATAATAGGCAGTGGCATCAAACATACAACGTGCGCAGGTAAACAGGTAAATAGCAGTATAGCAGTGAGACAACAGAGAGCGTTCAGGCTGTTCAGTGTTCAGCCTCCTCTAAGGTGATGTCACTAAATTCACACAGATGTGTTGATGATATGTTGTATTTTTAGAAATGGATTTCCTTTTATTTTTTTAACAAACTACCTGTGTTCAATCTATAGTCCTACTTAAGGTAAAAACCTTTGTCCCTGGTGGGAAGATGGTGGTGGCTAAAATGATCTCTGGTGCTTTAGTTCTATCAAAAGGAATGATTTAAAAATTGTGTAAAACTTAAGGGGATACTAGTCAATAATATTTTATGAGGATAATTAACTTGATAAATTTTATTTAAATACACTCCAGAGGGCCTTTTCAATGGATGACCGCATTGCTTGGACACACATTACAATTCCAGAGTCTCTGAAGCAAGGAAATGTGGAGGATGAATGGTATAGCCTGAGTGGAAGGCAGGGTGATGACAAGGAAGGAATGATCAATCTGGTTATGTCATACACGGTAAGTGTATGCTCTTCTCTGCTGTTTGAAATTCACACACTGCCCCACATCTGAGTAGCTATTCCTTTGATCACAGTGCTCCCTTCTCCTGGGATAACCTTTAAAACTGTCTGTAACCAGTGACTATTATGTACATAGGATATCACCTTTTAATATTTTCCAAGAACAATCTGAACAGAAATTGGGTTCTAAAAGGAGTTAAATTGATATTTCTGTTCAAAATGCTTTTGAAGCTGAAAAATAAATTCGAACTTAAACTTGCTACTGGAAGCAGTGCACTGCTTTTATTAAAATTCAGGCTTTGTTTAAATATTTCAGTGAGTGTCCTATACTCATTTCAGAAGAGCAAGGTATGCAAACTGATATAACCATCTCTTAAATGCATTCGATTGAGATTCGGTAGTGTGAAACTTGAATAGCCAATTTTAGCAAAGAACTGTTGCAAAAGACTGATTTGGTATGATGTAATTCTACTGAGTTGCATGCAAATTAATTCTCAAATAAAAGGTGGCTGTTCACTTAATTTACCTGAGACTATATTTTATACAGCTTAGCCCGTAATATAAAGATATCATGGAGCGTGGATTACTGATTGGCAGTGTGACTTTTTGCAAATAATATTTTAGTGACTTATACGTATTCCTGAAGTACTAAACTCTGTCGTGCTCTTTTGTATCAAGTCTTTGCCAGCTGCCATGATGATGCAGCCACAGCCCGTGGTCCTGATGCCCACTGTGTACCAGCAAGGAGTTGGATATGTGCCTATAACAGGTAGGTTTTATTTCCTTGAAGACTTTTGAAACCTGGGTCAGGGTTTTGCAAGAATAATTACCGCATTTCTCCTGTATTTTTGAACATAAAGGGAAGCTCTAAATTATCTAGCCATGTGTGTGTGGTGTTTTTTTTTCCTCTATGATATATTTTGTGAGAAGGAGGAGAATGATCAAATGTACCCTCTTCTAAAAAGTTGCAGGAGTCTGAATAAATGGATTAGAACAAGTAGCTCAAAACCTTCTCTCCCCCTTTTTCTTTTTTTCTTTAAATACTTGGTTTTCATTTATAGTTAAGTCTTTAACTAAGTAAATCTGCCAGGCTGCACTAATATTGTATATGCTGTTCATCTATGTGAAGCTGCCCAGACTTCAGAGCACTGTGACTGTGAGAACTGCAGCTTAAATAGATTATGAAGCGTTTCTCTTCTGTGGTCTTTGAAACAATTTTATTGAATACTTGCTGCACATACTACATTAAGTGTAGTGGATGAAAAGTGTTAGGGATCTCGGGTGGAGTTACTTAAATACATCACAAAGACTTAAGACAGATAAGGTCTGTCTTATCCCATGCAAGCAAGTTTTAGGCTTGTATGCAAAGATATTTTCAATTCTGGATCTTGTAAGTTTTTTCATCAAAGACGGAAAGTTTGAAATATGCTAATAAGCTTGAACAGCTACAAGTTTTTATTTGTAGTTTTTACAAGTCCAAGGTTTCTATTTTATTTACAACTCAAACTCCATTTTGTTGTGTTCAGCAAAGTATGTACTTTTTAGGGAAAATACAGTTATACTCTAGAAACATTAAGAATTTTTTTCTGCTCATAACAGTTTGTGGGGCATAATTACAATGATAAGAGGTGACACAAAATAGATTTAAGTTCAGCAGGGAATTAAAATTAAGAAAATTCTGTGGAAACAAACCTTTGGAACAGAAGTGTGTAAGACTGGGTAAGTAACTTAAGGAGTGGAACCTTACTGTAGAGCAGAGCATGGAAAAAAATTGTTTTATTCCTCAGTGAAAACATATCGTATGCTTCCTTTAAAGTGCTCCTATTTCTAGAGCTTAATTCTCAGGATTAGTCTTGTTTGTGCCAATGGACTAGACTCATCTAGTGGGTATGTCCTGAGGTGTGGTTCCATTTTTGTATATAGCCCAACTTCTATATAACTCTTCTGCCTCCCCATCAGAAGCTGTATCTTTTTACTTGTGAGTTCATCACATCCCTATGGGGTGAAGCATCTGAAAGGGGAAAAGTAGCTGGTATTACCTGCTGCAGTGTAGTGGGAGGTTTTTTTTTGTGTGTGTCTGTTGGTCTGTCACCCTTCTATGAAGATACAACATGTTTATTTTAATTCTGCTGTTTGGGCGATATGGAGAGTATGAAGCTTTATGATGGAAGTAGGGTGGAAGACTGAAGTGTTTTTGCAGAACAGTAGTAGTCATTTGTGAAAATGACTATATATATATATATTAAAAAAAAAAAAAAGCTTTAACATGAAATGACTTCTAGTCGAATTTAGTTGTGCCATCAAGGCCAAACTGGATTTTTTTCTGATCATGAGTAACAGTTTCTATTCAAAAGTCAGTATATATCATAATTAACCTTAAATAGCCTTTTTTTTTTTTTTTTTTTTCACTCTACCTATAGTGCAAGAGCAAGCAGTCGATGTAGGTAGGAAGCAGGTGAGATTTCAGATCTCAATATAAGTTCAGTAGCTTCCCCCCTGTAGTGTGTATGTACACTGGCCCTTTAGCTCTACTGTTTGATGGGTTAGCTTGTAGGGATGTTGGTGTTTATTCAGAATGCTACAGGTGTATGTTGTTCCTTTATGTGCAATAAAATATCCATACTACAAACACCTGGTGGCTGATTTACACTGGAAAAAAATCCTTTAATTGCTATTTCTGTAAAAACAGGACACTTCGGAAACTTGTTCAGAGTATTACAGAAAATGTGAGACTGAAGCCTAGCAGCCTTCAATTTCTGGTTAAATCAGTACTTACCTGACTACCAAAATTCACTCAACTTTGACTTTTAGAAACTAAATGGTTCATTTAACAAAAAAATATAGATTAATATCTCTTTCCCATGTCTTACTCCTTTTCCCTCACCCCTTCATTTTCACCTGTCTTTAGGGCTTGAGTACTTTGCTCTGGGTAAGTTTCCAAGCTCTTTTCTCACTCCCATCTTCATTGACTCCCGTTTTTGCATGAACTCATGCAGACAGCCTTTTTTCTCTTCCCTTTTTTTAATGTTGTGGCACACTGCATCACAAGGTACTGCACCTGGTTTCGCAATAAAGGCAGTTTAATGTGTCTCTTCAAGTCCCAAAATGCTTCTCCTAGTTTCAGTCTATTACAATTAATTTGTGATAGTGGTGTTAATGGATAAAATGTGGTACTGATTTTTTTTTCTTGAAACTTTTTGTGCTAGTGGGCTATTCTAGGTGATCATACATACTGATTTCCTACTAGAAAAATTTTAATGTAAACTTAAGTGAAGACTTTGGTTCTGCAGTGACGTTCCGGTAAGGTAGCCTGTCAACTGCTTTCTGTTATTCTTTGAGCCTTCTTATTCTAAACAGCAACGTTTTCATTGGTATATATCTTCTAGTAATAATCTGTTTTACGTTCATGTCAACTTAAGCATCTGACATGTATTTGAATGAACTTCAAAGGTAAACTGTAGTAGCATTTACCTTCTCACTTTACTATGCCACCTTTGATTTTGAGTTGTAAGAAGGTACTAGGCATCCTTGGCTTTTATGGATGTTTAATCAAGTATGTTCAGAAAATTCTAAAATTATATCTTGAGAGGAAGTCTTTTCTTTATGATCTGCATTTCAGAAAGATGGCATAAATGAAACAAATGATTCTTGCAATATATTGAGTGATGGAATTGCAAGTCTTTCTATGAACCCATAGACTTCATTTTATTTAGTAGTTTACAAAGAGGCAACATTTAAAATATTGAAATGATAGCACACATTCTAGCATTTTCTGTGAGGGAAATACACATTCACTAGGTCTTACTGATATCTTTAAAGCAAGTGATCCCAATTTTCTTCCATCAAATGAAAGAATTTGTACTGACCAGGTTCTCAAACTGATTTTTGAAGGCACTGTACAAGGAGCAGAATGGTAGTGATGCAAGCTATTAAACATAGGGCACCTGACTGAACCATAAAGTAAAAAGTGTAATACCTGGGATGCAGGTTGTGGCTTTTTTTTTTTTTTTTTTTTTTTTTTGTGCTGCTTTCATGCTTCTGCCAATGCTTCTTGCAGTCACAAGATGCTTTCAGATGACTTGCTGTTGTATGTACTCATTTCATGCCCTGGAATGTCACTGCTCCTGCTGCCTGTTTGCTATTCCACCAAACTGGAAAACACTGTGCCATTCTTCTGATTTGTGGGACATAGCAGGGAGCAATACCCAGGTGTATGCAATGCTGTTTATTGAAGTTGCTTATGTGTTTTACCTTCAGCCTTCACTTCTCAGTGAAATGAGCTCCTCAATATGTAAAACAGCTTCTTACTGAACATGAATAAATTTCAAGTTTTATAGCTGTGTAATGATTGCATACTCATTAAATCATGGTATTTAGTTTCTAAGCTGATGCAAGAAGTCTTCATCGCTGTTTTGTGAATTGTTATAGAAACTGTAAATTTGTTATAGAAATATTAAATCAGTGTGATATTCCATTTTCTTTGTGTAAAATGTAGTTGTTGACAGCATAAGTAGTAATACTTGAGCTGTAAGAGCAGAGAAGAGTTTGAAAATCATTACCAAAAATAATACTACAAAGAAATGTCTCTGAAACCAGGAATATTTAAATTCTTTGTGTATTGAATTCTGGTTTCAGAATTTACTTGGTCTGAAGCAGTGAGAAGTTGTGACCTTAATGATTTTGACACTGTCAAGGCACCTGAACTTTGTTAGTGAGCTTCTTGTCCAGTTGTTACCATAGACTGCTGTGGCACTTGAAGCAAGCTGGATATTTCATTTGGATTAACGTTGTAAACTAGCATCTTGCATGGGTAGTTCCTAGGTAATGTAGGCTGTTTTTTCACAAAATCCTATTCACTTGGGTAATTTCACAACATTAATAACCTGCTAAATAGAATGGGGGCTTCGATAAAAGGCAAACGGCTATTGGGTGATTCTGGAATACTGTGATGCGCTTTATTTCCTGATGCTGCATATGTTGGTCTCTTGTATATGGTGAGATTTTGTGGAAACTATGGGGAGAGAGCTGGGCCTTGTTGAGGCTGTAGAAGAGGCAATGCAAACTGCAGCTGGGTCTGATTAGTGGGCAGGGTGTTGCACTTGGCAGTGCTGGTGAGGACTGTGTACTCATTTGCCTCCTGGGTGCATGTATGGTACAATTTACCAGGTGTTAAGGTCATCTGTAGTGTTGGCAGAACCCCAGGGGCTAGAGCTCAGATGGCATAAACTCTGGAGCCAAATTTTAGGCTGTTGGGGAAGAGACCATAAGTAACCTTGGTTGTGAGGGTAATGCATGAGACCTGGCAAACACAGGTGTTTCAATGTGTGGGCGTAGTAAAATGGTGCTAGGAGCTGTTTTTCTAACTCTAAATATGTATCTTTTTGGAATAGATGCAGCATGTTAGTTAGATTACCTACAGCATCCAACTTCTCCTTTTGCTTCAAAAAAAAAAAAAAAAAAGTGCAGAGGAATCATCTTTCTCAATTTTGAGATGTCATTTCTGGATAGAAGTGGTATAGTGTAGGGACAATACTTTCAATCACCTAAATAGAGCTCTCATCCTTTCACTTAGGCAAGACAGTAAAGATGCACACTTGAAAACAGTGTCAGTTGTCTGATCTAAGTCTGCTTAATATTATGGTACCTGCCACCAGAAGTATGTTCTTTTTTGAACAGTTAACAATTGTAAGAAAAGGAGCTTATCATCTAGTCCTCAGTAATGTATAGAACATTGTCCAAAAAAAAAAAAAACTTATTTTGAAGCTGCCCTATTTGTGGTTTTTCAGATGGTACATCCTCGATTTAACTTGAGGAAAAATAATGAAAGTCACAAAAGGAAAGCTAAAAAAGTGGACTGAACTCTGTAAAGACACTGTTAGGTTTAAAGTAGGTGTATGTAGATAAGCAGTCTTGGAGGTTATCAAATAGCTGCTTTGGTAAAACAATAAAATAGGTAATGAAAGTAAAAGGAAAAGATCTAACCAATTAAAAGAGCCTTAAATGATATATCTAAATTGGTTGGTCAGCAAAGCCTTTGAGGATCAAGTGCTTAAAGGGGTAAGAAATACATTTTTTAAAGAAGCAGAAGCTATGGTATAATTTGAGCTATGGTATCATTTAGGTAAGTGAAGGACTTGAAGTGTGTGCGTGTGTATATAGCTAAGATAATTTAAATAAAAGGCAGAATATAAATCGTAACAGTGCAATGAGAAGAAAGGGTTTGCTTTGTGTGTATAGGTGTGGGTGTTGGGGTGTTTTGTGTGTGTGTGGTTTTTTTTTGGCATAGTATCAGGTCATAATGTTAAGATTTAAAACAAATTAGGATGATCAGCATAAAAGTAACATTTTCTTCCAGTTTGTTTTAGGTTTTTGCAGAAAATACAGTGCAAGACCTTGTGTCTAAGTTGATCTTAATTATAGAATACTAGAGGGTAACAAAACTTTGACCTATTAGCAACCTATAAAATAAACTAAAACCTATAAATTTTAGAACTTGTTTTTCTTAATTTGTTGGTCAAACCTTAGAAATTTTAGAAACTAACAGTACTTTAATTTCACACAACAATACAAAGTCTATCAGAAATGTCAATGAAACTTGTCTTCTGGCAGAGAAAAAGGGAAAATCACTATGTACCCCCTTTAGCTGTTGAAGGAAGTTGTACTCTCGCTTCATTGTGGTACAGTTGCAGAGTGAATCAGATAGATCCTCTTTGAGGAAGCGATCCAATCTGCAGGTCAATTACTGCTCCGGATCAATGACACTTTCATTTTAATGCAATAGGGATTACATTCATTGAATTGCTATGTATCAATTGCATAAACTGCTAGTGTAAAAGCATCTTGTTCAATGCAGCATATATATAATAAGGTCCATTTAACAATGGGTGTTTGGTATGGATGTTTAGAAAAATAAATCTCTGATGCCCTTAGTGCTTGTTTAGTGATTAGCATAAGCCTTGTTAATTCTGGTTGCATCTAATTGTGAGCTGCATGTGTTGCTATATTACTGTGCATCTAGGACAGATCACAACTTGGCCAGAGAACCCATTTAAGGAAAAGGTCTTCTGGCTGCAACAGTCCAGAGACAAATGTTGCAACCTCTTTTCTGAAGTTATGTGCTCAAAAGGGTTTTGAAATTGGCAGGCTAGGGGTGAGAAAGGCATAAGCCACTTCATTTTTCAAAGTCTTTAATTTTCTTTCATGGTTTTGTCTGCTTGTTTGTCCTCAGGGATGCCTGCAGTCTGTAATCCCGGCATGGTACCACTGGCAATACCACCTCCTGCCATCAATCCTCAACACCTTTGTAATGAAGAAGACCTGAAATCTATTCAGGACATGTTTCCCAACATGGACAGGGAAGTAATCCGCTCAGTGCTAGAAGCTCAGAGGGGGAACAAGGATGCAGCTATCAACTCCTTGCTTCAGATGGCTGAAGAATCATAAATCCCTACTTCCTGCACTGTCCCCGTCCTTGCTGCCACCTTTATTTTTACTTGCCAAGCCAGGGATTTAGCTAGAGGAAGAATTTCCTAACTGTTTTCTGTTAGCGTATCTTATGTGAAAGATTGTATCTCCCTTTCTCCGTGGACATTTGGATCTTTCTTTTTCAGTCTGTTTTCAATTTAGTGTGTGTTCTACAACAGCATTGAAGCATTTTACTATCAGCTGTGCCCAGTGTGGCTATATTCTGACTGGGGAGGCAACTAATGCTGCTTTTTTCTTTCTCTCCCCTTTTCAAAAAACAAATTCTTGCAAAGTAACTCTATGCAGTACAGGACATACACTATTTGTTAGATGGAAAAAACTTCTTCTTTGGAGGATTTCCTTTTTAGGGTAACTTTTAGGGTACTTTGTTAAAGTATTTTGGTTTCATCAAGCAGCCTGTTTCTACCAGAAATTAAAAAAGGCCCTTCTGCTTGTTCTGTGATGTTTAATTATTGCTATGATCTAGTCAAATGTCATTGATGAAAAGCGTAGATTGAATAAGCTAAATTCCTTGGGTTGTGCTGTTCATATTTGTAATGAGCATCTTCCATTCAACGTAGTCATTGGGCACCAAAGCAATGTATTATCTGCTGTGCGTTTAGGGCTTTATTCTGTCATATTGCTGTTGTGTATCTGTAAAATCTTAACAGATAATTTCTAACTTGTACGGTCTGTATTACTGTAGCAGAGGATAAGCCCTAATGTACTCCTACAGCTAATTGCACTCTTATTACTACTTTAGCGTTCCCACGTTTATTCCAAAGGATGAATGCGTATGGAAAGATTTTATACCTGGAAAAAGAACAATTATTTGAAGTATTGTCTTATGTTTAAAAAAAAGCAGAAACCTCTGATGTGTTTGTAAGACTTCTTTCTTTACTCCTAAATGTTAGCAATTTGGGAATCTTCAAATGGTATTTAAAGCTGCCCAGTGACTTGTTAGATTATGGTTACTGTATTTAATATATTTCATGCAGGTAGGAGTAAATTGAGAGAGGATCTAACATATCTGAATTACTTAACCTCAGAAGAGGTTAGAGGTTGCTAATATTTATTGTTAGTATTATTTTTTTCAGACATCAGCTCATCTCGGAGCTGCAGAATGTTGAAGTAGGCACCTGCTACCTGTTGGACAAATTCTGCAATGTCTGTTTTTGTAGATGGTGAAGTAATGCACTTTAAGTGGTATGCACCAGTTTATTTTTACCAGTGATGTGCAATGTTGCTGTTTTATCTTTTTAATGTTTGACTTCAAATACTTTCTACAATAGCCATAGACTTTTATATTTTCAAGAGTTGGAATGTACATTTGAAATGGAGGCTCTTGAGTGATTCACGAGAACTTTAAAACCGGGTTTTGAATAAGGAAAATAGACCCTTATTCTCCTCTTTCCCATGCTTTGTTTTGTTTTGCACACTTAAGATATTTTTTCTTATCTGCTGAAAAGCCAGTTTTCCCAACTATATTCGAGAAGCCTCTAAGTAGTGTTGGTATGAATATTTATTTTTTTATGATTAAAAGTGATACTAAAACTTCTAAAATACAGTATCAAAAATCATCCAGTTTCTGATCTTCTAAAGCAGACTTTTCATACTGCATGACTTAAAATTTTGTTTTGAATCCCCCTGCTGTCTCAAACTTCGTTTTAAAATGTCTGTGTACACCTTGCTATATTGGCTTTCCAATAAAGAGGTATAGTTTCTATGTTTTATCTGTAGTCACCATATCTTTATTTTCTAAGACAAGCCAGGTGTTCATCAAGAAGCTGCTCTTGCCCCTTCTCTATGACTGTGTAAGATTTGAATAGATATAGAGGCATTTGGACTTCATCTTCATAGCACAGTGATTTGTCACCCAAAAGGACAAATCTTGGTAAAGGTTTTGGTGCTCCATCTGCATGATGAGTCCCTTCCTCTGACTTTTACATAGATAGCCTGAATTGTTAGGGGCGGATAATTCAGGGAAAATGTACATATATACATTTTTATATTAAAATGTTGGGGTCTGTAATAACAGCTTTTTATAAAAGCAAGGTTGAACTTAATGGCTGGTATCCTACTGCAACTGAATTTCGAGCACCAGATTTCACTTTGAACATTCAGGAGGAGGAGGAGTGTTAGGTTAGCCAGGTTCATTCGGAAATGGGATTTCAGACCTCTGAGGGAGCTGTAGCTCCCGTTCTTAACTGTGTGAGTTTTACTGTTTGTTTGTTTGTCTTAGGCAAATATTATGCAAAGCAGGAGTTGTTATGAGTTGCAGATGGGAGATGTAGGAGCAGTATGACTGGTAGATGGATGTCAGCATGTTATTCAAACTAACCTATTTTTCTGGGGATTTTTGTCTTGATTTAATTTAGCATTACAGCTGAAAATCTTATGTCAGGATGTGCAACTTCCTAAAAAGAAACAAAACACTGATCATGAGTCTGCTCAACTTTTCACCATACATATCCTGTCAGTCAAGCTGCTTATGAACAGGTTTGAATTGGAGAGAGATGTAAAAAGGCAGGGACTAGTTGTACAAGGGCCTGGCCCGTGAAATGAAGGTGTTGGAACCGAATGTGGTGGTGTGTGGTAGTTTTTTTTTTTTTTTTTTTTTTTTTTTTCAATCTAAAACAAATGTAATCACTCATTATGATTGTAGGTTTTGACAAATTCTATCTATCTGATACTTTGATACTGCTCTTCTGCTCAACAGCTTCAAGCAGTCTGGAGAGAAAGCCAGCTGTATAAGACTGGCATCTGCTAGAAGTTAGTGCTTTAGGGTTTGAATCCTGCCAAGAACCTAAACTTCCTAAAGATAGGAACACTTTTTGTCTAGCTAGATCCTTGCTACTTTCTTCTCTACTGCTGTTTGCCTCTGCTGATGGTACTGAATGTTGCCCCCTGGCCCCTTTACAAATATTACTGCTTGTTTGGTTGATCTGTAATACCATACAGAAGATATTTTTTTGTTGAAATAATTCTAAAGATATTGTTTTTCTCTGTATTGAGGTCCAGCGTGTTTCTTGCACTCTGAAATGCATTAACTTTTTCATTCTAAATCAATAAATGTATCATCTAAATGAGAATGCATCATGTCTCTGTTGGAGAGCAGTGTTACTTGAATCTTTGCAGACGGACCTAGGATGCATCGTCTATCAATAGCTACATTTTATTGAATCATTAACTAACAAATTCACTTCAGTTCTTCAAGTGGTCTTCTGGTGGGATTAGTGTACTAAGTGCTCAAAAATATGTGCCTTTTTTAACTGGTTACTCGTTCCAGAAAGTGTTAGAGTAATGTGGGCCTGAAGGAGAGAGTAAGGGAGCAGTGAGGCTGCCTTGTCCAAAGGGGGACAGGGAGGAGGGAAGAGTGGTGCACATGTGGAGATGCTTTGTGGTGTGAATGGAGTCAGCGCTTTGCAGAGAAAAATAGTGTAGGAAAGACGAGTGACAAAGCAGCCTTTCTTTATTATTTTAACCATGATGACTGTCTTTTTTTAATCTGCTGTTATTCAGTCTTTTAAATTATTGAAGCTTAAAGATGTGATTTACAAGTAGCATTTCCCTCACCAGTCAGCCTCTTTGACTGGAAAGCTAGTCCAGGTCATTCTGTTCATTTACAAGCATTGCTTTGCTCAGAAAGGATTCATTAATCACTTGTGTTAATTTGATAATGTATTAACACTTGAGGTTTTGCTGTCCTAGTTTATAGTGTGACTTTTTTATTGGAAGTTATTTTAACAAATGACATTTGAGATCTTCACAACTCAATTTCCTTCTGTTTGTTTCCTTAAATGACATTATTGTCAAATCACTTAATACCAAAAGAAATTGTGTTTGCATTATTTCTTTGTGTAGCAGTTTCTATCCCACTCCATTTTTCTAAAGCCTACTACTGACTTGCACATTTCTCCACTATACTGAAGGACTGGGGGGGAAAAATGCATTGAAATATTGCCGTTCTTGTGCTAGCATCTATGAGCGTTTTAACTTTGTTAGTATATTCATTTCAGTACTAATAAAGCAGTCATGATGTGTGAAGAGAAAGCAGTATAACTTAAATTATTAAAGTTAAGTATAACAGAGAAAATTTGGCATCCAGGAAGAATTGCAAATACTTAAGAGTAGGAGGGGAAAAAAAGGAAAACCCATAATAACAATCTTCTGTGCTTTGGTTTTATGTCGTAGGTTCCAGAAAGGTTCTTATGCTCTTGGCTGAAGCTCTCCAGGAATCTTGTTTAGAAACCAAGTTGATCTGTGTTCATACTACTGTGTGTATGCATTAGAACCGCTTTCTTTACCATCTTTTCAAAGTACGTAGTTATGTAGAGAACAGGTAGACTGTACAGGTAAACTGTGCTTAGGTATGCTCTGACTCCTGAGGTAGAATTCACAAACGGGAGCAGTGAAGTTGTGGAAAGCAAACAAAATTGACCTTAACTGCGTATGTATTTAAATGTGTGGGAAAATTATGTGGAAAAACTGCTGTTTGGGGTATTCAAATCTTAATATTGAAATACAGCAGAAATTATAAAATGCACTTTGGAGATGACTTAGTCCTGTGAGCTACTCTGCGTATTTTTGTATCGAAGGTGGTTCATTGCTGCCATCTTCAGACGGAGGGGGGGAAAAAAAAAAAAAAAGGCCCCCCAAACTTGCTGACGGAGCTGGGAAAACCAGGGGAGCTTAATTACTTTAGAATAGCAACAGTGTCAGCTATCAGCAAACTGTGCGACTGTAAGGCCTGTGGTGTGCCTATCTGTCTACAAGAAAACACAAAGTTGCTGCTGTGCAAGATACTAGAAGACAGCATCTGTTTTCTTTGATACTGCTTTGATGTTTCAAATTAGAATTCTTGCTTGTGCTGGAACAGGAGATTTGAGAGGGCAGGGGGGAGAAGTCTATGCAGAAGAAAAATTGTCGGTCTATTCCTTCTGGGGAAAAATCCAGTTAAGATGGTTTTGTTTCTCTAAAGGGGAAAAGGCAGAGGCTTTAATAAGATTTAATTGTAGACCAATCCAAGGTGTGTAGCATCTTGTTTAGGGGTAGAATTAACAATGTAGAAGCCTCGTTGATAAGCAAGGATGTGTTATGAGTGAATCAAACTCCTTATGCATAATGATATTGTATTAAAAGATGAGAAATGCTATCAAATGTCAACAGGGAGGGAGGTGAATGGAAGTTGGAAGCCAAAATTAATGAAATATTCTCCTTAAATCTCCACTAGGAGGTGCTGTTTCAGAAGAGACGAGGATACAGAAGAATTGCTCTGAAAGGTAAGAAGGAGAAATGTTGGTATAAAATGTGAAGTATTTCTCCTGTTATTTAATACTTCTATATCGCTAAGTATTTTGAAATACTTCTGAAACTTGGAAAGATTGAGAAATAGGAAGCTAATGTTCTTTATTCTCTGAACTTCAAGCTATCCTTCCTGTCTTCACAGGAGAATTGGAATAAAAGGGATTTCAAAGATTAGATGAAATGGAATGGCAAGTGAAAAGCCCTGCGTAGGAATCTCATACCGATACCTGGTCCAGTTTAGCCTGTTCGCTGGTGCTAAATTCTGTCTTGCTTGTGAACTCAAGATACACCACAGGTGCCTCTCCGAAGTCTGATTCTTTCACTTGTTTAAGTAGCATGGTTCTACAGATGCACTTTTATAGCAGAGCAACATAATCTTCATACCTGCCAGATTTTGGTGTTAGATTTTTGGACCATGAAACTTGTAAGTTATTTGCTAATGGACTACTTCAAAAAATTTTAAACAACTCATTGAATAATTTGGTCCACAGATGTGTTTAAAAGATGTTATGTGGAGATATCAGTAGATGACAGTAGCTGGGAAATTTCACCAGCCATATACATGTTGCTACCAGAACCATTCTCTGCTGCCACAGTTTCTGTAATTGCCAAGTTAGTTGACAGAACAAGTTAATGTTCTATTTCCTGGTATAGGTAAATGTATTTCTGTGATAATTTTAGTGAAACATTAGGATAGCATTTGGGTATGATAAGTATTGTAGGGTAAAATTTTTGCATTTTTTGGTTAACTTGATACATTGTAGAAATAACTGGAAGAGCACCCAGGATATTTTTAATATGCTCCTACCCACTTTAAATCCTAAGACCTTGACTAATCTGTAGTTCCATGACTGGAACTTTTTGCTGCTATATTGTATGTATTTAACATGGATGGGATTTTTTGGCTATTAAACCGACACCTGTCTTGCATTAATTTTATTTCAAGTTCTATGGAGCTTGATGTAGTAGACAATAGCTAAATATATTTCTAAGATAAATGGCAACTACTTCTACATAAACACATATGTCATGTTTTTATGCAACTAATTTCTGGTTTAAGATATACAATTTTAGAGGTTTCCTAGTTCTGTAATGCCAGCTATAGTACTCATTTTAAAGAAAATCTACCTGTTTGTGACCTGCTGAATTCTGTCCACATAAAGTGTGCGAGTCTCCTGGATTCTCTGCTGCCTAGGCTTAAGGCGAGGAGGGTGGAGAGAACAGATTTTGGTTTTAAAACTATGGGAGACAGTTTTTTTAAGGACATCAGTGAATACTCAGTGGTTTCTAGTATTTTCCAGTGGGCTGATTTTCAAAGGCAAAGAAACCTCTCCAGGATATTCTCTTGTGAACAGTGAATTGTGGCATGGGTTTTTTTCATAAATGAGTACATACCCACTGAGGCCTGCACTGGCGTCATCAAATTTAATTCACTGGCTGCTGATGATCTAACTGGAAATAATTTGGTGTTCATCAGTGACAAATAGCCTTTGTATCTTCCGTAATTCAGGTTCTACTGAAGTATTTTCTGTAGAGAAGCAAATAATCACCAGGAGGGGGCAGCTTAAGATTTAATTTGGACTGTGCTAACACTTGTGCAGTGCCTGAAATAATTCAGGGAAACAAGCAGACCAGAAAAAGCGAGGGAAGCCTTTGAATTAGTGAACATAGTCCTTATATAGCCCTTATATAGAGTCTGAGTACTTAGTACTAAGGGAAAAGGGGAGGAATAACCACAAATCTTATTGACTCCAGTCTGGTCTCAGCACTGTTAAAGCTAAAGCCAACTTTAAGTGCTCAGTTATTGGACGAAAGAAAGCCCTGGGAGCAGTGCGTGCCCCACTGCCCAAGCTAGTCATTCCACTGAAATATGTAGACCTGCTGTGGCACAGGCCAAGTGGACAGCTGAGAGAGCTAAAGTGGATAGCATGAATAAAACACAAAGCTAACGAGTTGTGTTATTTCAGCACCTTAGTTGATACTAGTATGTTGTTAGATGATGCCTGAGAAGGCCAAGGACACGGTGTTACTGACTTGCTTTAGGGTTTTAATTCTATTTCTAAATAAAAATGTATAAAATGTGAAATCACATGATTTTTTCATTTGTTCTTTGTTCTTCAACTAAATCTCTGCTTTTCTTACAACTTCTGATACAGTAAATGCTTTAAACAATTAAGGTAAATATAATGAACTACTGTGGGGAAAATGCAACCAACTTCTGTAGTGTAAATCCACTGAAAATCTTGTAGGTAATAAAGGAAACATGCATAGTTTAATATAACTTGAACTTACTTGCAAATATTGTTGCAAATTATGGAGAGGAAAATTTTCTGGCTTTACAGAAAATTTTTCATTGACTTTGCCATTTTTTTCATTGACTTCGTGTCAATGAAAAAAGCTGATTGGAGCTTTCATGCATACTTAAATTTGCTTCTTCAAACTGAAGAAACCATTGTTGATTTCTAAAGCCAGAAGCATTCTGGTCTAACATGTGGAACAACAGCAATGAAAAACGCTTCAGACTTTTCTTCTGGACTTTTCTAATTATAAGGAAAACAAACTACAGCCTACATTTTTTCTCTCTGCTTTGGGAACTAGAGTACAGTTAGCAAATAGGAACTCTTCCTCTGAGCATCTTTTCTGACAGTGAGCAGAGCTACTTAGCCATGGATAAGAAATTCAATCTCAAGAAAAGCGCTATCATCTTTCCCAAAGGCCACCACAGCTAAAACACATCCAAGTGAAAATCCCTGTCATTTAGCTATCCCTGTTCTATATAGTGAAAATGGGTATCCAAAAGTCCCCAGTCGTCAAACTGGAAAATGCTGAAAGTTTTATTGATCAAATAAGATACAAAATGAACAGGATTTTTTTTCCCCTGTCACTGACATGTCTGGTAAAAATATCACATCCATATAAATGATACGCAATAAAACTTTCTCTAGCCAGAAGAGTTGAGACCAGTGTAGACACAGTGGTTTATGGTTCTGTTTTCAGAGAGCCCTTACAACTTTGTCCAAAATACTATTATTGACTGGACTGTTATATTTGCTTATCTCTGATGAACACTGATTATTTTACATGGGCTTCCATTTTTCCTCTTAAATCGTATCACTCAATCTTGGTATGTACTTTATTTGGCTTCTACTTTTTGACATGTAACAATTGAGAAAAGATCGTATCAGAAACTGAAATTGGATAACTTAAGGAGGAGTACAAATTTGGGGATGTATGATTCCAGTTTTCCTAGGGGCTCTGCTTTCTTTTCCAAGTGATCATCTCTTTCTTCGGTTGCTCTTCTTCCACTGTAGGCCTTCTTTTGTAGGGTTTTCTGAAATGCATGCATTCGTGCACTGGCATTTTTCCACGTAGATGTAGTTATAGTTGATGCTTGTTCCATTTTGGCAAGTCAGAGTCACCTGTCTTGTCTGGCTGTTGAGCTCTTGGCAACAGCTACAGTCATGTTGCATCTGGTTTGCTTCAGCAGAATACCTATGCCCCAGAAAAAGCATATCTTCTCATTAGAAACTGGTACATAAGGAAAAATAGTAACTTGTCTATATATAAAAGAGAAAAAAAAGTGTGAATGTGTATAAATATACATGAATGTTCTTTTAATAACCTGTCCTTTCAATAGTGAATTTCTTCTTGCTTCCATTCAATCTCAGAATAAGCTCCTTCTCAATTTACAGGGCACGTGTTTGGATCTGTTGTTAATAATAGGTCCAAACCTTTTGTCATGTGCATAGAGTTCCAGATGTAAAACCAAAAATTACATTTTTTTAATAATGAGTTTTTTAGTTCTTTAACAATCTTCCTTTGTGCTAAATTTAGTTCATAGCACACAGATAACAATGAGAGAAAATGAAAGCTCTAGGTCAATTGTTGGTATGGAATAAAATTTTCTTGCTAATCTATCTTTAGTTATCTTGTACTTACAGAAATGCTTTTTTAATAAATAGTTCTAAATTATGGACCAGTTTATAGATGAAACTTTTCCTAACAAAGGGGAGGAAAAGGACTGTGTGTGAATAGGGACCCAGTGCTACCTTCTACTGTGGGAAATCAAAAATAACTCTGTTACTACAAATACTACTTTTACAATGGTGTAAAAAGGAGAAGGTTTACAACATGTAGGTTTCTCAAAGATCTGCAATCTATCATTTCCGTACCTTGCGACTGCTCATACCACATTGAGATTGCTTTATTGTTATGCTGCTAGCTAGCGAGTGGCAATCATATTTGTGTAGCAAGGTTGTTGATGCTGCCAAATTCTGAAACAAATCTCAAGTCTGTGATCTCATTCAGTTGAATGATTTGCTTCTCATAAGCACATCATATTTGTTGATATCTTAGGATCAGTGCCACCTGATTCTCTAAATGAAGAGAGACCATGATTCTGAATAAATCCAAGGAGAAGCTCAGTTAACTTCCTGGAACTTACACAGAGGAGCCGGGACAAGTCCCTTCGCAGTACGCCAGTTCAACAGGTTCAGGAGATTCGCATTCACCGTGGCGGATCACAGTCTTATTGCTGTAAGCTTTGCAGTTCGGAGCTTCAGGAAGAAAAAAGGAAATAAACAGATTCCTCAAATCTCTAATTGAGAACTAAATTAATACTAAAAATCTTAGTTTGGTGTGGATGATATTCGACTACTGAGAATCCATGTGTAGTATAAAACAAGGAATATTGTATGAAGTGGCTAGAGATTTTAGATTCTTTTTAATCTCTGCTGTAGTCTTTGGAACACAGTAAAGCTAAGGCTTGAGCATCCATAGCTTAAGTTATGGAGTTCAACATCAAGCAAATTTATTTTCTCTTTTGAAGAGATAATCAGTGAAACACAGAGTATTGATAAATGGAGAAAGCTTGAAGGTAAAGAATCCTCCCTCTGCGCATAAAACAGAAGTTGAATGTTGTGTCTTTAGGCAGAAAATTTGTGCACAGATTTACTTACGTTTACATATCTTGCAGCAGCCGTCAGGAGTAGTCTCTGCTTCATCCTTTGCAAAAACAGAGAGGAAGGTTTTCTATTAGTGCATAGATGTCAATCAGGAATGTGAATACTGGTTAGCCTTACTATGACTAGTCATGAAGCGTCCTCTATGATGAACACTGAGGGTGTTCAGAAACCTTAACTGTCTTGATGGCTGTGTCCCTGCCATGGACATCTTGCATCTCTGTAGCCTCATATGAAAATACCAAGTTACTCTTATTAGTGCTACAGCATTACTAATTAACTCTTAAGACATTCCTGAAACTTCAGTGAAAGGAATTTTGTCATGTTCTACCTTATCCTTTTCTTCATGTTCTTTGACATTGCATTAATAGACGGGGAAAAAAATAATAAAACTTACAAAATCACACTCTCCTGGCTTGAATTCAGGGCATGTTTTTTTAGTTTGGACTGCAACAAATTGATCTTCAATTTTCTCACATTTATAATAGCTGCAGAGATCTAGTGGCAGGATCTCATCAGGCTAAGAGTGAGAGAAAAGAACATATGCATTATTTCTGCATCGTTGTTAAGTATAATATAGCTATTTCAGAAGTACCAATCTAAGTAAATCACCTCCAAGATTAACAGATTCTTTCACCATTCTTTCACATGGCAAAGGGGTGTGACAAACTTTCAACTGTGGCTTGATTGAATGCTTAAATCTTGGATCTCAACATTCGGGTGACATCGATATTTGCTGCCTGTCGTCTTTTCAATGACTAGTTATGTCATTGAGTTATACTGTATTTTGTATTTGTCTTTTCTAATTAAATGTTCAATTCTGAAAACTGGCCTCTGGTTTTCAGAGTTATCTCCATGTTAATTAGGTTTTGCTAGGAAGAAGTGCAAGTTCACTGGTAGCTGGTCTAATCCATGTTGACTAAAGCAAAGATCTGACAGTTAAAAGGGATACTTACACGGAGCACCTGAACAGTGTTATTACTTAGTTTAATTCGGCAGGCTGCTTCAACACACTTTCCACAGCATTCTCCATCCTCTTTTTTATATTCATAACCCTAGTCACAAAGAAATGAGAGTATATTGAGGCCATGACAGAGAACTCCAGTCTTCTTGTAACTGAGGAGTGACAGTACAGGCTGGAGAATGTGGATGAACTCACCAAGGGGCAAGATGTTTCACAGTGAACTGGTTCACATTGCAGAATGTTCCTGTTAGTCTTTGGATCTTTTTCAGAAGTGCAGGTGCAATTCTGACACACATCAGTGACCATGGACATGCCAACCTGGAAGATGGAGAGGGAAAAAAAAAAAAAAAAGAAAAAGAAAAAAGGCAATCAAATAAAACCAGTCTCTATATAATGCATAAGTAGAATGCAAGTATGACTGGGTTGCTCAACTAACTTGGAACATAAAGTTGTTTTGCTCTCTGCCTTGTAAGAAACAAATGTTAGGAGGAAAACAAAACAATATAAAATAACATCTAGAAAAGTAAAATGCTAAAATGCAGTTAAGACTGTATTGAACTACCTCATTAATTTACCAGCTTTTCAATGCTTCATTTAAGATGAATTTTTCCCTGTTACAGTTGTTAGAAAACAGTAAAACCTTACTATTGTGGAGTATAATAAATAGATGCATATGTGGATCCATAAGGATGGATACCACTGTATACTTGGACTTCATTTTTTTGCAAAGAGGTTCTAGTGTTTAAATTTTCACTAAAAAAGCTTAGCTGTCAATTTTGGCAAAAGATTTAGATACCATTTCAAGCAAAAATTCTGGATTTATTTTTTAGGAATCTCAGAGGGCAGAGTACCAAAAAATGCACTAAAATGCTACTAAAACTGGTGTACTCTTATTTTACACTCCCTGTCAAAGAATTTTTCTGTAACAGTCTTTAATATCACAAGGAAATAACTTGAGTTCTCGTTTAGAAAGGAGATGCATGCAAAAACAGCTAAAGGACTTTTGTGATTGAAAGGGCACACATTTCACCCTCAGCAATATACCCTTGTCCAGTATTCTCACCATGTAAGTGGTATCATTAACCACACAAATTCCAGGTATTGCATCTGAGGGGAAAACAAAAAAACAGAATAAGTTCAAACTTTGAGATTAACCAAGAAGTCAAGATACAGAGTTGTTACCAACGGTTGTTAATAACACAATGAGTTTGGAGAGCCATATGCTTAAACCTCATTTTTATCTTTTTTATTATAACTGGATGTTGAAATAATGGGTGTATCTTTGAAATATGAGATGAGTTGAAGAAGAAATATGTTGAACTTGAGCTGTATCTGAGAAATACCTTTCTTTTCCTTTAGATATCAGGTTATTTTAAAATTTAGTTAGTTGTTTCCTATTCAAACCCTGGAATTCCAGTAACCTCAAAACATGCCTTTGCTTTTGATTTTTTTTTATGTCCTCAGGATGTGGCTTGCATGGAAGATTGAGTGAAAAAGGTTGTATTTCTTACCAGGGTAATAAAATAATTTGACAGCATGACAGCCCATTTGTGTCTTTCATAGAATCACTTTGAACTTAACTATTTGCTTGTAAACTTTTGTGTTTCAGGCTTAATTTATGTTTACCTGTTCCTCTTGGCTCTTGTATATAAATTAACATATGTAACTGGTGAATTTCAAAATTTTTATTAGCATTACCCAATAATTTAAACATATCTGAATTGTTTATGTATTAAAATAACTAGTGCTTTATGAAAATCCTTTGATTGACTTGATGCTGTTGCTTCTGTATTACTTTTTTTCTTATCTATTAAGCTCTATCCTTGCTTATTCTTTTTTTCTGCATCTTGTTTAGCTATAGTAATGCTAACGGGAGTAGGCTACAATGTTGCATTAATAACATCATATGAATTGCATTAATGACCTTTATGACCTGCAGATAGAGTTACTTGTACAATATCAGCTATTTGAAGTCTCTAGATAATCTCTAGCTCTCCTACCCATTCCGGTTTTGCCAGCAAACTTTCATTGAAAATAACATTTTGTTTTTAATTCAGCTTCTAAGCTATACTCAGCCAAAAATGGATGTTTGTTCACTGAACCATAATACTTTAAGAAAAGTTTTGACATTACTATGATCTGTCTTAGATAATGACAGAAGTGCAAGTGTAATTTACCACAGTATGTAGTCTCATGTGTGCATGTATATATATATATACCCACACACATCTATGTATTTTTAATACTTACGGCATTCAAATTCAGGACAACATGGGTCTTTTGGTAGTACAGATATGGCAACAGATCCTTTTGGACAAACAGGTAGCTCGTTTGATTGGCATGGGGGTAGATGGCATTGCGCATTACCAGTGAGTGGGTCACAGATACACTCCTTGCATTCACTCTTCCATTTCTCTCCAGGCTGAAAATATGTAAATGATGTATTCATAAGCATTCTTTCACTCCACTGTTTCTGAGTCACCTTAAGTTAGACTCTGAAAACTGGCAGTTTTCGGTTTAATATTTTTCTTGCATATGATTTCCAGCCTTAAGGACAGGCAAGCTGGATTACAGAATTATCCTATATGTAGAAGGAATAAAATTCTAACACTTTCATAGCTGGTCTACTTATTGTCATGATGTCTAAATTTCTTTTATGAAAGAAGTCTCTGCTGTTATATTAGTGAGCGTTTTCATCTCTATTACTTAAAAATTTGGCGGTATCCAGTATCTAGGTCATTTGTAAGACGAACAAATTTGGTACTGAAATACACACAAGTTGACATGAATGAGTTAAGAGACAACAGAAATTGGGCTGTATTTTTGCAGTAGTGATATATAATAAAAAAATAGGGGAACCACCTTTCGTGGAGGATTGACGTCAGTACAGTTTCTTTCTACTGAAGTTGTGAGGGATGTTGCTGTAGTTGGTGAAGCAGAAGAGAATACAGGTGGTACAGATGATGAGACTTGTGTTGTAGTTCCTGAGTTTGTTGCAGTGAAAGGAGTTGTTGAAGGACATGGCCCTTGATATGCGTCAACTTCACAATCCTTGTTGCAAAGGGCATAAAAATTACAGCCAGCACTATCTGTTCTGTTGTATACAACTTGCCCTGCAGAAGAAAAAAAGAGAAGAGAGAATAAAGTAACATATTTAGAAAATAAGAAGTAAATATAGAAAAAAAATCTGTTTAGATAATGTTGAGTGTTTAACTGAATAGAGTCCTGGGGTTTCATATGATGGCTGAAAATGTTTATAATCATCAAAAAACATACCTGGAGAAAAAAAATCACCAAGCACATGACAAAAACATGGAGTTGCTTGACTTGTTGTAACATAGGTACTTCCTTCTGTTGCAAAAGGTGTGCTGGGGGAAGACCTCAAGGTTGCAGAAGTGCTTCTTGTAAGGTGAGATGATTGTGGTGGACCAGTTGTGGGTACTGATGAGAAGAAGAAATGTTTTAGTTCATAGTATAGGATTGTGGTCTTTTTAACTGTAGCATAATGAAAATTTGTTGAACATTCTGGTAGAGCAAAATAATGCATTTGTTACATTCCACTGTTGAAGGCATTTCACTAAATGGAAAGTTCAGAAGTCTTTTAGCTCTACAGTGTATATCATCTACAGACAATGGAAAGTGGGTGGAAAGGCATGATTTGGGTAAGGTGGGGCAGTAGAAGTGCATGCTCGAGTCTCAGATGCTACAGTACGGTTTTTGTGGGAAAAGGCTTGCATATAAGGGGAGGGGGTGGATGGGGAGCATGTATGGTGCCTACGGCTGTTGTCAGGCAATGTGGCTGATCACAGCAGTTGAGCCTGACCTGGTTATTGAAGAACATGGGATACTTGTTCATCTGATCCTCACTTCTGCACAACAGAAGCCTTTGACTCCAATGCTTTTGAAAGATTAAGTCACCACTGTCTCACTCCAAATTCACGGAAAAGAATGTAAAAAAATGGAGTTCAATTAGACTTGTATATAATAGAGACTAGTATGACAGACACCGATAGAGACAGTCATTGGCTGAAGAAGGATTTCAGCATACCGTGGAACTAGTCAATGATAAATAATGATATAAATACTCTGCTGAAATAACAATTTGTAAAATATCACATATGTATGCTACATGAGATGAATGACACTTGTTGGAAAAAAAGTGATTGGAGAAGAAGAAATGGCAGTACCTATTTCAGTAGAAAAAGAAGGGCTTGGAAGAATGACTGTAGTGCCAGAACTGGTAATCCATACAGTACTGAAGATGGTAGAGGCAGTAGTAGTAGGCGGGGCTGGAGTCTCCGTTCCTACAGCAGTGGAGCTTTCCGTGGGAAGCGGCGTGGTCGGGGAGCTGGTGGTGGTGGGTGGGGGCGCTGTGGTTGTTGCGCACTGTCGCTGCTCGCAGCAGTAGAGCCTCACCTGGTAGTTGAAGCACATGCGGTACTTGCTGATCTGATCCTCGTTTCTGCACACCAGCCCAGTGTCGAGGCTGCACTGAACTTTCTGTCCTAGGTTCTCCAGGCTGACGCCGGGGTAGTTTGCAGCCTGGCACTCGATGGCTTGGGGCCTTGCGCATATTTGGAAGCCGGCCGCGCGGATGTTCTCGAAGGTCTCCATGTCTCCGCCGTCACTGCCAGAGCTAGGGAAGTCCACGTCAATCCACTGTGTCCAGGCACAGCGTGGCGGGCAGCTGGTGGAGGAGGTGGTAAGGTGGCCGGTGGTGGAGGTGGGCACGGTGGGTGTTGGCACCGGGATGGTTGTTCCTTCCGTCGGAGGAGGAGAGGTGCCAACGGTGGTGGTGGGTGTGGCAGGCACTGTGGTTGTGGGCTTGAGAGTGCTGGTGCCCTCCGTGGGAGGGGCGGTGGTCGTGGAGAGAAGTGTTGTGCTCTGAGTGGTCGACCATGTGGACTTGGGTAGGGTGGAGGCAGTAGTAGTAGGCGGGGCTGGAGTCTCCGTTCCTACAGCAGTGGAGCTTTCCGTGGGAAGCGGCGTGGTCGGGGAGCTGGTGGTGGTGGGTGGGGGCGCTGTGGTTGTTGCGCACTGTCGCTGCTCGCAGCAGTAGAGCCTCACCTGGTAGTTGAAGCACATGCGGTACTTGCTGATCTGATCCTCGTTTCTGCACACCAGCCCAGTGTCGAGGCTGCACTGAACTTTCTGTCCTAGGTTCTCCAGGCTGACGTCGGGGTAGTTTGCAGCCTGGCACTCGATGGCTTGGGGCCTTGCGCATATTTGGAAGCCGGCCGCGCGGATGTTCTCGAAGGTCTCCATGTCTCCGCCGTCACTGCCAGAGCTAGGGAAGTCCACGTCAATCCACTGTGTCCAGGCACAGCGTGGCGGGCAGCTGGTGGAGGAGGTGGTAAGGTGGCCGGTGGTGGAGGTGGGCACGGTGGGTGTTGGCACCGGGATGGTTGTTCCTTCCGTCGGAGGAGGAGAGGTGCCAACGGTGGTGGTGGGTGTGGCAGGCACTGTGGTTGTGGGCTTGAGAGTGCTGGTGCCCTCCGTGGGAGGGGCGGTGGTCGTGGAGAGAAGTGTTGTGCTCTGAGTGGTCGACCATGTGGACTTGGGTAGGGTGGAGGCAGTAGTAGTAGGCGGGGCTGGAGTCTCCGTTCCTACAGCAGTGGAGCTTTCCGTGGGAAGCGGCGTGGTCGGGGAGCTGGTGGTGGTGGGTGGGGGCGCTGTGGTTGTTGCGCACTGTCGCTGCTCGCAGCAGTAGAGCCTCACCTGGTAGTTGAAGCACATGCGGTACTTGCTGATCTGATCCTCGTTTCTGCACACCAGCCCAGTGTCGAGGCTGCACTGAACTTTCTGTCCTAGGTTCTCCAGGCTGACGCCGGGGTAGTTTGCAGCCTGGCACTCGATGGCTTGGGGCCTTGCGCATATTTGGAAGCCGGCCGCGCGGATGTTCTCGAAGGTCTCCATGTCTCCGCCGTCACTGCCAGAGCTAGGGAAGTCCACGTCAATCCACTGTGTCCAGGCACAGCGTGGCGGGCAGCTGGTGGAGGAGGTGGTAAGGTGGCCGGTGGTGGAGGTGGGCACGGTGGGTGTTGGCACCGGGATGGTTGTTCCTTCCGTCGGAGGAGGAGAGGTGCCAACGGTGGTGGTGGGTGTGGCAGGCACTGTGGTTGTGGGCTTGAGAGTGCTGGTGCCCTCCGTGGGAGGGGCGGTGGTCGTGGAGAGAAGTGTTGTGCTCTGAGTGGTCGACCATGTGGACTTGGGTAGGGTGGAGGCAGTAGTAGTAGGCGGGGCTGGAGTCTCCGTTCCTACAGCAGTGGAGCTTTCCGTGGGAAGCGGCGTGGTCGGGGAGCTGGTGGTGGTGGGTGGGGGCGCTGTGGTTGTTGCGCACTGTCGCTGCTCGCAGCAGTAGAGCCTCACCTGGTAGTTGAAGCACATGCGGTACTTGCTGATCTGATCCTCGTTTCTGCACACCAGCCCAGTGTCGAGGCTGCACTGAACTTTCTGTCCTAGGTTCTCCAGGCTGACGTCGGGGTAGTTTGCAGCCTGGCACTCGATGGCTTGGGGCCTTGCGCATATTTGGAAGCCGGCCGCGCGGATGTTCTCAAAGGTCTCCATGTCTCCGCCGTCACTGCCAGAGCTAGGGAAGTCCACGTCAATCCACTGTGTCCAGGCACAGCGTGGCGGGCAGCTGGTGGAGGAGGTGGTAAGGTGGCCGGTGGTGGAGGTGGGCACGGTGGGTGTTGGCACCGGGATGGTTGTTCCTTCCGTCGGAGGAGGAGAGGTGCCAACGGTGGTGGTGGGTGTGGCAGGCACTGTGGTTGTGGGCTTGAGAGTGCTGGTGCCCTCCGTGGGAGGGGCGGTGGTCGTGGAGAGAAGTGTTGTGCTCTGAGTGGTCGACCATGTGGACTTGGGTAGGGTGGAGGCAGTAGTAGTAGGCGGGGCTGGAGTCTCCGTTCCTACAGCAGTGGAGCTTTCCGTGGGAAGCGGCGTGGTCGGGGAGCTGGTGGTGGTGGGTGGGGGCGCTGTGGTTGTTGCGCACTGTCGCTGCTCGCAGCAGTAGAGCCTCACCTGGTAGTTGAAGCACATGCGGTACTTGCTGATCTGATCCTCGTTTCTGCACACCAGCCCAGTGTCGAGGCTGCACTGAACTTTCTGTCCTAGGTTCTCCAGGCTGACGCCGGGGTAGTTTGCAGCCTGGCACTCGATGGCTTGGGGCCTTGCGCATATTTGGAAGCCGGCCGCGCGGATGTTCTCGAAGGTCTCCATGTCTCCGCCGTCACTGCCAGAGCTAGGGAAGTCCACGTCAATCCACTGTGTCCAGGCACAGCGTGGCGGGCAGCTGGTGGAGGAGGTGGTAAGGTGGCCGGTGGTGGAGGTGGGCACGGTGGGTGTTGGCACCGGGATGGTTGTTCCTTCCGTCGGAGGAGGAGAGGTGCCAACGGTGGTGGTGGGTGTGGCAGGCACTGTGGTTGTGGGCTTGAGAGTGCTGGTGCCCTCCGTGGGAGGGGCGGTGGTCGTGGAGAGAAGTGTTGTGCTCTGAGTGGTCGACCATGTGGACTTGGGTAGGGTGGAGGCAGTAGTAGTAGGCGGGGCTGGAGTCTCCGTTCCTACAGCAGTGGAGCTTTCCGTGGGAAGCGGCGTGGTCGGGGAGCTGGTGGTGGTGGGTGGGGGCGCTGTGGTTGTTGCGCACTGTCGCTGCTCGCAGCAGTAGAGCCTCACCTGGTAGTTGAAGCACATGCGGTACTTGCTGATCTGATCCTCGTTTCTGCACACCAGCCCAGTGTCGAGGCTGCACTGAACTTTCTGTCCTAGGTTCTCCAGGCTGACGCCGGGGTAGTTTGCAGCCTGGCACTCGATGGCTTGGGGCCTTGCGCATATTTGGAAGCCGGCCGCGCGGATGTTCTCGAAGGTCTCCATGTCTCCGCCGTCACTGCCAGAGCTAGGGAAGTCCACGTCAATCCACTGTGTCCAGGCACAGCGTGGCGGGCAGCTGGTGGAGGAGGTGGTAAGGTGGCCGGTGGTGGAGGTGGGCACGGTGGGTGTTGGCACCGGGATGGTTGTTCCTTCCGTCGGAGGAGGAGAGGTGCCAACGGTGGTGGTGGGTGTGGCAGGCACTGTGGTTGTGGGCTTGAGAGTGCTGGTGCCCTCCGTGGGAGGGGCGGTGGTCGTGGAGAGAAGTGTTGTGCTCTGAGTGGTCGACCATGTGGACTTGGGTAGGGTGGAGGCAGTAGTAGTAGGCGGGGCTGGAGTCTCCGTTCCTACAGCAGTGGAGCTTTCTGTGGGAAGCGGCGTGGTCGGGGAGCTGGTGGTGGTGGGTGGGGGCGCTGTGGTTGTTGCGCACTGTCGCTGCTCGCAGCAGTAGAGCCTCACCTGGTAGTTGAAGCACATGCGGTACTTGCTGATCTGATCCTCGTTTCTGCACACCAGCCCAGTGTCGAGGCTGCACTGAACTTTCTGTCCTAGGTTCTCCAGGCTGACGTCGGGGTAGTTTGCAGCCTGGCACTCGATGGCTTGGGGCCTTGCGCATATTTGGAAGCCGGCCGCGCGGATGTTCTCGAAGGTCTCCATGTCTCCGCCGTCACTGCCAGAGCTAGGGAAGTCCACGTCAATCCACTGTGTCCAGGCACAGCGTGGCAGGCAGCTGGTGGAGGAGGTGGTAAGGTGGCCGGTGGTGGAGGTGGGCACGGTGGGTGTTGGCACCGGGATGGTTGTTCCTTCCGTCGGAGGAGGAGAGGTGCCAACGGTGGTGGTGGGTGTGGCAGGCACTGTGGTTGTGGGCTTGAGAGTGCTGGTGCCCTCCGTGGGAGGGGCGGTGGTCGTGGAGAGAAGTGTTGTGCTCTGAGTGGTCGACCATGTGGACTTGGGTAGGGTGGAGGCAGTAGTAGTAGGCGGGGCTGGAGTCTCCGTTCCTACAGCAGTGGAGCTTTCCGTGGGAAGCGGCGTGGTCGGGGAGCTGGTGGTGGTGGGTGGGGGCGCTGTGGTTGTTGCGCACTGTCGCTGCTCGCAGCAGTAGAGCCTCACCTGGTAGTTGAAGCACATGCGGTACTTGCTGATCTGATCCTCGTTTCTGCACACCAGCCCAGTGTCGAGGCTGCACTGAACTTTCTGTCCTAGGTTCTCCAGGCTGACGCCGGGGTAGTTTGCAGCCTGGCACTCGATGGCTTGGGGCCTTGCGCATATTTGGAAGCCGGCCGCGCGGATGTTCTCAAAGGTCTCCATGTCTCCGCCGTCACTACCAGAGCTAGGGAAGTCCACGTCAATCCACTGTGTCCAGGCACAGCGTGGCGGGCAGCTGGTGGAGGAGGTGGTAAGGTGGCCGGTGGTGGAGGTGGGCACGGTGGGTGTTGGCACCGGGATGGTTGTTCCTTCCGTCGGAGGAGGAGAGGTGCCAACGGTGGTGGTGGGTGTGGCAGGCACTGTGGTTGTGGGCTTGAGAGTGCTGGTGCCCTCCGTGGGAGGGGCGGTGGTCGTGGAGAGAAGTGTTGTGCTCTGAGTGGTCGACCATGTGGACTTGGGTAGGGTGGAGGCAGTAGTAGTAGGCGGGGCTGGAGTCTCCGTTCCTACAGCAGTGGAGCTTTCCGTGGGAAGCGGCGTGGTCGGGGAGCTGGTGGTGGTGGGTGGGGGCGCTGTGGTTGTTGCGCACTGTCGCTGCTCGCAGCAGTAGAGCCTCACCTGGTAGTTGAAGCACATGCGGTACTTGCTGATCTGATCCTCGTTTCTGCACACCAGCCCAGTGTCGAGGCTGCACTGAACTTTCTGTCCTAGGTTCTCCAGGCTGACGCCGGGGTAGTTTGCAGCCTGGCACTCGATGGCTTGGGGCCTTGCGCATATTTGGAAGCCGGCCGCGCGGATGTTCTCGAAGGTCTCCATGTCTCCGCCGTCACTGCCAGAGCTAGGGAAGTCCACGTCAATCCACTGTGTCCAGGCACAGCGTGGCGGGCAGCTGGTGGAGGAGGTGGTAAGGTGGCCGGTGGTGGAGGTGGGCACGGTGGGTGTTGGCACCGGGATGGTTGTTCCTTCCGTCGGAGGAGGAGAGGTGCCAACGGTGGTGGTGGGTGTGGCAGGCACTGTGGTTGTGGGCTTGAGAGTGCTGGTGCCCTCCGTGGGAGGGGCGGTGGTCGTGGAGAGAAGTGTTGTGCTCTGAGTGGTCGACCATGTGGACTTGGGTAGGGTGGAGGCAGTAGTAGTAGGCGGGGCTGGAGTCTCCGTTCCTACAGCAGTGGAGCTTTCCGTGGGAAGCGGCGTGGTTGGGGAGCTGGTGGTGGTGGGTGGGGGCGCTGTGGTTGTTGCGCACTGTCGCTGCTCGCAGCAGTAGAGCCTCACCTGGTAGTTGAAGCACATGCGGTACTTGCTGATCTGATCCTCGTTTCTGCACACCAGCCCAGTGTCGAGGCTGCACTGAACTTTCTGTCCTAGGTTCTCCAGGCTGACGCCGGGGTAGTTTGCAGCCTGGCACTCGATGGCTTGGGGCCTTGCGCATATTTGGAAGCCGGCCGCGCGGATGTTCTCGAAGGTCTCCATGTCTCCGCCGTCACTGCCAGAGCTAGGGAAGTCCACGTCAATCCACTGTGTCCAGGCACAGCGTGGCGGGCAGCTGGTGGAGGAGGTGGTAAGGTGGCCGGTGGTGGAGGTGGGCACGGTGGGTGTTGGCACCGGGATGGTTGTTCCTTCCGTCGGAGGAGGAGAGGTGCCAACGGTGGTGGTGGGTGTGGCAGGCACTGTGGTTGTGGGCTTGAGAGTGCTGGTGCCCTCCGTGGGAGGGGCGGTGGTCGTGGAGAGAAGTGTTGTGCTCTGAGTGGTCGACCATGTGGACTTGGGTAGGGTGGAGGCAGTAGTAGTAGGCGGGGCTGGAGTCTCCGTTCCTACAGCAGTGGAGCTTTCCGTGGGAAGCGGCGTGGTCGGGGAGCTGGTGGTGGTGGGTGGGGGCGCTGTGGTTGTTGCGCACTGTCGCTGCTCGCAGCAGTAGAGCCTCACCTGGTAGTTGAAGCACATGCGGTACTTGCTGATCTGATCCTCGTTTCTGCACACCAGCCCAGTGTCGAGGCTGCACTGAACTTTCTGTCCTAGGTTCTCCAGGCTGACGCCGGGGTAGTTTGCAGCCTGGCACTCGATGGCTTGGGGCCTTGCGCATATTTGGAAGCCGGCCGCGCGGATGTTCTCGAAGGTCTCCATGTCTCCGCCGTCACTGCCAGAGCTAGGGAAGTCCACGTCAATCCACTGTGTCCAGGCACAGCGTGGCGGGCAGCTGGTGGAGGAGGTGGTAAGGTGGCCGGTGGTGGAGGTGGGCACGGTGGGTGTTGGCACCGGGATGGTTGTTCCTTCCGTCGGAGGAGGAGAGGTGCCAACGGTGGTGGTGGGTGTGGCAGGCACTGTGGTTGTGGGCTTGAGAGTGCTGGTGCCCTCCGTGGGAGGGGCGGTGGTCGTGGAGAGAAGTGTTGTGCTCTGAGTGGTCGACCATGTGGACTTGGGTAGGGTGGAGGCAGTAGTAGTAGGCGGGGCTAGAGTCTCCGTTCCTACAGCAGTGGAGCTTTCCGTGGGAAGCGGCGTGGTTGGGGAGCTGGTGGTGGTGGGTGGGGGCGCTGTGGTTGTTGCGCACTGTCGCTGCTCGCAGCAGTAGAGCCTCACCTGGTAGTTGAAGCACATGCGGTACTTGCTGATCTGATCCTCGTTTCTGCACACCAGCCCAGTGTCGAGGCTGCACTGAACTTTCTGTCCTAGGTTCTCCAGGCTGACGCCGGGGTAGTTTGCAGCCTGGCACTCGATGGCTTGGGGCCTTGCGCATATTTGGAAGCCGGCCGCGCGGATGTTCTCAAAGGTCTCCATGTCTCCGCCGTCACTGCCAGAGCTAGGGAAGTCCACGTCAATCCACTGTGTCCAGGCACAGCGTGGCGGGCAGCTGGTGGAGGAGGTGGTAAGGTGGCCGGTGGTGGAGGTGGGCACGGTGGGTGTTGGCACCGGGATGGTTGTTCCTTCCGTCGGAGGAGGAGAGGTGCCAACGGTGGTGGTGGGTGTGGCAGGCACTGTGGTTGTGGGCTTGAGAGTGCTGGTGCCCTCCGTGGGAGGGGCGGTGGTCGTGGAGAGAAGTGTTGTGCTCTGAGTGGTCGACCATGTGGACTTGGGTAGGGTGGAGGCAGTAGTAGTAGGCGGGGCTGGAGTCTCCGTTCCTACAGCAGTGGAGCTTTCCGTGGGAAGCGGCGTGGTCGGGGAGCTGGTGGTGGTGGGTGGGGGCGCTGTGGTTGTTGCGCACTGTCGCTGCTCGCAGCAGTAGAGCCTCACCTGGTAGTTGAAGCACATGCGGTACTTGCTGATCTGATCCTCGTTTCTGCACACCAGCCCAGTGTCGAGGCTGCACTGAACTTTCTGTCCTAGGTTCTCCAGGCTGACGTCGGGGTAGTTTGCAGCCTGGCACTCGATGGCTTGGGGCCTTGCGCATATTTGGAAGCCGGCCGCGCGGATGTTCTCAAAGGTCTCCATGTCTCCGCCGTCACTGCCAGAGCTAGGGAAGTCCACGTCAATCCACTGTGTCCAGGCACAGCGTGGCGGGCAGCTGGTGGAGGAGGTGGTAAGGTGGCCGGTGGTGGAGGTGGGCACGGTGGGTGTTGGCACCGGGATGGTTGTTCCTTCCGTCGGAGGAGGAGAGGTGCCAACGGTGGTGGTGGGTGTGGCAGGCACTGTGGTTGTGGGCTTGAGAGTGCTGGTGCCCTCCGTGGGAGGGGCGGTGGTCGTGGAGAGAAGTGTTGTGCTCTGAGTGGTCGACCATGTGGACTTGGGTAGGGTGGAGGCAGTAGTAGTAGGCGGGGCTGGAGTCTCCGTTCCTACAGCAGTGGAGCTTTCCGTGGGAAGCGGCGTGGTCGGGGAGCTGGTGGTGGTGGGTGGGGGCGCTGTGGTTGTTGCGCACTGTCGCTGCTCGCAGCAGTAGAGCCTCACCTGGTAGTTGAAGCACATGCGGTACTTGCTGATCTGATCCTCGTTTCTGCACACCAGCCCAGTGTCGAGGCTGCACTGAACTTTCTGTCCTAGGTTCTCCAGGCTGACGCCGGGGTAGTTTGCAGCCTGGCACTCGATGGCTTGGGGCCTTGCGCATATTTGGAAGCCGGCCGCGCGGATGTTCTCGAAGGTCTCCATGTCTCCGCCGTCACTGCCAGAGCTAGGGAAGTCCACGTCAATCCACTGTGTCCAGGCACAGCGTGGCGGGCAGCTGGTGGAGGAGGTGGTAAGGTGGCCGGTGGTGGAAGTGGGCACGGTGGGTGTTGGCACCGGGATGGTTGTTCCTTCCGTCGGAGGAGGAGAGGTCCCCGAGGTGCCTACAGTTGTGGTGGTAGTGGTAGGCATCTCTGTTTTTTGTGGTTGCGTCTCTTTGGTTGGTGGTGTTTTAATTATTGTATGTGGTGTAGCGATTGTTTTTGTAAATGGTGTTGATTTTGCATGAATGGTTGTTTGTGTTCCTGTTGTTGTGGTTGCTATTTCTTCACATGATATATAACTACAACATAATAGTTTTATTTGGTAATTATAGCATGTGTTATATTTTTGATCTTTGTTATTGCATATGAGTCCAGTGCTTTGAGTACATGTTACTGTTTGGTTGAGATTCTGCAGTAATGTATCTGGGTATTCTTTCGCTCGGCATTCAATACTGCTTGGAGTTTTGCATATGCTGTATCCTTTTTTTTTGAGGTTTTCCAGTGTTTCATAATCTCCACTGTCCATTCCATTTTCCGGCTTTGTGCTGTCATACCATTTAGACCATGCACATATTTTCTTTACACATACAGTTGTCACTGGTGTTGTGGTTATCACTCCTGTAATTAAAAAGAAGAAATCTAAGTCTTGTTCCCTCATACTGAAGCGAGTACCAGCAGGGAATTCCTTCTCTTCTATGCATTTTCATAAATATGCTTTAACCATCTCTCATTTCATTTCTAATGTTGTTTTTGAGGTGGTATCTGTATTTTTTTTGTAGTGATCATTAGGAGGACCTCTTTTTGTTATTTCTTTGTTAAACATGGTTAGTGGATTTTCTGTGTGTGCATGTGTTGAATCTCACTTTGTAGGAAAATGCTAAGTTGAGAAATGCATTTGTATTTTTTGTATTAAAAACAAAAAGGAGATTTGATTCCTTACTTTTTTCTCTCTACTTATTTATTCCTTTTTTTCCCTATCTGATCAGAAATGTACACTCCTTTTGCCATAACTCTGTAAACTCTGAATTATTTGTTCTTTCAGTGATATTGTATAATTCTGTGAAAATATTTCTCAGGATTGCATGGTCAGTGTAATCATTTAACATAAAATTTGGTACTGTTGGAGAAAGGATCTGCTGATTTTGTTGTTGAAGATTGTAACAATTAGAAAAGAGGCGGAAAAGGTCACAAATAATGGCTTTGAATACTTTGGGCATTCTCTCAAGTGGAATTCTTATCTCAAATTCATGTTAAGGTGGTCATTAATTGTTCAAGCAGCAGTAACTCTCTTCCCTATGCTCAGAAATAAGTCCATAACTGCTGTATTTTTGTGTGCATGTGTTTGTGTGTGCAGGGAAGTGAGGATTCCCCAGAATGCAATAATTAATAAGCCATATCATTTTTTTCCCCTAGGAAAACTGGTCAAGACATCAGGAAGACTGAGTTTGCCAAATATGCTGCATTCATTTCTATGTCCTTAATTGCAGTCTTAGCAATGAAAGCTGTCAGTTCAATTTGATTTCTTTAGTAGAAGTCAACAATTTCAAGTAAAATTACATGACATTAGCTGATGCCATCCCTTCTAGATATATTTCATTCCCTTCCACAGATTTTTTCAGGTATTTTGAAAAGTATCTGTGAGTACCTGCAGCAGTAGATGTGGGCTGACTTGCAGAAAATGTTAATGTAGTTGATGGAGTTGTTGAGATGCCGCATTTAAAGATGTTTCTATTTATTGTTCCATTGACATCACAAGTTGCACTAAAACACCATCCCGTTCCATCTGTGGTAGTGTAGATCAGCTCACCATATTTATAGTTCTTTCCTTCATAAATGCAGTGGCATGCTGTAATTCAGAAGAAGGTTACAGTCAGCCTGTGAAAATCATCTCCAGTATTTCGTTTTCTTAAATCTTATCTATGTTACCTGTTTCATCAAACTTGCACTGTATATCTTCTGATATGCATTCACTGAAATAAATAATAGAAAAAAACATGTATTTTATGATTATGAGCAATATAGTACTGATAATGGTATCTCATTTTCTGTGAGATACTATTATCATGAGGCAGGATGGGATAATTGTAAATGATAATTTGTCTTATTGAAATACTCAGATTCAGAAGAGCATCTGCAGTCCAGATAATTAATAATTCCTGATTCCAGATTAATTAGTAGAAGGCTATTTTTCTCTCTCCACAACTTTCAACACTTTTTCCCTCTCCATAGCTTGCATTGGCATCACTTTATTTGTGTTTATTCCTTGAATACCCAGTTCATGTTTGCTTCTTTTTTTTTTCTCCATTATTTCCCATTTTTTTCCTTTATGTTAAAATTGAATTTGTAAATAAGAATGAAGTTGAGATTAGAGGAAGCTACAGCTTTAGTTCTTAAAGAATGCTATATACTGCTTTGCTTATCCCTGTAATGTATTTGTCCCGAAGAAGGGGAAGAGTCTAAATACTGAAAGCAGTATGAGAATGTAATAAAATAATAGAAGTAGATCCCAGTTAGATCATATCTATACTCCCTTAACAGTATATATTTCCAGTTATAAAGTACTTACTGTTCCTGTTTCAGTATTATGCTGGGAGATTTACAGTATAATCAGGAATGAAATCACCAGAGCAGAAAATCACATAACAGAGCAACTTACAATAAGTGCAGTATGAAAACTGGTATTAAGCATTATTTGTACCTCATAAACTCATCCTGCAATGTAACAGGAATATGCAGTTCTTCACTACAACTTTGATCATATCTGCTTGCATGCACATATGCCAAATATGTAAAGCCTTACCATACATAACATTCATCCCGTCTATATATCTTCCAATCATCGTAACAATCACAGAGACTGACGCACTTCATTTGATCCTCATGAAAATATGGCTTGTCTGGTGGGCAGTTGGGGTAGCAGCCTGAAGCAAGGAAGAGCAGTAGAGAAGGCAGTAAAGAGGAGAACTAGATATAGCTAGCAAAAATGTATGTGTCCACTTAACAGTTCTTTCAGGTTTTTTTTTTTGTTTGTTTGTTTTTTTTGTTTTGTTTTGTTTTTTTTTTTTACCTTCTAAACCTGGCAAATTATGAAGGCATTTTCCGCTTGGATTCCTACATGTCTTCATACAGGAAGCTCCACAAGGCTTATAGTGCCATTCACATTCCCCTTGTTGATTGTAGTAATCGCAGAACAGTGCTAAGGAAATACAGAAATGTGAACATGTTCAGGAGGGGGAAAAAAGGCTTCTTCACTTGTTTCTGCCTGTTCATTTTATCACTGCCATACTGTTTGAACAGTCTTGGAAAGCACGACTGAATAGCTGAAACTGGGTGACCATCAAGACAGATAAGTCTGAAAATCTACAGTGACGTTATGGTGCACCCTGGAAAGTTACCTAGAGCATGTGCCCAAGGACATGAGCAAAGCATTGACATAAACTACACTCCCAAAAGAAGTGTTTCTGAGAGAAAACTCACGACAGAGTGATGGGGTTCTCCAGGCTATGCAGACACCAGCCTCACTGCAAGCTTGAGCATAGGCAGCTACTGCTGTACAGAAACAATCACAGTCTCCTCCAGTGTCACATGCACAAGCATCTGTCACACATGCTTGGTAATATTTTCCTGGTTCAACCTGTTGGAAAAAAAGGTTATATATCTTGCCTTCTCAGTTCTTTCCTAGCTTTGCTAGACCACTTTTCTTAAAACTGCAGTATGTCAGAAGAAAAGCTTAGATCAAGTACTCCTTTTTCTTATGTTTATACACACTCTGCAGTACCAGAGGTGATAACACATAGTAAATCTAAGTCATATATTCAGTATCTATTATTACCGTATTTTTAGTCAACTAGAGTCACATCTCAGTGAAGAATTAGAATTCATGTTCCCAAGTAGTCCCAGGCAACCACAATTGAAAATTAAGGTGTCTACCCATGGAAAGAGCTAAGGTTACTACCTTAGCATGGGTCTATCCCAGGTATTTGGTACGTATTAGCGCCAGTTGAAGGCTACGCTGAGGTTTTATCATTGTCATCCCATCCCAGAATGTTATGATTTTGTTGACCTTGTGTTCTGTACATGGCATATGAGAACCATTAGTTAAGTTACACTAAAAAGAAATCATAGTCATTCTGAAATTATTAATCTTACCCTATTAAGATAGTGTTATTTCCTATGAACTAAATGAGCTGTTATTTTCTATAGGTAGAGACTAGAAGTCTGCAGGTCAGGTATTTTCAGTGGAGTGTAGGTAAACATGATTCAGTCCTTTGGAAGCCTTACTAATACAGACACCTCATATTCACACAGTAAACTCCAGTCCTGGTGATACCTGAGAGTGACAGGCAGCAAAGACGTTGCTGTTGATGATGCTACACTGCTTCTCTGACCAGGACTTTCGATAAGGGTTGGTAGAACATGGGTCCTTTATGCAGTCAGCATCAGGACATCCAGAGGATACTTTCCAGCTGTTTGCAAATTCTAGGACATTCTCTACCACGGACTGGCTTCTTGTAGTAAAGTCGTTGATGCCATTGCCATCATAATTTCCACAGAGGCCACAGATATGGCCCTACAAAAGGAAGTAAATAAAGTAATGATAGATATGAGAAAAACTGAAGGAACATCTGATACTGAAAGAACACTTGTCATTCAACTGTTTGAATAGAGCATTTCCATTCTAACTTTCCCCAACATCTTTGAAAATATTTTACTTCTAGATATTTTGGAAAAGTATCCATTTGTTTCTTAAGCCACAGAACATGACCACTAGAAGGATTCTTTTAAATCTGAATATTAAAAACCATCTTAGTTGTTGTATCCAACTATATTTTTTTATCAAGAAAACAAGGACTCAGCTTTTAATTTATTCCTTGCTTTATACCATGGCTGCACATATATAAAATAGCTGTAAAACTACTAGTCAAGCCGTATAATGTACTCATTGAGTACCATTATGACTGCTAACAGGGATAAAGAGAAATGACATTTTCCTTGTACACCCCAAAGTATTTTTAAATTCCATGACTTATGGGTATATAAAACTGTGATAGGCTACAATAGATCAACATCTATTGTTGATCTAGTAACTTTAAAGTGAGTAAGTCAAATCAACAAAAAGCATTTTGCTCATTCAAGCTATGTCAGGCCAAATAGGTACTAAATGCTGCCTTCAGAGCTCAGAACAGCAGCAGAAGGTTGAAATGGTTTCCTGAGGTAACAGAGGAATGGAAAATAATATGGGATCTCCCGCAGGAAGGCTAAAGATATTTCATGTTTGGGATCTTGTCAAGGTCTGAGCAAAACGCACTTCCTGTCCAAGTCTGGACCATACATTGCTAGGAACGCACCTTATAATCAGGGCTGAGCTTGATGAAGATGCTGGTTTTCTTGTCCCACATGAGGATCAGTCCGCTGGTGGTCTCAATAACCAAATACATACCCATGTAGCGGACTGTGAATGGCACCTGGCCTTTTTGTCCTCTTTTTATCACACTGACATGCTCCTCACCAAGTATCAGTTCATAGCTCTGAAACAGGATAAAAATTAAAAGTGAATGTAACTGCTATTTTCTTGTTTTTTTTTTTCAATTTTTTGGTTTTGCTTTAAGCTTAATTTACAAGGCAATTTGTTTTTCAAACTATTTTCTGTAGCTTTCTTGCAATAACCAAGTTTATCTTGGTTTCTCCTAAGTCTTAAGCAGATATAGACCAAAACAATTTTGCATGCAAAGCCTATTTACCTCTAGGAAAACTTTGATAGATTTTGAGCAGGTTGTCCCAGTGTTGCCACAGGGAATATTTTCCGTGATAACCCTGAAGGTCCCATTCGCTGTACCATTCTTCCCACAGTGGTTCTGGATAGAGAATAACATTAATAAAATATATTATTGTCATAAACAAGATCAGGGTTATGTAACATTTACTACTGCTCATTATCAGTACCTGGACAAGTGTGTATTCACAGTTTCCATTGAAGCTGAATCTGTTGTCATCAAAAGTGATATAATGTCCATCTCCATAAACAGCACAAGTACCCAGGCATGGATTATTGGTGCATTCCCACATTCTATCCTTGCACACACTAGGAATGAGAAGAAAGCAGGCACATCCTAACACCTAAGCATTTTAGTCTCATCCATATTAAATATATACTGATTCTGGAGTTAATATAGTCTTTTACATTGTTGAAGAATTACAACCAAATTCTATTCAGTTAGCCTGAATTAATTAGCTGCAAAATAGGATAATATTTCAAGAATACTGCAGTCCCAAAGACTTCCTCTCATTCTTTGTTTTTGCCATGCTTTTGTCTACAAACACAAGAAAATCTGCTCATTCTAGTGACTCCAAAACAGAAAGATCCATCAGCTGATGAATACACAATCTGAATCTTTCCTGACTACTATGCTATTTAAGATTTTGGAAAGGCAAATGAACCAGGAATGATTCTTCCCAGGGAATACTTACCAGGTGTTACAGTCAACTTTGATCTTTTCTCCAGGCTGATACATGGCCTCATTGTGAATACATGGACATTCCTCTTCAGAAATACAGTCACCCTTCCCATCTAGCACAAGCCCAGCTGGGCACACACAGCCAGATGTGCATTGTGTGCTATACTGGAAAAGTCAAGAGGAAAATATAATTTCAGAGTGAACCCATCACAACAGAAAAGATTAAATTCTGATAAAGTATCTTTATATGGACCTTATTTCTGTCCAACTTAGGGAGGACTGTGAAGCCATAGGTCATAGAACAAAGAAGAAGAAGATATTGATTTTAATAGAATATCTGCCTGTCAAAGACAAATATTTCATATGCCAATTGTGATTGCAGTGCTGGAGTTTGTGGAATCTGAATTACATTGTATTACATTGTCTTGGCATATGTTAGCTGAAAAAAACTTGCACTTTGTAGTGAGTAATTTGTGATTGAATGAATGGAGATTTAAAAAGACAGTATTTTTGTGTATTTGTTTTAGCAGTTACACTGAAATATGACTTCTCCTGTATGATATTTATTCAGTAAGTGGCATGAGGTGCATGGTCATGCACCTAGATAAAGCAAAATAATTAGATATGCAAGATATTCATGTAGAAGATTTTGGTGTGGTATGAGGAAGAATTATAGCCAGTAATTTTCTCTACAGAAGTAGAATGTATGGCAAATCCCTAGTTTTTTTCACTAGTTACTAATTACTGTTATTTGCAGTAGCTGAAGAAAGTTTGACACTACCTGACAAATTAAATTGGATACCTCTTTATAATATTTTGATCTAAGGATCCCATTGTTCATATTTTATAACATAATTCTAGGCTTTTTTTATAAAAAGTATTGATGTTGTAGATTCAGAGTGGAATAAATGCATTATCAGTGAATGACGACTTCAAGACTTTGGAGAAAACCTGAAGGCACCACCTCGTTTAGTCCTGACATACTTACACACTGCATGTCCAAAGTATGGCAACTTTTTTGGCACTCTGCTCCAATGGTTCCTGCAGTGATATTTCTACAGTCAAAGTACACCATGGGATGTTCACAAACTAGAAGAAGAAAAGAAATGAGAACAGGCACAAGGTTTATCCTACAATTGTAACCATATGAAATACCTAGAAATTCTTTGGGAATGCACATTTCAATCTGTAAGGAGTGATGGGAATCTAATTGTTTAGCAACAGAGCACTGTGAATTTCCAGGAAAAAGAGTTTAAAAAAACCTTTTAGAAAATGAAATCTTACCATTAATCTATTACCTACTTCTGTGTTTATTTTTGCCCTTTATGGTATCTGCTGCATAACAACTAAATGAGAAATACTTCTATTATTTAAAATACAAATTAAGAAAGATAAGTTCTATCACCTCTGTCTACTTGAAACCTGGTATAGAAAAAAAGACAAGCCCAAGGTTGGTTGGTTTGTTTTTTACCTGGATTTGGATTTGGTGTTCCCATGCAATTCAGTCTACCCTGGAGGCAAGTGCTGTAAGAAAGGAAACAATTTTTTTCCTCTAAAACAAAGTGTTGAGAGGTACTTATTGTTTATCAAGTATCAGTATATTCCAAGGAATATATGGAATTTCAGAATGCTATCTTGGAATCTCAGAGAAGAAATTCCTCTCAGCACGCCTATTGGGGTGCTTTCATAACACAGCCATTATTGCTTAACAGGAAAATTCATAGTTTAAAAAGGAGTATGTCCCTCTTGTCATTTAATTCCTCGTAAGATCTCCTCTTGCTTGTGTAGTAGTGTATTTTATACAAGGAAAATCTCTGAATTATATAGAAAATGCATCTAAATAAAATTGCTTTATTAAGATGGAAATATGCATAATTTCTGAAAGCTGTCAAGACTGTGTTACAGTGCTGCATCAAAACTCACACAGCAGTTTAAATGCAGCATATTTTTCATGAGAAAATATACATACACAGTAGACCTTAAGTGTTTTGCAGAAGATCCACTTACCATTCAAGCCCGTTTTCATGGAAAACTTCCCCATGTGGTATGGGAGATCCCCTGTAGTAACAGGGGCATGCACTAGCAGGCACACATTTGCCACTATCATCCATGTACGTTCCATTTATGCACGTGCAACCATCAACTGGGACAAACTTGATGTTGCATGTGACATCAGGCTCACTCAGAGACCGGCAAGTAGGTTGACAGGAATGGATGGTATAGCTGTAATTTAGGGATTTTGGACACAAGCTTGTGTATTTTGCTTTAAAGAGGAAAACAGAAGAGAATTGTTAATTACAGATGGTAATCTCTTATAGCAAGAAAGAAACAGTAGGCAGTAGAAACTGCACATAAATATTTTTGTAGTTTCCTTTGCCTATGTTGCAATTGTCCTATAAACGTATTTCTGAATATCTTTGGAACTAGTCATGAAAAGCTACAGTACAAATTAACTCAAGAGATGGATGCGAACAAAAAACCTATTTTTTCAAATGAAATTTCAGAAAGAAACCTCCACTAGGCCTTTCCTTTCATCAGCAAGACTTCTAAACCATGTCTCTTGGAGTATCTCCCAGTATCCTGGAAATAGACCATTAGAATGAGTGGAACCCTAGCATGCAACTTCAGGCACCTTTCATTTACAAGTGTACTGGTTAGTATAACTGATACTGTTATTCTAATATGTCACATTTATCTCTATCATAACTTGTGATATGTAACGACACAGTTAATTCAAAGTTATGCAGAAAACGTAAAGGCACTTCTGTAACAGCTTTCTTTTTCCTAAGTTAGCTATATTTCTCCCATCTATTTGTATTCACTACTGCTAGTAATGGATTGATTCCAAGGGAACAGTAGAAAATTATTGCTAGGAGTGCACTTATCAAAATCTCTTCCCCAACACTTACTCTTTGCCTAGAAATCAATATAAAATAATCTTTAATGGACATGTTTTATTGACGGGCTTTCTTAGAATAGAGAATGATTACAGTACTTACAGCAGACATCAGTTCTCCATCCGCTCAGCTGGATTCCTTTTGCAGCACATGCTCTCACATACGAAGACAGAGCTGCACATAGGCAGTCCTCACTCTTTTTACAGTTACATGTGTCAAACATGCAGTTCTAGGAATGTAAGGAAAGATAAAGTCTTAGCACTTGTCTAACTATCAAGCCAAGGAAAATAGATGCTAAGTTTATGATCTCATGAATTATACATCCTTCTTCGGCTACACTCACAGAAAACATGGCTTTCTTACTTTCCATCCTTTCTCTCAAGTTTCCCGGTAGAGGAGAATGAAGGTAATAAAAATTCAATTGGTGTCTGCAGTTGTTATTGAGAAACAGTGGGCTTAAGAGCTTCATGTTTACCTGAACCTGTATTTACAAATATGCTGGACAATAGCATAGTCTATTCACAGTACAGAGGCTAACTCTATCTTCTCACCAACATCCATATCTAGATGATTCATAGCAAGAAGAAAGATGGGCAGGATACAGACAGCAGAATGATGCCACTTAGTTAGACACTGGAATTTCTCTGCTAAATAGTTACTAATGAGATAAAAAGCTGAGGAGACAACAATTTAAGATTCAAACAAGCAGTTGAGAATCTGTTACATAAACTTCCTGTTATATGTTTATATCCATTCAGGAGTAAGCAGCAGCCTTTGCATTTGCAAGCAGGTCAGGATGACAGTGCCAAGAGTATTAATTGAAATAAGGTAAGGGTACAGCACAAACAGAATTACATGTTGAGAGAAAGAAGTGCTGCAATACAGAAATTAAAATAGAGGCATTGCATAATACAAGAAACATGCCAGGTATAGCCCTTTACTGACTGATTAGTAGCATTCTACTATTTCTGATGTTTCTAAAGGGTATAAAAGTATAACAAAGTACCGTGTGGTAAATTGAGGGATTCACTGCATAATGGCAATCAGCAAACGGTCCCTTGCTTTTGGTTAGGAGTCCGCACCAATGCTGAGCATACTTTTCTGTGAATAGAATAGATTACACCAATTCACATTAACTCTTATATCTTATTAGTCACAAAAACCCATCGAATTGGTCTGTGAAGCCAGTTCTGAAATTATATCAAATCTCTTCTTTCTTTTTGCACTCAACTTGTGAGCGAGGGTTTGGTTAGGACCTAAGAGCCATTGGAAACAGACTTGCTGAAGGAACTGAATGCAGATTTACCAAAAATACTCCTGTAATCCACTCTGCTTGATGCCAAGTTGTAACCTTAGACACTCAATCCTATTTCAGTGATCATATAGTTTTCTTTACTTATGCTTCCTTGATTCCTCTTTTACTTTGTTAGGTATCTCTAGTGCTTTCATTGTTAATAATGTGTTTCTGATTTCAAATGTGTGTCTTTTATTACCATTTACTCACCAGGCAAGAGTCTTTTTATTCCCTTATTTTTTTTCTTTTGCCAATAGAAGTCTTTTGCTATGAGGAGAAAAAAAAATCTAAGTAAAAATTCTAAGAAGCACTTACCATTTTCAATGCTGAGTGCACACGGATTCTCAAAACTGTTTTGGATATTAGGGCATGAAGCCTCTGTTTTCCATGTATTAGCAAATGCTGCTGCTGTTCCTTCAACTACTCCACTTATGGCCTTAAAGTCATCAGCTTGGACATCATTGAAATTTCCACAGAGACCTGTTGAAAGGCATTGAAAAGTTTATACTACTCACAATAGACAAAACACAGTAAGCAACAGGTTATATTTCATTCACCTACCACAGGTCTGGTCTTTGAAAACAGGATCAAGCCGCACAAATAGTTGCATGATGGGTATGATTTGGATTTCAAGCTGAAGGCCAAAACTTGTCGATAGGATGATGAAGAATGATGAAGGGCTGAAGATAGTGACATTAGCTATGGACATAAAACAGAATGATCAGTTTCTGGATGAGGTCAAATGCTTGAAACAATACATCACTGAACTATTCTTGAATTTCTCATGCAATCATTGCAAATGCTGATGTGAAATAAAGCCAATATTTTAAAAAGTGAATCAGAAATATAAATCAAAATTTACAATTCAAAATTTGCTTGCAGCTACTGAATTGCCAACTTGATTTTCAATCTCAGCATTAAATAGTTGGAGATAACTCCTTGTGAGAAAAGAAGGAAAAATGGATGGCATTAACAAAAAAAAATTATTGTTTCTAAACTTGTATAGCATATATTGGAGCCCTCACTTCACTGGAGAGGGAAAATAAGCAACATGCAGATGTTACAGGTAACACAGACTTATTAGTTACTGAGGTAGAGAGCAAAAATCAAACTTCTCTCTGAACAAGCAGGAGATAAAGTATTCCTTCAGAAGTGAGATGGAAGAAATCTTTGCAATAACTAAATCTAAAAACTGTAAATACGGTTTGCTTCTGTTTGAACTCTTGACTATGTCTCTATGGTCTCATGTTCCCTTTTGACACTAAACTTCACACTTTAGGTTCAAAAGCACTTGAGTGATTCTGGCAATATCCCAGGGAAAACCAAGGTGTGAACATTCTGGATACTCAGTACTCCGCTCTACTGTGGTGTAAAATAGCAAGCAGGTGTGGAGGGAAGTTCTGAGGTTATCACTTGCACACTGTTAGAGGAAACATACCTGCTGAGAAGGGCAGCTGAGTGTTAATTGAGTTCACAAGCACACTACCATCAGGTTTGGCCATGATGAGCTGGCGAAGAAGAGAAATAACGGGCATCAGTGTAAAGATTTACTTTGACTCAAGGGGTAGTAATGGTTATGACTCAGGCGCACTCTGAGGTATTTGTTAAAGGGTGATGTTTTTCTGATTTCACCTCCTCTTCTCTCTGTTCACTTATAATCCTTTCATTTTATAATTATTAATCCTACTTGCTATAGAAGAGCTGTTTTTAAAAGGTCTTCTTACTTTCTTACTGAACTACATCATCTTGGTTTCTGGAAATGCAGGGCCCTACATTTTTGTGATGAATTACATCCCTTGCTGTTGTATTTGTAGCCTCTACACAAAAGCTTATGATTTCTTCATGTAACTGACAGAAAAAAAATAGGTTTTTTTCTGCTTTATGATTACAATGTTTTTCTCAATGAACCTGCACAAAGCCAAAATTCCTACTTATTTTCATAATAAAATGTATTTATTGATTAAAATATAACATGCACTTATTGTGTACTGACTCTTCACGGGAGAAATGTTAAGACTGAAAAATTAAGGCCTAGCTTCTTTGCTCTCCATTTTTTTTATACTTGTTCTACACAGTTATTTTGCATTCTTACAGTTTGTCCTTTATTTATGCTGAGGGTCACTGTCTTCAAGCACGTCTCAGTGGCAGTTGGGCCACACTGACGTAGTTCTCCAAGGATAGTGAATATGTCATCTTCACAGTGCTGAGAAAAAAAAATGCCAACAGTTATTTCATGAAAGGCTAATTACAGAAGCTTTTCCTGTCAAATTCCCTTTCAGCTCTGAAAAAGTATTTCTGTTTCTGCAGAAGATCTAGATTCTCCCACATCCTGGGCTGCCTTTGATCTAAAATTCAGTTTTGCCTTTTTCACTGAATAGGAACAATAAGACAATTGGAACCAAGTTCTGTGATTTCTTTCAAGACATCCAGATTCAGAGTTTCTATTCATTCCTTCCTACAAACAAGGAATGAGCAGAAAAAGCACTCAAAATACCAAGGTATTATATTTGCACATTAGCATAATGAAATGTTTTGATAAAAAATACCTTTCAATTTCTTTATTTCCTCTGGTTTATTTTTAAATGCTTTATAAGTGTTTTAAAATGTTCAGAATCTAAATGAAGTGTAGCTTTTGACTTCAACTGATTTGTCTATATTTGAAAATCCCAGCGACGAAAGAAAAAATATTTGTTGTATTAATTTGAAATAATTTTCCTCTTATTTTTCAGAACTGTAATTTTTCAGAATTTGCTGAACCATAGATAATTATTTGAATGGCAGCACGTACCTAGCACTTACCTGGTAACCTAGGTAAGTGAGAAACCATTCAATGTCCTTTTGTAAAAGTTTCATGAGTAATGATTGATATCACCCTTTCTTTCTATAAATACTTAAAGTTTTATACCCTCATAATATCTGCCAGTGCCCACCTTAGAGAGGACATAAGTACAGTCTCCGTGGACACTGAAGTGCTTTTTATCATATGAGGAAATGTGTGATCCTCCCTCTACTGAACATATTCCAGGGCATGGCAGGTCTTGGCAACTCCATTGACCTCCATTACAGTTACTGGAAGAAAGAGGATGAAATTAGCTTAAATCAGTGGCAGTAATCCAGAGTAAAAGGATTTACAATGTTAGGCTCAGCTACTTTGCTACTGGTTTTGCCTTCAGGTTGTAGTCTGAACGCAAAGAAAACCTAGGTTTCAGTCTTCCCTGAATACTGTGACCATGTCAGGTTTAAAAGGAATGAATGATTCTGGTACATAGTTAACACTGCTCATTCAATTTTTCTCTTCTTTTGGACTCTGACATAAGAAGTACTAGATGAGCAATTGCTTGTCCTTTGCAGGTAACATGAAAGCACAGTGCCAAATTGGAAATATATCTTCTGTTTTGTTATCCATATGGGTTAGAAACTGACAGAAGTGTAACCCCATGTCTGCTTCTGAGATATATCAAATCTGTTTTCTGAAGTGATACGGTAAAACAGGTAGAGGAACAATTAGTAGGAAACAAAGTGCATTATGTCATCCCTTGCTTTCTCCAGAGAAAATAAATATTTGCAGATACATAAATGACTGCTACTTCATTCACCTTGGAGAAGTCCAAATGCTTGAACAAAATAAACAAAGAGGAAGCTTTTCAAGTTACTGGTGAGAAATCTAAACATTGTAAATCCTTACTTTGATCAACTTCAGTTAGAATGCAAACCTGGTTAAGACTATTGCTAAATAAAACAAACTATGTTCTTCAAAGTTATTTTGAAACTGTAGTGGTCAGTAAAATAAACAGATTATTGATGATGCAATTGCATATCGTAAACCATTAAACTCATTAAATAAATGAAATAGCAAGTTAGAGTAGTAAGAGAGGTTACCAGGAATGGCATTGCGCTGAAAAAGAAGTTCCTGGAGTGTAGGTGTTGCCATTATAAACACAGGGGCACTGCTGAATGGAGATGCAGCCAGAGTTGTTGATGTCATCAAACACAGTTCCTAAACAGAAAAACATGTTGGTCAATTAAAGAGGTGTTTCACATATATTGGAAATAAATCTGTTTGTTTGTTTGTTTGATTCACATAGCCTATTACAAACCCTAAATATAGTCTTGGAGACAGATCTAGAGCTCTCATGACAGAGCATGCTGCTGAGGACAGTATGACTATGATAGCTTGCACAGTGTTCAACTTTTGTATTCTTAAATTCGACTTGGTTTGGAAGAGGGACTTATTGTAGTATAGATAGCTTGTTGAGAGCGGCCTTCATTGTATGTCTGGTTCTATCTTTCCTGTTCTCTGAATGTTGCACATACACTATCAAGTAATTTTTCAGTTGAAAATGATAAATGAACTTATCACATGCAGTTGTGAAAAAATGCAGTTATAGGAGCCTTCAGCCCCATGGAACCTGTCTGAATCCAACAGCTAGGCTCTTGCTCTTCATTGAGATCAGAGATGTGAGGACATAAGGACTTGCCTGTTGGGCAGAAACAACCATCCATGCAGTGCTCTTCACAAAACTGAGATCGTTCAAGATTGGTGCATGTGTCAGTGCAGGGGGAGCCACACTCCTGGTACTGCATGTTGTGAGGACATGTCTTAGCTAAAATTTCAAAGGAGATTTTTTTTTTTAAGTCAAAAGTATTTTTAGTTCACTATGTCTAGAAATAAACATTAATTTAAGTTTGACACCTAGAGATAAAGTCACAGCTAGAGATAACACCAAACTGCAGATCCACCCTCAAGCTTCCTTGAAATTTGTACTCAAATCCATATTTCATAGTTCAGATTTGCTTTCCATGACAGTGCCTAAAAAGAACTGTCTGGTCCTGAACTGGTGGCTCTCTGACTGGGCTATCAGGATAATGGCCCCATAAGCCAGCAAGGCCTGTGTTTCTACTGGAGTCACCACTCTTGCGAACACCTGTATTTCTAGTGAAATGTAGCAGTTAGATTCTTGAAGTTTTAATATATTTGCATTTATCAGATAGGCAGACAGTACAACAGAGAATTTTCATTTTAGAAGAAATGTGAGGGACTTCAGTTTTAGCAGCTACACCCAGCTACTACATAACCTACTAGGTATTTAATTCGATGTAAATTTCTGTGAAGATTACCATGGGGCAAACTCTCCACTACCAAGCAGGAGGCGGTAAACAAGTGCCTAGCCAGCCAAACACCTGTGAAGACCCAATCAGTTCTCACTGGAGATAAAAAATACAGTAGCCACCATGAGAGAAGAAAGGGAACAAAGATACAAGTCAGCATGTACTCCTCATTTTTTTCTCTCTTCTATATTTCTTCGTCTTTACCAATTAATTATATTATATAATGTCCCCTTGCATAATATGGGACCTTGTTGCTTGTTAGCCACTGAGCATAAAGTAAGGCTATCTCCAGTGGTACTTACGGCATAGTTTTGATGTTCTCCAGTTCAAAGGCTGCCCACCAGCATGAGCACACTGCCGAGAGTATTCAGCAAAGGTATCACAGATGCACGAGGCATTCTTAGACTTCTCAGAGCGACACAAGTCTTCTTGGCAAACCATAATGTACTTGCTAACATCAACTACATCATTACATTCTGCAAATGCAGAGCTGGTCAATGTTTTCTGGCATATGTTTTCCTTGGGAGGGAAAAAAAAATTACAGCTTCCACAAAATACAGAGGAGCAATTGTTATTCTGTTAAATTATTTCTTAATAGAATCCTACCTTTCAATTTACTATCACCCTAGTTTTTTTCCTATCAAAGCAATACAAAGAAACAGATATATTTGAAAGAAAAGCAAAGGAACAGTCCTTACAAAATTATCAGTGCAATTATCTGGGAGGGAAGAAGTAGGGTCTTCGCAGTCTTCTGTTGGCCCATCCATTTTCTGCATATTCCCAAATTGTAAGGCTGTCATCTTAATATCTGTACAAAAGAAGTTTAAGAATGAGGGTCTTTTTGTTGTGTGTTTTTTTTTTTTTATGCAACTGACTTTTATCTTTTTCTCCTCTCAACAAGTCTGTTGAAGACTGGCCAAGGCAGTTAGCTCCCTTAAACCTCTTCACTTAATCACCACTCCTTCCAAAATAAACACCGACATTGCAGTCTCATTAAGCTTGCATATCTTCCTTGAAAAAGTATACTGGAAAATAGTCCATTGGAGAACAATTCTGTTTATTACACCTAGATACAAAATAAGACTTTCACTGGAAAACCTGTTTTCAGATGATACTGAGCTGATACAGGTAAGAGAGAAAATTATTTAAATGAATATGGACAATAGAGACAGTTCTGAGACAAGGCTTAGGGAAAGCATCAAGCTGAGAATGGAGAGACAGATGAAGATAAGATTTTATGCAAATCAGCAGACAAATAAGGATTTAATTTGTGGAATGTGATTACATCTTCAAGATTGTGGCTCTGTGCTTAATGGCTCATTAGTTCTAGAACAAAGAACTTTTTGCTATGCCCCACAAATTCGAATAAATACATTATTAGAAGCATTTCTAATTTTAAAAAAGAACTGAAACAATAAATGTAGCAACTAGATATTACAATTACCTTTTGTTTCATTGGATATGTTGCTATATTTATATTAGCAAGTGTGAATCTGGCTTGTCTCTATGGGGTTAGCTGAACAGGTAAATAAATCAATAGCACACAAGAAACATGCAATCATTTGCCAGCACCAGTAATATACTTAAAACGCTAAATTAGTTATCTGATCTGTGTGATTTTTCTACAGAGATTGAATCATACTTCCGAGCAAATCCTTCAGTAGGATAGGAAAGATGAATGCTGACGATGATAGTGCTAAAATAATACCAAAAAAATATTGAAGACACAAGAAACTTTTTTTTTAATTTAAAAAACTCACTGTTTGAGTAGAACTCATTGTAAACTGGAATGCCATTGAAGTCTCCACAAAGCCCACAGGTCTGATTGGCATATTTGTCATTCAATTCCAGCTATAATGGTGGAGATAAAGTTGACAGTAGTTAGTATATACATTCTACATGTTCAAGGTTAGTGAAGGTACTTGCATGTGCTGCGACATACATATCATATAATTTAATCTACAGTCTCTGATGGTATAATCTACTTCAAACTTGGGTGATAGAATGAAGAGTTAGCTTGGATTTGATTAAAATCCAAGAGCTCAAGCTAATAATGCAGACACTGTTTTCATTGTAATATCTATATTACTGTCGGCTTTCTTTTTGCACTACATTTTCAGTAAGAAAAATACATAACAAAAATGAAGTCCTAAGAAAGTGGAATTCTACTAAAAAACTACATTTGAGGAGGTTAAGTGTGTCCCTCTATAACACTTCTAGTATGTTAGTGGTATAATGAAAGTGATTTTTCACCCCTCTTTTAAGCGGAATTCTGCTACCCATTAGAAGCAAATCCATGCAGTCTTCTTCAAGACAGCCTGGATAAAACCTATCTTAAGGAAGAGTTATTTGATAGTAAGAGATGGGAATACAACAGTAAACCTCGGACAGCTGGGGTCTGCTCTAACCGAAGAGTAGCTCTATCATCTCTGAACGCGTAGACATTAGATCTATAAAACTAGACATATATCAAGACATTAGGCCTATATACCTTGTTTTCCTTTCATACACAATCTTTGTTTCTTTTAATTTTAGCAACTTGATGTACACATGCACAAGCTCTGAGTGTACACAATTACAGAAGTAATATCTATGAATGGGCCCATGGACAATTTAACACCACATGCTTCTAAATAACTGGTCCCAAATCCTCTGTTTTTAGGAGCTGTTCTTACCAGGATACTGTCATCCTCATTCCACATCAACATAACGCCTATTTTGCTAGTTATTTTCATGTAAATGTTGCTTCTCTCTATCATAATTCCAGATTGGGTGTATGGCAGTTGTACCCTGAGAAAAGGTAGAAGGAATGTTAAGTATTTGCTGACTCAGGTGTTTTACAAAAAGAAAAAAATGGTTTGTGTGATCCGGCATTTATAGGGATTCTTCAGCAAGGCAGCTGTGTGAAAAGACAGGCATTTGATGTAGTCTTTAAGGGAAGGACTGATTTACTGTGGAATGGTTTTATATTTCATTATTTACATCAGTAAAGTTGTCAGATTTGTTGAAGTACACATAATTTCCATCCCCCAAAGTGCACAGAAATATATGGCCAGTTTAAGAAAACCATCTGTGTTAGCGTATGAGTGTTGTGAATAAACTTACCTGTTGCTGTTGATTGTAACTGCCTCTTTTGTTAGTTCAGCAGCAACACCTTCAAGTTTCATGGTAATATGACTAATCATTGGAGTATTTCCCACCATTGTGCGCCTAATCTGGATGTTGAAGTCCTCATAGGCAGCATTGCAATGGGATGCAAAAACATAATTACAGAGCCCAGGGAAGTTGAAGATGTCTCCATCAAAGGTCTTGAAGTGGAAGTTGCCCCATGTACTGCACACACGGCCATTGTGAGCAGGGTTAGAAGCTGTGAATTTAAAAATAGCTGTAAAAAATTACTAAGAATTCCCAGGCTTAACATGATATATCAGTTTATCCAAGCTTAACTTTGTCAGTGAATATTTTTCCCCTGCCTACCTTAATTTTTTTTATTTTCTGTCCACCTATCTATTATAAAATTAGTAACACCAATTATAAAACTAGTAATAGGATATTCATTCTTCACTCATCATCTATTATCTGCCCTATATAAACCTATAAATGGCTTCAGTTATATTTATCTATAGCTTTTTATAGCTTTTTATCTGTAGTTTTATTTAACTATTCACATTACAGCTAGCAGTTCAATATTATCTCATGTTTGATGGCCTGCCTCTCTCTTTCCTCTTATTTCCTGTTTGAAAATACATTTCATTTTCTTTACTTACGTGTTATGATTGGATTTGTCAGCATTGGTGGGATGACATTCACCTTAGATGAATTATTAGTAGTAGCTAGAAAAAAAGAAAATTAAAACTAAGATGATAATTCTAAAACTTCCACCTAAAATTGAGCTAGAAAAGACCAAAAAATTAATAGGCTTGAGTAAAATATCCTGCACTTATATTCCACTTTGATTTTATACATATTCATACTCATGTGCATACATCTCCCATGACCATACCTTTCTTTCCTTAGTTGCCTATTATTATACAAATCTAACCATATACCAGCAATTTGTATATATGCACATTGTTAATAGGTATGCAATGTAAGTGTTACTATTCTTTTATATATAGTTGCTTACGAATATATTTATCTACTTTACATTACCATAAACATCCAAAAGTGTTTTTTTTGTGTATGTGTGTATTTATTATTTATTTGAGATGCAGGATATAAATCCACATGCACACAGTATAAACCAACTTACTGGTTTGTTCCTGTTGAACAAGTTTAGGGTAGTTGTTTCCTGTTTCCTGTTGGCTGTTACTCTGGGCTCCTGTGGAAAATAAAAATCAGAAATATATTAAGTAAAATGTCCTATATCTGAAATCTTCATGGGAAGCATTCAGATAGGATCAAAGGACCCAGATATAATAGATCTGTAAGACAAAGGGAAGACACTTATGTCACATCAGAGAAAATGAAACAGTTCCAAATAGAAAAGTAAAATGTAATTGCAGAAATAAAATTTTCTATTACAAAGAGATAGAGTTTGAAGTACAGATCAACCTTTCATATATATGTTTTCTTTATATCCCTTAAAAATTGCACTATTTTCAACATTGCACTAAATATCACTAATATGGGAAAATTACAGCAAGAATTACAGCAAGTAATAATAAGAAAAAACACGGACAAAGTTAAAAGAAACAAGGAGCTTAGGGCTAAATCCAATAATGGGCACAGAAATTTATACAGAAGTTTCTCTAGGGTTTAAGGCCTTTACCTTTCAGGCCAATCCAGACCCCTCAAATAGAGATCTTGACTTGCTTGACAAAGAGACACCTCAGAGTGCTAATCAAAGGGTCCATACACAGAGCAGTATGCCAGAAGAAGTAATCACAAGAAGCACTCTGCACATTACTACAGCCCCACACATTTGGGGCTTCATTGCCTAACTAAAGACTGAAGGAAGCTTGTGCATCCATTCAGGAGCCTGCAGGTTCCTGTAGTAAGGGTATGCAAAAATGAGACACTTCCATACTTTTGATTTAAAACCCAATTGTTAGAAGAGATGATATTTTCTGCACTGCTTTACAAAACAACCTACCAGGTAGTGCAGAAAAACAAAACAAAACAACCCCCTGAGAAAAAGCAGAAAAGTCTGGTCTTTGCCCTCTTCTCAGTCTGTGACATTTCAAACTCATGTCTTTGATGAAGAAAAATCTCTAGCATCAGGCTGTTAGTCTATTTAACCATGGATGCTTGCTACTCCACCTGAAGCTAAGACATGGTGCAGAAAATAATGGGACAGTCACAAAGGAGAAAAAAAAAAAAAGAAAAGAAAAACAGGCCATGATGGCCAAATGATTAGGCCTCTCAGCTACATGAGAAAACTACTGTTCTTGTGCCCCATTTTAAGGGTTATTTCTGAATCTCCAGTTAAATGGTTACTGAATCAGCTGCCTTCCAGGCAGATTTGCTCACTCCTACAGTGCTTCTCTCCTTCTGGCTATTCCGTTTCTAACCCCATGAACTTTAAGCTTTTCTCTGTGCATGGCTTTTCTCGGAGTTGCAAGAACAATTAGTAGGAAGGACTTTTGAGAGGTGAGAAATATTAACCTGAAGAAAATCATTTCTGAGCTCTGGGCTTTGTGCTCTAAGTTCTTGTCTTCTATAAGTGAAAAAGGTGATCCTTTCTTGTTAAAGTAAAATGGTTACAACTGTATTTTGTGAGACACTGGATTCTGCCACCATATGATAGCCATGTCTACTGATGTGTGCTTGCACCTTGCCAAGTCTAAATCCTCAGGATATTTAGGCAGTGAAATGAGTAATACCTGTATCCTGGTCAGGATTATCTACCTGAGTGCTCTAGGTATCTGGGCACTTTCACAGTCAAAAAGGAGTTATCTATGTAATTTAGCTCAAATTTAAGTCCCTTCTTTCCTTACACTATAGATGGGGAGAGGTCACAGATTCAAATCGGATTCCAAAATGCTGGCTCTTTGAATAGGCCACATAGATAGAGGGAGATAAATGCTGAAGTCAGGGCTGTGTTGCAAACGCTGGTCGTGTTTGCTCATCCTTTGCTGAGTCCTTACTGATCTCTACCCTCATGTATCCTCCACTGACAAAATCTCAGCCCAAATAGAGGCCGCCCATCTGCATAGAAGTTTGGCACCTATCTTTTTCAAAAAGATAACTAGAGCAAGGGATTACTAGATTTTTTTTTCTCCAACATAAATGCTATAATGCCAGCAGTTTGGCTAATCCATCCAGAGGTGGAAGACACCTGTCTGAAGGGTGACTACTCAATGAGAAGACCCCAGAAGATGGCTAGCTTTGAAGGAGAGAGCTCTTAGCAGTCTCACTATCCCCTCTAGAAGTCCTTGCAGTTTCTGCTCAATTTTATTTTTGGACCTGAGCTTTCCCTCCTTTCCCATTTACCTTTATGTGTGGCCATGGATAATATATAAAGAAGTAACTTATGGCAGAACTTAGGCATTTCAATTTCCTGTTGGTCTCTCAATACCACAGACAAATATATTCATATGATTACTTAAATAAATTCATATTATTACAATATATAACTGATCAGGTGAAAAAAAATCCAACAAATGCCTCTGCAAATAATAGGCCAGATTTGGCTCTCACCTACTGTATTTATAGCAATCTCAGCAGATATAAATCCAGTTTGGATTCATATAAAAAGAAACAACACTTTGAATATTTGTTTATTCTAGCACAAGAACTTTTGTAACAGAGCAAAAGAGTGTATACATGTATTTTGGTCTGTTAATTTTTCTCAAGGAAATAGCAGAGGATTTTGTTCATCTAGCAAATATATCATTCCGAGGAAATTCTATCTGTATTGGTTTATTTAGTGATTGCACAATGCACATTGTTGACCATTATGAAAATAAGAGCCTCTCAGTATCACAGTCTTACTGGCACAATTGTCTAAGGAAATTTACTATTTGAGTATTTCGGAACTGAACTATTACTTAAGAATATATCTAAATGCACCTTGCTAGATCTATATCCTGTTGTCAGTCCATAATTCTCAATAAAATCAACTTATGTAAATCAGATTTTGGCTCAAGATAGAGAGTCAGGCACAGAATGTTTGTGGAAATAGCATGGGATTAGGCCAATATCTTGTGTGTATCTTGATTACCCAGGGTATATGAAATAGAGTGTGATTCAAGCAAAGAATTGCCTTGGTGGACTTGGACTTGGCGGACTTGGTCTGACCTCTATTCATTTTTCAAAACAATTTATCAGTTTAGCATTCCACAGTACAATAAGCTTTCTTATTCAAGGATGCTGTTGATTGACATCACATAACTCTAAATGTAAGCTTATATTCTGACTGTTGTATTTTGTGCCTATTTTATGAAATATAAAGTAACTGAAATTTATATTTGCACTTGTCAGTGTTTTGAAAATGAAACACCAATAAACTTATATAGATAAAGTAATTACTGTACACGAATGAGACTGAGTTAGCAAGTTTGTATTCATACAAGTAATCTCTATGTGAATGGTCCCATTGGCTTAATGGGACTACTCATATTAACAGAAACTGTCAGGAGAAAAAAAAACATAGAAAACAATGGACAGCACACATCAGGTAATTTGCTAGTTCCTTTTCATATTCAAAAACAGAAACTGACATAAATACAATATATAATGTATTAACTGTCTACAATTAGTTTCTGTAAATCATTGTCAAAGAATATCACAGAATTTCCTTTTATTCTAATTTTGAAAGGTATAAGCAATATTGAAAAAGCAACATTTAAAGAGAAGAATAAAGGTTCTTTCTTATTTGATCCTGAAGGTTACCTTCCAAATGTAGTTATATACAGTGGCTTGAGGCAATATTAAATCAAATTTGTCTAGTTGATAAAGACACATTAAATATTTATTGAAATAAATGAAATATTTAATAAGTATAAAGTAATCTCTGTTAAAAGTACATAGAAATTTCATCTAAGTGCAAAATATTTTTTGCATTGGCAATGCAAAGCAATGAGTCAAAATTTTAAAATAAATTAATAGATCTAAATAGACTATTTTTTATTTTCCCCATAAAAATAAAGAGAAATGAATGAGTCCTTACTTATCTGATGGATACAGAAAACAGCTAACAGGAAAGTCCATTCTGGTACCCGTATCCCCCTGCCAAACCCCATTTTGAACGGAGTCTGGCAAAAGGACACCGGGTCCAAGGCTGGCGGGGAGGTGTAGTTCACCTGTGCTCTCTCAGTCTTATATAGTAGGTGACTTTGGCGTCACTCCCAGATTGATTCAGAGAGTCTAGAAAGGTGGGGTTTGGGGGATTTTAGTGGATGAATAGGTAAACAGAGGATGCTTTTCCTTCCTCAGCAACTGGCCAATGGTATTTGCATTTTGGGAGGAGTAAATACATGTATGTATGTATATTTTTTTAAAGATTCAGTCCTATCACAAAGCATAATTTGATTGGAAATAAAACACTGCTCCTTCTCTACTGACAAGAGGACTAACAACAGGTCTTGGAACAAATTGAATTTGGTGTTGCTTTGGAGTTACGCAGGTAGCATTCAAGTAATCATTCCAAGCTTTTCAGTATTGGAAATGATGCCAGGTACTTCCTTGGCAACCCTCCTCCTCCATCCCAGATTTCTTAAAACTGATGAGTGGTGGAGTACTTCATGACATGTGGGGACACAGCAATAGGAAGTCATTCTTTGCCTCTTGGTGCAGCTAATCTCTTTATAAGAAGAGCAGATTAATACCCTTGAAAGGTCCTGCACTATCATTTAATCACACTGAGTGCATGCTGTGAAAACATGCAACAACTGCATGGGACACTAGCAAGCAGTGGGTACTGTTCTGACGAACATTAATCCAGCTTTATCCAGATTGTATCCTACATTTATTAGATAGGGGCTCAAACCTTGATTTCTCAAAAATCAGATTTTGCCTTCTGACAGAAAATATCAGGAGTAATTTCTGACAAGTCAACTAGCCTTACATCAACCAGCTTTGTGGGAGAGAAAAGTTAGACTGCTAATGACCTCCAACCATGATCATATTATTTGAGCATCATCCCTAGTAACTCTACTCATATCCGTTGAGCCATAAGGACTACAAATTGGAGAAACATGGAATGAATTAGGTATATAAGTCTTGCCAGTAAATGTGTTTAATATATTCTTTTGGGGGGCAAAGTTAGCTTTCTCTCATTTTATGGGGTTAGCACTTCAAAAGCTAAATGAATGTATACATAATAAAACACAGCTAGGGTTTCTACTTTCTGTCCCTTTATACTTATGTTTTAGGTTGATATCAAAGGTAGGTAGGATGAGTTGATCCATACAGAAACAGGTGAAGGAGACGTTTAAGTGTTCTGTGATCACAGCTGGATGCCTAATTTACTGGGGCTCTTATGAAAATTCTAGCCTGCTATTACAAATTGAAAAATATTTCCCTAAAAGATCAGTAGAATATAACAGCATATTCAGTTCAGGTGTTCCTAAATGAACTGTGTCAGTCTTTTCCAGTCCATTTACTGCTCCTATTTCCACTTTTGCTTAATGCTGAATATATGGATCTTCATTCATTTTAGTATTACAAAAGAAACTGAAAAAGAGTATATTTCTTTAGTGTTATCTGGTCTTAATTTTTGGATTGAACTCGGTGGTAGCTTAATGTGGCAAGGCTAGAGTACTTAGGTCAACATATTAGACTGCTGTAGCGCAGAACATGATCCCTATTAAAATATCCAGGATGTTTAATGAAGTTACATCTTCAGAATCAGCAGTAAGCTGTTTACACACCCTAGATTTATATCTTCATGGTTCAGAAAACCAGGAGAAAAGACTGGATTTCCTGCCCATAGAATGTTGTTTTATTCTGTGCCAGTACTCGTAATGAATGTAAATTCATCTGTACATAAAGAAAGCAAATGATACCTTGTTTACGTGACCAGTTAGATGTTTTAAATAAACATACGCTAACCTCACTTAAGCAATTAAACAAGCTATGCAACAAGCTAGGCCTCCGGCTACTACTGTGCACATGCCTATAGCAATGGGCTACACATAATGCTTAGAAGTGGCAGAACTTTTCTTCAGCACACCTGATGTCCCCTGCACAGCTGAGCAATGGATGCTTTTCTTTTTAATTATAAAGTTATTACAGTAAAGCAGACTCTGCACACACTTAAGAAAGCAGAGAATTATAAGCATTAGACATCTGTTGAAGCAAAGCCAAAAATGCAGAAAATGATGAGAAAAATGTGAGTACAGCATTCATGAACAGAAGATTTTATTTAAGAACATGGAAGTTGATGGCATTCAAGGAAAGATATTTCTGGAGGTGGTTTATAATATTAGTATCCTTGAGTGGCATTAGAAGTCAGTGTAGTGGAAAAGGTGGTGATTGTCATGTCTTTCCAGCACAAAGATAAAAATGTGCATAAAAATATAGGGTAGAGACCATATTCTCAGCAAGGCAGAGAAAGATTAAAAAGAGTTAAAAGCAGGGAAAAAAAGAGAAAAACTTCAAAGGGGCAGTGAAAGCTGCTCATCCTGCTCACTTCTTAAGGACCTGCAACACAGGTACAAGTCCTTGCTTCCCATCTCAGTTATATCTCACCTTTGCACAAAGGGAATAACAGATCAGAACTCTGTTTCTTTAAAACTCTTGGAAATAATTTCTTTTCTCCTACATGGTATAACAGAATGAGAGACTGGTGTTAAAACGAGGAATTTTCTGAGGGGGGAATTAGTGGTCTCAATATTCAGCTGGGGAACATGAAGCAGGTTTTGCTACCTCCCTAGGTACAGTCATGATCATTTTTTCTTTTGATCGGTCTCTTTGAATGGAATTGCCTCAAAGCAGTGGGCTGGCACTAAGCACTTCATTTTTTCCTTAGGAAATTTTTAGTCTTTGCTCATGATATTTATTTGTGATTAGACCAACACATATCACCCCTGCAAATGTTACCTCACCATTTAAAAGTGATTGCACTGTATAGATTTTGAGAAAGTTGTCCCAGTTGTCTTCATAGGTGTTCTTCCAAAGATGTTCCTCATCTATTTTATTCAAAAATCCTTCTAATCTGCAATCGCTATGATTGCTACTGCACAGACTCCAAGAAGCAGTGACATTCAAGTGATGTTCCAGCATTCTGATTATCCAGCCTCTTTCTCTTCCTCTCTCTCCACCACAGGGAGCGAGCGAACAATTGCTAATAGTAAAACGGGTATAGAAGAAAGGTGGGTTACTCTGTAAGATGTCCTACTAAATTAAAGGAGTTATCGGCCTGTGAGTGCTGGCTGATTGCTGGGGAAACGACATCTTAGATCAACATAAGATGATTGCGAAAAAAAATTAAAATAAAATAAAATAAAATAAAATAAAATGTGTATATTAGTAACAGGCATGATTGTTCCAAGTGGTTGCTGGAGATTAAAAAGGGAAGCAAATGGAGGAAATGGAGGAATCTTGCAGATATTAGGATGAGAAGAACCTCCCTCCTCAGTCAAGGAGGAGAAAGCTCACTTCTCTGTTTTTACAGGGAGAAAGAAATCCAAGAAGCAAGTTTTAGTAAAACACACTTCAACACCTCTCTTTGTTAATGTATGCCTTGCAAATACTAAGGATCCATACATAAGGTATCCAGTGGCATTAAAACAAATCACTTCTGTCTGTGCAAAGGAATGTTTGGCGAGGCATTGAAAGCATTTGCATTCAACTGTTTTGCTCAATTTATAATGCTTTGTGAAATGTAGTTTACCCTGATGGCTCAATGTCAAATAACATGGAAATTAACTTTATTTAGATCTATAGAGTTGGTATAAACTAGCCCATTTTACAGGAGTTTAATGGAGGTGAACTACATCTCCATTAGAAAAAGGAAGATCTGGCTAAGGATCTGGCCTAGACTTTTCTGATGCTTATATGTTGATCTCACACTGAAAACCTGTACTAGAGGACTATTAACCAGCAGTAGCTCTTGTAACAGTAGGTCCATTGTTATTTGACCCATAGTTCTGACAATGGACATAATCTTTCCAACTGTACCTTTTCTTCTAGGCTTCTTACACAGAAAAAGAGACAGAATGAGAGGTTAATTATAATGATTTTCTGTAAAAGTTCAAATTTCACTTAAAATATCAATATCACAAATCCTGTAAATACCATCACTAAAACCTGAAAATAGATCATGCAATACAAGGGTGGCAAACGTGAGCACTCGGAATTCAGCTTTCTTCTCAGTTCAAATTATAGCTGTAGTGTTGAGAATTGCTGCCTCCTCACAAGTATGACAAACCAGGGATATCTGGGACCTCAGTAATGTTGTTTTTCACCTGTGAAGGCCTTATTTTCTATGTGGCCTGGGGAAAGGAGTGAATAGCTCAGTGGATTAAAAAAAGATAATATTTATTGTGGTAGGGAAAGTAATGAAAGTGACAATCAGGTGCTGTAATTAACATCAAATGAGTTGGTATTAACTTAAGCAGAGGATGTGGCACGCTCTTCTCACCTGTCTCTTATCAGACCTAGTTGCTGTCCTCAACTTGTCCTGCTCCCACCTTATTTTCACCTTTCTCTGATAGGCTCCCTCATTCTTTCCTTCCATCAATCCACAGCTGACTCATTAGGGTTTGTGCTTCTTAGCCCTACCCAAGGATTCATGCTTGCTCTCCACCCTTTTTTCTTTTTTTTAACTAACTAGCCTGTTGACTTCCTAAGGAGAGTAAATATATGCACTGCTGTTGTGGAATAATATGGTGGACACACTCTCTGGTCATATATACCCCTTGGACTATCCTGGACTAGGTGATGCAGTCTTTTGCCTGGTTAGTATAACATCATACCCTTGGAGAACACCTGGAGAGGTTATTTATTGAAAACAAAACTGTGTGCAGCCTCACGGTGAAAAGCATTTTGGGGAGAATGTTAAAATCTTAGAATGAATGCTATTTAAGTTGTATATTGTTTATGTTTCTTGCCATTCTGTAGTCTACTACAGTAATACTAACAGACCTCAAATGAGCTTTAAGGAGTTTTCTTTCACTTTCCATAGAATCTTGCATAAGATTTGCTTATGCAAGATACTATGGAAAGTGAAAGAAAACTCTTCCTGCGGAGATTAGATCATCCCCTTGGGAAACAAATGAGAACTGAGCCTAGAGAAGTGTAGAATAACGTGGCAGGTTTGGCCATGACAGTAGTCATAGATTCTTAACAGCAGAATACTGCCTTAATGCAGTTATGGTGTCTTTTTCTTTTCTTGCTTGTGTTTTAAAGGCTTTAGAAGAAGAGTCTATATTTTTGTATATATTAGAATTTTGAAATACTGACAGGCAAGGAAGAGCTTGTTTCCCCTTCTGCTCATCTTAATAAAGGGGAAAGAGAGATGCATGTAAAATAGGTGAAACTCATGCATGATACCTTCATGGCAATGGCTTCCTTTGCATTTCACGTTGAAGCAACAAAATGTACTCATTCACCTTGTGTTTTTCAGATCTATTATGTCCTTCAGGTCAAGATTCATAATGTTGCATTCGGCAGCTGGTGTTATCCTTTGGTGCAGGAGTCTTCTCAGGTGTATTGCCTGTTTAGTTTCTATGTGGTTAACATCTATCCAAACTGAGCTCAATAACTTTTTCCTCTCCATGACTCTTATTCTTGCATTTTAATACTGTGACTACTCACCTGTACTGTCTGAATCTTTTCCCCAATCTATTCCTAGTCTTTCAAAAACATCTTGATATATTTCAATAATTTTGCCGCCAGAAAGCTGCAATGCCTTGTCTTGATATTTTAGATTTTTGTTTTTGGGGTACTATTTTTTTCCGTTGAGAAAATGTATATGTGCGAGTGGTTCATGCATGGATTCAGTTCAGCTGAAAGCATAGCTTATCCATCGTATATTGCTGTCTTTATTCTATGGGGTATTGATATCACACATGAGCAAAAAGATTCTGATTCATGGATGGTGAATTAGATGTGGTCTCTTTCCCCTTTGTCTTTCTTCTCAGTAAGTTTTGGCATATTTATTTCTCTTGCCTCAGTAATTGCATGTAACTCTTGATATATGTAATTTCCACATTTTTTTTTCCAAACAAGCTTTTGTTTTTCTGCTTCAGAATTTACTGTTGAACATTTTTTGGTACATTTTTCCTTGCTTGTACTGTGAGGAAGTTACTTGGTGATTCATTTCTGCATCCACTCCACCAAAAACTTCCCAGATTGGAGTGTGCTTATTAGGCTGCACATACCAACAACTTATGACAGAGTAAGTTTATGCCAGTACTGAAAGGTAACTTTGCGTTCAGCTTCAAAACTGTATGCAGGGACTAGGCTTTCAGTTGGACTCCTGTCTATAGCACTGACTGAGTTTATAAGCTCGTTATGGGTTACTAAGGGTGAAAGAGTCCTTGTTTGCAGATGTTTGATCAGTGCGGATGTCCACAGTGTGTTCCTCTGCAATATCCTTTTCTACCCTGTTGTTAAGGGCTTTGACAGTACTTCAAACCCACCGAAGGCAGAGCTGCTGTGATTTCATCTACCCCTGCTCTGGTCACATGTATAAACCCCTTCTCTTACTTCAACCTTAGCACTCCTATGGCTTTCATGGAGACCCAGGTGAGTGAATCACCTGGTTCCAAAATTTCATCACACTTTTGAGCAAGGTTATCCATCATGACTTCGATTATTTTCTGAAGTTCAATGATTATCAAACAGTCAATCAATAGCAGTCAATCATTTTGTGTGGTTTGCCAATACTGCAATCTATTGTTCCTCTAGATTCTTCAGTGCACACGCTGAAAATACATTGTTTGTAGATGACATATTTGTTGTGTGAAAGTATTTTGGATATCTTCTAGAATTTCACCCAGTTCTTCCAGTCTTCTCTTAGCAAACCTGGATGCTGCAGGAGAACCTGTAAGCATTTTTACCATCCAAATATTTCTGTGTTTTTTTTTCCCCCTTACACATTCTTACTGCAATTTCAGAGTTCCCTTTTCATGTTTAAAAATCACCATGAGATTGTTAAATGCATGTCTGTCTGCTCGGTTGACAGGGAGTCAGCATTCTGGTTTTATGCCTCTTTCTACATACAAACAGTCATATTTCCTCAAGCACTTCCGGAAAACAGGGTTTTCTGAATCCTGAGGCAGTGTCCTGCATGTAAGTCATCTCAGCCATGGAGGATGGCTGTAAGCTATGTAGCTGTAGCTACATCACATAATATGAGAGCCTGTGCACTTTACTGGCTCAGTCAATCTCAACATTTCTTTCTTCCTTGCTCCAAATCCCTATCTGTTATATATTATCCTGTTACAGTGTTTTCCATATGCTGTCTGCCAAAATAGGAGTAAGGATTGGCCATTTGGAACAGTTCAGCCTGGTGCTGAGTCCAGCCCCTCTGTCTGAATGTGCTCTACAGCCAGCAAGGAGAACAAGCAAGGAAAAGAATGGATCAGAGTTTGGTGTTCTTTCTCCTTCCAGTTTAACCAAAGAAGCCAAGCAAATGTAAGGGTAAGCAAGTTTCTGCTTTCCATGGACTGCAGCACCATTCTTTATTTTGAGATCAAGCAAGAATAGTGTGGCTAGAAAGTTCTGCCTGCCTCTCAGGTTGCTGATCACACTGCCCTGTTTGATTGCTTCTACTTTCAGAGAAATACTTCAAGAACACAATTGTATTAATTGCTGTTATCGTCTCTTGCTGGGATGAAGTTTTAAATATCTTTACAAACAGAAAAAGCAAGTGTAGCAATTCACATTTGCTTTAAATTAATTGCCTTTCTGCTTATGGTATTTAAGGACTAGTCAAAGCAAAATGTCAACAGAATGCTATGTGAACAGACCTTTCCTCTGGGTGAAGCAAATTCCTTTTTATTTATTATTTGCACATCATTGCCTTTTGATATATACGTATATATTTGCTACTTTCTGCTTCTTTCCTATAAGAAATATGTTGCAGCTGCTGTTGGCAACAAACCTGATAACTGTAAAAGAGTTTGTTTCTTCACTCCTAGTTTCAAATTCCAAAAGATAATTTGCAATTAAATAGTCTTCATTTGTTTTCATTCCTTTGGAATATAGCAGTGAAGATGAAGAGAGTATCAACTTTGGTAATTGCATTTCATCTAAACACTGCTGTAAACTTTAAGACCAAGTTCAATGACAATGCTGGCTGATCTGTAAAAACTGCTAAGACCAGTAAAACCTACACTTTTGACTTTCTGAACATAATGAGCCAAATTCTCATCTCATTTACATGAATGTTTGAACACGTTTGAACACCAAACATGTTCCGATACCTTGCTGACAGGCAAGAAACTCGAGAATCAGATTAAATGCAGACAGTGTGGTATTAAGTGGCTTAGTGCAGACAGTGGCTTGGTACAGACAGATTATACAACTTTTAGGAGCTGGCCTGAGATCCTGAATGTTGAGCTCTACCTGTTCCATCACAGTATTCTTTAGCAAACTCATGTCCCTCTTCAAATTTTCAGGTGAAAATATGAAATACTTGGATGCTATGGAGAAGGGGCAGACTTTAACTGAAAACTGAAAAAGTCTCTCTGTCATCTCACTGCTCTGCTTGTTGAATCTCTGTCAAGAAACGGTGGCCAGTCGTGTGAAGGGCTATACATTGCTGTGAATTTTCTCCAGCACTGTCTCCTTCTTTGTTAATGCATTTCCATGTGTACCAGCCACATATTGCACAGCAGTCATTGTACCTAACTCGTCAGTCCCATAATTGCAGTCCTGCAGCAGTATCCTCTGCATTGCCATGCTGTTTGTACTGACTCATCCACCCTTCCAACCCCCAGCTCAACTTTGTGCTTTCTGCAACGTCAGTCCTCGTACTCCAGTACTCATCCTGTCTATTGCTTCTTAAGTCCCTCGACACCAATGTCTCATACCTTCCCACCATTTGTAGAAATAAGATTCCTGGATATATGCCTGACATGAACCTTTAAAGCAGTCTATCTTCTTTTAACTCACTAGCAACTCACCTGTGCTTGATACTATGATTCCATGTCACTTCAAAAGGTAATTTTAATATGTGATTTCAAAATAATATTTAATGTTTTAAACCACAAACATTGGCAAGGACATGGTAGGTGCACTATCTTTTTAAATCAATAAGGAGTTTTACCATTCATTTTGAACACAGTCATGGCAACTGTCAGGCCATCTCTAGGGATGCTGGTATGTAATGACGTGTTCTGTTAGATTATTATCATATGTACCTTAAGTGCAAACAATATTCTGTACTTAACCACAGAGCATACTTTATACAGATTGTGAACAATCCAGTGAATTTTTCATTTTGAAACACTTCTAGCAGAAGCAAAACCTTGTGTATATCAAGATCAAAGACAAGTACAAGCAGGGCTTTAGAAGAGAAAGTTTCCAGTTTGACCACTCATAAAATAACTGAATAAGCTTATTCTGTATATCACAGATATTAATGTACCTGAGAAGACTTCTGACCTTAGAATTATTTGCTAAGATATTTGTGGCTCAAAACCACATAAAAGTTGTAAAAGGAACGAAATATTTGGGGTGTTATATTTTGAAACCAAGGAGAATAGAATAGAATATCAAGAAACTCCTGCGATCGTTCTTTTCAACTGCTAATCAGTCACTATTTTAGCTAATATTTACTCATAACAGAAAGGAATGTAAGTGCATTTATGCATGTAATACAGTGAGTTTTACACTAAACTTACTAAATCAAATAATTTCCCTTGGTCATTTTTTTTTTGTTCAAGGCTCTTTGTTATTAATGGAAAGTTGTTCCTGTGGGTTTAGAGGCAGGAGTAATTTCTAAACTGATTTAGTGAAGAATGTTCTCAGAAAAGAATTGTCTACAGATACTTTTTCCATGGTCCAGAGATCCAGATAATGAAATGGATGACAAAAATGTATGCAAATAAGTATTTTTCTTACGATGCTAATTTGTGAAAACTTAATAATTTGCACTTCTATTTGGTAGTGATAGTTCTTACCAAATTTGGTGGTGATAGTTCTTACCAAACTGGGAAGCATAAGGAATATCTATGTAGAATATTATTCAATTCCCACTGAAATCAGTGGAGAGGCTTCTGTGGAAGCTGACAGAAATTTTATCAATCTTTCAGTATCGCATATCTTGATGACATACCTGGTTACAGGGCATAGCTGGAAAGGATATAAGCATATCCTTTCACAGACTAGCTTCCTAAGTGGGAAAACTTTTCCCCTAACCGCAGGCAACGTACTGTGCAGAGTTCTGGAAACTGAATGAGTGGTATCCACTAATGAGAATTATTATTTTGGACCATCAACTACATTTTAGCTAGAAAAAGACTGACTCCAATTTTGATTTGTTCCTGAATTGTTCTCATTATGTATTTGCTGGCATTGATTAAATTATATTTTCCATTAGACCTTGTTTCCAATTGCTTATGACTTTGTCAAGATTTTTGTCATTTAGCTGACATTCTACGGACTTTTGATTATTTTTAGAAGAAGAGGGAAATGCTTCAACTGGAATGATCCAGCTGTTCAAAATGAGACTAAAGAAGTAATAGCTTGATTCATTGTTTAACATGTCAACATGTGGCAGCATAGGGGAATTTAGGAGGATCTTCTGTCTGTTCAGAAAGAGTATCTTGGCAATTACACTTGCAAAGCGAAACACTGCTTTTCTGGGAAACATTGGAATTCAAGTTTTTCACGTAGCTTCTGGTGCTGTACAAGGGGTTTTTGAGCTCAAAGAGATCTTGGATTTTTCTATTGTGTGTTAGAGCATTTAATGGATGCCAAGTCAAACTTTCAGGCTCCCAGTAATTCAGTAGGGGGAGAGAAAAAAAAAAAAAAGTAGGAAACAGAATCAAACCTTTCTGGGAAATATCTGTTTGCTTGGCTAATGTGTCAGCATTTTTTTTCTTTATGTAAAACGAGGACAGCAGGTTAGATGGCTGCTGATTTTACTCACCCTGAGATGGACTTTCATTCTTAACGAGGACCATAGTACAGCAGAGAAGATGCCCATCTAAGAAAATACTCTGGTGGTGGTAGTGACCACAGGTAGCTGCCTAGGGAAGAGCTGAGCAAGCCCAAAGTGGTAATTCCCCTCAGAATTATAAAGTGGTAAATAGTCTCCCAGATTTCACAAAAGTGTGACTCGGGGAATCCTGATGTGGTGCATGTGGGTTGGCTATCTCTAAGGCTTTCTGTTGTTGTTAATATATTTAGTTTAAAAGGATATATGGATAATGGTTAGAGTCACCCCAGAAGAGAAGCAAATTTAAAATCTGAATTAAAAATCCTAACAGACTGAAAAATTTCATCTATCTATGACTTTCGCTGGCAGTTCATCTGTTGAGAGCAGATGAGCTTACTCTTCACTACTCCTTTTTTATTCCTTTAGCTGTAGCTGCTGCCATCAGCTCAGGACTGTGAGGGTGACACTTCTTCTTACAAAGGCAGAAAGAAAGTAGAGCACTGCTTGGGAGAGAGTGGAAAGGAAGAGTGTGAGATGTGTTGATCATGAATGGAGAATACCTAGGCACAATAAATGAGAAAACAGAATGGAGAGGGGTGCTAGAGGAAAATAGGTATGGATGAATGAGAAGCTGAAAATGAGTGTGAGGTAGCAAGTGAGAAAACGAATCCCGGAAGTCAACTAAATGAAACCCAGAAAAAGATACTGGCTAACCATTGTGACTGAAAGAGTTAAACATCTTTTTGCAAATAACTCCTTTCAATACCGTTCCGGGCAAGCCATGTAGAGGACGTCATGCTACTGAATTTTATTTGTCTTGGAGGTGGTGTGCGGACATCCTTGTAGCTTGGAGTCTCCTTTAAATGACATTGCTTGTTGGAATTTAAGAAAAGGCTCTGTCCCTACTCCGTTTTGATTTCCTCCCCTTCCTGTTTGATGGTAATTGTCCTTTGCACAAACACTATAACTAGTATCCCAGAATTAGCAGAACAGGGTCTCCTGCTATTACAGAATTAACTAGCAAAATAATAGTTCCAGGTAGTTGTCTCTTCCCTTTAAGCTTTATAAATATCATATGTAACTTTAGATGTCTATTACTGTTCTCCCTCTCCTCTCTTCTGTATCTTTATATTACTTTTTGTCGTAAGAATTCTTATGTTCAGTATTTGTATAACAGAGCAGGCCCTAATGCCATTCTCATACCAATGCTACCATGGCATATTAAATATTTGGATAAATAATATTGGGACAATGTAGAGAGACGAAAGCAAAATTAAACCCTAATCTAGTTCAGCAGAGTATGAAGGCATGTGTTTAAAAAAATGGAAAGATTCAGAGCATAGTATATTACAGCACCTAGCACAGAAAAGTTCTGGTCTGTGTGAATAGGATTCTTACCTATTAGAGTGATGAAAATGCCAAAAAGTGTTAACTCTGAGATGCTTATGTGCCTAAATAAACTTTGTGAATAAGTATGCAAAATTGAATTAGCATGAAGTGTAATTTGACTACAGACCAAAGTAATCACATTTGTGTTTTTGCACGGCTATTGGTAAGTCTACAGTTTAACAAATTCTTAAGATCTTTACTGAACACCTATAAGCTACAGACAGTATCTGAGGCAAAAGTAATCCTAAAACAAAACTTTCAGAGCTCCTAGTCCTTGTCTTCTGCTTCTGTACCCTTCACATTGTTTCTGAACTATCCCCATTACTCTCATTATGATTTTTTCATCAGAGCATGCTTTTTGTGAGTAATTATGTTAGCTGCCAGTGGTTACAAGGCCCCGATCTGTCAGCATGGGCATTGTGCTGGGGCAGAGCCAACACCACACCTCAAGGACATTTCTAGGCCCAAGGCTGAATGTGATACAACTCATCCACAATGGCACACTCTGTCTGACTGTTTGCTCTGTATGGATTCGGTTTGTGTGACGCCTGTTAAATATCTAAGCCTTTGTGAAAATGAATAGGAGATTTATTAGCAGGGATGAAATGACGAATACCCTCAACCTTTGCAAAAATCAAGAGCAAAGCAGTTTTTCCTGTTAGGATGAGGACTTTATCCATTACTAACAACTAATGATGTCACAAGCATGGGTGGAGGATCCTGAAACAGGCTACTAAGCAACCAGATTCAGCAGAACAAGCAACCACCCCAATGTAAATGTCAGAATGACCAAATTCCTCTGTGGGCAATAGGTCCTCAAGTGGTCAGAAACCCTACTAGGATGGGCTTACAGATAAAAGGCTGGTTGCTTTTGCTTAGCATTTGTCTAGATTGCGTTGCATATATATGTCTTATTTGCAGTGTATAGGACATAAATGTAAAACTACAGTGCAACTGGAATGACAAGAGAAAAAACCTTTGAACTACTACAGCTAGTGGAAGTGAATCCTGCAAGTCCCTTTAACATACAGCAATATATTTATATAGCAGCAGTAGCAGTACTGCTGATTTAGTGTCTGTAGGGGTACATGGAGGAATAAGCTCTTAAACTTGTTGCTAAATTAGTGGAGAACTATTCTGCAGGAGTCATTGACTCTGAACTCTAGAAGGATTTGGATTTTTTTTTTTTTTGAAGCTGACTGGTTTTTCTGCCAAAAGCTTGCCTAATTTTTCTAATTATACTGGCCAAGCTAATAAAATATATTATCTCTACCTAGAAACCTTATGCTGCCTATGACCTTCAATTGAAGCAGATAAGATTAGATAGATTTCATAGACGTAACGGTAAAAGTAGCTCTAGATTGATTACTGAAAATAAGAGTGTAGAGGGAGTGGTTGATAAAGCAGACATGAAGAGATAACAGGTCTACATTTTCTCTGTGGATCCTTTCACATTTGAGGAGTTCCTTGTGTATTAACCACAAAGTATTTCTAACGTGAAGGTTTATATATTGCTGCAGATTGCCTAACACAGCTGAAATATCTGAATTGCATCTTAGATTACATAGAACTTCTAGGGAGAAAGGAACAAAATAATCTATTGCCTCAAGCAAACCACTTTATAGATAGAGAATATGAAAATTAAGTTTGACAGGACAGAACAATGGTCTTGTGTGTGTGTGCTGGTAGGTGTATGAAGTAAATGCATAGCTATGAAGCTTTATATATGGATTTGAAAGCATCTGGTTCATGGATACTCATAACAGTTTCAGCATCTCCAGAAAATTGAAAGCTTATGGGTTGTATTTAGAATACAAAGACCCATAACTATTTTTTTAAGTAGAAAACAGTATGTTTAAAATATCTATTTAGAATATGTTTTACCAAACACATACGTGTCAGTGCACCATTATACAGCTGTTGGCCCATCTCAGGTGACAGAAGAAATGCAGTACAACCATCAGCACAAATATGCTTAAAGCTGAGCAAGCCAATGGACATGAAATGAAGAATAAGTAATGAGAAGGTATCAAGAAATTTAAGCGAAGACAGAACTGGAGCATTAGTAAGACAACAAATTGGCCACGGAATGAAAAGGATGGAGAAAATAAAGCAAACACCTTCAAGGAGAGGTTGGGGATATTTTCTGCCTTTCTCTCTTCTCCTGCTTGAATCCTCAAGCAACTGTAGCCTTACCTTGCTGCAGTAGGTTTCCCTGCACACTGATGAGACCTTGTGGGTCAGAAAGCCACAATGCTGGTCATCATTCAAGGGCCCATCTACAAAAAAATAACAGGGAGATTTAGGATGAACCTCAAGGTAAAGCATGTGGGCTAGAACTGTGGGGCAAACCTCTAGGTAGCACCTCATAAAGAACAGGGCATGACAGAAGGTTGAAAAAAAAGGAAAGAAAATGAAATATGACAAGAAGAAGAAAAAAGGGGAAAAAAGAAAGGAAAAAGGTTTAAAAAAAAGAAAGAAGAAAAAAGAAAGAAAAAAAAGACAAACCCCAAACATCTGCTTGATTTGCAATTGCTGAGTTGGCAGGTGCCTGGGTAGGCTCTTGGTGGTAGTGGGAGGGAATGAAATAGCATAAAATGCTGCAGAATCCTTCCCTCTACCACCACACTGCTCCTCCTCTTCCCCCATCGCCCCAGAAAAGGGGCGGGGGGGGGGAATATTTCCCTTTTTAAAATTTTCATTCTAGGTCAGCAGCCTTCTGGTCTGGGCAAACTCAAAATGGTGGCATGTTAACTGGCATGCGACCGTTAGGGGTGGGGCAGGGCGTGGCAGGTGTGGTGAGCAGCCCAGCCCCTCACAAGCATGCCGCCATTTTCTTGCAGCACCCATTCCAGTGTGCAACAGCAGTGAACACGCTTTATGATGGAAGGTCTCCAAAGACTATGGAGAAAAGGGAAGGGAAAAAAAAGGAAAAGGGGGAAAGAACGGTTAAAAAGAAAAGGTGTTATAAAAGACAGAAGATACAAAGAAAAAAAAAAAAAGAAGAAATGAAGAAAATGATTAAAAGGTTTAAAAAGGGGGGGAGGGGAGGAGATAAAAGAGAAAATGGGGAGTTTTTAAAAAAAATGGAATAAATGGGAAAAATGTGAAAAATGGCAAAAAAGTAAGGAAAGGACAAAATGGAGAAAGGAGAAAAGATGGAAAATGGAAATATAATGAAATTAGTGGGAATGATAATGAGAAAAGACAAGGGAAAAGATGGAGAACACTGGGAAACAAAGTAGAAAAAAAAGAAAAAAGGAATAGAATGAACAATGGAAAAAATAATGAAGAAAAAATGTAATGAGAAAAATAAAAGGGAAAAACAACCAATGAAAAAAAAAACCAAAAGTTTTCAGAGAAAAAATGGAATTCCAAAAGAATGGAAGAAATAATGGTAGAAACAATTGAAAAAAGAAAAATGGAGAAATGGGAAAAATAGAAAGAAGGAAGATGGAAAGAAGAAATTGGAAAGATGGGAAATATTGAAAAGGGGAGAAAACAGAAAAGATGGGGAAAATGGAAAAAAAATAAAATGGAACAAGAAAAAAGGAGTGTGGAGAAAACAATAGAAAAAAGAAAAATAAGAAATAAGGGTAAGAATAGAAAAATAGGAAAAAAGGAATGAAGAGATACAAGAGGAAAAGTGGTAAAGAAGGTTAAAGGAAAAAAAGGTAAAAATGCAGTGAGGGGGGGAACATCTTCATTTGGCCTTGCTGAGGGCTGTGGAGGGATGTGCCCTGGTTGCCTTTTGACAGGTGGCAGCAAGAAGGACAAACTAGCACAAAACTGCATTGCAGGATTCCCTCCCTCCCCCCAAAAAGGCAGGGGGAAAGATAAAAAAAAAGGGGGTGGGGGGTACCTCCAGGGTTTTTATTTTCATTTTAGGTCAGCATTTTAGAGTGTGTATAAAGAGCAGCCCTCGGGTCTGGGCAAACTCAAAATGGCGGCATGTCTAATGGCGGCTGTTGGGGGTGTGGCAGGGCGGGGCAGGTTTGGCGTGCAGCCCTGCCCCTCAGGGCGAACTGCCATTTTCCTGCAGCACCCACTCCGGCTTTGCGCAGTGGTGGCAGGAGGGCCTGGAGATGAAAGGCTCTCCAAAGACTTCAAATGCCACTTTTACTCCCTACCTCCCAGGGGAAAAAAAAAAATGTACACAAACATGTACACAGACATATATAATATATATTTGTATTATATACATAAAGAGAAATGTACTATGGAACCTTCAAATAAATTATCCCATCCTGTTTATTCACAGTAATTTTAAAATTAGCTGTTGAAGGGTGGCAAGGGGGGTTCAGTGAAGCTTGGTTCTTTGCTATGCAATGGCATTTGTGACTAAACCATTTATGATAAATTGTTTTTAAAGCATTATATTATTTCTCTATTCAATATAAACTAAGCAACAACAGCAAAAAAAGAACACTACTTTGAAGCAGTTTTTTTTTCTATTGTTTCCATTTTTTTTTGTTTTTATTGTTTCCAAATCCTTAGCTTGCCAATGTAATCTGGCCAGCTTCATTGTAAATTGCTTGAAATGTAGTAGAATTTGAAAAAGTGGATTTGTCTGTTGGAAGACACTCTTTTCTTTATTGTAACTACCGTAAATGTATGGAAGCATGTAATCCTAATGTGCACTCTGTTAAATTCCAGATGAGCGCCACAAGAAGGCCAAACAGAGGAGACCATGTGGTATTTTAATCAGCGGAAAAACTTCTTGCAGCAGCAAGTCCCTTAGGGGCTTTTGTATCTCAGAAGGGCTTGGCCCAGACTTCACACAGTTTAATAAATTAGTGTTACTCTTGTGAAAGCACACCAATGGCAACAACGCATTTAACACAAAAAAGCAAACAGTAGAATGAAGTACTTCAAGGAGATGCGCTTTTTAAAATGATGTCCCCTCTACTCTCACTTTTCTGGTGGCTGTCTGAGGGGTCTCACAGAGTAAAAGTCCCCTCTCTTTTCCAGGGTGCAGTTTGGCAGGAACAGTGCTGGTTTGATCAGAGTTTGGTCTCTCTCCTGTAAGAGTTCTTCTTTTTCTCTCCAGTCGACAGCTGCTGGCACAAAGGTTGTGATGCAGAGGTGGGTAAAAAGCACTGTTGGTTTATGTAAAAAGCCAGTTTGTGATTTATCAGCAAAATGTTTGTATGTTGTTGGGAAGCTTGTTTCAGTGACGTTTTAGTACTCCCGGTTTAACGGATTGAAACAAATTGTAAACTTCTCTGTTACTCCTGTTAACTTCAGAGCAATTGCTCTGAATTAGCATGCTGCATATATGAAATTTCTGGTATCTGCTACCCAGCTAACCATTTTAGACTAGAAGTAAAAAGTAAATGGGAGTATGGTAGAAGAATTAATCCTACATATCCTTTTTCTGAGCTTTCTGTCTCTGTATGTGTTTACTCTTGTGCACACACACAAAATATGTGTATTATATGAAGTGTAAATATGTGTGTACATGTATTTATGCTATTTTCCATTATGCATATATACATAATATACATATGTGTGTATATATGTATGCACACACACAGAGATATATATGTACACACACATAGCAGAATATAAATTTACAGTGACTAACATTTTTCTTTGCTTTTAAAAAAGCCGTAAGTACATTTGAAATCTCAGAATGGTTTATGTTGACCTCTGATGCAATCTTAACTGACATTGAAAGACTGTGTAATGGAATATTTGCCATTAAAACCCTGTCTGGGATTACTGGAGGACAGATTATATTGACCTCTTGCTAAAGAAAAAGTTTTTTTTTTTTTTTTTTTTTTTTTTTTAACATGTTTTGGTTAAATCTAGTAGACTGTGACACATTCTCTACTCTGAATGCTAGGTAACTGCACCTTGTCACAAGGCATTTAGAACTGACTTACATATCTTCAGACAATACAGTTGTAATGTTCATTTCCTGTAAAATAACAGATAGATGAATAATGGACCTGAATTTCCATTACAATGAATTCATTGAGCATGAAAGCATTAACAAACGAGCAAGTGATAAAATTGTATCAGGTGAAATAATCTCACTCTCCAGAATACTGAGCAGTCACTAACTCATAGGAAATGGAAAATTAGTTCTGATGGTGCTTGTCAAACCTTTTCTGCAGATTTCATATTGTCTGCTGTCCTATTTTGCGTGACAGTTCTTATATTTTGTCTGTGTTGCTCTTGGCAGCCGTGTGACTCAGCAGGTGAAAAGGATCAGCTTTGGCCCTAAATCTTTCTAATGATCAGCAAAGTGGAACTGAGAGGTTTCTACTGGCTACTTGCTGAGACAAGGAACAGCTGCAAAGTCCATATCTGATATCTTCCAAAATTTACCTCAGTTCCAAGTTTACTTTGGCATCAGGTTCATTTCAAATACTGTTTTTTAAAATCAGTGAAAATGAAAAACAACCACTGGGATAACCTTGCAGTTAAAGTGGTGCAAATAGTAAAGCCATGGTTTAGGGATTGAATGCTAGTCTCATTTAACTGGCTGACCAAGGCAATTTGGGAGACTTGGTGTATAAGAAATCTATCGTCTGTTCATGATAAATGCAGTGTTGTTTAGTGGTTCTGTCTTTGACTGCTCAGAGTGCTTTTGCTTTAAGAAAAGGGAGGGTGGGCTAGGGAGCAAAAGTGGGATTTTAATTGCAAATTTGACTATAACAGCAGAAGATGAGTAAGCTGACAGGATAAGTTCCCCTTTTTTTCTTCTTTTTCTTTCTTTCTTTTTTTATTAAGATTTCAACCATGCAAATACTAGTAACTACAGTCACTGTAACAGTGCAAGCAATTGCTGGTTGCTTGTAACTAAACTGTAGCTGTAAGTGAGAGCTATAATGGATGATAAAAGAAATCTGAGAATTGGGAAGTTTTTTTGAAATTGAGAGTAAAAAACAAGTCTAGCAATCATGAATATTGCATTTGCAACAATGCTCTTGTACATTTAGAATTGTTTTACTGTTATAATAGCATTACAATCCTATTCTGTTGTATCTGAAAAAAAAAATATTACAATTTACCTAGTTGCAACATAACTGGTAAAACAAATCTCTTGGAGGGGATGTACAGGCCCTGCTTCCAGTTGGGTTTTGCTGTTACTAAGTGTGGCTGCCATTCTCAGCTTGTCTTTTATCAATCCTGTTTTCCTCGTCAGTTAAAATCACATGAGATAGACTAAAATAAAGTTAGAGAAATTGCCAAAGTTAGAAAAATGGCCAAATTGTGCCATAAAAAATCCTCTTACCATAGCTATTTTCAGAATGCGATATGGCTTAAAAGCTGACTGCTGTATGCTTTAAAAGTCAAATTAATTACCCAGAGTGGACTCCTATATAGTAAATCTGAATAGGCTCAGAGTTTCAGGCAATGATCCAAGTTGTATTTCTTATGTTACTTACAGTTTCAAGGAAAAGTTGAAAATTCATTCTTAATGATTAGCAGTGGTATACACTACTGAGTTCTAGAATACTGTGTAGAAAAAGAGAAAAAACAACAAGAAAATACTGGTCATCCAGTAGTTAGGCTATGTAACAGAAGTCCTAAATGCAGAGGAAGTGTGTGAATGCCAAAAGAACAACCTTTACAGCTGGCATTGAAATTAGACCTCAAGCCTTTGAATGCTTATTGCACATCTGGAATAAATTGTGGACTAAGTGAATGGTTTCTTTACTGTGATCTATTTGTGTTCCAAAGATGATCAGATTGGAGGAAAGGAAAAAAAAAAAAAAGAAAAGAAAAACAAAATGCAATGCTGATAGCTTATTGGACATGTCTGGTTCTTTCTGTGGATGTGTAAGCAAATATCTCTATTTTATTTAGATCAGATGTATTTAGATTCAAGAGTTGATCAAAGGCATGATTTATGTCAATGATTTGAAATTAAAGCAACAGGTATAATACAGCTCACATTGAGCTCTGTGAAAGAAACCTTTTTGAAACAAACCTTTTCATATATGCTTGTGAACCATGAGGCTAGAGCCCTCTGGTGTTAACGCTGGTGTAATGTGCATTAATTATCTGCACCAGTAAACTGTGACCTGCACAATATTCTGACCTCTGACAATAGGCTGACTACTAAGCCGGTCCTTTTTATTTTTTTTTCTACTTTATACTTTATTGACTTTAATACTTATCCATGGCTTAGAAAACCTGTAAATTTTATTTATGAGAGATGTAACTGATCTTATTCACTGGACTTTTTAGAAAAGAACCATTGATTTCCTTTGGAGCAAATTCCCGATTTGTGTCAGCTTTAACACAAATCAAACTTAGCTTCTATGTAAAGGAAAATAACTGGGGAGGCCTGGAATGCTGATCTAGGCCACCCACTGGTGCTCTTTATTTTTCACGAAGTTCTTGTGTTGTGGCTGGAAGTCTTTCCACGTGCTCTGCCACACCCAAAGTATGCTGTCTCCCCTCTTCTCAGCCTCCTCAGCTGAGGGTTCCCCACATGCTCTTTGCCAGCACCGGTGCTGTGTGTGTAAGATGGTTCCTCTGAAGCAGGGGTTGCTCTGAAGCAGGGTGTCCAGTCCGTCCTTCACCACAGGTTGTATGCTTTGGCTCCTTGCCCCTGCTTATGGGAAGTTCTTGTTTCCCATTCCAGTGTATGGTCTGTCACCTGCTCTCATTCCTTCTCCCATGTTACACAACCCTAGATGGCTTTTGCCCCCTGCTGCCTATGATCACCTCTTGGTCTTCATATGTGTCAGAGAGTGAGTCTGTCGCATTCGCTCTTCCTCAATGAGTTAGTCTTTCCTCTCTTAATAAGATGCCTCAAGCATCTTCTGGCATGGCCTTAATATGCAGAGTGTTTTCTATGAAGGAAAGGAACTGATGGGATATTGAGATAAAGACTGATAAAGCTGTTGTGGATCAAAGAAGTGCATAGTATTTTTTTTCCTATGAACAGATATTTTCTGTTCCCTTCTGCCCCATCCTCCCTACATTCACCCCTAAGGTACTTGTACAGATTGATCAGATCTCCTCTCAGTCTTCTGATTGACCTTTTAACTGGAGGTATTCAGGAATGGCTCCAGTTCAGTGTGAAGCGAGTATTTTATAGAGTATTTTATAACGCTCTTGTAAGGGATTTGATGAAAAGACAGATGATAACACAAGCTGTAAAATGCTTAAAATTTATTAATCATCTTTTTTTTTTTCTAGTAATGACCAAAATAAACAATATTCCAAAACAAAATGGAAGAAGAAAATATACCACACCCAAATAATATCTCTAAGACTAAGGAATGGGGTAACAAATTCTGGAGGAAATGGCCCAATAAAACAGATTTCCAAAAATAAAATAAATAGCAATGGTATGACTTTTTAAAACAAATCTTGACTTCATAGGAAAGAATTTACATATAATATTATTCTTACTTTTGTTTACAAAAATCCTTCATATGCCCCTGCTGGCAAAAATATATATATATATATATATACTTCTTCTGTAAACAGTTAATCACAAACAAACAAACAAACAAATCCAAATTTTCATATAGTTACTATGCTGATGGTATTATGTAAACAGAGTAGTGTGCAGCAGCTTTTCATGATAGAATTTCTGTCTGTCTGTCTCTCTGTCTTTCTTGCAAGAGTATGTAGGGAGAATGCCCATGATAAATTACTGATAATATTGAAGTTTTGAGAAGATACAGATTTCTATACAGTTTTAAGTTTTCCCTAAAAAGAAAAAGAAAGAAGCTGAGAGGTACAGTTTTCTTTGCTTGTTTCTTTTCTTTCCTGGACTTTAGCTTTTGATCTACCTCAATGGATGAAATGAAAATGTTCTAAAAATGGTCACTCTATGTCAGTGGAAAGATTAGTTATGTTCAAGTGGATACAGAATGCAATGGCTAGCAAAATGTAATTTTGTACATAGTAATGTTTATTTTATGTGTATTAGTCTATATCAAGACTGCAAACAAAGAAACAGCAAATGTCAAAACAATCTTATGCTGTACCTCTCAAGGTATAAAAGAAAAGCTGTTCAAAGCAATGGAAGATGCATTGGAATGAAAACTAAAATAATATAAGAGACAGGCAGAAGATATCATCTGTTCATTCCAAATATTTTAGCTGCTTTTGACACTTTTGTTTTTTGAAAGGTTTATTTTAGTCTATGTTCAACTCTTCCTTATTTGGCTTCTCACTAGTTCTCATTTTAGACATTTCGTTTTCCTGGCAAAGCCTTTGTTCTCTTCACTGATTGTTTGATACTGTTAGTAGGATCTTCAGCGTTTAGAAGAACGCACTCAGTGCCAACACAGTTGCATTTTTCCACATAGGTGTATGAGTAATCACGCTGGGAGCCATCACTGCATGTCAGAGTCACCGTTCTTATGCTGGTCTCGATTTCCTGACAGCATGTGCATTTATGTTCCATCATGTTTGCCTCTGTAGAGTATCTGATTGCAAGAAAAAAACCAAGAAATTCAGAATTGGTGTTGGGAGAAATACCACTCTGTCTCATCCACTACTGGCAAAACAAAAAGTTGTGCATTTGCATGGGAAGCAATAGCTTGATATTAACATTCTGGGAGTACTGTGCTGAAAAATAAGTTGCTGCTCACTGTAAAAATGGATGAATATAGCTCTACATTAGGACAGAGAAAACCTAAATGAATTATTGCAATTAACAATTCAAGCCAGTCAAAAAACAGGGATTAGAATGAAACAGATCACTTTTACACAGGCCAGTAATATGGGTCTATTCATTGTGGTACTGATCTGTCTGTTAAAAGCTGGTGAGTCTTGAGGCAATTAACCTCATATCACATCTGTTAAAGGTTCACGTTAGCACAACGACATGAGCACTTGATAGCTGAGTGGGTGATGGACATATTAATAAGGCAATTAAAATTCGCTTTCTGTTACCAGTGTAATCAATAGAAGATAGGAAACCATAGACTCAGTTGTATACAAGCAAAGTGAGCGAATAGGGAGCTTTTATATACCACTTACCGTGAGTAAGTATTGCAGCTACCTTCACAGTATGTCAGCTCAACGGGTGCAGGAGATACACATCCTTGGTGCTCAATGACAGTAGTGTTAATGTGCTTCTTACAGGCTGTTAAAATATGTTTAAATATGGGTGTATATAAGTAGACATCTGTACATAATACAGGGTTCTTAATAGAAAACCTCATAGAGGAAATAGGTAACAGAGCATGTTCTCTTGCTTATGGCCTAATGATGACTCTTCCTGCTTGTGCTAGCAGTGAATGAAAAAAGTTCTCTTTCTTTATGCAGCACGTGTGTGATGCAGAAAGAGAACCACTGTGGCAACTCCCCAGTGCTCTTCCACCTCCCAGGACTGACTCACTTTTCCCTCAAAGAGGATGCATCTACAAAAGGTAGGTGGATAGCCACAAATAGGCTAATATTTAATGGCAAGGCATGGGAAAGTTCATCCTATACGTGTTTTCAAAGGCTTTGAGGTGGGTGCTGGGAATGTTCTATTCCTAACATCTTTTTCCTTTCTCACTCCCATGTGAGGCACTGCTCCCAAACTCATTCTGTTCACTGGCTTTGCCTGAGCATCTGCCATGCAAAATGGACTAACATGTTTAGTAAGACATACATTGTGCTTTAACTTAAAAATTATCATGACTTACTTTTCTTTGGTCTATGACACACTCTGCAGCAGCCATCCTCTGATATCATCATGTCATCCTTGAGTGTGAAAACAGAATAAGATAACTCAGATTTCATATCTGCATGCTAAAGCAGAGATTTTCCCTGCTTTGTAAGTTTATCTTGTGCCAAAAAAATTCTTCACCATCTGTCATTAAATGGGACTGAAATTGTCTTCCCATTTTCAGATTTTAGTAGTCAGATTTTAGAAATAAGACTTGTAACAGACATAGGGTATTTTGAGGCACTAAAGTCTACACAGAGGATTATGTCAGCAAAGATAAGAGTTAATGAAATACCTCCTACACATGAGGGACTGATTCTGATCTAGCCTGAGAAATACTAAGTTGAATTATTTTGCTAATTGAAGTAGCTTATCTTCTTTCTGCTTTGCTCTCAATGGATGAACTCAAAAAAAGATCTTGTAAACTTAAATAATTTAGGAATAGAAATCCACACGAGTATTTTCCAATAAGATTCTTGCTCCTAGGATACCTGACACTTGGAAATCCAAAACAGTATGGTATGGCATTTTCTATAGTGCTTGCTCTGTACTTTTGCATCAGCAATGACTAATATGCCGCCCTTTTTAATCATGATTTGCCTTCTGAAGTGAAATTTGATTGGGGCCATATACAAATAGAATATAATCTGAGTTGCACCACCTATAATGCTCCTGCCTTTTTTTTTTTTTAAACATGGTGGTCCTGTATTTGCCTGTGTTTTTTTAACATGGCGATCCTGGATTCATCTGTGTCATGCCACTGTGATCTTTTCAAACAAATACAAGAATTAATAAAACAGTACTTACAAGATCACAGATCTCTGAAAGGGAAGGACAGCTTTTCTGCACAATGACTGGGATGAACTGGTCATCATATTTTTCACATGTGTAAGATGTACAGTTATTCCCAGGTGGGTTCCAGGCTTCTCCGACCTGTAAGTAGTTAAAATTAAATAAAAGTGAATAAAAAATCTGTTAAGTAAAAGCAATACCCCAAAATGCATTTTTTAAAATTTATCATTGCTCCCTATTTAATATCCTCGAATCTCAGCTGATAGTTACTTGTCATCACACTGTATTAAGTCTTTTTCATTAACCAAGTGAGTAGACTATATTTTTATCTGGATACTCCCATGTTTTTGTAGGAAGGGGATAAGCATGTGCACTAATTTGAAAAGAGGAACTTACATTTTGATGGTTTCAACCTACCCTTTTTTCATCAGAATTTATGGGGTCTGTCCTAATCCCACTCCGATATATGGCAGAATTTCCGCTAGCTTTACTGACCTCTTCTATTTTAAAACTCTTAGGCAGCTTCTATTTTATAGCTCTTAGCTAACTTTTACTTGGCTGTTTGGGGCAGAAAAATGCTTCCAGATACATAAAACTAAAATCCTTTGAACAAAAAACCAAAACCCCAAATCCTTTGGTGCTATATTTTCAGAGTGGAGAGCAAATGAGGGACCATTACTTTCACCTATATGTTTTCTGTTTTGATTTCTAAAAGCTGTTGTTCAGTATCAGAGTTGCTTCCAGAAGCCTCAGTTAAGGCTTCTGTCTTGTAAGCAAAGGTGCTCTTTGAGCTATGTGAAACAGTCCTCTGCATGTTTAAATAAGCATTGCAATCTAACATGAGAACAGACAGCGCAAATAAATGTGATATAGATAAGGACAGAAATGAGCAAAGAAAATAGCAGAGTTCACCAGATCATAAGAGGGATAGTTACTTTGAGCACATGTGTCTTGCCTCCGAGGGTCACTACACAAGCCACTGCCTTGCATGTGCCACAGCACTGGCCAGGTTCCTGTTTATACTTGTAACCCTGTTTTGAAAGAAATGCAGAGGAAATGGCATTGAGACAGGATACCAACTTTGACAGTTATTTGGACTGAACAGGGTAGGAATTACTGACTGCAAAGTAGCACTCACCGCTGGGCAGTATGTGTCACAGATAACAGGCTCGCACTTGACAAAGGCATGATGAGGCCTTGAGTAAGAGGAATTAAAGCAAGTGCATTTTTCACAGGGACCTGATGGGATGACAGCTCCAGGCTAGGAAAGTCAGAGGAAAAAAAAAGTCATTATAGGCAATACCTAACCGAGCTATGTATGGGCATAAATACTGGTTTGATTGTTTTAATTAAACAGAGTTTCTGTTATTGGTAACAGCAATGCTTTACATTTTGGAAGGGAAATTCTGCTACTAAAGAAAGGAGAGCCTATAGGAAGGATGTTCATATGCTCGATGAAATGAATAATAATGTTTTATCATGCAAGATGTAGTCTGTGATAGCAGTCTCAGAAATGTTGTATTGTTAAACTATGTTTATAGAGAGTTATTGTGTACTTACTGGATAGAAGGTGCCATTGACTCCACAGCCAGGTTCTGTTAATCCAAAAAGAAGGGAAAAAAGATAGTTACATGCACATATACGTTTTAAGAAGCAGAGGAATGTAAAAAGTCTGTTTGTTTGTTGTCCAGATATGATAGCACAAATAACTTGTGTCTTTATCCTATGTGTTTTTTATGTTGAACAGCTTTCTCAAGTATAGCTCAGAGTAACGCATGAAGAAGGTGCATGGTACTTACCGCATTCAAAGGAAGGACAACATTTTCCAGGCTGGGTTGTTGTAACTATTTCCTGTCCTGCTGAGCATTTGTGTGTGACCTCAGGGCAGAGGCTAGTGTTGCAGACTGTGTAATGTAACAAGATAGAAAATAATGAATTTAGAAATTGTAAATTAGGGTGATTTTGTTTTCACAAGCAAGAACAAGTTCTCCCTTGGGGCAGATGCAGTGATGCAGATGTAAATGTAGAGAGGCTAGTTTAATGACGTCTCAATAATTTTTCCAAGCCTTTTTTGAAATGAATGAGCTTTTCTGTAGCCTTTGGAAAACGAAGTATTGCCTGAGAAGAATATAGTGGTGATTGCTGGAAAGAGGAATTTGAAACAGTTGGAAAATCTGATGACTCTCAGAGGTTCAAGAACATTTTTAAGAGTTTAAGAGATTTTTTTAAAAGATTGAATAAACTTTTGATGACAATATTTTTTCACGGAAAAATGTTTTGAATATTTTTGGTTGCTGTTGTAAGAACTGACATTAAAGGTTTTCTTTTTTTCCTTCCAAAAGTTAAATAACAGGAAATTTTTAGTTACTTTTCTGTGTATCTAACTGTGTAAAAGGTATTTGTCTTTAGAGTTGCTTTCTTCAGGCATCTGGTAGATATTCTACAAGAAGGCTCTAGGAAGTGGAATGGGGAAAAAATAAGGCTTTATCAGATCAATTAAAAGTATAAAAACTGAAAAATTACTGCTTAAATTCCTTCCAATAAAAACAGTATATTCATCATAATAAACAATGTGAACTGTACTTACAGCACTCAGTCCTGCTGCAGCATGGATCTTCTGGTACCTGTACCTGAACAGGCACATAACCTGGATCATGACAATACACTGGTTGTGTCAGAGGACATTCGTGTCTTGTACAGTGTACTTTAAGAGTATGTTTGTCACAGACACATTCCTGGCAATCCTTCATCCATTTTTCTCCTGGCTGTATCGAAAAAAAAAAAAAAAGTCAATTTTTGATAATAGTTTACTTATTCATGGATTTAGTGATACATGATTGCATCAACATTTTCATATTTATATTATTTCTAGATTTTATAAGAAACCCTTAAATGGAAACTGCTTAGGGCAAGATACTGGAGGTCACTAAAAATTCTCAGTATGTCCATATAGCTATTGATAATTACTTATTTATGTAGTTAGTATGGGAGATAGAAAGGGTGTAAAGGAGAAGTGACTGAGTTTTGCATGTGTTTTCATATATGCAATTGCCATATCACATACTCATTTGCATATTAGATTACAGAGAGAAGTTTGTGTAATTTTTCTGCAGTTGAGAACTGAAGAATGCAGCTTGTCAGAATTTTTAACAATAAACTCTTTCTATCTGTCCATTTGTCTCTGTAACTCTAGATGGTCAAATTTATGGAAATAAAGGAAGGAAATATGCCTCTTTTCCATTACTATCATTGCTGTCTCTCGCTCTCTCTTTCTCTCTCTTCCTCCTCCCCCCTTTTCTTTTTAATTATTGGAAGAATATCACCTCACTTTCCATTTAATGTCTCAGGAAATAACATGTGATTTCAACTATCAAACTCACTGTTATTTTTAAAACATAAAGGGAACAAACTTTTGAGAAAAAAAAAAAGCTAAAATTTCAAACTTAATCAAACTTTGTTCTTGTGAAGCTCTCTTGCTTCCCCTGTGTGTGCTTCATATAAAACACTGATTGTCATACTCACCGTTCTGGATATTCCATTTGGTTCCCTACAAGCTGAAAAATAGAAAATAATAGATATTTACATTGCTGAAAACTAACATACTGTGCAGTTTAAAACAGAAAGGCCATGAAGATAAATCTAACAAAAAATGAATATACGAAGTAGTCCTTTGGAAATGAAGGACAGAATTTCTCCATTGGAAATGAAGGACAGAATTTCTCCATCTTGCTATATCTGCCATAAGTAAAGGGAAGTAAGGAGTACTGATCATTATTCGGTTTTTTGAAGCAGAGACTAAGGGAGCTTAAACAAACTGAAATGATTTGCCTATGATCTGACCACATAAAAATGCCAGTAGAACTCCACTGACTTCCACTCTTAATTTCTGTTTATTCCCCAGACTAAATACAGAATACTTACAGCATTCAGAGACACAGATACTGCTGTCTTCACTGATTAAAGTCTGTCCTTCTGGACAGAAACATCCTTCAGTTACACCATAGCCGCTGTGCTCAACATAGCTAGTGTAGAAAGAATACATATATTTGAGTACAATGCTTTTGCTGTAAAGCAGAAATTGGGGCAATGTTTGTTAAAGGTCACAATGTCATATAGAAGGGAGACCAAGAATTTACATTTTTTAAAGTACAACAGGAAGTGCAGATTTATGGAGCTGATCAATGAGATAATTAAAATTGAATAGTTTATATAAATTTAGTTTATATAAATTTATGAGATATGTATCACTATGAAAGTTTTTAGTAATTTCATTTTCTAAGGATCGTGCCTGGGTAACCAGAAAAAAAAGACAAAGAGTAAGAGTTGTAATTTTTTTGTCTTTTCATACCTTGGCTCGCAGGTAGCAGGATTAATGGGCCCACATGCCTTGTATACTGTGTTTGCTGGACATTTGTTGTATGCTGTAAGGGGAAGGAAAGAAATAGTTCAAAAATTGGTATCGGATACTTTTTTGTAGCAAATGTTCTCTAGGTTTCTGGCTTTGCCTTTGTCATCTGGGGCTTCTGTTGGTAAAGCTGTATGTATGTTTTTCTAGGAAAATAGTGCAGTCACGTGTTAGATGCTAAGTATGTTTACTGAATAAAATCCTAATTAACAATGCTTTACACATACATTTTTGAATTCTGCAATACTTACGGCATGTAAAGTTGGTCTTTCCTCTCCAGTCAATGCAGATACCTCTAGCAGCACATTCTGTAGCATACATTTCTAAACTGGAACACTGAATGGAAGCATTGCGTATGCGACATGCATCAAAAACACAGCCTTTGAAAAATGGTTCTGGCGGTATCACATCATGACATGCTTCAAAAACTCTTGAGACAGAAAAGAAACCAAAACCCTTCCATGTTAATCATATAAAATCAGATATAAAATCAGATATTGTCAGACAGCCCCTTCCTAGCTAAAAGCACATTGTTCGTTCCTTCAAGAAACAATACATTACAGGAAGCAAAATTAACTCTAAAAAGGATCACTAATCTGGGCAAAAGACTCAGGATAGGAAAGGTTAGGAAATGTGAAGCCCTCAGAACTAATTGAGCCAATTCTGCTGAAGAGGCTAATAGCCATAATATTTGAGTATGTTTACCCAGCTCTATGTTTGTCTGACACCAGAAGTTTCTTGAAGAAGGCAACTGCATTAGGTAGAGGAAAAAGTGGTGCCCAACTTTTTTCCGGAAGTGGAAATGTGTAATAGTTTGTAACTTATTAGACACTGCAGCAAGTATGTGGGAGAGGCTTTTATAAATAACCCAGCTAAAAAACAAGCTTTGGTTATAGTTCACGTGAGAGTAGGAAACAGTTATATAGGAAACAGGCCTTTGTTAATACAGGTGCTTTTGGAGCTCTGTGTTTTATAAAAAATGCACAAATATTGAAAGATACTTTTGGTGTTAGTCTGGTTGGTAAGGCTCTTTACTGTTTGTACTAAAGGTCTAGTTCAAATTTAAAGTTCAGTAGACACTTAGCTAAGTTAATAGTTATAGTTAATAGTAGAAATAGCCTGGAAAGCAGGGAGGGACGAAAATACATAAATCAAACCAATTGAAATGTAGGGACTGTGAATTTTGCTTGTTGTTGAATATCTTTGGGACATCAAGTCCTTAGAGAAGAGCAGTTCGGGTTTTTTTGTTGTTTGTCTGTTTGTTTTTGCAAAGGCCGTTTACTACCTATATCCTGTCATTAAGCTGATATTTTAAGATAACATTGCATGATAGGGCTATGAGTTCTTGCTCATTTTGTAAGATACTGAGAAATCCTTGTCTAGCTAAGGAAGAGTAAATTAATTCAGTTTTTAACTTACTTGCTCTTGATAAGATTGCAAAGAGGTGTTTCACAGGGATGATGTGGTGGAGGTGTGGTTACAACTGGTGGTACGCCCTTGCATGATGTGTCATTACCAACATGCCAGTGATGAGCCATTTGGGGACAGGAGGAAATCATCTTGCCACTTGGCAAGCGACACTCATCTGATCTGTTATTTGAACATGTTCCTGGAAAATATCAGAGAGGAGCAAGGTAAGTCACATAAGGTACATCTGAGGTGCACAAAACAGATCAAATTCAGAAGGTATTTGCACATGAAATGTATCAGATGCCCTACTTCACAGGGAATGCTTTCTCTACATTTATATGAATTCTAAATTAGTTTGGGGAAAAAAAACTATAATGTGTTTGTAATATTGAGCTGTTGATCTTAAAATAAGATGTTTAAGATCTAAACTGTTTTCAAGTCCATTTTTTTTGAAATGCAATTTGAAAATTTTCTGTCTGTGATGAGCCTAGATAAAGAGAGTGCATGAGAGAGAACGAATCTGTCTTACCACACTGTCCTTCAGTGTTGTTGCCAAATTTGCTGAAAGGGAGCTTCACCGAGAATATCAGCCCGCTAAAGGTAATCGTTGCACCAATCTCTGGTATTTCAACAATCATGTTGATGCCAAGCATTGAAATAGAAATGCCATCTTCCTTGAAGCCTGGTTGGACAAGCTTTTTATTGAAGTAAATCTGAACATAGAGTAAGGTTAAAAAAAAAAAAAAACTTTAATGAGAGCTCCTTCTGCATGATTGTTTTAAATAATGTATTTTCTAATCTTCATAATTATGCAAAACTCATTGCTGTGCATCATACTCAATGACGGTTTCTTTGGAATAGCAACATATGCTGCATTCGTATTCAGCTTGTGTGACTATATTGTTCAAGTGGGACAGAATAATAATAGTAGCAGTAATAGTAATAATAATAAAAACATAAGAACAACAATGAATTGGCTGCTATATGCCATATTTGGGCATATGCCATGTTTTGCCATGTGTGCTAATGCACATCATTCTAAGCCAACATTTGTTTAATGTAAACTTCTCCGCATAGAAATGAGTGATATTTTTCTGTGAATTGCAAAAATATGCCTACCATTAATATGTAATAACTTCAAAATTCCTACAAAATCATACAGTCCCAACACTGCATGTTGCCTAGTAATGGAAGAGTCATTTCAATTCAAGATGAAGTGAAATGTGCTTAGTGCTGTTCTTACTCAGCTGTCATATTTACTCTTTAATCTAAGCTCTGCCATTTGCAGTCCATCTTACATGAGCTAATGAAGGTGGCTTATTTGCTAATAACTTTTTCTTGGGAATTATTCTGCAACATTCTTCTCGTTGAATTGTAATGAAGTAGAAGTTAATACTGTCAATTTCTGTTTTCTCTCACAGGGAATTACTGGGCTGTTTCTGTGTGACTTTTCACCAAGCCAGAGCTTGGTGTGGCTCTGAAAGAGCAGAGGGCAGCTGGACAACATATCCTCCCACCTATTTGAGCGTTCTGACCAATTAATTAATTCAATGGCAGAATAATTGACTCTTGATTTTCACTAGACACCAACACTGATTTAAGATTATAAATGCAAAGGGACATCCCTGTTCACCTCTCCTCGGAAGCCGTACTTCCGTTCCTAGCAGGCAGTCAGAGAGGGAGCCATGCCATGGCTCTGGTTACTGAAGATCCCCATATATAGTAGGGAATCCTACATATGGGATACATACCAGTCTCCACCATTGGGAAAAAAAAGCATGCTTCTTATCATGTTATGTTTCTTCATAACGTGTTTGCTTAAATAAATGAGCACACAATGCATTAATCTTTGTGAAAGATTAATCCTTAAGGAACAGTACAAACATTCTTTCTGTCTTCTCTGTCATCTGTATTAGTTTGTTTCCTTCTGTTATTTTATATATACTTATGCATAAATATAATATATTTGTACTCTGCTGTTTCCGATGTTTCTGACATTTTATTCCTAGAAATAGGTATAATATTTCTCTCCTAGGGATGTCTGTCCTAGTCATCTTTGGGTTATGATATCCTAATATTCTAACATATGGTCTTACAAATCAGTAAGGCCAAGGCCTTATTTCTCTTTTGGAAAAATAGACTTAGAGAAATAAAAAAGTGTATATTTTACCATATTCTTCATATGTTGACGGGTCAGTACCACTTCTGAAGTCTTGTAGTAAATAATAATTGATTTAGGACAGGAAAGTCCATCTTCTGAATCACAGTAATAATTTTCAATGTAAACACGGAAGTTGTCATATTTAGGCACAATCTGTTTCACCAGAACATAAGTGCAGTTTTGAAGGAAAGTGTAGTAGATTCCATCAAAAGTTATATAGTGAGGATCACCCCATCCACTGCACACACCTGATGATGAGAAAGTATTTAGAAGATTAATATTAAAATCAATGTAGAAAAAGAATGTAGAAGCGTAACTGAGTGTATTACAATTTCTAGAGCAATCCAGAGAAATAAAAATCCCCTTGTATTTCATGTAAAGTTTTGCTTGTTTCCGAAAGTGTAATTCTTTAATTTACTGATGCTTACATTGACATTCGTAGTGGTAGCAGCAGCCATTTTCATCAGGTACCAGAATTGGTGGATATCTATTGGCACAGCTGATTTCCTTTACAGGTGGACATTCTGTTTGAAGTACTTTTTCTTTGTTATCTCCTTCGCAGATGATTTCCGTGCAGTTGGATAATTTCATTTTTTGACCAGGCTGCAAAATGAACAGAAATCGCTGTCACGGATCTTTGCAAACAGGTATGAACTTTATCCATATTTTTCATCTAGCGGTATATAATGCTTCCAGTGATGATGGCATTGGATAGGAATATATGTTCCAACTCTTGAATTTGTGATATTAATAATTTGTGATGTTGATTACTGGCATTTATGTTCCTGACAGGAGCACGGATGACCCAAAACTGTTACTTGTTTTCCAGATCTGGAACAAAGGCTACAATGTAATTCTCCACTGGTGGTGCAAAGATGACAATATCCTGGAGAATTAGAAAGTCAGCTAAGACTTAAAAGTTGCCTTACTTGCAACTATTGATTCTACATGAGGAAGTCTCCTGAGGTTTTGAGGTAGACTCTAGGATGCAGCAATAAATCACCTTTGCCCTACCTATATACACTTTCTCAAACTACCGACAATCAGGAAACCAAACCACAGACAATCAGGAAAAAAAAATACATGTTTATGCAGCAGAGTATTTTGAAGCCTGCATGCTATGCTAAGAACTAAAACCATTAAAACAGATAATTACTGTTCTCTTGCAAAAGAATAGTGTCTTGAAGAAACCTAAAAATTGTCTCTCATGACAAAAAATTAGAAGCTGTATAATCCATAATTAAAAATATTATTCTACCATTTCAGATATAGATATATTAAAGAATGAAAACTACTTTTTTGAGTGTACCAACATATTACTTTTTAAAGTCAAATATTCTAAAAGAACACAGTAATCACATACCTGCAAGGGAGGGTGAGTACTAGAATAACAACCTGTCTTTCCAGGAGTGGTAGTAGAAGGAACTAAAGTAGTTGTGGTAGCTATTTCAGGGGAGGTAATGACTGAAGTGGTACTAGAGACACATGATCCTGTGAAACGCTCAACTGAACATGTATGACTGCAAATAGCATAAAAACTACATCCATCGCTGTCTGTTCTGTTATAAATAACATCGCCTAAAGAAAGAGCAGGAAAATGGAAAAAAATAAATACACAGAAAAAAAAGGCTACAACAATATTCAGGTAAAATACATGTGAATATTAATATAAAAACCAACAAAAATATTATGAAAATAGAATATAAACTTTGAAGGAAATCAAAATATATTGAAAAAAAAAGGTAAATTACCCGGTGAAAAGACAGCATTGCCAATTTTACAAAAACATGGTGTCGATTCAGTACTGCTAATGACAGTAGTGATGGGCGTAGTGGTTTCGGAGGAGGTGGGGATGGTGCTGGTGGAGGTGGTGACTGTGGGGAAGGTTTCTGTGGAGATGGCCGTCGATGGGCTGGTGGTGGTGGTGGTGGGGCTGGTGATGGGCGTGATGGTGGGGACGTGGCAGTGCGGGTTGAGTTCGCAGCAGAGGACGCGGATCTTGTAGTTCAGGCACATCTTAAACTTGCCAAGCTGGTCTTCGTTCTTGCACACCAGCCCGAAGTTGACGTCGCACTGCACAACCTGCCCGACGTGCTCGATGGAAACTTCGGGGTAGTCCTCCGCCTGGCACTGGATGTCTCTGGGGTGCCGACAGACTTTCTGCCCGGCGGCCCTGATGTGCTGGTAGGTTTCAAAGTCTCCCTGGCCGGGCCCCGCAGAGGGGAAGTCGACATCGAACCACTCGCTCCACACGCACGTCTCCCGATGACAGGTGGTCGGTGTGACGCTGGGCGTGACGGTGGGCGTGACGGTGGGAGTGGAAGTGGGGATGCTGGTGACGGTGGTGATGGGCGTAGTGGTTTCGGAGGAGGTGGGGATGGTGCTGGTGGAGGTGGTGACTGTGGGGAAGGTTTCCGTGGAGATGGCCGTCGATGGGCTGGTGGTGGTGGTGGTGGGGCTGGTGATGGGCGTGATGGTGGGGACGCGGCAGTGCGGGTTGAGTTCGCAGCAGAGGACGCGGATCTTGTAGTTCAGGCACATCTTAAACTTGCCAAGCTGGTCTTCGTTCTTGCACACCAGCCCGAAGTTGACGTCGCACTGCACAACCTGCCCGACGTGCTCGATGGAAACTTCGGGGTAGTCCTCCGCCTGGCACTGGATGTCTCTGGGGTGCCGACAGACTTTCTGCCCGGCGGCCCTGATGTGCTGGTAGGTTTCAAAGTCTCCCTGGCCGGGCCCCGCAGAGGGGAAGTCGACATCGAACCACTCACTCCACACGCACGTCTCCCGATGACAGGTGGTCGGTGTGACGCTGGGCGTGACGGTGGGCGTGACGGTGGGAGTGGAAGTGGGGATGCTGGTGACGGTGGTGATGGGCGTAGTGGTTTCGGAGGAGGTGGGGATGGTGCTGGTGGAGGTGGTGACTGTGGGGAAGGTTTCCGTGGAGATGGCCGTCGATGGGCTGGTGGTGGTGGTGGTGGGGCTGGTGATGGGCGTGATGGTGGGGACGCGGCAGTGCGGGTTGAGTTCGCAGCAGAGGACGCGGATCTTGTAGTTCAGGCACATCTTAAACTTGCCAAGCTGGTCTTCGTTCTTGCACACCAGCCCGAAGTTGACGTCGCACTGCACAACCTGCCCGACGTTCTCGATGGAAACTTCGGGGTAGTCCTCCGCCTGGCACTGGATGTCTCTGGGGTGCCGACAGACTTTCTGCCCGGCGGCCCTGATGTGCTGGTAGGTTTCAAAGTCTCCCTGGCCGGGCCCCGCAGAGGGGAAGTCGACATCGAACCACTCGCTCCACACGCACGTCTCCTGATGACAGGTGGTCGGTGTGACGCTGGGCGTGACGGTGGGCGTGACGGTGGGAGTGGAAGTGGGGATGCTGGTGACGGTGGTGATGGGCGTAGTGGTTTCGGAGGAGGTGGGGATGGTGCTGGTGGAGGTGGTGACTGTGGGGAAGGTTTCCGTGGAGATGGCCGTCGATGGGCTGGTGGTGGTGGTGGGGGGGCTGGTGATGGGCGTGATGGTGGGGACGCGGCAGTGCGGGTTGAGTTCGCAGCAGAGGACGCGGATCTTGTAGTTCAGGCACATCTTAAACTTGCCAAGCTGGTCTTCGTTCTTGCACACCAGCCCGAAGTTGACGTCGCACTGCACAACCTGCCCGACGTGCTCGATGGAAACTTCGGGGTAGTCCTCCGCCTGGCACTGGATGTCTCTGGGGTGCCGACAGACTTTCTGCCCGGCGGCCCTGATGTGCTGGTAAGTTTCAAAGTCTCCCTGGCCGGGCCCCGCAGAGGGGAAGTCGACATCGAACCACTCGCTCCACACGCACGTCTCCCGATGACAGGTGGTCGGTGTGACGCTGGGTGTGACGGTGGGCGTGACGGTGGGAGTGGAAGTGGGGATGCTGGTGACGGTGGTGATGGGCGTAGTGGTTTCGGAGGAGGTGGGGATGGTGCTGGTGGAGGTGGTGACTGTGGGGAAGGTTTCCGTGGAGATGGCCGTCGATGGGCTGGTGGTGGTGGTGGTGGGGCTGGTGATGGGCGTGATGGTGGGGACGCGGCAGTGCGGGTTGAGTTCGCAGCAGAGGACGCGGATCTTGTAGTTCAGGCACATCTTAAACTTGCCAAGCTGGTCTTTGTTCTTGCACACCAGCCCGAAGTTGACGTCGCACTGCACAACCTGCCCGACGTGCTCGATGGAAACTTCGGGGTAGTCCTCCGCCTGGCACTGGATGTCTCTGGGGTGCCGACAGACTTTCTGCCCGGCGGCCCTGATGTGCTGGTAGGTTTCAAAGTCTCCCTGGCCGGGCCCCGCAGAGGGGAAGTCGACATCGAACCACTCGCTCCACACGCACGTCTCCCGATGACAGGTGGTCGGTGTGACGCTGGGCGTGACGGTGGGCGTGACGGTGGGAGTGGAAGTGGGGATGCTGGTGACGGTGGTGATGGGCGTAGTGGTTTCGGAGGAGGTGGGGATGGTGCTGGTGGAGGTGGTGACTGTGGGGAAGGTTTCCGTGGAGATGGCCGTCGATGGGCTGGTGGTGGTGGTGGTGGTGGGGCTGGTGATGGGCGTGATGGTGGGGACGCGGCAGTGCGGGTTGAGTTCGCAGCAGAGGACGCGGATCTTGTAGTTCAGGCACATCTTAAACTTGCCAAGCTGGTCTTCGTTCTTGCACACCAGCCCGAAGTTGACGTCGCACTGCACAACCTGCCCGACGTTCTCGATGGAAACTTCGGGGTAGTCCTCCGCCTGGCACTGGATGTCTCTGGGGTGCCGACAGACTTTCTGCCCGGCGGCCCTGATGTGCTGGTAGGTTTCAAAGTCTCCCTGGCCGGGCCCCGCAGAGGGGAAGTCGACATCGAACCACTCGCTCCACACGCACGTCTCCCGATGACAGGTGGTCGGTGTGACGCTGGGCGTGACGGTGGGAGTGGAAGTGGGGATGCTGGTGACGGTGGTGATGGGCGTAGTGGTTTCGGAGGAGGTGGGGATGGTGCTGGTGGAGGTGGTGACTGTGGGGAAGGTTTCCGTGGAGATGGCCGTCGATGGGCTGGTGGTGGTGGTGGTGGGGCTGGTGATGGGCGTGATGGTGGGGACGCGGCAGTGCGGGTTGAGTTCGCAGCAGAGGACGCGGATCTTGTAGTTCAGGCACATCTTAAACTTGCCAAGCTGGTCTTCGTTCTTGCACACCAGCCCGAAGTTGACGTCGCACTGCACAACCTGCCCGACGTGCTCGATGGAAACTTCGGGGTAGTCCTCCGCCTGGCACTGGATGTCTCTGGGGTGCCGACAGACTTTCTGCCCGGCGGCCCTGATGTGCTGGTAGGTTTCAAAGTCTCCCTGGCCGGGCCCCGCAGAGGGGAAGTCGACATCGAACCACTCGCTCCACACGCACGTCTCCCGATGACAGGTGGTCGGTGTGACGCTGGGCGTGACGGTGGGCGTGACGGTGGGAGTGGAAGTGGGGATGCTGGTGACGGTGGTGATGGGCGTAGTGGTTTCGGAGGAGGTGGGGATGGTGCTGGTGGAGGTGGTGACTGTGGGGAAGGTTTCCGTGGAGATGGCCGTCGATGGGCTGGTGGTGGTGGTGGTGGGGCTGGTGATGGGCGTGATGGTGGGGACGCGGCAGTGCGGGTTGAGTTCGCAGCAGAGGACGCGGATCTTGTAGTTCAGGCACATCTTAAACTTGCCAAGCTGGTCTTCGTTCTTGCACACCAGCCCGAAGTTGACGTCGCACTGCACAACCTGCCCGACGTGCTCGATGGAAACTTCGGGGTAGTCCTCCGCCTGGCACTGGATGTCTCTGGGGTGCCGACAGACTTTCTGCCCGGCGGCCCTGATGTGCTGGTAGGTTTCAAAGTCTCCCTGGCCGGGCCCCGCAGAGGGGAAGTCGACATCGAACCACTCGCTCCACACGCACGTCTCCCGATGACAGGTGGTCGGTGTGACGCTGGGCGTGACGGTGGGCGTGACGGTGGGAGTGGAAGTGGGGATGCTGGTGACGGTGGTGATGGGCGTAGTGGTTTCGGAGGAGGTGGGGATGGTGCTGGTGGAGGTGGTGACTGTGGGGAAGGTTTCCGTGGAGATGGCCGTCGATGGGCTGGTGGTGGTGGTGGTGGTGGGGCTGGTGATGGGCGTGATGGTGGGGACGCGGCAGTGCGGGTTGAGTTCGCAGCAGAGGACGCGGATCTTGTAGTTCAGGCACATCTTAAACTTGCCAAGCTGGTCTTCGTTCTTGCACACCAGCCCGAAGTTGACGTCGCACTGCACAACCTGCCCGACGTGCTCGATGGAAACTTCGGGGTAGTCCTCCGCCTGGCACTGGATGTCTCTGGGGTGCCGACAGACTTTCTGCCCGGCGGCCCTGATGTGCTGGTAAGTTTCAAAGTCTCCCTGGCCGGGCCCCGCAGAGGGGAAGTCGACATCGAACCACTCGCTCCACACGCACGTCTCCCGATGACAGGTGGTCGGTGTGACGCTGGGCGTGACGGTGGGCGTGACGGTGGGAGTGGAAGTGGGGATGCTGGTGACGGTGGTGATGGGCGTAGTGGTTTCGGAGGAGGTGGGGATGGTGCTGGTGGAGGTGGTGACTGTGGGGAAGGTTTCCGTGGAGATGGCCGTCGATGGGCTGGTGGTGGTGGTGGTGGGGCTGGTGATGGGCGTGATGGTGGGGACGCGGCAGTGCGGGTTGAGTTCGCAGCAGAGGACGCGGATCTTGTAGTTCAGGCACATCTTAAACTTGCCAAGCTGGTCTTCGTTCTTGCACACCAGCCCGAAGTTGACGTCGCACTGCACAACCTGCCCGACGTTCTCGATGGAAACTTCGGGGTAGTCCTCCGCCTGGCACTGGATGTCTCTGGGGTGCCGACAGACTTTCTGCCCGGCGGCCCTGATGTGCTGGTAGGTTTCAAAGTCTCCCTGGCCGGGCCCCGCAGAGGGGAAGTCGACATCGAACCACTCGCTCCACACGCACGTCTCCCGATGACAGGTGGTCGGTGTGACGCTGGGCGTGACGGTGGGCGTGACGGTGGGAGTGGAAGTGGGGATGCTGGTGACGGTGGTGATGGGCGTAGTGGTTTCGGAGGAGGTGGGGATGGTGCTGGTGGAGGTGGTGACTGTGGGGAAGGTTTCCGTGGAGATGGCCGTCGATGGGCTGGTGGTGGTGGTGGTGGGGCTGGTGATGGGCGTGATGGTGGGGACGCGGCAGTGCGGGTTGAGTTCGCAGCAGAGGACGCGGATCTTGTAGTTCAGGCACATCTTAAACTTGCCAAGCTGGTCTTCGTTCTTGCACACCAGCCCGAAGTTGACGTCGCACTGCACAACCTGCCCGACGTTCTCGATGGAAACTTCGGGGTAGTCCTCCGCCTGGCACTGGATGTCTCTGGGGTGCCGACAGACTTTCTGCCCGGCGGCCCTGATGTGCTGGTAGGTTTCAAAGTCTCCCTGGCCGGGCCCCGCAGAGGGGAAGTCGACATCGAACCACTCGCTCCACACGCACGTCTCCCGATGACAGGTGGTCGGTGTGACGCTGGGCGTGACGGTGGGCGTGACGGTGGGAGTGGAAGTGGGGATGCTGGTGACGGTGGTGATGGGCGTAGTGGTTTCGGAGGAGGTGGGGATGGTGCTGGTGGAGGTGGTGACTGTGGGGAAGGTTTCCGTGGAGATGGCCGTCGATGGGCTGGTGGTGGTGGTGGTGGGGCTGGTGATGGGCGTGATGGTGGGGACGCGGCAGTGCGGGTTGAGTTCGCAGCAGAGGACGCGGATCTTGTAGTTCAGGCACATCTTAAACTTGCCAAGCTGGTCTTCGTTCTTGCACACCAGCCCGAAGTTGACGTCGCACTGCACAACCTGCCCGACGTTCTCGATGGAAACTTCGGGGTAGTCCTCCGCCTGGCACTGGATGTCTCTGGGGTGCCGACAGACTTTCTGCCCGGCGGCCCTGATGTGCTGGTAGGTTTCAAAGTCTCCCTGGCCGGGCCCCGCAGAGGGGAAGTCGACATCGAACCACTCGCTCCACACGCACGTCTCCCGATGACAGGTGGTCGGTGTGACACTGGGCGTGACGGTGGGCGTGACGGTGGGAGTGGAAGTGGGGATGCTGGTGACGGTGGTGATGGGCGTAGTGGTTTCGGAGGAGGTGGGGATGGTGCTGGTGGAGGTGGTGACTGTGGGGAAGGTTTCCGTGGAGATGGCCGTCGATGGGCTGGTGGTGGTGGTGGTGGTGGGGCTGGTGATGGGCGTGATGGTGGGGACGCGGCAGTGCGGGTTGAGTTCGCAGCAGAGGACGCGGATCTTGTAGTTCAGGCACATCTTAAACTTGCCAAGCTGGTCTTCGTTCTTGCACACCAGCCCGAAGTTGACGTCGCACTGCACAACCTGCCCGACGTTCTCGATGGAAACTTCGGGGTAGTCCTCCGCCTGGCACTGGATGTCTCTGGGGTGCCGACAGACTTTCTGCCCGGCGGCCCTGATGTGCTGGTAGGTTTCAAAGTCTCCCTGGCCGGGCCCCGCAGAGGGGAAGTCGACATCGAACCACTCGCTCCACACGCACGTCTCCCGATGACAGGTGGTCGGTGTGACGCTGGGCGTGACGGTGGGCGTGACGGTGGGAGTGGAAGTGGGGATGCTGGTGACGGTGGTGATGGGCGTAGTGGTTTCGGAGGAGGTGGGGATGGTGCTGGTGGAGGTGGTGACTGTGGGGAAGGTTTCCGTGGAGATGGCCGTCGATGGGCTGGTGGTGGTGGTGGTGGGGCTGGTGATGGGCGTGATGGTGGGGACGCGGCAGTGCGGGTTGAGTTCGCAGCAGAGGACGCGGATCTTGTAGTTCAGGCACATCTTAAACTTGCCAAGCTGGTCTTCGTTCTTGCACACCAGCCCGAAGTTGACGTCGCACTGCACAACCTGCCCGACGTGCTCGATGGAAACTTCGGGGTAGTCCTCCGCCTGGCACTGGATGTCTCTGGGGTGCCGACAGACTTTCTGCCCGGCGGCCCTGATGTGCTGGTAAGTTTCAAAGTCTCCCTGGCCGGGCCCCGCAGAGGGGAAGTCGACATCGAACCACTCGCTCCACACGCACGTCTCCCGATGACAGGTGGTCGGTGTGACGCTGGGCGTGACGGTGGGCGTGACGGTGGGAGTGGAAGTGGGGATGCTGGTGACGGTGGTGATGGGCGTAGTGGTTTCGGAGGAGGTGGGGATGGTGCTGGTGGAGGTGGTGACTGTGGGGAAGGTTTCCGTGGAGATGGCCGTCGATGGGCTGGTGGTGGTGGTGGTGGGGCTGGTGATGGGCGTGATGGTGGGGACGCGGCAGTGCGGGTTGAGTTCGCAGCAGAGGACGCGGATCTTGTAGTTCAGGCACATCTTAAACTTGCCAAGCTGGTCTTCGTTCTTGCACACCAGCCCGAAGTTGACGTCGCACTGCACAACCTGCCCGACGTTCTCGATGGAAACTTCGGGGTAGTCCTCCGCCTGGCACTGGATGTCTCTGGGGTGCCGACAGACTTTCTGCCCGGCGGCCCTGATGTGCTGGTAGGTTTCAAAGTCTCCCTGGCCGGGCCCCGCAGAGGGGAAGTCGACATCGAACCACTCGCTCCACACGCACGTCTCCCGATGACAGGTGGTCGGTGTGACGCTGGGCGTGACGGTGGGCGTGACGGTGGGAGTGGAAGTGGGGATGCTGGTGACGGTGGTGATGGGCGTAGTGGTTTCGGAGGAGGTGGGGATGGTGCTGGTGGAGGTGGTGACTGTGGGGAAGGTTTCCGTGGAGATGGCCGTCGATGGGCTGGTGGTGGTGGTGGTGGGGCTGGTGATGGGCGTGATGGTGGGGACGCGGCAGTGCGGGTTGAGTTCGCAGCAGAGGACGCGGATCTTGTAGTTCAGGCACATCTTAAACTTGCCAAGCTGGTCTTCGTTCTTGCACACCAGCCCGAAGTTGACGTCGCACTGCACAACCTGCCCGACGTGCTCGATGGAAACTTCGGGGTAGTCCTCCGCCTGGCACTGGATGTCTCTGGGGTGCCGACAGACTTTCTGCCCGGCGGCCCTGATGTGCTGGTAGGTTTCAAAGTCTCCCTGGCCGGGCCCCGCAGAGGGGAAGTCGACATCGAACCACTCGCTCCACACGCACGTCTCCCGATGACAGGTGGTCGGTGTGACGCTGGGCGTGACGGTGGGCGTGACGGTGGGAGTGGAAGTGGGGATGCTGGTGACGGTGGTGATGGGCGTAGTGGTTTCGGAGGAGGTGGGGATGGTGCTGGTGGAGGTGGTGACTGTGGGGAAGGTTTCCGTGGAGATGGCCGTCGATGGGCTGGTGGTGGTGGTGGTGGGGCTGGTGATGGGCGTGATGGTGGGGACGCGGCAGTGCGGGTTGAGTTCGCAGCAGAGGACGCGGATCTTGTAGTTCAGGCACATCTTAAACTTGCCAAGCTGGTCTTCGTTCTTGCACACCAGCCCGAAGTTGACGTCGCACTGCACAACCTGCCCGACGTTCTCGATGGAAACTTCGGGGTAGTCCTCCGCCTGGCACTGGATGTCTCTGGGGTGCCGACAGACTTTCTGCCCGGCGGCCCTGATGTGCTGGTAGGTTTCAAAGTCTCCCTGGCCGGGCCCCGCAGAGGGGAAGTCGACATCGAACCACTCGCTCCACACGCACGTCTCCCGATGACAGGTGGTCGGTGTGACGCTGGGCGTGACGGTGGGCGTGACGGTGGGAGTGGAAGTGGGGATGCTGGTGACGGTGGTGATGGGCGTAGTGGTTTCGGAGGAGGTGGGGATGGTGCTGGTGGAGGTGGTGACTGTGGGGAAGGTTTCCGTGGAGATGGCCGTCGATGGGCTGGTGGTGGTGGTGGTGGTGGGGCTGGTGATGGGCGTGATGGTGGGGACGCGGCAGTGCGGGTTGAGTTCGCAGCAGAGGACGCGGATCTTGTAGTTCAGGCACATCTTAAACTTGCCAAGCTGGTCTTCGTTCTTGCACACCAGCCCGAAGTTGACGTCGCACTGCACAACCTGCCCGACGTTCTCGATGGAAACTTCGGGGTAGTCCTCCGCCTGGCACTGGATGTCTCTGGGGTGCCGACAGACTTTCTGCCCGGCGGCCCTGATGTGCTGGTAGGTTTCAAAGTCTCCCTGGCCGGGCCCCGCAGAGGGGAAGTCGACATCGAACCACTCGCTCCACACGCACGTCTCCCGATGACAGGTGGTCGGTGTGACGCTGGGCGTGACGGTGGGCGTGACGGTGGGAGTGGAAGTGGGGATGCTGGTGACGGTGGTGATGGGCGTAGTGGTTTCGGAGGAGGTGGGGATGGTGCTGGTGGAGGTGGTGACTGTGGGGAAGGTTTCCGTGGAGATGGCCGTCGATGGGCTGGTGGTGGTGGTGGTGGGGCTGGTGATGGGCGTGATGGTGGGGACGCGGCAGTGCGGGTTGAGTTCGCAGCAGAGGACGCGGATCTTGTAGTTCAGGCACATCTTAAACTTGCCAAGCTGGTCTTCGTTCTTGCACACCAGCCCGAAGTTGACGTCGCACTGCACAACCTGCCCGACGTGCTCGATGGAAACTTCGGGGTAGTCCTCCGCCTGGCACTGGATGTCTCTGGGGTGCCGACAGACTTTCTGCCCGGCGGCCCTGATGTGCTGGTAGGTTTCAAAGTCTCCCTGGCCGGGCCCCGCAGAGGGGAAGTCGACATCGAACCACTCGCTCCACACGCACGTCTCCCGATGACAGGTGGTCGGTGTGACGCTGGGCGTGACGGTGGGCGTGACGGTGGGAGTGGAAGTGGGGATGCTGGTGACGGTGGTGATGGGCGTAGTGGTTTCGGAGGAGGTGGGGATGGTGCTGGTGGAGGTGGTGACTGTGGGGAAGGTTTCCGTGGAGATGGCCGTCGATGGGCTGGTGGTGGTGGTGGTGGGGCTGGTGATGGGCGTGATGGTGGGGACGCGGCAGTGCGGGTTGAGTTCGCAGCAGAGGACGCGGATCTTGTAGTTCAGGCACATCTTAAACTTGCCAAGCTGGTCTTCGTTCTTGCACACCAGCCCGAAGTTGACGTCGCACTGCACAACCTGCCCGACGTGCTCGATGGAAACTTCGGGGTAGTCCTCCGCCTGGCACTGGATGTCTCTGGGGTGCCGACAGACTTTCTGCCCGGCGGCCCTGATGTGCTGGTAGGTTTCAAAGTCTCCCTGGCCGGGCCCCGCAGAGGGGAAGTCGACATCGAACCACTCGCTCCACACGCACGTCTCCCGATGACAGGTGGTCGGTGTGACGCTGGGCGTGACGGTGGGCGTGACGGTGGGAGTGGAAGTGGGGATGCTGGTGACGGTGGTGATGGGCGTAGTGGTTTCGGAGGAGGTGGGGATGGTGCTGGTGGAGGTGGTGACTGTGGGGAAGGTTTCCGTGGAGATGGCCGTCGATGGGCTGGTGGTGGTGGTGGTGGGGCTGGTGATGGGCGTGATGGTGGGGACGCGGCAGTGCGGGTTGAGTTCGCAGCAGAGGACGCGGATCTTGTAGTTCAGGCACATCTTAAACTTGCCAAGCTGGTCTTCGTTCTTGCACACCAGCCCGAAGTTGACGTCGCACTGCACAACCTGCCCGACGTTCTCGATGGAAACTTCGGGGTAGTCCTCCGCCTGGCACTGGATGTCTCTGGGGTGCCGACAGACTTTCTGCCCGGCGGCCCTGATGTGCTGGTAGGTTTCAAAGTCTCCCTGGCCGGGCCCCGCAGAGGGGAAGTCGACATCGAACCACTCGCTCCACACGCACGTCTCCCGATGACAGGTGGTCGGTGTGACGCTGGGCGTGACGGTGGGCGTGACGGTGGGAGTGGAAGTGGGGATGCTGGTGACGGTGGTGATGGGCGTAGTGGTTTCGGAGGAGGTGGGGATGGTGCTGGTGGAGGTGGTGACTGTGGGGAAGGTTTCCGTGGAGATGGCCGTCGATGGGCTGGTGGTGGTGGTGGTGGTGGGGCTGGTGATGGGCGTGATGGTGGGGACGCGGCAGTGCGGGTTGAGTTCGCAGCAGAGGACGCGGATCTTGTAGTTCAGGCACATCTTAAACTTGCCAAGCTGGTCTTCGTTCTTGCACACCAGCCCGAAGTTGACGTCGCACTGCACAACCTGCCCGACGTTCTCGATGGAAACTTCGGGGTAGTCCTCCGCCTGGCACTGGATGTCTCTGGGGTGCCGACAGACTTTCTGCCCGGCGGCCCTGATGTGCTGGTAGGTTTCAAAGTCTCCCTGGCCGGGCCCCGCAGAGGGGAAGTCGACATCGAACCACTCGCTCCACACGCACGTCTCCCGATGACAGGTGGTCGGTGTGACGCTGGGCGTGACGGTGGGCGTGACGGTGGGAGTGGAAGTGGGGATGCTGGTGACGGTGGTGATGGGCGTAGTGGTTTCGGAGGAGGTGGGGATGGTGCTGGTGGAGGTGGTGACTGTGGGGAAGGTTTCCGTGGAGATGGCCGTCGATGGGCTGGTGGTGGTGGTGGTGGGGCTGGTGATGGGCGTGATGGTGGGGACGCGGCAGTGCGGGTTGAGTTCGCAGCAGAGGACGCGGATCTTGTAGTTCAGGCACATCTTAAACTTGCCAAGCTGGTCTTCGTTCTTGCACACCAGCCCGAAGTTGACGTCGCACTGCACAACCTGCCCGACGTGCTCGATGGAAACTTCGGGGTAGTCCTCCGCCTGGCACTGGATGTCTCTGGGGTGCCGACAGACTTTCTGCCCGGCGGCCCTGATGTGCTGGTAGGTTTCAAAGTCTCCCTGGCCGGGCCCCGCAGAGGGGAAGTCGACATCGAACCACTCGCTCCACACGCACGTCTCCCGATGACAGGTGGTCGGTGTGACGCTGGGCGTGACGGTGGGCGTGACGGTGGGAGTGGAAGTGGGGATGCTGGTGACGGTGGTGATGGGCGTAGTGGTTTCGGAGGAGGTGGGGATGGTGCTGGTGGAGGTGGTGACTGTGGGGAAGGTTTCCGTGGAGATGGCCGTCGATGGGCTGGTGGTGGTGGTGGTGGGGCTGGTGATGGGCGTGATGGTGGGGACGCGGCAGTGCGGGTTGAGTTCGCAGCAGAGGACGCGGATCTTGTAGTTCAGGCACATCTTAAACTTGCCAAGCTGGTCTTCGTTCTTGCACACCAGCCCGAAGTTGACGTCGCACTGCACAACCTGCCCGACGTGCTCGATGGAAACTTCGGGGTAGTCCTCCGCCTGGCACTGGATGTCTCTGGGGTGCCGACAGACTTTCTGCCCGGCGGCCCTGATGTGCTGGTAGGTTTCAAAGTCTCCCTGGCCGGGCCCCGCAGAGGGGAAGTCGACATCGAACCACTCGCTCCACACGCACGTCTCCCGATGACAGGTGGTCGGTGTGACGCTGGGCGTGACGGTGGGCGTGACGGTGGGAGTGGAAGTGGGGATGCTGGTGACGGTGGTGATGGGCGTAGTGGTTTTGGAGGAGGTGGGGATGGTGCTGGTGGAGGTGGTGACTGTGGGGAAGGTTTCCTTGGAGATGGCCGTCGATGGGCTGGTGGTGGTGGTGGTGGGGCTGGTGATGGGCGTGATGGTGGGGACGCGGCAGTGCGGGTTGAGTTCGCAGCAGAGGACGCGGATCTTGTAGTTCAGGCACATCTTAAACTTGCCAAGCTGGTCTTCGTTCTTGCACACCAGCCCGAAGTTGACGTCGCACTGCACAACCTGCCCGACGTGCTCGATGGAAACTTCGGGGTAGTCCTCCGCCTGGCACTGGATGTCTCTGGGGTGCCGACAGACTTTCTGCCCGGCGGCCCTGATGTGCTGGTAGGTTTCAAAGTCTCCCTGGCCGGGCCCCGCAGAGGGGAAGTCGACATCGAACCACTCGCTCCACACGCACGTCTCCCGATGACAGGTGGTCGGTGTGACGCTGGGCGTGACGGTGGGCGTGACGGTGGGAGTGGAAGTGGGGATGCTGGTGACGGTGGTGATGGGCGTAGTGGTTTCGGAGGAGGTGGGGATGGTGCTGGTGGAGGTGGTGACTGTGGGGAAGGTTTCCGTGGAGATGGCCGTCGATGGGCTGGTGGTGGTGGTGGTGGGGCTGGTGATGGGCGTGATGGTGGGGACGCGGCAGTGCGGGTTGAGTTCGCAGCAGAGGACGCGGATCTTGTAGTTCAGGCACATCTTAAACTTGCCAAGCTGGTCTTCGTTCTTGCACACCAGCCCGAAGTTGACGTCGCACTGCACAACCTGCCCGACGTTCTCGATGGAAACTTCGGGGTAGTCCTCCGCCTGGCACTGGATGTCTCTGGGGTGCCGACAGACTTTCTGCCCGGCGGCCCTGATGTGCTGGTAGGTTTCAAAGTCTCCCTGGCCGGGCCCCGCAGAGGGGAAGTCGACATCGAACCACTCGCTCCACACGCACGTCTCCCGATGACAGGTGGTCGGTGTGACGCTGGGCGTGACGGTGGGCGTGACGGTGGGAGTGGAAGTGGGGATGCTGGTGACGGTGGTGATGGGCGTAGTGGTTTCGGAGGAGGTGGGGATGGTGCTGGTGGAGGTGGTGACTGTGGGGAAGGTTTCCGTGGAGATGGCCGTCGATGGGCTGGTGGTGGTGGTGGTGGGGCTGGTGATGGGCGTGATGGTGGGGACGCGGCAGTGCGGGTTGAGTTCGCAGCAGAGGACGCGGATCTTGTAGTTCAGGCACATCTTAAACTTGCCAAGCTGGTCTTCGTTCTTGCACACCAGCCCGAAGTTGACGTCGCACTGCACAACCTGCCCGACGTTCTCGATGGAAACTTCGGGGTAGTCCTCCGCCTGGCACTGGATGTCTCTGGGGTGCCGACAGACTTTCTGCCCGGCGGCCCTGATGTGCTGGTAGGTTTCAAAGTCTCCCTGGCCGGGCCCCGCAGAGGGGAAGTCGACATCGAACCACTCGCTCCACACGCACGTCTCCCGATGACAGGTGGTCGGTGTGACGCTGGGCGTGACGGTGGGCGTGACGGTGGGAGTGGAAGTGGGGATGCTGGTGACGGTGGTGATGGGCGTAGTGGTTTCGGAGGAGGTGGGGATGGTGCTGGTGGAGGTGGTGACTGTGGGGAAGGTTTCCGTGGAGATGGCCGTCGTTGGGCTGGTGGTGGTGGTGGTGGGGCTGGTGATGGGCGTGATGGTGGGGACGCGGCAGTGCGGGTTGAGTTCGCAGCAGAGGACGCGGATCTTGTAGTTCAGGCACATCTTAAACTTGCCAAGCTGGTCTTCGTTCTTGCACACCAGCCCGAAGTTGACGTCGCACTGCACAACCTGCCCGACGTGCTCGATGGAAACTTCGGGGTAGTCCTCCGCCTGGCACTGGATGTCTCTGGGGTGCCGACAGACTTTCTGCCCGGCGGCCCTGATGTGCTGGTAGGTTTCAAAGTCTCCCTGGCCAGGCCCCGCAGAGGGGAAGTCGACATCGAACCACTCGCTCCACACGCACGTCTCCCGATGACAGGTGGTCGGTGTGACGCTGGGCGTGACGGTGGGCGTGACGGTGGGAGTGGAAGTGGGGATGCTGGTGACGGTGGTGATGGGCGTAGTGGTTTCGGAGGAGGTGGGGATGGTGCTGGTGGAGGTGGTGACTGTGGGGAAGGTTTCCGTGGAGATGGCCGTCGATGGGCTGGTGGTGGTGGTGGTGGGGCTGGTGATGGGCGTGATGGTGGGGACGCGGCAGTGCGGGTTGAGTTCGCAGCAGAGGACGCGGATCTTGTAGTTCAGGCACATCTTAAACTTGCCAAGCTGGTCTTCGTTCTTGCACACCAGCCCGAAGTTGACGTCGCACTGCACAACCTGCCCGACGTTCTCGATGGAAACTTCGGGGTAGTCCTCCGCCTGGCACTGGATGTCTCTGGGGTGCCGACAGACTTTCTGCCCGGCGGCCCTGATGTGCTGGTAGGTTTCAAAGTCTCCCTGGCCGGGCCCCGCAGAGGGGAAGTCGACATCGAACCACTCGCTCCACACGCACGTCTCCCGATGACAGGTGGTCGGTGTGACGCTGGGCGTGACGGTGGGCGTGACGGTGGGAGTGGAAGTGGGGATGCTGGTGACGGTGGTGATGGGCGTAGTGGTTTCGGAGGAGGTGGGGATGGTGCTGGTGGAGGTGGTGACTGTGGGGAAGGTTTCCGTGGAGATGGCCGTCGATGGGCTGGTGGTGGTGGTGGTGGGGCTGGTGATGGGCGTGATGGTGGGGACGCGGCAGTGCGGGTTGAGTTCGCAGCAGAGGACGCGGATCTTGTAGTTCAGGCACATCTTAAACTTGCCAAGCTGGTCTTCGTTCTTGCACACCAGCCCGAAGTTGACGTCGCACTGCACAACCTGCCCGACGTTCTCGATGGAAACTTCGGGGTAGTCCTCCGCCTGGCACTGGATGTCTCTGGGGTGCCGACAGACTTTCTGCCCGGCGGCCCTGATGTGCTGGTAGGTTTCAAAGTCTCCCTGGCCGGGCCCCGCAGAGGGGAAGTCGACATCGAACCACTCGCTCCACACGCACGTCTCCCGATGACAGGTGGTCGGTGTGACGCTGGGCGTGACGGTGGGCGTGACGGTGGGAGTGGAAGTGGGGATGCTGGTGACGGTGGTGATGGGCGTAGTGGTTTCGGAGGAGGTGGGGATGGTGCTGGTGGAGGTGGTGACTGTGGGGAAGGTTTCCGTGGAGATGGCCGTCGTTGGGCTGGTGGTGGTGGTGGTGGGGCTGGTGATGGGCGTGATGGTGGGGACGCGGCAGTGCGGGTTGAGTTCGCAGCAGAGGACGCGGATCTTGTAGTTCAGGCACATCTTAAACTTGCCAAGCTGGTCTTCGTTCTTGCACACCAGCCCGAAGTTGACGTCGCACTGCACAACCTGCCCGACGTGCTCGATGGAAACTTCGGGGTAGTCCTCCGCCTGGCACTGGATGTCTCTGGGGTGCCGACAGACTTTCTGCCCGGCGGCCCTGATGTGCTGGTAGGTTTCAAAGTCTCCCTGGCCAGGCCCCGCAGAGGGGAAGTCGACATCGAACCACTCGCTCCACACGCACGTCTCCCGATGACAGGTGGTCGGTGTGACGCTGGGCGTGACGGTGGGCGTGACGGTGGGAGTGGAAGTGGGGATGCTGGTGACGGTGGTGATGGGCGTAGTGGTTTCGGAGGAGGTGGGGATGGTGCTGGTGGAGGTGGTGACTGTGGGGAAGGTTTCCGTGGAGATGGCCGTCGATGGGCTGGTGGTGGTGGTGGTGGGGCTGGTGATGGGCGTGATGGTGGGGACGCGGCAGTGCGGGTTGAGTTCGCAGCAGAGGACGCGGATCTTGTAGTTCAGGCACATCTTAAACTTGCCAAGCTGGTCTTCGTTCTTGCACACCAGCCCGAAGTTGACGTCGCACTGCACAACCTGCCCGACGTGCTCGATGGAAACTTCGGGGTAGTCCTCCGCCTGGCACTGGATGTCTCTGGGGTGCCGACAGACTTTCTGCCCGGCGGCCCTGATGTGCTGGTAGGTTTCAAAGTCTCCCTGGCCGGGCCCCGCAGAGGGGAAGTCGACATCGAACCACTCGCTCCACACGCACGTCTCCCGATGACAGGTGGTCGGTGTGACGCTGGGCGTGACGGTGGGCGTGACGGTGGGAGTGGAAGTGGGGATGCTGGTGACGGTGGTGATGGGCGTAGTGGTTTCGGAGGAGGTGGGGATGGTGCTGGTGGAGGTGGTGACTGTGGGGAAGGTTTCCGTGGAGATGGCCGTCGATGGGCTGGTGGTGGTGGTGGTGGGGCTGGTGATGGGCGTGATGGTGGGGACGCGGCAGTGCGGGTTGAGTTCGCAGCAGAGGACGCGGATCTTGTAGTTCAGGCACATCTTAAACTTGCCAAGCTGGTCTTCGTTCTTGCACACCAGCCCGAAGTTGACGTCGCACTGCACAACCTGCCCGACGTGCTCGATGGAAACTTCGGGGTAGTCCTCCGCCTGGCACTGGATGTCTCTGGGGTGCCGACAGACTTTCTGCCCGGCGGCCCTGATGTGCTGGTAGGTTTCAAAGTCTCCCTGGCCGGGCCCCGCAGAGGGGAAGTCGACATCGAACCACTCGCTCCACACGCACGTCTCCCGATGACAGGTGGTCGGTGTGACGCTGGGCGTGACGGTGGGCGTGACGGTGGGAGTGGAAGTGGGGATGCTGGTGACGGTGGTGATGGGCGTAGTGGTTTCGGAGGAGGTGGGGATGGTGCTGGTGGAGGTGGTGACTGTGGGGAAGGTTTCCGTGGAGATGGCCGTCGATGGGCTGGTGGTGGTGGTGGTGGGGCTGGTGATGGGCGTGATGGTGGGGACGCGGCAGTGCGGGTTGAGTTCGCAGCAGAGGACGCGGATCTTGTAGTTCAGGCACATCTTAAACTTGCCAAGCTGGTCTTCGTTCTTGCACACCAGCCCGAAGTTGACGTCGCACTGCACAACCTGCCCGACGTGCTCGATGGAAACTTCGGGGTAGTCCTCCGCCTGGCACTGGATGTCTCTGGGGTGCCGACAGACTTTCTGCCCGGCGGCCCTGATGTGCTGGTAGGTTTCAAAGTCTCCCTGGCCGGGCCCCGCAGAGGGGAAGTCGACATCGAACCACTCGCTCCACACGCACGTCTCCCGATGACAGGTGGTCGGTGTGACGCTGGGCGTGACGGTGGGCGTGACGGTGGGAGTGGAAGTGGGGATGCTGGTGACGGTGGTGATGGGCGTAGTGGTTTCGGAGGAGGTGGGGATGGTGCTGGTGGAGGTGGTGACTGTGGGGAAGGTTTCCGTGGAGATGGCCGTCGATGGGCTGGTGGTGGTGGTGGTGGGGCTGGTGATGGGCGTGATGGTGGGGACGCGGCAGTGCGGGTTGAGTTCGCAGCAGAGGACGCGGATCTTGTAGTTCAGGCACATCTTAAACTTGCCAAGCTGGTCTTCGTTCTTGCACACCAGCCCGAAGTTGACGTCGCACTGCACAACCTGCCCGACGTGCTCGATGGAAACTTCGGGGTAGTCCTCCGCCTGGCACTGGATGTCTCTGGGGTGCCGACAGACTTTCTGCCCGGCGGCCCTGATGTGCTGGTAGGTTTCAAAGTCTCCCTGGCCGGGCCCCGCAGAGGGGAAGTCGACATCGAACCACTCGCTCCACACGCACGTCTCCCGATGACAGGTGGTCGGTGTGACGCTGGGCGTGACGGTGGGCGTAACAGTCGGGATACTGCTCATGGTGGCTGTTGATGTTACATTTGTGGGTATTTCAGTCCATGTAGTTGGTGTTGATATCTGCGTTGTTGTTTGTTCTGAAGTAATTGACGTGTGGATATGTGCAGTTTTGGGGGTTGTTTGTTTAGTAGTGCTTGGCTTGTATGTGTGTATTATTGGTGTTTCTGTTGTTGTGAATTCTGTGGATGTTATCATTGTCTTTGTAGACTGGAATGTTGTTGATGTTTGTTTTTTAGTTGTGTGAGGCAGTGTTGTTGTAGTGCACGGTACTGTTTTATTCCTGCAACACAGGAATCTGAGCATGTAGTTATAGCAGATTGGTGGTAATTGGTCTTTATTGTAGCATATCAACCCTTCTTCTGTGTTACACGTGATATGTTGCTCCAGGAGGGGATATGGTGTGTTAGGAAACCTTACTGCTCTGCATTCCACAGCTTTCCTGTTATCACAGACTTTGTATCCCTTTTTTCTAATGTTCTGAATTGTATCAAAATCTCCATCATCATATCCAGATCCCGGGTAGCTGGCATCATACCATATTGACCATTCACATTCTTCTTTTATACAAGGATGAGCCGTTGAAGGAGATTTGGACACAGGAGTTGTTTTTTCCGATGTGAATGTGCTTGTGGTTGTTCCTGTAGTAGTTGAAGGTTTGAATGTTGTGCTTTCAGAAGTTTTAGTTATTGGTATTGATGTTATTGTGGATGAAAAGGATGTAATTTCTGTAGTTGTAGATATTTGTGTAGAAGTTTCAGTCAATGGAGTAAATGTTACTGCTGTTGTTTGGCAGTGACTGTAGTCATCACAGCATAAAACCTTTATTTGATAATTAAGACATATATGCAGTTCTCCTTTTTGCTCCTCATTTCTACAGATAAGCCCATAGGTTACATTGCAGTGAACTACTTGGCCAATTTCTCCAATAGATTTATGTGGATATTTCTCTGCTCTACATTGTATTTTTTCAGGGTTTCTGCAAATTGCTTTTCCAGCAGCTCTAATGTCATGGTAAGTTTCATAATCTCCCTTATTGTGCAGTGTTGGGGAATGGACATCATACCATTTGGACCATTTGCACTGAGGTTGACAAGGTGGTGTAGTGTATGTTGTCTCAGCGGAAGTACTTGTTGTTGTCTCAGGAGAGGTTTTTGAAGAAGTAGTTGTTGTTTCTGGAGTTGTGAGTGTGATTGGTGTAGATATGGTGACAGTTGTGGAAGTACATGGTACAAAAACACAACACTGGATTCTGATTTCATAGTTGTAGCACATTGTTGAAATTTGATCTTTGTTGTAACATATAAGTCCATTTGTTTTACTACATTCTAGTTTCTGGCCAAGTTCTTTCAGTGGTATGTTAGGCAATTTCTCTGCTCTGCATTGAACAGCCTTTGGAGCTTTACACACTTCATAACCTTTAGCTCTCAAATCATCAAATGTTTCAAAATCTCCACCATTGTAGCCAGGCTTTCGCTCATTTCCATCATACCATTCTGACCAGTGACAGACTTCATGAACACATACTGATGTAGTCGGTGACACTGTGAATAAAAGAAAAATATGATATAATTTAAAAATAAAATCCTGTAGATATGGCTTTGTTTTGTATGTTAAACAAACTTAACATTTTTCTAAAGGTCATTTGCTTGCAATTTGAGCCTATAATATATCATTTTAATTTGCTTCTAATTTCACATGAGCCAGAAGAGAGAATTCATCGTCTAGCACTCTGACTTAATGACACACTTGAAACCATCAATTCAAAGAGAATGTCAATTATCTCTTACCAAGTGCTGGGTACCAAAGTGTGAAAAATTAGCTCTGTAACAAAAATGTGCATAATGTACACAACCCAGCCTTTTTTTTTTTTTTTTCATTTTACTACATGTAATTGATTGGTTTGTATCTTGGATCTACATTTATTAATCCCTTCTGAGTGTCAAAGTTCTGATTCACACCTACTGGAAAACAATGGAAAGTAGAGCATTTATTTCCCAAGTCTATGCATGAGTCCTTTTCTTTTTCCACATGACGTGACTCCTCTGTGGTTTTGCTTCTCCACTTGAAGTTATAAGGTTATTAAGGAAGCATTATTAGTATCCTTACACTGTCATATTGCACATTAGCTCTGCTATGCAGAAACCATTTCCTAGCTGGAGAGCAGTCTATGAACTTTTCATAGTTTGCATATTCAGTCAAGATGATGTCTCATTGCGAAATGGCTGAAAAAAAAGCTCTCCTCACAACTTCTGCGATCTCAAAACCTGCAGTTCTTCATTTTATAATAAACACGTTTCATTAAACATCATGTGGTCATAGTAAATAGACATTACCAACCTAAAGAATGCTGAGTAGGAATTCTATGATAATTTCAATATAATGCCAATATTTTAGCAGTCCACTTACTAATGTAAAGAAAAATATCATGAACCCCACCAGCAATTTTAATGAATGCAGTCATTTTAAAATTTAGTAGGAAAAACAATAAATGAATTATTCTTTCTGTAAAGATTATTTTAGGAGTTGTTATGAAGAGAAATTTTAATAGGAATTGCAGAGAAATAGTTACAACTATGTATGGAAAATCTGATACAGTTTTCTTATAATTTGGTATGAAAATAAGCAAAAGAATAATACGAAAGCAGTGTGCAGCAGTTTCCACTGGTGTTTCAGAAGTCTTTTTTTTTGGTATCAGTTTGATTAACAAATGCTGACTGAAACCAAATGCTATTGTGAAATGAGACTGTCATATATTTTGAGTTTGATTAATTAGTTAATTATGGTATAATTCAGCATCTACATTCACTTGATAAAGAATAGAATAAGTTCACATGGGCAATAGAGGATGTACCTGTCGGAGTAGTGGCAGGCGGTGTAGTGCTAAAGTGAAATAGTGTTGACATAGTAGGTGTCGTTGTGATTGGGCATTCAGTGATAGTCCTTTTAAGTTTTCCATTGGGACCACAAGTTGCAACAATACATCCTCCTGTGCCATCAGTAGTATTGTAGATCACATCATTATAGTTATATATCTTTCCCTCATAAATGCACTGGCATGCTGCAAAATCAAAAAAAAAATGTTTTGAGTAGGTGCCTGAAACACAGAGCAGAGAGTTTCACATGCATCCTCTTCAGAAAAAAACAACTTTGTTAACATACCGTATTCATCATATGTGCAATTTTTGCCACTAGTTGTGCATACACTGGAAAAGAAAAACAGAAATAATGAATATCAATATATTGGTTAATTATATCATTCAACTGTTTCAATTTTTCTGCCAATCTTTTGCTATTCATTGTATGTTTAAATGTAGAAAGACCCTATCTTTCTTTGCTTCAGGTATTCAGTTCTGCTGTACAAATTCAAGTTAGGTAGGATCATTCAAGTTTGGAGGCTGGGGAAAGATCGGGAGTTGATTTGAAGGAGGGTTGATTTGGCATCTCCTGGATAAGTTCACATATCCCCTTGAAAGGAAAGTGCAATAAATGTAGCATTTGAGAGAGGATCATTGTATTGCTGATGTTGAGGTTGTCCCATAGAGAATTTCCCCCAGATATCAAAAAAAATCACCTGCAAGAACATCGTCTGTTTTTCATGGGATTTATCTCTTATTTATTAAGAATTAATTCCCAGTATCTTAATTTACAGTGACTAAGGGTATCTGTACACTGAATAAACTTCAGTGAATTAACAGGTTACATTTAGTACAATTAATCACATAGATGATGCAGAGCAAAGTTGTTTATGAACTGCAATGCATTCTGTGAAATTTGTGGAACTGTTTAGATGGGCTTAGTGCAAAGCTCCTTGCTTACTCTAGCTTCACTGCTTGTAGTACTCAGCCTAGCTACTTTACATAAATCTCAGGACATGAGTTAGCTGTTTCTACCTTTGTCGTACTTGATGCAGGGCTTATCAGCATTTTTCCTAGCACAGACAGCTAAATTCATTATTTCTGACAGAATATGTAGAAATACTTACTGACTGTAGCAAATACGTAAGCACCAGTAGAACAAGAGAAACAAGCACTACACAACTAAAATTAATTGTTTCCTGAGTTCTAAATAATTTCACATAATGATTTTAGGGATAGTTTGATAAAAATTCTCTGACTACTGCTGTTACTACTATTATTAATTTATTCTTATTTAATAGTAATTATTATAATAATTTAATAATAATAATAATAATAAAATTTAAAAAACATGTCAATGAGGGTACAGAATGAGTACTAAATTAATCTCTCTACAGTAAAATGTTTCACCATGCCATCATTCACTTCCGTTAAACAAAGAAAATTAGACATTAATTAGTAGCTTATGGAGGGCCTAGCAAAATAAATAAATAAATAAAGCATGATGAGTTATGTTTGAACCACAACTTTAAACTCAATATTTAAAAATCTTGACTAATCCTACCATGATTTACAGTTCTCCTCTGAAGGCATCTGCATTCCTGGCTTGTATCGTTTTCCATTATCATCATAACAACCACAATGTGAAACACAGGTCATGCTTTCTTCATCAAAATAGGGTGTTTTGTTTGGACAGTGTGGATAGCAGCCTGCAAAAATATGAGTTATATTGATACTAGGCCTTTCATACGTAGAAGTAACTCTACACTCTGCCAATATGTTTTCTCCCAAATGATGAGACAAATGTCACCCTCTATTACTGCTATTCCATCAATTGCATGTTGAGCTTGGGAGCGTTTTTCTCATATTCATTCATAGACATTTCGTGTATTGGTTAATATGATTTTTTTCATTATATTCCATTTAATCTTTTTTTTTTTAATAAGAAGAATGAGATATGCATAATTATATTTACCTTCCAAACCTCTCAGCTCATGAAGGCATTTCCCACTAGGGTTGTTGCAGGTCTTCATACAAGGGGCTCCACATGGTTTGTAATGCCATTCACATTCCCCTTGTGGATTGTAGTAATCACAGAACAAAGCTACAGGAAGGAAAAATGGCAGAAAGATACACTTGATTTTTTTGTTCTGAGGTCCTTCATTGTTTGCTGGGTGAAAATCCCATGTCATTAGCATGTTCAAGTAAGAAAGAGGTGAACAGTGTGTCTCATTTCTAATTTGATTATTAGACCTTGATCATCCTTTGAGACTAATGTTATAAAGCATCAGAGTTACATATGAAGCATTTAATTATTGAATTTAGCTAATATGCATTAATATTTGTAAATAAATATCCATGTATATTAATTAAAATCAGATGTAGACAGGCAGGAGTACAACATACTATAATAATTTTACAGTAGCGCATCATGATCAACAAATAAATAGCAACAGCACCACTAATACAGGTACTAGTGTATGGTTTCATTTTAGTAAAATAGATTGGCTTTCCCTGATTTACCCAACTTGCTTTCCATTACTTTGCTGCATCTAGAAAATACCAATGGCGCCTCTCTACTTCCTACTTGTTTTTCTTTTTGTCAATATTTTCTTTCTCTTTGTCCCTCTGCTTCAGAAAGCATTGTGGTGAGACTCACGACAAATGGAAGGGGTTCGCCATGAAATGCAGATGTCCAACTCATTGCATGCTTGAGCATAGGCAGCTACTGCTGTACAGAAGCATTCACAGTCTCCTCCAGTGTCACAGGCACAAGCATCATTCACACATGCTTGGTAATACTCATTTGGTTCAACCTGTTGGAGAAAAAAGATCTGAGTTCTATTTCATACAATTTACCTCTTTTTTGAAAAGGCATTTTCTCTTCTAAAATAAACAAGTAAAATACTTTGAATTAACAACTCTGGGAGTTGTTAATTAACAACATATGGGAGAGAAAGGAGAGAAATGAAGAAACTAGGAGGTTATTTTGAAAAAGCAGTTTTGAAAAATGTAAAATAAAACTATTAATAAGTCATAACCCTAAGAGCTATCTGATGTTAAAGACACTTTCACAGAAATAAATGTTACTTTAATAGATTCTAGCATACAATCATAAGGCATCTGTTTTAATACAAAATGATAAAAATCACAAAGGCTCTGAGATTTATCTATGATTGTCACTCCTAAAGACAAGTGAGATGATAGTATTTCTTCCACTATCATTTTTTTAGGGGTAGAAGTTTATGTCATAGCTGAGGAAGTGCAGATGAATATCTATTATTTCTATGTAGTTTCCTTGGAACTTCTTACAGCTTCATGTGCTAATTTAACTCCTCACGTATTGTACAGCTATCCCACTTAAAAGCTAATGTAAGCTCTGACTCAAGAGAACTTCAGAGTGAAAATCTGTCATACCTGTGAGTGACACTTTGCAAATACATCACTGGTGATGATGCTGCATTGCTTCTGTGCCCATGAGCTCCTGTAAGGGTTCGCAGCACAGGGATCCTTGGTACGATTAGCATTTGGGCAAGTGGAAGACACTTTCCAGCTGTTGCCAAACTCTAGCACATTCCCTACCACTGACTGACTGCGAGTAGTGAAATCATTGTTCCCGTTGCCATCATAGTTTCCACAGAGGCCACAGACATGTCCCTGCATGGGTGTAAGCAGAAAAGGATGGAGATCAGTAACATGTAGCATCTCATTAGCTGAGAGTAACAGACCTCAGGATGAATCTCATTTAGGAAGGTCTCTTTAGTAATAGTAGAGGACAGCCTCTTAAAACGAGTTTCATGAAGAGCTGCTTCTACCTTGTTAGAAAACATAGGGAAAGAAGCAGAGTAGACTTGGGTTTTGTTGCTAGTATTGAGCTAGTTAGCTTTATCAAATTCTGAACATACCTCTTTACCGATGGCTTTTCATGAAGAAAGTTATTCATGTAGCTGTAGTTATGCAATAACATGTTATCAGTTATGCTGAATAACATAATTTATGGAAAACATTCAGTACAAAATCTACACCAGGACTGCAAGGATAATAATATGTAATTGTTTTTCTTTCAATCTTCCAGTTGTAATCTTATTTTCCTTCTTTTTTTTCTCTAAGACATAATATGAAAATAAGTCAGAAAAAACAGCTTCACATTTTGGCTTTTAACACGTACCTTAAAGCCAGGGCTAAGCTTGATGAATATACTGGTTTTCTTGTCCCACATAAGTATCAGGCCAACATTAGTGTCAACCACCAAGTAGATGCCCATGGAACGGATTTGGAACGGCATTTTTCCTCCAGGTGTCCTCTGGATGACATCAGAGTGTCCATCACTGAGCACCAACTCATAGTTCTGGGACAGAGGCAGAAAAAGTAAGAAGGCAATTAAGTAAGTAAGTCAGATGTTGTGCCTGATTTTATATTTTGGTAGTAGCTATTGTTGAAATAGTTTTATTACCAACAAAATGATTCTATTCAACAACTAATTTTAGCAATTTCATTGTAGAATTCTCTCCTTTGTTTTCTATAGCAGTGGGCAAAATTGTTGACAGTGAGCAAGGAAATGTAATAACATTTTCACTCATGGACACTTTTACAATACAGTCTATCTAGGAGAGGCTGTTCCAGCATATAAGGCCCCAGGAGCAACTTATTAAAGACAATGCTTACCCCCATGAATACTTTAATAGACTTAGAGCAAGTGGTTCCTGTAGTACCACATGGAATGTTCTCAGTGATGACTCTGAAGGTTCCCTGATTCAAACTTTTTTTACCACAGTAGTTCTGAAAAGGTGAACGATATTCAAAGTTAATGATGCTGGGCACATGCAAAATGTTTCAACAGTGCAAAATCCTGGAAAGCACTCTGTTACCTGGACCAGAACATATTCACAGTCTCCTTCAAAATCAAAACGTTTGCCATCAAAGGTTGTGTAATGCCCATCTCCATAAACAGAACAGGTTTCTAGGCAAGGTTCTTCGGAGCAGTGCCATTTTCTATTTATACATGTGCTACATGAGATGAAAAGCACCCCGAATGTTAGAAACGTATATATACACACAATATCTATACATTTCTGCATGCACATTCATCAGAGTTTAAAATGTAATGTCTATAATGAAAAAGTCAAGTTTGCTTGTTTATAGCAGAAACAAAGCATAGCTCTAGAGTCTTTGGGATGTGTAAAAAGACTGTTACTTCATTATATCATGAATTGTTTGAGTTAGGAAAGATGTTAAATCTTTCATGTTTCGGAATCTTACTGGATGTACTGAAATACAGGGATTGCCTGTAACCTGAGAGGAAAAAAAATCCGAAACCTATTGTTCTTCTGACCACTTGCTGTGTGGCACTGTAAAAAAACAAAAAGGTCATGCTTCTTAGGTGGAGCGTCTTGTATAGGGTTCTACGGGCTATCATTAATTTGGAGGCTATGAGTGTGAAAAGCTGTAATTCACCTAAACTATCCCCTTTCAGATGCTTAAAAATAGTATTTTTCAATAATGTTCTTACCAGTTGTTGCAGCCAACTCTGATTGACTCTCCTGGATGATAGGAATTCCCATTGTGAACACATGGACAGTCCTCTGCAGCTATACAGCCACCTTTGTCATCCAGCACTTGATTGCCAGGACATACACAGCCAGAGACACACTGCGTTCTGTACTGTAAGGACCATGCAGAAAACATGCATTGATATACTGCCCTGAGGTCCATCTACAGCTGGTAAGTGGAAGAGAAATCTACTTTAATATGGTTCTAACTTTAATATTCCTAAAGAGTCTATACTTACGCAGTCTATGTCCAGAGTCTGACAGCTCTTCTGGCACTCAGCTCCTATTATGTCTGACGTGGCATTGCCACAGTCAATATAGAACATGGGAGGTGCACAGACTAGAAGAGAGAAAAGCCATGAGAAATGTGAGACCAAACATGTATTTATTCCTCTGTGTATACCTAATGCAGAAAAACAGAGTCCTTTGTGAGGAGTACACTACTAGGATTCATTTAACCAGAAAGCGAAACTGAACTGAGACCATCTTTTTTTTTATGCTTTTTTTTTTGATTGTCATGGAAATTAATGTTTAGTTAACTTCATGCAAGTCTTCATTTCAGCAAAAAAAAGCAACAAATAAAAGACTGGCTTTCAGTAATTTTATATGAAATGCAGAAGTTCTTTTCCTCATATTGAATATATTAAGCAGTGACTAAATGTTCTTTTCACCTGGATAACCCTATTACAACTTTTTTCTAACATTTGAAAATTAACCATGTAGTTCTTTATGTTTCAGAAATGTTCACTATGTTACCAAGCTCATTAGTTTATTTTCATGACTGATTTCAATCTTAAGCAATTTATATCACTACGACAAAAGAGAGCAATCTGAAAAGTTGGAAGATGGAGAAGTAAAGGACATCTTAAGTGATATTTTACCTTCTTCTGTTTTCCCTCCAATGCAGCTCAGCTTTCCACGGATGCAATTGCTGTAAGAAAACAGAAGGGAATTATATCTGCTTCTCTTGATAGGTTTCAGTTTGTTTCCTAAGGAATTTGAACTACTGAAAAATCACCACATGATAAAACAGAGAAAACATGTTCTTTAGTACAACTTTGTGCTATTTACATGTACTTTATGTTTGAGCTGTCCAAAATGCAAGTGGGTTTTCTGTAAGAACATGTTTGTTGAATGTTTGACATGTTTGTCTGATTTAAATCGTCCTTTAGAGTATTCCAGATTTGACTCATGCTGTTAATTCTAATGGATTATCAAATTTATTGCATTTGCCCCTATGAAGAAGTCTTTTAAGGTCAGGGATAAGGAAAGTATGGTTTGTTGGATTATTGCACTAGTCTAGCTGCAGTTTTACAAACACAGATCACAATAACAATTTCCAAGAATTTGTGGTTTTTCACATTGAATTTATCAGGGAGAGAAACTCTTTGGATTTGGATAGATTGCAGTTGCTAGACATCATTTCATAATTGTCCATAGCTATTTCAGTCTTTTGTTTACAAATCTCTTACCATACAACACCATTATCATGAATAACTTCTCCAGAAGGTAGAGAGGTTCCTTTGTAGTAACAGGGACAGCTAGAAGCAGGCACACATTTGCCACTTTCATCCATGTAGGTTCCATTTACACAGGTGCAGCCATCAACTGGGACAAACTTGATGTTGCATGTGACATCAGGCTCACTCAGAGATCGGCAAGTGGGTTGACAGGTATCAACATTGTAAGTATACTTCAAGGTTTTGGGACATGAAGTGGTGTATTTTTCTTGAGAGAGTAAAATAAGGTGAGTAAATATTTTTTGTACTTCTAGATGAAAATTTATCTCTACACTTTTAAGTGCCATAAATACCATTGTTTTTTAACTAGGTCAAAGGAAATAAGTTAAATTACATTAACACATAAGTATCATTTTTCTTTATGCTTATTTTCCTTCTTCCACAAAAATATTTATTGTAAAAGTGAAATTAGAGAGAGCCTACTTATTTTATTCATACTGTTATACCAAAAACACAATGTAACACAGTTTGGTGTGGGAATCCTGTGTGTCTTGAAAAATGATCTGTGAGACCTTCAGATGATCACTTTGAACATCACTTTGAACAGACAAAGGAATGTGGAACTTACTGCAGACATTGCTCCTCCATCCAGCAAGGAGAACTCCTTTGGCAGCACAGGCCCTGACGTAGCTTGAAAGAGCAGCGCACATGCAGTCCTCACTTTTCTCACAGTTACAGGTATCAAATATACAGTTCTAGGGACACAGGATAGCATGTGATCATCAGATTGTCATCTCGAAGTAATGTCTCTTTATAGTTTTTACACAATCAAATTTGTTGGCACTAAAAGCAATGTGATCCAGGTACGCAAGCAAATGTATGCCTGCTTTTCACTTAAAAATTGCCAGGAGACCTTGTGGAAAAGATTCCTGGCAACAAGGGATAGCAGTTAGAGCCCTACAATTCCAGAACTTCACCACCTTGAACTCATGGAGCAATTTTGTTCACATCTTATCTAAATCTCTTCACTGGTTTTTACATGCTATATGCATTCTTGTCTTGACCTTGGATATATGCAAAAGTAGGTGATTCCTGAGAGGGGTTCAGAGCAACTAAGTAAAGTACTACTTAAGCTTCCTGACTAAAACTTTAATTACATGTCTCAGGAGGGGATCCTTTAACCTGACAGAGAATTCAAGCTCCTAGCTTAGACATTTAGATTAGTGCCTAATATTACGGTCAACAGAAATACCCTGTAAGTTTGGAAAGAGAGATAACTTCACAAAGAACTGAGTATTGTGATGCATAGATAAAAAAATAACTGTTGGCTAAAAAAAGGACAATCATGAATACTTTGTTTCAAACAGACCCTCTCAATTGACAAATTATTCTCTCAGGTGTTCATATCAGGAATGTGCATCTCATTCTTTTAAACAAGAACAAGTTATAAACCAAGTACCTTCTGGTAAACTTCTGGGTTAACTGTTGAATGACATTCAGCAAAAGGTCCTGTGGTATCAGAGAGCAGTCCACACCAGTGCTGAGCATACTGGTCTGTGAATTTAGAACATGTTAAGAATTTTTATTGTGCTTCATTGGCTATTTTTTTCTCATTGTAACTATACTTCATTCAGGGAAATTGCAGGGAAATCTACCTTTTCCTGAAAAAAAAAGCAGTCTTCTGCTTCCTCTATACAGAAATAAGATTTTTTGATAAAATGAATCTAGTTAGTTCATTGTACTTGTCATGAAATACACAAAATACTCATAGCTACATTTTGATAAAGATTCCCATTGTGCACTAAACTACACTACACTACACTAGCTCCGCCTAGAAGCCAGAAGGGTGGCTTGTGGATGATGAAAAGGTTGGTATTTTACTGGTTGAAGTGAAACCTAAGAGCTAAGAACTGATTAATTACAAGTTCAGCTCAAAGTTTGACAACAGAAAGATTACACTGGGTCCAGCCTTCAGTGGGCCCATATACAGATTCTTTTCTCTATGGCACTCAGTGGTTTCCAGGAATTAATCCATTGTACACTGTCTTAAGTAACTGTCAAAAAATTAAAAAAAAAAGAAAACAAAACCCAACACTTGCTGTCTTATAACAAAAGAATATTTTTGAACATCCCAAATTATACACTAGACCAAAGTTATTATTTATTAACTGAATACTTCTAGTGTCTTCTGAGGAAAATAGTGTGAAAATGGTCCATTGTTATTTCAGTTTAAATGTTTAGTTGTTGATTAGGTTATTTCTTCCTTCTATCTTAAAAAAGGAGAGGTTACTATATGCTTACCATTTTCTATGCTGAGGCTGCAGGGGTTCTCAAAGATGTTTTTAGCATCGTGACAGTCAGCTCGAGTTTTCCATGTGTTGCCATAGGCAGCTGAAGTACCTTCTATTACACCACTGGTTGTTTTGAAGTCATCTGTCTGGATATCATTGAAATTTCCACAGAGACCTAAAAGTAAGTGCAATGGCTGTGAAAGTCTCCAACAGAACCAAGCATAGTGAGAAGGCAGTTGTTATCATAAGGTTACTTACCACAGGTCTGCCCTTTATGTGATGGATCTACATTTATAAAAACTTGCATGATAGGCACAAGCTGAATTTCTAGCTGAAGACCAAAGGTTGTTTGCAAAATGATGAAGAAAGATGATGGCCTGAAGATGGTAACATTTGCTAGGGAGAAACAATACAACAGATATAATTTCATACAGCCAAACCCTATTACTTTAAGATTACCCTATTAAGATTAGAGATTAAATTCTGATTGAGTTCCTTGGGGTTGCTGCTATGTAACTAAAGGTAGAATTGGCTTTAAATAAAGCAATATAATAACTCTTTAAAGTCAAAGGCAACAACTACCACAAAAATTTCCAAAGGAACTTACCTGCAGAGAATGGCAATTGTGTGTAGATCATATTCACAAATACACTGCCAGAAGGCTGGATCAGAATGTTCTGTTCAAAGGAAAAGGCAATTAGTAAGCATGTGTAGGACAGATAAAACTACATTCCAAATTATTTTTTTAAGTAGTACAGTTCAGCATTAAGGAAAAGAAAATGGAAGAGCTTTGATGATTTTATGATTTCTGTACTATTTCGCTGCTCTTTGTGATAGTGGCCCATTGACTATTAGAGCAAACAAAGAAGATAGATAACTAATGACAGGGTACTAGGAGAATCTTAACTTCCAAAGTACGGACTTTAGTCTTATTTTTCTTTGATTAAAGTACGATAAAAACAAGATGTACAAAACAAGATGTAGTTTTCTAATCCATGCTGTTGTTTGTCACTTGCAGCAGTCTATTCAATTTTGAAAACATCCCTGCAGAATGTTAGGTGTTCGCCCTTGCTACTTACAGTTTGTCCTCCACTTATACTGATGGCTATACCCTTGAGGCACGTCTCGGTGTCAGTCATGCCACACTTACGGATTTCTCCCAAAACAGTGAAATCGTTGCTGTCACAGAGCTATAAGAAAAAAGGAAAATATGCCTAGTGTCTTACAAAGGATCACGCTCAAATGGCATTCTTAGTAAAGTGACTCTTAATATTGTTTATTGTTTTTCTTCCTGCTCATATGGCCTTATATAACCGTATACAGTCACCAAAGTAAGTGGGCATTTACGCATGCTGCGCGGTAGAATCTATACATTATTTCCAACATTAAAGGTTAGAAACAGAAAGAAAAGTTAGACACATTAAACTGAATGTTAAAGCTTCCTAATGCTTAGGTAATGCTAGTTGAGTTCTCTAGAGAAGACAGATCAAGTGTGACCTTCTTGCCCATCAGTTAAGGCATTTAACTAAGAGACAGGTAAAATGATTCCCAGTCTTCTCTGCGCAGAACAGATTGAGTGCCAAAAAAAAATGATGGTCTGAACATTCTTTTAATAGGAAGGAGATATCCATTTAAATATCCTCTCATAGGGGAAAAAAAAAAAAAAAAGGAACTGAAACCACTATCCACTAAGCTAATAAAGAAGAATGCAGATTTTCTCCTGATCATGATTTTTTAGAGCATGTGTTCCGTGTGCATAATGGGCACATTACAGGGAAACGTGCCGAACACTATACATCTGAACATATCTTAGGACTTTCTTGGTATTGTCAAGACTAACTGGAGGAAAGCTGAGATGTAGCACTAACTCTATATAGTAACTCACTGTCAAACTCATCGATTTTTAGGACCTTTTGTGTGCAGGATTAGGTGTTTTTGAACTTCTTGAGCTTCTGAGACTAATTTTAGATATCAGTGCCTGAAGGAGAGTTTAGCATATAAATCTGATCTGCGTCCCATTGTGGACCTAGCTGCATACTTTTGATTCTTACAGAAGACTTTCATTGATTTAGCCTCTGTTATGTCTAAATTACCTCATTTCTGAGACCTAGTGGTTTTCTCTTTTTTTGGCAATATTCAGTTTGATTCTTTTGGGAGCATTTTTTATTTATAAGCCTTTATGACAAGTTTACATCACTCACCCTATACAAATCAACAATAAATATAATCAAGATTCTGAAATTTGCAAATCTGAAGTTACTTATTTAGACATACTTGCTCAGAATTTAGTCTCTAATAATGTAAAAAATCCAGTATATCCTAACTATTCCTGTAAATTATTTATGAATGATAGAATACCTCTGTGACATCTTAGCTTTTTGCTTTAGACTCTGGAGCTTTATACATTCACTGGGAAAACTAGTTGAAAGACTGATCATCATATATGAAACAACCAACTTACCTCCTCTGAATTCTACATAATAATTCCAATATGAATACTGCTAATCAAATAGGGGCCTGAACTATATTAATGGAAAGCATAGAGATTATTGCACAGAACCTAAAAATGCAGTGAAATTATTAAATGCTGGTCAAAATACACAAAAATACTACACTATATTCATTTACTATAATGAATAGTACTGAAAGCCTACTTAAATCCATTTAAGGTTCAGTGTTGATGCATAAATTACAGAAAGTTAATGCCATTATTAACAGTTTTAATTAAGTGGCATTGTATTTAATAAAACCATTTTCTTTAGCATAGTGTGCCAAATAATAACATGACTCATTTTTACCTTGGTCAGGACATAGCTACAGTCTCCAAAGAAGGAATAATGCTTCTCATCAAATGTTGAGATATGGGAACCTCCTTCAATACTGCAAGTCCCCGGACATGACTGGGCGACACAAGTCCACTCACCTCCAGCACAGGTACTAAAATGATGAAGGCATTCAGTAAGCTTGGGTCATGCACATATAAAAGACACAAGGCAAGGTGATACCTTTATTTTCCTCTGAGGTATTATTCATATTGTCTTTTGGAGACGCATGATTGCTTACAAAGAATCAGCATTGCTTTGAAGTCTCAGAATGAGTATGAAAAGGCATATTTAAATTAGTGATTTTTTTTTTCAGTTAAGGCCTTTGATTGGCAGTCCTTTCTTGGACAAAATTCAGTCCTAGTGAATTCTGTGTGTTCTGGAATCCATTTTTCTGCATATGAAGGAGAGACCTTCGTCTCCATTAGTGTGAAAATCACATCCATGTTTTTGTATTCACAGAGAGCTAAATAGATAAATTTTACACTTACAGAATAATATTTCTGTAACTACACTAAAACTTTAAAGTATATACCATGCCTGTCAAATGTCTCTCAAACATGATCTCCCAACCATCTAATGCAACATGTTCCTGAACGTTTTGCCCCCAGTAGTATTTACATGATTGTCCTGTTATTACATGGTAGTGCTGCTGAGGCATTTACACATATGACACAGCAATTTACATTTTTAAACACTGAAGCCTCCAGTCTTTCTTAGGTAATTGGTCTTGGAATGGGAGTGCCCATATATAAACTTAAAATTTTGCTTTCATGTATGAAGATAAAAAAAGATTTAAGTACTTATTTTAAAAAATGCTTAAGTCAAAAGACTTAAATTGGCAGATATTTCCTAATTTCTTTTCAAGAAGTAATTGCTAATGTTTCCCTGCCTTCAAAATGTTCAGGTAATGCATCTAAAGCAGTATGAAGAAGGCAGTGTGTTACCATGATCTGCACTTGGATGAGAAAGAGGCACCAGGAGCATAAATTTCGCCTTCATAGGTACAGTGACATTGTTGACGGGAAATACAACCAGCACCATTAATGTCATCAAATACCATTCCTAGAGGAAAAAAAAAAAGTCTTTTACTCATTCAGATGTGCACTGTAGAACCTGCTTTGGTGTACGCAGGCGGGAGATGCTAAAGTATGCAGCATTTCTTCTCTATTGCAAGGAAAATGAAGAATAAGCATCTTGAAATAATGGCATGTCAGCTATATAGAGCTTGAAGGGCTATATTCAGTTGAAGGGCAGCTAAAATCTTAAGGTGATCATAGCAGATCAGTAGGGAAATACTCTTCTATTATGATATTCATTAGATGAGAATTAGGATTAGAATTATGAGATGACAAGATGGCAAAATGGATTAGATCACACAAAGAACATGGTTGTTACTGTGAGTGTGATGTGAATGATAAAGAGTAGGAAAGTTGCTAAATGTGTACTAGCACTTTTGACATGAGAAAAATGTAGGAAATCAGCTTGCCTGGAGGACAGATGCAGCCATCCATGCAGTGATCTTCACAAAGTGCAGATCGTTCAGGGTTGGTGCAGGTGTCAGAGCATGGGGAGCCACATTCCTGGTATTGCATGTTGAAAGGACATGATTTGGCTGAAAGTAGAAAGAACAGTGTAATGCTGACTTTTCCTTTGAAACCTTGAGAAAACAGTCTTTATGATCTAGAACGCTTGCTGTTGAGTTGTAATGGGGAATCCTGATCCAAGTGAGGACATTAATATCTGCAACTTGTTAGAGCTCTGGCTAAACACTGAAGCTCCTTGGAAAAGCAAAATCCTCTAAAACCCCGAAGTCTTGAGCATAATCAGGATAAAACTGATTTCATGAATTTACATGGGCCTTTTAATAGCTGTCTACTTCAGGTTAAATTTCACATAAGTGGAGTTTATCACACGTGGGTAACGAGCATAAGTGAAAGTCCCTTCCCAAGACACTTACGACACAGTTCAGAGGTCCTCCAGTTCAGAGGCTGTCCACCTGCATGAGCGCACTGCCGGGAGTATTCAGCAAAGGTGTTGCACATACAGAAATCAGCCATGGAGTTATCACAATGGCATAAGTCTTGTATGCAAGTTTCAATGTAGTCCTTAACATCCACAAGTACATTACAGCTTTTGAATGCTTCACTAGTTAATACTATTTGACAGATAGAACCCTGGGAAGGAAAACAGAGAAGATAAAACAAGAGTGTTTAGAAAAAAAGAAACTATTTTATTTAGGAAATACACTATAGCATACCATGGACCAAATGTCCATCTGGCTCAGAATCCTGTCTGACTAAAAACAGATACGTAGGGAAAAATGTAACAATATGGCAAGTATACATAAGACTTCCTTGGTGAATTTCCCCACTTTCTGCTACTTTCAATGCAGGTGACTTCCTAAGCCTTATTTGGTTTATATGGAACTTCTTACTGAATTTCTCTTCCATGAAAATGTCTACTCCCCCTTAATTCATATAAACTTTTAGCATTCACTTTGGCAAAGAGTTAAAAATTAAATTTGGAAACATTTTGTTTCCAGGCTGTTCATGCTGTATTTTTTCCCAGTCTTAATTACGTTTTTTTTCCCCCAAACTCCAAGCAAGTATGTATGTTACATTGAAAACAAAACAAAACAAGAAACAACCCAAGTTCTGAAAAGGAAATTCTTACAAATTCAGTCGTGCAGTTCCCCAGAACAGCAGAAGGAATAGGGTCATCACACTGTTCTGTGGGTCCGTCCATCTTCTGCATGTTCCCAAACTGCAGGGCAGTCAATTTTGTCCCTATAAAAAGCAGTGAAAATATCAGAATACTATCTGCTGGATTACTGGCTTTTACATGGAAACATTCTCTTTGTAACACTACCAGGTATGACATGAATAGTGATTATCAAATATTATCACTATAATATGAATTGTATAGGGAGATAACAAAAATAAGAGACTGAAGCCTAAATACTGGAAAAAGTAGAATATTGCATGTGGCAACTTTTAAAATAGCTAATGGTTCAGGGAGCAGCCTAATGCATCTAAAATCCCTGTCTCTATTACATAAATATTAAAACTAACATCATGAATGTACATGCCAGACTTATCACTACTTTGCAGTTAATCTGACTCTCAATCCATGTCACAGGATACTGCTAAAAGAAAGAAAAACAGACTGCCAATATTTAATAATGTTTTTTATTACTTACTCTGTGACATAAACTCATTGTTAATTGGTATTCCATTGAAGTCTCCACAGAGCCCACAAGTCTGATTGGCATATTTCTTATCCAGTTCCACCTAAAAGAAACGAGAAAAGTGACTTTAGGTTCAAAGTAACATCTGGAACAGTCTGTGTTAATATCACTTGCATATTCAAAAGTCTGACATATGTGTGCCATGCAGACAGTATGGTGTGGTAACAAGTCGGGCACCAGTATGAATGTCAGTGATGACCTAGAAAACTTTGGTCTTACTTTATCTGTGATCATCAGAGTGTTGCTGCTATACTTGTGGGGATATGGATTCTGAGCTGGGGTGAAGGAAAAAGAAAATAGAAAGGAGGATTGGGAGGAGAGCACAATACACTAGAAATGGATACAAACCCAAATTTAGTTAAAGCCTGTCTAAAATATTAAGTTTAGAGAGATGTAAATAGAGTATTTTGTAAAAGCAGATTTTCTGCTACGTTTTGGATATTTTCTTACCAGGAGGGCATCCTCTTCATTCCAGAGGAAGACCAGTCCTAACTTGGCAGTAACTTTCAAGTAGTTGTTACTTTTCTCTATCAAGATTCCCATCTGACTGTAGGGCAGCTGAATCCTGGATAAAAAAAAATCACAGTAATTCAGTGGGGGAAGGTGCAGAATAGTCCTTGAATATCTGCACTGATATCCATTCTCATTCTCTCTGAGACGCTTCAAAATGAATCAGTTACAGCAATAACTACAGCAAGGACAATTCAATTTTGTAGTGTTCTGGCTGCCTCCTATGGAGTTGTTTCTCAGTGCCCAAATGGATCAGCCTTGTTTCCACAGCAGTTCCTTTTCACTCTCTCTGTTGATGGTGTTTTGGAAAGTAAAATGTTGAAGTGATTCTTAGGTTATATTGTTCAGAAAAATATTGTGAGGTTCAGTTTGGCAGGCAATCTGTTTCAGGATATTGCTATTTACTCCTTAAAGCGCTTTATAATAAAGAGATAGACTCTTTAGGCTCTGTGTGACATGAGTGCCATTCAGAAGGTGTACCCAAGATAACCTTTAGACTTGCTATAACTTGCTGTACATAGCTGCTATAGTACACAGATCACTGTGGGATAGCTGTCCAAATATTTACCCAGGTTTTTGGAGAGGTTTCACACACCATGCCATAGTTAATGTTACCATTACTACATAAATAGGACATTTCCAGGATAACTAATTTAAGCTGCTGTCACTGCTTAACTGCACACTCTTCACCAGAAGATCAAAAGCCATCAAAAATTCCTCTCAGGGCTCCTATTCCGGTAAAGGCAATGGAAAAGTAGAAACTTTAAAGGGTATAAGAGTTTAACACTCTGGATGAATACAGTAGTATTTAGGTCGCTGTCAGGCCCTCATTTCTGCTATCTCTTCAAGAAGGACCTGTGTCCTCCAGCTGCTTGGGAGCACTCTGAGATCACATGAGGGAAAGTGATGCTCCCTCAGTGAGCCTGCTGGGAGCAGAAGTACTGATGTCACCTTCAGGGCATAGTAGAAAGTATAAACGTACGGCTTGCCAGCAAGCAGGACACCACTGCGGGTCAGTTCAATCACTGCTCCCTCCAGCTTCATGATGATGTGAGTGATTACGGTAGCATTTTCCACCATTGTACGCCTTATCTGGATATTGAAGTCCTCATAGGCAGACTTGCAGTTGGATGCAAAGATGTAATTGCAGACCCCAGGGAAGTAAAAGATATCCCCATCAAAGGTCTTGAAGTGGAAGTTACCCCACGTGCTGCACACACGGCCATTGTGAGAGGGATTGCCAGCTGTGGATTCAAAATGAGATGTTAGAATTTTCTGTAATTTGCAGAAGTTACCTCCTTAAATTGTTTCCCTATCTAAATGTTTTCTCCTCTTTTATTTCTTTCACCAGCCAAAAAGCGCCCATTTTTTGTCTGCCTTCCTATAAAGCTATTTAGTTATTTAACTATTATTTAGCTAGTTTGATTATTTTTTATGTTTTATTATCTTTTTGCATGAGAATATATAGAATAAGACTTGTTGAGACCTCCTGGGTCACTGAGTCAGTTCACTGTTCTTGTTTTGCCAACAACTGTATTCTATAAACCCTTTTTTTTTAAAGTATGAAGTTTGAAGTTCCACCTTCACAATTCAGTTTAAAGTTAGTACAAAACTAGCTAATATTCCTTCTGGGGAAGGCCACTCATAACCCTTCTAATCTGCCAGCTCTTCTAAGGGCTGGCAGATTTTGCCAGGTTTTTTAGAGATTGTATGTTTGCCTGTGCTTGGGCCAGCACCATCATTACTCTGGAGAAGTTTCACCTCCTGATCTCCTCTGCCTTTTATAGATAACATTATTCTCAGGCTCCATTTTACTGCAGCAGGTTCCTATCTATCTCCCTGATGATCCTCACAGTTCCCCTCTGCCTCTCTTCCAGATTTCTACTCACCCTGCCAGCACATGGGTCATCAGAATTGTACCCTATATGCTACGTGAGGTCTCATCAATGTTTTGAGTCTGTTAAGATTTTCCTATATTTTATTGGAAATAGTGTGCATGTTATATCCAAGGATTATATTTGTCCTTTCCATGACTGCCTCATATTAACAAAATACAAACTGGGCTTTGGGCCATATTTAAATTGTCCTTATTACCCCATGAACTACTTCAGTTGTTCTCTTTTTATTTTGTAAGGCTAAAAGATCTTACATAATCTGTTCAGTCACTCTGGCCTTTATGATCCATACGAACACGTATATGTGAGCCATGAAATTTCTTTAACTTACACTTTATTGACAATGTGTTTGGAAGAGGTGGAATGATTGTCACTCTTTTTGATTTGGTACCGGCTGTATTAAGATCTAAGGAAGAAAAAGAAAAATTTTGTAAAGTGTAAAGGCAATAAAATTGCCTTGTCTCTTTCAACAAATAACATTTGCTTCTGCTAGGTAGAGTTTCCATGAGGTTTTACTGGTGCTTTAGCAGAGTGCCCTGTGCACTCCCTGTGGGTTTCACTAAAGATCAAATACTTAAGACCATTCTGTATGACTCTAATTCTTTTCTCCAGTATTTGTTCAAGATTCCCATCTGATGCTGGTACTGCTGATCTGAGCTCAAAGGCAACAATCTGATTCTGAGAGTTCAGCATTGTTACAGGAATGCAGAAAAAACAGTGGTAATGCCTATATTTGGACCTTTGCGTCTCGGTAAGTTTAGAAGCTCAAAATTGCTTAAGAATCTTAGCAGTACCTTGAGAAACACCAGCTATTTTGAAGTTCTTGTCTTTCTCGGTGCAGAAGGAAACACATACTTTTAAACAGAAAATTCAAGCTTTTTTTTTTTTTTTAAAAAAAAAGCACTTAAAATTCTGTGAAACTTTAATTGTGTACTTTTTCATGAAAGGACTTCTATTTGCAGGATTGCCCTAATTTTTCCGTATCTGAATCTATTGTTTTCTCTTTGGTTACAGGTATGAAAGAGATATGATGCATAGAGAACCTACAGTGTATTTCCTCAAAATGAGAGTTTGAGAACTTGGTGTATTTTCTCCCTTGAAAGTATCATAATCATGGAGTCTGATGACTTTTGTACTGTAAACTGCAGTATTAGCCATTGATTTTTCCATTTATATCCGAAAGGATGGCTAAGACAGACTGGTGTTTTAGAAAGCCAATCTAATTTAGTCTTCTTATAAGGATATAAAGGAAAAGGACATATCCTAGCTTCCTTGCCTATTTGTTGCAATGTTTAAGTGATCTCACCATTATTACACAATTTGTACTATACTCCCAGTTTGTGTTTACCACTGTTTTAACTTCCAGCTATTGAACTCACAGATTTCAGATTGCAGCAGGGTGAATGATTAAATTTCATTCTGATAAGATAAACAGTAGAATGTATTTATAATAAGAACTGGGAAAAAATGTCAAAATTTTTATGCAACATTGGTTTGGGCCTCTAATCAGTGTTGCAGCAGTTCATATTGTATCTTTCTCCCCTTTTTTTCTGTGTACAGTTACTATATGCATACTGATACATACTGAAGTATGTGTCATAATGTTATTTTTATATATATATGATCTTTTAGTGCTTAATCTTTGAGTGTAGTTGAAAGTAGTCACACTTTTGTTGTTCTTTCGTGAGAGTGGCATCTTAACACAGCATAAAAAATGTATGTTTTATTACCTACTATCAGGTACTTTTGTGATATGTATATATGCGCACACTCCCTCTGAAAACACACTTTCAGATAGATGGCATGTACCTTTCATGAAACTAAAGATTAGATAGCAGTTTTGCATCAGTAGGCCAAATCCATTGGGCCAGATTTCAGAGGAACTTCTCCATCTTATAGCAGTCAGAGATCTGCTGGAACTTGGGTATACTGTACCCAAGGATTTCCCTTTCTTTCTCTTTTTTAGGACGCATCATATTATAGCCATTTTAGGCCTATTCTAGTAATCTTATTTATTAATTATTTTTTTCGACAAAGAGGTAGATCAGCATAGAAATACTTACAGTCTTGTCGCTGCTGGATAGACGAAGAAACGTACTTGGCTTCACTGCCCTGGACTTGAACTGCAACAAGAAGAGGGGAGGAGGAAAAACTAGTGTTTAATTTGCGGGAGTACATTCACCGTTTTTTTCAGTTATATCTGCTTAAAGAGCAAACAGATAGAACGGAAAGAACAAGAGTCAAAAATCAGTAAATCTGCCCTGATATACAACAGGGCCCTGGTTACATCAAGATCCAAAGTTATTCTGTATTTTACAATTTCAACCTCTTTTCATAGTAAGTAAAACCCACAAGCCACACGGAGAGAGTCAGGCCTTTCCAAAAGATAGTTTGCTATTGTTGATTACGCCACAAAGCGAAAGTTTTTGCTTCCAGTGATGAAATCATTTTGTCCATGTCATTCCATGCCATTCCATTCCATAACAGCACATGTAATTTGCAGTGCCTTGAGTAGCCCTACTGCGCCAGAGCAAAGGGCTCTTATCACGCAGAGAACAGAATGCAGGAGAAGGTATGCTGGATGGGGAGAGTTAGAAATGCCAGACAGGAGGTCAGCTGGATCCCACAGAGCAATCAATAGGCAATACTGCTAGGGGGCCTAACTGAATTTGGACATGAGGTGAGATACATAGTGCCTTCCCTGTTGTACCACTTGAGTGTCTGCATCTGGTTTTGGAAGGAGATGTTGTGCTGCTTTTAGAAAGGTAAAACCAGTCTGTGCTGCTGGGCCCAGCTTCCTTAGCTTCCTAGCCCCAAAGAGCTTTTTGCTCATCTTCCTATTGACTGTCTGGTACCAACACCCACACCATACACCTCATGCCACACGCATCACAGATCCTCATTTCCTTAGCACAGCATGGTAAGTTTAAGACAGCTTCTTGGTGTGGTGTTCTTTAAAAAAATAGCTTTTAAATTTAAGTTAGTGTGAAATTCCCAGGAAGTAGGACACTGGGATCTGAGATCAAAATGCATTCAAACTAGCATTGTTATGTTAACTCTAAGGGGAATTGGAGTATTAATAAAAAAAAAGAAGAGTTTCCATCTGGCTGTATTAAGTGCCTTTGTAGAATAATTAAGGCATCATGAATCCCAAAAATTTAAGGCACTATAAATTCCAATCTGAGAGAAACAAGATTTTTACTTATTTGAAAAAAATAAACCTGTGCACTGACCTTTTATAAAATCTTGTGTGTAATAACAGATGAACCCATATGTTGACCAACATTTTTAAAACAGAAGTCCCTTTTTTCCATAGTGTACCATCAGCTGATAGAACAACCTAAATTGTTAATAATGTGAAAGGATTCCACTAATTTGCTTCTTTCTAAAGCCGTTTTTATGCTTTTTGCTCCATGCATTTGCAAATGCTCTACCTTATGAAGCGGACATCAAAGACTAAATGATAATCTGAGGTACTTGGATGGAAATATGAGTTAGCTCCGTTAAATTCACTAATTCAGCTATTCCAGATTTCATCTAGAGAAAATAAGGTAAGAATCTTCAATAGAGTATGAACTTTGAAGATGTTTGTATTTTTCTTCTTAGGAAGGAAAGTATTTGTAATAGAAAATAAAAAAAATGGTATAAAGTTAAAAAGTTCTGTAGCTTCACAAAGCCAAGAAAATTGTTTCAAACTTCAAACGGATTATAAATTCTTCAGAGCAGTAAAAATGCAAAGCAAGTAAGTCCTCCTACCTTTGATCTGGGCGAAGGCAAGTGCTAGTATTGATATCCATAGTGGTATTCGTGTCCCACCACCTGTGCCCATCTTCTGGGAAGTTCGGTAGGAACTACCGAACAACCTGCCTCTGAGAAAATACCTGTCTGCTCTCGAGTCTTATATAGTGAGAGAGTAGATGTTGGCTCAGTTCCCAGATTGTTTCACAAGGTTCTTGAAAGGTGGAGCTTCAGACATTTTCATTTTCCTTCGCAAGTGCACAGGTAAATAGAGGATGCTCTGACTTCTCTAAGATATTTGCACTCTAGGAGGAGTCTTCTTTCTGAGAGACTTTTTTTGAAGAAACATTAAGAAATGAGCAGCAGTCAAGTTTTGCTCAATCATACTTCCCAGATCATTTATATATTCTGAAGTAAATATACGTTAAGGGACTCCTGTATGCATTTTGAGGACGAGTGGGAATGAATGATTTGGCATTTTTTCTGTTCCTCTTATGGTAATAGTTCCTCTTCTCTGAACAGTATTTTGTGAATATATTAATATATTTATTTACAGTTATAGTGCAGATATGCTACTTTAGTGAATGAATCTTTATTTATGGCATTTTACTTTGTGGTGTAGGGAAGCATAGTCTTTTAGTAGGGCTAATCCCATAATAATACATGGGATTGAGCAATTCCTACAAAGAAGAAGGAAATAACTTCTGTCCATGTTCAATGGGAACAAAACAGTAGATAATTAGGTTTAATACCAGGAATGAAGTCCAGGTGAGAGACTGGGAAGAAAATTTCTTTTTGAAGGGCTTGTGAAGCGCTTGTATAGATTACCTGAGAGGACAGTGGAATTTCTATCATGAGTGGTTTTTAAGAACAGGTTAGACGAATGTCTGCCTGAGAATGGTGTAAGTGTAGCTGATTGTGCCCTGGGGCTGGGGAATGGACTAAATGACCATTTAGATTCCTTCCAACCCTATTTACTATGTTTTTCCTCAAAAATACACCCATTCTTGCTGTTGGAGTAGTTATTTTTGAGGAAATAGTTTTACTATTTAGAAGAGATCAGTAAAAAGCCCTATTTTTTTTCCAAAGCACTAATAAAGACATTGTTTTCTCTGAACATTTTAAAAGTGCAACTGGCTATTAGTATTTACATAAATGTGATGCTTGAACATGTTGAGGAAAAGAATTGGCCATTTGATCATGAGTTATACCTCTGGTAACTTTACGGAAGTATAATTTAATATAGAATTTATCTTAATTTTTAAATGAGGAGAAGATAGCTACAACTACAGAATATACAGAAATAGACACAGTGAAAAATGAAGGTGTTATCACCTCTAATAGTTGTTATCAAAATACCAAGAGAAAAAGTTATGAAAGAGAAATTGCTAGAGATGTAACTAGAAAATAATTATAGTAATGTTAAAATAGTAAGGCAAAGACCGCTGGATAATACACATGAATCTATTTTATCTGTTCAAGTGGAGAAACATATATTAGTGAGAGGAACAGTATATTTTATGAATCATTACATTGCTTGCCACTGAAAAATCATATCAACAGTTGCTATGTAGTTTCAGATACACAGGTTAACATTTCCTGCGTGTTCAGGGAAGTACGATGACGTTATAGCGATCGCAGTTTGATCACTATTGATGATTCCTATTATATAATCTTCGTAAGTTAGGCAGAAACCTAAGCTGGTTTACACTTAAATTGAATTTACTGGTCCGGCTGTTAAGGTTGCATGAAAAGTCATGGTCTATACCTGAGTTTTTGGTTCAAAGGCCCACATCTCCGCTATGTCATGGATCATGTCATTCTAAAATTCTTGGTCAGCTTGTTCACAAGGTCTCTAGATCTCTTTTCCAGATGGTTAGCCCCTAGCCTATACTCTTGCATGGGATTGTTGGATCTCATGTGCATGACTTTTCATTTACTGTTGATGAACTTTGTGAGGTTCTTGTCAGCATCTTTATCCAACTTGTCAATAACAGTACTGTCATCCTGAATTTTCACTTTTCCTCCTAATTTGTTATTGTCTTTGTTACTCACTCTAATTATTGGAGTATTGCGTCCTGCTGTTCAAGTTACTAATAAAGTTACTGAACAGTACTGGTCCCAGTCAATTCTGGATGGATGCCACTGATAACTAACAGATGGTTATCTGTTAGATTTTGTATCATTTTGTATGATTGATGACAAATCTTTGAACCTAACCGCTGAACCACACTTCCACCTACATTATTATACCCTTATCCAGTTCTAATGTCACCAGTTGGTCCATAAGCGCACTGTGAGCGACTAAGTCCAGTGAGATGGCAAAAAGGAGGCAGTAGTTTTCTATTTAAAAATTGTCAGACTGGAAAAGAGAAGAATTTTTAATTAATTTCTTTGCCTTTAAAGACAGAGCTTGGGAAGGCTGAAGCTGTTAAAATTGGAATAGCTTCATTTTAGTGGAAAGGATAAAAGTATTTTTAGTTGATGTGAACTCTTGTAACTCCTCGATACCAACCCTTGGATGTAACTTAACAGAGAATTCTACTGCGTTCGTCACTGGCTGACCATTTGCACTGCTCTGAAGTTGAGCCCTAGTTCCAAAATTTGTGACAGGACATTCATCTTGGAGTTCAGCAGAAGTAGCATTCTGATTGTCCCTAATTTTTGTTCTTAGGATTCAAACCCAAGCTCCTGCTTCTCTGAAAATTTCGTCAAAGTGAGGTGACTGATCACTTACTGTTTATTAACTTTTCAAAAGTTATTCTCTTTATTAGGTGACGATGAACTGACTTTTTGCCAGTTGTAGAAAATTTTTCATTGTTAAAAATTACAATAGGAATACAGCTCTGTTGTGTCCTCTGTTAGGTCTTAGTCAAGCATAATGCTACTGATCCATTCTTTTGCTTCTTTGCAGATGATTAGATAGAACTCCATTGGCCTGAAAAATCAAATTACTTAAATGGCTAGGATTTCAAACACTATTTCATTCATAGGAATATTTCTTCTGTATTAAATTGCAATCCCTTCAGAACAGAAGCAGACATTTAGTATTAGTATGTGTTTAGTATGTATTTAGTATTTCGTATGCACTGTACAGGCTTGAACACACAATGCTTTGATCACAATTGCAGTCTACATGCTTCATTGTCATGCAGATAATGTATAGGATGATTAGGATCTGTTGAAAGAATGCAAGCTCTATTTACATGTAGTGTCATTTAGAAGGACCCAAGCAAAGCTTAACTTAGTTTAGATAATCAGGCACTGGGAGCTGTCTAGCTGCAAGATAAGGTGCTAGTTTACTCAACATAACTAGGAAATGAAATATAATTATGAAAATATTTCTTACATTATTTGACTGTTTCCCTTCAGAATGATATTTAACCACAGAATATCACAGAATCCTATATTAGAGAATTCCACTTACTTAAGGTTAGCAAAGAGATAGTATTTTCAGTGGAGCTTGTTGTATATACCTATGCTCTTATAATGACCAAATTTCTTTTCCTGGGAAAGATTTGAAATGTCATGACTGGTGTTAACTGGGTCAAGAGGACAATAGTATTAGCATTAGCACAATAATGTGAGATTACTGCAAGTTCCCAATGTAACCCTGCACTTGTGCCTAAATGCTCTACAAACTGGTATAAGGTGTTTTTTACCCCTAATAAAACATTCTGAGGTTGAACAGCATTGTTTTAGCCCATGCCTTCCTTTATACCTTCTCCACAAATCTAGTGCCAAATTTCAGATTGTCATTCCCAGGATTTTTGCATACAGAACAACCTTCTAATGACTGGCTGGTTTTGCCAGCTGCATCCATTAATGTTTCTGCACTTCAGTTCTAGCAGCACTGCATGCTCCTCTGCATCCTGCCCTTTCTCTTTTCTTCTTGTCCCACTATCCTTTTGCAGCTTCTTCTTGACGTACCTGGTCTCCTCCTAGTTCTTCCTTTCACTTAATTTTCCCTACCTTTTTTCCTCTGCCACAATATAGCAAAAACAGAGCAAAGTCTTTCAGGAGCTTTTTGATAAATAAAGCATCTTAATTCTGTTCCACAGAAAGCAGAGTAAAAAATTGCACTCCTTGCTCTAAGGCTGTGCAAAATCAACAAATCAAAGAAAATGACAGAATTCATATTGTTTGTACAATTTTCTCTGTTGAATAAGTGAATTCTGATCTAGTTTTTTTTTAGTGGTAAAACACATTATTTGTAATAATAGAAACAATATATAAGAAGGGAATGTATGCTATTACCATTAAATATACTTGTATTGCAAATACAGTTTGTACTGATACATAGAATTATACAGCCCATTCCCAAAACACTAAGGTTTCATATTTCCTTGGGATTGTTCTTCAGACCTCCTACCTCCTGTGAAGTGCCTCATTGCACTTGTAGCAACTCCTCCCTTTTTTTCTCTCTAATAATTTACTTTTGAAATAGGCAGCTAGGACAGTCACAGTGAGTGTTTCCTATTTCCCACTGATTTTTAAGCAACCAAAGTGATCAACCTGCATATATGCAGACTTGTTTAGCTTCCTTTGCTGGTGTCACTTTTTTTTGGAGAGGGCAAAGCGGGAGGCACATAGTGAGTAATATCTGAGGGTTTTGCCCTGTGCCATCTTTATGACATATCTGCATGGGAATTGTTCTTTGGATGTATCAGGAGTCCAAACAACTGTTGTGTCTAAACATAAGAGACTGCCAGTAATTTTAAACACTATTGCATCTTTCGAGACTAGGAAAGACCTGGAGGCTGCACGAAGTATGCTTGCAGTTTTCAATAATTTGGCTAGAGCTGGAATGTTAAAATTCTGAGATATGTCAGAATCTCTTTCTCTGCCTATGTGAGCTTAACTGAACTTTCAAAACCTATAAATCACAAAACAAGAGCAGGTTTGTTAAGATCATAGTAACAACTAACTTCTTATATTGATTGTAAACAGTAGAGTTATACTGGATCACAGAAGTTCTTGGTGCATTTGTGCAGGAGTAAGGGAGTCCTGTTATAAGTGAAAAGATGAACAGTTCTTCTTTCACCACAGCCTTGCAAAATATACAGTTAGTTTAAATCTATAGCACAGGTTCTTTAACTAAAAGTGCACCGAAAATATAGTCAAATACATGTAAATAAATACAAAAATGGAGGGGAAACTTTTTTTGTGTGTGTGTGTATATGTATGTATGATCCAGGAATTTGAGAAATGAATTGATTTTATAACTGTGACATTAATATAAGCAGACATCTTTTTAGTATTTTAATTCAAATATTCCTGTTCATAATAATTAAAGCTTGTATTTTGTTATTTCCTTTGAGAGCAAGATATATGGCAAGGAGAGGGGCATTGAATTTCTGTTGTAAATTAACTATTCAAGCTTGCTTTCCTATACTTAAATTTTCAATTTAAAAACTTAGATAATAGGATAGCAGAAAACCAGATGAGCTCTAAGCTAAAGGAAGAGGTTATACAACGGGCAGGAAGGTAAAAATTGACCATAAGTTAATTTCAGTTGGAAACCGGAAAAAAGTTTGTAAGCATCATCCTTGACTCTGCAAGACTTTTCTTCAGTAGCATTAGCAGGGGTAAGGACCATAACTAATTTGAAGGCAGCTCCAGTCATGGCAATCATTCATTAGTATTGGTATTAGTTATGAATAAATACTGTTTCCATCTTTTATTTTTAATTGAGTAAATTTAATGTAAAACTTCAATTTATTTTTTATTAAGTATTAAGTTATCAGTCAAAAAGCTAGGACATATTGGTGTTAAGACCATCTGTGCTTTGAGACAGTTTTAAATTACATGATGAAATACCATATTTCTTAGAGGGCTCTTGCTTCTTTTTAGACTGTAGAAATGACAGGTAGTAAGTGTGATTTGTTCAATTATCTTTAACTCTATGTTACTCAAATCATATTCTGAATATAGATTTATTAATTTCCTTAGTGACTTCTTGGGGGACTTATTTGTGGTGCCCATCACTAGACTACTGAGCAATTCGTGACTAGTAATGATTTGCTTTTGAAAGCAAATTTGAAAATATTTGGGGTTAGTATTTACTATCTCTGCTTTATATATTGCTACCTAAGGTACAGAAAGATACCGGTGTTTGGTAATTTTGGATGAACAACCTAAGACTCTTAGGAGCTGATTTTTCAAAATATGAGCTTTATTTTAGTAGTGTGCGTGTTTAGAGCATAGACTTCAGGTAGAATTGTGAAAGTGCTCCACTTCTGCCAACGAGATGTTAGAATCTCTAGCCAGGCATACAGTACAGCATACAGTCAGGCATACAACAAGCAACCATTTGCAAAAAATGCCATTTATACTGACATGCCCAGCCCTGAAAAAGAACAAATTCAGGCAGAAACTGAATCCATTTCTCCAAGGTGCCATCTGCACACCGCATTATCTCTGCAACAACCAACTTCCCGGAATGAGAGGGCGGCTGTGGCAGCAGTCGTACTCACAATGTGCTCTCATTTAGCCTTGAACCCAGTTCACCCTCCCTGCAGCAAGTGTGCTCTGTGCAACCAGTGAAATAGAAAGCCTGTGAAGGATGGCTGGATGTCAGCATGTAATTACAGACTGCATTATACTGCATGTGCCCAAAGACGTCACATTCAGGCTTCAGATAGCTGGCAGGCATTACTCACGCAAGTAATCCTTCTTCAGTGAGGCTGACTATGCAGAAGAGAATTTCTCATGAGAGGAAGGATTTGGGGATCTATATTGCAAGTTATCGTAGACTGTGGTTTGTAGATATATTCTCTAAACATGCATCATGAAGGTGACTAATTGGTCTGCGTATTTTGCTAAGCCAAGCTGTCACCCTGCTTATCATTTTGGAATGCCCGAGTGTGATATAAAACAAGAATGCTGTCAAACTTGAACAGCTAGACTTGTACTTTATTGAACATTAAATACGTCAGTGGAAGAAATGTCTCATTTTATGTAGTCGGTTTTCTGTTTTATTAATCTGAAAACTATGAAGGCCCTTATCTGCTTTGGTCCATCACTGTAAGTGGCTGGAAACTGGTGTCCCATATTCATGTATCATATAGCAGAACTATGTTGAGTGAAAATTCTTTGTTTGACCTGAAATGACTACAAAGTTTAGGGATGTGCAGAAGATGATTTTTTTCTCATAATCTGGCAAACTTTATCAAAGTGTGTTTGACTACCAAGCAATCAGCTGCAGCGGTGTCATGCTGCAGGCTGGTTGTGATTGCTGTAGCCATTGTCTGGTTTAATCCCCCTTCAAAGTCTGCAGCTTGTTTGAATGCTAGCAGTATTCCTGACTCGATGAATTAGATCCCATAAAAAACTGAATGATGAATGCATCAAGTACAGATCTGAATTGACAGTACCTTACCACTTCTTCCCAGTGGATGTGAAAGATATCTGAAGAAAGCATGTCTATAAATAAATTACATCATCATGCAAGTGGCTACAAAATCGATTTCTTTTAGTGACTGACTTTTTTGGAAATTGAGATCAAAGCATGGCTCCATATAAAGTTTATCTCAGATTAATATTGACACAAAGGGTTGTTAGCCTTATCAATGCAATAACATTTTTGGTATATAAAATGTCATAAAATTAGAAGGTTTTTCTTCTGTCATTGCAAGGATGAACAAAGAAGTTAGCCTGTTACAATCCCTAGAAAAAAAAAAAAAGAAAATTTTGCAATATGCTTCATAGTAGGCCTCCTGAGCTTTTTGAAATCAGTATAGTCCAGAAAGTTGTCCATCTCCACTTTCTATGTCTGTCCAACAAGAAGAGAAACAGGAAAAGTAAGTTTGCTTTTATGGTGTGGATCCTGCAGTTTTGGAACTCCTTTGTATGTTCATTTGTTCTCTCTGAATCATTCTTGCAAACAGGTGGGGAGTGCTTTCTTATAGTTTTTGGATTGAATTCAAGACTCCAGGAAACTCAAGACTTCTGTGCTGGTGCACTTTTGATGTAGTTCAGCATAACTCAATGGAGATGCAAGAAGTAAACCTGAAGCATGTAAGTTCTGAATTCCTCAATGATATTTCAAATATCTGCTAATGTATTCCAAGACTCTAATATTTAAAGACATCAGGGAACCTTGTTTATCCAGACCTTCAGTATGAGCCAGACTACACTTTTGTCATTTTTTATCCTATGCTTTCTGTATGTAAGTCAGTAACTTAAAATGGATCTAAGGTTAATTGCTTAGTCAAACATTCTCTTTTGAGTCAGACTGCAAATGGAGAATTGACTGCATCTGTAGATATGTTGTTCAATTTGTTATATCCTCACATGTCTAAAACAGAACCTTGCTTTTCTACAGGAAGATTCTCACAGAATACAGAATAGTTGAGATCGGAAGAGGCTTCTGAAGGTCATTTAGTCCAATCCTCTGTTCAAACATGGTCACCTAGAGTAGATGCCAGGGCTCTGTCCAGTCAGATTTTGAATAGTTCCAATGATGGAGACTTTACAACTTCTCTTGGCAATCTTTTCCAATATTCAAAAATGGTTAAAATGTTTTTTCTTATGTTCAGATGAACTTTCCTGTCCATCTAGAATATAGATTTCCTCCCTGTTTAGAATATAAACTCTAGAGGAGGAAGCATACATACATTAATGATTGAAATGAAGACCAGATGGGCAATTTGCCAAAAGATCAAAGACAAAATTTTACTAGTGTAGGTTCTCCTTTTTCATTGGAGGATTCCAGCTCCCAGGGGTACAGTTGGGTTTTATGCTGAATCAAGAGAAGGCAGATCAGATCAAGGCAAAATACTGCTGTGGGTAAAAAAAGTGAGAGAGACCATTCACTTTATCTGGAGTTTTTGGAGTAGCATGTAACCAGAGACATTTTGGCCATATTGGAGCTGTTCATTGGCCACTTTATTTTTTTAGACTTTTTTGTGTGCTTCAGCTTTGTGGTAAACAATGTATACCAAAAAACTTAAATGATTTAATGTTTTTTCTTAACTTTTATGTTACAGTCAAATAAATAATTAGTGATCTGTTTATATACGTTAAGCTAGAATCCATATATGAATCAACTTGTCATGGTTCATGTGAATTATTGCATTTACAGTGATTAAAGTAGCTGAGGAAATACCTTGTATTTTCTTATTTTAATCAGTTCCACTTATATCTAGGGATTCCAAACTGAACCCAGAGATCATAATATAAATTCTATGTGTTTTCCATCATACAACATCATAACAGCCTAAGTGTCAGGTGGTAAAAACAAGTTTCACAGTAATAATGTATCTTACCTATAAAATCTTCTAATATTCAGTTAAACTTTATTCTCTGAATGATTTCTTTAAAGACATTCTCATACACACATACAAGAAGGTAAAATCTTTGCTCAGCTTGCCCTCAAGTCTAAGGGAAGTAATGGTTATCTCCATGTTGTGCAAACCATTAAACCCAGTGTCCTGGGAGACAATCTTATTTGATAAGCTTTTGATTTTCCATAAAGAAAGCTGGTAAAAAAAAATGCATTGGTCTGGAATATGAGTCTTTTAACCTTCTAATTGCAAGTGTTTTTTGAGGTATGAAAGAACAGATTTGAAGAATAGACATCTTGCTCAGGGATTTAAAAGTCAGAGGCATTGAAGGGATGATGATTTATCTTGGTTCGCACCTTGGTAAATAAACAGACAGGGCAGACATGCTTGAGAAACCTGGTCAGAGACAGAATGTAAATGAATCAGTAAATAATGGGTGTGAGGATGCTTCCTCTGTGTAAAGATTGTGTTACACGATGGTTCCGACATAGCAGATGAGTCAGGACAAATCTTAAAAATACATAACAAACCCCAAACATTGTTTAAGGCAGTGCATAACAAAGCTTGGCATTTAATAACTGAGAACAGCAGGTTAAGAGCTAAGGAAGAGCAGAAGTGATGGCTACAGCAGGGATGATTTTAAGTATCTAAACTCTAAACTCTGGGTGCAGACTCACCCAGTTCAATCACTTCCCTCTTGCCATAGCCTGAGAGTAAGGCACTTAATCTTAGGGCTGTGCTTCACAGTGTGAAAACTATTTGTTGAAAAAGCCTGAGACACTGCTTTTGCTGGCAGCCTTCTTGGTATGTGCCTATTCAAACCAGGGAAGAAATGGTATGATAGTGGCGTGCCAACACTGGAGAAGCAGCTCCAGATAAAGCTCTGCTGCACTGCTTTTCCTTCCTTTCAATAACCACGAAGAAGAAAACAGCACTTGATTCAAAGGTTATTCCAGAATGAGCTCTCTCAGACATGTAAAGAGAATATTCTTGTTTCCCTCTCATGGGAATAGCTGGGAGAGAAGGGAGGAAAAGCACTCACAGCATAAAAACAAAAAAAAATGGAGGAGGTTTGGGAGTTGTTACTGATATCCTGCAATGCGGAAATCATAGAATCGTTCAATCATTATGGTTGGAAAAGACCTTCAAGTTCGTCAAGTCCGACTGTAAATCCATCACCATCATGCTTGTTAAACCATGCCCCTAAGTGCCTCATCTACACATTTCTTGAACACTGCTGGGGACTGTAACTCCACCACTTCCCTGGGCAGCCTGTTCCAGTGCTTCACCACTCTTTCTCTGTAGAGTTTTTCCTTAATATCTAATCAGAACCTCCCGTGGTGCAACTCAAGGCCGTTTCCTCTTATCCTGTCAGTAGCTATGTCACAGCTTAAGTTTTAGCCATGATCACAAAGGTGGAACACTGCTTTAAGGACACTGCAGCATTGGTTAAGATTACCTAAGACTGTACCTCTTGAAATGTAATTGTGAGTGGTTATACTGGTTTTATGTGTTACAGAGTTCTCTGTTCATGTTTCTCTACCACAAACTGCAATTAACACCATTAAACTTAAAGGAGTTATCCTTTTCAGTTAATAGTATATATTGTGTAGTTACATCATTACACATATTGCTGGCAACCCCCCATCATGTCCTCAACATTTGGTATCATTGGTATGTCATTGACTGCTTTCTTGGAGGCTAATCTTAGCTCTGATGGTGATTCCTGACACCTTGGAATTGTTGGCCAGAAATATAATCACAATAAGAACCACTGGCAATTATTGACTGAAGCCTGATTTGAGAATTATTCTCTAATAAGGAAGATGCAACTACACTATAAATTCCTGGGAGCTTGCATATGTACACAAGACTGCACAGTTCTCTGGAAAATTAAACAATTTCAAACTAATTCAAGGATAAAGAGAGAATCATGGAATTGAAGTGGTAAGATGCTCTTCTACTATGATGTTAACTGGAAATTATAGCACACTCCATGTCACTTTCCTGGCTGACTCCTTGCACCTAATGCCCTTTGCAATTCCCAGGTTCCCTATGCCAAAGCAAATTAAACCACTTAAATATTTTTATGCCCTGGCCTTAATGTCTTAATGTTTTAGATGTTTATTCAAAGTATCCAGGTAATTCTGATACTATATTTTTTCCAGAGCACTTGTTGCCACACCAAAGCTGGTATAATCAAGAAACTCATTATCCAAATCATGAATGAAACATTGAATAAAACTGTATTCAGAATACTACCAATTTACATAGTGATACAAAGAAATGGAAAGATGGACCAACAGTGATATGAAAGTGGACCAGCAGCCCTGTATTACTAATGTAAGAGTTTCAACTTTCCATGCAGCCATCTAACTTTACCAAAGCATTTAATAGTTATATTATTAGTAATTTATTACCTTACTAATTTATTATTATTGTATAGAGTTTCTGTCTTAGGACTTTCCCATTCTATTCGTTAATAGTGTAAAAAGTAAGCTGTTTGAGGATGTATTTTCTACTGGAGTGGAGGGGAAATTCTTATCATGAAGTATTTCAAAGCAAAATATTTAGCATTTAAATAGCCACAGAGAATGTACAGCACTGCCAAAACTTTGTTCTCTCTGGTGCCAAAAATGAACAACTTTAAGCCAAGCATCTGTAAAAACAAAGGCCGGCTTATTCAAGCCATTATTTAGGAGAAAAAAAACAATAGCAAAGAATTCCACTAGCTGAATGGTTTTTACCCAGAAGTGTATGTTTAATACTTTGCTGTGCTGTGAGGACAGATATGTGAAAGCAAATTTCTCATGTTCAGTAAGAACAGAAGTCTCATTTCATTTTATCTCAACCAAGTAACCAGGCTTTCATTTGATAGTAAGCATGCAGACGTTAATCTGGTCTGCAGGCCATAACAGCCCCAAACCTGGGATTCTTGTTCAGACGAATCTTTCACTTCACTGATGTCATGGACTGCAAGATTAAATCCATTTATTTCTGTTTTGATTGCAGAATAGTAAAATTGCAAGTTTGCTTAAAGGAGTCTCGTGGTAAAACTAATGTAAATAGAAGAATCATTTATTCCTGGTTTCTCTGCTGGTCCTTTTGTATGAATGGATGGAGAGGAAGTCATTTCTCTGCAGAACCCTTATAGCTTCCTTTTTCATCTGTCAGATCGACTTTTAGCCAGCTGAAGCAGGAAAAGCAAGCTCCTGGACCAGTTAACGCTAGATTTTTTTCTGCCGGCTCTGGCCCTCTGGCTCGTTTGTCAAATTGTTTTCTGCAACATTTACTAATCTTATTTAATATCCACTTCCATGACCAGCCTTCCAGAGCTATCTGACCATACAAATAGCTAGAAAGGCAAGGGGCTGCATGAGACACTAACCTTTGAAAAGCTGTCATCTCTGACACAGCTGTTGCAGCCTCTGCTAAATTTTACTGAGAGTGACTTAGAGGAAATCCTGCTGACAATGTTTACTTTCATTTTCAGTTATTTTTAAAAAAGTAATCCTTAAAAATATGATAAATGTATTTATAACTCAGATGAGACCTGTGAAAAGACTGAGCAAGCCTGTGTTAAAGGGAAAAGTCAAACTAGCGCTGAGGTAAAGTGCAGTTAACCTTACAAGTTAGGCCCGGCTAAGTAACTGTCGCCAGCTCAGATCTGTTATGAACGGACACACATCCGTTGATGTTGATCTACAAACACATAGAACTTGATTTGTCTTTAGCCTGTTCTACACAGAAAAGCAATTATTACATTAATGTATAAAAAATATAAGCCATTCAAAGAAATTCCAATGCTTCAGAATGACATTATTTAAAGTAGTAGATAGATGTTTTCCTTTCCATCCAAATTCAGTGAACCTGAATATCTAAGATATAAAGAAACTGTATCCCTAATGTGTGATCTCCCTAAACTGGAGCTAACAGGATCCCTGAGGGAAAGTTAAGGACAAAGGTGGGGCTACATTTCAAATTTGGTCTTAAGGCCTCTAAGTATGTATGAATAAAGCAGGGCACTAGCAGGACATGCTGTCTCTCCATGAAAGGTAAATTTAGACCAGTAAGAATAGAAAATATTATTCCCCAAACCTCTGACAGTCCTACAGTCTGTACTGCAAATTTAGCTCAAATTACATCAGTTCTGGTATAATTCATCCCTAAAAACCTTAAAATTTGTTCTTAATAACAGTAACATTCAAATAACAGTAATGTTGAAATCTAGATTCATATTTTTTCAAAGCCTGGGAAAATGTGAATCTGGATCATATTATTTTCTCTTACCTCTGGGTAGAGATTGAACTGGACTGTGTTCCACATTTATAGTGCGTAAAGGCTTGTTATTTTATAATGCACAGCTTGAATGATGTACCTAGTAAAAGTGAAGTGTTGGGAATTCAGGGAAGATAAAGGAACAATGAACTGAGAAATGCATGAGGAAAAACAGCCTGGCAATCTACAGCTCTATAACCAGTCTCTGAGGAAATTGCAGACAGAACATGAGCTGCAATCCTTCTTATACATATAACAATCTCAGACTAAAACTCTGCTGTGCAGAGCATAAGGACAAAAAAAGAGTCCTTTCCACCACATAGGATTTAAAAACAAAATAACAGGCATCAAAATAGGCGATGGTGGCACATCAAAGTAATTGTATACAAGCAATGGTGTTAGGTAGAAAAAAAAAGGCAAAATCCAGAAGTGTAGAAGGAGGATATAGTGCACCTAGAACCTTTGGCAAGGAAGACATTTTGAGTAAATATTAGCAAAGAGTTCCTTGAGATATTTATCCAGGTCCAATAAAAGTGGATGGGTTTGTTAAATCAGCTGCTCTGGCTACTCTACATCTGTTCCCTTTATGCATTCCACCAAATGAAAGGAAAATTGCAAGGTCTTCCACAGCCTGTCCTGTCAAGACTATCAACCTTGCATACGACCCTCCTAAAAGGAGAAACTCATGAAACTCCATGCAAAATGAGAGTACCCCACAGGAAAAATGTCTGTACCCTCTACATATTTACCTTTGAGATGTTGCTGTTAAGGCTGGAATTAAGTCAAAGAGGGAAATGAACTGCAGTTTAAACTCCTTTACCCCTCCAGTTATTTGTGTTCAGTCATCCACAGCTAATGTTTCTTTTTTTTTTTTTCCCCCCCTGAGGGAATACCACTCTGTAGTGACAGACCTAAATGACATATGTAACATTTGTTGAATAAGGAGGGTCCTCATAAACTCAAACACCTCTTCACTGTATCCAGGTAGTGATAGAGCAGGACTTTCAACCAGTTCTCAAACTGATAGCCATGGTATGTTGATGCTTCAACCGCTAAAACAGCCAGCAACATCCAGAGGGGAGAATGGTGTGTTATGCAAAAAGTCATTGTTGAAAATAGAGTCTATGGTTTTTTTTTCTTTTTTTTTCTTTTTTTTTTTCGGGGGAGGGGGCTGCTTTTGTTTTTCTGTTTGTTTTTTGCAATGGTGCTTTTGCAAGTGGGTTTGTCACATAGATCACTAGTTCCCAAACAGAGTGTACTAGTGTACTATGGCAAGAGCAATGATGTGAGACTTGAAGCAGAGAACAGTTTCACCATACATGCTCTTGGGCTTTTAACATAGGCTCCAGGACTGAGCCCCAGCTTCTAGGCATCAGTGCTGTGGTGAAGTGGCAGGATCTGAGGAGTATGGGAGAGTGTTGGACTGAGGGGAAGAGATTCAGAAGGTGAGAAGGTGGAAGGAAGCAGTGACTGGCTTAGAAGGAATAAGAGGAAAGATAGGAATGTATAGAATAAAGGAGAGGAAAGAGGTGGTCTTTAAATGGTTGGTTAAAATATCAGATGAATGATGGGTTTGATAGTTACAGTGAAAATGAGATTGCTGGGTTTCCATCTGAGTTTGAAGAGATATGAACATGTATTTACTAGCTTGTTGCTTTTGTTTTCTTTTTCTTTCTTGACCTTTGGAGAGGTCAAGCATTTGTCTGAATAAACTGGCAAAACACTCTTGGATCTTGCAGGGATACATCTGAAACAATTGAAACAGAAGACAGTTCACATCAGGTAAAAAGACAATATTCATTTTTTATTAAGCAATGTGCACATTGGAACTTAGTAATGCTGTGCTCCACACATGTAGCATGAAATTTAGTCCCTCTGTAGATCAACTCACACTCTGAAAAGAGAGGAATACTGACAAGCAGCGACCTTTATGTAGGAGTAAATGTGATATTTATAAGTATGGTTATTTTTCTTTTCTGTTTTTCCAGAATCTTCCCCATTGCTCCACCCCTTTTGCTAATTATTTTTAAGCTACATACTTTTTTTTCATTTTTTTCATTGTCAATAGTATCATGTAGCGCAAGTGCATGTAAGTGACTTCTCCAAATGACCACTTCTGGTAGCAATAATTGTAGTAAATGTATGTAGCATGAAAAATTAGCTTTGTCGCACAGTCTGAACTTACATGCCAACCCTGTTGCTCATTTCAGTGCCACAATTTAGTGTCCTTGTAACTCCAGCAAGTTCCATGGAATTACTTTTGAGTTAGAGCAGATGTTACTCAAGGCACTATTTAATAAAAATCAAATCAAAATAGTTTATCCCATCTATGGAATATACCATTTTTACACTAGGATGTGAACACAAATAATAATTTCCTTTATATTTAGAAAACTCCTGCTATTCACTGACTGAAAATGAAGGTGAACACTGAACCAAGAACCTCAGAGTAGCCTCAACTATCACATTAACAGGAAGATGTTGAATTAGTGACCTCAGCAATACCTTATCTTCCAAGACAGCATGGTGAGGTAGGTGCCACAGATTGCTTTCCAGGCATCACAGAAATACTGTTATCCTACATTTGCCTCTATGACACTTTTCCCTTAAACCTCTGTTCATTTTGAAGTAGGAACCACTATTGAAAAAAATTGTTCTGTGGGTAGAACACATGATGGAAATTCACCCTTGCATCAGAAATTTAATAAAGAATTTTAAAGGATGTCCGATACAGATCTGTTATGATTCTCCTCTCTGCCCTTTCAAATGTTTATTAAAAAAAAAAGAAAAAGAGGTGTTTCTCTTGAGCTTTCTCTTCTAATTCCCTTTGGAAGTTTTTTTTACTACATTAATTCCCATTTAGTCAAAAAGCCTTTTATTTCTGTTAAAAATGGTTTTGTTGGAAAATCTGTTGACTAGCTTATTGAATATTAAAAGTAGAAAAATAAAAGGAATTTTTCTCCTGCTCTGTCATTTACTATATGTCTTTTGATTGTATCTCTGCTCCTGAAATGATGTTACTGAGACATGCCTATGGTAAATCACCAGAGCGAGAAAGGAGCTTAGCTCTTTGAAATGAGCGTAGATAAATTTGTGTTACACCCTCTGTGATGTGATGATAGCAAATTTAACATTAATCAGATAATCAGCAGGTAATCCAATTATTTGCAGACTTCAACAAATATTAACAGAAGAAACACCATACCTGCGGGCAATGATCCACCTTGCTGTCAACAGATTAGAATCCTAGCTAGAATCTCTTCATTAAAAATTTGAATGTACAGGGCTTACCTCCATTTTCCAATAGTGTAATAAATATTCTCATTTTCATTGAATTTGATTAATTCAAAGGAGTGGCGTTGAGCTGTGTCAGGTGTGATAGCTACTCCTGACTGCTGTTGTGGTAGTACTTGCTACAGAAATGAAAACTTCAGATATAACTATTTAACAGTTCATGCAGATTTTAGGTTGTCCACAGGGCCTCCTGGAGGCTCCTTCCTTCTTTCCTTCCTTCCTTCCTTCTACCAGATTTGAGCAATTTTTTTTTCTGAGCACATATTTTCCTTTCTTTTATCAGGTGGAGGTGTCTGTTTTTTAGTCCATCTCTAGCTATGTTCCATAGCTTGCTGAAGCTAGAATCATAACTTTTTCAAGGACAATGAATTAGCATTTCTACTTATTTGGGCATATATGAAGCCTTGAATCCTGCTAAGCAGAGGCTCAGGCCAGCTAAAGGAAGCCTGTTTAGGAAAGTCTTCTATCATAACTTGACACATCTGATATGCTAATCAGATTTCAAAGAAGAGTGGGTTTTAATATTTCCTGGTTCAAATCCTTTCCTTTGCTAAAGTTGATGTCAAAGCATACGCAACAGTAACTGGATGAGCAAGTCAAACTTGCTAAGTTCAGATCCAGATATGCTAACAATTTACCAATTTATTAGCTCTCAAATGCAGGTTAACAATCAGAGAAATAGCTATCCGTGCAATGTTGTGGGATCAGGCAGTCTGGCTTCTTGCAGGAAGGATGCCAAAAAACAAGTCTGGGTAATGTTCCAATAAAGCTGTGTTTTCAGTGATTATGTTTCTCTGATGCCTCTGGCTAGAGGACCCTGTAGTCAGACACATCAGGGAAAAGACCTTCTGGGAAAAATATGCTAAGGGAGGAAGAGCCTCACTGTAGACTTCATAAAATCAAAATGTTAGAGGAGCTGATGAGGCTTCAGCATTCACAGCTTGGACAGAACAACCAGCCATTTCCAAATGCTTCCCAAATCAAGATTACAGTGCAGTTTTTGATAGCATGTATTTCTGATGATGTGTAGGATGTATTACAGGAAATAGATACCCAAGGTCATAGAAAGAAGATTAAAGTGCTTGGAGTGATTTTGTTGCTGTTGTTTGTTTGTTTAAATAGCTAAACAGTTATAGAAAATGATCTCCTTCAGGCATTAGCTTGACTTGTATTAGATGCAGAAACCTTTGGAAAGGTCTGTAATTGGAGTCCTCAATTTGCTCCAGTGTTCACAAGCCAATTGGCCTTAGCGAAGCCTTTAGGCAAGGCAGTAAGACTTTTTACATTGACATTTGTAGGGATGCAGAAAGCCCCCAGCACTCAGGATAACAATGAAGTGGAAATATTTCAAGAAACTGCAGGATTTAATTCTGCATGGCAGGTGTTAGTCCTCAGTGTATTAGCATGTCATATTGTCTGTGTCAATAGCTGGTGGCAAAGGCTTATTTCTTTAGGATAGCACTAACTATGCCTCAGTTCCCTTTAGAAAAACCGGTGACCTTGGAGGGTGAGCCACTTGCATCCTGTTGGCACAGTCTGCTTTCAGGATTGTTTCTCTTGATCGTTTTTACTGGAAGAGAGGAGAGACAGCTGTGCTGAAAGTAAGTGATGCACAAACCAGGCAGTGCTTCCTCTTATCCAAACAAATGCTGAGGCCTGTTTAAAGGCACAGAGTAGACTTGTGTCAAGTCTTCTGTGCATGACCATGTGCCACCAAATGAAAGCTATCACAACTCATGGCCAGGATGGAGACATTCCATGGCTGAAATCTGACCTTCACAGGTGACAATATTGCAGAAACTTGAGAGCGACAACTGGCTATATCCGTATCTTTGGCGTTAATACCACAAAGCAAACAGAAAATGTTTTTTTCTTGTCCAAAACCTTCAACAGCTTTTTTGGATTTGGTTCCTGGTTTTCAGATTTAGTTACCTATCAAAAATATATTTAAAAAATCAGTTTCTTAAGTGTTAGGCTTTAATAAAAAGAATTTAAATCATTTTTCTACTGATCATTCTAAAATTATTTCCTTATAGACCTGTTGCTGTATTGAATTTACCATTTGCTGCTGTAACATATCAGGACTTTCGAAAAGGAAAACGAAACTCCTTCTGTGCTACAGCACCATGCCAATTGTAGAACTGAAAAGCGACAGGTAGCAAAAACAAAAGTACAAAAGAAAACATGAAAGTAAAAGAACCTCTCTCTTCCTCCAGCACTTGTTCTGAGGAAGGGAAGAAATGTTTGAAAATGATGGAAAGAAGGGAAAGAAGCGAAATGAGAAAACAAAAATCTGGTCACCTGAAACATTTAAAAGGATACATTGTGAGTATACTTCAAAAATGAAAAGAGGCTGGACTTGAGTGCAAAATGCATAGTTCCAGACAATTTCATGAAGTCAGTCTCCCAGGGTTATATGGAGTATACGGGCCCTGTTTGTGTTGGAAGCTCTTGAGCTGTATTTCCTCTGGGCCCTAGGTAAGTCCTGTGGCCCTAAGACACAGTTATTTTGTGTTTGTTTTGGGGCTGTTTCAGTCTAACATACATAAATGAATAAGGAAGGGGGTTGCTTTGAATCATGATGCCAATGCTTGAGCTGTGAATCTGAAATGTGAGATCAGAACATTTTATGATTTGAGGCCAGTATGGATGAGGATGAAGGCTGATGTAGGGCAGAGGGAGCCAATCCTAACACTATCTTATCCCTTATGCCTCTGGAGAGAAGTTCCCAAAGGGAAGTATCCTACACATCCAGGTTTCACCTTGGGTGGAGTTAGTTAGCTTCTGAAAAGACCCTGCAAGTAACATGGTATATGCAGTGTGAGTAACTGAGACCAGGATTCAGGAGTAAATATGGCGCTGCCGAGGCATAATTAGAATCCTTGTAAGGAAGAACCTAATGTCTGACCTTCCTGGCTTTTTGAGGCCAGGGATTTGGAATAATTAGGTTTGTTTTGTTTTGTTTTTCCCTTACCTTGCCAGTATATGTTTTCAACATTAATTTTGTTTCTGTCTTGTGTTGCCGTCTCTGGCAGATAGCCCACCTGCTGACCTTTTTTGGCCTGTGGAGCTGTATTAGTGTTTAGGCCAATATGTAATTAAAGGTTGGTGGAATCCATCCAGGGAACAAACACACTGTACCATTAAACATAGTAAAGACTGCAATAAGGATCTCTGTACCTGGAAATCCCCACTTCTTTTCGGTCAAAGAAAGAGCAAATATTTGAAGCAACACTGAAACGAGATCCTCCAGATTCTTGCAACTGCTTGCTGCTGTGAACCAATGTTAGTAATGAAACACACAATTCATTATTTAGAATATGTTAGGTACATTTCATCATTAAGGGCATGAGATGTGAGACTGCAAGCGGGGAAATGTTTAGTAAAAGATGCATTTTGCTTTGCCATGCGCCTGTCTGGATTTTTCTAGTGACTGGCGGGAGAGAAGGAGGGAAGATAGTTACAGGGAGCAATTTTGCTGATGCATGTTAATTTAATGTTTGGGGTGGTTGCAAAGTTCATGCCTGCCATTGGATTTGAGGCTTTAATTCAGCACAGTGCAAGTGATATGAAAAGATCATAGTCAAATTCATCACCAAACTGACCTAGGATGATATACCTGAACATAGGATTTAAGACCGACCTAACTGAAATATGTTTATTTTTTTACACTTAAGTTGCCACAAAATTACCATAGACATTTTCGTGATCTTTATGAAATGATTAACTTTGACACAGAGAATCTTTGCTTTCATTTTGCATGACTGACTTATGATACTATTGACTCTTAAGGTTCTCAGAGCAAGTACACTGCCTTGTCAGTGCTTCAGAAGGTGTTACCACAGAGTGGTTATATGCAGTTATCTTTTCCCATAGAGAAGGGAACAAATATAGGTAAGGGAATAACAAACTGATTTGATAGCTGTAGGTTTTTAGAACATAATTTTCTCCTTTTTAATGTGCATATACCAGAATCCATTTCAAATATAAACCATTACATTTTATTCAACAAAGCAGAGAATTTAATTAGCCACATGTAGTCTTATAAAGTCAAACATGATTTGGTAAATGTAAAAAAAGAAAAGGCAGATCCACAAATAAGGTAGAATTCAGAGAGTGGACAGCTATATGGGCAATGCCTGTCTGCACTTAGGTAAGGTATATACTTAGGTGACATATATATTACATCATATTTCAGAACATCTAATTGTTAGTTGTCAGGAATTAGATGAAAAGTTATGCATGATTGAGCTATTTTTTTTCTTGAGAGATGTGGGATTTTTCGCACCAGGATGTTGAATTTGTGAATACATACTGTGAGTACGCTTGAAAAGAAGTGTGGAAAATACATCTCAGACAATTTCACAAAGGCATTAGCCAAATAATCTCTGATTCCTTGGGCCGTTGGGCCCTCTGATTCCTCTGATTCCGTCCGCTGACTCCAAAAGCATCTGAGAATTGCAGCCCTGAAGTTGTGTTTTGTGACTACTCACTGCAGCTGTGGAGTTGTCCATCTGGGAGAAGGCAGCAAACCTGGAGCCTCCTGATAGCGTTGTTACTGCTCTGCAAGCCGGGCAGCCGCACTGTTGCCGTAGCTTTCAGCAATGGCTCACTTTGCTCCTCTGTCCCACTGATAGTGGGAGAAAAATTCAAGCTTGTGGGACAAGGAGGTGAGAGGAGGATTGAGTTGTTTGTTTCTCTCTTGTTTTAGTATCAACTGTATTATTGAACACTGCAAGGGTTATTAACCCAGGCTGTGCAGTTTTCACTCACGCAGCGAGCTCAGCATCTACCTGAAATTTTCTAGGCTTCCCTGCTGACATGAAGATGCTCTCATAGATGTGTGGATTGAACACCTCTCACATTCACAGGATTAGCAAGGTAATCTGCAGTTTTGGCAAGTTACCTTAAAAAAATTAACACCTTAGAAAGCTAGAAATCATTTTCATGCATATAAATTGTTGTCTTTCTGTGAGACTGTTAGCAATTTGTGGGTTGGTAACAGTTGTCCTGACAGGAAACCATCGGTCTATAGTATAGGCTGAACTGTACCAGCTAGTAGTCAGGAGATTGTAAATCCCAACTCCTGAAACTAAGGCTTGGAGTTACCTCAGTGTCAGGAGAAACAAAAGTCTTCATTTTCCAGTATTAATTCACCAAGATATTCAATACCTATATTAAAATATCAGGATAAATCTGTGTAAACTGAAGCTATATACTTCTCATTTAGACAATATAGCGTTTATTTACACCTCATACAAACTGACTAGGTTTACTAACTTCCTTTTAAATTTATTACTACACAAGTCTTATATATGACAAGTTTAACCAGGGATACAATGAATTCCTAAGCACCTGCATAAATCCTGAAATAGGGAATCAATTTTCATAGCTTTTCCAGCCTTTCTTTGCTGAAGTGTCTTGCTGAGGACAAAAGCTGACAATTCACCTTTTTGCCTTTCATATTTGCAGAATTCTATGTTTTAAAGGATTTTAAAGTGTTTGAAAGAGAAACACAACATGGGTAATACTAACACAATTTATTCTAACCAACTCAAAGATTTTTATTTTGGTTTAGAAAATAGCTACAGGAGGAAGATGATTTGCCAGCTGATCTTGTGATTGGCTCTTGTAATACAGTATCTTGTTTCCTCTGACTGAGCACACAGGTAATGACTCTAGTATGGACATATTTTTTCCGAGTGGGCTTAGTGGGATTCTCCTATCAGCCAAATGCAGTAATTATGTTAATTGATTCATTGTCTGGTGTGTTCATGAGGAAAAAGCTGCTGCTTTCTTTTTTATTATTATTTTTTAAATTTCTGGCCAAGAAATAAAGACTAAGAAAAGGCCCATGCACTGTTTTTTAGTGCAGGAGTAAAGCCAGAGTTAGGCACCTAGGATTTGTAGAAAATAGAAGCCAGTGACCTGCCAAAGGTCACACAGGAATTTAGATTCAAAACCAACAGACCTCTGTTCAGGTCTCAAACATGAGAGGTCTAGTACTTATTGGCACCCAACTTTTTGATGAATTTTTGGTAAAAATGTAAAATATTTCATTCATAATTTTTTTCACCTTATTTGGTAGAGTCTCAGATAAAACTGTACTTCAATTAAAAATCAGTGGAACTCTAGTCGTTTATAAGAAATTAGACCATAGTTTCAAAATGTTACACTGCATTGTCAAGGCAACAATATCAAATCTTGATAAGCAGAATTACTGTGAACAGTAGACATAGTTTTGAATGGGGTTAACACAGCTTTTTCTGAAGGTTGGAGAGGGCCACAGCACTCAGCCAGTTGGTTTTAAGCAAATAGCACCTACTGTATCTTTATATTCTATAGCACATAGCATTGCCTTTGTGCTAGATATCCTATTGACTCTGTGTTACTCATACTATATGACCTCACCAAGCAGATAAGACCCTCATTCGATAAAAGGCTACTTCAATTAAGAAAAGCCCTGCTGTCTGATAACCTGATTAAGAACTGAGTACTCAGGGTGGTGTTGTGAGACCTTTCATTTCTAATCACTTCTGGCCTCTTGCTGAGCAACTTTGTGAAATTATCCAGCCTTTGGCAAACTTTCTTATGAAAGATGCTTATTGCACCTAGAGATAAATTATCCTTTATTTGTTCATTTTGCTTTGAGGTGGGGCCCATCTCTTTGTACGGATCAGTTTTCTAAAGATTTGGTATCAGAAGATTTGGCTTCCATTTGAGTATCCTTACTGCTTTTACATTTTTATCATCTTTAGAAACCAAGTGAATAAACTTGAGATTTTAGATCACAGTTACATGCTAGATTACAAGTTCTCCAATTAGATGTCAGCAATTTATACACAATTTGAGTAAAATTACAAATTCCCAAAGTGAAAGCCAGGTTCTGTCTTTATATCATCTAGTAACTGCAGATCATAAGATGTCTTGCAATTCCCAGAACAATGCAATACCCCTTCCATCACTGAAGCTATTGTCACACATCACTATCATAAAGTAATGGAAAATTGGATATGTAGTGTGAGACAAGCTCTTAGGGCTTACATTGCCCTTTCAAAGGGTGGAAGCAGCTGTGGGGAAAATGCCATGCAGTTTGCTTCATACTTTGGCACTTCTTCCTTTGTTGCTCCCTTCAGACGTCTAATCTTTGAATCAGTGTTCAACTTTTACCAACATGGCTCTTAACAAAGCACCTGGGTAGGAAGGAGATATGACCTCTTTTTCTTTCTCAGTTTGAACAAGAAAACCTTCTGATAGCACTACTGTAGATAGCAGTAAAGTATTGCTGCTTGGAAACCAGCAGTATTTTGTCATGGCAGCAGGAGCTCCAGGCACTTCTGAAAGACAGTGGTGGAGCACCAGAATCTTTACTCTGCCTAACAACATGAAGGCAAAACAGAAAGTACCTTAATAACTTTTTTTCAAGATTCAAACCCATTTGTTTCAAACCTTCCTGTTTCCGCTCTTGCTGTTAGGATGACTTCAGTTTTATCTCATGAGCTGAAACCCAGTTTAGGGTCTGTGTCCTCTGATGCTGAGCTTTTGAAACTAGATTATAGACAAATATACAGCATGCCCTTTTAGTTTACCCATACCTTAGGCAAAAACTTCGCTGGGTCAAAAGTAAACTGACCCGCCTCCTAGGATCTCTCACTTTCAGTCCAAGTCCCATGTCATTTCTTAGGTTAAGTATGGACTAGGTCCTGCCCTTTATTAATCCCTTCTCTACTTTCAGGCTCTTGAACCAAGTAAATTCACTTAAATGTCACACTGTCCAAGAGGCAATGTTCACAAGGAATAGATATCTGTATACATCCAATAATAGAAATCTACTTTTATTATCCCTTACTAACTTTGTTTCTAGCACAAAACATCCCTTATCTGATTCATCTGACCAGAAAAGCAGTTAACTGCTTAACAGATGAGTAGCAGATAAAATTATGATACAATAATCTTTAAATGCTCAGTGTTCATAGATCAATCATGTAGAATGTTTGAACAGTCCATAATTTTATGACATTATGTTGTCATCGCAATGGTTTATATGATGGCCTGAAAGCAGAAAAGCTGATAATGACAGCTTTAAAGAAAGAGAATGCCGAAAAGAGCACTTGCAAAGTAAAATTTAGATAGATCAGAAACACAGGTCTGCAATGTGAGAGAAGGATAAACTAGGTTTCATCAATAACTTGCTATGAAATATGGCATAGGTACCTTTATGATATATTCTCATACGGGAGAAAAGGCATAGCCCACTATCTACCATTTACAAAGCCTTACCTTTGTACCCAGTCTTCTATATAGGCAAAAGAGAGTCTACTTCCGTGTAAGAACATTTTGATAAACAAAATATATATGAAGTAATTTTAAAAAGTACTATTCTTTCTCCAATGAAAGCCCTGCATGAGCTTGGGCTTTTGGTTGGCAATGACAAAAGCAATGAGTGAATGAAAGATTAACTTTTATTATCTCCTCTGAAACGTAGGAAAAGTAGTTTGAGACAGTGGTGTCCAGTGTGCCTGCAACACTGGAATCATTGAGATTATGAGTACTGTAATTCCAAACATAATAAGCCTGTGGCAAGATGCTATTTCTTATCTGAAATGAAGAACAATAAAATGGGATAAATCTTACATCACAGAGCGAAACACTTCATGGCTCATGCAACATTGGAGATTCTGAAAGTTCCCAGCTAAAGCACAGGATCATTTAGAGGAATACCATTCACATTATTCCTCTAAAAAACAAAGGACAAGTGAAGGGATAGGACCAAAATATCCTCTTCACATTTCCAAGGATGGGGACTCCAAAACTTCTATGGGCAGTCTGTTCCAGAGTTGGACCATCACAGTAGAGAAATTTTTTCCTGTTTTTAAATTAAATTTCCAGTATTTCTGTGTGTCTCTACTACCCCTTGTCCTTGCAGTGGGTAACACAGAGAATAGTCTGGCTCCATCTCCTTTCGTCTCTGCCATCAGGTATTTATAGTCATTAATAAGATCCCTTCTGAAATTTTTCTTCTCAATTCCAGATCTCTCAGCCTCTCCTCATGTGACAGATGCTCCAGTCCCATAGTCACCATTGAGACCTTTTGCTGGACCGGCTTCAGCATGTCTATGTCTCTCTTGATAAGCCCAGAACTGGACACAGCACTCCCGATGTTGTTTAACCAGTATTCAGTCAATGGGAATAATTACCTCTCTTGATCTTCTCATGACGCACTTCCTAATGCAGCCCAGCATGTTGTTAAGCCCTAAATTGTCCTGGCAGTTTGTGGGTAGGTGAGGCAGCGTGCAATAAAAGCATTCTAAGACAGTGGGCAAATGCAACCTAGCAGTCAAAATTAAGTAGCTCGCAAAGGATTTATTACCCCTGATAGATGGGAGTACCACCCACTACTGGACAGCAGCAAAACTGAAACTGAATTCAGTCTCAATACACCAATCTAAGATCTGATGCAGGAACATTATAATAATGGGCCCTGCCCAGGATACGAACAGGATGCAATGATATATGGCATGGAGAGACGCTGATAAAGTTAGGACCAGGCATCTTTGAGATTATATATTATATTATATATATTATATTATATTATATTATATTATATTACATTACATTACATTACATTACATTATATTATATTATGTATTACATTATATATTATATATGATATACTATATTGCATGTAGTATGTTGTATCTATTGTATATATCAACATAATCTAATTAGATTTTTAGATCAGTAATATTCTACCAAATTATTAGATCAATAAGTAAATATATTCATACATATGTAGAAGCAGAAGGATGAATGAGTGTACCCCCACATGTGTGAAGAGGAGGTAAACTTGTGTCTATTAGGTTGTTCCTAGTGGTAAGTTAAGAGTCCAGTAGTGGTGAGAAATCCTGCAAGTATCCTGCAGGTCTACACAGATCCCACACTGTCTTGGACAGCAGTCATTAGTTGCCACTACCGGGAGATGTACAATATAATTTACCCAGGTTAAAGTGTGGAAGAGGAATTGTGGCACATTAAGTTACATAAGCCATTCATTTGTTACCTCCTGTGAGCAATAAACTGGTCCCACAGATGTTCCAGTGTAAACTGAATCACAAACATGTAGGCATACTATTCTGCATGAAAATATCAGGGAAGAGTCAGTCTAGGACCTTGCTGTTAAAAAAAAAAGAGAGTGATATGTAATTACATTGAAAGCAGCAAGTGGAAATCTTGGAGAACTGAAATCGTGTTTATTGCCTCTGGAATTAATTGGTAAAAAATGTCCAATCAAAACTAGAGGGTGGTAGTCCAGCAGTTATGGAGATATTTTCAAATTATATAAATACCATTCTGGTCCAGCAGTTTTGTTTCTCCCAAGTGGACATTTATTTTTAATTTTTCTTCATAGAGTAGTTAGACACCTATGCAAATGTTAGACCTTGTGAACATTCAAAAACTAGTTGTGTTTTTGGCTTTGTTGAACACAAGCCAAGCATAATTGGTGTCTGCAGAAACAGAATCTTCCAAAAAAATAAAAAGTATGCACAGATACGTGTTCTGCTTTACTAAGGGCGCTTGTCAGAATCTTGTTATTGTGCCCAGAGGTTGTGGAGTCTCCTCTGGAGATCTTCCAAACCTGCGTGGATGCGACCCTGTGCCAAATGCTCTAGGTGTCCCTGCTTGAGCAGGGGAGCTGGACTAGATGATTTCTAGAGGTCTCTTCCAACCTGAACCATTCTGTGATTCTGTGATTCTGTGAAAAGATAAATATTCCTCATCAGTCAAATTGCCAACCCTTACTATGAGGAAAACCTCACCCTTTAAACAAGTGTGTCTTCATTGAGGAATGTATGTTACGCATTAACAATATGCTCTCTGGTGTGCACATCCATCTGTCCCCCTAAAATGGCACTGCAAAGCCGGTCCTAAGTTTCTTTTCATGGATTTGGGACCTTTCGAGATAAGCTCAATCTTTATTTAGGCCCGTTTCAATTGTTCTGGTAAAGAGGGAACTGATGGATCAAACTAGGTGCAGCGCACAGGTTGTGTGGCCCCCCCCCAATCTGCTGAACAGCTTTCCCCAGTGACTTTGTGGCCATTATCTGTCGTGACATCCGCCTAGGCAAAAACCTGTCTCATGAGGTGCTGTGCCCAAAGGCTCCGCATTAGCCTGCCTTGTCTTTCTGCAGCAATGTGACCCAAACTGGTGCCACTCTACCTTGCTGAAGATATCCTGCTAGTTTTTGACATCGTACAGAAAAAAACACTCTTCAGCACACTAATATGTGAAAGCTCAGTCATATTGACCACCATTGTCAGGAAATCAGGAATTGTACCCACAATGCACAGGAATGACCTTACGCTCTCTTGGAAAAAGATAGATTTGAATGCACATAGGTGAACTCCATCAATTGCAGAAAGAGAGTAGGCAGGATGCTGTCGTTTCTGTTGATGTATCAGGAAGAAAAGAAGTGTCAACGAATAGTCACCCATCCTCAAACATGCATGTGGTCCCTGGAGAAACTGTGAGAGCAGACTGGGAGTTTTCTCTCTTCATGAGGAAGCACTTTTACTTGTGTTGTTCCTGGTGTGACGTCTGTCTTTTCCCCTTTCCTCCCTTCCCTTAACCCAAACATGCAAAGGTGATAGCAAATCTGTCAGGCCTCCTGGTGAAGTTGCCAAGTAATGTGACGTCCTGATGTGTTACCCCATCTGACTTATCACTCTGTATCATGCTCTGGGAAGGGGAGGTTATCGGGTTGTTTTACCACCTGGGTAACACAACCTCTTCCCATGAAACATGTACGGCAAGAGAATCTGATGCTTTTCCCAGTTTTGCAAATATTAGTGCATTTGTCATGGTCACTTGAGTAAGTCTGTCAGCGGCTGAGAAGGAAGTGGTTCTAGCTGTCTTCAATCACAACAGTAAAATCAGTTAAATGAGATGCATAATTATAATGCTTGAATAACATAGGAAAATGAAGAAGGAAGTGATACAAAGTGTTTTAATGTGATTGTGGAAGATTTTAACTCCCAAACTCAAACACAGGTATTGTTCCTTTTCAGCTTGCTTCAGCCTCCAGTCAACTTTAACAGGTATATTTCAGGAGACATTTCCAGATCTGGAGTACTGATTTTCATCTTAAAGAAGAGCCCCCTTGACATTAGCAAGGTACTGGAGCATAGATCTGAAATACTGACGGTTGCAGTGTGAGAAGGTGGGAGGGAGTAAAAAGGTGACTGAACAAGGATTGTTGGTGTTTCTGTTTTCAGAGATCTGTGTGTAGTGCCTACAGGCAAGGAGCAAAGAGTTTGTCAACGACCAGGTAACTCAGGACCGATAGATGAGGGGGTAAGGAGAAGTACAAAAATAAGACTGTGGCTTTGTGAGGGAGAGCAGCCTGCAAGAGTTGACTTAAAATTAACCATATTTCTTTCCTGTTTCTGACTTGTCTTAAGCTATAGCCTTTGCATGGAATATTTTCCAAAAAAGGGGATTGAGAAAAGTAAACAGAAGTGTTTGAAGTTGGTTTTCTGAAAAGAAAAAAGAATATATAAAAAAAATCAGGAAAAAGAATAGTGAAATCAGTTTGATTTGCAAATCAAATAATGTCTTTCTGTTGCCAGTAAAAGGAAGGTAGCTAGAACTTATTTTTCTTATTAATACAATGGTACCCAAGGTTGCATTTGCCTTACTGATTTATACACAGCTGATGTCTAGGTGTCTCTTTAGTTCATATAGCTATCACATATCAAATAATGACATTATTTATGGTTTTTTTTCTCAACTTTTTATCTATATACTTAGCTAGGGAGTCAACAACATCATGCATGATACCAAAGAGAAAACAATTTCAACAGATGTAGAGGGATAAAATTACATGTGAGAAGTAAGTATGAGATGTGTAAAGGTATGTAAACCAGCGTCACTCTGCAGCACACCTAGGTAGATGCTACTCTATAACCCAGTGCAGTTTACCTTTTGACTTTTTGTGTTGCAGAGTAATAAAATTATTTGCTACGTGGGAATTCTGGACATCCTTGCCTGCTTATCTCATCTTCCTACCTTGTTTCAGTCAAAAAGGCAAGAAAACATGGGTACGCCTTAAAGCAGGTATCTAAACTACGGATAAAGGCCATATCTGCTATTGATGTCAGCAACCCTTGTTCCTTGAGTCTCAGCTTTAGCTAGCAGAGGATCTGGTCTATTAACTCTAACTTTAAACATTTGATTGAGATAAGCTCCATGTCAAAGTTTAGCTCCCCCCCTGAATATTCTTGTGAAGGTTTCCTGTTGATGAAGAATGTCTCTACCAGGAAGGAGAAACTTCTTCCCTTGTCCTGGCTCTAGTGTTTTTTAACCTCTCCATAAGGATTGTTAATATGAACTCCATCTATGGCTGTAAGAGAAGGATGCCTAAAATGTTTTTAGCTATTGTACGAACTGCCTAAAGAGAAGTCTGTAATGCTGAGACAAGAGGGATAACCAAGCAGGGGAGCCATTTCTCTGCTCAAATGTGATTACAAAGCTATGCTGACAAACTGAAAAGTACATTACAATATTGCCAAACTACATATAAATGGGTGGTGAAAGATAAGCTATTGGGATTTGAGAATATATGCACCTCGAAGAAATGATAGGAATTGGGTTCTGAAGTAAATATAAAGAAAATGAAATGATCTGAAAAAAATGTTTTTTTACTGAATATCCTCCCCCCCCCCAAAAAAAAAAAGGGGGGGGTGGGATTTGAAGAGGCAGAATTTTCCTATTAGGTTAACTTTTCAAGCTAGGTTTTCATTTTCTTCTGAATACTTTTCTCTTTGTGTGTCTTGGAGGTTTTAATCTGTGTATGTAATAAACTATATGCATAGGTAGAGTTCTAAGGGACATCTATTAGAATACCGTTTCAATTTCTATACTTATGCCTTGAACTGCAAGGTTTTAGGGTAATGAATTATGAAAAGGATTATTTTTGATCCTTTGACTCTTTAAATTAGACACTGTGCAAAGTAAAAGAGAGCTGCTAGCATCTCAAGGCAAAAGGAACCAAAATTTGAATCTGAAGCCATCTTCAGAGTTCATGGAGGTAGATGTCTCCTTCACAGTCTTCCTCACAGTCTTTTACAGACAGAAACTACCCATGCCTCCTACCCACACTCTGGCCAACCAGGAACTTCTTCCCTCTCTCAGAGTTCATTTCCCTAGGCCATACAAGCTTTTTCCCCATCATATAAATGTTTGGAATAAAAAGAAGAAGTGCTAGCAGAACTCACATACTGCCTTCTCAAGCACTGTCAGTCTTAGAAGCCCTTCTGGATTATCTTGGAAGTCCCATCAAGCAGTTACAGTATGAAAACACCAGGAAAACATTTGCAAAGGTGTGCATCAGACTAACCCTGGTAGCCAAGGCTGCAAATCCTGTAAGTTTCGTTTGTCAATGACCGGCCAAGTAGCTGCTTCCACAGAATGTGCAAGAAACTGCACAACAGACAGTGAAGAAATAGCTTATTAATAACAGGACTTTCTTCCTATCTCTCCTCATGCAAAGAAGCCTGAAGGTTTATATGACAATGTCTTCAGTATCTCTCTAGGGGCTGGAGAGAGCTGAGCAGCTACCCCTCATGCGGGGGTGGGAACCATGGAGTGATCTGTTGACTTTGTTGACTGCTGTCTGTAGCTGCCACGTTGCTGCACTATGTAGAGGAGCTCCAGTGATACTCCAAAGAGAGAAAAACACGAGTTTGAAAAATACCAAGTGAGGAGCAGAGACAGGGGGAGTGACGAGTTTTAGGCAAAGCATTGGCAGTTCTGGCACAACTCATGACATGAAGCAGAAGAGAGACTCACCACATACTGTTTGATCGTTAAAGGCTTGTTAAAGCCTTTGCTAAAGATCACAGTTCTTGTTGCCCTTGTTAAAGGATAGCCCAACCTTTGCATGTTTTTTTAGCTCCTGTGTTGCCCTTGAAGACAAGGCTGCTTGTATTCTTTTGTCATCAGCACATAGGAGGCTGGACTCCAATGCATTGAATAAAACAAAATTCATAACTTCACAGGTGAGTACCTCTGATGAGCCATGATCCCTGGTATTTTACCCTGTGACTAAACTGAGCTAATTCTGTCAATCTAAGTAATGATTCTGCTACTGTAATATAACAAAACCCCCAGATTGGGTTTAAGACTCTGACTGGTCCTCTGCCTGTAAGCAAACATACTGGGTCAAAAGCACAGATGTGCTACTGTTCACGTAAAAGGTGTTTTATCAGTTTGCTTAAGTGCTGACTCTTAGCTTATAAAACACTTGGATTTACTGTATAATACATTCAACTTTGAGAAACTGCTTGTAACTGTAAATAAACGTTTCTGATGGAAACTGATAAGCCTTAGAGCCACAAAACCATTTCTGTTTGCCAGTTAAGACTGAATGGCCTGAAGAAAAAGTAGATAAGGAAACAGATATTTGTTCTTTACAAATAGCTTCTTTTTAGGTTTGGTAGTTCACGCATGTTTGAGATAAACACCAGATAAACAGGGATGGTTCTAATGCTTGCTATATAGCACCTAAGAAAATGCAACAATGCCTTCAAGGTCTTGTGTTGCCTTTTTAACTGCATCATTCTTTGCAGAATATTTTAGGTAATTTTCAGAACAGAGTTATAAGTCCTTTTTTGTATGGCTAGCGTGGGAGGGCAAGTGCTAACTGATAGGTATATTATGCTCTCAGCCCCCAATCATAGATTTAGATGCCTCAAAAGCAGGGATTCTGCCAGCCGTGCAGAACTCTTCTGCCTTCTTTCCCTTGTGACTGTATGATAAAGGGCTGTTCAACTTCCATCTCTCACTGCTCTCATGTAGCATTTGCATTCATGTAAAAGATTTCTTTTTTCCCAGTTGTCACCTTAACCCTGTACAACCACTTCCAAAGCTTCATTTATTCACAGGAATTCATACAGTGTCTACAAACATTTGATTCCTGGAATTGCAGGATCCTTGGAATATCAATTGCTTTAAAATGGAGGAGTTGTGACATCCTGCAAAATGAATGTAAATTAGCCTGTAACACTGCACCTGATTTCTTATAGATTAATGAGCTAAAAATCACTAAGGATATACTGCTGTCATGTTACTGCTTTCATCTGACTTCAGCAATCTGAAGACATGTGAATATAAAATCAGCGCTGATAATAATAGCCTTTGTTGGGCATTTCAGTACTGTTGTACATGGCAGTCAGTTGACCATATAAAGGAATTTATTCTCTGTATTAAAGCTTTTAACACTAATGGCCACAGAGCTATACAAACAGAAACCAATTAACATTTGAGAGGGCTTGTTGGAAGCTGTGTAACTTGTCAAACAGTCGAGAGAGGGTATGGACATGGAACATGAAAATAGAGTAAGTATATTGTGGTTTACCTTAATATAAGAACAGTCACATGGATGCCTGTGAAGAAATAATAGAAGCAATTAATCTTGTAGTGCACTTGTGTTAAGATTGAAATCTTTATAAATTACACAGTAAAGATAATCCAGCATCAAATATCCTTCTAAGTCAAGCAGTACTTTTCAAGACATTTACAAAGTTAATGTTTCACATTATGTTTCTAGTGGTGTTAATAACATAAATGTGATGTAATTGTAGCATTAACCAATGAAATAAAATATATAAAAACAGAACCAATGCAATATATTATAAGTAAAAATGCCAGATAGTTTGAGGATAAAAATCAGCGTGTTTCATTCTTTATCAGAGACTTTTTTTTTATAAGTAAATAACTCTTCCTCTCTAACATCTATTTTTCTTCTGATTCTCTTAAGCAAAAGACTTTGTGAGTGTGAGAAGAAAAACTCTTGTGATTTGATTCTTGGAATACTGTATGAACTTACTAATAAAAGGTACTAAAGTAAACATGTTGGTAAAAATAGGACCTATTATAGTTTAAAAGTCATGTGATTGTATTGAAACATGATACTAATTTTTAAAAAAGCCTTTTAATTAGCCTCTCTTTATTCAACATTGTATGTATGTATTTCTACGTAAACAAATGTAAGCAGTTTGAATAGTTTTAGAGACTTATTTGAGGTGCAGTATTTGCTCTACATTTTCTACTGATAATATTTGGGTTTTGTTAAAGTCTAATATTCCTGATATTCGTAATATTCAATGTATATTGAGACTCTGACTTTTTACCATAGTTCTCACATTAGTAAATGGGTTTTTTTGACCAGTATCTTTGTGTATGCAGGTAACATATTTATTTTGTAGAGTTTAACAATCACCATTTATGTCTGCTTTCTTGACAAACTGATGATGAAGAATTCTAAAAGTTCCACTTTGCAATCTGAAAATACACTATTTAAAAAGTAAACTATTTAAAAGCAAATATTATTTCATACTGTTTGCAGGTAAACCTGAGGGAGAAGTGAGTTTTCAACAGTACTCACCTTCGGTGGAGTAGTAGCAAGCTGACAAAATAATATACGAGTACCTGAGAAAATACCAGATCACAGTTAATTTGCTTTCCTTTCTAAGATCACCTTGTTTTTTTTCGTAACAAACTCAGAGTGTTGTCCTGAGCTGCTTCCAACAAGTGCTGTTACTGCAGTAGAGTGCGTAACAGTCTGTTCATCTGCTGTTCATTGATCCTCAGAGGTTTTATCGCAGCATGCTGTATTTGTTAGACTTTCTCTGAATCGAAGGAAACATCTCCCTAAAACGTGACTTTGGTTCTTGGAAGGTGTTTCCAGACCTGGAGACCTGAGGATTGAAGGGTTCCTCTTTCTGCGGGGCCCTTCAGAAAGACTCATTGATTCCAGAGAAAGGGTTGGGGAGCTACTTCCCAGCAGCGCTGCAGGTTTAGAAGCCAAAAAGCTGTTTGGTGAAAATGGCATTCTAGAATATCCTTTTTACTTAGTAACTGTAGTATCTGAGAACACAGTAATATTTAAAAAAACTGTATGCGAGCTTATGAACTGACATTTTCTTTGTATTTCCAGCTAGCTAGCGGTTTTTGTTATTCTTTTGATCTAAAACCCTTCCTTCCTTCTTTTTCAGCACTAAGTTACACTGAGGCCAGCGGACTCAATTAACTTTTTGATGAACTTGGGGATATTATATCTATGTATATATATATATTTATGTATATAGGTATACACACTAGCTACTGGTGTATTGTATTTGTATTTTGATGGCAGCTGAAGGCAAAGCTTGTAGTTTAGCTATATTTGTTGAGAAGCAGAAACAGCAAAGTAGTAAAGGTGGGAGCAATATTACTGTATAAAGTACCTATGTGTGGAAGAAAATATAGACCTGTATAATGATGCTAAATCAGTCTTTCTTTTGATCTTTTCCTTGTGGACCTCCTCTTTTGCTGTCATTCTTAGCACTGGATTTATGAAATAGTGGCTATAGTTTGATTGGCATAAATGTGCTATGTGCATGAAGAACCATTACAGTGGAGTGTAGTACCTTTATATTATGCTAATCATGGTCTCAGTAAGGACTGTGCTGGTCAATTAGTGATAAAACATGCCTCAGGACATCTATGGAGGATAATGGTCCATTATTTTTCCTAATTCAGATGATGAATATTCCTTTACCTGAACACAGCCACGAGTAAGAGGATGTGCTACATTAATTTTATAAAAGAACCAATGCAATAATAAGGCGGCAAGTGGCTTGACATACTTATGAATGAAGAATTATGTGAAGGTTACAGTGCAGTTTGCTTGAGCAGTCACCCATCTGGCACATCTTTCTTCCTTGCCTTCTGCCACCTGAGCTGGGCACTGGATTTTTATATTTATAAATTTTTACTTTTTAGTGGGGAAAATATATTACACAGTCAGGCTTTTCCTGAAAATCTGTTATGCAACATACTATCACTGTAGTCCATGTTTCAGATTCCCTGTGATGAAGTCATAAGTGCATTACGGTGTTTGGGATAGATAGTCATCAGAAGTTCGTCATAGGGGAGTCATTTAATATGGGGCATTTCCAAATTAATCCATGCTGGTCTAAATCAGCATGGTTCAGAGCTAATGATACCTTGAGCATGCAGAGGAGAAATGTAGCTTCTCCTTTGCTCTATTCTTTTGCTTCTTGCTTCTCCTCTCCAATACATAGCACTCAGCAAAGTGCATGGGGAGCGTTCTCACTTTGGCATAATTTTGACCTCATTGACTTCCTGGTACCTAGAGACATTGTACCCATGGGTGGAGGAGCAAAACCTTAAGACAAAAGTTTCCCCAAAAAAGGCAGGGGGTGGGTAGATCCTTATCTTTAGTAACCATAACAAACCTCACTGTATTGTATATTTTTACGTTAACAGTACTGAATGAAAGGGAATGACGCAAAAGAGCACCTCTCAGTTGATCTGCTGTGAGGATAACAGTTTATAGATAGGGGTACTATTTCTAGGTTGTAACTTATTAGAGGGGAAAAAAAAGGATTTATCTTAACAGCTATTTGATATATTCAGTGTTTGTACTGAATGCCTTTGCCTCCCTTTGCAGAGACAGGACAGGCATAGGCTCTTTATAGTACTCTTAATGCTGTAGCATTCATAATGTAGTAGTGAAAGTACATCATATGAACTTTGTCATAAAATTTGTGAGCTCAGGGCTCATGGGAAAGAGGTAGTGCAGTATTGCTAGACCTTCTCAAAGACTATAAAGTCTCATTCTACTTTTGTCCTCTATTTTCACGTAATTTGAAATATGGAATTAGTTGAAAGCACAATTAGAGAAACAAACAGAGAATCTATCATTTAAATTCAATTATCTGATTTATTCCTCCTTTGATTTATTTCTTTTTATTTTTAATTAAATGTCTATGGCAAAATATTAGTTTCATGAGGCGTAGACTAAGCTTCATCAGTATTTGTGAACATCTTTTTATCTGTTTATACAGTTGACTAATTAATATATTTATCGTACTTTTGAGATTATTTCCAGTCTCCAAAGGGGCGCAAAGTCTCATTTGCACAAGCAAATCTCTCAGTGGTTTCTCTAGGGCACAGGCCTTCCTTGTACTTTCTTCCTGGGTTTCAGTTAGGTCTTGAGTAAGGTTGACTGGAATTAATTAATAGCAAAGACAAAATCCTATAAAATAGGCCATGCTGCTGCATTCATTAACTTCTCAAAAGAAAACTTGGCTGCTTGAATCCCTTTCCAGCTTCCTGATGTATCTGACAGGTGCATGGATGTATGCAGAACAGTATGGTACCTGATAGCTACTTTTGATTTAATAACTTACTAAAGGTGTTGATCGATAAGTAGATATGCAGCCAAGGAGTGAGGGATGCACATGAGAGAAAGACATACAATAAAGTGACTGGCTTTTGGACCATGTCCATTCTGAAGACACAAAGCTCAGACTCTCAGCCTTGGTCCGCAAACAGGTAGGCACTTGAAAAGTTTTATTGTGAAAAAAGCCAACACAGTTGCAAAGAACATTGCACCCAGTTATTTCACTGACTGCTTTGTGAGATAAAACAAGAAAGGATCTGCCAAAGAGTCCCAAGTATTGCATACCGGAGATGACCAATACATAATGTGATTATAGGAGGAATTTGATATGTCAAACCATAAGATTCTTGTAGGATGTTTCCTTCTAGATGGAAATCTGATGGGATGTCACCATGAATCAAAAACACTGAGAACTGTACTAAATGTAGACTGAAACCTGTTGAGCCACTCTAGTACAGTCACGCAAAGCTCATTTACAGTATCTCATCTGTGATTAGATTATGATATGTGGATGTTGCCATGAAACTTGTTGTCTAGGTAAAAACAGTGAGCCAATAGCATGGCCTAAGTAAACATCCACAGAGATTATAAGGCAGTGAGTTTTGGTCAAAGTGAATAGCAGTAGTACAGATTATCGTTAAGAAAATCTCTTTAGAGGGAAATCTTTGCTGTGTTCCTGTTTTATTTTCTGGTCTCTAAAGTTTAATCATTAAAGACAGTGGGATACCCTTTGATATTTTCAATTAAAGTGTTGCATACGTTCCCAACATTTTTTTTTCTATACCAGTAAATTTAAAAAAAACGTGAAGCATTACTTTGAGCGTTAGGTTACACATAGCTGATTTTTCGGTACAGCAGTACCAAAGTAACCAGGAGTCTTGACTTCTAAACTAACAAAAACTGAGCAGTGAAGGAAGGATTGGCCTTTGCTTCATCTCCATAAACAAATGATTTGATATAAATAAGTAAAAAATTGCATAATTTCTGATCCTTTGAAAAGGAAAACACAGCAAAATCTTGATTGAAAAAAAAATGCAATAAAATCAATCTCTGCTTCACTTCACTGTGGTTTTAGAGCAGAACTGCTGTAATAAGTCTCAAAAAACACAAGCTTTTTCTAACGTCTCTGCAAGAAGAAATACCTGATGGGTCCACTTCAGGCATTTTTCTGGTGCAATCCCTTGGAGCTTTGGTTTGGATATATGTGTGTTTGTGTGTGTATTTGTGAGTCATGAAGGATCTCAAGTTTTTAATAAGGAGAAGTAATAATATTTTCAGGAAAGAAATTTCAGAGGACATTCGCACATCTAAATTTAATGATGATTTCCATTGCCTTGCTTCTTTACTTACCGGTGCTAGTAAGTGATTGTGACATCTATGAGCCCTGTAATTCTTCTTGCTAGATACAATCTGATAGCATAATTTAAGCCTATTTATATTAGAACAGCATCTTCTACAGACCCTTAATGTGTGTCATTGGCAATTCAGTAGCTCAGTCATTCACCTTTTATCTCAGGACCACTGTTCCCATCCATTGTGCACATCATTAGAAGATGATGTTTTACTTAAAGAATAATTAGATAAATCAGATAAGAGATAAAATTGAAAATCATGCACAAATTCAGTAAAGTAGAAGATATTAATCCCATATTTTGATCAGATACCAGGCTGATGGATTTTCACGGCTATTAATGTTGCCCTATACTTTCAGCTCAACCTAGTACAATTCTTACCTGCAGTTTCTCTCTGTTCTGTGCTTAGCCTAGAAGTAGAAATGGTCAGTCCACACAATATTCTTAGAACAGCTCATAAAGCCTCAAGGGACAAAAAACTCTAAATTAATGTAAGATAGTCCTATCACTGGGGATGTATATGCTTGAAGGGTAGAGAATACTGCAGGTGGGACAGTAGAAATATTTATTCTAGTAGTTTTCTTTTTAGTTCATTTTCGTTAGAACTGTCTAGTGTCACAAATTAGCAGAATTAAGGGAACTGAAAGACCACCTTTTTTACCCAAGTATGTCAACAGTAGAAGTTATTACTTGGGAAAACTTTTGTTTGTTTGTTTTGAGGAATCTATCATCAAGTTGCCTTGTCTAAGATTTAGCTTCTGAAAATAGTGGGGAAACTTATGATGAATATTACATTTTAAAAAATCTGTTCTTTCCATATTCTTACCTGGTTTTGCATCATTTCCCTAAGTCAGGAAAGCTGTAGCTGGAGTAGAAATTACATTGCCCTTAATGTTGGCCTTGGGCCCGTATCTGCCTTCCATCTCAACTGTAGGATTTTTTTACTTGACCCTAAACGGCAATCCAGTCTGGCTGTGATGGTAGGTCTGGTCACCTCCACGTAGCATGCTGACCCTGCTGCTGCTGATTTCCCAGTCGTCCCTTCTCTGCAGCATGTTTGGAGTCTATCCACGTGCAGATTTTAACGCAGAAAGCCGATGGACAAGAATTGCACAATTCCTTGTTCCTGGCTTCTGACCTGTCAACATACCATGTCTGTTAGTAGAGAGAAGTGTGGAGGAGAGGTAAGTGTCTGCAGAGATGTTGCTAGCAGGGATGAACATCTCCTGGCAAGGTCACTAGCAGCAATCTTGGTGCTGGCTCAAGAAATGCTCTTTAGATAACAAGACCTGGTGTAAATGAGGTAGGGTGACTGGTGGAAGGCAATCTTGGCATACAGATTGTTTGTGCTCCTGTGTTTGTGAAATGGTGTGTTCTTCCCTAAAGTATATAGTAAAAGGGATTCTTTGGGACAGGATAGCTCCTTTCGAACTTCGCAGTTGCAGCATCATCCTGTTGTCAGTGCAAAATGAGGCGTAGCTCCTAAAGTGGATGGAGAAGGAGAATACTGGAAGTTGTTTCACCAAGAAAGCAGTGAAAGTTTTCCAAGAAGCGTGAAGTTGTGATCAAAGCTGCTAAAGGGAGTTTCAAGGTACCTTGGAAATGTAACAGACTTTGAATGAAGACAATAATGGGATTTTTCATGATGCTTTTTTTCTTTCATTTTCTAACAAAACAAAACCAAAAAACAAGGAAAGAGAAAGGTAGAAAAAGCTTACAGCCCTTCCCCATCTTTTCCAGAATTCCTTACTTTTGACTCCCAAGCTCATTAAATTCCTCTTATTCTAGGCTCAAACCAGGAATGCGATAGAGCTGCCTTATGCCCTGCATTTGAAAGGGAGTTAACCAATTTAAATTTCTATTAAAAAAAAAAAAAACTAACACAAGGTTAAAAGTGGTATTTATAGCAAGCTTGCTTTTAGATCATACCTCTTATCCAAAGGATCCCAAGCATGAGTCACCAGCGTTAAGTATGTGCAAGAAGCATCATCGTAAAAACAGCAAAATGAGCCCAGAGAATGCATCAGATAATTTCTCATTGCTTGGGTGGAAATATGCAGAGATCTAAACTGCATGCCACGGGCCTCCCTAGGAATTTACCTCTATCTAAAATTTCATAGCAGGGGAGATATCATAAAAAGCACATACCAAAATGATAGGTAGAGGAAAGTAAAAGCTTAAAGGGCATATTGATGGCTCATGTCCTTGTCAAACTTAAATATCTGTATTTGGTCAATGTTACTGTTGCAAATAAGTTCGTGCCTTATCAGAGTGACCACAGAGGTTAAACTTCTTCCTGGATTTGATATCTTTCCAAGAGTGTGTAGCAAATGATTTGTAGAGGCAAGCCATTTTGCTACAGGTGTTGCTGTTAGACAGAAGAAAAGAGAAATCAGTTGGACACAGTAAAAGCTTATCAGAAATCTTCCAAAAAAACAGAGAATAGGCTCCACTTGCATAGCATTTCCTTGTGTCAAAGCTCAAAGACTGTTTGTGCCTGTCTTAAAGCCAAAATAGCTCATGTTCAGAGGTTACATCAAAATCTCATCTTTCCAGGCACTAGAGTGACAGCACGATAAAGACCAAAAGTGTCAATAAAGTAGACAGTGCTCTATGAGCAGAGGATACTGTGGAAATGTTGCTGCAAGTGACTGCCTGTCACTACAGTTGTGGTAAGGAGACAGCATAAATTTCAAACATCAGTGTGCCCTACTAAAAGCATTTTGCTTGTTTGTTGAAAGGTTTCAGCATATAAAGGGACAATTTTAAATATATTATATATTTTTTTTAATTTTTCTTTTTTATTTTTTTAAGTATTGTCCTAGAAGAAACTTACCAGGAGGCCATAAATTAGAAAGCTTCCTCGGATATAGTCACCAAACTGGCATCAGTTGACAGCAGTGAAGGATTTGGCCTTTTCTTTATACTGTCTTGATCTGCCTCAGATCCAGTTCTGAAATGCATCAGTATTTGAATTTGGCATTGCCTCTGGATAGGTTTTCCATAGGTGCTTTTCCGTAGTGAGGTGTATAATTGCCTTGTGGTGATCAATCAGTGATTACACATTGATTTCTTCAAGCTCCCAAGTCTAATCCTATTCACTGAGTGTAGGATAAAACTGAACCAAATTGTACCTCTACAGTTTCATGCAGATTAGAGGGATTTGGTTAAAACAACACACAATAAAAATATTAGCTTAAGCGATTTAAATTGAAAATTCATTCTAGTATCGATTGCCTTCTTCTTAACCAATTGATAGTTGGTGAACAGTTGGTCTGATCTTTACTGCCCACCTTGTGAACCCTAGAGTAGGTCCAGAGCTATCAGTTTTTTGATGGACTATCAAAGAGCTAGCAAGCCATGAATTATGTTGGATAAATGGTAAGATAATAATATCATATTAAGTCAACTTTTTCTTTTTTTTTTGAAGTATAGAACATCTAACGTTCCCTTAGGAATCATAATCCACTAGTAATTTTTACAAGCTACCTTTTCAGAATATCTAGAAGGAGTTTGGAGCAAATGCTGTTGCTTTGTGGCTTGCAGACTGACCCCACTGATGGATCACTTTTTTTTTTTTAAGTGCATGTTTCTTTTAGTACTATATTATCATTTTAAATCAATCTGCAGTGCACATAAAGAATACTACAGGCAAAACTGCTTAAAGCTCATGAACTGGAGCTGGTGTGAAAAATACTCATGAAACATTTAGACACTAAGAAGAAATAGAATGGAAACATTTCACAGGACCAGCTGACAGAAAATGACAGTTTTCATCAGGAAAAAAATTGCTTCAGCAAGGTAAGAAGTGTTACTTTTTGCATTTCTAATTTAGATCGGTTTTTATTATGTCTTGTGTTATGGGAAAATATCAGTATTAAAAAATGCATGGACTATATTTAATACTAAAAGAAATTTAATGTGCATGTTTGTATATTTATATGCAACAGCATTTAAATAAATTAAAACTGTAACACCAAAACAAACCAAAACAGAAAAATGATATTTTTTTTCCCCCTTTAACACCTCAAAAGCCTCATTTTAACCGATCTGGATTTTAAATGTCTTTCTTTTTTTTTTTCTTCCATTAAAATTCAGTCAGTTAAGCTTGCCTGCTGTACTGCTTGTAAACTTTTGATGGTTCAGAAAGTATTGACGAAAGACAAACTGATGAGAGCAAGGCTGTGTCTGTTGTAAAGGAAATGTTGATGAGAGCAAGGCTGTGTCTGTTGTGAAGGAAATGTAAGGGATCAAGATAAGAGCCCTCTTTATCCAATACTGTATGAATAGGATTCTGCACAAACAACTTTGTTACTAGTTTGATTTTATGACAAACCAACAGTGGTTTGTCATAAAAATAAGAGATTTATTAAGACAAATAAGATAACTTTCCTGAAAGTGTCAAAATTGCTAAATCCTTATGTTGTGTATGTATAGATTTTATTATAGTCTTTAACTGGCACTTGTCTAATCTTTGTTATTCACATAACCTGATAAGAAATCATTGAGGCATGTAACTTGTTATAAAAGTTTTATCTTTTTTTTTTCACTTGTAATCATGTTATGCCACCATCAGATAGGCTTGGAGACTTCTTTATTGGTTCTAAATGACTTTTGTATAAAAGCAGCCTGTGGTTTTCAGTTGGAAACATCTGAAAAAGCTTCTTGAATGATGTCAAATGTCTGAGTGTCTTAAACGGAATACCCAGGAACCTGGTAATTTTCAATTTACAGTATTTTTCATACATAACTAAGATCATCATATTTTCTGCTAGCTCTTTAACACTAATTTATTGCTTAGATTTTGTCTGTCTTTCCCTGCTCCTTAGACACATAGTGGCCTAACCCCTCAGTAATGTAAACTAGCATAATTTCAGTTAATTGAATGTCACTCTTACGTTTTTGAAGGAAAACTGCAAACTACATGTGCTCATGCTGAAATTAAAACTGTTAAGTTTTTACTCAATTCAATGCACTCTTTAGTGTTGGCAGGATTAGGAATTTTATATATGCCTCAGGTGCAAGCAGTCCAGGCATTTCATATTGCCTCAGGGTAGTGTTTGTTACAGTAGATTTTCTGTTATTTTTACTTTTGGCATGCTACCTCCAGTTTAATTTAATAGAAAATAGGATCTTGACTGTTAGTTATAGAAGAAGAGAAATCCTGTGTGTAAAATTTTCATGTGCTCTATCATCAGGGTTTGCTCTTCCCGTCTCTTTATGGAGCATTTTGTGGACTCACCATGTCCTGTTCTGTAATGGTCCCATGACAGCTCCAGCATAAACTGGGACTAGTTCAGGATAAGGCCAACTTAGATTAATAGTTTCATATAAGTATTTTGAAATATATTATGAATTATTTTGAAATATAATTTGGAATAGAATGGGTAATGGCTTTATAAGAAATAAGCATCTCAATTCTTTTTAGCTTGCTAATTTGTCACAGTTAAAGTTTGAAATAGCTCATGTGACTGTTCACGTATAACTCTAAAATAGATTATTTTAAATATGAGGAAGAAGAGCTGTAAATGTATGAAATCAATGACTCCTGGCCATTCCAGTGGTGTAGCATTTTTGTCAGGAGGCAGTTTATATCAGATTTTTAAGCATCCTGGCCAAAAAAAGATGTAATTTATGTTTTGACCCTGAGAGCTGTCACGTAAGTGGCCATTATGAAACAAACAATATATCATACTACCTGGGCTGTGGGCTATGGTTCCCTGAGGGAAAAGGCAACCTCACCAGTCTACAGGAGATCACGTTCCTTTCACTTCTGGCTTTTTTGAGGCAAGTGCCTGATGGATTTTGGTGTACGGACTGACTCCTTGTCCCTGTGTCTACTGCCCTCCAGATCTGCCTGCTTTGAAGTTGTTTCTGCAGATACATGGAGTCCTTCCTGGGTGAAGTTGCCTATCACAGACTTTGGTTTTGTCTTTTTTGGTGTTTCCCCAGCTTTTCTATCCCTCGCTGTGGATAGGATTCACAACCCTGACCCACTGCTGAGCACCAGAGTCTTAGTCTTGGACACCAAGCCAATGAATGTTGCTCTGCTTCCCATCAATAGCACCAAAATTTATCCAACTGTTCCCTTTTAGTAATTTACAACCCCGTCTCCAGAAAGAAAGTGATTAATATTGACAATGTGCATTTATTTATATAGTTTTGCATAACAATTCAGTGATTATGGAAAACAATGGGAATATTTGTTTAAGGTCTGCTTATCAGGATGCTTTTAATCTAACAAAGTCAAAGGAGAAAATGTTAAAACTAACTGAAGAAATTTGATCAGCAACAAAATCATTATCTGAAGGTGGGTTATTTTCTTAAAAATACTGTCGATGATTCTTTCCCAGAGATGGTAGGAAAACCTGGGGATAACTTCATTTTCCAAGGTCTTATATGTGACTTAGAGGCATTGTTCAAGATTAAAAAACAGGTACAGGCCAAACGCAGGATAAAAATCCAGCAACTGAAATCAATAGGTTGGAAACGTACTTTAAGAAAGGATTAGCTGTCATTACGTGACACTTTATAATGAAGCATGAAATACAATATTATGAAGACTTTCAATGTCCTGACAACAAAGTAATCTTTTAAGTGTAACCTTGTTGTAATGGATGGGATGAAAGAGAGGTCTGGAGAGAGTTCACAATGCAAAATTTGTTGTAGGATAATAGGAAGCTGGATGAAATTTTAGTAATTGGCGTGGAGAAGTGTAACATATTGTGAAAAAGAAATAGTCTTTATAATTTGCTTTAGTCATGTTGGAATGTTCCTACCGGTCTGATAAGAATGTGTGATAAGAGCGGATGTGGAGGCACAAGGTCTTTCTCCAACTGACTAGTGGACAGCCCTCTTTTTAGCTGAGTTATTCCTGCTGCGATACTGAGGGAGGTCCTTTGATTTACTGTAGACCTTGCATTAGTGTTCCCTCCTGGGACTGTGCACCCGTGTGTTATGCATCACTACAGCCCTGCTTTGGAGTACTTTTCCTCTATGTCAGGTGATACACAAAATTGCCAGAGACAGCAAACTGAAAATGAGACCTTATTCAAAACCAATGGTAGACAGTGAGAATCTTTCTATTGACTTCTCTGCCCTTTGTACTAAATGGACTGCCTGATTCTAGAAGCTGAAATCGTCCTCTAATACTGAGATGTAGTTATTCATGGAAGGTTACATGTCTGTTTGCTTGCGTTTGCTTCCATGAAATGCCACCGATCATAAGTGTACATGTGATAAGAATGATGCTGGGATTGGGTAGCTTTGCAGGGCTAAGCGATGGAATCAGTGACTGCTATCAGAAATCAAAGTAATATTTAACTTGACTTTTGCTGACAGTGCTACTGAGTTGTATTTCCCCAGAGTTATGGAAAATTTCTTTGGTTATAATATTAATACTGTTTTAATGCTGGCTTTCTAATCTTCAGTGAGAGTCTGTAGTCTTCTAACAAACTTACATCAGGATTTCTCATTTTTACTGCTATATGAGAATTAGAATTGTGAGCTTTGCGGATGAATGTGGATAGAAAGCATTTGTTTCCTACAAGGAAAATACAGAAGGAGTTGTAAAGTACCTGCAAAATAATTACCAAAAAAAAAAAAAAAAAGTGAAATTTGGGTGCAATCCTTAATGGAGTGTCCCCTCTATATTAAACCCTGTTTTTCTGATGGATAACCAATAGGGAAACTGAGAGATAGTTAGATAGTTTGTGCTGTGTAAGTCAGATTGGAGCCCTGCCTAGTATATTTAAATGGTTACTCATAACAATTGCTAATTTTAATCAATGCCAACAATTTACCCACCAGTAAAACATGGGGGTTCTGAACACATTCAGGCTCACTTGGGCACTTAACTGAGGTACCTAAATTAGGACCAGAGACAAGGAGCAGCAAAATAATGATCTCTAATAGGCCAGGCTGCCTGGCTGGGGCAGTCTTGCTGGAGTGCTGAGGGTCTCAGTTTCACTACTTCAGTTAAATGACTAAAATTAGGTAGAATATCCCCAGTGTGACATGCATTTTGGGGTATTTTGGGGTATAAGTCCACCTATACAGACTAGAACTGAAAGGGGATCTTAGGAATCCACATTAATTTGATGGCCACGAACACTCAGAAAATTTTAAACTTTTTGAAGTTTTTGCTACTGCTGTTGTGAACTACAGCCTGAGACCTGACAGCCAAACTGCCCGGGCTATTTCTTTTCTGCCTAAGCATTGTTATGGTTTATATTGTAGCCTTTGTCTTCTGTTTCACAGGGCCACAATATAGCGTAAATATTTGGACTATCCCTTCTTAATCTTCATCAAGCAAACCTATGGCTTAGGGTCTGCACCTAGCTCATGTAAACACAGAAGCAGATGGAGCATGGGGTCTGCATGTTATATTGTGCAGAATACAATACAGATGCTCCAGGAGATTTGTGAGCAGTGTTGGTGTTATGCCAGTCTACGATTATGCAGGGTAGGTTAAGCAATAGGTTGTATTTTCTCATTAAATGAGTTTAAACCAGTGTTCCCATGGAACAGAACTGCTGAGTATGATCATGAGGAATTCAAGTGCCTAATGATCATCTTAGCAGTGATGAGAAAGAAGCAATCAACTCAGGAATGGCAAGGCACCATGTGAGAGACAAAAGAGAATAAAAATTAGAGCTACTGGTCAGTAAGTAAGTGAACAAAGTCTTGTGTACTGTTTGATACTGCAGGATCTGTATATCATTATTTCTGGAGATATTTCTTCTACTTGGGCTCACTTCTTTTTCTAGAGGTGAGTTTCCTTTTTTTTTTAAGCTGGCTCTGCATAGCAGCTGGTGCTGTATTGACCTGCCTGATAGCATCCTTCTTAGCAGAGGGATTGAATGTAATGCTAATGCAGTTGATAATCATTTTTAGTGATTTGCTGTTAGGATTGATTTTTGTAGATATAACTGAAGGTGCTTGTGATACCTTTCTAAACTGTCTTCCACCAGTCACCTCCTGCTGCCCCTCTTTCTTTGTAGTGAAGCAGAAAGACTCAGGCTTAATTAAATCCACTTGGCCACTTCCTTTCCTCTCACTATGGCTCTGAACACAAGTGTTAAAGCTTCACCTTATGGTATACTGTGCAGAAGACTAAACAACCTGGAAAGTTTCAGTTTACTGGGAACTGTTTGGAGTAAATTGCTGAGATTTTTTTTTTCTAAAGCTATGACCCAATTCTGTGCCAATCCCAACTGCCTATAACAGGAAAAGTTTTGACTTTCTTCTCAGTTTACGAACCATTAATTCAGAAAACAATGCCTTAGTTCTTAACATCTCTCCCACTTCTCAAGTTGCCTGGTTGCATTTACTGCATTAACTGTTCCAGCTCTCCAAGTGCAGTAATCTTGGGGCTATACACTTTCTACTGTAGGCATGTGCCACATGCTGTTTTTGCAATTGCATCCTGTACCCAGTAAGGGAAGGAATGCATGGAAGAATGAAGGTAAGATGCAAGAGAGGTGATGTGAGAGGACAGCAGCCTCTGCAGTGTGTAAAGAACCATATCCTGCCATCATCTCTTTTGGGCAGCTGTGAAATAGAGAGAGGTCCGATGGAGAGGAGACATTCAGAATCCAGACTGTGAGCACATTAAAGTTCGATTGGTTTGGGGACGAGGATCTGGTTTGAAAACAACTGAAGTCTTTCTGATTTTGTCTGGGGGGGACAAGGGTTTCAGGCCTTAAGCATTAGGAATTATGTGTATGTACTTGGGGCCTATGTTTATTTAGTAACTGGGAATGGTGCTTAGTAGAAGCAGAGGCAATTTTAATGACTCTTACTTAACTGTAAAATTCCAAATTGTAAATCTTTTTGCAAATTGTAAATCTCTTCATTCACTTTCCTAGAGAAAAAATCCTAGCCAATGGAGAGGAAGATCATCTTTCTCATCCCAACCTCCTTATTCTGCTACAAGGATGGAAGTCAACCAAATGGCAACTGGGACTGGGCTCTGGAGAGCGGTAATTGTATAAGGAGGGATCTGGCATGGTTAAGGCAAGCCAAGTAAGAGATGATTTGGGGAGGGAGCTGTGCTCTGAGGAGCCTTTCACTTACAGAATGGTTTTGAATATTCTCGGACTGCCCTGATCATTTGTACCAAAAATGAGATGGTCTCTACCAGGGCAGGATCCTTATTCAAGAAGCCGATTTTAGCATGTGATTCACTTTAGGCCTCAGTTCCACTGAGTTCACATAAAGCTGCGTTCATCTCAGTTGTCAGAGCAGCTCAAGATATTTGCATTAGATTGAGACCAGGAAGTGATGTTTTAAACTTTTGTTTTTCTCAATTTACATTGTATTTTAGTGACTTGGCATCTTTTTACTCAGACCTTCCTCTGGAAAAAAAACAGACCAACAGCAACACTGTTTTTATTGCTCATGCTGATGGTGTTCTTGGCAATGAATGCAGGGAGACTGGAAAATGATTTTACTGTAGGAATTTCCTCAATACCTTTGGTATTAGACACAATGGAGTGAACATAACTTTGACGTAATAAATCCACTGGGATATTTGTTTAAGGCCAACCCTCCATGACTCCTGAATGTACATCAATCAACAGGGGATGGGCTGGCAGCTCCATAATTTATCTTTTTAAAGAAAAAGTGTCTTTTTTTCAGAAATACCCACTGTAAAGGCAACAAGTATCAGCAAAAATGAAATGAACTTCCTGATGCCTCTTTTATTTGTTGGTCTCAGCTGCATGCTGTGGCTGCTTAAGGAATGGAGAAATGTATCTCTAAATGTAATAGGACTCATTTTATATATTTTTTATTTTATTTATTATTTGCTTTTTTAGAAAAAAAAAACGATCTTTTGTCTTGAGGTCTTGAGACAAAAAAAAAATTGTCTTTTTGTCTCTTCTGAGTGCTACCTTCTGCTTCTTGGTTAAGCAGCCAGGGAGTGGCACATACAACTCTGGTTTTGAAAGAGCCTGATCATCAAGAGCTATCAGTTAATTGCTGTTTTGAGACCAGACTAAACAATGACTAAAGTATAAGTGTAGCCAATTTTCACTTACTTTCTGGAAAATGGCTAAAGTGTAGAGCAGTGGAATTTTCCCAAAGCAGAAGAAAAATTACGAAACCTGTGGTAAAGATCTAATAAAACCGAGTGCCTCAGAGAGAGGGAAGTAAGATATGGCCATGTAGAAGGCTGTGTCTAACTATTAACCAAGATCAAAGGAAATTTGTTTATACGAGATAGATTCCATGATTAACAGGAGAAACCATCAGCTTCAGATACACTATGCTGCACATGCTGCAGCAGAGAGACAGACTCTGGTGAGCTATCAGTAGGGCTGACCAGGTGACACCAGGGCCACAGAGGACCACAGTCTGCCACCATACATTTATATCTTCAGACTGGAGTGCCAACTTTGCTGCCTTTCTGCTCTCCCAACACATCCCTCTCCTTGTCACCTGCCCCATGGTTCTGCAGGAAAGAGGCTGTGGCAATGTGTGGGGCTTTGTGAAACATCATAGGGAAGTTACAGGACACAAAGGGCATCATCTTAGAAAGAAAGAATTTGTGGGTGGCCAGGAGTCACATAAGATACAAAGGTGCAGGTTGTGGGTACATGACTGTAATTTCAGCTGTTCAACACTAATTTCTTATCCGGAGGCACCTAGACGGCGATACATATAAAGTACCAAAAAGCAATGAGAAGCTTTTGGGGAGCAGGGGAGAAGGGAGAGTTGCCATGAAGGAGTATGCTGCAGAGCAACTAGATTGATGAGGTGGAAAAAAATGACTTGACCAGGCCAGACCTCCAGGACAACTGAAAGGTGGTGGTCACTCCAGATGGTGACTGACATTGCTTATGTCAGGGGCTACTCTAGGCTAGCCACAGCCTTGAAGAAGTCTTTTGCTAATCTGGATCGTCTTTGCAGCCTGCAACCCCCTGCAACATGTGCAAGGGATTTTTGAGTGCAAGAGTCCCTTTCAGAGAATGGTCTCATCTGGTGAGGGAAATGAACCCAAGCAAGGCACATGGCTTGCCCATGAGTGCTCTCTCTCTCTCTCTCCACCAACACTGTACTGCTTTTATGCTTTTTAAAGAAGAACTGTGTTTACATGTCCTTAGCAACGTCCAACGGGGATTGCTGTAAATCCAGAGCACCCACTGGGCTGGAGATTCCAGAGAGCAGACTGTGAAGCTGAGGGTGGTGCAGGGAAAGCAGCCCTGGCACTCTTTCCCTGCATCTCCCTGCTGAGAGAGAGAGGCTTTGCCAAAGACATGCAATTGAGAGACAAAAGAAAACTCCAGGACTACCGAAACCCCTGCCCGGGGAAGCTGGGGAGCACAATGGGCTCAGCGTGGGGCCCAAGCCCATCGACCTGGTGGTTGTCCAGATCTGTGACAGACGCACTCAATCAAAACACCTGCGGCAAGGTGAGAAAGTGAACCACATGCAGCAAAGTGAAAAATGTCATCACGTCCTTGGAAAGTCCATAGGGCCCGCGATAGAGCGGGGTTTCCTCTCCATTCCACGTGCCAGAATCATTATGCAATGGCATTTTATAATAGGCACGTTGATCTCCTAGCCTTTAAAAATGAGATGTTAATTGCCAAAATCGGAGAGCTGAGACTTGTGTTATACAGGAACGGATCTTGCCAAAGTAAGCAATATCCCAACATCTCACACTTCCCAAATTATCTCTCTTTCCTGCTTAATGCATTGTAAATGAAATTCAGTTGGACTTTGGCATTATTATGGACTGGATTCAATCCCATTAATATTTCAGCGAGATAGGAATTGATGATAAAGTGATATTGTTTGAACAATTAGTTCACTTCCCTTGCAATAAGTCTTTTAATTGTTAACATATTAATAATGATATTCAGACATTGCATTTATAATGGTGCCTTTCTTCACCAAGGATTTTAAAGCACTTGTGAAACAAGCTGGTTGTACCATGCATGTCCTATCTTAACTGAAAATACATTCAGTACTATAGATGTGCATGTAAATTATGCTTTAAAACACAAAGTTACCTCTTCTACCAGTCCATTGCATTCTCAGTGCCTTTTTTTTTTCCTGTTAAATATGCATCTGCATGTACCTCTACAGAGCTTATGGAGTGTTTTAACAGGAATAAAGGTGCAGGAAAGCTACAGCATTAGGCAGTTTTTCTAAGGCAATATACCATTTGCTGCTTCATTTTTCATTCTGCAGCCTTTCCTATTAACTTTGTTTTCCTTGTTTTCTTGTGAAAATGGGACAAAACTAAGCATATGGGGGGGAAGTATCCTTCCTGAACAATATTAGTATTTCCACAGTGCCAAACTTTCCTTAATGTTGACACTCTGGGAGTGCAGTAAACATGAGGTAAAGTCTCATTGCCATGTGAAGTAGGAATATATTGTGTTTTTTTCAAGAAATCTCTCTGAGGCCAACTCAGGAAAAGAGTCCCTTAGCAGATCCGGCTGCTTAGTTCTAACAATCTTAAGGTATAAAATAAACAATCCCATGTAGATAAGATCCCTCCATCTTCTTCATGAGAAGTGCTTGTAAAGCTAATTCAAGGGCCAAACAGGACTGTGGGCCAGTCTGACTAGTTTACTAATTTATAAATAAAGCTTTGCCTTCTTGCTTCAGTACATGTTCTTGGACAGTCTTGCAAAACTCATATAATTGTGTTTAGTTGAACAAGGCCACTCGATCTGAAATAAATGTTCAGATAATTATTTGAGTGTTGAATACTAATTGATTATTTGTTTAAATCCAAACTGAAGTTTGGATGACATCTAAAGAGGAACAATTCCTCTTTCTCTCATTCCTTAAAGTTTCAACAAGGATGCTTTGGAGGAGCTTTCTGGGAGCTGATCAGTGAAATGCCTTCCACTGTGGATAGCTACTGTAAATCAAGAGTGTCCCATTGCCAACGTGGTCTTCACTGCTACAGTGTCTCTGACAGAGGGGGGAGATGCAATAGTCCCCATTTGTGGCTAGGGAATGAACTGACCAACTAGCTTGCTTGGGGTAGCTGTACTGGAACAGTAAACTGCACCTCAATTCCCACATCTAATTTCAGCACAAAGCCAACAGCTGTGTGCAGCAGCAGCATTAATGTGAGCAACAGGAATGAGCCTCAGTAATGTGCACCATCAAATATTGCTAAGAACATTAGCTGTGCCACCCTATGAGAACACGAAGTGATTTGTTTCTTTTCTCTCTGGATTTGTATATTATTATTATTGTTAGCCAGTGTAGCTAGTAAATGTAGTCAATGCTGGCACTGCTTACAGGCCCCAGCATCAAGATTTAATCGGTCTCTATTCTTTTGGTGTAGATTTTTAGTTGTTAACATAGAGTGACTATGCTAATTATATCTACTGGCCTTAATGATATCTAAGATCAGAAAAATAGGGAAAGGGAAAAGAATGGCAGTCGGGATGAAAAAAAATGGTAGAGGAAGAAACGTCAAATCACATTTCTGAAAACAAAGCGGGGAAACTGTTATTTCTAGGACAAAAAAAAAATCCCCAAATCTTCTGTTGGCCACACGTGAAAAATGTCTGCTCCTTAGATAAAGGTCTGAATACTTAAAAGAATGAGAGAGAAAAAAAAAATAATACGTGGTCTATATAACTTTCTTGAGCTGGTAGTTGTAATAACAGGAAACTTCATAGGGATGCCCTGCCCTCTGAGCCTCTGAGCAGCAGCAAATGCTGTGGTCAGAGCAACTGGAAGTACAGCACTAACTTGGTGGAACAACATGGAATTATACATGCTGTCAAGTCATTAACAGGCCTGCCTCTATTAAAAATGCTGTAGGAACTGCAATGTCCACAAATGAGGATGAATTGCAAATACTCTCTGAGATGCCGAGTCAGGGTGCATACAGAGACTTAGCAGCAGCAAATAAATGTCTGTTGTCTCAACTGAGATCAGATTTTGTGGCTCCGGAAAAGCCTATATTTGGAAGATTTTAGAATAGGAACTGCCGTGCAACTTGTTGTCTATGAAGGCGATTACAGCTTTGTTTTGATATTGTATCATAATGAAAATGTGCAGTATAAATTGGGCAGGGAGAGGGTTCATCCTTGATCGGCCACAATAGTCAATGCAAACAGCCCTCATCCTCCATCTCCACCTGCTTCTTTTGGGCTGCTACAAAATATACTTACATGATTGAAAATATACTTACGTATCATTGAAAACTCCTTGTGCCACACTCTTATGCCAAACAGGTGTATTTGGCAATGAAGGTGATTCAGAAGAAAAGAATTCTGAAAATGGAAAGAGCATCTGAGTCTGAATTAGCTTCCTCCATAGACCACTCTTTATTCTCAGATAAGAGCAATCGCCTTGAAAGCCAGGGAATGGCAAGCGACACAGTTTAAACTCATACACACCCTTAATCCAAACTCACTTCCGTAAGGAGATAAGCTTTCAGCAAGTCCACTAAACAACCACTATAAGTGGAGGAATCAAAACTGGAGGTGTGGGTTCCCTGCTCAGTTTATTTTCCAGGATTTATATTTAATTTAAGTCAGAGGTGAAATGAAACAAATACTCCCATTCTAGTTTACAACAGGTGTGTGTCTTTTTTAGCAAGCCAGTATCTGCTGATAAACTCAGTGGAAAAAATAACTGGGAACCCAAAGTGGAAATGCCACAGCTTTCCAAAGGCAGTGGTGTACTGGTATACTTCAACCATTCTGGATATCTGCTGATTTGCAAGCTATGTGAGAAGCTTAGAGCAAACCTCCCATGGCTATCCTAATATTTGGCTGAATAGAGACCCATCCTTGGTGGGTTTTCAAAAGATACAGAGTAAGGATTATCAGGAAGATTATTAAGGACAAAACTAGGAAGCTACTCATTCTAGTCCCTCTCTTTGCGAGTTTGCTGTACTGGACCATTTCCAGATTGTGAATCTGAGGTTCAGCCCAAAGATGAGACCTTTGTGCCTGTAACAGAGTGGGCTCCTTAGCTCCAGATCATTCTCATAGGAGATCAGAGTGCTATGTCTAGCAGACCTGGTTTTGTCTCATTACTGCTTTATTGGCAACCTTTGATGAACTCATCAGAAGCAGTTTGGCTCAGGACCTTTTTGCAGTGTTGGCCCTCATCATCTCCCACTGGACAGGTTTTGTTTTGTTTGCTTGGGCAACAAGCAGTAGGCCTTCTCCAGCCACCACATGGATCATCTGATGCTCTGTAGGTGGCTCCTATCACTTCCTCTGTCAGTCAAAATTTACTAATTTACTAAATTTGTTCACCTGTGACATTGGCACTTGGTAAAAAAAAGTACTCGGGACTGCACCTGGATAGGACAACTGTAGTGCCTAATATCTTAAAGCAGTTCAGAAGAGCTTGTTCAGTTTGAGAATGCAGACAGTTTTTCATCCTGGTTTTTGAAAGGCATTGGCATCAGCTTGTGGATGCTTTTTTGTAACTAACTAAGCACAGAACCTGAGCCTGTGGAGCCAGCTGTGGCAGACATGACACTTACTAGCAGACTGGACAGAACAGTGTGAGCACAGGCACTTTCCTGTGCCAAAACCATAAAAAAACACAATATACTGTATTTTAGGGTGATTCAGTTGTAGTGACATTTGATTTAGGGAGAAATAGATGTTGTGCCAGTAGAAACAACTTCACCATTGCAGTTTTATTTGGGGCCTTTTCCAGCTCTGCCATGTGCAGTGGCACAAGGTTAGCTGTGCTGTGGCAGACGTGGGGAGCAATTTAATGATTTATTAACTCTATTGTATGCAGGTTTGGAAAAGCAAACATTGTCCAATGCAAGAACACCCTTAGTGACACATAACTTTTTGCTTCACTAATGCTTTCCTGCTTTTAAGAACCTTCTGAAGTATGTCCGAAAAATGCTAGACTACCACTTGTTTTCACAGGATGTGCTATCCTAACAAATAATAAAATTGAACAAGGTTAAAGAGATACAGTCCTATCTTTTTTCAGTATGAAAATGAAGAGAGGCTCTGAGTTCACACCAGCAAATTTCAAACAACATGTGAATCATGGAAAAGAGATGGATGTTAAGGAATCCGCCTCTCATTCTCCTCACGATAAAGGAGGCCAGGTCAGACAATCAACCTCAGGTCTTCAAATCTGTGTGTCCGTAGTGGAGAGTCACTAGTAAGATCAGGTCGCATTGCTGCAATTATAATGGGAATCTTAAACCTACTACTAAAAAAACAATGTGGTAACTGCATAAGGAATGCCAGCTCAGGATGTATGCTCAGTTTGGCAAAGGTCCTGAGCTGTCATGTCATTGCAGTCTCCATTTATCTCAAATCATGTCTTGAAGGCAAGAGGATGAAGTTTAACTTGGCTCTTCTATAATAATGCCAGTGCCTGGGACATATTGTTCAGACAAGCAAGATGAACTTTAATGTGTACTATAAACATCAACATGGTATTCCTGACTTGTGCCACTAAAAATTATATCCCAGACCTACAGGCTAAATTTGTTAAGAATAAGGAAGTGGAAGTGAATGCATGAGTCATCAGATGCCCTTCCTGCATCCAGAGAGACTCATGTCAGATGATAATCTCTTATAAAGTTATCAGTTCCCCTCTTAAGCCCAATAGATTGCTTGCCTTTACCATGCACTCATACAAGTTGTTTCAGAGCCTTTCACTCCTGATGATTTATGAGCTATTGTCTGACTTACAGATTAAGGAAAAAAAAAATACCTCTGCAAAACTTGTTTATTTTTCCACCCTCCCTGTGTTGGCTTTCTGGGTGTTGATGGCATATGCACTAACATATGCAAATTGGCTCTGTATCGCTCACCTAAATACATCTCAGTCAGCACTGAATATTTTTAGTTCTCAACAAACATTTGCCTTTATAGTCAGAAGGATTTACAGTTGTAAGTGGGAATTAGGAGAGCTACAATTTTAAAACAGGACATGTGAAACAAATTAATAGGATTGCTATGCAGTCAAATGGGTGTATTACTAGAAAAAAAAATCTAATATTTTCATGTAAACAGAAGAATAACTAACTTTTTCTTCACACTAATTTTTACCTCAGTAAAAGTCTATTGACTTCAATGAATTTTTTTTAATCCTGCCTTAGGCTGGCCTAAGTAAAGGCAGAAGTCTACCTAACAACTGCGTGACTAGAGGCATAGCACTCTATCAGTTTGCCATTACGTTCCCCTATGTCATTATTTGTATTGTTTCAAATAGACTTAAAGGGAAAACCAGTCAGTATTAAATATTTCCACCCCACATGCATATGCTATGCTAAAGCAGGTGGAAAGGAATTACTAATCAGCTGGTCCTAAACTAATTGTATGACTGTATTGAGAGAGATCCATTGGTAATATGCCTGCACTAGACCTTGATGCAAGTGGAGGGGGAAAAAAAAAAAAAAAAAAGAGGGTTTAAAAACATTCATCAGGAAATATGAACTTCTGTCTAAAAGAAAAAAAAAAAAAAAGCAATTAGATACAGTTCAGTATAGCTATAATAATTACAAATAAAATTCTCCTCATTTTCTACTGGTTTGACATTTAATGAAACTGAAATCCTATATGTTAATTCAGGTAATTTATTTTCAGAATAGCTATAGAAAGATTTTTTTTCTCCATGTTTCCCTTAAAAACAAAAGAAATTCCAGTAAATCAAAAAAATGTTTATTCAAGAATGAGATGTGGTCATAGTATATTTTTTTTCCTCTTAATATTTGATTGTCATAGATGCAATCTATTCTAATCCTTTAGCAAATCATGGGAAAGCATCTTGATACTTTGAAGTATAACATATGTTTTTGTCTCTTAATTTGTTCTGTTAATAGCTTTGTTATGCTAGTTGTGCTCTCCTACTATAAAGAAAGGTCAAGACCTGCAGGAGTGAATAAACTGGCAATTTATAATGCTTCATTTCTGCGCTGCCTACAACATCCCTGGTAATAACTTAAAAGACAGAGCACAAATAATGTAATGAATATAGCAGTATGTAATCTAATCTAAGTCAAACATTTTAAAAAAATTCACTTCTGAATTTTTTCACCTTGGCAATCTGCTACCTTGGAAAATACTGCAAAAGTTTCCGATGAAGGTTATTTTCTGACACAGGATTCAACATCTTTTCACAAAGAAAGAAACAATGGCTTTTGTACAACAAATCAGACGCCTTGCTGAGTACTAGCAGTGAGCGCAGGCGGAACAAGGTAGGAGAAAGCCAGATGATTGGCAGGAGGTTTCTCTTTCAGGGATGCAATTATGCATGAAAACTTTTAAAGCCAGAAATTGTTACAGCCAGGGTTACTCTGCTGGGAGCTTGTGGGATGAAAGCCTGGGGATAGGACTTTGTGTGAACGTTGAAGCCAGCTGCAACGCAGCGCCTGGCAGGGCAGAGGCCCCGGCAACAGGCAGTCCTGTGTGCAGCAGGGAGCAGACCAAAAACCAAAAACCATTCAGTGATGGGGGAAAACGGCACTCGAACAGCACTGGCAGGGGCCAGGCTTGAGGCAAAACACTGGAGAAAAAGGGATCTACATGGTCAGAACACAGATGAGAGGCATTTATTTCAAACTTTTAAAAATCATGCTTGCCAGCCAGCTCGGTGTTTCCCCTTCTTAGAGTTACCGGGTTGTAGATTACTCTTTAGCATTCTAGTGCAATCCAGCTGTAGAGACTGGAAGTATCCGGTATTTTTTGGCATGGGAGGGTCCTCTTTGCTTTAAAGACATTCCACTTCAGTGAGCTGTCTGGCTGACCACGCATTTCTGCAGTGTCCTAACACTGCTTTAAATGTCAGTTCAGATTGAATGGCAGACTGTTTTTTCATAAAAAGAAAGTGCTTTTTCCACTTCCAGATTAGATTCATGTAATATATATTTCACACTCATTTCCACGCCACTCGAGGCATCTCATTTTGCTATAGATATAGTATAAACTTATCATGTTACTGATTTGCATTTCCTTCAGGGAAAGCCTTGTGGTTGAAGCAGGGTCTCCGAGTTCTTGCAGAACTCATTTGTATAAAAAATTATATAGTGTAATGTTTACTCCGTGATTTTGATTGCACAAACTTTTCTCAGTTACTAATTGCATGTACCCAGGCAGCTGAAGCCTACACCGTTTTCCATGCTTTACATACAAAGTATTTAATCTTTGTTGCTGATAATGAAGAACTTCAGTTATTATTTATCATATAGCTAGCAGAAGGTTTCTTGGACAAGGCATCTACCTTATTAGGGAAATAAAAACTAAAAAGTATAGTTCAGTTTCAAAGCTGTATAATAGAAAAGATGGCTCCTGAGTTATTGCATATTCATACTCTAGCATTAGGATGCGAATCAGAGCTATTAGTAGCTGGCAAATTCAAAGTGATTGAGCATCAGTGAAATGTAACTGTAGCAGAATCTCTGAATATCTACTGGGACAAGTGATATTACAAAGAGACACAGTACTGTTCATCAAATTAAATAATGGCTCCTTTTTTAGGATTTTTTTGTAGAACAGCCCTTTCCTTGCCATGCTACCTGAGGACTAGAGCATCAGTTCAGTATTCTCGGAGGTCATTGCTCTGTCACACAAAGCTTGGGTAAGAGGACATGCTAGACCTGGGTATTTACTGTCTCAGTCACAGAGCTGCCACTGATGCTCCCTGCAGCACTGCCTTGCTCCATTGTTGTTTTTTGGCAGTGTGAAGCAAGAGAAAAGACTCATGTCACCAGTACTGTTGGACATGCACATCTGTGGGACGGATGAATCAATAATCATAGCTGCAGTTTCTGCCAGGAATCAGTAACTGAGTGCGTAAGTATCCAATTCTGAAACTATGGCTATGGGGGCGGGGGGGGGGTGAGACTTTGTCTGAATTGATTTTCCTTTAGGAAGGCTAAAAGTGCCATTTATTGTAATCTAGTCTGAGACTACAAAATTTGTCCAATGAACATAAGAGCACAATGCAAACTCCAAAAAAGTTGGCCAAAGCACCATCTGCTACTAGAAGAGCAAAAAATGTCTTGGATGCATGATGTGCTTGGAAAATCTTTTCCCTGACTACCCTGAAAGGGCTGTGGCTGAAAAGGTTGGAGAACATCATCATGAGCATATAGAAAGAGTAACTTGGAGGTCTCGAAGTAAGTCAAGATGCTTTGGGATGTACAGGTATATGAGGTAGTCCTTGAGAGACGTGACTGCAGGGAAAAGCTAATTCCAGGTGACAAAGGAGCAAATTTTAGCAATTTGATGGTGTGGCCATTGGCACTTTGGGGAGAGGGAGCCTTTTGTTTTGTAGAACAATGCTCACCCAGGGGCAGATTAAACTCTGGCCTCTAACCAGCTTTTTAGGGTATTACTGGTTCAGTCAATTCAGAAAAATGCCTGGATGTTGAGAGGCCTGAAGGCAAGTTCATGTGAAGGAGTCACAGCGGACTTGTCCCATGGCTATTTTTACAGAGTAATGGAGGGAAAAGTGGTGGCAGAGAAAAAACTGCGTCAGCAGTAGTAGTACAATGGGTTTGTAGGGTCCTTCAGTGACCTTCAGAAATTAAGCTGAATCTAACCTACAAATAAACACAGGAATAGCAGCAAATTACTTATCAGATAAGTTAGCTCCACTTTAAGGTCACTTTGAGCTGCTGGCATAGTGCTAAGGGAGATCGGCATGTGTCAAAATATGGCTCATTCTGTATCATGGCTAAAAATGAGAACAGTTGCTATGGTATACATTAAAAAAAGAAAAAGTAGTACAGGCAAAATTCACTTGCCTGCTGCAGTGTTAAAGTTGAGAGAGATAAAGCCCACCTAAAGAATTTGTCAAAAACAATTAAACTGTTTTCAGCATCATTCTTGCTATAAATCAGGCTGACAGAGTCTTTCACTGAAAACCATGAGGCTGGTTGAGGTGTCCAAGGTGAGACACAGGGCCAGCAGAATTTGGTATCCGGGAGTTTATATATATAAATTATATGTGTATGCATATATAAAACTGGTATTTGGAATGAGGTTCTTAAATTGCTTTAAAGGATTTAGATAACATAGGTACTGCCTTAGGCTGCCTATGAAGTCAGAAGGCTATTTCCAAAGGACATGTGAGGTCTCATGTAAGGTGGACAGCAATTTTCAGCACCTCTACAGGCAGCTTACAATGTCTAAAGTCCTCATTTATTCATATATTTTTAAAACGTAAAGTTAGGCAGACTGAGGTCCACCTACTCAGTCCTACTTGATTTCTTCCACCAATATCAATGGGAGTCCTCACCTGACTGCCTCGTCTAGAGGATCAGTTTTCAAATAATTTCCTTTCTAATAAGAACATTTTTTAAAACACACTGTTGCAGAAAGCAAACTCAGGTGAAACTGGACCATTTCTAAGCAGAGTGCTCAATCCCAAGCTATCAGAAGCCACCTGACAGATTCTTTTTGAATTCAAAAATACTTAGATTGTAGCCGATTAGTATTAATAAAACTGTTTTAGGGACTTCTGGTGAACTGGGCTTTCACACCTACAGAACCATAATGTGCATAAGGAATTACAACTTTTCTTCACGCTCATGATCATACCCTGGCCTGCCTTTGACTCAGAGCCAATTGCCTGGGCAGGGAGCCGACTGGGCTGCTCACTTAAAAGAGGGATTGTTGTTGTCAAAGAATTAAATGGCTGTGAGAATAGCTTTGTACAAGGTAAACTGAGACTAAAAACCCATTGTTGCCCTAAAGATACAGACTAACCAGATCCTTTGGAGTATAAAAAACAGAAAGATTTTCACAACCGATACCTTTATCTTGGTATTTCTGTAAAATTAGCCACACTCAGGTAAAGGATGTTTGGGAAACCAGCCTAAAAGGAGCGTAGCCCCTTTGGATTTGCAAATGCAACAGTGCAATGAAGACTTTGTGAACTTTCATGTTACAAGAGCATAAAGAAACTAGGGCCTGCTGCTACACTTAGCTTAGATCAGAAAAGAAGTATCAACAAGGTCAGTAAGGTGTATCAGAGCACGTCAAACTGCTGAGAGAGATGTTGGATCACACAGTGTTTGCTTTCCAACTTACCTGCAAGGTGATCCACAGAATTTGCTATATTTTTTCTGGCTCATTACTAGCCAGGTAACTCTCCTGAGTGATATTCAGACAAAATTTTTCATGTTTACCTTGTAGCATTCTCATTTTAATTGTTAAGCCAATATGCTGAAATGGAATAAGCGTTGTTTTACACAATCCCTTCTGCATTAGAGGGCATTTACAGTTCACAGTCTTTGTTTTTGGCTCAAGATTATAGATAGCAGAATAGATGGATATCAATACAGTGCACTGTAGATAATACTAGACGGCTGATTCCCCAGCCAGGAAAGGGAAAGGTTTGCAATACACTAGAGTCTATTCCCCTCCAAAAATTATTTTATTTATATTTAACTTTTCTCTCCTCCTTGCAACACCAATAACTGGTAATAAAAGCTAAGCAGAAGTTTAGTTATACTATGCCGAAGCAGCTTTGGAAACAGAACTTTCAAAGCCACAAACCATTGGGCAAGTCAGAGTTCATGTTCGAATGGTAACCCTGGTTCAGTGCACACCGGTGCAAGGATAACGTGCCTTGGGACTTGTTCACCTGACAAGAGGCAATATCGCTGGCAAATATTTATTTTAGCAATGTTGGACAGCACTTCCTGGTTTGTTGCCTCAGAACTGTCCAGCAAGTGGGAGGACCATCCTTTTACGATATCAGAAGAATGGCTACAGGCTGAAACCAGCTGAGCTCCAGCCCGACTGGTTGCCTGCAGGATGGTGCTCTCAAAGCCACGCTGTTAAAGTGGATGTTGACCTAAAGACTTCACGCAAAAGGGAAGAGAGTTCTCGCAGCAACACCATCGATCTTGGTTGTGTTATGTAAAGGAATCATTTGATTTGTGGAGACAATTGGCTGAGTGGAAGAGATGATCTGTGATTGCAGAGGAGGGTCTAAGAGCACACACGAGAGAAGTGGTCATGCAGCAGCAGCAGGACCACAGCATCAGAGTGTGTTCAGTGCTCACAAGAAAACTTTTCAGGAAAAGTTGTCTGTTTCTGCAGGATCTCAGAGAGAGGCTTTGCATCACATGCTATGTCTCAGCTAAATAAAAATCTGACTCAGCAGTAGAGGCGCAAGAAGTTCAGTGTAACACCTGCCCCCCAAATTGTAAATAGGATAGCACAGGTCAGTTAGAAACTGGCATAAGTGAGCAAATGATTGCTCAGACCCAGTGGAGAATGAAAGGGGTAAAGTAGGAAATTTCATCTAATCTGTTCTGATCTCCCTTCAAAAGTGCTCTGCAGATAGGCATATGCTTTTGCTTCAAGTCTAAGCTAAAGTAATTTTGCTCAGCAGAAAAGCAAAACACACAGCAAGATTGAACATCAAAGTGAATCTTTAAATCAAGACCACTCTCAGTTTTCTGAGTCTCATTAGAGTCTCATCATTAGCAAAACACATGGGAAAACAGACTTCATAGAATCATAGAATCCTTACGGTTGGACAGGACCTCTAGGGATCATCTAGTCCAAGCCCCTGCACACACAGGGTCATCCAGAGCACGTGGCACAGGGCCGTGTCCAGGCGGCCCTTGGAGATCTCCAGAGACAGAGACTCCACAGCCTCTCTGGGCAGCCTGTTCCCGTGCTCCGGCACCCTCACTGCTGATACATTTTTCCTTAAGTTCCTGCGGAACCTTCAGTGTTTCAGTTTGCGGCCGTTTCCTCTAGCTCTGTTGGTGCCACCGCTGGACGAAGCATACCAGATGAGATGAGGTTGTCTTTTATGGCCTTCTTCCACCTGAAGTTAATGCAGATATACTGTGGGTTTCCACTAGCATTCTTGCTAAGCTGTCCTGCTGAGGATTGAGGGGTGAAGTTTACTTGAGTCTGTATCTGTATGATATGATGTGATATGAAGTATGATATGGTCTTTGCAATTAAAAGAGTACCCTAGGGTAGTAAAAATTTTTCAAAGGCTGTGAATGTAATAATGCTGCTGCATATATGTAAAATGTGCTTTTCACACTTCTGATAGAGTGCTCACTGCATAAAAGGGAAATAGCATCTTGCTTTCCTCCAGTGATGCAGTTTCTCAGTGAAAGGGGGTGTAAAATCAGTGGGAGAAGATTGGAAAGGTGCAGCCTTCCCCCTGAGCTCAGCCATGCCTGGTAGCCTGAACTACAGCTGTAAAAGCTGTTGCTGTCTCCCTTATGAATGAAATGAAGTGATATGTATGGGCATTGTTTAAGTTGTATTTACTTCAGGCAGGACTTTTAAAAGGGATCAGCTGTCTCTAGAGTGCCTTGTAATAACCTCGGTCTACACGTCACTACAGGAGGAAAGGTAATTGTCATCTTGCCCCATTAACAGCATCACTGAAACAGGAGAACAAGTCCTCTTCAAAATGCGATTTATTCTACAAATACATAGAGCAGAATCCTTTGGCAAATTTCCATAACTGCATATTTTATCAGAAGGAAAACATAAAGGAGAAAAATAACATTGTCTGAAGGTTGCTCAGAGCTATGTTCTAAACTACTCACATGCTAGGGAAGCATTAAGTGGGAGCCAAAACACCTCCATGAGTTTACATTCATGTTCTCTTCTTTGGGCATTTGGTTTCCATGCATCCACACTCATCTACATGTACATATGTGAACTGGACTGTCTTATGCTGAGAGCAAACCAGTTCCACTTGCACTTCATGACTCTTTTTTTCATGGCAGCAAATGCATTTGTGCTCCATTTCATTGGCTTCAAAGGAATACCTGTGGAAATAGGATTCATACATCAGCCCACAGCCAGGTGTTTTCACAAGTCAATTGATACTTGCTCCTTGGAACACAGGTACTTCCAAAGAACATTTCCTATTCCCGTTTGGATGGTTCAAAACAGTCTATCCTCATGATGCTATGAGCTATACAGGGCCTAATCCTCTGATGCCAGTGGGAAAAATCCTAGTCACTATAGTGGATTTTTGGTTAGGCCCATTCCAGCAAATCAGAAAAGAGTAATTTATGCAGAGTAGGAGCCAGAGATGTTTAAAAATTGCATAAGGAGATGTATAAGAACAGATTAGTTACATTTTATAAGGTCTGTTTTTATAGTGACCTATTTTCTGAGTTAAGAGAGGGCACATCTATCACACTAAAGCCTAAGTATGACTTTCAGCCACATAACTAAAGGCTGCTCTTCCGCACACTCTGTGGCCTAGCCAGGTCCTTCTACAGCTGGAAATGGACAAACAACTGCATCTGCTGGGGAAAAGAACCCAGGAAGAGCACATACCAGCGAGGACAAATTTTTCCCACTTACACAGAATAGGTACTGCACGTCCCTTCGCAGAATGGCACAGGGACTGGAGCAGCAGACTTACAGTTGTTGTGAATGATATACTGTTCTTTCATATTACGTTTGCATTTATGTGGTAGGTCAACACCTGTGTGGGAGATCATTAGACTTACTCAGATTGGAAACATTTTGAAAGATACTAGGAAAACATGGGCAGATCATCCTACTAAAACATGTTACAGTTCAAAAGCATAACTAAATATCGGAGACACTAATTCATAAAAGTTATTCCATGCTTGTCAAGGCAATTTCCTATTTGGGGAATAACTGAAATGAAGACATATATATGAATTCAGATAGAGCCACTGAAATGAAGACTTATATATATGAGTTCAGAAAGGAGATATAAAGGATTTTTGTTTGTCATTCATAGCCATAAAAAACACATTTGCTAACATGTGTGACTATAATGGCCAATAGTTTCTGGACAAATGTGTGAATTCTAAAGAGAAAAGAAATATTTTTACAGGTAATTTCCAGATGGAAGAACAGAGAATGTACTTTCTGCAAATTATCTCCCCAGGAATACAGTTTAAACTATTTCAATTGTTTTAAAATATAGAAAAGGAGATCACAAAGATCTTCAGTATCCCTACTGCAATAATGAAGCAGATCTGAAGCCCCAGCTATGAGGTACACAGAGCAGTTCTGGAAAGGTATGAACGATCCCTTCAGTCCCACAGGTATCTGGGAAAGTGCAGGTGCTCACTGTATGCAGGGTAAGGGCTACAGGGAGTGGAGAAGCAAACAGTGCTTGATTAGGGAAATCACTGATTTAACACACTCACATGTCTTACAACAGCCATCCGAAGTCACGTCAATTGTCCCCTGTGTTGAGAGCAAACATACCAAGAACAGTTCAGATACTCTTAAGATGGGCATATTGCTAAACAACTAATAGCAATGGTGGGAGTTCAAACACCTTCCTGCTGATTCCACATCACAAAACTGCGAGAGTACCAGTTATATGCAAAAGAGTTTTAAAGAGATCCAGGAAGGAAAGGAGTGAGTTTTCTTAAAACTACGAGTCATATCACAAGCCAGGTAAAATGTTCTGTAAAATAGGCCTCCTTTATGTACATCCTATGGAAGCTATTAATCCTTGAAAATGAGGTCACACAAGTTCCCTTGTTATACATCTTGCTTATTCATCTACCCCTTCTTTCCTCAGCAACGCACCATTTCACAGATGACACAGTGTTTAGCAGTTCTCGCAGGGGTTCACAGCAAGTTAGTTTTACTCGCTTTCAAAGCGAAACCCTCCAGAACAGCAGAAGCAGAACTCATACCAGAAGGCTTTTATCTAGTTCTAAAATACTTACTGGGACACAGTTTGATGCCTCAAATGGTAGGCAGACCTTTACTGTACTAGTCAAAGAGAATTGACCTGCTAATTCAGTGCACGTGTACTTAGTACAGTTGTCATATGGATCTTTATAACTCTTTCCAACCTGAATAAAGACAGAAAAAGAAATAAAAAACAAACACAAATTACAATATACGTTAGTATTAAAAATAGAATAATACAGGAGTAATGCGGTCAATGAACTGCCAGGAGAACTTGGTTGCTCATATCAGTTTGAAGGTGTTGAAAACGTCTGGAACTTAAATCTGCAAATTATGTACAAAACTCCCCTAATATCAGCCTATACAAAAATCCCTTCTGTTGCCACATAAATGGAAAGAATCAAAAGCCAGTGGGGAATGAGTACGGAATTACAGACAGAAATGCTAAGCAGCACTGTTAAGTACAGCATGTGGGTGTGTTATTGTAGGTAGAATGAAGTATGAAGGGGTTTCAGCAGCTTGCTTTTTCAACAGATGGAACCAAAGCCAAAAATGCAACAGACAGAGACAGTCTTTAGAATAGAGGCTAATGGACAAATGCAAAGTCTACTCACAATTGCCCCCTTTGAAGGAAAATGTAAGAAGAATACGAATATGAAAAGGTAGTTCAAAATAAAAATTACCAAGGAATAAAGGGATAAATAGAAAAGATGCAAAACAGAGCTATCGGAGAAGAAATAGGATATAAGTCAGCAGTAACTGGGTGAGACAGTGTTATTAACTGTTCACTGTTTCACTGTAATGAAATCAAAGAGCTAGCCTGAGGCTCAGGTTATGCCTACACAACACTAAACTGAGAAGACACGTTATATTACGTGGTACGTTACCAAGACATGCTACACCAAAGCAGCTATGCCACCTTCCATTTCAGTTAGAGCAAATTCTGAAATGGCAGCAATTGAGCTGTATCAGCTTACTCAGACAGTTTAGTGCTATATCCCCATAATGACACTGTTTCTAGTTCTGGAGCACTGTGGTGTGAAGCCAGCTCACATCTCTCTGCAAAAGCTGTATTACACAATGTCAGCCCCCAAATTTTTCTCTCTGTTGCATTCTATTCCTGACAGAGAGGCATAATTCTCAACACAACTGTGGAGAGAACTGCAGAGTTGAGATGTGAATAGTAAAGATAGCAGTCATATAGACATCTACATTTAATTTGGAAATACATACATTTTTAAATCTACTAATGGACTTCCCACCCTCAAAAAGTATGATTCTGCTTCAAAAATGCTGAAGTCTTTTTGGAACTTCAGCCTCATGCGCAGAGCAGGAGAGTGCTCACCTCAATGGTCACATTGCCAAACGGGAAAGCTGCCACACAAGCCACTTGGCGGCACTGGCTGCAGCATTGACCCTCTTCTTCCACATAGCGGAACCCCTGGGGGTAGAAAGTTATCATTTAGCCATGTCACTTGAGATCTTCAGCTGAGGTTCGCACTCCCATCATTTTTTCTGTTGTCTTAGGTCTTTAGAAACCTCTTGAAATTGCTCTAAACCAAACAATGAAAGCTGAAAATTCAACTCTATTTCCCTAATTGAACAGCAAACTCTGAGGCACTTCCCTCATCACAATGACCTTGGCATTGGCTACTCTGCTCCATGCTTACACACAAGTTAATTAAGTTAATTGAGACAAAGAAATTATCTTGGCATCCCCAAGTGCTTGGTCTACATCATTGTTCACAAGTACTGTCACTGTGTCAGACATGTGAAGATATCCACGCACACATTGATTATTTCCTCCCTCTTGTTTTGGATATACTTCACTTCCAGTCTTTTAGCTGGAGAATGTGTAGGTGGCCTGTAGGTAAAGGGTGATGGTTTTATTCATTTTTTTGGATCGATAGTGGGTCTGGCTGCATCTGGGTGAGAATGGAAAAGTAACTGTACTTTGCTTGCCTTCAGTACAGGACTCAGCACTTTGTATGCAGACCCTCAGCTCCTGGGTACCAGGTTATGTCTGGACACAGGTAAATCACTTAGGAGATGCAATATCTTTGCAATCTTAATTTTTGAGTTGACAATAGACAATGCAAACTTGGACTTTCAGCACTCAGTTTTCACTTTAAACGGTTCACAGTCATTTTCCCTCAGGACATCTTTCTAAAGGTGACTTCATAATTTTGATAGCGAAAAAAATATCTAATAGAAGATTATATCCTGCTCCCTTTTAGGGAGGAAGCCTATTGTCCCAGTTCTACAGTATATCCCCTCAGCACCCATTGTTCTTGGTCTGAGAGCTGACCTGCTGGCAGGCAGTTTGGCATTTCACTGGAACACACTGGATGCGGTTGGTTTGCGTAACAACATCCTGCTCGTCTGTGCACACACAGTCCTCACAGGACTTCCCAGGCACCACTGCCCCAGGCTGAACACAGGAAGAAATAGAGAGAGGAGTCAAGACACAGCAAGGACTGTAGGTTCAAGGATATACATATGTTCTCTTGACAACAGGAAAATAAATGGCTGTGCTTGGGATTTATTTCTGGCAGAGCTGCCCATAAAGAACAAATTTAAGATCTCTGACTTCAAAGCTCTTACTGTAATATCACAAAACTAATGCGAGGCTGATGCACTTACATGCATCAGTGCATCAATCATTTTAAATGTATTACTCTCATCACATGAATTCCATATTCCATTCTTTTCTCCGTTTGACCTAGTTAATTAATTTTACAACTCCTAATGAGATTTAAAATTTGTATTCAATTACAATCTTGATTTCTTGACTCTAACGCACAGGTAAGATCTCATTTAGTAAGCAAACTGCTGGTCTCTAGGGGCACCTACTCAGTACTATTTCCATTAACAAATAAGACTACTGTCAGAGAAAACTTATGGGATATTTCAATCTTGTTTTTTATGCAAATGTTGACAAATGATCAGAGCATTCCAATTCAGGCTGCAACAGCCCATGGAAAGAAATGTCCAGAAGATAACCTACCTTATATTCAACACCTTCAAAGACACATACACCTTTTGGTACTGCAAGAAAAAATAAAACAAAAAGGCAATGCTAAGCACGTAGTAAATTACTGTACGAATGTCTAAATTCTCAGTGATTTATAGGAGAGTCAGAGAAGAACTGACCTTAATAGCCCACACGAAAGGGGAGAGAAAAGAAGAAGGTAGGTGGGTCATGCTGCCAGTTGTTATCCTGAGGCCCACATGTAACACCTGCTCTGATTTTCTGCACATAGTGGGCAAAACTCTATATCCTGGCATTTCCCATATGGCAGACTATTACATCATATATTTTTACTCAAACCTGAAAAATCAGCTGATCTCCTTTTTATTGTTTACCATCTCAGTGATTACAGAGCAAATGGAAGGTTAGGTGAGCCAAGAGATTCCGAAAATACAGCTTTGAATTAAAACTTCTGGGTGGTTTCTATGTAACAAATTCAATGTGTGAATATTGGCTACAGATAACTTGTACCAGTTGCCCCCTCTCAATAAGATTTAAAGGCTGGGAGGAGGGGAGAGGAGAGGTTGCTTTTCGTGATTTTCATCCTGGGCAAAGTTCTATTTAGAAAAAAATACAAAAGTTCAAGGAATACATAAAACACCTTAAGGAAACATAGTACTTACTACAGGAGAAAACAGGACAACAACCATCCTCAGATATAGCTACCACTGGTTGGAAGCCTAAGCTGCATGCTGTTTTGTTGATAATGCAGGTTTTTATATCACATTCTGCAACAGACAATATAGATGAAGTAAGCCAAGGCATCCTTTTTGGCAGTTTTACCTGTACATCAAAGTCTGAACATCCAAGTCATCTCCTAGTTGCTCTCCTTTAGCAAGATTCACTTTCTGACCTGCAAAAACTCTGTTTGAAAGGACTTAAATTCCCAAAGGCAAAACTCGGTGCAAGTTCCTATGCTTAAGTGTTTCTTACTGACAAAGTCTCTTACTGACTTTTGAAGGCTTTGAGTTAGCTAATAGGAATTACTAGACAAGGGAATTTGTCCAGTTCCCTTGAAATACATGATTTTTGAACCACACATTTTTGGAAATTGGGAAGATATTCAGGGGAAGTATCTAAAATTGTCCTATTCCAAGCTCTTCCCTAGACATACACTTTTGGCTCTTTCTCCTGCTTCTCTTCTCCTGGGTTCCACCTCTTGCAACTCAAAGACAAAGGAGATGACAGAGAAACAAATCAGGTAAAGACAAATGAAAAAGTGAAAATAAATGAAGAGGCAGTGAATGAGGGCCAAAAATGTAAAGGAACGAAGACACAAGGCAGAGTACCCTGATAGTGCCCATTGCTCTCTCAAGGAGCCTAAGGAGCCCAGTAGATCTCTGTCTGCAGGCAGAATAGTGTGAGGAGCAGAAACAGACCCTGCTGTCATCAAGATCCCTCATCACTCTCCCTCCTGCAGGTGCTGGGAAAGAGGCTGATGAGGAGACTGTGTGCCTTGATGGGTGTGTGGACCCAGGAAAATCCAAATGAAAGGCTGAGGGAAAACCATGCGTCACTGATGATGGTGAGAAGTCCTTAGGTGGAAGAAATTAAGTCCTGCATGAGGTGGGCAGAGGTTTGGAAAATATTGATATGATGCAAATGGACCGCTCCCATGGTTTTAGTTGTCTTTAGTTCCTGGGAAGTCCGTGCAATCTCACTTGAGCATCACTGCTAAAAGCATATTATGCCAAATGATAAGATATATCCCTACTCACCACAGACTGCCTCTGTGCAGCATGGGTCATCTGGACGTGCTCTTATTTTTTGCACAAAGCCTTCTTTAGTGCAATTGACAGGTGGAGACTTAGCACAAGGGCGGGGAAAGCAGGAGATGTTCAAGGTTGTTTCATCACAAGTACAGTATTGACAGTCATGCTCCCAAGCCTCGCTGGGCTGTGAAAACCAGAGAAGTAACAGTTCAGAGAGCAAAACCTAGAAGTATTAGAGTAATAAATGCCTGCTTCAAGGCAAGGTGGGTCTGAGTTCCCTAGGTCATTATATAGGAAGATCAGATCCAAATCCCTGGAGGGAAAGAATGAAACGGTAAGGAAAAATGCTATTATTTGCTGCCTTCCTTTACAAGTTTATATGTTTCATAAGGGAAACTTGATAGTTCTACCAGAAAGCAGAGATTCCCACAAACGGCTAATTCTGCTTCCATATCTCAGGTGAGGAATGAAAGTCAGGAGTTGATAATCTGTTCTTTTCTTTCCCATTTTCTTTCTTTCACTACACTTCACTGGTATGCAGGATTAGAATTAAAGGAACAAGAAACTCATGCAACTATTTTTACACTAGTTAACAGCACTCAGTTGCAGCATGAGAATAGCATTTTCCTTACCTTTTTCACTGATCCATCTTGTGCAGTACAACCTGTAAAACATAATAAATTACAGATTCCTTTAATAATTGCATTGGAAAAACAACGGAAGCAGTAGGGAACTCTTATGCGCAACTCTAATTCGGGTCTTGAACCCTGCCCCCTCCCCACCCTGCCTTTCATATTATTTCTTACCACAGACAGAAACACAAATGCCATCGTGATCATTCAGGAGAGTTTGTCCATTAGGACAGTAACATCCTTCAACAAACACTGGAGTATTATTTTGGGTGGGAAGGGTATCCGCAACAAGTTCTCTGCGCAGTTAAAATATAAACAGGAAAAGAATGAGAGGCAGAAATGTGCCCACAGGCAATCTGACACTGAAACCCCAGGAAAGCACTGTCACCCTGCCTTCCTTGGCACTTTGGAAATCACAGACCTTTGCCTTCGGGAATGACCTACCTGTTGAAGCAAGTCTTTCTTTTTGCTTCCCCGCAAGGCTTGTAGACCTGATCCCGAGCACACTTGGCTTCTGTGGAACATCACAAGAAGGGGGTTAGATTGCCCACATCTACCAGCACCCATTGGCACACAGTGCCCAGGCTGACAAGCACCCTTTGGCGCACACAGACCAAGCAGAAACCACCCTTCTAGGAGGAGGAAGAAGCTGTATATTGCCATCTAGTGATGAAGCTGTAAATAGCGTGCAAGGGGGAAAAATGAGACAGGTCCCATCTCTGCTGAGCTGCTCAAAAGGGCCTCTGGGACAGTCTCCCACTTGGTTTGCATTAGTTCTATGCAGGAACAACTTCTCCGACTTGTTCCTGCTTTTCTCAGGGCAAGGTTTATTATGATTATGCTGAGGAACAGAGGTGTGGGACGCACAGACTGGTGATGCTCTGCTACCACAGAGGCTCTTTTTCTGAGACTTACCACACCAGCCGTTGGTCTGACTCCGCCAGTCAACGCAGACCCCGTGGAGCCCGCACAAGGCTGCATACGTCTGCATGCTCTGGCACCTTGCCTGGGGGCCCAGCTCGGAGCAGCCACTCGCCATGCAGGCTGCGTAGTAGGGTTGTGGGGGAACCACGCCGTGGCAGGCAGTCAGATTCCTTTGCAAAGGAAGAAAACAGGCAGGGGCTTTCACTTCCTTGGACTACTTCCAAGGACAAATTCAACTCAGAACCAAATGTCCCCATCTGGAGAAAGACTCAAGATAAAGTTCCAACTGCAGATTGCTCTGATAGGGAATTTGTCCATGGCACTATATATTATGCAGACCTATGTAGCTTAATTAAGAATCAGCTTTACCTCACAATAGTTTGAAAGAAAGCAATTTTACATTGGACTGATATCTGAAAAGTCATCTTTTTAGCTAATAACTGTAATTCTAGATATAGACATTTTTATTAGCATGTTTGACAATCCTATTTTAAACCACAAAGTTATTTTAAAAAAGAGACACATACATTTGCTTACTGTTTTGTTTGTGTCCCTTTTCATCATGATTTTTTCAAATACTTCATTACATCTAAGAACCCCGTTTAACTTTTCTATACTAACATGCTAAGGAAGTGCTAAGCAGCAGGTGCTATTAAAGGAGGAATGATTTTGGTGATGTACTTGAAAAATATCTGCCAAGCCCAGGAGCATTCACACTTTATTTCACAGCTCAGCTTTAAAAGATAGTCATCATTTTCATCATGTCTTCTAGGCAGTTCTCCCAGACCACGTAGTAAAGCCCAGAAACACCTTGTGGGCTTTTCCATCTGACACATTCAAGAGTTGTCTTACCAGATGACTTTGCAGAGATCAGTAGGTTCACAGCGCTGCTGATTTTCAATCTCAACCAGTTCTGAAGCACCTGGATTACAGTGTCTGTTGACAGAATCTGGCACTTTCCAATCTAATGCCATCTCTTTGAAGGACTCAGTGATCTCCCCATTCCTCTTCATAGCGTCATCAGACTTGCGGTTAGTGCAGGTACCTGGTAGCAATACAAAAGCAAAATGACAGCTCAAGGACAAGCAATAAAGTTGCTTCTTGAGGAAAAATGGAAGCCCTGACCCTTGTGGGGAGGTTACAAACACAAGAGGCCCTGGACAAGCTCACAAGAACTGTGTATAGGAAGGGAAAGGTAGAAGAGCTAGCCACCATGAAAAGCAGAATTGAGATATTAACTGATGCATAACCTCTGGATGGCTAAAGCAAATGGTTGCCGTCCAACACAGGGCCCTTCGATATTTCCTCTATTCCCATCCCAAGTATGGAAATAGACTTTAGAAAAAAGCTGCCCCCATCCACCATCACATGTAGGCAGAATGGGAGTGACTTAAAACTCCATATTCTAATAGTGTCTTTCCACCAAGTAGGGAGAGATCCATTAAAACTGTGCATCATGTAAAATTCACTGGAGTAGCATAGATTCAGAGACATTTATAAGAGTATGAGAAAAAAGAAGAAACCTTTATTACATTCATTGCTGTCAGGTGAATAAGACACTCACCACACAGTCCCACGGTATTGTTATAAAACAGTCCAAAAGGCAGTTTTATGTAAAATGCCAGTCTACTGTAGGAGACATAAACTTCTAATTCAGGTATTTCAACTATGACGTGAAGGCCAGAGCTGGTTATCCTGATACCATTCTTGGAAATGTTCGGAACAACTTTCTTATCATTGAATAGGATCTAAAAAGAGACATGCAAAAGTGCTCTACAAACATTCTTCTGTTGCGCAAAGTGTACAACTTAGGTGGCTGGAAGGCATGGCACGAATTTCAGAGCTCGGGTGCACCAAATAAAATCTGACAAAAGCAGTCATCTTAGCAATGGCCTTCTGGTTCTTTATGATATCTATTTAATACGTTGTAATTTGTATTTGAATACTCATGCTATTTTCTTAGCATGAACAAAAAAAAAAACCCAGCTTTTAATTATGAGATCATTTCCCATAATGCAAATTTTTAGAATATACTTATTTTGGTTGCCATTGAAAAAGAGAGAGTCAGAAACGTAACTGCATTTTCCACTCATCCCCCCCCCCCCTTTTTTTTGTTTTAAACGAGCTTTCTTCTATACCATGGCAGGGCACTTGGAAGGATAGTAATATAACTACCCTGTAATAATATAAAAGAATGTATTCTAATAAAATACTTCACCAAGTTTGTTTCATTTCCGTGTTCTATTGCTTGTGTCAGAATAACAACAGAGTCGGAGTGAAAAATGAGAAGAGACATTGAGCAAATTGCTCCATCAGTGGTAGCACAGTAGTAGTTGTCTATGTGAATCCAGAAGTTGAAAGAGTAAGGTTGAACTGGCTTCACAAGCACATAGGTGCAGTTTTCTTGGAAATGATAGTATGTTCCATCAAAAGTCACATAATGCTCATTTCCCCATCCACTGCAAATACCTGGAAAACACAGTGACAGGCTTCAAGTTGGGCTTCCTCTCAATTCTTTGCAAGTAGAAACTGTATTTTTACTCTTTTTATCTCTTTCCAAGAGAGTTGAAATGACCGGTGAGATGCAGAATATCTACCTTGCCATCTACACCTTTTTCCATGCTTAACACGTGGCATTTTAGGTAGGAATTCTGCTTCGTTACCTTCCATTGAATTAATCAAAAGTTAATATAGATCACATAGGTTTATCTTGCTTGAGGGCCAGAGGTACATAAAGTAAATTTCAGGAATTCCTCTGCCACTTGTACTTACACTGACACTCAAAGAGTTCACAGCAGCCAGTTTCATCATGGCGTTTTGTGAAAGGGAAACCATTGACACACAGTTTCAGTTGCTGAGGAGGGCAAGTCATACTGGACAATTTAATATTGTCTTCTTCTCCCATGCAAGTGGCAATCTGGCAGTTTCCGAAGTTCCATGATTCATTAAACTATTGACAGATTAAAAGAGAGCAAGAGAAACGAACCAGAGTAATATAACAAAGTTTAAAAAAATCACGCATGCCAACCACATTCTTTACAGATAATAGCTTGGCATTCCCAAGGTATACCTACAGTCCGTTAGATATTACAGTTGAACAGAACAATTTTCAACTCTTCCTAAATTATTTTGGGACTTACGGTATGCTGCCAAATCACCCAGGTCTACTGCTACTGCTGGACTGCAGGTGTGGCTCTTACTAGCATTAGAGAAGAGTGTATTTAGAGAAATCCAAATCTTGGTGGCAGGAAATGCTACAGCTAAAGAACTATGTCCTCTTCTTTCAATCCTCTCACCTTTCTAGGAGGAACGAGTCCAAGACAGTCGCTCACAAGAGCTGTTGTAGGAGCAGGAACTGGGCTTGTTGCATTCAGAGCAGGTGTCAGTGGACAGGTTTCAAAGTCTGGATCACAGATCTTGAGAGGCTCAGTATGACCTACTTCACACTCTGTCCAGATCAATTCAATCTGGCATGATGCATTGCAAACAGAGTAAGCACAATGACCCGATACGTTCACTGGCAGAGAAACATTTTCTCCTGCAAGGCCAAAAAAACCCTCTATTTAGCACTGAGTTGCCCATGAAACTGGTAAACATTTGCTATGAACTCTAAGAGCCCACGCAGCATAGAAACGCTTTTCTCTCACATCAGCCACCTACTCATCGCTGTACGCAGCTCTGCTTTTAACTAGCTGGTCCCATCTGCATCTAACGGCCAAGTGCAGAAGTGACTCTCAGTCTATAAATCCTTTAAGCTATGACAGAACCAGAGTTCAATTTATGCAAAGCAAAGGCTAAGGCTTTGCAAAGGCTAAGGGAGGGCCACAGGTGCCTCATCTGCAATTCTGCTGTATTAAGCAAGTATATTATTAAGAACCGAGTGCAACAGAGGAGCATACTAGTATCTTACTGACTGCAGTCATCTTCATACAGAAGAGGAGATGGGTGCTTCAGGAGTTACTAACAAATGAAGAGACTTCAGTCCTCTATCTTTGAAATACGAATGTGGACTACAGTTGGGACCCAAGGTTTGTTCCAGAGCCCAGTGAAGTTAGTATCTGCTTCAAGCTCCCTTACAATAGGGAAATTCAAAACAGGGCAAAAGTGCAGGGTATAGAAGAGCTGTAAGCCTGAATGTTATGTACAGTTCAGAGATGTAACTAGTCCTGGTAACATGCAGCTGTATCAGGCTGAATGAGCACTTGTTTGAACACATTTATCTAACAATTCATCTTCCTACATAATGATGCAGATAGAAGAAATCAAATGGTTTCTCACCCATTGGTATCAATTGCCCATTGTCACTGCAGAAGCAGGGGGTGGCTTCCGTTGTTGACGGTGCTGCAGATGTTATAGGTTGCATATGTATCTCTGTGGGAAATGAAATCAATTAATATTCAAGTCCTCTAGTACTCTAAATTTAATTCTTGTATCATCTATCACATGCTAGACAGCCACAAGAAGAGGAAAGAACCATTTTATATCCCCATCACAGTCTGTAGAGTTACCTCTGTGTTTATACACTCATGATGCCTGCTATTGGAATCATGCACACATACTTCACACTGTAGTCAGACTTTCTCTGTATAAAATAAAATTCATAGGCCTTCCCTGCCTCTTAGTTCATTCTAAATTAAGGTTTCTTTGAACTTTCTAATCATCTAGGACTTCACCTGGCTTTGGAGACGTGATTTCCAGTGGGACACCATTGTCTCTTTTAATGCCTGGTTGCAAAGTATCTGTTGATTTAAATACAGACAGATCATTTAAATGCTACTCAGCTACTCTGCAATCTGACTTGAACACTTTCATTTCTTAGCCATCATCCCACTATAGTCTTAATCCAGGTGTTAACACGTGTGGCAAATACCAAATATATGGGCTGACCCTTGAGTCTTCAGCTATTCTACTCAGTAGAGAAGTTAACCTTTAATTTTCCCTGTCCTGCTTCAGAAGTTTGCCACCAGATTAAGACTTTTTTAAGCTAAATCATGTTTCATATTTACATGTTTTCTTTATCTCCTTTTATCTTTCTATTTTCTCTTTATTCTCTTCCTCTTCATTCCGCAACTTTCCATTTGTAAAGGGAGTAAACCACTCCTCCTAATACCTTGATTTTCTTGCTCCAATGACCCATTTGAGATGTACTGACTCCAAGATGGAAACCCAAACAGTCAGAACAAAATTGGGACACAGGTAGTAAAAGAGAAGAAAACAGCATTTAGAACTCTGAAAGTCCCTAGCTGTTATAAAAATTGTATGGAATGTCTCCGTTCTCTCTTTTCTTCTCCAAAAGTAAGAATATATAAAAATAAAACAAAAAAGATACTTTTGCTCCTACCATGAAACCCACAGGTTTGCCCGCTCCTGCCTTCAATTGCCTAAAATTCTGCATTTTTCCGAGCACTCAGAGTAAAGACAAAGGAATCTTGCTGCCATTACAGACTTCTCTGAAGCCACCACCAAGCCCTGTATAAATCTAGTACCTTGTGCCGGCATGTACGAGGTTCTGCAAGGGATGAATGTTTTAATGATTTCTCCACTGGGGCCACAGACAGCATTACTGCACTCGGTCCCATCTGTTTGACTGTATATAGCTTCATTTAAGGTGTAAGTCTTCCCATTGTAGCAGCAAAGGCAATCTGAAGTAACAAGAGAGAAAATGCCATGGTACGAGGAGACACGATCTTGTAACAGAAATACAAAGGACACTGTCTCACAACACAAATGAATCTAAATACCCAGACCCTCTGGATTTACCATCCTATGGCTCATACCACTAAATATTAATTGTCCAAGTATAAAGTTTTCTCAGTTTCTACTTGAGGAATCACATTGATGCTCTATCTCTTTTATTAAAACTGGGTTGGATTTTTGGTGGTGTTTCGCAGAATCAGTTTGTGTAAAGGAGTTACTGGGTAGTGAAATAGTCAGAACTGGCAGAGTGATCTCCAGCCTGAAGCGCAGGGGCTATTTCATCTTGACAGATGATGTGACTAGGATTACTTATCCCCAAGCAAGGGTGATAACACATTGCTAAAGAGGAAGTTGCAATGACACCATTGTGCGGAAAATCGCACTGTCAAGAACTGAACATCCAAAAAGGAGACAGAGGAGTCCTAAAACTTTATTTGAATAAAGGGAGAGTCCACCAGGCATATCCCTGTGGGGTCTCTCCAATTGCTGGAGCACGCAGCCCCGCTTTTATCCTAATTTCCCGACCAAGGGACACCCTCTCCTTTTCCCCATTGGCCAAGGTCTCAGAAGTTACAGCCTTCCTGGCCTGCCTATACCAAACTCCTGCCTCCTGCCATCTGTTCTCACCTAAGGTCACCTGACTCCTTTGTCCCCTTGCTGAAGAATATAGGGGAATTCCCTTATTTCCCTTATTTGTAAAGGCCCCCAACTCTTGGCAGATGCTCTTTTGTCCCACTCACTCATGGCTCCGCTCAGTCTCTCCCCTCCCTTTGTCCTGCTCTTCAGCCAGACTGTGGGGGAATCCCCTTATTGGTGAATACACAAACTTGAGCATTCAGCTCACCATTTTCATTTAAATACACAAGAAACTCCACTTCCTGGAGAACGTGTGCTCAGGAACCCCAGAAGATGATGTCTATTACTGTAACAAATCAGCAGAACTGAAGAAGTATTGTCCACTGGATCTAGGATTCTCCCTTGGCTTCTTCCTTATGGTTTCTCCCAGTTGTGGCAATGAACCAATACCTGATCTTTTGCATGACTTGCTTAACATTTCTTTGCAGTTCTGGGAACAGAACCCACATCTCCAAAATACCTTGAGACATATGAACATCAGTTGTTGCACATAACATAGCTGCCTAGGTTTCTTATATCATTAGGACTCAGAAAATAACACCGCTACAGAAAAGAGGTGCTCACTAAAACACTACACCATATCTTTCCACAAAGGAAAGGCTGCAAAGGAAGTATAAACCTGATAAACTAGTATTTACCTAGCTGAGATGAATTCCACATTTCAGGCCTCTTTCCTTACTCCTCTTGATTATTCTGTAGACTTACTCCTCACGATAATGTTTAGATTTACCCTTTCTTCAGGCCAAAGGCTTCTTTTTGCTTATCAACACACTGATGTGCCTCCATCTATTGAACTAACTAGCTGAATTCAACTGCAGCACCACACGATATTGGGTCAGGCCTTCTCATTTTAACATGACGAACAGGAGGGGGTGAACACGTGTGGGTGGTGAGAACTTACCATTTGAATCCAAGGTACACAGTTTTGCTTCAGGATCACTGAGATAAAGAGGAAAGAATAAGATTATTTTACTGCTTTGAATCAATATATGGAATAACAACAAGATGAGTGCAATTGTTTCTATTTTTACAAATCCAAGCCTTCTCTCCTTCAGGATTTAGTCATGATTGCCACCGCCATAAATTCCTATAAACATAAAACAAATATTATCTAGATAGTTATGCCCAATCCTATCCTGCCCATCTAATCATCACCTGACCTACCATGAGGTGCAGCTAAGGAGAGAAACACACTCCCTCTGGTCCTCATCAAAATACGGCTTCTCAGGACCACACTCCGGGTAACAGCCTGAAAAGTTAACATAAACCAAGTGTCCTTGGTCAGCTCCGCACAGGCACAGGGCAAACACAAATACCTCTATCAGCAGCATATTTGATTCCCAAAAGAATGTGAGGTCTTCATATTACCAGTTATTTGTCCTCATCTTTTTCCCCTCTCCCCAAAAGGAGAGAGAATTAACCCCAATTAACTCTATTTATAAATCTTCTGTGTAAATTTAGAGTTATCATCCTTGCATTTCTGCCCAATCTTAAAGGCAACAGGCAAATCCTGCTATCCCATTGCACAATGGGGAGTTAGCCCAAGACTCCACCACCGAGTTTCCAGAAATGGAATGGAATAGTCTGTCAAGGGAAGACAGCAACACTGATGCTTAAGACATTTTAAAGTGGACTACTAGCTTTGCCTCCTGTACATCTCAAAGTCACGCAAGAATTACCTTCCAAACTATACAGCAAGTTACCACATTTTCCTTGTGGGTTCCTGCAGGTCTTTAGACAAGGGGCTCCACAAGGTTTATAAAACCACTCGTGCTTTTCAGGTGGATTGTAATAGTCACAGAACACAGCTGGAACAGAAGAAAAAACTCCAAATCTCAGACATCTGCCAAGGTTTTAATTCTAGTTGGTAAGAATTGAATGTAAGTCATGCATGTGCACGGTCAGAATTCTCCTCTTTTCTATCCCAGATGTGACTGGGTACATGCAGCACTGCTTTTCTGTGCATTTCACAGGGACACTTACGACAAATGGCAGGAGTCCTCCAGTCAATACAGACACCAGCTCTGCTACAGCTTCTTGAATAAGCAGCAACTGAGGTACAGAAGCACTCACAGTCTCCCACACTGTCACAGCCACAGAAGTCAGAAACACAAGATTCATAATATGGTATTGGGTTCACCTATCAAAATATCAACATCTCTGTTATCACAGATATTCCTCCCACACTGTCTTTTAATGAGAGAATGAGCTCTGAAATTCTGCTATCCTGTGTGAGTAACTTGGGGAGAACCAGGCTGAGTCAGCAACAGACAGACTAGGATTGTCATAAAGGAGCTCTGATATTTGACAACAGGTAAAGTTTTCTAGTTTTCACCTGTTAGATGGACTTGGACTGCAAATCTTCTCATTCTCATGTTTGCAATACTGGCATCTATTTTCAAAGTATCTTTTCAATGTAATTTCTACAGAAAGTATCTACCTTGGTTTCAGTTAGCTCAAATGCAAAGCGTATGCACTCTCTAATGGAGAAATAATGACAAAGTGAGTATCCAATGAAATCTGTTTCCTCTGAATTTCACATCACTTTTGTTTTAACCTTTGTCAACATAAGATGACCAAGGAAATTAAGCCAAATTAACTTTTAAAATATATTATTACGCTGCATTGAAGCCTTGTATAGACATTCTCATCAAGAATTAATGGCCCTTCTTCTGTTTAGATTAATTTAATTTGTTTTCAAAATACACCAAATAATTCATTCCTTTAGGTAATTTGAATGGACTTTCCTAAGGATCCCAATAAGAATGCTTGCATGCAAAGTTATTTATGAATTTCACAATATGATAGCTAGCTTTTTATATCCAGTGCACAACACTTTTTGTCTTTGATTACAGGCAGCACTCTGGTTCATTAGTACAGTCAACAGGATTTAGCTCACATAAAGTGAGGTTTTGAGAAATGTAGTCATTGTACTCTAGGATGCTTTGCAACAGCATTTAATAGTAATGATTTGTGCACAAACATGCACTGCAACTGCAAAATACACCTAGTGTGAAAGTATTGCAGACAAGAACAAGATTACCTTACTGTGACAGGCTTCAAAGACACTACTCTTAATGATGCTGCAGTGCTTCTGTCCCAGAACTGTCTTGAAAGGCTGATCAGCACACAGGTCAGTCATGTTTACATTTGAGCAGGTGCTGGTTATTTTCCAGCTATTTCCAAACTCCTGGATGCTCATCTCCATTGATTGCCCTCTGGTTGTAAAGTCATTCTTCGAGCGGCCATCGAAGTCCCCACAAAGGCCACAGACTTTTCCCTGTGCAATTTGCAGAGATACAGTTAGCAGAAAAGAAAACAGTTGCATGTTTTTAAACACTCCTCAAAACATGTCTTAGGAAAAGCTAGAGTCTAAGTGACAACATCACTCTCAGGCCTCTAATACTGCAAAGCATCTAGCTTTATTTCTAGCTCCAAATATTCTGGAGCACTTTGCACAGATTGCATATTGAAATAAAACAAAACGTGGTCCACTGGCTGCTTCTTGTTCACTGGATTGCACATTTGTCCAAGTCCTGCTTTTCAGGCTGAGTGACCAGTTCTACACATGCAACTCTGAGTTTAACATTGCATCCCTCAGTTAGTCTTGCACTTGCCTGGAAATAGGGTGCCACATGAACAATAACTGTAGTCTTCTGGTCCCACATGAAGATCATCCCTTGAGTTGTTTCAATCACAATATAACCTCCTCTGAGATCCACCTTGTAATTCTTCTCAGCCGCTGGATGAGTAGCTATCTCCTGGATTCTTCCTTCCAAGAGCCTGATTTCACTGCTCTACAAGGAGCAAATAAATGGAACGGCTTACCAACACGTTCTGACTCTTGTCATTCATCTCATTTTTCTGTAATACTTGCATTATATCTTGGCCTATTTCTATCCTCAGAATCGTGATAATTGGTCTCCAAGACACATAAAAGATCCAATGAATTCTCTGGGAAACTTCTGCCCACGCATTGTAAGGTCTATCTCATGGACAGAAAAATCGTTCCCATTCTAGCAGGAATCCCAAGAGCACAGGCAAGTGGGAATGCTCAAATGCCAGTTGTCATGGCTATCTGTTTCAGTCTTCTTTGACACCTCCCGGGAGAAACCACTTTGTGCGCTTTGGTAAGCCAGAGGGGAAGGAAGAAATTCTTTCCTCTCTAGTTAGGTCTGCCCTACGCTCAAGCCATGGCACAGAAATATGCTCTAAAAACTTTATCACCATCCCATCAACACCAGTGTCACAGATGCATATGCACACCCTCACAGAGTGATTTGTCTCCCTGCATTTGTTCTCCCCTGCAGAAGTGCCCAGCCCTGGCAAATTCTGAATATCAAGACACTGAATACACCTCTGATTTCTGGGTGTTTGCCATTCTCCAGCAGAGGTGAATTGGAATATAAGGGCATAATGCTCTTACTGCTCACATAATTAAACCTCACGCCTTCGCAGTTATAACTCATTCTAGACAAACCTCAAAAATGAGAGTGATCTTCAGAGAACAGATGGAGAGTGACTTCCCACAGGCATTATTCTGAATTACAATTCGGAAGGTGCCAGCATCCATGTTGTTGGGGCAAAAATCCTGAGAAACATTGGTAACATCGTATTAGATTAGTCTACTATTAAACATTTTCAAGAACTCTAAACAAATGATACTTCTGTCTGACTTCCACTGTCCTGTCACATTTTTGTTTACCAAAACTCTAAACATTTTAGAAGAATTTGGTCATAGTTGAACTGCTTGTACTTGACCAGAAATTTAAATGCAAAAGTCTTAGATGAAAAATTAACTTTGTGCAGCACCAGTCACGCACTGCCAAAAATAAACAAGTGTTGTTAATATTAGCACCAGTAATGCCGAGATGACAAAACATCTCACTGAATTCTGTCTCATTATATGTGGTTATTGTACAAGAGTTACAAGGCTCACACATGAACAGTTACTTGCTTCACACACCAAAAAAAAAAAAAAAAAAAAAAAGTACTCTCATACTAGGATGGTCTATAGAAACATTTAGCTTTTCCACACCACAGAAATGCCTTCCCATGGCAAATGCTGGGATGACACCAGGAGAATCACAGAACAGTTGGAAGGGACCTTTAGAGATTATCCAGTCCAGATAGAGATCATCCTTCTAGACCAAGGCCGTCCATTCCAGCAGTAAAACATTTAGGAACACACAGTGCCCTCTTGTGTCATTTCTGAGGGGCAATTGCTTTGCTTTTACATGGAAAAAAATCTTAACTGCGTCTGCTCTGGGTACACGAGGCAAGGGGCTAGGCTCTGCTCATCATGGTTTACTATCTTGTATGAGACAGCCTTGCAATTATTTAGACTGAGTTTTGCAGTGTAAGCTGTGAGAAGCACATGGAAAGGAAAGTGAAAGCTTTGATACCTGAGCCAAAATATAATCACAGTCTCCCAGGAAATCAAAGTTCTCTCCATCGAAGCTCATGTAATGGCCATTTCCATAGACAGTGCAGGTTCCTTTGCAGGGGTTGTCTGTACATTTCCACTGTCTTTTGTCACAAGTGCTGGGAGAGGGAATACAAACATTTACAATCTCTGCGTCAAGCACAGTTTTCCTTCAAAGAAAGCATTGCCTTTCATTCTTCCAGGCTTTCCCTCACAGCTATTCTGAGACCATACCATAAAGGGGATTACTAATAAGGATTTTTTTTAATCAAGATACATCTTTGAAATTTGTATATTTTTATTTTATTTTTCCTTTAAATATCTTTTACAGCACAAAAGCCTGACAGCAGGAAGGAGGATTTAGGAGACAAGTACATGGTGAAAAAATATTTGAACCGTATTTAAGCCCTAGAGAGAGAATCAAATCCCCTCTCAGGCTTGTGTTCCTCTACAGTGTCCAGCCACAGACCAACCTGCACGGGGCTGGCATTTCCAACTGCTGTGCAAGCAGTCTACAGAGGAGGATAGAAATCATTTGACAGAAAATCTCGGTACCTCTCTCCACAAGTGCAGGTTGGTGCGATGTGATGCAGAGAGGAAACGTTTCTTTTTTATTTTCACTAAAAGCCTGACTGCTCTAGTGATGAATAGGAAGGTTTTAAAATGCATCCTGCCCTATGTTCTCACAGTGTACTCTGCTTTATTAGGTATTTTTCTTGAGGCTGCAAACTGTAAACAAGACTCCCTGGGATAACATACCATGTGTTGCAGTCAACTTTGATGGTTTCCCCAGGCTTATAAAATTGTCCTCCATGGACACATGGGCATTGATCTTTTGAAATACAGCCCCCACTGCCGTCCAGTACCAGCCCATCAGGACACATGCAGCCAGAGACACATTCTGTGACATACTGTACATATGAAGATAAAATACAAAGCAGTGAGTTGATTCACAGAAAGTATAGAGAGCTAGCGGTCATGCTAGCTCTGGATGCCAAACTTTTAAACTGTTTTTAAATCCCATGACTATAAACAAAAACAGCAAGGAGTACAGCTTTTAATTGCTGCATTATCATGAAAAGGGTTACTCTTTACAGAGTGTAACATATTCCCGTCAGCATTTGCTAAGCACAATAAACCATGCACAATCACGATGCCCCAGGCTTCTGCTAGGGGTGAGGTCCTTACACAGTGCATGTCCTGCGTCTTACAACTTTTTTGACACTCTGATCCGACTGCACCAGGACCCGCAGAACTGCAGTTGAAGTAATACATGGGAGCAGGGCAATCTATACAAGGAAGAAAACATTTTAGGCAGGTCATTTATTGAAAATAACGACGCCATTAGAAATTCAGTCATAGAGCAAATTCAGAGACAGTGGATAGCATGTGCCTAATAATTCCAGTTTCTATTGGCTTTTTCTTCCTTCCAACATCAGCAGTGGAAAAGGGGTAGAAAACCACTAAGCTTGATGAAATATCTTCAGTTTTAAGAATTCAGCAATTCTGGTGACAGCTTTACAAAGGCAAGTGTTATCAATAACTGACAGATGTCAGGGAGAAGGCAAAAATGGGCCTAAAAATAAATGTTGTAGAAAGTGAGAGATACATTGAAAACATTATAAATACTGTATAAATACACCATAATGTCAAAATCTCACCTTTTACTAGGACAGTTTCTCCAATGCAGTCTAATCTTCCTTGAATGCATTTACTAAAGAGATTCCACAAAATGAAACATATCAGCTCTTCACACATTTACTCTAGAGAAAAAAAATCACTGCAAAGCTTTGCTAGTCACACAAATAGTAAAATCTCACTAAAATAAGTATTTTGTACAGCTATCAGGTTCACAGAAATGAGTTACCGCCCCCAAAAGGAAGACTAAGGCACCCAACTCTTAAATCCTCTTCCTTCATCTGATACCCATTTCCTTAATCATTCCTGTCATAAGCATATATTTCCCACTCTACGGGATGTGATCAATACTTTCTTAAATGAGACTTCTTCAATTAACAAATGAAATCATGTTTACGAAGTAGTCTAAAATTCATTTTAAAAAGCTATATATATACACATACACACACACACACACACACACAGAGAGAGAGAGAGAGATAGAGAAAACATGCAGACATGTTTTCTGTAGGCAACTGAAGACACAAAAGAAATTATTTGAATAACTCAGTCTTTCCTTATTATTTGTGCACATTATTACCTTGAGTGGGTTGAGAATGGAATTTTTTTTTTTAATGGGAAATGCAAGATATTTACTTTGGTGTTTTTATGCAAAATTCTCTTTTGATGTTTCAAAGCTGAGATTTTATTTTTCTTCCTGGGCTATTTTTTTTTTTTAATAGCAAGTAGGGTGTTTTTCACTTTGTTTTTTTCATCTCAAAAACAAAAACTTCCCCATGCTCACTATATCTTCCAGAAAAACTTGTTCCCACTGTATGTGGGTTTTTTTTTCCATATTACACATTCATACTTCATGTTTTCAGAGCTTTGCAGAACTGACAGATCCCCAAAATTGCTCTGTTTTACATCCTTTCAGGTTCCAGTTTACTGCTAGCAGGAATATGGGACCCTAGATTTTGTTGTGGCTCTCCTTCCTGGCAGCCTAAAATTTGCTTTGGTAGTATCAAGCAGAAACATGTCATTATTATTCCTTACTCTAATACACCACCTTTCAGAGATTACAGCACGGACAGCCCCACCTGAGTGCTGAGCTTTCCCAGGCACGCGCTCTTGGAATCAGCAGCCCCGCTTACCACATCAGCTTGTCCTCTTGGAAGGAGTTCCCGGGCTGAATAATCTTGCCTTTGTAGTAGCATGGACAGTCTGCTGGAGTTACACACTCCTCCTCATCATTGAGGTAGGTCCCTTCAGGGCAACCACAGCCCTCCATTGGGGTGATCTGAACTTTGCACAGTGGGTCAGGTTCATCCAGGGAACGGCAAGACTGGTTGCAGAACTTCACGCTATAGTTATAAACCATAGTCTCAGGACACTCCTCAGAGGGATCTTGGCAAGAAAAATAAGACGGATGTATGGCCTTCTCTGGCAACCATCATTCATGCTCTTTGTGCAGCTTTCTGCCCAGTGGTAGCCATAAGTGTGCTTTATTTCAAACCTTGTCTTCCAGTGGTCTGGGGAAAGTCTGCTCACATACCTTTCAGAAACTAGGTGATATTGAATGTTGAACTACTCAGCAGGGAAAAATTGTGATCGATCAGAGGAATTTCTATGATTTCTGTTGTTTCTAAAATTTACAGCTCTCTCTTATGTCTGGAATCAAACCCAGTAACTTCTGACCTGTCTCTGCAGTTAAAAAGGATTTTGCTATCCTTTAGTACTTCTTTCTCCATCCGGGAGTAACTTGAGGAATGAACACATTTTATAGGGGGTAAATTGTGAAGTTACATGAGTAGTGCCAGAAAACTCTGTTGATCAGCTGATGTTACCATGGAAACTGTCTGATTTCTCACAGATTTTGGAAATGTCTTGGGAAAACTCTTAGCATGCTGTGATGAAATGAAGAAAAAAAACTTTCTTAGTCCTCTGGGACTAAGACCAAACAGTTAAATAAAGAAACCTAAAGGGTTCAGCTGTCCCTTTAAGGTGGTGAAGAGCTTATCAATCTTTATGGGCTGTCAAAAAACATTACCTTCAAATATATGCTACAAAATCCGCAGTAAGAAGGTCTCCTTAGGGAACCATCAAATTGCATTAGGAAATACCACCTGCATAAAAGCTGGGATTTTCAAGAAAGTCTGGCATCCAAATTCCCCTGAAATTCAATGAGAACTGGAGGCCTAGCCTTCTTGGGCCCCTTTGTAACTCACCCCCCAAAGATTTACCTTAAGAGTTTCTTTTTTCAGGTACACACAGATCTATTAGAGGGGTTGTTTATGGGAAACTGAGTTGGCTGGTTGTGCAGCAACAGTATCACCAGATCAGCAATTAGATTCCATGCTTAAATAAAGCTGTGTATGTTTTTGCAGTTCACCATTGCAGTATGTGTTCTTAGATTAGTATGCTAAGTTTGTGTACCCATAAAGAAAAAACAGCTACAACAACGAGCGAGTAATTTCCTGGTCTTGGTTAGAGGAGACCAATATCCTGTGGGAAAAAAGGGCAGCCCACATTTTCCTACTTCATAGGGGTACTACAAAGGTGAGGCAACTAGTATTTGTAAGTCACACTGGACCAAGTAGATGTATAGGTATCCTTATTCGGTAATGGATTCAAGCATGAGCTTTCATCCCATTCCACTTCATACTCTAGGAGATTTACCTGAACGGGTGTCTTAATTGTTAATTATGAATGCAGTAAAATGATATGTCTACTTTTTCCTCTTAATTTGTCCACAGAAGGAAAAGATCAATTTTGGTAAAGCCAGGTATTATGAAAAAAATATTATTTGATGACAGTAATTAATGGACAGGAACCTAGGACAAAAATCTGCATGATTTTAGGATAAAGAACTTCTGTGCACTTGCTATCTAGTTCTGAGCTGAATTAATGTATGCCTTTAAACACTTTTACATTCTCAGCTACCAGCAATACAAACTTGTTAAGAATAATTAGTACTTTAATGTAGCATGGAAAAAATAAGGCTAACGAGAATGATAACAGGGGCATGGGCAATGTATGTGACAGCTGGACTGACCTGACCTGTAAAAAGTCTCAAAATTAAAGTACATGGGAAGGCCCATAATCAAAGCTAAGATTGTCATTCTTTGTTTTGATTAATACACTTAATTATTTTACCCACGTCGTACTAAATTTACCCAACCTTTTACACAAGAAACATGCATCATAAGGACCCCTTCATGAAGGGGACATGAACCGCTTTTGGCAGACAAGTTTTTTTCCTAGAGTATGTGCCTGATCTATTTTTCAAAGACCCATGACCATGATGAGTAAGCATAAGAAATAGACTGCAGGAAGAAAACACTCTTCTGAAAATGTTCCCCCATGTCTCTACTGAAGTAATATAGGATGCATACCACAGATCCTCTGCCTCCAGCCCTTCAGGGTCACACCTGCTGCAACGCAGTCTCTGGAGTAAGTAGAGAGCACACTGCACAGTGCCACTTCACTCTTCTCAGCATTACATGTGTCATACATACATTTCTAGGTGACAGACAAGACACAGGTATTATTATGCCCTGCTCACAGTAGGACATGGAGACATTTAGCAATTCAAAAGGCTTGCAAGCAATATATTTTCAGAAAAGTACGACCAGCAATGAGACTTAATTTGTAACATCTCTAATCCAAAACATATGCTAGTGAAACACTCTGCAAATGTGAGATACAGGAAACCAATTACAGCTATATAACTTCAATGATGATAACAGTCAAACAGATGAATAATAAAGCAATAAAAGACACCTATCACTCATTAAAGCACTAATAAATGTCTACACCAGACTCCTACGAAGATACACAATCTAGGATATACCCAATACAACATTCAAATGAATAGAGAGAGTGAAAATAGTAATGACAGGAGCTTATGTACCTAGCCAGCGTGTAGATAAGATATCAAATGAGAAATGATTTAATAGGGAATTTTATGCAATGGCCTATAAAGAACCGATTAAATAGGTATAAAGGGGATCTAAGGCTCAAGTTATTTTAATTGTGCAACTGGACAGAAGAACTCAGGAAGAAAGTCCCTTGATAATCCTTCTAAATACAGGCAGTTAATAGAGTGCGTTAGGTTTATATTGCATAGATGGTGCCTTATCCTACCACCAGTGACATCAAACCCTTCTGCAGACCAGGTTTGAAAAATCCTCTAAGATGAACAGAAACAACAAACATATCCATAAGACACTGGTTATTACTTCTTCTTAACTAACATGAATTTTCAAGGAAACACTTCTTGAGGAAAACTTAGCAGCAAGGAGAAAGCATAAGCCACATTTCTCAGGGATCCAAAGACACACTGAATTAAAGCAAAATTTCCAGCCTCAGAATCACTCAGTAAGTTGCATCTCACACATCACCTATAAGACTTTACTGAAGTTTCTATAGAAACTGCTTCACTATCCACATAAATGCAATATTCTCTAGCTCAGTCAGCTTCCACAACAGCATTACAGAGCTATATACCAAGAGCTTAAGGGCTGTCTCTTGCATTCTAAATACAAAGAAACTAATCTGCTTTAAAAATATGGCCAAACCTACAGATTTCAGTAGAACTACACAAGAAACAACCCCCACCCCACCTTCCCCCGCCCCCAGAAGTTTTTCTGGTGACAAATAAGGTTATGAGTTTCTCACCAGAGCAAATATTTTAAACTAAATCACATGTCTGAGCTTTTTCATATATAAAGAAGACGTGGGAACCAAAAGTTTTTTTCATGATGGGGAATACAACCCCTGTTTGATTCCATGTGGTTTGGGTTTTCAAAGACTGAATAGCTTTTAGAAAAAAAATAATCATTTTTCCTTTTTTGCTTCTGTGCCACACAACAGGAACTTTCAATGATAGCAGTGCTGTTTATGAAAGGCAGTTAGTTAATATTTCCTGGGCCACAGCTATAAAGGTTTTTCCCCCCTCCCCCCATCAGAATCAGAGAATATCTTTGCAAAAAGACTTTGTTGTAATCTTTTTAACTCCTATAGATCACAGCACACTTACAGCAGATATAGCCTCTGGACTAGACTAAGACACCCAAGAATAGAATAGAGATTTACCTTGATGTACACAGAAGGGTCTACAACAGAATGGCACTCAGCAAACACACTGCTTGTATCAGACAGAAGAGCACACCAATGCTGGGCAAATTTTTCTGAAGCGGAGAAAAAAAATTGTTCTTAGTCGCTTGGATCACATTACTGTGTGAATTAAAGCTATCAGGAATCAGACCTAGAATGTCATATCTTGATGATGTTCAGGTAATGCTGAAAGGAAATAGTGGTCAACATACCAAGTTGAAAAGCATGTTAGCTGGGTGACTAGCCAACTTCCTAATAGAAAGGTGTAATCTTTCCAAACGCTAACTTCATTATCAAGTCATAACATCAGACATCTAACAATCAGTTAGCTATCTAATCAAGAACAGTAGCACTTATTACCTGTATTACCCGAGAGAATAGACTCTGAATCCTTCATATAGTCAAATCCTCACTGAGATGCTACACAGGGTACTTTGTGCTTGCTGAATTTAATACTGTTGGTAACTCAATCCTCTTGACTTCAATCTACTTCTAAGAACTTTGATCAGATGAAGGTCTCACCCAAGTATGGACCAAGTATTTTCTGCCTTAAATATAGATTGTTCTGATTTATATCCTCTGTGTTTTCAAGTCAACAGTAAGTTCACAGAATCACAGAATGGTTGAAGTTGGAAGAGAGCAAGAGATCATTTAGTCCAATGCCCCTGCCCCAGCAGGGACACCTACAGCATGTGGCACAGGGTGGCATCCAGGTAGGTTTTGAAGATCTCCAAAGAAGAGGATTCCACAACCCCTCTGGGCAGCCTGTTCCAGTGCTCTATCACCCTCCCCATAAAGAAATTCTTCATCACATTAAGATATATGCAGATAGAACTTCCTGAGTTTTAATTTATGCCCATTATCCCTTGTCTTGTCACTGGCCACCACTGAGAAGAGTTTGGCCCCATCCTCTTCACATTCTCCCTTCAGCTATTTATACATACTGATAAGATCCTCTTTCAATCTTCTCTTCTCTAGGCTACACAGGCCCAGCTCTTCCCTCATATGATAGATGTTCCAGTCCCTTAATCATATTCTTGCTCTAGAATTCAGTCATTGACGAACAGGGTGAACAGCATTGGGCCCAGTACTGACCCCTGCAGGACACCATTGGCCACAGGCCTCTGCCCCATTTATCACCACTCTCTGAGCTCTGCCATCCAACTAGTTCTCAACTCACCTCACTGTCCACTGATCCAACCCACACTTCCTGAGTTTCCCCATGAGGATGTTATGGGAGATGGTTGTCTCTCTAAAGAGAGACTTCAATATTCTCTCTATTAATAGTCTCAGAAGCAGTGGCTTTTGAGGGCTATAGGATTTCTAAACCTTTTTAAGTTGTCCAACATAGGAGAATTATTTAGCACTTATAATCCAGAAATGAAAAGCTTGCTACCTTTATCCATACTATTTGCACAAGGATCTTCAAAGCTGTCTTCAACATCAAAACAACTGGCTCTAGTTTTCCATGAGTTACCAAAGGCAGAAGCTGAATCTTCCACAGCTCCAGTGACTGTTCTAAAATCATCAGTCTGGATGTTATTGAAATTGCCACAAAGACCTTAAGTGCATGTTAGAGAGAAAAAAAGAAAAAAAGCGTTAGAAAAAGATAAGCATTGGAAGGAAGATTGGTGGCAGAACCAAGAACATAGCCTCTATTTCACAAACCTCTGATGAGGTCTATTTTTGCACATGAAGTCTAAAAATCTGCACACACTAAACACCACAGAGCTTGTTTTACTTCTGCTGATTGAAGGGTTTGGCCAATTCTTTGTCTCTAGGAAGACTACAGATTTAATCAAGGGTTCTAATAACCAAAGTCAAAATAAAATCAAATAATTTGTTAATTTAGAGTCATGGACAAATAGCCCTAACTGAGGTACCAGAGCATGATGTGTCCTACCAGCTGTGCGATTCTGATAAGAATGATCCACTGTTATGGAGAGCTGCATTATAGGCTTCAATTGCACTTGAATCTGTACTCCAGTAGAGGACAAGATTTTGATGAAAAATGTAGAGGGTCGGAAGATGGTGATGCCATCTAATAATGAAAAGATGAAAGTGTATCTGTACTTGCAAATCAGTACAAAGTAAAGGGAAACTTCAATTTACATTCAAAGGTAACACAACCATTCTCAGACCTATTTTCCAGCTTGTCAAATATCCTAACAAAGGACAAGACCAACATTCTTCAGAACAAGGCACAGGTATCACTCTGTAAATAAATACAGGCTGGTCTGGGGAAGATGTGATGGAGAAACACTTACCTTTCCTTACTGGCAGCTTCACAATAAAATTGTTCATGTAGATATTTCCACAGGAACATATTTTTATAGTCTGCAGGGAAAAGAATAATAATTTTAAAAGTCCACAATAATAAGTATGACATGAAATAGACAACAGTTACTTCACAAACTTCATTAAGAAGGTAACATCTTTAAAATGCAATCATCTCTGGGGTTAATATAATTGTTAGATGCTACAGAGTGATGTAGAGCAAACCCCCTACCTAATAGTTTATCTTTTTGAAAACTGCAGTCAAGACAGTATATATAGGCCTGGATCTATCTGATCAGAAATGTAATATTCTCCAAATTAGAGCTACCTGTCTCAAATCCCCTCAATAGTCAATGGAGGGAGATAGGCGCCTCCAGAAAAGGCCTACTATCTTAAGTGGGCTGGCTGGTCATTTGGTTATCCTCATCTTCCTTTATTGACTATAGAAGGAAGCTAAAATGACAAATCTCCTAATGTCTTTACACCAGTTAAGTACCAGACAGACAGGATGAATCCAGGCCTCCAAATAAATCTGTATATCTTTAGAAATGCAAAAAACTGTCCTAACTCTGTCTCCACTAAAGTCAGTTTAATCGTATTAGTGGGAGAAACCTCAGGCCTTTATCCGGAAAATTCTGCTACTTCTGCTAGTAGCAGAGAAAACCTCAGGTCTCTAAAGTCTACAGTAAAAAGGAAGAGGTTTTGTAGAAATCTCCAGCTTTCAAAAAGGAAAAAAAAAAAAAAAGTGAAAAAGTTTTAAGTCATGAAAAGGAAAGCCTATAAGGATAATTTTAAACGTACTACCTCGGAAGCAAATGGAAAAGTCAGAATCCAAAAGAAATGGAAATCCAGTAACTCTTGCAGAACAAAACTAATTAACACATGTGCTGGTATTAATCTTGAAATCTCGGGACTGCAATAGAGCTGATTCTAAGTAAAAGTGGCATATTATGTGTCAATAACTAAAACATTACTTACAGTTCTTCCTAGCGTGACTAATACATTCTTTAAGCAAGTCATTGTCTTTGATGTCCCACACTGGACGATCTCTCCAATCACCACAAACGTGTCGTCAGTATTCTGAAAGGAGGTAAGAAAACAAACATGCAGACAACTTTAGCATGCTGCAGGATGTTAGCTAGAAGAAAAAGAAATGTGTCTCAAAGTCTAAAATGGATCCTTGAAAGAACTGGGGCACAGCATCTGTAACTGCAGGCTAATACCTTTCATAGCCCAAAATCGATCATGTTCACTGCTTTTCCTCTACGCTCTGTTTCCTTGCTACCAACTTGTGTAGACAGTGTATTTAGAGACACTCACATGGATGCTAGTCTTTTTGAAGGAATCAGAAACTTCTTTTTCACGGTCATACATGAAGAAAGCTTCATGAGAAATGCTTAGATCTACTTGTGGTCTATTGCAAATGGGAGATTACATGGCATTTAAGAGGGAGTATAAGCTGAAGTACTTTTCTGGACTGGGGCCATTTGATCAAATGAAGTCGTATAAAGCTCAGGCAATGTCTCTTCCTATGTTATAGATTCAGGAGTGAAATGGAAGATTGTACATACCTTAGCTAAGACGTAATGGCAATTGCCATGAAAATTGAACCTTTTATTATCAAATGTTGTTATATGAAATCCTCCATCTATATGGCAACTTCCGGAACAGGGCAGAGTGACACAGTTCCAGTGACCTGCAGTGCAAGTACTGTACAAAGTTCAAAAAAATGTGTAGTTAGAATAAACACAGCTTTAAAGGAACAAAGTAAAAGATAATATCAGCATCTGAATCTGCACAGATCAGTCAATCTTTCTTTGTCTTATGAGCTTGTTAGTCATCTGCTTTTCAAATCCCTGTAGAAGAAAGACTTTACATTGTGCCCTTTAAACTAAAAAAGCTGAATGTCTGTCAGTGGAAGAGTTAGTTGCACCAAGATTGAAATTAGGTCATTCAAAGAGACATTGACTTGGTCAAGAAATGTCTTCCTGGGTCTATATTGTTTATTTAAAAAAAAAAAAAAAAAAAAAGAAGGCCTCCTCAACTAGGATCACACAACATTTTATACCACTAATGCAACTGTTCAGCAAGTATGTGTAGAAGATTTCAGTCAATGAACAGTTGAACTTCTCAGAGCCATACGCACAAGCAGAAAACAGCAGGCCTCGTACGCTCAAAGTGAGAGATAAGTGAAGATGTGGCTAAATTGGAACTGAGGCCTTTGGGTCTTTTCATCAAAATTGCAGAAAGAATATTTAATCCAAGGGGAGTCACGGAACCGCAGAACATCTGCTATACCCCATCATATTTCCTGGGTCCCTACAGTCAATGTTACAACTAAAGTCAAGGAAAATATACTATGTCACAGGAGCATAAATAACACATACGGTGTTCATTCTGTAAGTGGGTATCATAATAAGAAATAAAACTGTTTTGTAAATTACGTACCAGAGATCTTATCAATTTCACTAGGGCAGGGGAGATGGATTCAAGCTATAGGCTTTGCTCCAAAACAAATTGTTCTCAAGGATTAGGACTTTGAAACAGCCTTTTATAGATGTACAGGTTGTTGGAAATGTAATTCATTAACACAGCATGAGTTTCTGCAACTCTTTAGTGGCTAATGTCTGAGCTAACTAGCAAAGAGTCGAATTTTTATGCATTCTGAAACCTTGGGCTCAGTCTTTGCTGGAGATTCCAAGGGAGGATCAAGCTATGTGACGTGGACATCTGTCTCTAAATTTTCCTGGAGATGCTGGAATTAAGATCTCAGGTTTAACATTAGTGCATTATAAAAGACAAATGTTAGCAATAGGGAGGTGAGGGGGAAAGAGGCAAAAACAACAGAATACAGTTCATCAAAGTTCCATCATGTTTTTCTCTTGTTAATGCAGTCAGTCTCACAACAGTACCAGTTCTGGCAAGGAGTGGAGTAAGTCCCTCCTGATGAGTAGACTTTTCCTTGAAACATACATGGGCAGCTGTCTCTGGGGATGCATTTTTTGCCACTGAGGTCATCCAGGATAGTTCCTGTTTAGACATATTGGCTAGTTAGTATTAGGTGAGTCTGGGCCTACCATGAAGGAAGAACAGAGTACAGGAAAAAACAAACAAACAACAAAAAAAAAAAAACAGGAGTACTTCAATATTTCTATAAATGAATAGAGTAGGTCCTTAAGGAAAAGGATGTTTCAGGCCCTTCCCTGCTACAACAAGATCAAACATCCAGTAGGCTGGGTATTCGTCCAGACTCATAACAAAGAAGCACCTCAAAAGACATCTTCATCTGTTACCTAGAGACCACTTCTCCTTTTTTCCACTACACCTATATCATTTTTTTTTCTGTCTAGTCCTTAGACAGAAAGGCATCTATCTTTTCCCTCCTCAATCCTAATGTCGAGATCTTAAATCTACAGAGATTTGATTCTACCAAGAAAAAAGTTGCTAATTATACTAGAAGCAGCAGCTTGTTCATAGTCTTTAGTTTTAAATCCTAAGAAAGTAATTGCTGGTAACTGAAAGGGCTACCACTCCCTTTTTGTCCCTTTGTCCCTTTGTAGGCCCATTAGAAAGAACTGCCTTACCAGGAGGACAGAAGCAACCGTCTGTACATGGAGCTTTGCAAATCTTGCTCCTCTCTGGGTCAGCACATGTATCTGCACAGGAGTTTCCACATTCCATATACTCCATATTGTTTGGGCATTCCTGATCTGCAGGATCATATGAGATGATATATCCAAGTTGGAATGTGTTAATGACTCATTTGTAAATGCTCTAGAATCATTATATCACTACCCATTTCCTTCCACTTTTTCTTCATATCCTGGTTGCCAAACTTTCTTCACAGAATTGCCATGTTTTTTAAAACATTAAAAGAACTTACAATCACTGTTACTTCATCATCGGAGCAAATAGTACTGCTTGGAAATATGATTTCACATTATTTTACTAGCTGAAGTTTGGCTGAAGTCATGATAGCAGCAAAGGACACTGGAATCATTTATGGAGTCATAATAGCTTGTTTTTGCCTTAAATATCAGACCTTCCAGCATTAATCCCCTGTCTAAATCCACAATTGTTATTTGGAAGAACTTTCTGTAGCCCTTCCCTGAGATTTCCTGTAATAAGGAAATCACTGAAACTGCAACACAGGAGTATAAATGCATATGATAAGAATAAACGTGTGAGACTTCTCTGACTTTTCCTGATGCAATAGATGTCACCAAAAAAAAAAGAAAAAAGAAAAAGATAATTCACGAGTTAATTGCATGGGCTAAGAAAATGAAAAATGAAAGAAAAAAGCCATAAGGACTCTCAGCTCGGCTTTGCTGACATCAAGGTTTGACCCTCTATAGCCAACCTGAAAAAAAATTCTAGAGCACTAGCTACTTACAGCAAAGCTCTTTGGTTCTCCATCTCCCAGGATCTCCCTTCCTGAGGACACAGTCTCGAGAATACTGGTTTAAAGTGCTGCATATGCAGCTGGAAACCAAATCAGAGTGAGAAGAATTAACCACACAATGGCACATATCTTCAGTACAGGTGGCTATGTAGTCATCAAAAGCAACCAATTTGGGGCAGTTTCCAAAGCGGGACAGAAGCCTCTTGCACTTTTTTTTCTGGAGGAAAACAAAAAAAGAAAAGCAATAATAAACAGTTCACCAATGTTCAGGCTTGTATGATAAGTCAGATTGGAAGGGATCTCAGGATGTTATCTAGTCTAATCTATTGTCACGCAGTTCTTTTTCTTGGATTGAAAGCTGTCACTCACTCATATGTTTTCCCACTATGCATTTCTTTAACACTGTAGTAGCACATTCTTTCAGCTGTAAGATCAACTTTTTCCTTGGAGGTATGGTTGGACTCCTAACAAATTCAGCTCAGTACATGCTCAACTGTTCAGTTCGGTATGTATCACTTCTTCCAATACAATCTCCCTGTTAGGAGGTGTTGTGGAGAGAGAGGAGAGGTGAGGAGGGTTTATACTCCTTGACCATACATACTTACATATTTACTGCATCTGTCATCCTCCCTCCTAGGATCTCTTCCAGTGTGATCATCTGGACTCACATCAGCACACTTTTCTGATGGATCTTCTACCTTGTGAAAGTTCCCAAACTGCCTTGGGTGCATTTTATATCCTGCAAAATCCACAGATGCATCCAAGTAACCATCAGATCCACAGAAATTCTTTAGATCAGTTAATGGTCTGTGATTATTCATTTGATCTTTGTGTTATAAGACAAAATATATTCCTCATAAAAACATCCAGGTCTAACCACAGCTTCCATAATATGGAGGATGACAGCCTGATGTAACTTCTATCCAGCTGGAATCAGGCACTCTTGTACCAACGACTGTTGACAGTCCTAACATACACACACACAAATCACATGGGACTCTCAATCTTTATACTGCAGCTCATCAGTTTCAGAAATTTTAGTTCTTTACAGGTATATCTCATCTACAGAGTTAGGTATTTGCATATGTAACTGTGACAGTTTCGTTTCTTTCAATCATCATATCCTAGGAGCACAGCCTAAAGTGATGATGTTACTAATTATCTGGTAATTACAACTCTTCACTGGCTAGAGAAGATGGGAAGTGACAAGAGGACACACACAACATATGCATACAACACTAGGCAGACAGGTACATTTTCCATGTATGTCCATGTATTTTCCAAACATCTATGTATTTCAGAATATCTGTCAGGAAAACTGCAACCCTACTTAGAGAAAATGGATGTCAGGTTTCATGTCACATTATTAATGCAGTCCTGTGTTACAGATAACATGCTGTAATCATGGCCTACCATCCAAAATCAAATCATTCTTCTTATTGCCATCATAGTTCCCACACAGACCACATATTTTCTCTTTATATGTTTCTTCCAGGTCCAACTAAGAAACAAAAGCGAAGAGGAAACACAGAGTTTAAAGACTTTCTCCTTGTCGACAGCACGTTATTACAAAGCACACCGTGGAAGAGTACAGTTGTAGAAAAGTGTTTTATTTCTAGGAGTTTCCTTTTCAGCTATAAATCTGCTATAAAATTTATCAGTAAAAAGGCTGAATTTACACGGGAAGATAATTCTCTAACAATTGTTATTCCTACCTACTAAACAGCTAAACGTAGCATGCTGAATATTGGACTAGTTCTTGGACCAGCACCTTCCAGTACACATCTGCTTCCTTTCTCACGCAGGGTACCACAGCTCTGCTCTGGGCAGAAGGACAAGCTGTGCTGTGATGCTGGGTAATGCAAAGGAACAGCTTCTAGTCAACTCTTAGCAACACCTAATGTTTTTTCTGTTCCATTGGCTAAATGGAAAATTTTATTTTATTTCTTGAATTGGGCCTGCCCAGCATATCTTCATCTGCCCATATTCTGTGCTTTAAAGAGCCAAGTTAGCACAATATTGTCTCTCTTGATTGAACTAATGCATCCTATCATTCATGCATGGTTGGGGCAGTACAGAACTTACTCAGGCCCATCTATCAAAGGTGGTCCTTTTCCTTTGGGTGTGCCTTCCTAAAATTGTGTTCTCTCTGTACATGGTGCATGTTGAGGCATTAATTAGTACACAAGGAGAGAGCAACAAACACTTGCTTATATCAGAATTGCTACTTGATTGCAGACGCTGGATATAGTCCTTATATTCTGTCTGGACTTCTACCTACACAAATCTTTCCATTTTTTTTTTTCCTCTGTTCCATTTCTACCCATTCTCTGTCTCTCTGTACTGCAAAACATGACCTACAAACTCTGTTTTATTTAGGTATTGGAAAACTTATCATCCCGGATTGTGTAGAATTTCTGTTTATACCTAGAGTTGTACACAGAACACCACAGGAAAAGGCATATTGGGGGCAGAAGCTTAGAGGGGAATTCCCTCATGACAATATGCAGACGTGGAATGAGAGATGCCATGGACAGAACTGAGCATGCAGATTAGTTTCCCACATATGACGTGCATTGAGACAGAGGGTAAGTAACAAGTCAGAGCTAGGGGATAACTAGCTTGGTTTCTGCCAGAGCTCAATGCAGGAAGCAGATAATTACAAGAATGCTATTTCCAGGGTGCACAGTGGCATCTTTTCTCAGGTATATTTGCTTGCAGAGACCTACAGATTGCAGTTCCAGTCACCTGCCTCATGATGTAAATTGTGTGGTATTGTTTCTGAAACAAATTAGTGTGGTATGCCCCCATCACCTTATGGACAGCCCCTGCCTCAAACCCCAAATCAACATGGTGCCTTGTGTGCAGCTCTGCTTTCCACCATTGATGAGGTTCACCAAAAGAAAAACAACTAACTGGCTGTTCATACTAGGAGAGTGTCAGCCCAGTTCCACTTGAGTGTCAGCCCCAGCTTGGAAGTGACTTGCAAGTAAGCACAGGTGTCTTCAATCAGGATGCTCTTGAAGCTGAAGGGCAGGGGAATCCTGAAAATTGGGAGAAACAAAACAAACAACATTGAAGGGAGAAAGGAAAAAAAAAAAAAAGAAAAGAGAGAAAGACTGATCAAATCCTTTCAGAGATATGAGAAGAAAGGCTAAAGTCAAAAGGAGCCAAATGAGCCAGAGGGACCTTCTTTTCACAATCAGGCTTGATCCACACCACGCATTAAGCTTAGGTATAATAACTTTTGATATTGTGACCTTTCGCTAACCTTAATCCATAAGGCAACATATTTTTGTCACAAGTGTGTCACTACTACATCAGCTACTCTACTGATACCAGTACAGCTTTGTTTACATGAAGGACCTAACTGCTAACGATATGAGGAGCGAGATCACACTACTGGGAAGCAATTTCCCATACGAGGACACAGCATGGAACTCATCATTTCTCCAGGCTTTTCTTTGGTGCGTTGGGGGTGCAGAAGAATTTTCATCCGTTTTATTGCCCATGTACTGACATCACTCAGACAGAGAACACTTTTTATTTTAACATCACCAAAGACTCAAGCAGCCAACCTCAGCTTAATTAAGGTAATTAATTAAGACTCTCAACCTTTCCCACCTTTCTCTGCATTCTTTTTATTCCACATCAGAAAAGGGGTAGTCTGTCTAGGTAACATGGGAGAAGATAGCAGATATATTGCTTCTTTGATATAGGATAAATCTGGATTATGCTACTACAATTACAGCCAAGTGATACTGTTCTGTATTGAGATTTTTCTGGAAGACTATCAAGAAAAGACAGGCCACAGTGCTTGCAATTCTCTCACCAAAGTTGTGAGAAACTTTTGCTTTCTGAGCTGTGTTTCTTTTCATAGTCAAAGCTTGCCTGAGCTTGATACCTATGTGCTGAGAGCAGACCACTGCGCCTCCCATGTACATTACTCATAAATTTACACCAGTCTCAACTGTTATACTTGACTACCCACTTTGTCATGGAATATTTTTGCCCTTCTGCCTGCCATTTGCTTTCTGGTTCATTTTCGGTTGGAAGCAAAGGTGTGGTTTTTGACTTCTGAGACTTCAATCCTTTGCAGTTATACATAACTCCATAACACATGGCAAAGTGTGATCTATGAAGAAAGATCTATCTAGCAATTGCTAGATTCATCTATTATCTAGAAACAAAACTTTTTCTAAAAGGACCATCTATTCCTGAATGGAAACCAATAACAATAAGCTTAGTACCACAACAATAATATTTTGAGGAGAAAAACAAACAAACAAACGAAAAACACACTTCTTCAAAATTAAAATCTTCCATGAATAAAGTGTAGATCTTATCTCCTCCCTTCAATTAAAGGAGTCCTCCCCCAACCAAAAACCCCATCCAAATAATCCACACCTTGCATTTTGTTAGAGTTCCATTAGACATTATATTGCCTTCTGCTAAGGCAATTCCTAGGCATTTACGTGTCTCTTGCCTTCTCCACTACTATGGAATGGACTCTGTTTAAAGTGAGCATACAGCAATTTGCAGGAGAGGACACCTTTTCCAGACAGACCACCCCTAGCTAAAATGTAACAATAAAACAACAACATAAGAAAACAATAACACAGTCTTTACTCACGGGTTCCCATTCACTGTGATTCCCGTTTCTTTCACCTCCAAGATTACTCCATCAATGGTGACAGTGAAATAGATCAAGAGAGTATTCTTGTCACTGCGCCTTATTTGGATGTTAAAGTCCTGGTAGCTATCATTGCAGTGTGAAGCAAAGACATAAGTGCAGGTTCCAGGGAAAGTGAACTTAACATGGTCAAATGTGTGAAAGTGAAAATTGCCCCAGGTGGCACATTCACTCTTGCTTACAGTAGAGACCTGGACTGAAGAAAGAAGTAGAAAGGTTAATGATTCACTCTACATGTGCTGGTTTGCAACTGAGATCACTGTTGAAAAGTGTTAAAGGAGACATTTTCAGAAGCAAAAATAGCAGCCTCTGGAAGACACTAGGAAGGAAATTCATCTCATTAATTTTACAAGCCCATTTACAGACACCTCCAGCCTGAGCAGATTAGCCCAAGCTCCTTTGAAGTCAGTGGTGAGAAACAGAAAAGATTCAGCTACCCTATCTTATATATCTACCTAGGAAAGACCATTTCTCTACTGACTAACAAAGGGAGCTGCAGTATGTCAACTTAGAGACATATATCTATGGTGTAGAGTCTAATGCAGAGAGCAGAAGTTCATTCTGGGAAATCCCATGTTGGCCACCTAAATCTTATTTCTGCGTTTGAAATCCTACCCTCTAGGCAAAAATTTGGCCTGAAGTCTTCTATTGACTCTCCTCCAGAAGATATGACAAATGATCTGACTTTTCAGCAAAACATCAGCCACTGATCTCAGTAGCTGAGCCTGCCATCAGTTTCAGCAATCTGCTCAGAGCTACTTATTTTTCATCTCAACTAAAATACATGCTTTGGAGTAGTACATTGCACTTCTGCCTAAGGCATTGATAGATGCTTTAATTACATAGAAAGTAGCTTTTATACCACTGATTGCACAAAGCCATTATGAATCAAAGATACACTTTGAATTAAATATGTGTTTGCCCTACTATGTTTTCAGCATCTCTCTGGGCCTGTGCAGAAGAATGTCAAGAACAAAGGGGCAAGGGGCAACTTTCTTTCTGTTGTTGATGTGGCATGTTTAGGAATACCGACCTAGCAAGGTTCACCACAGATCAAATCAAAATCATTCATATACTCAGTGAGCACTAAAATATTATGAGATATTCATATTTAAGAAGCAGCAGATGGGCATTGAAACAGCTTTTTGAAGGGACTGTAATTTGCCATAGCTGTTTGCAGCACTAAAGTGGAGTATGGTAAATTAGCACTCTTCTATCCAGTAGTGATGAGAAATGAGAACGCTTGGCTTATTCTAGAAAGGAGAGTTGCTGAAATTACCAAGACAGCAAAAAACATCACAGCAATTATTTGTGTATTGAGTGACTGGGAAAGGTGTAAGACAATCAAAACAGTATAGCAGAACACCAAAAAAGTGACCGCTCAATTTCATACTGGCCAACCAAGCTTAGGAGGCATTATGCAGACATATTTCTCCTATAAAGAAGATAAGCAAAATATGTGTTAAAAGGGATTTAGGAAGTGTACTCTTTGAGATTATCCACTTAGGAAATTAAACAGTTGTTAAATTAGTATTAGTATCTCAAAGAAAAACACTAAAATATTAAATGGCTTAAGCTAAGGATGCATATGCTTACTGTTAAACAATATCTGGCATGTCTATAGCTCTTACATGAACACGTTATATTTTCAGTTGATAACTCTATTTGTCACAGCAATATATAATTAGAGAATTAGATTTTTCTTACCTATCTTAACTGGTTCTTTGCCCTTGCAAAAACACCAAATCAGGCAAAAAATCCAAAATGACTTCCCTGTTTTTATTTCCATCTTGCCATGAAGTGGTAACTTGAAAAGCCTTCCAGGGAACTGTTTTTTTCTTGGCTTATAGGCAGATTTTTATAGTCCAGGAATTTGGCATGAGAACAAAACATTGATGGCATGGTCCCTAAAAGGTGGAGCTTCTTTCATTTTTCTTTCAGTGATTCATGCTTAGCACCCAGCAACTCTTCTTCTCTTTTGGAAACATGTTTTCTCCTGTTTTACATAGGAACAGAGAACTGTCCTTTCTTTTTCTCCTTCCTTACAGAGATTTTTTTCCTCCTACCTTTTCTTTGGCAACAACTGTTTTTCTTTTTCATAGCATTTTCTTTTCATTTTCTTTTTTTTTCAGTCAATGCTTTTATTTCAAGCTCTCCTCTGGGTTGTACATGAGGACAGTTCCCCAGCTCAATAAAAAGTGTTTGTTGCCTCTGCTGGCTTGATGGCTACTTCTAAGCGTTAGAGCAAATATATAACATACGGTTAAATTAGAGCAAAAACTTTTGGCAGGAGGTAAATAGACTTTAACAAGTGAATTCAAACTATTTCACAAAAAGACTGGAGATTTATTGCTTCAACAGACCAGAAAGTGCATTAGTCTACACATTGCATACTTCTCACCTCTGCCACACAAATGTAATTTGATTGCAGCAATCAGACATGGGGGGTTAATTTTCTCTATGCACACAGATTTTTTTTTTTCCAAAAAGCATGGTAGTGATGCCCAAGACCCATCAAAACAAAAAGAAACACAGCTCCTTCCTTCAGTTCTTAAATTACACTGCTTCAATGCGGTCGTTGGCAGTTATCAGTGTTTTAATATCCCAAAACACAAAAATCCAGAGCACTTAGTCATCAGTCAAAGTATGTCCTACTGTGAGACACAGCCTAGATTTCCTAGCACAGATATGCAATGTCAGTAGTTTTAGGTCTTCCTTTGGAGAGTTACCTGCTTTAAAGGCACAGGCTGACCTAATGACTCAGATAAAGTAGAGCAACAAGAGAACCATCACTGTCACAGAGGAAGGCTCTCACCCAGTCCCAGAAAAATTTTGATACCTTTGATTACTACACAGCCCTCTGGAATACACTAAAGGCAGAATAATCCCCTGTGCTAAGTGAGCACAAATATGGCTTCAAGCAAATGCAGATTTCATCCTTGCTACAGCTCAACCACAGTCAATCCACAGACTCACAGGGAAAGGCGCATGCCCTTTTATCTGGTTGGCAGACAATAAGCCAATCCTCAAGGACTCGTGCACTCGTTTTATCAAAATTTCTGGCATGGACAGAGCTAAGTATTCTAAAGCTGGTTCTCTGATTCTTTTCAGCTGTTCCCCCCTGCAACAGGTTTATGAGCTGTTTAGTAAATGGCTTTCAGAAGTGCAGGTGCAAATATCTGCCAGAAGAAGATTTGCTGCTGCCATTGCTCTTAAGAAAAATCCATACTAGTGAGTTAACGCATTGTACAGTACATGAAACATGAGTTCATGTTACCCCTTTCCCACTGTCCGTGCCCCATTAATTCCATTGTCAGTCACACTTCAGGCAGGACACTATTGGAAGGAAAAGTCTGTTCTTGAAGCCCTGCCATTTTGGCTGGCAGACAGAGCAGACAGACTTTATGGCACCAGTGACAGGAGTAGTAGATTTTTGCTACTTTTCCTTTTTATCATGGCTCATTTTTCCCACTCATCTCCATGCACACAGTTATGATGTCAAGCAGTAGAATTCCTAGTAGATAGCTCAGACTATGAGATTATGATACAGCGGGTATTAATGATATAGTGGGTATTAGGATGATAATTAAATCACATACAGCACAATAGTAACACTTTTCAGCAGATTCCTGTGGTAACATTCAGATTAAATTTTCAGTTAATATAACCTTCCCTTTCAGGCCATGGAACAGTATTAGCAGTTGACGTAGGGAAGGGCTGTGGAGCCCAGGACAGAAAACATAGAGTTCTACTGACATTGACACAGAAAGGAAGAGTTTAACTAAGGCTAAAGAAGAAACCCTGAAATTATTAATTTTCTTATATCCAGGCAAAGTCAAGTACAGAACTCTGCATGAGACAGAGCTCATCTTTCAAATTACTGTCCTGTTCTCTTCTCACTCCCACCCAGGAATTCAAGGCACTGGCATCTCTTTCATTGAGAGGTTACGAGAGGAGAAAGAAGAACAGGAATCCAGTAGCCTGATTCCCACACCTAAAACAAAATTCCCTTATTCCAAGTGGGCAGCACAAAAGCAGCAGGAACCACATATGAGCTGCCTCCCAAAGATCCCATTCAGATTGAAGCAATCCCTAGAGACAAAGACATGGTGAGTCTGATGATCGCAACTCCCCCCGCTTTGCCTTCTACACATGCAATGGCTCAGGGAAATGCAAGGGTGGCCAGGAGTGATGAGCTAAAGTATGATTTGCCCCTGCAAGCCACAATTAGTAAATACGGGCCTGGAAGGAAAATGAACAACATAAACTACAGTTAAACAAAGTAGTTAAAGCCCCACTAGTTAAAACATAAACTAGTTAAAACTGTATGTAAATAAAAGAGACAATCCACTGAACCTCGTTTTTCTGCTCCATTCAGCAAAGTAACATCAATCATCTGGGATCCTCCCCTGAGTTAAGCAAGAGCACATCTCTTTCTATTCAGAGAGAAGACAAAATCCTGTTCTCTTGGTCTGCCCTCTAATCATTTTCTTACCTCCACTTGTCTCCTCTGTCATTTTGACAATTCCTTCACCATTCCTTAGGGAGCAGAGTTCCTGTCAGTCACTAATCAGAGCTGCTGCTTCCAGCTTCATAGCAGAGAGTGCTGGCTGCACTCCTCCAATATTCCTGGATGATCTAATCCCCTGAAATCATTTTAGGACTACTAACAGGGGAGGGATATTTGCATTCAAATGAAGTTTTTTTAATATTCAAGTATGGCTACACCAGGGTTTACAGAAGGAAGACACAATAGGTTTTCAGAAATAAACTGACTGACGGGAAGCTTGAGAATATGTTGATCCCCTTATCACTGAATCATTGCTACTGTAGGCACATAAAATAACTATACCCCCTGTGCGACACACTGGGATTAAGAACTCTTCCCTTTATTGGGCCCTCCAGCCTAAGAAGCCTTCATACTCCTGCAGCTGTACTAGCAAAAAGAACAATTCCTCTTGGCTTCTTTACAACCCATTTCATGGATCATTTGCCACTAAAGGGTATGTGACTTTAGTAAATACAATAGGTAAATATTAACTCAGCTTCTTTATCATCACTGACTCACAGGAGATAAACCTGCATGAAGCTAATATAAGATACCAGTGACTCACATCCCATATCATCTGCTACAAACTCAGTAATGAGGCACTGGAAATGGGGATCTCAGAGGGATCAACACAATCCACACTCAGCTGCAGTATTGAAGTTTGGCAGTGGCACTTGTTCTGCACCCTTCACTCAACGGTACTCCCATAGGTACCATAAAGTGTTAAAGCTGCAAAGTTTCTTGTGGAACCCCATCCATAGTCAAAGTACTGATGAGATTCTGTCTGGAAAGATTCTAGTACTTCAATACATTTTGGGCAAAGGAAACAGTACTATTTCTTTCATTTTCTCATGTAAATCCCTGCCTATCTCCCTTACCCCAACAAGCTTTATTACTACTGTCAAAATACCAACTTTGTTTAGTTCATTAAAAAGTAAAGTTAGCCAGGAAAATGTCAATTTTGTGTGTGCTCTCAAGTCCCTCAAGACAGTGATTGATACAATAAAAACATTCAAAATTAACTTGGCAAATTAATGGTTACAATATGATTTTGCACATTGTTCTTGATTTCTGCTGGCCATGTACAACACACACTATATTTTAAGCCCTGACATAAGCCCATAGAATTTAGAATTTACATCACAGATGTATTTGTTCCATCAGGTTTAGATTCAAAAGACTGCTTAAAAGAGCTGGTAATATATGGTGATCTATAAGAGTCAGAAGGAGGGCCTAACTGCCTATTAAAATATATGAAGAATGTCTTCAGTACTTTAATTTTGATGAGATACAGTAGGTTAGTTATTTGCTTACATTTTGCCTTAGAACAAACATAAATCTCCATAACCTCTAATCCGCTAATCTTGCCATAGGGTTTTTTGACCTTTCCTGAACCAATCAAGGGCATCAGCTACTCCTAGTTCACAAGGAATAAATTTAGCTGTTGTTCTCTCTCTCTCTTTTTAAGATCATCCATTTACAAGGAGTAATGACACGCCTGATTGGTGTTTGTGCACACAGGTCTCACTGACCTATTGGCACTTCCTCACGCTAGAAAGACTAGCTGCACAGAAAGGCAAATGATCAGGTGTTTGGGCCTTTGACTTTTTGCTACCTCAAAGATTCTGCTTTAACAAGTCTTCCTGAGAAAACAAACTCTGACTCTTGCTATGTGCAAAGATTAGCATTTGTGTGAGTGACTGAATTAGGCTCTCAGGACTAGTCTTTCTATTTCACTCTCAAAGCAAATGAAAAGACCTGCCAAATACACTGTATGGTGTAACAAGAACAAGTTTCCAGAATGATTCTTACAGGCTTCTCTTTGTTTATATATACAGACACATATGCATCTATACGTATATATACATACTTTTATATAAATACACACAGATATATACAGCACACTAAGAAGCAACGGTTAATTTAAAAGCATTTAGGCCTTCAACCATCTTAAATATGAACCTGTTCCCCAGCATGAAACAGGCATCCTACCAAAATAATTCACATTCAAATGGAAATTCTTATCACTGCAAGATCTACAATTTCCGGGAACTGAAAAATCCCGTGGAATTTGATGGCAGTGGCAGGGGGAGCCTTTCTCTTATGGTGACATGTGGAGAGGAGGTTATCCAAAAGCAGGGAAAAGGAGTGCATAAAGCCTTTCCTACATTTAAAGTGATCTGCCACAGAAACTCATTTTGGCATGGAAGCTTTCCACTAAAGCAGTATCAAAACTCCATGCTGAATTCTCCTATATTTATTTATTTATTTTTAAAATTCAAGTCTTGGAATAAAAAAAAAAAATACAAGTAGTGTTTTTCACTGTTCCGAAGTTTATGACATCCTAAAAAAAATGGAGTTATTTTAGAAAATTGGCTTAGGCAGAAGGATGTTTACCTTGAAGAATTCGTTCTCCTTTAGAACAACCCCTAAAGCTTCTGCTGGGAGATGAAATATATTTAAATAATAGTAGCACTGATAAACAATTTCCTGCATTTCATTTTTTCTGAGACCTAAAGTTTGCAAGAATTTTCTTTCATATGGCTTTTAGAGCTTTTAGTCTATTTCTGCCTCCTCTCTTTCACAGTATATGAGTTTGCTTGTGCTACACAAGTTCAAACAGTGTGGAACAAGCACTGTAACTACATGTTTATTTACATATGGCCTTGCCTTTGCTGATGTTCTTTGATTAGGGCTTAGGTGCAGTTGGCTGTGCGCAGTTCAGTGGAGCATGATCTCATGAAGTGCATTCCAACAGTAAACAGTCAAAATTTTATCTTCCCTTTCCCCTTCTACAGCACAAAATGATAGTTTAATAATATAAAGTTATATCATTAAATAATATAATTATTAGATCACAAGAGCCTACCTTGTATTTTTTGGAGAGGTTCTTTTTTTCCTGCTTCTAAATCCCATTCACCTCACCTCAGACTGCAGCAGTGATATTCCCATGTTGTTAAGAAGCTATTTCCAGTACACTTGTCCAGCATTTCTCGATAAAATCATCTTCATTTTGTTAGAATCTTTTGACTTCCTATTTAGCTTCAGATGAAAACTCGCTGTATTCCCATAGAGTCATACGAACACCATTAAGTTTTTAATGCAGTTCTAGATAACTAGGAAGATATAGTCAGAGCTTCAAATCATGTGGGTGAAGGCTACAGTTAGGAATTAAACCCACACGCTTTCACATACAAGGTACATGCCACAATTGCCACCCTTGTAGCCTGCAGCCTACATCAAGAGAAGCTCAGGGTGCATCTCAGAACCCATAACAGGACTGCTATATCTCTTTCCTTTGCCTTCTTTTTCTTTTTTTTTTTTTTTTTTTGCAGTGCTCTTACTTTGTATGGCAATGACAACCTGTCTGAGCTGCAACCAACAGAATCTCATTTGCCTCAGCTTTTAGCAGTCATCTCCTACAGCTGGTTGAATGCTGTGAGGGGCTTCCTGTAAGACTGCAGCTGCTTGGGAAGGATTTCTGGAGCTTCAGGCCACCTTGGAGGAGCAGGCACTTGAGACTAGAACTTAAAATCACAACTTCCTGCATCCAAGGCAGTATGGATTTTAGCTCCAGCTTGTGTTTGAGATTTATCAGACTTCTAGTGCCTGCCCTTCCCTCTTTTGGGGAAGGCAGCAGTAGGGCCACAATATTTGTCTTTTGCTCACCAGAATGGTCAAGCAAGTTCAAAGACTGCACTGCTCATGGACATGGTCAAATGCTTACCTCTCACAAGACAAAGTATCAAAGTGAGGCCAAACTGAACAGCTCTTGCAGGGCAAGAGCTAGGACCCTAAGCTTTTGGTATCTTCAGATTGATGTCGGCAGAACTCCCACCTGGCTCACGAAAAGGCATCTTCCTATTGCAAGGCAGAGGTTGAACTGCTAAGTAACTGGAGATGAAAAACAAACAAACAAACAAAAACCAACCCAAAGGAAGCTCTTTGCCAAAAATGGAAGTGTCAAGCTGGAGAAAAAGTGTGAGAGGAGAGGAACACAAGAATACAGTTCTTTGGCATAGACCCGTGACAGTGTTTTAGCAGCTCTACCACACAGCTAAGCTTTGCTGGGGGTGTTGCTACTGCTCCCTTCTTGTCAGATCTAGGAGGATAGAGAAACCTATGGAGGATGGAGGAAAATCATGAAGGGAGTCAAGTTCATGCCTTTCCAGCATCCTGGTCAGTGACCCTTGCGGTAGGCCTGGCCTCAGGAGTGCAAATGGGAGAAAAGGCAACAGGTTCAGAAGATTTCACTATCTCCTTTATAGACCCTAAATGTCTGGCACTCCTTGTGAGAGATTTCTTCAGTTGCTCCCTGGGCTTTCCAGGTGAGGCTGAGCTTGTGGTCTGCAGACCCAAAAGTTCCTACTTGAATTTAGAACACCATGTGATCAGGCAGGGCAGGCTGCCATTTTCTTTCAAGAGAGAGTTACAAGGAGGAAGAAGAGTGCTCCTCATTGCCACCGTGACACTCCTTGTTGTGCTACAACTTCTTCAGTTACAACTTCTTTTGTTTCCTAGGACTCTCCAGATGAGGGATGCCTGAACTACATCTCCCTGGGCTGCCAGAAAGCACCAATGCTTACGAAAAAGACGGACTTCACAGTCTCCAAGTCTGGCATAGAGGCAATGCCTAGCACGAAGTAGCAAACCATGTTTTTCTGTAACAGCATTACTAGAAAGTTTCTCTGTAGGTGAATAATGCTTGTAAAAATGTCTAAGTGGAGATAATGGACTCCTCCTAAAGACAGAGATTCTTTTTTATGTAGAGTTATAAAACTTGCAGAGAAGGAATCTCTTTGCTGAGCAACTGTGCTGTCAGATTTGGAAGGAAGGCTCTCTTCCAACATTTGTTTCCCTTCATCTTGAGCATCTTACAGAAATTTCTCTTTGAAAGGCCCTCTGTGGAATTCTCAGCTGTGCATAAGGCTTAGTCTGTTCAATTTTGTCATCCAGTTCCAAGGAAATACAGGTGTGAACTGAACTGCAAACTTCTGAGGTGACCAAGAGCACAGAAAGGGGTGGAGATTTGACATGTACAGTTTGACCTAGAATTGCCAAGCACCTATAACTAAGAGTTCTCTGACTGCAAGCAACATCATGCTGTGCATGCAAGTAAATCCCTGTTAGAACATGCTTACTAAGAGCTTGCTGATGTGGGGAAGCATCAGCACTCATTCTTCTCAGAGGTAAAATTCTTGGCACTGTAGAATCTCGTCTCTGCTGGCAGCCTGCTTTTTGTCTCTGAATTAACTTTTCATTCGTAACCACAGCCCGCCCTACAGTGGCGAAGCCAAAAACTGCAGCTTTATTGACTTTTACAGTGCATCATTTAACTTCCTTATTTAGAGTTAGTTTGCCCTTAACTGTGCAGAAATAGCCAATACAGAAGATAAGAGAGGAACAAAGAACCAAAAAAGGGAGATTTTGTTTTTCAGTACTGCAGAAATGATGTTCTCAAAAAAATAGCCAAACACTGACAGATTTTAAGCTACATGATGTACAACTCAAGGAAAAGTAGACTGTAGTGTCAGTGCACATATTGTTCGATGACAAAGAATCCACACGAGTGTGTCTTCTAAATGCCTCAAGAGAAAGCTTCAGTCACATTTCACAGATGACCTAGAGGTATCCTTAAACACCCAGGCTGAAGCAGGCACCAGGCTTCGCTAGTTCTGGAGCTTGCTTTTTAAAGTGACAAAACTTCCTTCTGGGATCAGCTACTTCTCCTCCACAGATATTAGTTCTCTAATGATAGTATTCTAAAGATGGGACACCTCTTGTGTTTCCTTTTCTCTGCTTCATACTGATGTCTGCCTTCTAAGCTCCAACACTGGCATGGATGATAACATAAGGAAAGGAGGGAGAAAACAGCATAAAGAGCTCTTTTTTCATATAAGGGGAAAAAAAAAAGTCCTGAATCTACAGTGTCTCCTGTGCCACAAATTTTACCACTTTCTTTAGCAAAGATGCTTGTATTTATGTTGGCTGTGGCTCAAACCAGTGTAATGCAACTTTAACACACAGAACGTGTGGACCAGTCTCACTATACTTCATGTATTTTCAAGACAGATGTTCACCTCAGACCTAATCTCCTTCAGCTCTCTTTGCAGGTCAAATAAGTACTTTAGAATGCAATCCAGCTAATCTTTGGGTATCTCCTTTAACAGGAAATCAACAAATAGCGATGTAAAGTGCAGCCCTTGAGACAGTACTAAAACACACACAACCTTGTTAAAATACAATCTGGTGCTGAACCAAGCAATTTGTTTGTGAAATTTTCTTAAAAGTCACTTGTATCACATCAGGATGCGTTATCTATCTTCTGCCTGACTAGCAGAAAGCAGCAATTATCCACCCCACATGTTGGGTCATGCAGACAAGACCTTCATGTATGTTAGGTTTAAAGGAGCCATAGCAGGATACACAAGAGATTTAGCAGCATGTCAGTTGACTTCCTACAGCGTGAAGAACTTGCCTCCTCTTAAAACTGAAGGTCAACAAGACAGCACATGAATAAGCACAAAACCCAAGTTTTTGTAATGTGCTTTTAATCATTCAGAACAAATAAGTTGATTACAAACGGACTCAAAAGACTACATGTGTGGAAAAAAATTGCCCTTTTTCACACAAATAAATTAGAACATTATTAAAATATCAGAGAACACAGATACAGCAACTGGGCAAGGAAAAAGCCTGAACTAGACAAGGAAGATGAGAATGGTGCATAATCCCTTTACTTGAGTGCTGTTAGTTTTTTCTTCTTCATTTTTATGTTAAGCTGATAGCCCTCTTGATACGGTTCAGAGCACTTTCCCTGTCACTTTCTTCTGTGCTTCTGGATTCTCTGGATTCTGAGATTTCACATTCAGTGTCTAGACAACTACAGCTTTCCACGTAAACATACTGATATGTTTGTGTGTTCCCATTGGGGCATTTCAGTTTCACTTCCTTCACACTAGTCTTTTCTTCCCTGCAGCAAGAACAGCTGTGCTCCAGAGAATTGGCCTCCGCAGAATATCTGTTAGCAAGAAGAAAAGGTAACATTATTCTGTGCTAGAAATCAGTACACACTGGAGAGGAAGAAACTGGGTACAGAGGCTTTAAGGAGCATGGAACAGTATGCAGAAGAGCTGCTGCTGAGGCTAATGACTAGTGATGAGCTCATTTGCATTGGTTTAACACACCATGTTTTTAAAATTCATTGCACTGGCTGTGATATTCAGGTAATACAGTTATTATTTAAGTTCAGCTATAAAAAAACAAAACAAAATAGACAAAAAAAAAAAACAATGAGTTCTATGAACTCAGCTTTCTTAGATTCCTTTCACAACTCAAGCACAGAAGGATGTTAAATATACCAAATGTTTAAAGGAAGCAACAGCTCCTACTGATCGTATGTCACAGCAAAGAACCTTTTGCAGCTTTGTGAGCAGGTACCATTCCTAACTTGTAGAACCTTCTGACACCAGGCCGTGAACTATATCGAGCCACCTTTATCTTATATTTGTAGTATATTGTAGTGCACAGGCAACTACAATAGGACTTTGTCTGAGACCATAAAGTATTTCAAAACACTTACAAACTGTCTGGTTAATCAGTGTTCAATCTGAAATTAATGTTCAGTTTTTTCAGATATTTTCTGTGATAGGGTGCAAATGATTATTTCTTTTGGGAGTCAATAACAACCCTGATCTGTCAGTGGGTTTTAATAGCTCTATTCCAGGTACTTTAGCAGTCGCTTTCTGATAGCCACTTCCTTGAAGTCTTTTATTTCAGGGAGAAACATACGATGAAATTTCTCCACTAACACCACCCCAAAGGAAACTGTATTCTCACTTCTTTACTGTAAGAAGCTATGCATGTTTGACTCTTCACTCAAAAGATGTATGTGTATTTCATTTTATATGGTAATAAAATGGAAAGCAGCTTCTCAGCTAATGAGCATCAGGTTTGGCTGCAATTTGGTCTCTCTACCATATGTGAAATAGTCCAAGTTCTGCTATTATTTTCTGCAAATTATTTGTATCCAAGAAAGTACAACATAAAAGACAAACAAACCAGCTCTCAGTGGTAAAAACACATCATCATAGCTGCCTGAATTCCGAGAAAATCTAATACTCTTTTTTTTTGTGCTAGGATGAATCAAGTGCTCAGTCACAGATTTTATTATTTTGTGCCCATGATTTTGGGAGCTGACAGTTCTAGGTCTTCTTCCATTTTATATATATATACACACATGCACACACATATATATAATATTCCATTATATATATGTGATATATAATATATATTATACATATCTATATATTATATAGATATTTATTGTCCCTTTTACATAAACAATCACAGTGCCCACAGAACTCAAAAATCATTGTCTGATTAGTTTACTTACAGAGAGAAGGTCCCACATGTGCCTTCACATTCAGTCAAATCAACTCTTGTCTCAGAATAGCAGCCCTGATAGACGATAAAGTCTTTTCTTTCACGGACAGAGCATGGCGTGGAGCTATCCAGAGGTGTACCTGTGGGGAAAGATGATCAGAAGAAGTCACTGGAAGAATTCCAAAAGCTCCTTGCAGTTTAGCACACTCAAGGTTTCACTAGTTCACTGAAAGAACCATCTTCAGTTTAAACTTTTCCAGAAAGATCAAATACTAAGTGCTTGGAACAACATACAAGTATCTATGTAAGTGCAAGCCGGTCGGCCTCTATAAAGGAATGGGTTGATTTAAGATTAAAGTTACTTCTCTGTATTGTTGTTGATTCACGTTCACTGACATACTTACATGTTTTACAACAACCGTTAGGTAGGAATGTAACAGTTCCCTGAAAAAAAAAACAACGAAGAAACAGAAAAAGGAACATTATTATTGTTTCCCTATAATAATGAACTTTCTAGATCAGTAACTGAGGAGAGCAACTCCTTAATAGCTGGAAATTATGACAGAGTTGATCTGAATAAACTCACAGTTAGTTTATGAACACCATAGGTCTATGCATAGATGCAAAAATAAAACAAAAGAACAAAACAACAGAGAAACTTTCTAGGAAAATGACCAAAGTTTAATGTTACTTTGTTGCTAATTAGATGGTTGAACTAAACTGCAGTAATTCATGCACTGGAGGTGAGTTTTCTATATTTACTTACAGGTTTGCAGCTGTCCTCGTTGAATGCTGGGCAGGTTATTTCAGATGTGGAGGAGATAAGCTGATCATGAATAGTTACACAGCTATAAAGGGTACAGTTGTTGTAAGGATCATTTTGAAACTCTCCAGGCTACAAAGAAGATGCAAAAAAATAATAAAGAAAGCTGAAGGGTTCTCAAGCCAAAATTTCCTGTCCTCTGACATGGACTATCATCTTGTTTCCCAGCTGATTATTTTTGGATTAGCAGAAACTTTGGATACAGCATATTTCATGTATCAAAGGATGCCATATCTGGAGAGGATTTTCGGGGTTTTGCATAGTATTTCCCTTAAAAAGAAAAAACCCTTTGAAGTATGTAGAGTACACACGAGAGATATGAACGATCTCACTTGTGTCACTGGATTTTGACTAGGGAAAGCTAAAACTTCCAATGGTGATCAAGAATAATTCTAAATTTCATTCTGCAAGGCAGTAAAGCCACTCCCATAGACAGGCTTTTTAGCATTTTTTCAGCATGTAGAAATCAAGCAATATAAACAAGCAAAAACCTCTAGACACTGCAAGAAAAACCCTTACTATAGCACTTCTGACTTGTCATTTCAAGAAGAAGCTTTCCAGAAAATCTGATTTCATTAGTTCATCTTTCATGACAGGAAGCTGTAGGTAGGCTTTGCTTAAGGTGGGCCTCTGACCTTTCAGATGCAAACTTACTGAGTCTGATCTCTGCCATTAGTAATTCTTTACACCCGTTCTCTTCGCACTTTCATAAGAGAAAAGGAATGCCATGTTTTACATATCTACCAAATTTGTAAAATGTACTTACACTCAAGACCAGGATGGAACTTTCTGAGGTATGTATAACACACTTAGTCTGCACACATTTTCCACAACATTCACCAGTCACTGGCTGACGTTCATATCCCTATATAGTAAAATTAAATTAAAAATTAAGCACTATGGTATGTGCATTTTTTGAGAAATAAATAAAAACATAATAATCCATGAACTAGTTATACTTTGAAATACTCTATACTTGTGCCTTTCTGCGCTGCAGATTATCAACCCCACAGAAAACATGTAATGGAACAGGCCAAATATGCCTAGTAGTTAAATACCATTTTTTCAAGTGTTCTACAAAAATTCTCCAGGTAACCCCTCCCCATGTGAACCCCTCCCACATTATCAAGCTACACAGAATAGATTGCTCCAAGACAGGCAGTGTCCATGCAGGTGCTGGACTTTGAATTTCTAGATCTGCTTTCCATGTACATCCACTTTTTGGATTTTTTCTCTGTTTGCAACTTACTGGTTCACAGTATGTGTCGCAAGGAACATGTTCACAGGAGATGACATTCAGCTGAGTGGTGATGTTAACTTCATTCGTGCAGTAACAATTCTGACACTTATCAATAAAGACTGAGGAATTGGGCTATAAATTTTAAGACACAAGGATTCATATTTAATGAGATTATATGTATGACAGATTTCTTAATTACCCCAACACCTCTAAACCAAGCAACTGAAAAGGGATCCAACACAAATAGTTTGGGATAGCTATTTGGCTTGCTGCTTTTGCACACTTGTTTAATATTGAATTTAATTTAACATATAATTTTATTGAAGTCCTGTGCAGCAACGATGAATTCAGATTACTAGATGGACAGGTGTCAAATATTTGCAATAAAAAAATCATTGAAACCAAGATAATTTTTCAGGACTTTCAGGCTCTTAGAAATAGTCCTTTGCAAATCTTCTCACACTTGAAAGCACAGTCTTAAAATTGCAATAAAATGCATGCTGATGCCAATTGCAGATTAATTTTGTAAGATTCTAAAATCAAATCCATCTCTTGTATGGACATTTAGAAAAAACAGGTCAATCTCTTTCATATACAGCAACCTTTTTTGAACAAAAAGACAGACTCTGTGAAACTGATAAATCCCTAACATGATTTTGAAATTGTCTTAAATATAAAATATAATAGATGAAAACTTCTTCATAGCATTTGAGCTAAACGATGCTAATTAAACTCAAAAGCATTTTTGCTTCAGATGGTTTAAACAGGAACTTACCAAGAACTCAGCATTCTGATGTACACAAACGCCCTTGGAAACTGTTAAAAGAGAGAAATAAGTCGTTACACAGACAAACAAACATGAAAAAAGAAAAAAGAGAGGAAGAATACTGTTTTCACTCCACTCCAGTCACACCACTGTGTGTATGTTCAAAAGACTGGTTATTTCCCATTTCCAGTAATACATATGACATATAAAAGAAACAAGTATGATTACTGCACATGCAAAAAGGGAGGAAGGTTTGGCCTGATACACACAGTTCAGATCATAACAAAGAACATTCTGTTAATGGGTATGAGTAGCTCCCTGTGTCCATTACACAAATAACACATCTTCCCTCTGCATACTTAAAGGGATATTCTAAAGTAAACTGGGAGCACAATCCCAGTTATTCTGTAATTGTTCTTGCATATACTTAAAACTAGGAAAATTGATCTTGAACCACTGATGCCCTCTGTACCACTCTCTTGAGCTACAGTGCCAGATATGTTCACAGTAACCACCCAGAATCTGAGTGCGTTTGTTACTTCAAGGAAATACTGCATGCAGTCTTCCTAACCTTTGATGCTAAAATATATAAAATACAATGTGTAAATTGTTGTAATATATTTCCAAAGGACTTACCACACCGGTATACAGGACAGCACTGACCATTGGGAATATGAGAATAAACTTCAAATCCCAGATCACACTTGGGTGGTGTAGTTGTGCAAAAGCTTGTATTGCATTCTGAAAAGAGGAATAAGCCAGAAGACACATTATATCATGGCTACAGAAAAATAATCATCTATTAGGGTCCCATCTGAACATTTAGGTTAGTCTTTCTAGTGATAGGTAATGAGCCAGATCCTCCTACCACCCAAAAATACTGCTGATAGAGGACACATTTTTTTCCTAGTGAATCCAGGCATTAGATGGAGGATTGCACTAACTTATGAAGCTTATTCTAGTATGTAATTGCCAAGTGTTAGAAAAGTATCACAATACCTTGCAGAGAAGCAGTGGAAATTGTTACAGGACTCTGTTTTTCTGAGATGACAGGCAACTGCTGCAAAATGGGAATCCTACAGCTACATATAATTCTACAATCTATTTGCATGCTGCTTCAATAAAATGTGACCCTGAGCTCAAGAACTGTAGATTCAGTTTATGTCAAGCCATCGCAATATTGAAAGGAACTTCCCCCAACACTGGACAAACTGATTTAGAAAGCATGAGTGAAAAGACTATTTTGTGACTGTCTACTGTAGGTCTGTAGTGAGAAACTAATTCAGTTCTCTTTACTATTCATAAAGGATAGTGAAATGATATAAACAAGTATAAACTCACTGCAGCTGATAATGGGGCAGCAGAGATCTTCAGAATTGACTTCAGTGACCTGATAGAGGCCTTCTCCATCACAACTGATCTCATCTTGTTCTGCACATTTGTGAGCCTCACACACAATGCCTTTTCCACCTTCCAAGCAAACACAGTCCTTACAGTCTATTGTAAACTCTTCTCCAAACTGCCACCAAAGAAAACAAAGTGATTATATGGTTAGCAATTAAAAAGAAGCACAAACAGGACTGAAATGTGGGGAGATAATTACCGAGGACTGTTCCAGTGAAGGCTACTTATTTGATTCTCCACCCCTCAAACACACACACTTGAAATACAAAAGCAAGTAGCAACATACCTCTCTGGGCACATCATCCAATCCAACACAACCTGTGAAAATATCAAGATAAATTTTTATTACCACTAATGTAACAATAACCATCTCTATGTAGTATGATTAAGGCATACTGTCAGATCTATGCTGTATGAGAGGGCAAAAATACAGAGGAAACAAATATGCATTCAAGTACAGCATTAAAACTCACCACAAGTTGTTACACAAACATCCACACCAGCATCATACAACATAGTTCCGTTAGGGCAGAAACAGCCTTCCACTTCTTCTGTTTCAGTTTGATTTTGCTGCTCTGGACTGCATTAGACAAAATGTTCAGAGGAACACCATTACTGTCACAGGCACACAGTCTGAGATCAAGCAAAATATACTTTAACAGAAAATACAGGGGCAAATGATCTGCAAATCTGTGATTTATGGATTTTCCAGTATTCTTGCTTTGGTAAAGAGTCAAACAACATAAAAGTATAGGTACCCAGGTTTAAGATCAAGAGAGTAGTAATGGTAACTTCTGATAGTCAATTCAAAAGACAACAGGAGGTTGACTTCCCACATCCACCTATAAATTAGATATGACTGAATAGTTATATGAGATGTAATAGCAGTGATTTTTGTTTACCTTGATTTGCAGGTTATCTCTGTAATAGGACCACATGCTCTATATTCCTTGTGCGCAGGGCATGTATAAGCTGAACAGGAAAATAAAAGAAAAGGAAGAGCTCAGTAGGGATATCAACGCCTCATGCACTTATGTCAAGTTCTGAAAGGGGAATGTATCCTACCCTTCTTACTGCACCTGAAAATTAGCATGTCATTAAATACAAGAGTGATCCATTGATGTCTGCAAAATACACAATCGCCTATGTAAAAAAGAAAATGTCTATAGATAAACCATCAATGGATGTATACTTCTGAAGGCTCATTTATCACTGATATGGTAAAAAAAAAAAAAAAAACACCTCTGTAAAATTACTAGAGGGAGGCCTTTGGTGCTTACAAGGCAATATTGACAACAGTTAGGAGAGCTGCTGAAATAGTTTCATATATGATTCCCTAATAGTTCAAGATAAATGCCAAAATACTTACAGCAAACTCCATTGGTATGACTTCTCCATTCAAGGCAGACACCTTGGTCAGCACAGATGGCAGCATAGACCTGCAAACTTGAGCATTCCAGGTCTAACTGGGGAAGTGTGCAACTGTCAAAAACGCATGCTGTGTAGAACTTCTCAGGGTCAACGATTTTATGGCACTTCTCGAACACGCTAGAAATATATATCATCATTAGCTCCTGAATAATTGATGAATTCTTCATTGTGCTTAACGTGTTATAACATGGCAGAAGTGGTACTTAGGGATATCTGAACAAGAACTGAGAGGTTTTCCCAAACAGTGTTTGGCAAGAATGTTACTTTAAAATATGCTGGGAGATATTGTTCCTATCTGCAACATGATCGGGCACCTTTCCATCCAGAAGCTAGATGAATAGTACCAAGTGGAGGCATGCACTATATTGCAAAATAGAGTTCGATTTTTTTGTTCATCTGACACTTGGTTTTAAAAATGAACATCTCTGTCTTCAATGCGTCTCAGTTTTTGAGTGAGCACAGAAAAAGATAAGAGACATAGAAGAATGTGAGAACATCAAGGAAGGCTGATTTGGCAGCCATAAGAAGTTAACTAAATCAGCAAGGAGAATGACATCTTGAAACAACAAAAGAGTTGGAAGCAGCTCTCAAAGTTACAGCATATGGAAGAACAGTTAGGAACACTTTTATGGAGAGATTAACCTCAAAATTTCCAGTAAATTTGAATATCAAGGCTTACAAATAACGAAGAAATATCTACCTTCCTAACAGAAGCTGGCATATTGAAGATTCTTCGCAGGCCTGGCCTGTGGTTGTGCTAGGCCCTTTTGTTGGAAGTATTCCTGGAGAGCACTGTGGTTTAGAAGGATCAACAACTTGCCAATGATCTGCCATGGTTTCACAGTTTTCTGCAATGTTTCCATTCGGTAACATGCAGTCATCTGCTGTGTTGTTATTACAAGTACCTATAATTAATAAGGAGAGAAAAAAAATCATGGATTTGTTCTCTAATTCCACTAATCTTTGTAGCAAGGTAGTAATGCACCTGCTTGTCACTTTTTAAGACCAAAAAAAACATATAGTAAGCCTTACCACACTGTCCTTGCGTGTTGTTGCCAAAAAGACTGTAGGGCATTCTGATAGAAAAGGACAAGCCATTGAAAGTTACATTCATCTTAAGTTCAGGAATATCCACCACCTTATTTATGCCTGACTCATAGACAGACAAACCAAATTTTTTGTAAGGCAAAGCTACTTCCTGTTGGTTTACTGTCACCTAATAGTAAAAGCAAAACAAAACAGAAAATAGACATATATTTAGCTTGCTTTGGAAAATAAATCAATTGTTCATTACTTTTCATTGGTAGGCAAGTAAAGTTCTCATAGGCAAATAAAGGCAAATAATGTTTTTCTTCTGCAGAAAGTGCCTTGTGTTTTCTTTTATGTTACTGCAAACTTAAAACTTCTCAGAGCCAAAGGAAAGGTCGATGAGCCATTGATAAACAAGTTTTTTAAAATGTAAGCCAGCTAAAGCCTAACACTCTACAGATTTATTAGAATGACCATGGCATTGAAGATGCCCTGTAAAAACAAAATATAAAATTATCTTGAATTTCTAGACTTTTAACTTTCTCAGAAAAATACCTAAAGAAAGGGAGTATGTCTGTAAGAAAATTAAATGAAAAAAAAAAGCCAAAAATCTATAGTGTTTATTTAAATACAACAATGATGGATAAACCTAACTAAGAGGCTTACGTTTTGAAATCTGTTAATAATTTACTGCAACGTAGCTTGTAATAATCCTGAACTATTTATGACAAAAACAAACAAACACAAAAAACACAAAAGCCTCAAAACAATTACTTCTCAGCCATTTTAGAAGCCCTAGTGTTTGGACCATCATGTTTACCAATAAAATAAAAGAAAAAAAATCCATCTTTTAAAGAAGATTTAAAAGGAGACAACATTTATAGACAGTAAGGGTATTAAAAAAATACTTAAGGTCAATACTTGCATTGCTCTGTTGAGTTTATGTTGTGTCCTCACATTCAATATTCATTGATTTATTTTGTTATGTTAATATAATTATAAACAAATTTATTTTATACCCTTAACTGGTATCAATACTGTCAGGTTCATACATTCTGGAGAGACAAGGCAATGCAAATATTTGAGTTTAGAGAGGGACGAAATTGTAGAAATTCCTTCAGTATACAGACTGTCATAAAAAGCAGTCTTTCAAAACAGTCCTGTTTTCCAATCCAAGCTGGTATTGGAGGGAAAACATAGATTATTCTTAAAAGCTTTTCCTAATGCTGTGGATATAATTATCAGGGTCATGCTGTATTAATATTTCAACATATAAAAGAGAACATTCTCCCATACCTCTACTTGTAGGGAATTTGGTGTAACTATCGCTATGCGCACTTCCTGAGTCTCATGTCTCACAATGAGTGTTCGTGGACAGGACACTGGATCATGTACATCACAGTGGTAGTTATCAATGTACACGCCAAAGTTGTCAACTGATTTATTAATCTCTTCCACAAGGACATATGTACAATTCCCTTGATAGCTGTAGTAGTGTCCATCAAATGTCATGTAATGCGGGTCTCCCCAGCCTGTGCAGAAACCTATAAAGAGACTCTGTTAGATTAGCTTTTAAAGGCAACATACAGAATCATATCAGACTACAAACTGTGCAGGTGTGGGGTTCATCTCTTCTACTGTAAAAAAAAAACTTTAAAATTTAGATATCCGTTTGGGAGCTTATCTGTAAAAGATGTAAAATGTGTCTGGAACTCATCTATAAAAGACGGAGAAAAAGAGTCACTATCACGGCATGATAAATTCAACTTATTTCTATTACATAATTGAGAATAAGATGAACTGTCTTAGAAATACACCAACAAACAGTCAAGCAAGCACTCACATGTAGGTCTCCAGCCTATAGATATCTGTGTCTGGACATATAAATGCTACTTTGGAAGACCAATTGCTAGCAAGACAGCAGTTACATAGAAATTATGACTATCAAATTAAGTAAAAGCCCAGAGTAACTAAAAAATAATAATTAAAAAAAAAATCAATGTAGCATTCTAAATAACTCAATACTGGAAGTCTAAGGGTTACAAGCCTCATACAATCCTGAGGTCTTGCACAATCCTTGTCCCATGACAAATATTACTCTTGTTTCTAGTATTGATTCTGCAAATTATTCCACAAATTATATACTTACAGTCACACTCCCAATGCCAACAGCATCCATCCGCATCGATAACTTGCACAGGAGCAAGCCCATTGGTACAAGTGGGTTTAGGAGGTGGATTACAGATTACTGGAACCAGCACAAATTTGTCGTCTTCTATACATATCGCCTCTGTGCAATTACAAATCCACAATGATTCACCTGCCTGCATTTGAAGAGAAAGAAAGAAATAATAATAAAAAAAGGACCCTCATGAAGTTGTCAGATTGGTAACAGTTATATGTGAATACCTTTTATAGAGTTATGAAACAGAGGGTATTTACTGATGGTTTTCTTCCCAGAAGTCTGAAAATGGGAACAAAGTGCAGCACTCAGCTGAATAAGCAAAGCCTGTAAGATGAACTAGCTTCATTGATAGGTGCTTAGTGAAAGTCAATAATTGCCAGTCATGATGGTAATCAGATGGGGTAAATGTCTTTTTTAACTTCAGCTGCCTAACTGCTAGAGTTCTAATCTAATCTCATCATCTGGACTCCCTCTGTCACCTTCCCTAGATGTTCAATACAGATTAAACAGAGATGAAGCAACAGAGAATACTAATTGGGATACGAAGTCTAAGGAGTTTTTATGTGTGCATTGTGACGGTAAACAGCTTGTCAAATTTTCATCAGTTTTCAGCCACAATTTATTTTTATCTCTGAAACTCTAAGCAGCATTACAAGTACCTTAGCTGTGAAGAATATTTAGAACCGTACGTGCCATGAGTGTTTCCTAACTGGGGTCAAATCTCATGAATGTTTCGATATCATTTGCTTCATAGTCCCGACTTGGAACCAGACTTGCCTATTTGTAACAAATCCAAACTTTTTTTTTTTGTTGGGCTGGAGTCTGACATTGGAAAAAAAAAACAAACAAACCTACCCCAGTATCAGTCTATTAAAAAGGAAAAGGCAATTTAGCACTAGTTAGTCCTTAGTTCTCTCTCCACCAAAGTTCCTACACAGTAAACACTGACCTGTGATAGAACTCCTGAAGAAAGGTGATTTTAATCCTATCCTTAGAGAATTAACTAGCATATGAGCTGCAAGATGAAAAAATTACTTCAAGTCATGCCAATATCCAAGAAAATAGCATGAAATAGAATTATTTGATACTTCCTTTTCTATCCAGAATAATATCTGCACTCTGTATTACTAATGCGGTAACTATGCATAAGGTAAATGAAATATACAGAATGTGCCAATACAAGAATTAAAAACCCTGTTTTGCAATAACACTTCTACAAGTCTTCTTTTCAAAGAAAATCAGTAAGGAGAGAAAAAAAAAAAAGAAATTTACTAACCGAAATGGTATGATCAGGGAAAATAGTACAATATTTTCCAGGAGTTGTTTGTGGCACTGAACTTGAAGTAGTTGTAGCAACTGTAGATGTTCCTGAACTGCTGACTGTACTTGAGACAGTACTTGGCCCAGAGGTACTAGTTGAGACAAGTGAAGAGGTGATGGTGGTTACAGGGGTGGTGGTGGATCTAGAAGAAGTTGTTCCAAAAGTGGTGGTGAATGACTGTGTTGGAGTTGTTCCAGAAGTAGTGGGTAAAACTGGAAAAGAGGTCACTGCAGATAAGGTTGGCTCTGCAGAAGTTGTTCCAGAATGGATGGTAAAGCTGGTTGATGTTGGGAAAGAAACAGCTGATCCAGTAAACGTACCAGTTGATGTGGTTTCAGTTATTCCAGATGCCAAGGTGAACACAGTGGTAGTTTTAACAGATGTTAGGGGTGATCCCAAAGTGGTGGTTTCAGTGCTGGGTGCCGTTTCCGTTACTCTGGACGTTGTGACTGAAATGGGGGTTGCTGACCCTTCTGGACCTGGTGGTCGGGTAGTAGGAGCAGTAGTTTCAGTATATACTGTACTGGTTATTTCTGTAATCGTATTTGTTTGAAGTGATGTTGTTGAAGGAGTAGCACTGGTAGTAGTGTTTGTTGGTACTGCTGTACTAGTGGTTGGATGTACTTCAAGAGAATATAAAAATGTTATTTAGTAGCAAGTAGAAAATTACTGTTATTATTTTTTTCCTTCTACTAAATTAAATAAATTATTAAAAAGGCCTAAGGATATTGAACTAGGCAGTAATCATAGAGAAATTACTTTCTTAATGGCATTTTACAAAATGCATACCTCATAAACAAAATGTTCTCTGTATAAAAAGAGATTTAAACAGTTTACCAAATACCTGTGTTGGATATACCAGCTCTCTAATTTCTAGTAAATTTATACTACAGAGAAAAGCTCAGCAGTCTTAAATACAGTAGCAATCATAAAGAGGGCCAGCATCTTCTTCGGTTACTTCTGTATTGCTGTAATTATATACCCAAGGAATCACTATTTCCGATGCTACTTTATCAAGCATGCTCAAACCAGTGATAATCATGCTAAGGGTTACTGGGCTCCACAAAAACTACGAAGTACATGGAGCCATCTCTGTTGCTTACCCACTTACCAAAGCCTCTGAAAAACCCAGTTCATGATGAATGTTGGTATCTGAAAAATTCACTTTTCCATGTGATCCTCTTCACAGAAACAAGCCTGATTTAATTAAAAGCCTTACTAAATGCTTTTTAGTGACAATTAATAAATAGTTCACATACCTATAGGTAAAGAGATGGGAGGCGATGGGGTCCTGATGATTATTGTTGGGGTTCTGAGAGTGGTGGTGAGCACTTCGCCAGTGGATCGAGAGGCTGTACCAAAACCAGTGGTTGTTGATACATTCGGAGTGACTCCAGTGGGTGGAGCTGTCAGGGAGGTGGTGGCTGTTGCTGAGGCGGTGCTGATTATCGTGGTCGGGGTGGGTTTTGATGTGCCTGAAGTGGCACTGGTGGTGGTGGTCTGCGAGATGGTAGAAGCAGTAGTGTATGGTGTGGTGCTGCTGGGAGCCTCTGATGATGTGGGTGTGGGGACTGTTGTTGACACATGCGAAGAAGTGCCCCCGGTGTGTGGAGATGTCAGCAAGGTGGTGGGTGTTGGCGAGGCCGTGCTGATTAGGGTGGTCGGGGTGGGTTTCAATGTGCCTGAAGTGGCGCTGGTGGTGGTCTGCGAGATGGTAGAAGCAGTAGTGTATGGTGTGGTGCTGGTGGGAGCCTCTGATGCCGTGGGTGTGGGGACTGTTGTCGATACAGGCGTAGAAATGCCCCCGGTGTGTGGAGATGTCAGCAAGGTGGTGGGTGTTGGTGAGGCCGTGCTGCTTATTGTGGTCGGGGTGGGTTTCGATGTGCCTGAAGTGGTGCTGGTGGTGGTCTGTGAGATGGTAGAAGCAGTAGTGTATGGTGTGGTGCTGGTAGGGGCCTCTGATGATGTGGGTGTGGGGACTGTTGTTGATACATAGGGAGAAGTGCCCCTAGTGTATGGAGATGTCAGAGAGGTGGTGGCTGTTGGCGAGGCCGTGCTGATTATGGTGGTCGGGGTGGGTTTCGGTGTGCCTGAAGTAGTGGTGGTTGTGGTGGTGGTGGTCTGCGAGATGGTGGAAGCAGTAGTGTATGGTGTGGTGCTGGTGGGAACCTCTGATGCCGTGGGTGTGGGGACTGTTGTCGATACAGGCGTAGAAATGCCCCCGGTGTGTGGAGATGTTAGCAAGGTGGTGGGTGTTGGCGAGGCCGTGCTGATTATGGTGGTCGGGGTGGGTTTCGATGTGCCTGAAGTGGTGCTGGTGGTGGTGGTGGTGGTATGCGAGATGGTAGAAGCAGTAGTGTATGGTGTGGTGCTGGTGGGAGCCTCTGATGATGTGGGTGTGGGGACTGTTGTCGATACAGGTGTAGAAATGCCCCCGGTGTGTGGAGATGTCAGCGAGGTGGTGGGTGTTGGCGAGGCCGTGCTGCTTATCGTAGTCGGGGTGGGTTTCGGTGTGCCTGAAGTGGTGCTGGTGGTGGTGGTGGTGGTATGCGAGATGGTAGAAGCAGTAGTGTATGGTGTGGTGCTGGTGGGAGCCTCCGATGCCGTGGGCGTGGGGACTGTTGTCGATACAGGCGTAGAAATGCCCCCGGTGTGTGGAGATGTCAGCGAGGTGGTGGGTGTTGGCGAGGCCGTGCTGCTTATCGTGGTCGGGGTGGGTTTCGGTGTGCCTGAAGTGGCACTGGTAGTGCTCTGTGAGATGGTAGAAGCAGTAGTGTATGGTGTGGTGCTGGTAGGGGCCTGTGATGCTGTGGGTGTGGGGACTGTTGTCGATACATAGGGAGAAGTGACCCCGGTGTGTGGCGATGTCAGCAAGGTGGTGGGTGTTGGCGAGGCCGTGCTGATTATTGTGATCGGGGTGGGTTTCTGTGTGCCTGAAGTGGTCGCTGTCGTCGTCTGCGAGACTGTAGAGGCAGTGGTGTATGGCGTGCTGCCGGTGGGAACTTCAGACGGTGTTGGCGTGGAGGATGTTGTTGATTCATGCAGAGTGACCACCGTGGTGCTTGGGGTAGTGGTAGTAGAGATGGTGCTCGGAATACACTCTGGTCTGTTTGGGAGACAGCAGACACTGATCTCGTAATTGATGCAGACAGGCATGGGTATCACTCCCCCTACCACTTGGTCCTTATTCTTGCAAATGAGCCCTTTGTTAACATCGCACTCCAGGATTTGCCCTAAGTCTTCGATGGGCGTGTCTGGGAAATCCTTTGCTCTGCACGAAATATTCTCAGGCTTTGCACACTCCCAGGAAGGGTCCTGCTTCTGGATATTCTCATAGGATTCATCTTCACCACCATCTGCACCCCCAGTTGGGTAACTCACATCGATCCAGTCAGTCCAGATGCAGATGCAGGGTCCTACGGCAGACATCAACAAAATACAGAGTTAGGAAGACTTGGGAAGACTTGGGAAAGGCTGAAAGCAGAACTGAGGCTCGCACATGGGACGGACGCTGCACAGTAGGGTCCAACTCAGAGCACTGCCACACAGTTGCGGTAGTTGACCCAGCCTAGCCATAGTAAAGCTCACTTGTATAACCATACTGTCCCTTCCAGCCCCACAAAACACTCTTGTGTGGAACAGCCACCGAACTAGGGATGGGATGCATGTGTTCCTCCAGTGAGCCCACAGGGGCTCTGATCACGAGCTTCTCATGACCAGTACACACTGACGTCAGGATAGGATGTCGGGCAAAGTAGGATCCAGCGCTACCTCCAGCCTCTGTCTCACCCTGTGCTGACACCTAATTCTCCCTGCTAACTCAGGGAGAAACCACTGAGTGTGGGCAGGCTGTGGACTCGGCAGCCGGCAGATGCTCCCGAATCAATGCTGGCTCACTTCCCCCCTCGCAGAAGTACCACAGGGACTTCTTACACCAAGAGGACAGCCCACAGCCACTATCAAAACATGGACTCAAACATTCAACTGAACCTCCTCCCCTGAAACCTGCTCTGGAAACATTCCTTCCTCCCTCCACGTAAGGAGACAGAAGGGGACAAAAAGAGAAGAAATGCTGAACAGCATGCTGCCCGGACAAATCATGACACAGAGGATCCCTTCACCAAGCATTACTCTAACTTCACACACTGATTCCATGGAAGCGCAGTGTCTACATGAAGCCCCATGGTGAGAGAAACAGAACTGGTGGCCTGCTCAGTGCCTGCCTCAGCAACGCTGCAGAACCAGGCTGAAGGACCTCCCTCTTCTCAAGCTAACTAGGAAGATCAAAAAGTCTCTCACTAACACACCTGGCAGCTCCTGACTCAAGAACGAGCCAGCCACAGGACTCGCTATGGGATCGGGCTAGTACAGAGGACGCACACTATGAAACAATTCATGCTGCCGGCAGTACCAGGCATGCAATAGATCAACTTCAGGTGCTGGCAGAGCGCAATGGCTCCCACAGCAAGGCAACACACAAGAGCACGGCTCAGGCCATTACCAGCAGATGATGTGGGTGAAGCTGTCAGGGAGGTGGTGGCTGTTGGTGAGGCCGTGCTGATTATCGTAGTCGGGGTGGGTTTCGGTGTCCCCGACGTGGTGGTGGTGGTGGTCTGCGAGATGGTAGAAGCAGTAGTGTATGGTGTGGTGCTGGTGGGAGCCTCTGATGCCGTGGGTGTGGGGACTGTTGTCGATACAGGCGTAGAAATGCCCCCGGTGTGTGGAGATGTCAGCAAGGTGGTGGGTGTTGGCGAGGCCGTGCTGATTATGGTGGTCGGGGTGGGTTTCGGTGTGCCTGAAGTGGTGCTGGTGGTGGTGGTGGTGGTATGCGAGATGGTAGAAGCAGTAGTGTATGGTGTGGTGCTGGTGGGAGCCTCTGATGCCGTGGGCGTGGGGACTGTTGTCGATACAGGCGTAGAAATGCCCCCGGTGTGTGGAGATGTCAGCGAGGTGGTGGGTGTTGGCGAGGCCGTGCTGATTATGGTGGTCGGGGTGGGTTTCGGTGTGCCTGAAGTGGTGCTGGTGGTGGTGGTGGTGGTATGCGAGATGGTAGAAGCAGTAGTGTATGGTGTGGTGCTGGTGGGAGCCTCTGATGCCGTGGGCGTGGGGACTGTTGTCGATACAGGCGTAGAAATGCCCCCGGTGTGTGGAGATGTCAGCAAGGTGGTGGGTGTTGGCGAGGCCGTGCTGATTATTGTGATCGGGGTGGGTTTCGATGTGCCTGAAGTGGTGCTGGTGGTGGTGGTGGTGGTATGCGAGATGGTAGAAGCAGTAGTGTATGGTGTGGTGCTGGTAGGGGCCTGTGATGCTGTGGGTGTGGGGACTGTTGTCGATACATAGGGAGAAGTGACCCCGGTGTGTGGCGATGTCAGCAAGGTGGTGGGTGTTGGCGAGGCCGTGCTGATTATTGTGATCGGGGTGGGTTTCTGTGTGCCTGAAGTGGTCGCTGTCGTCGTCTGCGAGACTGTAGAGGCAGTGGTGTATGGCGTGCTGCCGGTGGGAACTTCAGACGGTGTTGGCGTGGAGGATGTTGTTGATTCATGCAGAGTGACCACCGTGGTGCTTGGGGTAGTGGTAGTAGAGATGGTGCTCGGAATACACTCTGGTCTGTTTGGGAGACAGCAGACACTGATCTCGTAATTGATGCAGACAGGCATGGGTATCACTCCCCCTACCACTTGGTCCTTATTCTTGCAAATGAGCCCTTTGTTAACATCGCACTCCAGGATTTGCCCTAAGTCTTCGATGGGCGTGTCTGGGAAATCCTTTGCTCTGCATGAAATATTCTCAGGCTTTGCACACTCCCAGGAAGGGTCCTGCTTCTGGATATTCTCATAGGATTCATCTTCACCACCATCTGCACCCCCAGTTGGGTAACTCACATCGATCCAGTCAGTCCAGATGCAGATGCAGGGTCCTACGGCAGACATCAACAAAATATAGAGTTAGGAAGACTTGGGAAGACTTGGGAAAGGCTGAAAGCAGAACTGAGGCTCACACATGGGACGGACGCTGCACAGTAGGGTCCAACTCAGAGCACTGCCACACAGTTGCGGTAGTTGACCCAGCCTAGCCACAGTAAAGCTCACTTGTATAACCGTACTGTCCCTTCCAGCCCCACAAAACACTCTTGTGTGGAACAGCCACCGAACTAGGGATGGGATGCATGTGTTCCTCCAGTGAGCCCACAGGGGCTCTGATCACGAGCTTCTCATGACCAGTACACACTGACGTCAGGATAGGATGTCGGGCAAAGTAGGATCCAGCGCTACCTCCAGCCTCTGTCTCACCCTGTGCTGACACCTACTTCTCCCTGCTAACTCAGGGAGAAACCACTGAGTGTGGGCAGGCTGTGGACTCGGCAGCCAGCAGATGCTCCCGAATCAATGCTGGCTCACTTCCCCCCTCGCAGAAGTACCACAGGGACTTCTTACACCAAGAGGACAGCCCACAGCCACTATCAAAACATGGACTCAAACATTCAACTGAACCTCCTCCCCTGAAACCTGCTCTGGAAACATTCCTTCCTCCCTCCACGTAAGGAGACAGAAGGGGACAAAAAGAGAAGAAATGCTGAACAGCATGCTGCCCGGACAAATCATGACACAGAGGATCCCTTCACCAAGCATTACTCTAACTTCACACACTGATTCCATGGAAGCGCAGTGTCTACATGAAGCCCCATGGTGAGAGAAACAGAACTGGTGGCCTGCTCAGTGCCTGCCTCAGCAACGCTGCAGAACCAGGCTGAAGGACCTCCCTCTTCTCAAGCTAACTAGGAAGATCAAAAAGTCTCTCACTAACACACCTGGCAGCTCCTGACTCAAGAACGAGCCAGCCACAGGACTCGCTATGGGATCGGGCTAGTACAGAGGACGCACACTATGAAACAATTCATGCTGCCGGCAGTACCAGGCATGCAATAGATCAACTTCAGGTACTGGCAGAGCGCAATGGCTCCCACAGCAAGGCAACACACAAGAGCACGGCTCAGGCCATTACCAGCAGATGATGTGGGTGAAGCTGTCAAGGAGGTGGTGGCTGTTGGTGAGGCCGTGCTGATTATCGTAGTCGGGGTGGGTTTCGGTGTCCCCGACGTGGTGGTGGTGGTGGTCTGCGAGATGGTAGAAGCAGTAGTGTATGATGTGGTGCTGGTGGGAGCCTCTGATGCCGTGGGCGTGGGGACTGTTGTCGATACAGGCGTAGAAATGCCCCCGGTGTGTGGAGATGTCAGCAAGGTGGTGGGTGTTGGCGAGGCCGTGCTGATTATGGTGGTCGGGGTGGGTTTCGGTGTGCCTGAAGTGGTGCTGGTGGTGGTGGTGGTGGTATGCGAGATGGTAGAAGCAGTAGTGTATGGTGTGGTGCTGGTGGGAGCCTCTGATGCCGTGGGCGTGGGGACTGTTGTCGATACAGGCGTAGAAATGCCCCCGGTGTGTGGAGATGTCAGCAAGGTGGTGGGTGTTGGCGAGGCCGTGCTGATTATGGTGGTCGGGGTGGGTTTCGATGTGCCTGAAGTGGTGCTGGTGGTGGTGGTGGTGGTATGCGAGATGGTAGAAGCAGTAGTGTATGGTGTGGTGCTGGTAGGGGCCTGTGATGCTGTGGGTGTGGGGACTGTTGTCGATACATAGGGAGAAGTGACCCCGGTGTGTGGAGATGTCAGCAAGGTGGTGGGTGTTGGCGAGGCCGTGCTGATTATTGTGATCGGGGTGGGTTTCTGTGTGCCTGAAGTGGTCGCTGTCGTCGTCTGCGAGACTGTAGAGGCAGTGGTGTATGGCGTGCTGCCGGTGGGAACTTCAGACGGTGTTGGCGTGGAGGATGTTGTTGATTCATGCAGAGTGACCACCGTGGTGCTTGGGGTAGTGGTAGTAGAGATGGTGCTCGGAATACACTCTGGTCTGTTTGGGAGACAGCAGACACTGATCTCGTAATTGATGCAGACAGGCATGGGTATCACTCCCCCTACCACTTGGTCCTTATTCTTGCAAATGAGCCCTTTGTTAACATCGCACTCCAGGATTTGCCCTAAGTCTTCGATGGGCGTGTCTGGGAAATCCTTTGCTCTGCACGAAATATTCTCAGGCTTTGCACACTCCCAGGAAGGGTCCTGCTTCTGGATATTCTCATAGGATTCATCTTCACCACCATCTGCACCCCCAGTTGGGTAACTCACATCGATCCAGTCAGTCCAGATGCAGATGCAGGGTCCTACGGCAGACATCAACAAAATATAGAGTTAGGAAGACTTGGGAAGACTTGGGAAAGGCTGAAAGCAGAACTGAGGCTCGCACATGGGACGGACGCTGCACAGTAGGGTCCAACTCAGAGCACTGCCACACAGCTGCGGTAGTTGACCCAGCCTAGCCACAGTAAAGCTCACTTGTATAACCATACTGTCCCTTCCAGCCCCACAAAACACTCTTGTGTGGAACAGCCACCGAACTAGGGATGGGATGCATGTGTTCCTCCAGTGAGCCCACAGGGGCTCTGATCACGAGCTTCTCATGACCAGTACACACTGACGTCAGGATAGGATGTCGGGCAAAGTAGGATCCAGCGCTACCTCCAGCCTCTGTCTCACCCTGTGCTGACACCTACTTCTCCCTGCTAACTCAGGGAGAAACCACTGAGTGTGGGCAGGCTGTGGACTCGGCAGCCGGCAGATGCTCCCGAATCAATGCTGGCTCACTTCCCCCCTCGCAGAAGTACCACAGGGACTTCTTACACCAAGAGGACAGCCCACAGCCACTATCAAAACATGGACTCAAACATTCAACTGAACCTCCTCCCCTGAAACCTGCTCTGGAAACATTCCTTCCTCCCTCCACGTAAGGAGACAGAAGGGGACAAAAAGAGAAGAAATGCTGAACAGCATGCTGCCCGGACAAATCATGACACAGAGGATCCCTTCACCAAGCATTACTCTAACTTCACACACTGATTCCATGGAAGCGCAGTGTCTACATGAAGCCCCATGGTGAGAGAAACAGAACTGGTGGCCTGCTCAGTGCCTGCCTCAGCAACGCTGCAGAACCAGGCTGAAGGACCTCCCTCTTCTCAAGCTAACTAGGACGATCAAAAAGTCTCTCACTAACACACCTGGCAGCTCCTGACTCAAGAACGAGCCAGCCACAGGACTCGCTATGGGATCGGGCTAGTACAGAGGACGCACACTATGAAACAATTCATGCTGCCGGCAGTACCAGGCATGCAATAGATCAACTTCAGGTGCTGGCAGAGCGCAATGGCTCCCACAGCAAGGCAACACACAAGAGCACGGCTCAGGCCATTACCAGCAGATGATGTGGGTGAAGCTGTCAGGGAGGTGGTGGCTGTTGGTGAGGCCGTGCTGATTATCGTAGTCGGGGTGGGTTTCGGTGTCCCCGACGTGGTGGTGGTGGTGGTCTGCGAGATGGTAGAAGCAGTAGTGTATGGTGTGGTGCTGGTGGGAGCCTCTGATGCCGTGGGTGTGGGGACTGTTGTCGATACAGGCGTAGAAATGCCCCCGGTGTGTGGAGATGTCAGCAAGGTGGTGGGTGTTGGCGAGGCCGTGCTGATTATGGTGGTCGGGGTGGGTTTCGGTGTGCCTGAAGTGGTGCTGGTGGTGGTGGTGGTGGTGGTGGTATGCGAGATGGTAGAAGCAGTAGTGTATGGTGTGGTGCTGGTGGGAGCCTCTGATGCCGTGGGCGTGGGGACTGTTGTCGATACAGGCGTAGAAATGCCCCCGGTGTGTGGAGATGTCAGCAAGGTGGTGGGTGTTGGCGAGGCCGTGCTGATTATGGTGGTCGGGGTGGGTTTCGGTGTGCCTGAAGTGGTGCTGGTGGTGGTGGTGGTGGTATGCGAGATGGTAGAAGCAGTAGTGTATGGTGTGGTGCTGGTGGGAGCCTCTGATGCCGTGGGCGTGGGGACTGTTGTCGATACAGGCGTAGAAATGCCCCCGGTGTGTGGAGATGTCAGCAAGGTGGTGGGTGTTGGCGAGGCCGTGCTGATTATTGTGATCGGGGTGGGTTTCGATGTGCCTGAAGTGGTGCTGGTGGTGGTGGTGGTGGTATGCGAGATGGTAGAAGCAGTAGTGTATGGTGTGGTGCTGGTAGGGGCCTGTGATGCTGTGGGTGTGGGGACTGTTGTCGATACATAGGGAGAAGTGACCCCGGTGTGTGGCGATGTCAGCAAGGTGGTGGGTGTTGGCGAGGCCGTGCTGATTATTGTGATCGGGGTGGGTTTCTGTGTGCCTGAAGTGGTCGCTGTCGTCGTCTGCGAGACTGTAGAGGCAGTGGTGTATGGCGTGCTGCCGGTGGGAACTTCAGACGGTGTTGGCGTGGAGGATGTTGTTGATTCATGCAGAGTGACCACCGTGGTGCTTGGGGTAGTGGTAGTAGAGATGGTGCTCGGAATACACTCTGGTCTGTTTGGGAGACAGCAGACACTGATCTCGTAATTGATGCAGACAGGCATGGGTATCACTCCCCCTACCACTTGGTCCTTATTCTTGCAAATGAGCCCTTTGTTAACATCGCACTCCAGGATTTGCCCTAAGTCTTCGATGGGCGTGTCTGGGAAATCCTTTGCTCTGCATGAAATATTCTCAGGCTTTGCACACTCCCAGGAAGGGTCCTGCTTCTGGATATTCTCATAGGATTCATCTTCACCACCATCTGCACCCCCAGTTGGGTAACTCACATCGATCCAGTCAGTCCAGATGCAGATGCAGGGTCCTACGGCAGACATCAACAAAATATAGAGTTAGGAAGACTTGGGAAGACTTGGGAAAGGCTGAAAGCAGAACTGAGGCTCGCACATGGGACGGACGCTGCACAGTAGGGTCCAACTCAGAGCACTGCCACACAGTTGCGGTAGTTGACCCAGCCTAGCCACAGTAAAGCTCACTTGTATAACCGTACTGTCCCTTCCAGCCCCACAAAACACTCTTGTGTGGAACAGCCACCGAACTAGGGATGGGATGCATGTGTTCCTCCAGTGAGCCCACAGGGGCTCTGATCACGAGCTTCTCATGACCAGTACACACTGACGTCAGGATAGGATGTCGGGCAAAGTAGGATCCAGCGCTACCTCCAGCCTCTGTCTCACCCTGTGCTGACACCTACTTCTCCCTGCTAACTCAGGGAGAAACCACTGAGTGTGGGCAGGCTGTGGACTCGGCAGCCAGCAGATGCTCCCGAATCAATGCTGGCTCACTTCCCCCCTCGCAGAAGTACCACAGGGACTTCTTACACCAAGAGGACAGCCCACAGCCACTATCAAAACATGGACTCAAACATTCAACTGAACCTCCTCCCCTGAAACCTGCTCTGGAAACATTCCTTCCTCCCTCCACGTAAGGAGACAGAAGGGGACAAAAAGAGAAGAAATGCTGAACAGCATGCTGCCCGGACAAATCATGACACAGAGGATCCCTTCACCAAGCATTACTCTAACTTCACACACTGATTCCATGGAAGCGCAGTGTCTACATGAAGCCCCATGGTGAGAGAAACAGAACTGGTGGCCTGCTCAGTGCCTGCCTCAGCAACGCTGCAGAACCAGGCTGAAGGACCTCCCTCTTCTCAAGCTAACTAGGAAGATCAAAAAGTCTCTCACTAACACACCTGGCAGCTCCTGACTCAAGAACGAGCCAGCCACAGGACTCGCTATGGGATCGGGCTAGTACAGAGGACGCACACTATGAAACAATTCATGCTGCCGGCAGTACCAGGCATGCAATAGATCAACTTCAGGTGCTGGCAGAGCGCAATGGCTCCCACAGCAAGGCAACACACAGGAGCACGGCTCAGGCCATTACCAGCAGATGATGTGGGTGAAGCTGTCAAGGAGGTGGTGGCTGTTGGTGAGGCCGTGCTGATTATCGTAGTCGGGGTGGGTTTCGGTGTCCCCGACGTGGTGGTGGTGGTGGTCTGCGAGATGGTAGAAGCAGTAGTGTATGATGTGGTGCTGGTGGGAGCCTCTGATGCCGTGGGCGTGGGGACTGTTGTCGATACAGGCGTAGAAATGCCCCCGGTGTGTGGAGATGTCAGCAAGGTGGTGGGTGTTGGCGAGGCCGTGCTGATTATGGTGGTCGGGGTGGGTTTCGGTGTGCCTGAAGTGGTGCTGGTGGTGGTGGTGGTGGTATGCGAGATGGTAGAAGCAGTAGTGTATGGTGTGGTGCTGGTGGGAGCCTCTGATGCCGTGGGCGTGGGGACTGTTGTCGATACAGGCGTAGAAATGCCCCCGGTGTGTGGAGATGTCAGCAAGGTGGTGGGTGTTGGCGAGGCCGTGCTGATTATGGTGGTCGGGGTGGGTTTCGATGTGCCTGAAGTGGTGCTGGTGGTGGTGGTGGTGGTATGCGAGATGGTAGAAGCAGTAGTGTATGGTGTGGTGCTGGTAGGGGCCTGTGATGCTGTGGGTGTGGGGACTGTTGTCGATACATAGGGAGAAGTGACCCCGGTGTGTGGAGATGTCAGCAAGGTGGTGGGTGTTGGCGAGGCCGTGCTGATTATTGTGATCGGGGTGGGTTTCTGTGTGCCTGAAGTGGTCGCTGTCGTCGTCTGCGAGACTGTAGAGGCAGTGGTGTATGGCGTGCTGCCGGTGGGAACTTCAGACGGTGTTGGCGTGGAGGATGTTGTTGATTCATGCAGAGTGACCACCGTGGTGCTTGGGGTAGTGGTAGTAGAGATGGTGCTCGGAATACACTCTGGTCTGTTTGGGAGACAGCAGACACTGATCTCGTAATTGATGCAGACAGGCATGGGTATCACTCCCCCTACCACTTGGTCCTTATTCTTGCAAATGAGCCCTTTGTTAACATCGCACTCCAGGATTTGCCCTAAGTCTTCGATGGGCGTGTCTGGGAAATCCTTTGCTCTGCACGAAATATTCTCAGGCTTTGCACACTCCCAGGAAGGGTCCTGCTTCTGGATATTCTCATAGGATTCATCTTCACCACCATCTGCACCCCCAGTTGGGTAACTCACATCGATCCAGTCAGTCCAGATGCAGATGCAGGGTCCTACGGCAGACATCAACAAAATATAGAGTTAGGAAGACTTGGGAAGACTTGGGAAAGGCTGAAAGCAGAACTGAGGCTCGCACATGGGATGGACGCTGCACAGTAGGGTCCAACTCAGAGCACTGCCACACAGTTGCGGTAGTTGACCCAGCCTAGCCACAGTAAAGCTCACTTGTATAACCGTACTGTCCCTTCCAGCCCCACAAAACACTCTTGTGTGGAACAGCCACCGAACTAGGGATGGGATGCATGTGTTCCTCCAGTGAGCCCACAGGGGCTCTGATCACGAGCTTCTCATGACCAGTACACACTGACGTCAGGATAGGATGTCGGGCAAAGTAGGATCCAGCGCTACCTCCAGCCTCTGTCTCACCCTGTGCTGACACCTACTTCTCCCTGCTAACTCAGGGAGAAACCACTGAGTGTGGGCAGGCTGTGGACTCGGCAGCCGGCAGATGCTCCCGAATCAATGCTGGCTCACTTCCCCCCTCGCAGAAGTACCACAGGGACTTCTTACACCAAGAGGACAGCCCACAGCCACTATCAAAACATGGACTCAAACATTCAACTGAACCTCCTCCCCTGAAACCTGCTCTGGAAACATTCCTTCCTCCCTCCACGTAAGGAGACAGAAGGGGACAAAAAGAGAAGAAATGCTGAACAGCATGCTGCCCGGACAAATCATGACACAGAGGATCCCTTCACCAAGCATTACTCTAACTTCACACACTGATTCCATGGAAGCGCAGTGTCTACATGAAGCCCCATGGTGAGAGAAACAGAACTGGTGGCCTGCTCAGTGCCTGCCTCAGCAACGCTGCAGAACCAGGCTGAAGGACCTCCCTCTTCTCAAGCTAACTAGGACGATCAAAAAGTCTCTCACTAACACACCTGGCAGCTCCTGACTCAAGAACGAGCCAGCCACAGGACTCGCTATGGGATCGGGCTAGTACAGAGGACGCACACTATGAAACAATTCATGCTGCCGGCAGTACCAGGCATGCAATAGATCAACTTCAGGTGCTGGCAGAGCGCAATGGCTCCCACAGCAAGGCAACGCACAAGAGCACGGCTCAGGCCATTACCAGCAGATGATGTGGGTGAAGCTGTCAGGGAGGTGGTGGCTGTTGGTGAGGCCGTGCTGATTATCGTAGTCGGGGTGGGTTTCGGTGTCCCCGACGTGGTGGTGGTGGTGGTCTGCGAGATGGTAGAAGCAGTAGTGTATGGTGTGGTGCTGGTGGGAGCCTCTGATGCCGTGGGTGTGGGGACTGTTGTCGATACAGGCGTAGAAATGCCCCCGGTGTGTGGAGATGTCAGCAAGGTGGTGGGTGTTGGCGAGGCCGTGCTGATTATGGTGGTCGGGGTGGGTTTCGGTGTGCCTGAAGTGGTGCTGGTGGTGGTGGTGGTGGTGGTGGTATGCGAGATGGTAGAAGCAGTAGTGTATGGTGTGGTGCTGGTGGGAGCCTCTGATGCCGTGGGCGTGGGGACTGTTGTCGATACAGGCGTAGAAATGCCCCCGGTGTGTGGAGATGTCAGCGAGGTGGTGGGTGTTGGCGAGGCCGTGCTGATTATGGTGGTCGGGGTGGGTTTCGGTGTGCCTGAAGTGGTGCTGGTGGTGGTGGTGGTGGTATGCGAGATGGTAGAAGCAGTAGTGTATGGTGTGGTGCTGGTGGGAGCCTCTGATGCCGTGGGCGTGGGGACTGTTGTCGATACAGGCGTAGAAATGCCCCCGGTGTGTGGAGATGTCAGCAAGGTGGTGGGTGTTGGCGAGGCCGTGCTGATTATTGTGATCGGGGTGGGTTTCGATGTGCCTGAAGTGGTGCTGGTGGTGGTGGTGGTGGTATGCGAGATGGTAGAAGCAGTAGTGTATGGTGTGGTGCTGGTAGGGGCCTGTGATGCTGTGGGTGTGGGGACTGTTGTCGATACATAGGGAGAAGTGACCCCGGTGTGTGGAGATGTCAGCAAGGTGGTGGGTGTTGGCGAGGCCGTGCTGATTATTGTGATCGGGGTGGGTTTCTGTGTGCCTGAAGTGGTCGCTGTCGTCGTCTGCGAGACTGTAGAGGCAGTGGTGTATGGCGTGCTGCCGGTGGGAACTTCAGACGGTGTTGGCGTGGAGGATGTTGTTGATTCATGCAGAGTGACCACCGTGGTGCTTGGGGTAGTGGTAGTAGAGATGGTGCTCGGAATACACTCTGGTCTGTTTGGGAGACAGCAGACACTGATCTCGTAATTGATGCAGACAGGCATGGGTATCACTCCCCCTACCACTTGGTCCTTATTCTTGCAAATGAGCCCTTTGTTAACATCGCACTCCAGGATTTGCCCTAAGTCTTCGATGGGCGTGTCTGGGAAATCCTTTGCTCTGCACGAAATATTCTCAGGCTTTGCACACTCCCAGGAAGGGTCCTGCTTCTGGATATTCTCATAGGATTCATCTTCACCACCATCTGCACCCCCAGTTGGGTAACTCACATCGATCCAGTCAGTCCAGATGCAGATGCAGGGTCCTACGGCAGACATCAACAAAATATAGAGTTAGGAAGACTTGGGAAGACTTGGGAAAGGCTGAAAGCAGAACTGAGGCTCGCACATGGGACGGACGCTGCACAGTAGGGTCCAACTCAGAGCACTGCCACACAGTTGCGGTAGTTGACCCAGCCTAGCCACAGTAAAGCTCACTTGTATAACCATACTGTCCCTTCCAGCCCCACAAAACACTCTTGTGTGGAACAGCCACCGAACTAGGGATGGGATGCATGTGTTCCTCCAGTGAGCCCACAGGGGCTCTGATCACGAGCTTCTCATGACCAGTACACACTGACGTCAGGATAGGATGTCGGGCAAAGTAGGATCCAGCGCTACCTCCAGCCTCTGTCTCACCCTGTGCTGACACCTACTTCTCCCTGCTAACTCAGGGAGAAACCACTGAGTGTGGGCAGGCTGTGGACTCGGCAGCCGGCAGATGCTCCCGAATCAATGCTGGCTCACTTCCCCCCTCGCAGAAGTACCACAGGGACTTCTTACACCAAGAGGACAGCCCACAGCCACTATCAAAACATGGACTCAAACATTCAACTGAACCTCCTCCCCTGAAACCTGCTCTGGAAACATTCCTTCCTCCCTCCACGTAAGGAGACAGAAGGGGACAAAAAGAGAAGAAATGCTGAACAGCATGCTGCCCGGACAAATCATGACACAGAGGATCCCTTCACCAAGCATTACTCTAACTTCACACACTGATTCCATGGAAGCGCAGTGTCTACATGAAGCCCCATGGTGAGAGAAACAGAACTGGTGGCCTGCTCAGTGCCTGCCTCAGCAACGCTGCAGAACCAGGCTGAAGGACCTCCCTCTTCTCAAGCTAACTAGGAAGATCAAAAAGTCTCTCACTAACACACCTGGCAGCTCCTGACTCAAGAACGAGCCAGCCACAGGACTCGCTATGGGATCGGGCTAGTACAGAGGACGCACACTATGAAACAATTCATGCTGCCGGCAGTACCAGGCATGCAATAGATCAACTTCAGGTGCTGGCAGAGCGCAATGGCTCCCACAGCAAGGCAACGCACAAGAGCACGGCTCAGGCCATTACCAGCAGATGATGTGGGTGAAGCTGTCAGGGAGGTGGTGGCTGTTGGTGAGGCCGTGCTGATTATCGTAGTCGGGGTGGGTTTCGGTGTCCCCGACGTGGTGGTGGTGGTGGTCTGCGAGATGGTAGAAGCAGTAGTGTATGGTGTGGTGCTGGTGGGAGCCTCTGATGCCGTGGGTGTGGGGACTGTTGTCGATACAGGCGTAGAAATGCCCCCGGTGTGTGGAGATGTCAGCAAGGTGGTGGGTGTTGGCGAGGCCGTGCTGATTATGGTGGTCGGGGTGGGTTTCGGTGTGCCTGAAGTGGTGGTGGTGGTGGTGGTGGTGGTATGCGAGATGGTAGAAGCAGTAGTGTATGGTGTGGTGCTGGTGGGAGCCTCTGATGCCGTGGGCGTGGGGACTGTTGTCGATACAGGCGTAGAAATGCCCCCGGTGTGTGGAGATGTCAGCGAGGTGGTGGGTGTTGGCGAGGCCGTGCTGATTATGGTGGTCGGGGTGGGTTTCGGTGTGCCTGAAGTGGTGCTGGTGGTGGTGGTGGTGGTGGTATGCGAGATGGTAGAAGCAGTAGTGTATGGTGTGGTGCTGGTAGGGGCCTGTGATGCTGTGGGTGTGGGGACTGTTGTCGATACATAGGGAGAAGTGACCCCGGTGTGTGGAGATGTCAGCAAGGTGGTGGGTGTTGGCGAGGCCGTGCTGATTATTGTGATCGGGGTGGGTTTCTGTGTGCCTGAAGTGGTCGCTGTCGTCGTCTGCGAGACTGTAGAGGCAGTGGTGTATGGCGTGCTGCCGGTGGGAACTTCAGACGGTGTTGGCGTGGAGGATGTTGTTGATTCATGCAGAGTGACCACCGTGGTGCTTGGGGTAGTGGTAGTAGAGATGGTGCTCGGAATACACTCTGGTCTGTTTGGGAGACAGCAGACACTGATCTCGTAATTGATGCAGACAGGCATGGGTATCACTCCCCCTACCACTTGGTCCTTATTCTTGCAAATGAGCCCTTTGTTAACATCGCACTCCAGGATTTGCCCTAAGTCTTCGATGGGCGTGTCTGGGAAATCCTTTGCTCTGCACGAAATATTCTCAGGCTTTGCACACTCCCAGGAAGGGTCCTGCTTCTGGATATTCTCATAGGATTCATCTTCACCACCATCTGCACCCCCAGTTGGGTAACTCACATCGATCCAGTCAGTCCAGATGCAGATGCAGGGTCCTACGGCAGACATCAACAAAATATAGAGTTAGGAAGACTTGGGAAGACTTGGGAAAGGCTGAAAGCAGAACTGAGGCTCACACATGGGACGGACGCTGCACAGTAGGGTCCAACTCAGAGCACTGCCACACAGCTGCGGTAGTTGACCCAGCCTAGCCACAGTAAAGCTCACTTGTATAACCATACTGTCCCTTCCAGCCCCACAAAACACTCTTGTGTGGAACAGCCACCGAACTAGGGATGGGATGCATGTGTTCCTCCAGTGAGCCCACAGGGGCTCTGATCACGAGCTTCTCATGACCAGTACACACTGACGTCAGGATAGGATGTCGGGCAAAGTAGGATCCAGCGCTACCTCCAGCCTCTGTCTCACCCTGTGCTGACACCTACTTCTCCCTGCTAACTCAGGGAGAAACCACTGAGTGTGGGCAGGCTGTGGACTCGGCAGCCAGCAGATGCTCCCGAATCAATGCTGGCTCACTTCCCCCCTCGCAGAAGTACCACAGGGACTTCTTACACCAAGAGGACAGCCCACAGCCACTATCAAAACATGGACTCAAACATTCAACTGAACCTCCTCCCCTGAAACCTGCTCTGGAAACATTCCTTCCTCCCTCCACGTAAGGAGACAGAAGGGGACAAAAAGAGAAGAAATGCTGAACAGCATGCTGCCCGGACAAATCATGACACAGAGGATCCCTTCACCAAGCATTACTCTAACTTCACACACTGATTCCATGGAAGCGCAGTGTCTACATGAAGCCCCATGGTGAGAGAAACAGAACTGGTGGCCTGCTCAGTGCCTGCCTCAGCAACGCTGCAGAACCAGGCTGAAGGACCTCCCTCTTCTCAAGCTAACTAGGAAGATCAAAAAGTCTCTCACTAACACACCTGGCAGCTCCTGACTCAAGAACGAGCCAGCCACAGGACTCGCTATGGGATCGGGCTAGTACAGAGGACGCACACTATGAAACAATTCATGCTGCCGGCAGTACCAGGCATGCAATAGATCAACTTCAGGTGCTGGCAGAGCGCAATGGCTCCCACAGCAAGGCAACACACAAGAGCACGGCTCAGGCCATTACCAGCAGATGATGTGGGTGAAGCTGTCAGGGAGGTGGTGGCTGTTGGTGAGACCGTGCTGATTATCGTAGTCGGGGTGGGTTTCGGTGTCCCCGACGTGGTGGTGGTGGTGGTCTGCGAGATGGTAGAAGCAGTAGTGTATGGTGTGGTGCTGGTGGGAGCCTCTGATGCCGTGGGTGTGGGGACTGTTGTCGATACAGGCGTAGAAATGCCCCCGGTGTGTGGAGATGTCAGCAAGGTGGTGGGTGTTGGCGAGGTCGTGCTGAGTATCCAGGTTGGGGTAACAGGAACAACTGGAAAGGGTGAAAGCAGAACTGAGGGTCGCACATGGGTTGAGCACTATATTTCTGTCCCGTGAAAGTATGCCTGTGAACAGGGGCCTCATCAGTACACTGCCATACACCTACAGCAGTCTATATATCCTGGCTGCTGCCAAGCTCTCTTGCATGATCCTCTCGAAAGAGGATCAGCGTCATATTATTGCACAGATTTAGCTGCTTCTTTCTCTTTAGGAGTGTTGGGTAATTGCTGTGATAGAGTTCTGAATAAATCTAAAATAGACACTGAGCAATAGGGCATGAAGAAGACAGTTTAGCATCACCTGCTTTGTCATGCATAACAACAGTGTTATGAAAATACTAGTGGTTCTTAACAACCTAGGATCACAGTTCACAATTTTGGACCCTTCTGTGAGCCCTAGCAAGGAAACTTTCCTTCCTAGATCCAGTACTGCAGAGAAGTGTCCACAGTGATAAGGAAGGAATGCAGGAAGAGAAAGATTCAGTTTTGCACTGCTGTACCTAAGCAATGACATTTGCACAAATTCAGGATAACTCCCATCTCACAGGTTGGTCCCTCTGAATTTCCTCTAGCAGAAGGATGAAGTTCTACATCAGTAGAAGTTACATTTCCTAGCAGCTCAATATATGCCTTAGACATGACATGCCTTCATGTGCTGAAAACACTTTATTTCTTCTGTGTTAAGGCAAGAGCAGAGAGTACAGATTCATTAAATACCTGTGGTGGTTGAAGTTATTGGGGCAGTAGGTGGTGATGTGGGCTTGCTTGGGGTGGGCTTCAGTGTGGTAGTTATCACCGTTGGCTGCCGGGTTGTGGTGATGGTCAAAACTGTTGTACTGGTGGTAGTGAAAGTTGCAGTCGGTGTTGGACTCTGTGTAGTCACACATGGAACTTCATGCCACTCACAGCAATTTACCCTGATTTCATAATTATAGCAAAGAGGCCAGATACCAGTTTGCTCCTCATTTTTACAGATTAGTCCATATGTAACATTACACTCCACCTTCTGGCCAAGTTCATCTAAGCTTACATTTGGACTATTTTTAGCCCTGCATTCAATTTTTTCAGGAGCTTCACATATTACATTTCCATATTTATGTCTTATAGCCTCATAGGTTTCATAGTCACCACCATCTTCTTCAGGTCTACTAACATCATACCACTCAGTCCAGCTACAAATCAATCCAAAGCATGGAGCTGCAAGAGAAGATGGGGAGGTTCAGCACCTGGGCTTGCAAATGATGTTTTGAGAAGGTTATATTTTTATTCTTCTTCATTAGAGACTAATGTAAGGCACTGCAGTATGTTGTTTTTGCAAGAGAAAACAATTTAAGTGGTTCAGTATTACCCGATACTTCAAATGGAAGCTTCACATCAACATCAAATAACCAAGATATAAAAGTCTTCAGAAGTCTTTCTTCTCTCATTCCTTATCACATTTTCCTATGTTAGGTTTTAAAATAGTTTTCTTTGTAGGAGACTGACTTATGCTTCCTTTAAATGTTCCTTTGACATTTTACAGTATTTTTTTTTTTTTATGTTTAAAACTTACTTGTAGTTCCTGGAGTGCTTCTAGTGGTAACTGAAATGTAAAGAAAAGTATTAGTGCAAGTTTATCATATGTCTATCATTTTACAGTATTTGTTTTTTATATTTAAAACTTACTTATAGTTCCTGGAGTGCTTCTAGTGGTAACTGAAATGGAAAGAAAAGTATTAGTGCAAGTTTGTCATATGTCTATCACTATCATCTGCAAGTTTTAGAAAAAAAAAAGACAGTTTTAAATATTCCATTTATACTTTTTTTTTGCTGAGACACTTTTAAAATTGCTATTAATGTAATAAACCACAATATTTGCTTTATGATCGCAGGAAGATACTGCAATACAAACTTATTTAGAATTATTAAGGCATCCTGTACCTTTATAGATATGATTTCATTTATGAGGAATAAATCATTACAAAGTATTTCAAATCTTCTTAGTGCAGTGTAATAAAACTTCATAAGCATCACTTCTAGGTGTTTTAATTGCAAAAAGCCAACACATTGAGCACTGTATCTTCCAGATATTTTTCTTAAAGAGGATAACTATTTGATACATATCTCTGTTAAGTGCTTACCTGTGGCAGTAGGGGTACTAAAGGAGGTTGAAGAGACTGTAGGAACAGTTGTTGGACAAGGAATAATTACAGGAACTAGAGATCCATTTTCTCCACACACATATATTGTACATATGTCACCATCCTTTATTTGCCCCACGGGATCTCCCACTTCATATCTTGTTCCATTGATCACACAAGGACAGCCTGTAAGAAAGAGCTTTATTGTGCAGTTTTTCTGCTATGTTTATGAGGTAGAACTAAAAGACAAAAATCTTATGAAATCACCTAGGATACAAATCAGTATTTAAATGTGTAATCTTTATATTTAGGGAAAGAAAGTCAAAACAAATCCAATAAAGCTCTGCACGACTGGAAGAACAGTCTTACAAATACTTTGAGAGAAGTAAAATCTGTAATTTACCATTAGACACTTTTCTATTACACTGCATATTCCAGTAGGGCAAAATCTTACAGAGAAATTTGTTAGCTTGGATATGAGACAGGAAAAAAAAGAAGGAAGAGATATGAGAGAAAGGTTGAGCAGAAAGTACTAACAACAACATTCAACAAAAGTACTACCCCGTTTTCTTTTGCCACAGCTTCCACTGGAAAAAAAATATATTCCAAATTAATACTAAGCCTTTTGTAAAGACAGCAGTTTCATGTTTTTTTTTTCTATTTGCAGAAAAAAAAGGCAATACTTACCTTGGATTGTTGTACAGTTGGTGATTCCTGAGGAAACACAGACACTAAAAAGAAAAATTTCAAAAATTAAAAGGTTGCCATCCAGCAGCAAGATATTTCTAGAACATTTTTCAGGTGTTTTATGGCACACTTAGCATAACCAAGAGTACAAAAATGTACAAACTTGTCACTTGATCTTTGTTCATATAGTAATTGTTTTTCTGGCTGTAATGTTTTCCAGTATTGATTACTGTTATTTCATTCCAACACAATCATCACTTTGCTGCTTTGAAATACATTGTCTTAAGCTATCATGAACTGCTTTGTGCTCTAAGTTGCAATAGTGCAATGATAGTTGCTTTTGTGGGAGTTAATTTTCAAGCCAGATCAGTTATTTTGCCTCAGCTCACCATGTGGATTCGTAAATATCAATGCTATCATTAGCAAGGCACAGAGTGAGCAGTTAAGACTTGACTATCTCTTTCAGAGATAGCACAGATCCTTTGAGATTAGGATGATTTTGAAATCTCACTCTTAAATGCATATGAAAGACAGATTAGTTCCCATCTTCCCAAAAAGCCAGCAGTTACTCTAGAGAAACATCCAGAATCATGTCATTGTATCATTTGTGACATTTCTGAAAGTAAATGTAATTATGTTACTAATATACTTACTAAAATGACATCATCAACTTGAAATCTGGAGTATTTCAAATTATGGATGAAAGTTTAGAATCTTTAAGTCTTGGCAGTGCTACTTCAACAAATTTTACAGAGTTTAAGTCTCATAAGGAATGAATTGACATTATTCCTCTGATTTGTACAGATAAATACTAATATATATCGTCATTTAAAAATATATATAATAAGTATTTTATATATCTTTATTTTAAAATGCTTCTGTGTTTATTAAAACATGTGCTTAAGGCCTAGTAAAGTAGATAATAGGCTCAGCATACATAAATTCTTTCATGAATGCCAGCATGTGTTTTCACACTTCTACATACCATTTTGTACAGTTCTCTATTACAGGTATTTCTTCCCCAGGTTCATAGTAAGTTCCATTGAAGTAACACCCACACTCATCTCCGGTCTCACATTTATTTGTCTCTTCATTAAAAATGGGCTTCTCTGGAGGGCATCTTGGGTAGCAGCCTGTTGAGAGCACAAGTAGTATAAAGTACATGACAAAGAAAAGCATAAACAGTTAACTCAATGAAAGGATATCTTCTGAAGGTAAATCGCCATCATTAATAATTGATTCTCACTGAATCAAGCATCATGAAAGAAATGGAAAATACCTGTTGGCTTCAAATTAATCCTTGGACAATTGAGCTTTCCAAAAGACAACATCTCCCCTGACAATACTGAGGTGAGGAAGCTTAAATAAGACTCTACTCATGAAAATCAGGAAAGCTTTCTTTCACACATGGGAACAACCCCCAATTCACACTATATTCTAGAGGCAGGTGGTAATTTTTAGACAAAAAAAAATTTAACCAACTTCCGGTATTGAAATGTGATCTCTTTCCCAATACGGAAGTGGATTTAATAATAAACTAGATTTTCATTACAACTTTTGGAATAATAGACCTTGATCATGTACTTTTAAATAGACAAGCTATCTCCACCCAACACATATATTTTATCTGCATTTTCTCAAACCCTGTGCCAGGGACTTAGACCCTACCCGCAAGGGATTAATCACCTTTGGTCCTCACTTCATTTCATAAAATTACTATATCCTGCTTCCAAATAAACAACTGTCATAAAATGTCCAGTTCGTAATTACATCAAGTCCTCTTTATACTATACTGGAATCCTAAACAGATAATCTAAACCAATCTGTTTCAAAATATGAGGCACCTTAGTTTTGTTTATCAAGTATGTTACTAGCAGTACAAGTATTAGAACAGCCAACTAAACTCAGAGCAATTCTTTCCAAACCCTAGATTGAAGATAGCGACTTGCGACCCAGACCAAAAGAAAAGACTGTGTGGCCAAACATGCCTGTTCTCTTCAACCTTATCCTGTGGTATAATAGAAGACATTTATATCCTCACTTACAGTCTTAGACTGCTACAGTTCCTGTAACTTTACTATTACAAACTACTACCAAGACAAGTTATCAAGCCTATAGTCTTTCTATATTCCTGCTTGCATCACATCTCTACATCCTTTAGGGGGCTCAATGGGATTTAAATGGTGTCTGTACCATATGTTAACCCTCTATGTGGAATGGAATGCAGAATAACCTATCTAAGCTTCACATCTTTATCTTAAAGCGTAAATAAAAACCACAAATGAGATGCACTAAAAAGCAAAGTACTAGCCCCTGCACCATATGTTGTGATTACCATTAAGAATCCAATATATAGTAACATGAGTGTGTTTGACACCAAGGATATTTTCCACTATAATGACAGTAATACATTGCATAGTAATTTAGTAAAAATCAAGACACATCTGACATAACAATGATTAGATTAGAAAACAAACAAGTAGTAACATGCTCATTTATCATGAAAAAGGTTTTCCTTCTCTTGAGATACCTTAAGATGGGATACAAAATTACAGTGGTAAAATAATTTTGCAAGCTTTAAGATATTATCCATGACTTAGTTCTATGTATACTAGCCTGTGACTGCCATCCACTGATGTTTACAAGTAACAAATTATATCCCATAAAATATTTATGTGAGCCTGAAGACATCAGTTCAACCTACAGGAACATTAAATGATACCTGAACAATGTTTTATAAAATGAAAGATAAAAACAGTCACGAATTTATTACCTTCCAGATATGGTACTGAGAAATTTGTGCTGACATCATTGATCATCTTGCAGGTTATGATGTTACTGCCACAAGGCTCATAGTGCCACTCACACTCATCACGAGGGTTGTAGTAGTCACAAAATATTGCTGATGAGAAAGAGCAGAGGCCGATCAACAATATAATTGCCAGAATTCTTATCTTCAGATAAGATTGAGCTCTTCAGAGCTCAGTTCTTATCTTCAATGGTAGACGCTAAACAAATATACAAAATAAGCTGGCACTAATACTTTTGACAGACGAGCCTTGAACCTTCTACTCTACTGAACTTTTTTGAGGAGTGAGGGAGGTTCATAACTCTGGAACACAAAATTTTGCTATTAAACACCAGAAGAGCACCTTTTGTCTTGATTCAAATCACAAAACAAACAAACAAAATCCCAGAATTGGGATCTACAGAATTGGTGTAGATTTTAATTTAAAATAAATAGAAAAATTCTGTGATTTTTTTCTTCCCTGTCTATTAGCAAACTCCTAAATACTCTTGTGGTATATTTAGTGCAGTTTTGCCTTGCTGTATCATGAGTCAACTGTCATCTCCAGCAGACTAAGAGCAAGTATATGAAATTTTATGGATAAACTTAAATAGAATCCAACCTACTTGACTATGGACAGAGAAAGGAAGTTTTATACTCTGTAGAAGTTTGTCAGCTCTGATTTAATTTCTGTTTCAGTGACTGTTTCTTAAACTTGAAAACTAGCCTTCTGAATCAGAATAGATTTTTAAAATTCAAAAATTTGATGTTTCTGGCACTTGGAATCTCTAAATTTTCTTTTGAATATTGTTTTGGGGAATATTAATTGAAATACTATCTTAATTTGTTTTATGACATACTAGTATGAGCATTAGCACCACTCATGGACGCTGCTTAAAACACTCAATACGTACAAGGGGCACCTAAGCAGAAGTACTTCAATATACAATTGCTGAAACCAAATTCTGAAAATGAGATGTTCCTGTAAAGAAAAAGCTATGAGGAATTCCCATTCACCAACTAGAAAGGAAAATGCATGGATCATTTCAAATCTAGCCTTAATATGTTAAAAGATACGAGGTTCATTTAAGCAGTAATAGATATTCACATATCCTGTTTGTGTATCTCAATTCTGAGATACACCAGTGTTTGTTACTAGTTTAACAAACTAGATTTAGTTCAATAAAATAACTGGTTCTGTTCCTTCCCCGATACGCTGAGAAAATAAATCATGTTGTACAGCCAATACAACAGTACAACCCTGCAATAACAGAACTCCTGATTTATTTGATATGCTCTTTGACAACAGCCAGCAGGATACAGTTGGGATAACTGTTAACTCACGGCATATATCAGGAGTTCTCCAGAACACACAGGCTTTAGCCTTGATACATTCTTGAGCATACGCAGCAACTGCCGAACAGAAGCATTCACAATCTCCACCACTGTCACAGGAGCAGGCATCATGAACACAGGCTTCATAGAACGGGGTTGGGTCCACCTGTTGATAAAATGATGCCGCAGTTCATCTCCAAAGTAGTTTTCTAACTGATAAACTTGCAAGCTACCAATAAGACCTCTTGAGGTATGAGGATCTGAATTGGGCAGATATTAGACTATTTCTAAGAATTAACAAATCTTGAATAAACATTATAGGCTGGATACTGCTTACTGTTTTTCAGATAATAATAGATTTGAAGTAGCACACCATCTTCATAAGCTGTTAAGATCTTTTATAAGTTGTTAAGATCAAACAACATCTTGGTAGTTCCCACATACTCTCATAGAAATTCCATTTTATTGCTCTGAAAATCTACCAGGGCTGATGCCAATGAAAGTTTATCTTCTAGCAAGCTTAGCCAGCCAAGCATTAAGCAACCTCAGAAAGGCTGCATTTTACCATTTTACAGCAAATATGAAGCAGAGTTCTGTGCTTGCCCTCCCGCTTTTTTTCCAGTTTATCCAATCACACATTTGCAAAGCTTTGCCACTTTTTTGTTTTAGGCTACACAAGGGGAAACTTGGATTTTAGTCCCTAAAGGAATCAAAAAGAAAAATATATTAAATCATTGTGAAAAGCTTTCTGATTTTTCCACTGTGACATAACCACAAATTATAGTGAGTATTACCAGTATTTCAGATCAGAGACAAGGAGAGTAGATTACACTGTGCTCTGAAAGCAGTAAGCCTGACATAGTATATACACTTCTGTGTACTGCAAACTTAGCTGAAGATCACCCTATTTAACTGTTTCTTTATTCATCTTTTTCCTGTTATAAGATACTGTGCTGTCCCATTGCATATGGATCTCTACCAACCTTGGAGTGACAGATTTCAAAGACTTCGCTCTGGATTAAATAGCATTCTTTCTCTGCCCAGGACTTGCGATGCGGTTTCACACTGCAGGGCAGGATCTCTTCTGTGACATCTGGGCAGGTGTAAGACTGCTTCCAGGAATTCCCAAACTCCAGAGCACTAGTATCCTGCAATCCACTCCTTGTTGTAAAGTCATTGTTGGACTTGCCATCAAAGTTGCCACAAAGACCACATACTTTGCCCTGGAAATGAACACATCCACAGCATTTAAATATATCAGGGAAGTGAAAAAGCACACTCTAGTAAAAGTAAGAAAACACTGACTTTTAAGAAATGGCAAATCCTCCCTGAAATTGCGTATTTTCATTTTTAGTTTCAAATCATTTTTACAGAAATTGAATGTGTTTGCCTACTTAGCAAACTACTCAATTGCCCATGTCTTCCCTCCTTGAAACCTATTGTATATCTCATGCACTTCCATGTCCCTGAGGTCTTTCATCCAACAACTAACACTCAAGAGCCGCTAAACTTCTTTCAGCTGAGAAAAATAGATTTATATTTCCCATTTGCAACAATTATGCTAATTTAGACAAATACTGTTAATATAGACTTGAGAATTTGAATCTGCTCAAAACCATTTATCTTAAATGACATTGTTTACTTATCTACAGAGAAAAAAAAAAAAACTCTTTTTGTTTTTGTTAAAAGAACTTTGTTACCAACCCTCTGGAGCGGATTTTCAGTAGTGCTAATTAAGGTACATAAGCCCCCTCAAGGAATGGTGTTTCCTTGTTTGTACAACCCAGCATCTCCACACTCAGTCCAAAGAATTTAGCAGCCTATAATTCAGCATGCTGTTTTTCAGAAACCTGAAATCTCCATATATTGCAGAGATAATTTTGGTTTAACTCAGGGCTGAGGTTCTATGCAGATTTCCAAGTGTGTAAACACTCAGTTTGCATTCCATAAATTTGGTTGCCTAGCTCTTAGTATTCACGAACTTAGAGCACCTTAGATGTTTTGCTTTATCGCAATTATGTACTATGCATCACCTGCAATGCTTTGAAATGGAGCGCAGGAAACTACAACAGCACCCACTACAAGCTAATACAAATAATGCAAGCTACATGTGAATCATCAATGCACAGAGGTTATAACAGCAAAAGGAGAGAGACAGAATAGGAAATCATTTTGGTTTTCTTATCTCATCCTGCTACTTTAGAAGAAGACAGACAGCTCCTTGCCTGGTAATCAGCAGTCAGTTTGATGAAAATAGTAGTCTTCTTATCCCAGATTAACATCACACCATTGCTAGCCTCAATAACAAGGTAGAGACCAACTGTCCTTTTTCTGTACTGCACCTCATCACCAATATCTCGCTGAATTTCTTTATAATCCTTGTTTTCCAACTTCAGTTCAGTGTTCTGAAATGTAAAGAGATGAAAAATATTACCACACTAACTCTTATAAAGAGATAACATACTATAGCTCCTTAATGGTACAACCAATTCAGAGACTAAGAAGTCAAAGTCTATGGACTAACTTTACAAGATGACAGAGCTAAAACAGGACTCAGTACCTGAGAACTGACCTGTTTACACACCGATAAACTTTACACGTGATACATGGCTTTAAAGAGATGGCTTAGTACTTCAACACATAACCCTTTTCCACTAGCTACAAATCATTTAAGTATCATTACTCACCCCTAGGAACATTTTAATAGCCTTTGAGCAGGTCACTCCTGTAGTTCCACATGGGACATTCTCTGTGATGACACTGAATGAGCTGCTAGAGTTTTTGTCACCACAAAAATCCTATTAAAAAAGGAACGAAAGAGAATAAGAAAATTAAGTATAACATTTTATTTTTATTTCAATCTAAAAATTACTTAAGTGTAATTATTTAAATATACACAATGTATAAATTGTTATAATTTTCCTATATAAAATATTAAACATATGTGCACTAACACACATACACGTATATATATGCACACACCCCTATGAACACACATAATTACAGTAATTAACTGTTAGTGACAAAACCTGGGAAACTATCAGGATGATAAAGCAAAACAAGGAATATGCCTTAAAAGAAAAACATTCTTATTTCATAATCTCAGAATTTTTATTAAATTCAAATACCTGGAGATATAGTTTATATCACTATAAACTAGTCATCTCAGACATAAGCTGTGACCACTTCATCACACAACTTGTCTGGGCTGAAAATACAGAATTTATTAATGCAGAAGCTGCCAATGCCTCTGGAGCAGCAAAACCAAACAACAATGAATGACAAAACTACACAGGAAAGCAGACTTTCAAGGCAATTTGAAAGCAATTTAGGATGGTAATTCAGCATTCCTGATGAATATTACCTGAGTAGCTACATATTCACAACTCCCATCAAAGTCATAGAATTTTCCATCAAAGGTGATATAATGGCCGCTTCCGTATATGGTACAGGTCCCATAGCAGACACCGACTTTGGTACAGCTCCAACTTCCACTCTGGCAGGTACTATAAGAGAGCAAAAGAGTTGATTTCAGATTTCACCAAGAGTGTGAAAAGCTGCAGAACATACCACACAGCTATATGACACAACATGATGACGTGTGTAAGACACTTATGTCTTACGCCTCAACTTTAAGGGCTTAGTCTGTTTTAATATAATCAACTCTGGACGATTTCATTTCTTAGATTAGTCAATGATCATATTCAACAATGAGCACACTTTCCCAATAAAATATGCTTGCTGAAAATAGAGGTAGTTGGCTCACATTACAGTTTTATATTTCCTCAGATATCATGAAGTATGCTCAATAGAAGCTTTATATCTAGAATGATCTCAACTGCTCTAGTATTTAAGTCTAGAAATGACTAGCCCTGCATGAAATATATTCTCCAAGAAGAAAGTAGAAAATTTTAACTAACCAGGTTTTACAGTCCACTGTTACTTCATCTCCATGAGAATACCACTGTTTGTTATGAACACATGGGCAATCCTTCTCCTGAACACAGCCCCCTCTCCCATCATCAAAGAGACCTTGAGGACACACACATCCTGAGACACACTCTGCTTGGAACTAAGGAACACAAGGAGAAAAGGAATTATTTAATAAAAAAAAAATCACTACATTTGCTTTCCATTTCTTCAAAAATATTCCTGAAATCAACTACATTTATAAACAAAGAGCTTCATATCACTTCGCTTTTTAAAATTTCTTTCTATTACCGTGAATGCCTGAGAACCTGAATCATATTTCATTTGGGAGCTAGGCCTCTACTGCAAATCCAATGCAAAAAAATCACAAGGGGGAAAACAAGAGGGATATGTACTTGAAATTGGTAAAAGTAAAATCACTGGAGGAAAGAAAAGAATGGGGAAATGACAGAATTTGTTATTTACAACTGTATTTCCTGGAATATTCTGTTGCACTATGTCATTTAGTGAAGAAAGAAAAGATGACATGGAGAAAAATTGAATACGTACATGATCAGCTCGAGGAGTATGACAGCTAAGTTGTATAGGCGTTTGTGTAGTCCAGTTTTGGAATGTGTTGCAGTCAAAATATGTCTTGTGAGAAGGACATTCTGTTGAATAAAAGCATATTGTTCGTTCAGGTGAATCAAAGAAAGGCAAAAGAAAAGTAAGGAGTAATAGTTACTAGGGAAACATCAACCCTTATGACAAACGGGTCAGCGAAGACATTAGAACAAAGTCAAAATTTCTAACTTTCAGAGAAAGAAAAAAAAGGCACAACAAAGAGAGACTTCAAAGAAGAAGTGAAGTTTTGGGTTTGTTTTTTCTTTTATTTACTTTAGTGAATGTCACTTACCAGTCGTTCCTACAGTCACTGAAGTGCACTGGAGCTTTGCATTTCGACAAACACTATCAAAGAAATGCGATAAGATACAAATTCAAAACACGTAAACTCAATGTCTTCAATACAAATCTAAAAATTTGTTTATAAAAATTTGACAGTACTTATCAAAAATAACTTGCATATTTCTTATTGCCATTTCAAGGTGAACTCATTGAACTGCACTTGTAAATATTCACTTGGGGATAAAGCTTGGGAGATTTTACGCAAAATGCTTAGAAGGGTTATGATTTTAGGCATGACTGCTGTTTGTTTCATCTTTAATACTATGCTTTTTAATGACTCAGAAAACATACAAAAACGTTGATTTAAATCAAAACTACCATTTGGATACACAGTAGAGTTTTATGGCTGCTCAAGTCACATGCTGCAAACTTTGGCCTGTATGCTTAATCTCCCACTTCACCCCTCCTTTGGAGAGAAGGAAGTATTTCACTGTTCGTACTGATGATTCATGCTGCATTGATTCTGCAAATAGAGTTCATGATAAACCACCAGGATCATGAAAGTTGCTTTCAAAAGCCTATGTTACAGTAAATACATATCAAGGGGACTTTCCTGCAATGGAAAATGTTAGAGAAAAAATCTGTATCTGACAGAAAAGCAAACAACAGCATAACATTATAGATGGGCATCTAGCTTCCTTTTCCCTTTGCTCAACAAACTGCTATTTAGAGTACAGATTCAGAATCCCATTTATCTGTGAAGGCCATTACTCCCATCACAAAAAAAGGCTGTACATCTTATTTATTAATGAACTACATTACAAGAGGAAAGTGCTTTGCTCAGCATGAAAATGGCATGGAATATATTGCAAATGTTCATTAAAGCACCATTAACAGCCAGACAGCTTACTCTTAATAAGCAAATTTTAAAATGATTTTTATCCCCATAAACAAGAAGCCACAATAAAACATACCAACGCTCTTCATCTTTTGTGACATAATCCCCTGGTTCCAGGTATGACCCCTTGTAGTAACATGGGCATTTGGAGACAGGCACACATGTACCCTCATCATCTAAGTAAGTATTATCAGGGCATCCACAGCCATCCACAGGAACAAAGTCTTGCAAGCAGTACTTTTCACCATCAGCAACTGAGCGACAGGTTTGCTGGCACATGGTAAGATTGTAAAGAAAGATTTGGTTTTCTGAGCAGGAAGATAGTTCATCAGCTGGAGGGGGAAAAAGCAGCAAACTCGTAAGTGATGTAGAAAAGACGTTTTAACCATGACATTTTTTTCTTTTTGGTGCCTTGGCTTTTTATATGTAGTGGTAAAATAGTCCCTTATATTCTATTAAAGCATAAATGTATCATAACTCACAAGTAATACTAGTTTAACCTTTTTTACCACTTAAGGCTGCCAACTGAACAGTAATGAGCATCATATCCTCAAGGTAATATTCTTCCTTAAACGAGGATGCATGACTCCTATCTCCAAAGAAGAAATACATTACCATTTTAAGAGACTGTTATTTGGCATTTTTCATTAACTGATTTTGTTAAGTCCTACTGACTGATAATGTTTTTGTAACTGTGTTTTTCCCATTGTTTTACATACTTATAGCCATCAAGACAGCGCTCACAACATAACAAATCCTATTCTCAATGATACCACACTATTGATGATAATCAAATAAAGTGATAAAATAAAACTTATATTGAAGATAGCGTAAAATACATGATGGCTTAGATTCCATTAACTGAAAAGAGAAAAAGCATTATTAGTGAAACTATGGAAAGAAGCTGAAAGTTAAAAATTAGTTTTCTAACTTTTAAATATATTTCATGAATAAATGACAGCTGAAGACCGTCAACCAGTTTACATCAACCAGGAAACACTCCAAGCATTCTCTCTCTTAGTTGCACTGGTCGTTTCCAAGATATTCTGAATCCTTTGCAATGAGTGCAACAAGACTTGAGCAATAATCATTCCTAGCGGCTAATTCCAGTGGAATTCCAGTTCCACTACTCACCACAGACAGTTTGTCTCCAGCCTCCCAGTATGATCCCTTTGGAAGCACAGGCCCTTGAGTAAGAGGACAGGGCAGCACACAAGCATTCTTCACTGTCCTTGCAGAGGCAGGTGTCGTATTTACATTTCTGAAAAAGAATCAAAGGGTTAATAAACCCACAGGACAGTCATTGGTAATTCTACCTCCTCTTTCCTGAAATGTCTTGCATCCTTTTTCTGATATAGCTTTTATGCTTTACTAGGTTTAGAGAGCAATAGAAGGAATTAATAAGTTCAAGTTCAAAGACTGAAAGTTTCATTTCATCCAGATTGAAAAAGTTTGGATGCTTCTTCTAACCTGAGACAAGCCTAAAAGTAACTGGCCTCCTAACACCACCTATTTCAGATAACAGTGATGAGCACAGGTAAGAAAAGAGCATGGTACGACAATGATTTGGTATATTTCAACTAATATGGGAAACTTAATAAATATTTTACTATTCTGTCCTAAATAAACAGCATCTGTAAAAATAGACTTAAGCTGTCTCTGCATAATTGCCTCTCTTGAATAATTCTTTCAGGTTGGAAAATCCAATAAAAATGTACATTAAATACAAAACTTACAATCCAAAAGAACAATAATGACCTTCTAAGGTAGCACTTTGTGAGAAACCCATTATAGCAAATACTTTGGATACACGCTATGTCGCTTCAATTAATAACATAAAACCTTCATCAACACTTACTGCCAAGCTGTACAGTAATGTCTCAAATGCTTGACCAATGGCCTGCTTGAAATGAACCAGTCCTAAGGAAGAATGCAAGATTACAATACCTTATAATATTCTGAAGGATCAATGACTGAGTGACATGTTGCAAAAGGACCCTCTGTGTTTTTCAGCAAAGAACACCAATGCTCAGCATAATTTGCTACAAGAAAAGAGAAAAATGAAATTGTAGGACCACATTCATCACATTCACTTATTTTTCTTGTGCCGTGCCCTGCTAGGTTTGCATATATTAACAAATGCAATGCAACAATACAAATGAGACAACTGTATGGATTTGGGGAATGGAGAAATTACATACCATCACTGTACAAATCTATCTACTCTCTGATTCAATTATCTATCAGTAGTTACATAAACATAAAATCATAAATCATATCTTACTGCTGTAAGGTGTCTAGATGGAATTGTCACAGACATTTCCAGTTTGGGAATGTAAAGCTAAGTTAAACATAAAAAGAAGTAATACCACAGAACACAAGACACCTTTTATGTAAAATATTGCTGTCTTTCATGAAGCTCGAGATTCCTCTGCAAACATCCCCTGAACTTTCACCCAATTTTGACAGGAAACCAGTGTTAGTAGGCACACATACTTGCAGAAATGCATTATTAATTTGCCAGTCCTCTAAAAAAGTATTAGTGCCACAGTACAACTCTTAAAAGCCTGCTGCAGTAGTACACATCAGAGGCTGCTTCTTCTGGCAGAAGCCACCCATCTAACTTATAAGCATTCTTACCGCTTTCAATGCTGAGACTGCAGGGATCTTCCAGCCTTTCATCCATATCTGCACAGGTAGATTGAGCTTTCCACGTGTTAGCAAAAGCAGATCCTGTAGCTTCTACCAGTCCACTGGCCGTTTGAAAGTCATCACCTTCTATTCCATTAAAATTCCCACAAAGACCTATCGAAAGAGTGGATGTTTTTTATAATCATTGGCTAGTTTTATTCTAAAAGGGGAAGGACAACTGATCCCAAACATCACAGACAGAAGCTCACATATCTGATTGTTCCATGTCATTATCAATGCATGACAGAAGATTTAGGAGCCCTACTTTAAATCTGTAATCCCTGAGAAGAACAGTCTCCATGAAGAGATGTCTGCCTCAGCCTCTCCTCTGTATTTGCTATGCTCTTTGATGAAATAAAAACAACAAATGCTTCATATGCTTGGTTTTATGGATGTTTTTAAAGCTAGATTAAATAAAGAAAGAAGGAATATTCTAAGAAACAGAGGCACATGAGTGATAGGTCAGCTTAATATGAAATCCATTTCTAGTTTGCTTGAATCAAATCTCTTCCAAAGTTATGGCTTCTGCCTTAATTTTCTCTTTGTTGAATCAACAAATACTACAGATTACCACCCATGTAAAGAATACACGACTTTCCAGCTGTGCAACAGCATAGCTTTTGCTTCCCATTTGAGTGGACACTTGCCTTCCAGATTTTCTTTGCCTGATGAATCCACAGTTGCAAACAGCTGCATGACTGGGAGCAACTGGATTTGCAGCTGAAGTCCGATAGATGTTTGTACAATGAGGTAGTAGGAAGACGGCTGGAAAACTGAGAAGCTGGCTGAAAAACAAAACATGAACTGTGCAGCAAACACACACACAGGTCACTGAAAGTAGTATTTTTATTAGCTTCTGAGGTAGTGCTTTTCATGAAAATTTTGAGATCAGGATCAATCATTTTTTCCTCTAAAAGCTACTGGACAGAGAAGACATGGCAGTTGTCCCTACCCATATTACAAGCTAATTACCCACAACGATTCAGCCCCAGGATCAGAATCTAACTCAGATTTTCTGCAACACAGCTTCAATGCTAACCTGTTAGTGTGAAAAGTCTGAAGAGGTTTCTTAGGAAAGTGTTATCCCCAACACTGTACACATTAGTCATTACACATTTCAATTAGTAATAAATAGATGTTTCTCTACAAGCCAATACATAACTATATATTATTACTAATATAATCTTAGATCCTCTACTCCAAATAAAACGCATGAGAGGAACAGACCTTCTGGTCAATGTACAGCCATCGCTGTAAACATCTGGGAAATGCATTAAAGCCCCATAATAAACTTCCACATGTGGAAGTGGACTTAATTTTTTAGTTAGTGATCAACTTAACCTCTGATCCAGTGGGCAAAGACTGCTTTAATACTTGGTAATAATCCATTTTAAAAATAACATGTCCCATACTGTATGAAAATCAAATTACTCATCTCTAAATGCTACTTTTCAAATGATTGGTTTATTTTGGCTGTAAGATCTTTCAGTGACCTATATTCGCGGAATGTGGTCTCTCAAACTAGATCAAAAAAATAATAATTATTGGATTGAAACCAGGTTGCTGTTTTCATGTTGCTAAACTACGGAATGCCTTCATATGGAAAAAGGATCACCATGTGGAAAACTGCTGCCTCACAACAGAAAACAGATGAAAACGCGCCTCAGAACAAGTTGGTCTGACAAAACATGACTCAGAATAATCTTCTTTAAGAACTGAACTGAGCAGATGTTAAATCAACCACTGGTATGTCTCATCTTATTGTACTTCGAAAAAATGAAGGCAGTGAATTTGCCTGTATTTCAAACAGACAAGATAAAATAATCTAGCAATTTTGGGAAAAAAAAAGCAGAATTAATGTACAAAATAAACACAGTGGAGGAAGCAGCCTTCCTAGTCCCTGATCATCACTTATTAAGGCTAATCTATTTACTATATGATCTATTTGCTACTTCATTTATGGTCTATTATAGCACATTGCTCATTGTCTAGAGCACTTAGTTACTCTAAACTTTTAACTACACACTATAATTGTTTTTATGCAAGCATTCACAAGCTTTTTATCTCAAGAATGCTTGATCTTCCAAATAAAAAAAAATATTTCCTGGAAAATAAATTGTTATCAGGAGAGGGATCAGTAACTCAGAAGCAAAATACACTGTGTTGGTATACTGTTTGAATCTATCTAAAAAAGTGATAATGCAAACTTTTTAACTTGTTTGCAAAGTTACTCTAGGATCTAGCAGCTGCTGTCTGATAGTGACATCCTGCCAGTACATTCCTGAATTAGGTGACTCCGTATTTACTTCAAGAGTTTACTTATATCTGTCGATTACTTTGAAAGACGCTGATGTCTCAAGAGAGTTGGGAGGATGAGGAGGTGCTATATAGCATACCATTCTTTACCTGGTTGTCCAGGTCAAGGTCTTGGCCAGAAAATACTGCAGCTACTGTCTGGCCTCTGCTGCCATATTTCCTTCCCACAGAACAAAATGGGGAAGAGGAGGAGTGGGGTGGACAAGCTCAAGCCCCACCATGACCAAAGGCCAGGATATTCCCAGTGCATGTACCCACATTCAGAAACTGCTAAAACTCCATTTTGTAAGTGGACTAAGTTATTTGTTTACATTTAGATCATGACAACTCCTCTTCACCAAGCTACATGTCAAATGAATTCTCAAGATGTGTCAAAAAAGGGTCATCTTTTTCAATCAAGCAGCCCGGCCGTTAAATTCCCAGTTAAGACTGGGATGTTTGGATTACATTCTAATTAATTCTTATTCCAATTTCTGAAAAAAAATCCAGGCTTCTCATATGTCTTTCATTTTAGGCTCTGAAAAGGTAAATGCTTTATCAAATGATCAAAACTACATTAGAAGCTGGCTCTGTGATTCATGACATGTAAGGCTGTGTCCTTTACCTGATACATGAGGCACGTTCACTGTCATTTCATTCAGTAACACACTGCCATCTGATCTGAAAACCACCACCTGAGTAAGAGCAATTGGAAAAAATTAGGCTCCAGGCATTGAAAAGAACTGGAAAAAAAGAAAATAACAACCTTATAAGAGGGGAGTCAGAACCAGTACCATTTTGCAGTTAGACTGTGACCTAATTTAAACTGAATGACTTGTGGAATACAAGTAACTTTTGGTCTTCTTATTCAGTATTTCATTTACTCTTGCCTAAAACGATTTATAACAGTAAAACAATGCAGAACAATTCTACTTTGGCAAGTAGAAGAAAACATTTAGCCTTCATGATCAATAGTAAGTTCTTAATCTCTACAGAAGTATGTACCATGGCTTCAGCATGATGGCTTCTTATGATTCTGACATGGTAAGTAAACAATTTGTTAAACTTCCTCACTTTTTTTTTCCTTCTAATTATGCTGGCAGACCAGGAAATAAGGATAAAAATTATGTATACATTATGTATATCTACGGACAACTCTGTATAAATGCAGTTTAGGTATGCCTGTATCAACTGGGATACTGAAATAAAACAGAAAGACTTGTCAGAAGTATGAATCAGACATGCATGAAAAATGATGAGGATTTCCCAATGTTTTAATTTTGATTAACTAGTTAGGAAGGTTGGGTTGCATCAATGTTCAGAAGCTTGGATATCTTGCAAAACGCACTTGATTAGATCTGCAAAATTTTATTTGAATAATATAGAAGACTGTGAGGGGGGGAAGAATGGTACTCTTATTTCCAAACAACCTGGAATACAGTGAGAATTCATCAAATGCTGAGAAGAGAAGGGGAAAAACATTAAATGATATTAGTCTCAGCAATTGTTCACCTTAGGCCTATTTAGTCAGGAGTCAGGAGCTTCAGCGGTTTTATAGTCATTCTGAACTGTTGTACCTATCAACAATAAGAACTCCAAAAATTCTTACTCCTTCCCAGTAATTTGCTACTCTTCAACACACCAGCAGAACTCATATGATACCTACATTTTTTTTCTGGTCTGTTAGCAGCACAACGCTCTTCAAACATGTCTGCCAGTCTATGTAGCCACAGGGAGCCAGTTCTGCCAGCAGGACATAAGAGTCATTGGCATTATCCTGCAATAACAGGAAAATAAATATCCATTAATCAAACATCTCATGTACAAGACAAGAGCACAAAGAGAAAATTGAAATAATCAGTTACAATAACAAGTAGTGCAGAACTTTAACCTCCATTTCAGCACTGTCCCCAGAAGCTGAAGTCTCTTTCAAATAAATTTAATGGTTTAGTTTCTAGATCAAGATCATTGTCTTTTCTGTAAGAATAGGCAGGAGCTATTTTAGAAAGAGATGGCTGAAATAGCTGCTTAGCTCTTTTTCCTAGGTGAATTTGCTACTGACATACAGCACTGTCTTTTAACATTTCTACCTTCCTCTTCTCAAAATTGGAATGAAACAGCAATTCACAGCTACTAGACACCAGTGCACAGATTACCTGCATTTACTCTAGAACAGAAGGCTCTACAGCACACATACCTTGGCCAACACATAGTAACAATCTCCGTGGAAGGTGTATTTCTTCCCATCAAAGGTGGTAATATGAGAGCCTCCTTCCACTGAACATGTGCCTGGACAGGGTAAATCCTTGCATGTCCATCTACCTGAATCACAGGTGCTGTAAACAGACAAATAACCCCCAAATACATGTAAATACATATATAGGAGCTAAGTATATATATAGGAACTAAGAGCATTAAAAGCATGCATACGCTGAGCAAAGAGCAAGATATCCATGGATATTTTGAATCTTTGAACGTTTATTTAAGATCTACTTTTTCTCTGTATGCTGTTGATACAAGAAAAGCTTTCAGAAAACAGATCGCATAGCCATGCAACAGAAATTTAAGTTCAGAATTTTTTTCAAGAAGTCTTCTATAGCTAGGTAGAAGATCAAAAAGGGCTGCCCCAGGCACAGTCATTCAAAGGAAGATATATAAATAACCATAATCCCTACCATTCTTCACATTCACTGGTGATGTTTTCTCCAGGTGAATACCCCTTTCCATGGAGTTTGCAGTGACACTGGCTAACAGGTATGCAGCCTTTCTCAGTGATATCATCATACACAGTTCCTACAAAGCACAACAGTTAGGTATAATAGCTCATTCTGAAACAAGGGCAGTTGCCAGAGTGGAAACGTTATCAAAACTGTGAAGACAATGTGATAAATTTCTATGATTCTAATATAAGACATGGAAAACTTCTATTCAGCTTTGAAAATCTGAATCTATCCATTCACCTAACTATATTCAAATGAAAAGCTCCATAGAAATATCCAATAACAATCGCAGCATTTTATATGGTTAGATAGCCCTGGAGTATCCTGTAGACAATAATTGTCATGTTACTTATCCTAAGGTTAACAGCAAACCTGAGTATTTCAGTCTCTGGGTAAATGATATTCACTGCATCAAAGTTATTCAGAACTAAAAGCACAATTTTCTATTTAACAGCAAAGATCCTTTATGACCAAATCAGATGATCTCTTCTGTGTGTCAGTAAGATTTAACTGCAAAATTACAAATAAATTCACCAATAATCTTCTCTTTTTCCAGGCTGCTTAGCTGTTTAGCCTGAAGAAGAGAAGATTGAGAGGGGATCTTATCAATATATATAAATACCTAAGGAGAAAATGCAAAAAGGATGGGACCAAACTCTTCTCCATGGTGGCCAGTGATAAGTTAATGGGTATAAATTAAAACACAGGAAGTTCCATCTCAATATCAGAAAGAACTTCTTTACTGGGAGGGTGACAGAGCACTGGAACCAGCTGCCCAGAGAGGTTGTGGAGTCTCCTTCTCTGGAGATCTTCAAACTCCACCTGGATGCGACCCTGTGCTTTAGGTGTCCCTGCTTGACACAGGGGGTTGGACGAGATGATCTCTAGAGGTCCCTCCCGGCCTCAACTATTTGGTGATTACATTTTTGTTTTTTTGTTTTCTGGGTGTTTTTTTAACATGCAAGAATTATAATCTCCTGGGAGCAAATTAATGCATAGTCATATTAATTTCTAAGATATAATTTGACAATGTTTAGTGTTTTGATTATGAACCTCTCTGCCACAACTATTGGCTTTTGTTTTGCTTTCTGGTTTAACTGCAATTACATTGGCATTTATTTCCAATTATGGTAGCAAGATGCACATTTACCTTCAGGGCAGAAACAACCATCCATGTAGTGCTCTTCACAAAGGCTGCTGATCTCCAAGTGTGAACAAGTATCCATGCAGGGCGAGCTGCTTTCTTTATAGATCATGTTACCAGGACACGTTTTGGCTAAAAGAAAAAGAAAGGTATTATCAGTTATCTGAATATAAAGTCCATCATTCCTCAGAAATTAAAGAACTCCCACTAGTCTCAAGTCAACAGTGTCTCAAGCCAGACTCATCTTCCACTCCCTTTAAATCAATGGCATTCCAAGTCACTCCATTTAGCCAAGAACGTATGTCTGTTGCTAAACTGTTCTCCCCGTTTCTTTACATTTTTCTTCTTTTAGTCTCAAATAGACTAAATGACTCAGTCATTTGCAGCATCAAGCCTTGTAGCTTTTGAACTGGAAAATAACTTCTATTTGCTGAGAAACATTTCTTCATGACAAAGACAACAGAGAAGAAACAAGAACAACACACGATGTAGTTTTCTGCACTAGTGGTGCATCTTTACAGCTTTACAAAGAAGGAATAATTTAAGATGTTTCATAGTCCTTCATCCATGAAATACTTGTTGATTTGCAAAACTTATAATGCTGCTTACGGCAAAAGTTCTCCGTCCTCCATTCACCCGGCCGACCACCTGCATGTGAACACTGTCGAGAATACTCAGAGATGGTGCTGCAGAGGCAGAAGGAGTCCTCACTTCCATTACAGGCACACTTGTCCTGCATGCAGGCTTGGACATACATTTCCACATTGAGGTGTGAATGACAATCAGTAAATGCAGAGGAATTTAGCAACTTTTCACACTCATCACGCTAAGAAAGAAAAGAAGATTACATTTACATTTGAGAGATGCATACACGTAAACTTCTAGACAGATCCTTTCCTATCATAAGAACTGTTGGCCCCTGAAGAGCAACAATTACTGAATTGAGAAAAATTAGTAGGTTCTCTCTGGAAAAATGCAAATTGGAAATGATTCAATTACAATCTTAGAGTTTCCCCTGTCCTTCACCTTTTTTAAAACCTCAGAGCAGTATTTATTGGTTTTAGGGATTCACATGGATTCACTGCCTTTTCAAGTATGAGGCTTTCTTTTTTCTAAAATCAAGTATTAGCCATTGATATCAGCTAGAGACATTTTAGCCATGGACAGGAACAAAGTGCTCCTCACACACTAACTCCCTACAGCACAAGAATGTCTCCACACACCCATGAAAGTGAAGCTCACCACTGGACTACTCACATGTTCATTACAGCTTGGAAGTGCCTGAGTTTCATCGGGGTCCTCACAATTGTCATTGGGTTTGTTGATCTTCTGTAAATTCCCGTATGTAATTGAATTGTAGCTTGTGACTGTGAGAAAAAAATTAAAAAAGAGACCTTGTTTAGCCTAAAAAAATTGATGACAAGGAACATCTGATTCCTGACACTCTACTGATTGAAGGAAACGTTTGCTATGATATCAGTTGTATCTGCCAGACATGGATCCCTCTGCCAATTATGTCTATTTTGAGCATGCCTAAAGATGTAAACTGATAGTTGCACTAAGAAAAGAAAGCTCTGCCTGTAAAGGATATACAAAATGATTCACCTGGAATAAATAATGGGAATGCAGAAGTGGAAGATAAGGCTAATTTGGGGGCAAATACAGAAATGCTTGTAGAGAGAGAGAGAGAGATTTGCTCTCCTGTGATGCTCCTAAGCACAATGCTTATGAACCTATCCGATGTGCTAACTATCAGTGTGGTAGTATGACTCACCTCCATTAATAAATTCATTGTAGATTGGAATGCCATTGTAATCTCCACAAAGACCACATGTATAGTTATTGAATTTGCTGTCCAGCTCCACCTGGTTAATTGAAAAAGGAAAAATGGAAAGGAATTACTTGGGAGCATGAAGACCATTCTGAAGCAAATATGTTTACTTGAAAGGAAAGTTGCTAGATGACAGAAGTGATGATCAACCCAAAACTCTTTCAGAAATACCTCTTGTATTGTAAATTAGGTTGTAGCATAGCTGATAAACACATAAGGCAGGTGCAAAAAAACTCTCAGAAAACGAAAAGGAGCTGAAGTTCCTCTAACCAGATAATCATTGTAATCACCATGCTGACAAAGAAGAAAAGTAAAGCATTCTTAAAATTATAGGACTCTGCTTTTTTCTGTAAGATCCTCTGCATGCCATACCACTACTTTACCACACCACAGAGAAAGGAATACTTTTTGGATAAGGTACCATGAGTGCCAACTGGATAAGTTAATCTAGCAGTTTGGCTCTGTTCAGTCTATAACACTCTGTTAAACCCAGGAAATACCAATGAAGAATTGGATTATACATACCATCAGCGCATCCTCCTGATTCCATATCAGAACTAGGCCTAATTTGGCATAAACTTTGGTGTAAATGTCATTGCTCTCAATTAACAAACCAGAGCTGTAGTATGGTGTCTTGACACTAGAAGAAAAATAATAGGCTTTATATTAGTACAGAAATGTAAGGGGTGACATTAATGTCTTAGCTGGGAAAATTTTATCTCCTAATTTTCTGCCACTGGGATTTTTCCAACTGTTTTCATCCAGCATTTTTAATATGTCTCAATGACTTATGCATTAAAACACTTGGAACTCAGAAGCCATTATTTCTACTTTTGGCTGTATTGTTCACCCTGTAGTAAAAGAAACCTTAATGTTTTTGGTGATGTTTTAATGGTAATGGTGATGTTTTTAGAGAGGGATTATAAAACACCAGGCAGTTTTTCGCCTTTCAACTATCACTGCATAAAATACAAGGCTATACAGTTAAACACCAAATCTGCCAGGACATTTAATTAGTCAGTGGACTGGGTACCAAAAGGCAAATTCATGCATTTATCTGCTCTGCAGGTTTCATTTCAGTGGTGTGAAATGATATTTTATATGACAATGGATCATGTACCAGTTAAAGAGCAGTATGGGAAATTAAATTCCACAAAAACTAAATCCCCAGCAAAAACCGGTTCTACAAGAAGAATTCTATTGTTTTATGAATAATACCTAGGAGAAAAACAGGTTTGCCTCTTAAAAAAAAAAAAAAAGTGTAAAGGCTCCCTAAATGTGTTATTTTTTACGGTGTTCTTTTTAGTTGCAGGAAAAGAATACATATTTTTCTCAACTTCATGCCATTTTGTTATATATTCTGGTATGATCCTTGAAAAATCAAATATAATTTTCTATCTTTGAATAGATTTCTTTTGAAGTGGATTCCCCATTTAAGATCAAAAGTTGACTTCTGGACAAAATCCAGCCCAGCAAAGAAAATAAAGAGGGTGTCTTTTAATAATGCTAAGATGTACTAATATGTCGCCATCTTTCTTATATCTTGATCCTACCGAACTGTGTTTTAAGACGTGTTCCTTCACTTGTTTCAGTGTTTATATTTCTAGGATTAACAGGAGTAATTGGGGAATACTCAGTGCTTTATATCATCGTATTACAGGAGGAGAAAAAGATTACAGTTCTCTGTAAACAAACATATACCACCATAGACTAATTAACACTTCATCCCTTTTGATCTGCACTGCATCTGTTATAATCTCACAAAGAACAGCCACTATACTTTATAGAATTATCTATGAACAATGGAAAGGAACAGGAAAATACAGAAAAAGATTCCAGAGAAATGAATCTGACCTGCTAGGTCAGACCTTCTGCTAAGGTAAACGCAAGACAGTACTGTGAAGCAAATGAGGCTATGCTATTTCACCTCAGTGAAAGATCTGGCTCATGAGTTACATTTTATTTACTGTGCAGCCAGAAGAAAAGGATTCCCATAAATCTTTTCCCTGACTTGCTTTTAAATCATCCCTTATGCCAGTGTACAAATCAAGATTAATACCAAAGTCTTTCCTCAAAGCAGTTTTCATGTTGGACTTTGAAATGTTCTTTTAGTTTACCGAAATGCCTGCAGTAGTTATCAATGATATACAGGTAGCAGTGTAAGGAATCAATCCTGCTTTTATCCTCACAACACATTTCTCTGAAGCACTATGGTATTATAAGAACTTACATTTGCCCATCTACCACAGCCAGTTTTGGCGTGAGGTACACTGTGAAGTCCTTGACTGTGATCAGAATGTACTGGATCACTGGATGGTTGTTGCTGTTCAGAGTACGCTGAACTTGGACAGAGAACTCTTTGTAAGACTCTTGGCAGTCTGAAGCAAAATTATATTCACAAACGCCAGGAAACTGATAGATGTCTCCATCAAAAGTTTTGAAATGGTTGTTCCCCCAAGTGCTGCAGACATAGTGGCCATGGCTTCGTGTCCTACCTGTTAAGTGATTAAAACAGACAGGCATGAAAAACATGAAATGAACAAGTTAGAGTCCACTGAGGCTAGGCAGTATTTCCCAACAAGACAGCGGAGGAAGAATGCTTGCATAACGTTCAGCCACACAGCACAAGTGAGTTTACAGGAAAAGAATGCTAAGCTATACATTAGAAACCATTTTTAACTATTAGCACAGTGCACAGATTCCATAAATCTCCAGCCTACCCAAATGCCTGCCTATGAAAGAGAGATGTTTTCTCTGTAAATGGAAAAGAGAACATTCATAAACATTGCCGGGGCCTAGGTATTTCTTGTAGCATTCACTGAGGTGAAAGAACTTGCCTGTATAAGGTGGGAAAAACTTAACCCTCTGAGCTGCTAACAATAGCAGTTACTTTGCCAAATCCATGCATTTATGCTGAATTACGACAAAAGATTATTTTTCCTGAGAGCTATTCCCTTCCATGATCCAACATCTGCTAAAAAGAAACAGAATTAGGAAGCACAACAGGAGCTTTTCAAAACTTCCTTCTTTTTGTCACAGAAACAACCTTCATTACAACAGACTTCTGCAGGAAAATCGGATAGGCCAGAAGATAATGACATTGGGAGCAAAAAATAGAGCTGGTGATATCAAGTTCATTCCTTTCCCAACCACTACACCAGATATTAACACTAATTAAAATAGTATCCAGTTAAGCCTCAAGATGTTATAGATTAGGGGTGAGCATAAAAACTGAACATACTAGGGAAGCCTGCCAAGGTACAAAGAGCACCCACACTACTTATCTTCTCATGATTATCTAGCAATGTTTGAGAAATCAGAATTCTCTGATGTTATCAACCACACTAAGTGCATCCAACCAAAGCCCATATTACTAGATACTTCCCTGCTTGAAAGAAAGACTACAGAGATTCTCCCAGAGCTCATGACTGGGATCCCAAACACAAGACATTGCTTTCCTCCCATTGTTAAATTCAAGACATGGGAGATCAAGACTACTGTCTCAAACCTGATCACTGCAGAAAATGCATCACCGGCTGCTTTAAAAATACAGCCTTGAATATGAGAGGTTTTATGTTTTTCCAGTAACAAAACATGCAGACATCCTTTTTCTCCATGGCTACAACAAAAAATTGCCAAATTGACACAGCTTTCTTTCTGTTAAGTAGTTGTTCTACCTAGGACAGTCTAAACATATGGAAAGAAATGTAATACTGAAAATAACAGCTTCCAAGCATATCAAACTAGAGATTAACACAATACATTTAGGCATTAAACTCTCCAAAGACACCAGTATCTACCTACTGCGGCCCTGCCACGTAGCCTCAAAGTGTTAAATAATTAAAGACATCTTAAAACTCCAGTGGCTTAAATATGTCATTTCCTTCTAGCTTTATTGTATTTTATTCTCTCCCCTTTTCCAGGAGGCAATTGCCACTATCTCATTTCTAGAGCTTACCTTTTTTTATCTCGCTCGCATTGGAGAGTGCCAGCCAGAGTATGAAAAGGCTGGCAACTCTTAGCCCCATGGCGGCTAAGGTGGGTGAGCTGGGAACACCTCGGAGAACTTTTCTTTATATAATACCCACTGGTGCAATTGATTCCATCACAGGGGAGGAGATACCAAGGGAGGAGGAAAGAGGACAGGTAAGAAAAATAGGTGTGATATTTACAAAAGATAAGAAGTAAACAGATAGGTATTTTTCAGAGTAAATGAAAGAATTTGGCGTACAGGAAATGGTATAATATTGATTCAGTAATCATGCACTTTTTTATTGCTCTTTTGTATTTCTTTGTCCTACAGGATACTTCTTTAAATCTTTCAAATAGTTCAACCTTCAGTAACTCCTACAAACAGTGAATTTTGGAGTGGCTGAATAAGAAAATGCCTTGAATTAAGTTTAGAATGGGATATTCCCAGGCGATGACTTTAAAGTCAAAAGCTTTTTTCATTTTTAACCATCATTTAGAACTACTTCGGTAAAGACCGAATGATGCTCATGAAATTCCTGCTAGATAAAAATAACCCTCATAAATAATTATATGCCTTGGATGGAAAAAAATATTTTACAGGCGATTGTTGGATTCCACTGATTCATGAAGCTCTAGGACATCTAAAACATGATACCAACTGTACAGCATATCATTTCCTAAAACTTATTGGGATGAGGTGGCATTATAACTTCAAGAAATTTATATCACAAGATATGATCTGTCAAACATTGTCACTGTGCAACAGAAAGCCCATCGAAAAATTCCTAGGGGCTCTCACATTTTAATTTTAAGAAAGCAGAATAAAAAGGAAGAAGTGGAAAACACTACTACCCACACAGAGTAATACCTCAGATTTGTTTTCTGACAGCATCCCCCTGAATAGCTCATTTTTGCTTACCTTTTGCATGAATGGTAATGTCAGTCTCCTGCCTGACATTAGATCCTACAGAAAGCTAAGTGCTCAACTTTGCCCCATGTAGAATAAGATGAAGATAGTCCTTGGGAAAATCCACAGAAACAGAAACCATCTCCAAATGCTGCTTCAGAAAGAACGAGATTTCCACCTGCATTGTATTTTGCTTTGCAGAATTCCTCAGAATTGTTTTTGTGACCCTCTTCAGAAGATAAACCAGTGTTTTCTGTCTTTCAGAGAAAATGCATTTATTTCAGGAGATCTTCTAACACAATTACTTCATAGCACTGAGTTTACTTGTTACACACACTAGACAAGGTTATTTTCTCAAAAGTTTCTCATTGCAGCATCTAGAAATCTCTAATCCTCTTAATTCTTCCAAGTTTTCCTTATTCCTGTTGCTCAAATTACAAGTTAAGCAGAGCATGAATATTTTGTAAAAGATCAAGGAAATTCTTCACTTAGTCCCTTTAGCTGTTCTAGTCAACCAGAAGTACTCCTTTGTGGTAAAAACACAAATTCTTTTGCTTGCATTTTCTATTTTTGTTTGTTCTATAGTCACAAGTACAATCCTCATTTCTAACATATTTATGTTTTCCCCAAATGCATCTCATATGGCGTTAGGCTTTCTGTCTTTTCTATTTAAGGATGCAGATTTGTAGTTCTTCCACCCATACACAGGATAGCATTCACTCACCTACCCTGACCGAATTTAAGCCCTTCTCTCTTTTTGTAGTATTTCACTAGAAAATACACAATATTAATTGGGGTTTATTAAGTTGGTTTTTTTTCTAGGGAAAAAACAAACAAACCCTGTGTAATTGGAACACAGAGGTGAAAAAAAATGTCAACTGTCTGCAGAGACCCTTTCTCTGATGGTTATTTTAGTAGGTCTAATTCTCACGACACTTCAAAGACACCTCATCTTAGATTTTTCCTTCTTTTATGCTACCCAAACTCTTATTTTAGGCATGTTTTCTAAAATACTTCCAACTTTTCTGAAGGCCTTTATTCTGCGTTTTTCTGTTTTCAGATTGACTCCCCCTGTCTGGAACCACTGTGGTCCCCTAGAAAGTATCTCCATGACTTAACTTAAACCTTAGCCAGGATTCAGTTAATAATATTTGGGAATTTTAACAACTGCTAGTACACAGCAGACCTGATCTTTTTTATTAAATTGAATGCTCATATCTATGAAGTGGAAACTTGCCTATTTGGTCCGCAGTGCTTGCCACAGAACTTCCAGATGGAGAGAGCCACTTCCCAGCCTCATTCGCCGGGAATGTGAAAGGTGAAGTTGAATCACCTAGAGATGTGCTCTCAGTCCAATATGCAAGTGTCTTCTTCCTAGGCACAGTGAGAAATAAACACTTCTTTGAATGACATGGATAGAACTAAGAGGTGCTGTAAACCAAGCTCTGCAAGGTTTTAGGGAGTGATTTTCTCTGCCCCAGCTGCCTGTACAGGAAGCATAATCTCATCTCAGAATACATCCAGGTCACACCTATATTCCTTCTGTTACAAGTCTGTTTTTCCTCACAGTGAATTGTATCTTCTCATTGCCTCTCCTTCTAAAACAGAGGGCTGTGGGTTACTCTGACAGCCAATCTAAAGAACAAGGGAAGACAACGTCTTGACAATTTCACTCCCACTGAATTGGTACTCAAACCAATATCAGTGCAATAATCAAAAGAGAAATGAGGGAAGCTTCTTATCTTCACAATTCTTAAGCATATTTGTACCTTTACTAGCATTAGAAAGTATCCTAACTTTTCTATCCCTGTTTCCTTATTGGCAAGAAGGCAGTCTACCAGCTGCTTTATTTGTCTTTCAGAAATTAGCAGTATATGAGATATGCAATTATAATCTACTTTTTTCATCCTCAGCTGCCTTAAAGCTTGTTGGCCTATACATTTTAATCTAGAGATATGTGACTTTTAGTACACAATAAACTCTGCATTCACATGTACACATGATTCTATTTACTCTAAGCTGACAGCTTAATCCGTTTTGGAAAAAAAAATACATAATTCTGCTTTAGTACAGTGCAAGTGCTGTCACCAGAGACAAGAGAAGGGCATTTTCACATTTAGTTCCCTGTCTTAACAGAGATTATTTCCACCTACTCCGCCGTGTTCCTGAAGTCCATGAATAGAATTACAAGCTGCCATAACCTTCTACTACATACCTGAACTAGGATCCTCTAAAGAGGCAATGCTAGAGATAGGGTTAAAAAAATCAACTGCACAAGTGCATTTGCTATACCAACAGATGCAGAAGGAGAGACTAAAGAGAAAAAAAAAACCACCACCACACACACACAAGAGTATTTTGAGTCATAGCTGAATCAATGTATTGAGAATTCCACCGCCAAAACTTTTATGAGACTGTTTCTAATCACTCCATTAGCATACCACAGCTAACGTAGGTTCAAATTAATTACAAATTGAGTTTATTTTGTGTTAAAAAAGAGAACCAAACTGGAAGATTACACCTCATTTTGACTCACGTTACATGTTTTCCTATATGGAAGATTTATAGTGCTTTAAGGCAAAAATTAAGCTGAGAATTGTCTGGGGTTATGGTTCTAGGAAGAGCATGTAACTTTTCAAGAATTTTGAGCCTCTCTGTATGTGTGAACACACCAAGAAGAAATCTCACTGTGGAGTGTTTTCACAGCAAGCACAGGAAGGGACACTATACAAATCCCCCAGAAAGGACAATTCCATGTGGTCATTCACACTTGTTCCACTTTTCCTTTCACATTCCTATCTTGCAGTTTATCACAGCAGCGCTCCATCAGTGAGGATGCTCTGCAGATGAAGCTGCGGGATTTCATTCTGCCACTCTTCCATCTGTTGGTGTTCTCCACAGCGTACAGATCCTTCCAAGTGCCAACCCAACTGCATGATATACTCGTTTCTCCTTTTTGGTTGTTTTTGGGTTTTTTTTTGTTTTTGTTTTTCAAAGACTGGTCTCACTGCCAAGCACAGCAACGTGCTATCCACACTTCCTGCCAGCCTTTCTAAAACTGCTCTGGCAAAATGCAGCCTGGTTATGAATTAAGAGATCTCTGACAAGCAATCATGGTGCCCTTAAAGCAAGTCTTTTGGTTTCCTGGCATTCTTTATTCAGACAAATACCGTCTGAGCCATACAATCGTTCAAGGTAGCTGTAAATGCTAGCTGGAGCATTTTCACATGCTCGCCTTAAGTGGTTTTACATAGAAATTTAAAGATTAGCATCCATTCTCCAGGCATAATACTTCCTTTTCTTTATCAGGAGCACTTACTGCATTTGAGACCTTGGTTGCAAAACTTCTGTTTCTTTGCCAGTTAGGTATAAATGCTGAAAAATGTGCAACAACACAATTACTGGGGATTGGGAACTGATTTACTAATTAACCTCAATTAGTAAATTGCTGTACTTCCCTTTTAGAAAAAGGTATGTCTGTGAAAAGCCTCACCATGATGGCTTCTGTATCAATACAGGCAGAACAAACATCTGAGGATCAGTGAGGACTGAAACAGTTCTCATTTCTTCAAGCATCTGTGAGATTTAATCCAGGCAACTTGATATAGCCAAGAAGGGATGACACAAAAGGGTCATAAAGGGAACTACACTAAACATTCCTTCCTTTCTCTGGCCAATTTTGTCTCAGTAAAGTGAGATTTTCTGAATCTTCCAGTCACTTTTTAGGGGACACTTTCAGATGTCAGAGAATTTGGACTCACCTTACTGCCACTACCAAAAAACAGAGAGCAAACCCTTTGTTATTCCCTCCCTTTTTTGAGTGGTGTGTGGTTATGGCCTCAAAGTCAGCATTTTCTAGGGACTTTTTTTTAGCTTTCAAGACAATTTTTTTTTTAATGATTATCCAAAATCAACACTGACTCCTTGATAAAACAAGAAAATGAACTGTAGTTATCGACTCTTACCATTTGCTAAATTCTTGATAAAGGCTTACCTAATAGCACATAGTTCACAGTTCTATTGGCCTGACAGAACTTCAGAAGTTTAAGATTTAATACTGAATGGCTGATGTAAGCACATAACTCATTTCTGAGCCACGGTATAGCTATGGTGATGGTTACACAAGATACCATGGAAGATACCATGACCCACATGAACATTTTGGCTAAAAACATTTCATCCTCCACCTCTCACCAAAAATCACTCTCCAGCTGGCACAACATACTACACTTGCCATAGTTACAATACAGAGTTATTTGCTTTATGTAAATATTCAGTTACATAATTTATAGAGCCTACCATTTGGTTTTAAGAGGAAAAACTACGTCAAAAGCAAGAATACATCCGATTAATATCAAAGTCTTCCAGCTGTCACGTACATTTTACAACACCGTTACTTCGTAATTAACCTTTGAATCATCAGAAAGGCAACACAGAATACACAGTACTGTGTCAAGGAAACCCTGTGAATATACAGTGCTTACCGAATAAGGGACGCTTCAAGAGCTGCTGCATCCCACACAAGGGAGAGGGAAGGATTAACTAGACACACTTCAAGGTGTTTTTGCATTGTTCATATTTAATCTTCATGCATTTACAAATTTTGAACTGAATCTCTCCAATGGACCTTTGGAGAGAGAAAGAAAACAGAGAATCACAAGAAAAAACAAATTTATGAGACTTCCTTAATGCTTCTCCCTTTCAGTTACTTTTATTAAATGGAATTCTTAGAGGCTGTCTGTACTACAAATAGTGAGCAGTGGCACTAAGAATTCATACCATCCTACAATATACTTCATACAGAAATCGTAAGAGCTTCAAGAGAAGGACTACCTAGACTCAAAAGCTGAAAGCACTGAATATAAACAATTTGGAAAAAAAATGATTATAATTTTAAATTATAGGTAAGAAACTGACACCCAAAACCCTCTGTTTCTCAAAGGATCAGGACATCTCACATTTTTCATATATTTGTCTCCACAAAATTCCCGTCCTAGTATTTACAACTGCAGAATGAAACACAAAACCAGAGACACCGAGCCACAAAAGTATTTACTCTCTATATAGCAAGGGCCCAAAATGAGAGGCGCATATCCAACAACCAAGCCACCTGGATCAAGCAAAAGAAAAATCTTGAATGTCTGAATTCTAGCTCCTCTCTGTGGACAATTAGACATCACGAACACAAGTAGTTCACACCTTCCAAAAAAGCACCTTTTCTTCAGAACTATGCCAGAGGAGGATCCTTCTTTTCATCCATTGCTGAGTTCTCATTCAGAGATGGATGAAATATCTGAATCTGTCTTGAGACTAAGATTTCCATCTCCTATAAGAATGCTTGAATTACTGGCGTCTAAGGCTCCCTCCTGTTTTTGAAACTGTTCAGCTTAGCAGAGAAGACTTAAGAGTGTCATTGTTTCAAAGAAAAGGAAAGCAAGAAGAAGCATGACTTTACCACGCAGAAACTAGAGGGACTCATCTGTGAGGAGACAGAGGAAGATTTTGGTCTAACTTAACCAAAATATTGAATATAAAATATAGCTAAAGTCCTGAGAAGAGGCACTTCGGTGCAGGTATAAGCCAAAATTGTTACAGGTCACTTACAAAGATATTACTGAGCTTAAAAAACAATGTTAAAGTCTTATTTTCATCTAGGCAAAAAGATTTAATTGAATATAGCATAGCGGATTGTTATTGATGTATTGTGAGATGTGTAAGAAAGCAAGCAGAATGTTGATAAAAACGTAGAATCATCTTTCTCTGCAGAGACAGAAAAACAAATTTTCTTCTTGCTATGTTTCTGCATGTTAGAAAAATTACAGATAAAAAAAAATTAATAACAACTCTGCAGTAATGTTTGCAGTACTGCAATGTGCGCAGTAAGCAAATAAAAGTAATAAAAATTCTAAACACAAACCAGGTCTGGGACATAAGTGATAATATCTTTTCTGTGTACTTTCCCAAGACTTAGGGCCCAAGTGAACCTTCCAGTACAGGACAGTAGTTCATCAGTGTTGTTTAAATGTTGCCCCACTCAGGCAAACACACAATTGAATAAAAAGCCTTTTTATTTTTGCTGCATATAAACTCTTACAGAAACCACCTCCTTAGCAGCTCAGAGAATGCATATTTCGAAAGGGATCTTTTCTTTAAAATCAAAGAATAGGGAGCATTTGTCTGATAACAGAAGAGTCTTCTTCTGTACTTCACCATTCAAAAAGGGTCTTTAAAACAACAAAAATTCACCTTTTACCATCAGCTCTAAAAGACCATTTCTACAGCAAAACAACATGCAAATTAGACTTGTAGCAATCACCTATTAGTTGTTGAAGTTAAATTCAGCTTTAAGTAAATTTTCTCTCCTCTTTGCAAGATGTAAGAATCTGGATATGTCACAGACCTGCCTGTTCAACTCTTACAGCACTTCTCCCAAATCCTTTCCTTCCATCTTTACGGGAACCTTTTCAGATTGGCCAGTCAAAGGCTCATTCGAATTAGTGAAAAATAATCCCTCAATTCATTGAGGATGTATGAAATTTTAGTTTGTTAATAACTGCATAAGAGACAATACTGTTTATATACAAAACAACGATTATTTAAGCTTTAATGGGAGATACCTTGTAGCTCTCGTAGGAAAAAAAAACCCTATTCTAATGATACTGTCATTTTCAAGTCATGACTCTGTATTTGCCTGATCTGTCATATGCAAGATACTTGTATTCACCAAAAAAAAAGAAGTGGAACATAGCCAAAATGAACTACAAACAGTGTAAAAAAAAATCGTTTTCAATTGGGGGAATTAATTTGCCCTTGTTTCTACATGTCTGACATCTAAACCTTAACCAGTCAACTTGGTCTCCCTATATAATCAACAGTGAAGTTGCACGAGTGGCTCGTCTCATCCCAACCTATAATGCATAAATGAAATGCGCATAAATCGTGTGTGCAATTATACATTTGGTTTTACAGAGCTAAATAGTATTTACATAACTCTGTACATTACCTTTACTCCTGTTACATAAATTAAATTAAAATAAGGCAGTAAAGCAAATTGCACCTGAATGAACTTAGTAGTGACTGACGTTTAACTTGCTGCATTTATTTTTATAACGTGCTTTCTAATTGATTACAAGGTGTATCCTCTTCGTGTGAATCCTGAGAAACTCCCATATGATCTGGTGACGCCCATTGCACAAAGTAAATTTAGAAACTTTGAAAGGAATCTGATATGAACTGAAGATTAGCTTATATTACTGAGTCATTGAGCATAAGAATGTTAGATATACACGCATTACATACAAGTTGGAGGAAAAAAGCTTTCCTATTTGACTAGCTGAAAGACAACAGAACAAAACAGAGGTCAGGATACAGAGAAAAAAAAAAGGAAAAAAAACCCTCTAAATTCCTATACAATCCATAAATATTTACATTTAATCCAAAACAGATTCTAGAAAAATGATTGCCTAAATATTGTCAAAAGGGCAGAAAAAATGCAGTGAATTGAAGTTTTTAATCCACCTTTCATTGTTACCACTCATATTTTAATTTTCTATAACCTCCCATAATAAACAAATACATTTCGTGAGAGCTACTTCTTATCTGGAACTGCTTGATATATGAACAAGTATGGGCAAAAAGTAGAAAAAAAGAGCAGTAACATGTGCAAGTAGTATTAAAATAACCCAAACAAACATAAAAGTGCCCAGCAACCAGTACTGTACTCTCAAGCATACGGCACTGAACTGTGCCTCCCAGAAGCCTTTCTCTGTGCTCCAGAAACAACCTAGTGAAAATATTTCGAGTGATTTTGAATATTGCTAGTCACATTTTCAGGAGACAAGCATGACCTTTCTATACTTCACCAGCTCTGGCACTGTTTAGTTTGCATAACTTCTCTTGTTCTCATATTGACACCATATGAAATGCAATATATCTAGAGCATCTACAGGTCTAGTCACATCCCAGTGTAACACTCTACACACCTGCTTCAGGAAGTTTACGCAGAAGCCTTATCCTATTGCAGCTTTATGGCTCTTCCCCATGGGATTTAGTTTTTTCAACTACATAAAAAAATAATCGTTTTCAGTCAAGTAGTCATTCTTACCTAAATCACGAACACATCTTTTCAAAGACACAGTAACTCTGATCATGAATCTTCTTTGCTCTTCTATTCTACCTAAGCCACATTGATTTAAATTACAATTACGATACAGATGACCAGACCCTCATTTTAGAGGGTCCTTATCAAACAGTAGTAGGAGTGAGAGAATAAGGAACAGAACAATATCCTTATCTTGGTGAATTCAAGAAAATTCCACAGTAGCTGCAAAAGGACTGGCTAAATTATTGACGAAGAACAATGAATTGTGATCTTACATATCATGTAAAGATCCATAATTATTCAACATAACCAAAACTAAACTGTCAGAGAAGTGCGCAATTAGCAAGCAATACTGACAAGGAATAAAACGACAGCTGCAATTCCATGAGTGTCAATATAAAGCAACACATACAAAACCAAAGAATTCCTGTAACACCCATTCTATCTGTCTCACACAAGGCAATGGGCATGATGTTAATTAGCACCTCTCAGGAAAGCGATCTTGAAGTCAATTTGACAAGTATCAGAAAAACGCCAAGTAAGTAATTTGAATTTTGACTGATGCACATATAATGTTAACGAAGGCACGGAGACCAAAACGTAAAGCAACACTGGAACATCGTATGCATTAATTGTGGGGCCACACCTTAAAAAACTACCTCCCATTCTGGTTAATCCAACTCAAGAAGTGTGTTTTAAGATTAGAAAAAGTACAAAGAAAAATACCAGGAGTCAGAAGGAGACACATTACCAAAGGTGTCCAATCCCTGTAAGGTGATTATCCATTAACCATTTGTAAGGTCCTTGGATGGATTCTGATGAATGTCCTAGACTGAATAGATATGGCTATGTTCTTCTACGCCATTTTTTTTTCCATTGATAGATGTGTATACTATATTGTTAGGTCCCCGTTGAGAGTGGACCACACAATCAAAAGGAAATTTACAACAAGGAAATCAAAAGGAAAATTGATTTTGAGAACTAAATAATGGAGAGGCCCACTAATAGTCAATCCTAAAACCATGCTATCTGTCTTTAAAGATTTTGTTTCCTTAAAAAATGTAGGATGGAATAAATTCCCATTAGTGTTGGATTACAAAGTTAATTCTTTTGGCTGAGTTAGGAATACCATTTTTATATTTGAAACATCTGGGTTCCACATTTGATGTGAAAAGAGAACAGCTATGCACATCCTTCATATATCCTTTATTTACTTCTTAGAGCTAAATTACAACTCTACATTCAGCTTCAATTTTCTAACACTTTAGCACTGTTTTTTTAATGGATGGAGCATGGTCTCCTTGATTTGCATCCACTGGCTTGCAGAATACAGTAAGAGACTAGACAAAACAGTGAAGACAACATGAGTGTAGTTCCCTTTGCGCCCAATATGAACACCAGAAAAATCAATGCTATCTTTGAATTCTCCTTAGGAGGCCATGCCTAATGCAGCAATTCACTTTACTTTCTAGCAACTGTGACTTACAGGAGAAACAAGAATATTACTACTGTCTGACTAGCAAGGGTAGGTGAGAATCCAGTAGTTTTCTGCCTGCCAAATTTAGCTGTGCTTATGCTGTTCCAATCCACTACGAGCACAACTAACAACATAACCATGATAAAAATTCTTTTTCTTTTATTAGTAAAGTTTTATACATGCCTGTGGTCATCATGAACGCCCTGCCTCATGCTCTGACCGTGGTGCTGAAAACATAAACTGGCTCAGATCGATGGTTTTTTACTAGTCTCTTCAGTCCAAGAAGCAAACACAACCTCCTCGGCTATGAACACAGGTGGCCAAAATCTCAGCTTAAGTAAAATGGTAAAATCACTTGCAACTAGCCTACTCCACAACATGCAGGATCCAAAGGCACTCAGAACAGAAGTCAAGCACATAGTACTAGGCTCCAGACTGGCTTCATTCTACAGGAAGCCCTGAGAACGGGCACTATCAGAAAAATGCTTTATGTAAGAAGAGCTTGACCAAGGGACACCAGTATTTAGCACCTTCTGTCAAGACTGAACTTCTGAAATCAGAGGCACTACTTGCCCCAGAATTAACAGATTTATGAGACCACTAACTAATCTTCTCAATTTGAGGGCTTAACGACTTGTTGCTGTCTTTTCCTATCTGATTCACAGTGAAACTCTACATAATTAACGGATACTTAGCTGACTTTTCACAGGTTCATTTGTTTGACAAATTACCTTCTCACCTCTCTTTACCTCCTTCTTTAAATGTATCCATCTTAAGAACTTAGCTGCTTATATACACAGCAGTTTTATAAACAGCAGTGCTAATTCCTTCTTGCATTGCTAGTGTTATTCCAAGCTGTTGCAAAAAGCAAATAAAAGTCACATTAAAACGAGTCAATAAAATTGTATTTGATCAATAATGGACACATTGCTTTTACTTGTCAAGAATACAGACAAATATTCTTAAAAGATATTGTCCAATTTATATGAATGCAGACAGAGGCATCTTTTTATTGCCTCTGTTATTTGCAGACATGCTTGCTTCCTGGAGTGTACTTTCCTTTTGTTGAGTCTAGCTATAAATGACTCAAGGCATGGCATTTCCATTAGCTTCCACTGTATCATTTCCTCCTCTTATTTCTGAACTTCAGAAATAACTTACACCCCACTTCTTGGCATCTTCAGGTTTTGAGAAAGTATGATCAGTTGTTAGATTCCTTTACAATCTACCTACATTTATATAAATGCACTTCTTTTAATTTTTCCTTATTCATGATTTAATCATGCTGATATTCAATTGTTGTATTCTTAAATGCACAGCCGTCCTGAGTGTAAAATAAATCTACCAATTTTGCCCCTAGCAAAACTAACATATATCAATAACACCTACATTGCCATGTATGGAAAAAATCGAATATTCTCCAGCAGAAAGAAAAGGAAATTTAACACTGAAGACTGAGCTGACACAGGGTGGCAATTCTTTTTTAAAAAAACTTGCAGTCATTATATGTGCACTTATTTGTGCATATGAGATATAGAAGGACTAGACCCTTCAAATTTGATACTATGTCTCCCATCCCCACAGCATACTACACTGATCATATTTTTAAAGCAACAACTTTCGAGTGTTGCTTACTTAGCAGTAAGGAGAGTTTGAAGGGAAGTAAAGACAGAATGTCAGTACAGCCTAGGCTTTTCTTTTTATGTAAGACACAGAAAAAGAACATTAACACACTGAAGTTTAAATTTTACCTATGCCCAGCTTAACTTGAAATCTAGCAATTATGGTAGCTTTTCTAGTGATTAAACATAAAAAGTAAGCATGACAGGAATACAAGTTGAAAGACGAGTTCCTAGGATGACTGCACATAAGCATAAAGCATGAAACAAGTAATGCAGTTTTCAGTTATTGAGCATGTAAACTGCTAGTACTAACTGTTAGTGGGATTTAAGAGTCTTTTTATAACTATGTCAAAAATTCAAATCATACTTGGATAATGACTCTGAGAGTAGGTCATTACTGAATGCTTATAGTTCAGAAGCTGTATATGACTCGTATCATAATCAAATGCAGCAGTAACTTTATTCTTACATTTCAATGGGTACGGAGACTTAAATGTATTTTTCAGTACTGCCTGTGGTTACTCTGCCATCAGAGGAGTTACAGTAAGACAGGGTGGAGAAGTATAGAGAGGTATAAAGCCCCCATTACACCAATTTATTTTATCCCTTAGCACTGAAGTATTTTTTATTTAAAAATACTTTACCTACTGTTTCAGTGCAGGAAATAAAATCAGAAAAACTATAAAGTATATGCAGGAAGAGTGTTCTCCACTCCCAGGAATACAGCTTGCTACTACACAGCTATCTTATTAAACAATGTAACTCGCCGTATAATTTCTGCCTTCTGGAATTGCACTTTAAGCTGTACTAGAATACATCCAAAAACATGAAGAGTATTTATCAAACACACACAAACACTTTCAATTTAACGGACAACACACACTAATTTTTCATTAGCTGAGCCCTCAGTCAAAAGATAAAGTTCATGGTATAGGCTAATCAACAGTAGTTGGTCTTTCTAAGGAGGAAAAAATATATATTCTGACACTGGATCATTTTCATACAGAGAAAACAAACTGGCTGAAAAGTGCCAAATGCTTATGAAGAAGTAGGTTTAAATTCTCGAAATGCTACAGTAATACTCAAATACTGAAAATGAAGCCTCTTTTTGCAATAGGGTGAAGAACAATGCTCCCATTAAGGTAGTTGTCTAGCCCAAGTTAAACAGTCAGTGAGGAAAGTCATTATTTAGTCTCTGCCTAGTTTCTTAAGGAAACAAACAGTAAATGTTCTGGGAGGAGTGAAGGAATTAACAACAGCTGCTTGCCACAAAAACTGATAAAAATAATGATTATGAGATTGCCTGCATGTGGAGTTTGCATCCATCTTCACATTTGTGATTGGTTTATAGCAAGTTCCTGGTGCAAGGAAAGGGAGTTCCTGTTTGCAAACCATGTCATTTTTACAACTATATGAATGTAGGGTTCTATTCACTCCCTTCCCTAAGGAAACTAATCTCTTGCTATAACATAAAATAGACAGTTTTCATACATGGAAACACAGTGGTATCGTGTCCCATCTCTATGCAAAACACAGCAGGCCACTGAATTTTTTTGATTATAACCCTAGTTTAAAATGCCTGTAGCGCAGTATATTTTGTTACAATCATCATACTGACGTGAATACTGACTGAGCTGAAAAATGTGGAAAACCAATATAATTTATGTTCCTATTTTGAGGCACAATAATACATATATCATGCATTTAAATATACTTAATATACTTCAGTGCTTAAATATTTTTTATTCTCTAAGATGTTAATCTATTTGCTTTCTTGCTATTAGCTTAATCTCATTAATCCGAAGTTTACAGCAGGTTTGCCATTATTTTTTAATGAGCACTTTCTCACTACCTCTTCAGGGGCAGCCAAATCAAGATAAAACACTTTCAAACATATAGCCCTTCTAATTTTTAGCAGTGGAATAAGCCTGGCCACCCTATCATAGACTTATTTTCCTAAGCACCAAAATAAATTCTCATTAAATTACATTCTTCATCTCAGACCTCTTAATTCAATATTTAAGTGAAGGGCACTCACATAGTTGATAAAAAATGAGAATTCACTAATCTTAATTATCATCAACTGGTAAAAAAGGGATTTTGTTACATTCCAAATAGTCCTGCAATAATCTTACCCTTTTAGAAAAAAAAATGTTGCTCAAGCAGTTACAAAGGCTGTCTTTTGGTTATTTGTATCTAAGGCAATTATGTCCTTTTCCCATTAGTTTGCTCTGTAATGACAAAGATGCTTCCTTCATTAACTGTTATGATACAATGAATTTGCCATTAGATCTCCAGTTTAGTTGCTCTGACTAAAAGCTGAGAAACTCCAAATACAACTCACTATGAAAAAAGAGAGAGAGAGAGAGAGGAAAGAAATGGAATTTTAATGCTATGTAAGAAACCACAGAAGAAAATCTCCCAGTTGAAAACAGCATATTCTGGAACTTCTCATATCTAATATCAAAAAGTGTATCTTTCATTTGCAGGAGTTAAAATTTTGTCACATCGAAGTTCTCCACACAAGCCATATACTAATTCTACTACTGCATTTTACTGCTTCAGATTTTTAGCTGTTAAACCCCAAGAAATCAGAATCTTCTCTCTAGATATATGTTCTAGACTCATCATCATGTAAGAAAACCCTATCATACAAATACAGTTATCTCCTTCTTATGAAAAACGAGAGCTTTATCTGGTCTTCAGCATTCAATAGCCAAAAACAAACAAACAAAGAAACCCACAATTCTTAAAATGAGATATAGCATTTCTTCATCCAGAGTAGAAATATGTAACTGTTCACCTCCAACCAAAGCAATGCTTTTCATCTAGCAGTCGAAATTGAACAACAGCATCAGAAATAATAATATTTTTCAGAGACAATTGTCTAAGGTTGTGCACTCTTAAGTGCCCCTCTGTGGTTACTTAGGGAAAAGCACTTCAACTGCCTTCAAAGGCCTGGGCTTGAGATCACAGCTGTTCTGCGACCTACACGGAACCTATAAAACTCAGCAAAATGAAACAGGAAACATATTCTCCATCTGTCTCCCCAGAATCAGCAGTTTTCTGGGAAAAGGAAGTAAAATATCATTTACGTTGCATTCAAAAGACCCAAAGCACAGAAGCTAAATGAGTTCCAAAAATAGAAGTGTTTTATATCAGAAAAAGCAGCTTAGGAAGCCAAATCTAGATTTGTCTTCTTTTTAATTTAGTTCTTAAACACTTTTTCCTTTCAATGTTTTCCAATTTCAGCTTGTCATCCACAACTTATCACTATTATCAGAATTTCAGATGTCCTCAGGTGATCCAGTGCTGTAGTGCACAGATGTTCACTTTTTTTCCTGCAGTCCTAGGGGTTTTATTGAGACAATAGTTAATAATTGAATAAACAAGAAAAATAGGATTATAAAATGGATCCAAGTGTAAGATGAATAACTAAGTCAAACCCAGAGCCATTTTGCAATGATTCAATGACGTAAGAAACAGGATTTATAATCTATCAATCACTGTGAATCACTGTGTTAAGAGAAAATTCCCTGAAACTGGGAAAGGGATATGAACTGCTCTTTCATGCTAAAGTAAGAAAAGAAAAACTAAAGTTGTTTTGCTTTGTTTTGTGTCTTTCAAGACAATGCCACTGTTCAAGCTATCTAAATAGCACGCATCTCAAAACCAAGAAAGAATATGATATATGCCATTGCACTGGTATCTCATTCTACCCTCCCTTTCCTTGCGAATCAGCAGCATACGTGTACCCTTCTGGAGAGTATGTCAAACATTCATTAATAAACTAAGCAGTAAGCAGAAGAGCAGCAGGGTCTGATGGAACTGCTGTCTTTGGCTGCAACAATAGCTCCACTGCCAGTGGAAACTACTGTGGGAAACGTCTGTTTACTATTCAAGTAGGGATGAAAAAGACTTCCCAGCTGAAGCACAGGAGTGATGGCGAAGTAAATTTATTCTACTAGTGCACTTCCAGTAGAAAAAATTGTACTAATACTGGCTTCCTCGATTAATCAAATCATAATTGGAGACATACCTATTACTAACATCTTGTTAAACACTTTTATTTTAACAGGCCAGAGGCTATTTGGCAGAAAAAGAGGCTGTGAACATGCTTTACTGATACAATTCCTCATGCACACAGAAATAATTGCCGTAGTGTGGCATTTATGACCCAGACCAATGAATTAAACATGAAGGAAAAAAAAAAAAAAAAAAGTAACATGACAGACAAGCTTCTATTAGGAAAGTACCTAATTTCAGAAAAGGTTTTCTCCTCTGCCGGTAGATGGCATCGTCAATTCTCTTTAGGAAACGTCAGTCAAGAAACCAACAACAAAACACATGATTGGGAAGAGCTGTTGCCATTACGTACAATTTTTTGTCCATTCTTTGCATAAAATAGCGTCTGAGACAAAGGATCCAATGGACAAGGACAGCAAAAGGATGATTATACTGATGAATGTGACCAGGAGACTGGGATAAAATAATGGAAAATACTGAATGACAGTGCAATAGTAGATCAGAAATGTTATCTTATAACTGCGAATGGTAATAAAATGAATAGAGGGAATTTACATAGAATTATCAGATTATCAGTTACGAAATTATTATCAGTAAAAGATTATTAGTAGGTTATTGGTATGAAATCTTCACATATAAAAGCCATCCTTTTTATCTTTGTCAATCCCATGTGTTTGATGGAGGCACTGAAACACAGTATTTTAAAACAACTTTTCTACTTCTAAAAAACGGGTTAATCTACACAATAATTTCTGAATAATCCTATTAAGCAGCTACAGCTAAAGAGAGTGGTAACAATCTGGTCTTATATGTTAATTTTATTAGGAATTGCTAGGCTCTCTGCAAAACCATATTTTATAAAGTCATACACACTATTTTTGGAAACAGGAATGACAATTCAATAGTTCATGCATATGTACCAGGGAAATAAAAACAGGGCCTTAAAAATCATCTGGGTAAAAATGCTCACAATGCATACCACAGTTTAGTGTCTCATTGATTGGGATTTTTTTTCATTTCAAAAACTGTTCTCTGTTACTTTAAAGAAGACATAGTATCGTATTTACTACTTACTGACACTCAAGATTTTATTTATAAAGGCTAGATCATCTTCTTTAAAATGTTCTAGGCCTTGCCATCTGCATTACAATATAATGATATACTGCTTTTAGGTTAACGTACGGGATGGAAAAGCATATTTTCTGCAATATTGAAGAGAGCTTTGTCTGATATTTCTCGCATTTTTTCCAAAACACGAATAAAAGAAGTATAGTTTGACTGTAGTAACTTCTATATTCACTCCATGATAAAATGGAAAAAACAGAAGAAACTTATTTAATTTGGGATGGGTGGCATCTATCACCTAAAATATGCTTGCAACCAACAAATAGAGACAAACTATCTGCAAGACAGCACCTCATAAAGAAAGGAGGACTCATTTTTTTGCTCACACACTCAGGAATTTTGCATCCTGACTTTATAATCCAATATCTCAATCACCATGTTTAATATCAGCAGCTATCGCTTTCACAGACTGTAAGCTGCCTTTCCTGAAGTACTCAGAATTCAGATGGTTTATTCTCTGCCTCAGTAATGATGACAGAGCATGACCAATCTGAACATTGGAAATACCTGATGTGTTTTGCCAGAGATGTAGTCTCATAGCATTCCTGCAATATTCAGGAGCAGATGCATAGTACTGCATAAATGCCCAGTGTACTTTGCTGCTTTTGAGTACCCTTCACCCTCAAGAACAGACTCCAGGGAAGACCTTCTCAGCATACCTTCCACTTTCTTATACTTAATGAAGTTGGATGGATGGATCAAAGAAATTGCTGAAATCGAGCTCATGAAAATAGTCAAAGCCATCATAAAAAGAGTGTTTAACAATTACTGTACTATTTCAACACTGAAATGACTTCCTAGCTGTACAAAACAGAAACAATCTGCATACATGTAGCTGAAGAAACATACTTCCAAAGCTTTTTGCACACAGCTGAAATTACTCTTTTCCTTATTGTGCATCAAGAGTGGGTGAATCAATGAATTATGCCAATACAAAAGAAAGTCAGTTTTTGCTTAGTTCCTAAGCTTAAAAATATCAACATAACTTTCCTCAAGAAAAAAAAAAAGAGAATTTCATTTATATTTACATATATAAATATATATATATGTGTATATACAAAAACACATCTCATGCTAGGAATATTTTTTTGTATTTTAAAATGACTAGATTCCTACCACTGAAATATAGTTAGTTGTGGTAGGAAATGGACAAGCTATTCAATTTTAAGGAGTAAACAGTTCAGATAAAAACATAAAAATATATATTTTTCAGAATTAGTCTGACAGAATAATATAATGAATCAAAAGATAGGGCTGTATCTGGCCTATTTTTCACCACACTGAGACACCAATTCCCTACTCATTTCTGGAGAAAACACGTTTTCTTAAATCCAGCCTAATGATCATCCCAGGCTGAAGGTGCTTGAGCAATCAGTTCCATCTGCCTCCAGAAACCAGAATGGGAGTTTCTGCAGCTCCTCCCCAGACTCCCCGGCTCCAGAGTCAAGCCACTTAAAGGAACTGTTCTCACATACACACAATCCACTGACTCACCAACTTGTCTCTCCTTGCAAAACACCCTGGCTTCTCTCTGCAAATTCCCTGCACCCACTGGGCAGGTGGAAGCCAAAGCTTGGGCTTTCAGTTCTGCTGAACTGAAACAAGCAGCCCCTCAACCATTGCAGCTAAGTGAAAGTAACCTTGTCTAGTCTGTAAACACAGTGGTTCACTGTGATTAGCTGCACTCAGTGATTCACTTCTGTGCTTGCTGCAGCAGCTGCCTCCATCTTCTCACTGTGACAGTGTTTACTTAACAGGCGGCTTTACTGGCATCACTTCTCCACCCTGCTCTTCCATTTTTCCCCCAACCTGACACCAGCAAACAAAGAACAAACCCTAGAAGACAGGATAAATTGCAGTAGTGGACACACAGGAACTGGTTGATAGAAAGGCCCAGTAAAATGCAGTAATTTATTTTTCACCTTGCACTACCACAGATTAGGAGCATGACTGCCAACGATGGGCTGACAAGGGGAAATGCTGAAAGCCTCTAGTAATAAGTCCTTTCGTCTAGGGCCTAGAATTAAAAAGTATTTTATTCCCAGTCTGGGACCCAACCTCCCAGAACTCAATTCATGCACCTCTCTCACACGAGACACTACTAGCCTCATGCCTAGCAGCTATCTGCTCTGTGGTGCGAGTGTCTCATTTTAATAGATATAAAACAGGTGAGCACATGGGGTAAATGAAATGGATACAAATGATGACTCTGGAAGACAACAAACACCAAAAGCATACATGGAGACAGGACCCTAAGCTCAGCAAATGGTCAGCCTGTGTTAGCCATTTGGGGATGGAATTAGTGGGGGAAGGAGGGTTTGGAAAGGTAAATTCCAAGTGACTCTGCTCAGAAAAATACTGCTTTCAGACAGAAAAGGTTATCTACTTTAACACAGGTACCATTTTCCAAGGCAGTTTTGTGCAAAGAGCTCTCCCTGTAGCTATATGCCAACATGCTTTGTGGATAAGTAACTTCCCCATTTCATCAGCTATACATTGAAAATAACAATGCTTGCCCCCATAACCCTGTGGGAAAGTATAAGCAGCAGGCAGCCTTTATGCAGTGCCCCAAAGATGAATGTTTGAATAAACATTAAACAGCAGCATGCTCTCAAAATTCGTGCCAACATGTCATGGGGCTGCATGGGAAATGGAAAACACTATGAAAGACCTTCCCCGATAGGAATTCATTGACCAAGGAAAGGAGGATTGGACAGGAAGTCTGTGAACAGTAGTATCAGTCTCTCATCATCATATTTGCTCCCTGTGTTTTTGGACAAGCTAGAAGAATACAAACCCAAGCTTGTTCTCTTAGGACAGTGACAGTTGCCAGCTACATGCCCTATGTGACCTCTTACTGGCTTCTCTGTCAGCCAATTAAGCAGCCCAAATTCCAGAATCTTGAAAAGAAAGAAAAAATAAAAGGAATAAAACAGTCTGTGACCTCTGAAAGTTTGCTATTTACTTTTCAGCAATAAGGTACATGAGCTGCTGGTTTCCCATTGGCCTTTCACTGCATATATCCCAACACATTTCAAAGTGGGCACTCAAAATAAAACACTGAGAACCACTGCACTGTAAAGCATGCACCATGATCCAGGTCACTCACAATAAACTAACCTGAGGGCACTGTAACTCATTAATGAACTTTCTCTCCTGGCATTGTTCACAGCTCTGCAGCCAGAGAACTGCTGGGAGCCTGTCGCAATCACTGGCCTGACTTGGAAAGTTACTCCGGGATACTACCAGGCAAAGCTGCTTTAGGGAACATATATTTTTCTTTTAAGTAAATCCAGAATTAGACTTTGCAGGCCCTTACCCACAAAATTACTTACTTAGTTTTTTTATTGCTCTGAATCTGGAAGGTAATGTTCACTGAGAGTTAGTTATCTAATTTGGAGTAATTCTTGAGAAATACAGTATTTAAATTATTCCAGTGCATTTCTGCCCAAGATGCTTGGAAGAATAATGACAAGACTATGGTTTTAAATTTCCTCTTCTGACATTATTAGGCACAAATATAATTGTTTCCCAGCAGAAAAGAGCATGCATCAGGGGGAAAAGATTATATTGTAAAATCAAGTAATGTTGGCTTCTGAAAATTCACTGCAATGCAACTGTTTTTGTTAAAGTAGCAACCGTCCTAATTTAAAATATGCAAGAACTGCTACTCACAGAAGGAAGCAAGCATGACTTACTTTCTGGAATCATAACATGCCTGGAAGAGCAACACAATGGCAATTCTGAAACAGCAGGAGCTCTACTGCCACCTAATGAAATTATAATTAAAAAACAAAAGTAATTTGAGATCACAGAACTAATTGAGGGAGTAGGCTGCAGAAGGCAGCATTACAGCTGAATTTTAACAAAGACCGAAAAAAAGGACATGACATGAAGAAGATTTCCCAGCACACTTTTGCATTTGCTGCTTGTCCTGGCATGCTACAGATAAACAACTGGGACTATTTTAGTAAAACAGAACAAAGTAACAGTAGTAAAAATAATACAGGAAATTATCAGGAGTAGATTTTCTTTTGTCGGCCAGGAAAATGTGACACAACAGAAGAACCATCTGATGAGTGTACTTGTTTAATTACACAAATCATTTCTCATAATCCCCAGAAAAACCAAACTCCAATTTTCTGATGTCAGGATTAGTAGCAAACTAACATGCACATGGAGGCATGTTGCCTCCATTCAGAATCAGTCACCAGAATGCTTCCTGTGAGTTGTAAGGATTCAGGGTAGTAACTTAACACTCCTGCTTATCTGGCAGCAGAATTAAGATGTGATGCTTAAGTATTGCTACACCTTCAAGACAGTACAAGCTCATCATTGAAGATTCCGGGTTAATATTTAAAGGACTGAGATCTGTTTCGTACTTCTTGTTCACAAATTTCTGCATGGGACTGCAAAGAATAGATGGAAGGTAGCCATGCCCATGAAGACACCGATATAGTTCATACTTCAGTCTGGGCAACATCATATAACTTTACTTTCAGCTTCTATCACTAACCTCTAGAAGTTTCTCAGATTTACTTCCAGCCACAAATCAGGTAGCAAGCAAAAATGCACAATGATATTAGACTTTATCTAATATCAATGGAGATATGGCAACTGCAAATGCCAAAGGTTACCCATTATTAAAAATAACAAAAGAGTTATTCCAATGGCAAAACAGGTTGCCTGGCATTGCTTGACATTATGAGCAGTAATTCACTGCTCTACTGGGGGTAATTATGGGAATCAGATAAAATGATCCTTTCTACACTTTCCTGCCTTCTTTTACTATTTCCAAATTGCTATCATGCAGAAAATAAAACACTGATGTGAATTACTGATCCTGTAAGACAATAAAACACTAAAAATAGCAGAATATTGTTATTTTTGTTATTTTAAAATATTACTTACTATTAAAATCCTGTTCAGAATGTAGTATCACAACAGTTTCAGGATATCAGATAATGGCACAGTTGTTACTAGCTGACAGGAATCGATATTCTACATTTTTCAGGCACTGTACACTGTCTTTTGCTTGTTTTTGTCTTTTTTAATTTCAAGCAAAAATGCTGAACATTCTTCTTGATTCAAATAAAGCTTACCCGATTTAGTAAATGCATGAGATAAACGTTGAAAATAGAGTTAATGCACATTTGCAATCTGTTACTGCCATTTGCAGTCTAGGTGCACCAGCAGCTGGACTGCTCACTTGCCAATGTTTTGAAAGTTTCTCATTATAGACTCCTTCCCCTGCATTTCCAACTCTGATAAATTAGCAGGATATTTGTTAATCTGCTATACAGTGCGACAGCGAACAGGCTACTCTGAGTTTCCAAAGAAGACTCCTACATGGAGAATGCTTACTCAGTCTCTACACACACCACAAGTTTATCCACAGAACCTTAGACACTATGAAAAATTATACTTTTGCATGTATTTCTTGTTTTTCCTCTATTTTAAGCTATTGTTGCAGGCTGGACAGCTATGCCATTCAGCAAGAAAATGAAGAAACTTACCACACTGGACTCAGAAGATTACAGGTTTTGTTTGTTTGTTTGTTTGTTTGTTTTTAAATCTGTAAAAGCAATGGAAATAAACACATGGTTTAATGGTTAAAACTGTCTTGAGCATTAGCTTCATATACCTAGTCATTTTTAGCTCCTGAAATGACAAGAAAAAATGACTCACACAAGAGACTACTGCCATATTCTTTTTAAAACCGAAATCACAATTGCCAGCTGATATTCTTAATGCATATTGTCTTGCAACAAAATCTTACTTTTGCAAGCAACTACAAAACCGCAAAAACCCAGATATTAAAAACTAGAGAAGTTTCCTGCATGCTTATGGGCGTACTATCAAGTTACAGACCAACAAGACCTTATTACTCAGTCCTACATATTTCTCTGAGACATACTTCATTCTACATAAATAAAATTACACCACTTTTTATCTTTGAGTTTTAGCCAAGAATCTAAAGCTATGATGGCTTTACAGCCAATCTGGGGAGGAAGTTGAGAAGATAAATTCATCTGGGTGTTCTTTTCAATGTGCAAATTGGCTTTGATGAATACTACAGTGGCTTAAAACTAGATATTAGTTGAGTTCTTATAAAAACTGCCTTGCTGTTCTGTAACAGGAGCTTTCCATGCCCTGACAAAAAAAAAAAAAAAAAAAAGGCACAGAACTTAGATCATGAATATAACTGGCTCAAGTAACATCATTCTGTCTGCACTTCAAAAGTTATTTCTTCTATCTGACTAATGAAGATGGTATATTAGAAGTAAGCATTACCTTCTTAACTATGAAGGCACTCTCTGACCCCGTATTAAATGAAATGACATCAGAAATCTAGAATTAATCAGAAACATCCTTCCCACAAAATGATGCTTCCTCAGAAACAGAAATTGCATAAGAATTTCCAGAATACAGCTGCCATTGTACTTTAATGACTGTGATTTCCTATCCCATTCAGAATGAGATTAATAGTCATTTCCCAAAAAGCATGCCATTCTGACTCACTAGTGGATAGAAAATAATTGAAAAGTTGCCTTCCTTTCCTTTGGGCTCACAGATCCATTCTAGATATTAGCAGTGAAATAAGCACCCCTTTACCATTTTTGTTTTTAACATTTCTAGATATCAAAGTACAGAATTCTATCTTCACAGTTTGTAGGCCTTCCTGTTTTTTTATATGCTTTCTAGTTCCAGTATTTAGTCCCAGCTTTTAGTTGGGAAGGATAGAAGAACAAGAGTTACTTAATAAAAGTGCAGCAAGTGTTCAGTTATTCAGAATTGTGTTATTCAGAATTTAGAACTGTTCTAGGTGCCACTTTTATTCGCCCTCAGTGCTAGACCTGAAGGTTTTCTAATACATGTTGGTCCTTGAAAATTTGGGAACAAAGATGTGGACAGAGAAAGACAATAAAACGGTGTTTATACGGCCTGGTAATGAAAAAAGAAAAAAAGAAAAAAAAAGAAAAGAGAGGGGAGAGGGAAAATGCAGCAGCCCTGCCTGAGACAAACAAAAAGTTATAAAGGTTATAAAAGGTTCAAAGGTTATAAAATGCCATCTGTCCATATCAGCTGCGAAGTGCTCATAATTGTCCGCACACATTATTATTTTGTTTTTTTGCAAGGTGGGAAGACTTTTCATGATTATTTAAGCTACAAATTATTTTACTATTCTTCAGTGAAGTTCTTTAAAGCATATCATTAAACATTCTAAAAATAAAAGTAGTTGCATGGAAGTAGAAAAAAAAAGGTTAAGCAAGATCATTTACTCTAATGAAACTTTTGACAAATGCCTACATTCGTCACCTTCTTCACCACCAGCACTTGCCTCATCTTTCACTATAAACTTAGTTCCTTGATTTCAGCAATAGGTCCTCACCCTAGACAATACTTTAAATTGTTGAGTTTATGACAGCAAATTATGTGTGTAAAGAGCTAGATTTTGCCTTCAGTTTACCAAAAAAACCAAAAACAGAAAAAAAAATCTGTAAAGCAAAACCAGACTGCTTTGAAAGCAATTTTCTGCTGGAAAGGAGTGAATGGTCTAGATTTCATTCATTTTTTGTGGAAAGGCTTTATGGTGCTGTTTTTGTTTTCAAGGAAAAACTTACATTTTTCTTTCAAGGATGTGTATCAGCATTCCAATGAAAATCTGTAGGAAGTGGAGATTAAAGCCTGAACTTAGATGAAAGAAGGTCTTGTTTAAGGGGCTTAACTTCGCTTTTAAAAATATAAAGTAAAGAAACAGGGAAATATTAAGACAGCATTTATCACAGTTATAACACTAGATCACACTGGAGATCTAAAAAACACAAGTTAACTTCCACTAAAATTGCACTTTTCTTTAAAATTACTAAAGCCAAATGGAAAAAAATATTTCTTTTTCCAACTATGTTTCCTTTTATGACCTAATTAAGAATGGGTAATTTAAAAGTAAATAAGGTAAACTGATTGCAGACAAATTCAATGACTTAATTATAAGATTTCTACAAATAGCTTCCTTGCTCATGTAGAAGCAGGAGTTGAATCCTTCTAGACTATCACTGGGCATACTGGTTCATCAACTGCCAATAACACACACTAACCTACTGGTCACAGTTGAATCAAGAACGTATCATTCATGTTTGTGCAGTTGTTACATGAGCAAATACAACATATCCATTGAATAAATATGTATTTTCAAGTAGATACATGCAGCTGTACTACACCTGCGCAAATTCAGGGAATGACTTCTATGAAGTAATAGAGCTTGTCTAATACATGTCAACATTATAGTTAAGGTTCTATTTTTGCTTGTAATTTGCAGAGCCTAAAGTGAAAACTTGCTTTTTTATTATTAATTAATCTGTGGATAGATTGAAGTTTTTGTTTTTTTTTTTTCCTTTCAAACACAGAAATGGCCAATCACTTTGCACAATCACATATAAAATATGGGTAGTGCTGTAACTGTGCTGTCAAAGGTGATAGCCATTCTGTACTCAGCAATATTTCAAACACCATCGAAATGCAACCATACAAATGTCACTTCTGCCTACAGAACTGTATAAATGAAGCAATATTAATCAATTAAGGGACAGTGGAGTGCATGCAGAAGCAGCCAAGTCTCCCTAAGGATTACAATAGGGAGTTCTGGGTGGGCAATCAAGTTTGAACTGTAGACCTGCCAAGGCACACGGATTCTCTGTACAATAAAACGGATTTCCGGTCCCACACAGAGGGAAACTGGGAAACTTTTGCCTATAGTGAGACAAGAGAAATTTTACTATTATGCTGGCTGCAAAAAACCATTTATGACATCGTTTTGACCTCTGATGACAGGAATACATGATTAGGTAAGGGGTAGGTCACCTACATATTTCCATTCCAAATTTCTTAAGATCGCATTTTCACTTGCATTACCATAACACAGAATGACATAACCTCCCTGAGCTGCATGCTAAGGTAACATCCTGTCCAAAACTTTCAAGCTGAAATGAAGACCCCCAAAACAGATAAGTTAATCACTACTACGTGAATCTGAGGAGGATCACTATATGCCATTGTAATTACCTATTTATATTGTATACATTAGACCAGAAGAGTGAAAATGTGTCCTGCCACTGTAAACTGCATGTACTGGTACTGCTCCAAGAATCCCCTGCTCCCCACCCCAAAATTACCTCCATATCAGGGGTTTACTTTCACAGAGGGGAAGTAGTCTTACATACCCTTCAGAGGTAAAGCTGTAACAGAGCCAGTACATACCAAATTAGTTTCTTTCCATTGTAACCTTCACATATTGAACAGATTCATAAATTGTATGAATTGTACAGACTCATAAATTGTATGAATTACTGTACTCCAGTAATTTCAAACTTTTGTTTTATAACGATCCATGAGAATCACTATAAAAGGTTACCATTTCATAAGTATCATTCAAAATTACTGCCCTTTTATCTTTAAAGAGGCTAAATCTCTAGAAGTTCAACCTTTTGAAAAAGTTCAACTGCAAAGCCATTTCAACATGCGAAGGTGCGACATCTGTTTTCTCACAGCACAAAGCAGCTCAGTGGTTCAAAGTGCTTTGAACACACCATTCAAATCCAGGGATTGTCAGGAGCAGCAGAGACAATGCAAAAACTACACAGAGTATGTGACAGCATGGAAGAGGGGCACTGGAAGACGGCTGCCAGAGTCAGCATTTACTCTTGGCATTGGTAAGGCAGTCAGCCATCCAGGGTAACAGATTTCCAAGGGCAATAAAACAACCACAGGCCCATTTTATACTGCTGCAGAGGAAATAGTCAGTTTGGGGGGTGTACAAGGGGGTTTAGCAGTTGCTGTGGTACCCTCTCAGAAGCAGGTCTTGTTATAAACAACTGTCAGCACAACGAGCAGGAAAAAACACATTCAGTTCCAGTGCTACCATCTCCTCTACTAGTACTCTCATCTTTGGAGCAGCAGAGTTGTTTTTCCTGCCTGGCTGTATACTGTTACTCAGGCTGTTTTGGAAGTGTAGGAAAATAGGGCAGGTGGTAGTTGGAGTTAATAATGAAGATAGAAAATAGACATGATTGAACTCCTTCCTTTTACACTGAAGTAAAAGCTATTTTCCTTGCTGTGCACCCTGGGGGAAGGGAGAGAAAGCAAGTCTGGCAAAATCCTCTAAAGTCACAACATTTTAGCTCTTGCAGCACTGTTTTCCCAACCACCAGCCTCCCAAAGACTGCATTTTTTTCTGGCTGGCATTTGGGCAGAACACTCAGGCTGTAGGAGGTAGCAGAGTGTCTAATTTGTTTGTAAGGTTCAGGAGCAAGAGATGCCTGGCATAGAAAAGGCATGAGAGCCAAGAAAGTATTGTCAGGATCTTGGCCAGAAATCACATCTTGAGACAGTAGAAAGGAAAGATTGTTATAATAAACAGCAATTAGTTTCAACTATTTTAACAACTAGCTAGTTACTACAAATGATACTCTTCAAGGAATCGTGTTTGTTATAGTTACCAAAATACAGAGACAATTGACTGGAGATAAGCAAACAGATGAGAATTATTTAAAATAAGTACTGAAATGTTTTGAATGTTGGAGATGCTCTTATTTTAAACAATATTCAAGAAATCAAGTTCTAATTACTTCAGTAAGCCATGCAAAGCTTTTTTTTCTTTTCTTTTTTTTTTTTGTTGGGGGGAGGCAGGAGGGTAGGAGAAGGAGGGAAGAAGAAGTCTTCTTCAGAGCACTTGCTTCAGCTCACTGATGTCAGTCCAATAATAACTCAATTATATAAAGAAAATCTTACTGATGTGCTACAGAAGAAAACAAAGTTTCCATATTCATAAACCTCACATTAGTTGCTTATAACAAATAAGTAATAATAAAGAAATTTTGTAGCTGCCTAATTAACAACTGGTGATTACTACTATTGGAGATAATATACTTTTAAAGGAACTAGAGAAATTGCTTGGATCCTAAGACACCAAATGAACTGACAAGTCCTATATACAAGTGATAAAAATCAAACTTATTTTCATCAGTTTTAATCTCAGATAGGCATCAGTTTAATTTGAAAGCTCTAAATTCAGCAACTGCCTCAAAGGAATACTGCCCTAAGACATCCATTTTCTCCAATCTGTTCTGCTCCAAAAGATATAATTTCCTCTAACAACATCTACAGAAACATCCATAAAATTATTTTTTAGAGACTATGGATACAAAATGAGATTAACTCAGCTGTAAGATTAACAGTATTAAAAAACCTGTATCAGAATAGTAACACAGCTCTCACAATCCAGTTTTAACATCATCGCTGACTGTAAACACTAAATAGTGACTCACTGAGGGCCAGCTATATGTAAACATACAGTATCTATTGATTAAGAAAGTCCTGGAAAATCAGCTAAGAGTAAACATTTTAAATTATATTCGATTTTTTGATACAAAGGTGATGCTGAAGATTGTTCATATACTCAGAAGCCTGGATTTCAGAGACAGCACAAACAACTGTTAACATCCTACTATTTTAAACAATATTTACAGGCAGCAAAAATGAAAAAAATAATTGACTGGATGTTCTACACAATGAAATAAGTTTTACATTATATGTTAGCTTTTCTAGCTTTTGTATTATTCAGCTTTCTACCCCAAAAAGCTCAACTGAACATAACTTCTTAGTATGCTTGATTTTATTTATATCAGAAATATGTTTCTCTTTGGCATCTTACTAGTAGGTGAATTCAAAGAAAAGCACCAAAGAATTTAAGAAAAAATGGAATAATCAAATCAGACTAGATTAATCCTGTAACTGAATTACAGGTTAAACAAGTTAAATTCAGGTTCTATGAAAATGACCTCTGTATGCAAGGGTTTTTTTGGGGGGAGGGGGGGACACCTCCATATTCCCATTACTCATGACAGATTTTAAAATCCCACGGCAATATTAGATGTTAAAAAATAATGAGGTGCTACCTTCGAAGCTAGAAGAAACAGCAGCATGGCAGGAAGCAGCAACACAGTCAACATGGCACGAGAGCAGAGACCAGACATCACACAAGCTTCATCCTGCTGCCACAACAGACAAAATCACCACTCTCTGCTTTTATGCTCCAGGCAATCTCACCAGTGTGCCAGCCAGGGCACTCGCAACTCCTGCTGAAGACAACTGGGACTGCTCAGAGCGAGTGTCCCCTGAGGGAGCTCGGGTCAACAGCATTAGCTACCATTGGGTTGCTCCTGGAGGCACCCGGAGGGGCATCTGAGACTGCTGGACAGAAGCAGCCGTGGAGACACCTCAGGGTACATTGTCCTCCACTGGCTGATGGGGCAGAACCCGACCTGCCCTCCAGTAGTCAGGACCTTCCCGTAGCTACTACTGAACAAGACTCATGTTGAGGCAGCTCCCTAGCTTCTGAGAAATGTAAAACCTCTTGCTATACAGGACGGAGAACAGCTTTTAAAAATATCTTAGGACGTTTCCTCATGAAATGCACCATCCTGGCTCTATTTGCACAAGAGCTGACATACCAGAGAACACAGTCTAATGAACCCCATCAACCTGTGCCCCCACAAACATATATATATACACACTTTTTTTTTTTTTTTTTTTCTCACCAACTACACAAGACAACACATTTTACCTGCTTTTTCACAAATTATCACATGTTTTATAGTAGATCACCTAAAAGAGGGACATCCTGGTCAGAAAACAACAAACAAGACCTCTCCACTACAGCAGCCATCCGCTCTGCTAAGTGGATCCTGTGACAAGTGCAGGGCTTTTCCTTGAGAGCAACTAAGCATGTGCAGAGCCTGGGGAAGGTTCCAGAAGAGGCCGGGGGGAGGAGTAATGATGTGAGGGAGGCAGGTGTTAGACAGCCTGTGGCATGGCTCACAGGGCAGGGGCAGTGGCTGGGGTGGGAGCAGACATCATATGTAGCCGTAGTCCTCAGAGGTAACAGTGCTGGGAAGCTACAGGGCGAAGGGAAAGGCGCAGAGGCCATGGCAGAGGCCATGGCAGGAGGGTACAGGAAAAGAAGCATGCGGTGAGGGAAAAGGCCATACTGTGGTGAGGCAGCAGGTGGAGAGGTGTGTTTTCCATCCTTCACCCCATTATCTTCCTTCTTTTATTTATCTTTTATCAGACTCATTCTGATAAATGATAAACTCATTTCTGTTTAAATTGCTAGTTGTTATAGTCTTTCAGGAAAACTCAGTTTTAATGGGGAGGGCTCTATCAGACACTACTGTGGTCCAACCTTGCTCAGTGCGGTGCAGTGTTGACAGCTCAAACACAGCTACTTTTGATTAAATCCTCGTACTCAAGAGGTGATAGCATACCTGTTAGCAGATACACCAAATATGAATTGCAAACTGTGGCTGAAGGATGGAGAATGTTACAGCAGATACTTGTGAAAATGTTAAAATATCCCTTAAGTCATGTCAAGTGAGACTGCAGTACAATCAGGGTGGGGTTGGAGAGAGTGTTTTTTTTCCCCTAAAAAAGAAAAAAATGCCTAAAAGGAGCCTATGAATAGTCTCAAATCAACAGAGATCTTAATCATGGAGTTTGGATCATTTTTCAGAGAACTATTAAGAATCCTGTGCCTCATATATGTATAATACTGTAAATAATACTGTAATGTATCACTTTCTGTGTTTCCAGTAGTTCTGAATTGCCAGATATCCCTTTTGGTAAACACTATTAATTTGCCATAATTTTGATGTGCTGCTCGTGACATAGCTAAGGTGGTTGGCTAAGCTCTTCCAGGACAGACTGCAGTAAAGGGACATTTTTGTTTGGTTAAAGGTTAAAATGGATTGACTTCCCTGGACAGTTTGAATCCCCTCACATCTGCACAAGACTGTTTCAGTGGAGTAATTCTCAAGATAAGTCCATCTGAATATGCAACAGCAGCCAGCAGAGCACTTTCTAGAGTTGTAAGTAAGTATGTAATTGGTGTTTAGTATGGGGACACACCTGGAAGTATTCACTAGTCTTGGGAGGGGGAAGCTCTTCAACTTCCTCAGGCATAGAGTATTTGTTTATTACACTAGTAAATGCTTTTCTGTCAGCTACTTATTTTTGTTCATTTAGCATAGTGTTCTTAAGTAGCATGCATTCCGTAGGCAAGTCTGAGAAAAACTCCAATATCGGATGTCAAAATCACTCAGATCATCACTAAAGGCCTTGGTTTGCAGAAGTGGACATAGAGTACAAAAGAGGTTACATAAAGTAACATAGAGTAACGTCTTGCTACTTTAAAAGCTTTTGCCTGTTTTTCACATTGACATCTGCAGAACTGCATCATCAAAAAGGCAGTGGAAAAGTTGAGCAATTTCTGTGATATGTGGTAAGCATATCTGAGCAATTGTTAAAACAGTTCAAGCTTTGGGTTTTGACACCAGGGCATTTTGACATCAGGCAATTGAGTTTATATGATATAATCCTGGTGAATGAAGTTGCACTTTTTTTAAAAAAAAATTGTCTTTACATTCAGTACTTTTCAGGTTTGCAGTCCCTTTGAAGTACATGAGAGTTTTAATTTTGTGTAGTTAAAAATATATAAACACAAGAGCAGTTCACCTTGCCAGATAACTTGAAATTGCCTCTAGGATATCATATGTCTCAGATTCTGAACAAGCAAGCACTTTGTTGGTACTTTATTGAGAAAGTAAGATAAATATATGCAGTTCAGCAGCCACAGGCTCTGGAACAACTGTGACGTTAACTCAGATAGAATTATAGATGTCATACCAGTATTACATCAGTGAAACAAAGCCTCTCCCTGAATTTTTATCATTTGCCTTGGACTACTTCACCACTTTGGTCATAGCTTTTCTGTTCTATATAGCGTTGTCAATACATCTGATAGCAGTACAGTTCTGGAACAGTACAGTACTGGATGGAAAAGGCCAAAAGAACAGTATGTGATGTGTGTATGTACATATATATAGATACATACAGTAGGTTTTCAGAGGTGGAAAATAAGTCTTGTTCTAAGTTTAATCTAGTTTATTTGAAAAAAAAAATCTTAGGCAGATAAAACATTAGATGTGTTTACCACCAAATGACCTGATTTCTTGAAAGGTACCAGTATATGACACCTCCGATCAATAGTTGGCAAGCATTTTATTTGTAGTGGATTGTAGATATGTTACACAGGAATGTTTCTGTTACTGTACCCTCTTTACTCATTTTTATACTGATACAATGAGAAATTAGACATTTCAGGTGAGTAAAATTCAAGTAGTAGAAAATGGACCTGAAAGGAAAATCTAGAATAAAAAAAAGTGTTGAATGACTCATTCAGAGTACCTACTACTCTTGAAGTAATTACTTTAGCATGGCATAGGAGAGTAGTCCTACTCACAAATGTAATTATGTCCGAAGATTCAATTAAGTTCTGTGAAATATGTTTCTTTGTAACTGCCCATTACCTTTGCATATGAAACACCCATAATCTGACCCAAGGGGAATAAATCCAATTTTGAGGAATTAAAAATGCAACTACATGGCACAAAACAGCAATTCAGTACTATATGAACTCAGACTGTACAGTACTGTACTGTACAGTACTATATTGTGTTCATTTAAAAATAAATAAAAATAGGAAAAAAATAGGAAAATCAAGCCAAATTGATATTTAGTTTTAGCTTTCCAACTGATTTCCCATATTTTGTCTTGTCTTCTTTAGAAAGCTCAGAATATTAAAAGTGCACATGCATTTGATTATGCAAAACTTTCATTATGCTAGACTATATCCTTATTTTCCCATAGGAAAAAAAAAAAGAACATTCTTACAATAATTGTAGCTATGTGGCTGAAAACTGCATATAGGTAGACTATATTTCATTACACACAGAAGCAAAGAGCTTTCAAAGAGCATCGTTAAAGGTGAAAAATGAGAAAAAAAAAACATTTTTGTGAGAAAAACAGTGTTAACATCATTATGATATTCAGTATGAAAATAAACACAAAATATCTGCCAGTCTCTCTGTGCAGTGAGGTCCTAGCACATCTAAAAGATCAGTTCCCAGAAAGACACGTGATAAAGACTTAGCCTGCTATCTGTACAAAGGGGTAGAGCAACTGTAAAAAATAAGGATGCAAGTTGCGGGTATTCTGTAATTGCAGCATGTATTTATACTAGTCGGAGCTGGAAATATGTAAAAGTGTTTCAAGTCATTCATTCTTGTGGCAAGAGCTCACAATTTTACATACCCAGTACTTGCTCAGCCAAGGAATACTTTGCATACTTTGTTCTCTAAACTGTGTTCATGGAAACTACTATCGTTAAACCCTTCACAGTTTTTACAGTACTTTATTATTATTATTATTAGATTTGGAAAGAAGTTTCCAAACTTCAGCACAAGAAATAACACCTATTTTTCAAATCTGTTCTACAACCATTCAGAAGTCAAAGTGCTTTGACAAAGTGCATATCTCTTTTCTTCTTCCAAGTCAACCTCAAAGCATGAAAAAGAATCAACATGTAGCAACTAAAGGGTAAATGACAGTGAACGTTTGAAAGTATTTTTGTAGAATGTATGCTGTATTAGCATCAATAGGAGACTATCTGTTATAAAATGCACACTCATTAAAGGGCAATGTAAACATGTAATTGCCACTGACTTCCTGGAGCCAGCTCTTAATATTTGTGTAAATACAGGTTTTATTTTCCTTCCTTACCAATAGAGGTCAAAGCTTGTAATTAATGGCCTCCTGGTTCAAACACTGTATTTGCTTTTCATTCCTTATCTTATAAGAAAATATAATTATCAAATTAATAGAATCATGATGCAACAGGTGGCAAATATTTTTTTTTCATTTTTTTTCTAAGCCCAGCTTGAACATTAATTAAAAACTGGAGTTTTATCTCACTGCATGGCAACTATGAGGCTGGCAATTATAAGAACTCAGACTGCCTGTTTTTCTGTGACTTAACTGATTTCTAATTAAGCTAGAAACATTCCAGCCACATCTGCTTTCACATATGTTTGTTTCAGATACATTGTTCATATATCTGTTCCATGTATGTCCCCCTCACCAATGGGACCTTGATATTTTTCTTTCCATTTTTTTGCTCTATTTGCTGTATAAAGTCAAAATGTATTTTGTTCAATAGAACTGCTGATTCAAGGTAATTGATGAGTTTCTCATAAAATGGAACACAAATTACTTGTTAAAGCTTAAAAGCTGAAAAAAATCATCCACTTCACTTTCCAAATTTTGCTCTCAAGTATATGTTCCCAACACTAATAGAGCTTAGAGGGAAAAAATGGCCTATCAGGAATTACAAAAATAATTAAAATAAATATTTATGTGGTGAAAGGAGCACACCTGGTTTCAGTTCTGTTCAGCATGAAGACTCATCTGTCTTTAGATTTTGATGTAAGATGAATAGTCAAGAAACAGCAAAAAGGGAATAGCTTTATTTGCAGTACTGGAGGCAAATTAAAATTAAATTATAGAACCAGTTTGTTCTCCAATGATTAGCTGATCATTAGAAGATAAATTTGGCTTTAAGAGATACTGCACAGGTACTGCTCATGATGATAGTGTTTGAGAGATGAAAAATAAATCATACACAAGTGGTAAGAGACAAAAGAAAAGTATGAAACCAGGAAAACTTCCCTCCATGGTTTCTCTTTTCACAGCTTTATCAGTCAGTCTGTGCTCTCTGTCAGCACTATAACTAAATTGACCAGAATTCAGTGTTACAGAATAAAATGCAATCCAAACTCAGAGATCAAAATCCAAAGCAAATGAGTCCAGAATCAATGCCACAGAACTCAAAAGATGAACACACTGTGAGAAGGAGAAAAGAGCGAGTTTGTCTTCTCCTTTTTTCTGTTTAGAGAAAGGAGAGCATGTCATTAAAGAGCTTAAGACCTATCTGTCATAATGCAGGCCTTTTTTTTTTTTTTAACTTCACACATTTTGCTACAAAAAGATTCTAAATGTTTTGTCTAAGCTCCTGTCTTCAGGCCAGCAGATATGCTTGACAGCACTGTGGGAGTGGCAGGCTCTTGTGCTGGCAGGATACAAAGAGTGCAAGACAGCAACCAAGGTCCCCACAGCCATAGTATCTGAGATATTCATCATGGTGAGTGCCAAAGGCACAAAGCCAACACCCGGAGGTCTCAGGCCATTGTCTCAAGAAATTACAAATTGATGAAGTCGTTACCACTTACAGGCATGTATATTTTGAAATGATTTTCTATTTCTTTTCTTAAGTATACAAGACTTAACTTCATAGTTATTTAAGCCATGGAAGTACTGCTGGCAACAGTGAAAGCGAGCTGTGTGTTAATTTTATACAACTGTATACTTCCTATTTTATATTCAAATTTAGTCTATACACACTGTAATACAAGAAATCTTTCACAAACTGGTAACCACTGTTAAATACACTGCAAAAGAAGTATCATTTATATTGATACTGAAGAGATGTGAGAAGAAAAGCACACAGGAATGAGGGAACATAATGAGACTGGAACATAAAGCAGGTATTAGGGGGTTCTTGAAGGCAGGACATAGGCTGAGGAAAAAGGATAGTAGCACAGTTGGTTACATTTATCTGTGATTTTTTTTCTCAGTCCAAAATTTCATCTTTATCAAAACTGGAATATTCTACAAGTATATATCTATTTTAATGTCATTCTCTTTGGAAAGCGTGTTGGCAGTCAGGACAACCAGATGGCTATCCTGTCTGCTTGCCTGGTTGGCTGCCAGCCACTCTGACAACTAAGCAGGAGCCTCCAATGTGTGCAATAAGCTTAGCCTATAGCAATAACAGTATATGTGATCCTTTACTCCCTAACTAAATTACATGGAAGAAAATAATAAGAAACAACCAGACAAAATGAGAACTCTTTTTCTTGTGTTTAGCATAGTGTTGCCAGATATGTTGAACTTTTAGGTTATTTTGAGGTAATAGAATGCCAATGAAATAACCATGTGTAAGGCAAAACATGTAATATCCCATTGAATTCAGACTTGGCTGACTCAGCTATTCATTGCGTTTGTCTTTTCCTTCCTCTCATATTTTTACTGTACTGGATAGTCTGGTCTTTTCTCAAAGAATTTTATCTGAAGTACTTAATACTTACCTTTTTTTTTTTCTTCATTTCTTCCCTTAAACTGTTTCTGTGAGGACAGAAGAACAGAAAAGAATAACTTATGGACATGAAATGCACAGTATGCATTACAGACTAGGAATATTTCCTTTTAACTCTTTTCCATTGTAGCAGAAAAGATGAAAATATTCCCCTTTTCTACAATAACACACAGAAATAGATTATCTTTTTTCGGTTGTGCCTATACAGAACAAAATGCTTTTTCATTACTTCTTTAAAGCTTTTTTTTAGTCTGGAGTTAAAATCTGTTTATGTTAATAATGCACAAATGTGTGCATGGGAGATGCAGTCAGCATGTGTTTGGTTGACTCTAGGAATTTTGTGTTTCTGCCTTAAAAAGCAGAGGTAGTAGCGAACAGTTAATATTTTGAGTGCAGTGGACATGTTTCTGTTCTTGTCATACGCGAAGTTATTTAAAGGAAGTTATATATTTCTGAGGAGTTTCCCCATTTGTGACAATTGCACAGAGTTTAATTTGCCATAGCACGAACTTTTTAAGATATAAGAATAGGTTAGGTATGGGAGGACAGATTTTATTACACATACCTGTTGTAAAATTCTAACATTCTAACTTCGGGAGCTATTTTGAATGGAATTTTGGATGTGAGGGAATCTGAAATACATTTCATGTGGCAATCCTATCTTCCAGTTTCGTTTTCCAGAGATTTCAAACTTCCTCTCAAATCTCTGTCCACACCAGATATAGTCAAATATTCATAAAATTTAATGTATACTAACAGAAAAGAAATAGTATTACCTTGAAACAGTCTCTACAGAGAAACAAACAAATAACAACAACAAAAAAATCAATTAAATCTACAAGGGCATAGGAATGTTAGGACTGTTATTCTCCACAGCATAATAGTTGCTACAAATCACTGCTAAATAATGATATTTTGACAAACCTTCCTACTGAAATTTCACAGCCCATTTGACTGCAAAGAAGATGGAATTGTCCTTCATGGCAGATACATTAACCATAAAGAATAATGATAATTCCAGTGGTATTCAAGAGCCTATCACATCAAAATTTCATTTTACCTTATTTTGATGTAACATTCCTGAGATGAAGCATTATTTTTATGAGCATAAATATTGTTATCATCAATATTATAAAACTTTTGCTTGAAGACCAGTAATCTAAAATGATCTAGAAGTTAAAATATATATTGTCGTATGTTAATATATTTTATCATGATTCAAAATTTGGATAATGTGGGAAAGCAAATAGTGCTCAAAAAAATGTCTGAAGAAACGCACAAGCTACAGAAGCTGGAAATAGCTGAAACATCTACAAGGCCTACAATTAATGTGCTATATATTGGTTTGACTCTGTAGAGAGATATGTAGCTGTATATTCAAACATATTTAGATCTACTAAATAATACACAAAGAAAAAAACTATTACTGAAAATAATTGATTTGTTAGGGAATTTTTTAAAGGCATCGGTATAGTCTTAAAGTAGATACACTTGGAATCTCCTGTGTAAATTGTACTGTGTAAAGTGTCTTGTTACTTAGTTAAACTCTTATAACTCTCTCAGTGTGCATAATTTCCAGTTTTACATAAATTACTTTGCCATTTCAAAATCTTCAAGGAGTATTCATAATGCTGGAATGTGAAGTATAGCTAAATACTGAACTATTTTTACTTAACACTATATGCAGCCTTTATATTGTTATATAATAATCTTCAGTAGCTTGTACAACACTTATTTCTGACAGTTACAATATCAGCACGTTTTATATAATAGTGACATGGAAAAGATGTCATTCTCCTACAAAACCAGGCAAAACTGAATAAATGCCCACAGAATGGTGTTTTTTTATATCTACAGCTAGACATAATTTTCCATAAATCTCTTTTACATAAGGTATTTATCCTTTTACTAAGAGCCTATTCACTTCTCACCATCTTCCAAAAGATGCTTTATTTTTGATCCATAAACCTAACTTGTCTGATTAAATGTAGTTCCAGATGCTCCTTATGGTTCATTTATTTACATAATCATTGAATATCCTCATAAAATACTAACTTGCTTACTGAATCATAAGCATTTAGACTGACTCAAGTGAAACTGCTTCCTGGATGGCTGAGGGGAAAACTTTATCCTGATGTCTCTAATAAAATGAGTGGCAGCTAAGAACATTGCTGCAAATGCTGGGAATGGAAAATAAGAATACTGTGTAAGAAATATTTGTAGCAACTTTTACCAATATCTGGACTTGATGAGTTCTTCCCAGGGCTCATGTAAAAAAAGACATAAAAGATTTTGGTAAATATAAAGACTACAGAGAAAAGTTTAAGGATGTGGTAATGGAAGAATGAAATAACCTGTTAGGTAGTACATAATGGTTTGGATGCCTTCTCGCTCATTTTCAGTGATCTTAGGTCCATATGGTGTCAATCTGGTAAATTCGACAGCACAAAGTTTGCTCTTAAATGCCTGGCTCTAGACATGAGCAGCTCATTGATATCATTTCTTCTTATATAGTATTGTTTAACAGAAAGATTATATAATAATTTAAATACCTATTTGACAGAAACAATGAAACCTGATTTGGATAGTGAGAGTTTCTGATCTCTATAGAGCTGTTATTTCCTAAAAGGGAAGAAATGGAATTCTTCTCTCAGTTCCATTAATAAGAACATATAGCTGATTTGCCAGAAATTAGTGTAATATCTACAGCAGTGAAATATGATTAGGTATAGATTTATTATAGTATTGATCTAACTACTCACTCTTTTAAGATCAAGCTCTTCTGAAGTCTCTTTATTTTTGCTGTTTCATCAAGGTTTTCAGAAGTGACTAGTGATAACTGGTATTTATGATGACACCTTTAGGGAAAGGCGCTCAAAGTGCCGAGTAGTCATCATGTCCTTTTTTAAGTATAGAAGCACCAGCATTGCAGATAGAGTTATTACTTGAAATTCAAATGTAAGATTTGAATATTGGAATCAAATGGAAATCCTCTCATTGCTATGTTTGCATTTTAAAAGTTAATTATTTTTACTGTAGTGAGGTGCAATCTCTGGAAAGGATCTGTAAATAAAAAGTGCAACAGATGCTCCAGGTGACCCTGTGTGTTCAGGGGGTTGGACTAGATGATTTCTAGAGGTCCCTTCCAACTTTAAGCGTTCTATGATTCTATGAAACAAAGGTGATGACAGGTGGATGATCTGACCTTCTGGAGAGCAGCTCTGCAGAGAGGGACCTGGGTGTCATGGTGGACAAGTTGACCATGAGGCAGCGGTGTGCCCTTGTGGCCAAGAAGGCCAATGGGATCCTGGGGTGAGTTAAGAAGAGTGTCTCCAGCAGGTCGAGGGAGGTGATCCTGCCCCTCTGCTCAGCCCTGGTGAGGCCACATCTGCAGTATTGTGTCCAGTTCTGGGCTCCACAGTACAAGAGGGATGTGGAGCTGCTGGAGAGAGTCCAGCGCAGGGCCACAAGGATGATCAGGGGCCTGGAACATCTGCCCTATGAGGAAAGGCTGAGGGAGCTGGGCCTGTTCAGCCTGGAGAAGAGAAGGCTGAGAGGGGACCTGATCAGTGTCTATAAATACCTCAAGGGAGGCAGTGAGGAGGATGGGGCTGGCCTCTTTTCAGTGGTGGCCGCTGACAGAACTAGAGGTAACAGCCACAAACTGAAGCACCGAAAGTTATACAGGAACTTAAGAAAAAATATTGAACAGTGAGGGTGACAGGGCCCTGGAACAGGCTGCCCAGAGAGGTTGTGGAGTCTCCTTCTCTGGAGATCTTCCAAACCCACTTGGACGCAGTCCTGTGCCACGTGCTCTAGGTGACCCTGCGTGTGCAGGGGGGGTTGGACTAGATGATCTCTAGAGGTCCCTTCCAACCTTAAGCATTCTATGATTCTATGATTATAATATTAAATGTTCACAATCCAATTGAAACTATAGAGATGATGGAAGATAGAGATTAATAGATATAATATAGTATCCTTCCCAGGTCTGTACCGCAGACCGTGCTCTGCACTTGGCAATGCTAAGAGGTTGAGCAAGGGCTTTCTTATTTCCTCTGCTAACTGAGGAAAGAATCTGTATGCTTCCTGTGCTTGTACCCCAGACTGTCCTTTTTCCTGAAGGAAAGTTAATCATTTTACTTGGAAAAAAAAAATCAAATGATGGGGGGCTTAACACAATTGTTAAGGAGAGTAAATAAAAATTAACAAAATAACAGTTAATACAAAAATCTGAGAGCTGGATCTCTGTTCATTCATGCTTTGCCATCTTTTAATCAACACATTCTTTTCAGCAATTCTGAAATTTTTGCACTGCATTCTTCCACTTTGTGTACTGGTCCAGTACTATTCTTCTCCTTGTCAGATAGTGATCTGAATGTCCATATTATTGATATGTGTTGCTTTTGGATATAGTACCCAAATTTGTTCAGTAAACTAAGTTAAATGTGTTTGAGCTGTGACAAAGAGTAGCCACTAAAGAAAAAAATGTAAAATGATAATGAACTGGAGGAGCTCTATGTTTTGTTTTTTCTTTTATTTTTAAAGGGCGTTTAGGAGTGTTGAATTTGATAAAGAGGAGATCCTGTTTGGCGGGAACTCTGCTGTTGCAATTTCTGAAAGACATGGGAATGAGGGAGGGCATTGCACTTCTATATATAAAGTTTCCAAGCTTGAAAAATTAAGCCTGGAAGGTGGCAGCAGCAGCACTGCCCATTTGGAGGAGATAGTGGAAGAGAGACTGGAGAAGAAAAATCCAGTTAGGGCATGCATCATGTTCCTGACTGTATTGCTGCCTGTCTTCTGCACTTTTCTGCAATGTACAGGTAAGCTTAGATAATTTTATCCCTCTCTGTGTACCATTTGGAGGAGAATATGCATGTATTGAAACTCAGATACTCCATTGTAATACTACCACTCATTTGATTCAGGTCTTGATTTTTTTTCCCCCCAAAACCACCACCAGCAGCAATATATGTACATGTTTTTTGCTCCCTCACTAGATATGAAAATCCAACTATATATTTAATAAACATGTGACTGAAGTAGAACTGTTTTTTGTTATTTTTTTCCTTCTTAACTTTTCTGTTATGTTTACTAATACCATGGGTTGATCATTCCCTAAAAATGATACAAAATACACATATTCCAGTTCATTCCCTAAGGGTTTGGCTTTTTATTTTTAAATAGACTTACGTTATGGTGGCAAACTGTGGAGTGCCTTCATCTTACAGATGTTCCTCATTCAGTGTTGTAGGATGTTACTGGGAATCTGAGCATCTCTCCTGTACAGAATTATATTCAAAACATTTTTACTCTTTTAAACAAATTGTACAAAGTATTATATTTCAGCTATGAGATAGCATTAATTTCTTTTAAAGAATGTTCAGGTAGAAAGAATTGTCAGATTTTCCTTGACTCCCCAAATAACCCCCCATGCAATTCTTTAGTCTTTCTAGAAGTTCTGTCCTGTGTTTTGATCCAGCTCACCTAAATATCAGATGATTGTGATTTTTTTTTTTAAGACTTGGTAAGTACATTGATGTTGTAGCTACTCTGCTTTCTTATTAATTCCTCTTCCGATGGTGTTTTAAATAGTTTAGCGTTATGTAAGCACATAGTTTCTTTTTATCTATTCTATATGTTCTCCATAATCATTGATTGTTACATTTCTGATTTCAAGAACATGCTCCTGAATGGCATACTTCATTTAATTTAGTTTGAACACAGCTAAATTTCTTTCTTTTACATTGTTTACTAAATTTAATGAACCATATAGTTGCAGTTGCACAATGTCACATATTATGCTTAAATTACTTAAACTGTAGTGTTTAAAAAATATATAAACTCAACTCTTTTGTAAATTCTCAGGACCATGAACACTTGAACCCTGGGTCCTAAAGGCCAAAATGCAGATGCCCACAAGTTACTGTACTATACTTACTATACCGTACTATAATTATTTTAGTAGTTTGATCTGACAGGATACAGAGTAATTGGCAGTAGTCAGCAAGGCTCTGTATTTGTTATACTAGCAAATTCTTTCAGCAAAATTTTAAAGTGGATTTAATATCTTTAGTTACTTTTAATGTAACTCTTAATATAATATACTATGCTGCTCTCATAAGGGTACTCACCATGATGTGTGAGCACATTAAGAATTTGCAAGGACAGAAGTAGTAGTATTCTGGAGATGCCTGCTGAGTTTGGTCAATTTGGTCCTGAAGTCTGAGGTCTGCTTATTAGAAAGAAAGAAAGAAGGAAGTTTGAGGGTAAAAATATTTTAAACACAGAGATGAAACCTAGTCTCATATGCAGACCAGACTAGAACAGTTCTCATATAGTGGCTTTGACAGCTCTTTTCTTGTCAACATCTTCCATAGACTCTTTTTGCTTTGGGCAGAAAGCAAGCTGCTACTATGAAGAATTTGGGGCATGTATGATGAAACACTGCAGCTTTATACATGCACTAGTCTGGGTGTGTGGGATCATACTGCACTGCACATTTGCTGAACTGTCCTTGCCTTCGCATAAGCAAAACAGAGTGTGTGGAGAAGAGCAGGTAACAGCTTTTCAGTAGCTTTTTTACTGCTACTGCCTAAATATTATAAATAAATTGCTGCAGTAAAAGCAGCAACCAGGCCTGTGGATTTCCCACTCTTCAGCCACAGATCCTATGATTCTTGTGAAGAAAAGGTGGAAAACTACCTCTATTTTGATTGTTCCCTCCATTACTTCTGCCCAGATGGTGGAATAATAATTTAAAAACATGGGAAAAGAAATATGTTGTATGTTTTTAACAGGGAACACAGGAATTGAGATAGAAATACTGGAAATGCCATACTGCATTGGGTTTCTAGCAGTCTTTGATAACACCAGTTGCAGAAGAATATTTCATTACAAACTGAAATATGTGGTTCCTATTATATCTTGTGTGAGAGGACACAGTTAAAAGATGCTGACACTGCTTGTACCACGTTTTTAAAGAAATAAGTGCACCAATATTCACCTTCCTTGTGCTCAGAGAATAATTTAGCAGCGTTGTCCTTTTGCTTTTACAGCTTTTGAAGGAGCTTATTTGGCCCAATACATTTTCCAAAGACAGAAAGAATCTCTGCAAAGAAGTAAGTGCTGGATCTGTTATTTAATGTTCATGTCGCAGCTATGACTAACACCTGCAGTCAGCATCACTTCTCTATTGTGTTAGACCCTCACATGCTCAACGTAAGTCTTTGGTTTAAGGAGCTTATAATGAAAAGCCTTAGATTTAGAAATTCTGATTGAAGGGCGTGTTAGAACTTGTTCGCTGGCTATGGTAAGTTTTACAGCGATTTGAAAATAATATGGTCTGCCATGCTGAGATTTTATTGCTTAAGTATAGAAGCTATGAGCAGTTTATAGTAGCTTTTAGCTGATGGAATCCATATTCGGAAATTTGGATGCTGAAGTTGTTCTTGGAATCTGTTCAGTTTTCTTTCCTGTAGATCATTGCCTAGTATTATCTAAGAATTTAGAAAATTGATTCTTCTGATCCTGCAAAATCCAGGAAATGAAGGAAACCTGAATCTGTATGTAGGCTGAGTTACATTAAATTTTGCAAGTCAAACAAGTTCTACGCTCAAGTGAGGGGTCAACATAGTGTACTAGTCTACTTAAAAATACTGGGGCTGGAAATACCAAAGTGAATGCCAACTTACTCTAAAGCATATATTATCCATACTAGACAAAGACAATTAGAGGCCTACCTTTTAAAAAGGCATTCAACATGGTATACTGCCATTTTGAGGCCCAAAGGACTACAATAACATGGTCTCTGTCCATGCCTGGAGCTATGCTTGCAGGCTATAGATGAACTTTCCCAAGTAGCTTCTGGCAGAACAGGGAATACTTCTTCCTTACCTTTATAGCCAGCAAGGAGTCAGACTGTGGGCAGATCTCCCCTTTAACATCAGCTGTGCCAGGTGAAGCTGTTATTGCCACAGTTCCTGGTAATTTCCTTGTAATGCCCTCCTCTGATAAGAATGGCTTGTGTGCATGCGCCCTAATATCCTGTAAGCAGAATTAACTCCAGCCACCTACTTACTGCAAATTTGTGCTAGTCTTCCTGAATCTAAGACATACAAAAGATGATAGGAAATGATCTTACTCATATCAAAATATGTGCTGTGTGATCATAGAAAATAATTAGCATAGTACAGCTTTAAAACACCATAAATGTTAGTTATCAGAAGTATAGTAAGAATAGTGGATACAATTAAAATGTTAATTTATAATTAAAATGGCAACTTTTGATAGTGGTAACTGTACTATTTTCTGTTCCAAATAAAGTTAATAATAGTTGTGAAGCAACCCTTCTGAAAATACAGGACCATTGAAAAAGATCATTAGATCTTCTCTAAAATAAATATGGATATTAGTCGTAGTATTCAGAACAAATTATCTGCCATATTTTGTTTACTGACATTCTTCCTACTAACCTATTATCTTTTTGTCTTCCTGTAAAATACTGTGCCTTGCTCCTGCATACTGTGCTAAAGTTCCTGCATTTTAATGACTGACAATTAAATTCTTTAATCTAGTTTGTGGGAAATGTAGAGATGGAGAACAAAAAATAATCATATAAAATTCAATTTTATTATAAAGAGAGGCATTTCTTCAGGCAGAAGAAGCAAAAAGAGGTGTGAATAAGGTAAATTCTCATTCACAATAAGCATGGAAAACAACAACATGAGGTTTATCATGAAGGTGAGCGCTTTATATCAGTCAGAAAAAGTTCTGCCACTTATGTCTGTCTTCTGTCTGCTCTTGCAGCTTGAGGAGTAGAGCTCGAATATATACAGACTGAACATCAGTAGACATCATTTGCTAAAAACTGAACTTAAAAGACATATAAATATCAAAAGAAATATAATCTGTATTTAAGCTTTCTTGAGTTATTGACATTCCCATTTGTTATTTTTTCTGCAGTAAGATTAATAAATAAAAGCCTTAATTTAAAACACTTCATTTGAAAGCAGTTCTCTATAGAAAAGGGCACCTATTGTACACTGACCATTGTATAATCCCATGCAATTATTCTTTGGCATGCTCTGAACAAGCTGGGGTTTGCTGGTCAGTATGAGTTAAACACAGTAATAAACTATTGGGCATGAAGGATAAGGCCTCGACGATAACAATTAGCCAACTCCTATTTTCCAGTCAGACGTTCTGGACAGCTCAGAAGTATGGAAGAGGAGTACTTTCAGCCAACAGGTAATTAGCTTATTGGAAAACAACTTTTTTCTACGTCACCTGGATAAAAGCATAGTCATTTCATTACTCTTTTTGAGAGCTGAAGTGTTTTAGCTTTAAAACACTGTACATAAATTGGAGGTAGACTTCGCAAAACTGTCATGATAGGTAGTGCTTCTAAGATATATTCTGGAATACTGGAGTTTCAGAAAATTCAAAATTAAGCAAAACTTAAGCATTTAATAATGAAAAGTAATTATCTAAGTTTGCAGCTACTTACCAAAGTATATGGTTCTACTTACTTCAGTAGTCCTATCAACTTCAGGGAGACTGTTCAAGTGCTTTAAGTAGGTATAGAAACATCTGTAGCATGAAGCGCTGGAGTTGTATCTCTTCTTATGATTCATTTCAGCTTCCTAAAATCTGTCCCTTCAGACTAAAAGTGGTTATTTGTAACAGTGAAAAGTGATGAAAACACTCAATACATTTACAAAGTTGTCTTGAATTTTTACGTGTGCACACAGAGCCCAAAAAGTGTGGATTTACAAGCTCAGCTTTTAAGATTATCCTTGGAAATCTAATATTTGGAATGTGCAATGAGTTATTCTATAGTCATCCTAAACATCTCACCATAAATGTTATGTTTGAGATGTTAAGTGGTCTATTCATAGCAAGCTGTGAACCTTGCAAAAAGAGTGGGCAGACTGAAATAAGGAATTATCCTTTATATCATCAATGAAGGAGATAGAATGTTTCTCAAGACAAAGAAATCTAGTGAGGTCTCCTCTGCTTACAGTAAATGTAAAACTATTGCTGACATTTCAGCTGTTGTTTCATTTCCTGTGTTGAGATAGTACTTGAAATTAGAAAAAAAAATGCTAAAATATTGCTCACACCATATTAACTCTTATGAGAACTTGGGATCTGTGGGACTGTAGGAATAAATTAGTCTATTCAATGAAAATACCTTCTAATGACAAAAAAAAAAAAAAAAAAAAAAGAAAGAAAAAAGACAAGGTCTTGGACAACTTGTCAATAGAGTAAGTCCTTCCTTGAGGGAATTAAAGAAAAAAAAAAGAGTAGAAACTGAGTGGCTGCTCCAGCTATTTATGTTTGAAATGGGAATCAGAATGAGAAGATATGCTGTGAAGAGAGCTAAATCTATTTTTCTTTTTTACTTCTATAGTTTTGGGAAAGGATTCCTGCTCTACCTGGGGTGGAGGGCATTTCTCAACCTTTGATAAATACCAGTATGACTTCACGGGCACCTGCAACTATATCTTTGCTACCGTATGCGACGAAACCAGCCCAGACTTCAACATTCAGTTCCGCCGCGGGCTGAACAAAAAAATTGCAAGGATCATTATTGAGCTGGGACCTTCTGTCATCACGGTTGAGAAAGGCAGCATTTCAGTCAGAAGCGTTGGGTAAGATTCTGGGATGAATGGGGAAAGAAAAAATGTTTTGGAAAAGACAAGCAGGTGTATAGCACTTACACCAAAGAATGATACTTTGTACCAAGAAAAGAATTAATACATTACAGGAGACAAGTAAATAGACTCTGCTCTCATTTATTCCTACCACTCTGTCTCTCTGGATAAGTATTCCACTGGCAGTCATTTGGATAAAGTTTACAGTATATTTATATAAGCAAAGAGATAAACTGACCTTCACAGGCCAAAATAGTTCTCCAATTGAAACTATAGTCTCCTAAATGCTATCAGTCTGTCTGATCCCTGTTTCAAGCACATTTGTAACACTTTATTCTCTTTAGTAAATAATAATTGAAATTCCTGAATTTTACTTACAGATTGTTTAATTTGAGACTAACACTGAGCTCTCTGTGCTAAAGGTAACATGTCTTTAGGTTGCAAGGCAAACTTTGAACTATCCAACTAACAGAGAAATACTGGAAGGACCTACAAATAAATTCTTGTGTACAAGGCCACAGACTGTTAATAATTTCCAGGGATTACTATCACCAGAAAACAGCAGCATTACTAGGAATTACATTGATAGAAAATGTTGTGTTCTACCTCTTTCATTCTTCTAGACAAATTGTTCCCACACAGGAAAATCCCTCAGAAAGGTTTTGGCATTTTTTATCAGATAGACACTACTGAATCTTTGCCTGGAGGTAAATGCAGTTTCAGGAAACAGATTGCTATGGATTGTCTGTATTTTGTTACACTTACATGGGTTTGTGCACTGAACATCATCACAAAAGGATGTGTTGCAGCTGTAGCTTAATTCAGCAAACTGTACTGTACAACGTTTTCCTCTTCTAGATTATTTTCAGGGACAGCTATACAAATATATGGGCCTAACTGAATAATCTGCATTTTAAATTCTCTCTCTTATTTTGTATGCTCAATGTGTGTATGGTCAACCATAACCTGGTGATCCTTCTTTGAACCAGCTGATATTGACTTGGAGTTGGAAGGAATCTTGTGTGTATCTTGAAACATTACAGATATGGAGATAATTTCTATATTGTATTGCTACAGGCACTCAGATTATTATGTGTATTATTTCAAAAAATGATTACCAATACCTCATAACACATTGAGATAAGAGGGTTAATTTTATTTTCTTTCATCCTTACAGTATCATTAAGTTGCCTTATACGAGCAATGGAATTCAAATAGCACCTTTTGGACGCAACATCCGTTTGGTGGCCAAGATGATGGAGATGGAGCTAGTTGTCATGTGGAACAATGATGATTATCTTATGGTTAGTAAACTGTTATCATAAATCAAAACAGAAAATTCTCATCAACTTGTTGGAATGATAGGATCTCTTTAGATTTAATGGGTGTTTTTTGCAAGTGTTCACTATTTGGATATTTATTCTTTTCCTGCTTGATCTGTTTCCCTAGAAATAAACAAATGTGCTTTTTATACTTGCATTTACTTTCACTTCCAGTATTACTAGGTAACTAAAGCCACCAATATTGTGATTTATTCATTGTCCCTGGATTTTAACCTTTCCTCAGGCTATTCCAGCAGCTTGGATGTTTTGCCAAAGGGATGTTGAAGTTGTCTACAGTTAAGCAGCATTTAGTAGTGTAGTCCATAGTTCTGTCATTTCTGGTGAGCTTCATCAGGACATCTTTTGATTTCTAACAGATAGTGCTCCTCAGAGCTCTTTTTCCTATAGCTTTTCATATTTTTCCATAAAATATGCCGATTCAGTTTAGAGAAGAGAAAACCTTTTCTCGAGCTGATCTCTGATATTAATGCTGCATAGGACACTGAATTCTGAATTAGTAAATCTGCTAAAACAAAGTTTGTAATCTGATAAACTGAGAGATTTACTACTGCTTACTGTCACCTATGTAATAGGAAACATGTCAATGATGGGTACATGCTATGTTCTATAAATGTCAGACTCTTTTCCTTGATCCAAGGTTTTTGTGATAATGCATTGATTGTAGCCAGTTGCAATTTTATCACTTTACCATATAGAACAATAGATATTGTAACTGCAACTGAATAACATCCCGCTGAAAACAGACTTTCTTCCTATAATCTTAAGAGCACAAACCTGAAATTTGTGCACTTTTAAAAAGCAATATGAACCACAAAACATCATTCCTTTTCATTTTTTTTTCCAATTCCTTAGAATATTTCCCTGGAAATGTCTTCAGATCTTATATTTTATTTAATCAAAGAAACATAATAGTTACTGCTGCTTTTAAGTCTCCTACCCGAGTCAAATTATTGAAGTTAATCAGAAGAGTCACCTCTAATTGGATTCTTGAACTGAATTTGTACAAGAAAGGTAATATTGTGTAGATGTTTTAAATTACAGCAAATATTTTGTTGTATTTTAGGTTTTGACTGAGAAAAAATACATGGGGAAAACCTGTGGAATGTGTGGAAATTATGATGGCCAAGGACTGAATGACTTTATGAATGAAGGTAAGACCTAAAGGACAGACCAGATGGAAGAACTAGTTGAAGTGAGTCTAAGTAAAAATGTAATGCTGTACTTGCTTTTCTCTGACTGTTGAGACAATTTTAAATCTCGGTATAACACTGCTGCACAGTAACCTACAATCTCCAATCAACACTGCAGTTTTCTTTTTTTCACCACCGAGAAGAGTTTTAAAAGGAATACGATTTATTTTTTAGATCAAGATGAGTTTAATGCAACATACAGGGGAAAACAAGAATGTGGGGTAGGGAGAGGAGGCATGAATTGGCAGATAGAAAGATAACACCACTGATAGAAAACATTAGCAACTGATGTCTTCTAAAGGTGTAGATGTGATAGACTAGGAAATGATCAAACTGTCAAAAGTACACTTTGCTAAACAGACTACAGGTAGAGGACAAAGGAGGTAGTTATCACCACAGGAAATTAGACTTAATAGGACCTTTCACAGTGAGAGAACAGAATCTGTTTTTTGCTACATCTCAGCAACAATTAAGGAAATCTACATGATTTTTTTCCTGACAAATTATAACCCTTCAATTTACAGGTAAATTGCTGGATACATACAAATTTGCTGCATTACAAAAAATGGATGATCCATCAGAGATCTGCCTATCTGAGGAGATATCTATTTCTGCCATTCGTCACAAAAAATACGTAAGAAAGATCTTGGCTTTTCTGCAGCATGATTATAACAGAGAAGTAAAACAGAGTTGAAACCACCAGCGCAGAGGCAATTATTTCATAAGTCTAAAAGGAAATAAATAAAATCAAAAGATGTGTATAACATGATATCATAAAGAAAGGGACTTCTTTTCCCCAAAATGTATTTTGAAAGGGGCCCAGAGGTATTATTGAGGTTGAATGTGCATGGCTTATGAGCAGGATAAAAGAACAGAGGATCTGAAGGTGCTGTAAGGAAGATGTTTTTCTGAAGAATAGTTGAAAATATTACTTGTATTCATATTGAGAAAAAATTTTTGATCCTCTGGAGAACTTGCTTTGCCTCAGAAGTTGAACTTTTTCTATATTGTATCTCTTTGAGATATGATCCTTCGGTAGGCACCGTTATGGGAAATACCAACACATTGAAGACATCCTCTAAAAAAGAATGCATGTTGTTATATTCACATGGCGTTTGCTGTGGAACACTCTCTTTTTTCCAACTGAGTTGTCATAAGACAACACATTCCCTGTCTGTAATATTCTCGCCAATTCTTATGGAGAGGGATGATACAGGAATGACAACTCATTTTCCGCTAAATGAGAAGTAAAACTATTTAGACATATCCAGATCTTTTCCTTATTCAGTGGATTTGTATTCGCTTCCATTTGCAGAATTTCTCATGCTTTTTAAATCAGCTAAAAATACTAAACTATAGAATAAAGGACAAACCAACAAGAAAATCATAATTAGCAGTGATGTTCCATTGTGTTTTTGACATGAACACTACGAGGTTCAATTTTTCCTTTTTTTAGGTCATGATCTGCTCCCAGCTACTCAACCTTGTGTCACCAACCTGCAGTGTGCCAAAGGAGGGGTTTATTGTTCGTTGCCAGCTTGATATGCAGGACTGCAGCGAGCCAGGACAAAACAACTGCACTTGTTCTACGCTATCAGAGTATTCAAGGCAATGCGCTATGTCCCACCAAATGGTGTTCAACTGGAGGAATGAAAACTTCTGCTGTAAGTTTCAATGTTTTATAGGCACAAGATTTCACATGTTTGCTCTACATTTTATAGAAAGAGAATGATTCTTTACAGGAACTAATAAAATTGATTAAAGAAATCTTTACTGTCATGAATTAAGCAGAAATGATTTGCTTAATGAAATAACAGTGATCTTGGATTATGCTTTTAGAGGGAAGGCATGGAAGCCTCTCAAAGGAAGAGGAAACATCAAAAGTAGCTTCTAGATCTAGATCAGAGGCTGTCCTAATTGAATTATATTCCTGATATGATTACTGGACTTGCCATAGTATTTTATGTCATCATTGTTACTTTCTAGGCCTTGCATCATTTTGATGTATCTTTGTTTCTCATGTCATAATCTTCTGTTCTCCTCTTGATCATCACTTTCCTCATTATCTTAGGTAAATTGGTAATCCTTTTTTTTTTTTTTTTTTTTTGCTTGCTCTGAACTGGTTTTAGTCCTTCAAAATTGTAACTCCCTAGGACATTTTATAGACGTGTATATGCAGCAAGAGTGATGATGATGATGAATACTCAGATGATGAACAGGTATCAAGACAGGGCAAGAGAAGGTTATCGCCATCAGAGTTGACAAAGTCTTTTTTTAAAGTTCTATTAAAGTATTTTAACTCTTTGCATGGTTGTTTGTTACAGCTGTGGGAAAATGTTCTGGTAACCAGATCTATGAGGAATGTGGTTCTCCATGTATTAAAACCTGTTCCAACCCAGAGTACAGCTGTTCCAGTCACTGCACCTATGGTTGCTTTTGTCCAGAAGGTAACAATTTTGTATTCATCTTATCCTGTATGACCCATTCAATTTTTTTTTTTTTGGGCATATATCCAGTCAGCTGAAATAACCTTATTAAACAAAGATTCAGCAGTGCATTTCATGCCATCATGCTGCTAGAATTGCAGATTCTCAGGTAACATGAGGTAACGGGAGTCTTGAAGAGGCTCAGTCTGGAAAGATCCTCGGTTACTATTCACAAGAAGAGGCCATGAAAGCATCTTCCTCTCAGGGTTATAATATGTGATGGGATAAATATATGCTACCTGCTTGAAATTCTGTTTTATTGTATAAATTGTGTTATATGTAGTTTATTTTTTTTCCCCAAACGTGTGTCTGTCCTTTCAGGGCATCAGCAAAAGGTAGTGTATTTCAGAGAAATTCTGAAATATACAGATATCTTGTAAATTCCTTTAAAAATAATTCCAGATAAAATTGCCTACAAGAACTTAATTATGACTATTTTTTTGATCTTTTCTTGAATTTCAGAATGGAAAATTAGCTCAGTTTACTGTGATGTAGCTACCTATATCGCCACCATTTTATAGCAGTCAAAAATAAAATGTTGTGAGCTACACATTCAAAATAACTTAGGACTGTAGACACTAGAATGCATCCATCTTTCAAGCTTCCCAGCCTAATTAGAGTGTCATATAAAGGCATTCTGAAAAAAATAACATTCAAGCTTACCGTTATTTCAGATCAAGTTCAATTTTGAAATGAAGACAGTTATTTACTTATTTACACTTTCTTGTAACAAAGTAGCCATACCCTGTTACCAGTTGTAGAAAGTCAGTTTTATTTTAATTAACAGAAAATGTCCTGCACATATTTCTAATATTTCTGTAAGAAGTGACTGTGCAAAAATACTTTTCTCAGGCTAATTTTTGAAGGTGTGCTACACAGAATGGAATTTATAATAGCTTTTGTGCTCAGTAAAGATATGGAAAAGTGTATTTACTTTGTTAATACCCCTTGGCAGGGACTGTTCTTGATGACATCTCAAAGAATCGAACATGTGTTCACATTAAGCAGTGCCCATGCTCACTCAATGGGAAAGTATATGCTCCTGGTGAAACAATGAAAGCAGCATGTAGAACCTGGTAAGTAGAAACAGATTCTGTCAAGAGAGGGTAGAAAATATCCTCACCAAACAGTTAGGAAATTTAGCCTAACTTTTCGGATGGCAACTACAACCTTATCATCATCTCTGAGCTCACCTTGTTTGAAAGCCACAATCCATATAGTGGTAATTGAAGATTGAACTCCATTTCTCTTATTTCTTGATTCATCTGTGCAAATACAAACCATACAAAGCAGTATCATTTTTAGCTCCTGTATGAAAGGACAGGTAAAATGAGCTCAGCACTTATGATTTCTTTCTGTCAGTCTCAGAAACTTTAGTCACCAAATGAATCCTGGAAACTAGTTGCCCTTTTTGCAACATAAAATAATTAAGTCACTATTGTTTACATTTTGGGAAAATCATAAAGTTGCAGAGTAGACTTTATTTTACTTTCTTTGCTGTCATCATTTGCTAATGCAAAACCTCCAGACAGAAAGATCAAGTCATCTTTGCTGATAATTAGTGACTTAATATGGGAATAATCTTACACAGAATTTCTTGTTTTCCTCAGCCAATGTACAATGGGTCAGTGGAACTGCATAGAATTGCCTTGCCCTGGAAGGTGTTCCCTCGAAGGAGGCTCCTTTGTTACCACTTTTGATTCTAGGTCCTACAGGTTCCATGGAGTTTGCACTTATATTCTTATGAAGGTAATTTCCTTGAAATCTAGAAACACACCAATATTCATGCTTTTAGTCAGTCTTTGATTTCCTTTTGTTATACAAACAGAGGTTTTCGTGATGTGCATTTATCCTACAAATGCTTTTACACAAACACACCCTTTTGTTATTTTCTTCTAGAGTTCCAGCCTGCCACACAGGGGAACCCTAATGGCTGTATATGGGAAGTCTGGTTACTCTCATTCTGAGACGTCACTTACTGCTATAATTTATTTGTCTACAAAGGTGAGCAATTACTCCACCATCTAGTCAGCATTTCACTAAGCAGACTAGCAAAGTAATATTAAAGGCATTGCTAGTAGCCTGAACAAAAAAAAATGGGAGATTGTTATATGTTCCAGTGCATGCAATATGCAGCAAAGATCTGTGACGCCCCGTTAGTTCAGGAGGGTAGGGTTCTGTGCAGAAAACTACAGGATTTGCAAAGTTAAAACTGAAAAGATGATGGAATAAGATGTGAGAAAAAACTTGCATCCATCTTTTCTTATTATGTAGGTCACTGGCAATAGAGTGCTTCAATTAAAGAAAACATAAATACCAGCATAGATATTTACTTCTCAATTGCATATCCTCATTCATACAGGACAAAATCGTGATTTCTCAAAATGAACTCCTTACTGACGATGATGAACTTAAGCGGCTACCTTACAGATCAGGTAAAGAAAAAGGGAATATTTGTTAAATACATATTACATTAATCTCTCTCTCATATCTTTTTTTTTTTTCTAGCAATTGCCAGTAGCAGAGGTTTTAAAGAAAGGTCACAAATCTTTCCTAGTACATCTATTCCATTATGGAGTATTGTATGTGGAAAGAGAAGGCATGTGTACACAGAATGCTAGAATAATTATTTATGCACAAATATCATTTCTTGAAAATATTCTTATACACCAAAATCATTGTTGTAAAACATTCCTGTCTTTTAGGCGACATCACTATTTTCAAACAGTCCTCAGTCTACATACAAATGCACACAACCTTTGGGCTCGAGCTTGTGGTTCAAACATCGCCTGTGTTCCAGGCCTATGTGAAAGTTGGACCACAATTCAAAGGCAGGACTCTAGGTAAGGAAACTAATTCCAATGTGAAAGAGAGAACAGAAAGTGTGTAATTGTGAAAGCTTCTGAGCATCTTTTAAGAATAAGCTCTCTTCTTTGGATTTTGAAAATCCCAATAAAAATACCTGCATTGGAAAATTGATATGCATTATGAAGAGTTACTTTCCAAGTGACTTTAAAATAACCTGTGGAATTTAATGAGTAGCATTTTTGATGTGTAATAAAATACTGATTTTTATATTTATTATGCCTTTTTCCACTATGTCTTCTCAACAACAGGGGAGCAATGAGTTAGCCTGGGTAGTCTCTACATTTTAGAGCACGCCGAGTCGACTGTCATTGTGAATACAATGAATCATTAAAGAATTCAGAGACAACTCAGCTGACAAGAACCAGATGGAGATACCTGTTTACTGAGAAACAATATTAGCCACAAAGGCACATCCTAAATTCTAATTATCTATGTGGATTTACAGAGAGGCTTTAGATGTTAAAAAGGTTAAATGTATATGCCATTGTAGATTTTACATACTTCCCAAAACACATATGCAACTGTAGAAGTATTTCATGGCCCTTCACTTTTACATAATTGAAGAGTGCTAAAAGGGTCTCTTTTTTTTTCCCAAAATACAAGGTAAACAAATTTCTATATGAATTTATATCAGTGAATAAAGCTGGATAATTTTAACCAGAGAACTGAGAGGGTCAAAATGACTGAATGCAGAAAATAGATACTCTCAGTGACTACTTTACCCATAGTATTCATTAACATTACATCACATTTTTTCTCACTTTGTACAGGAGTGAAACAGACCATTGTGTATGCATTCTTTGATTTTTGGTCATCTCTTGCGTTTCTCATGTTATTAGGTTTGTGTGGCAATTACAATGGCGACACTACAGATGACTTCATGACCAGCATGAATATCAATGAAGGGACAGCTTCCCTGTTTGTAGATTCCTGGAGGGCAGGAAATTGCCAGCCTGCTTTAGAGAGAGATACTGACCCCTGTGCTATGAGCCAACTGAACAGTAAGTAGCTGATCCTGTTCTAACTGTTCTCTCTAGCTAGCTTTGTCAGCCCCTCCATAATCCCAAAAGCAAGGGAATGAAAGGGCTTGAGAAACTTAGAGGTTCAAATGTCATAGATTCCTTCATCAAAAACAAGTATCTGAGAACATACCTTTAATTGAAGAACTTACTAGATTCCATTCTGGAGATCTGAGATTAAGCTGAATCAGAGGTTTGTGCTAATATTTGTCAGTGGAATTGTGATATCCATGGAAGCTTATAACTGTTGCTTGCCAGCATTGTGACCCAAATTCAGGCTTTACATTCTCAGGGCTCTATTGCTCTTTTACACAAAGGAGAAAAGAAGTGCCATACTGAGAGATATTTGATCAAGCATATAGACTGCAAGACAGCTGGAGTGCAGTCTTTAGTGTTGCTGCTAGAAAATTAAAAAAAAAAAAACAGTTTGAGAAAGCATTGGCCATCTGGAGGGTATCTAGAGAAGATAAGGGAGGCTATACAGTGGTTTAAAACACACAGTCTAAGATGAGAGATTAAACAAAGGGAGAGAATATGACAGAGAAAATTGAGCAGGAATGTAATAGTTTTCTTCAAATCCACTGGTAGGAAGGATAAGAAATAATCTGCAAGATAGTTTTTCTAGTACACTAGTAATTTGATGATGAGCAAAATGAAGCATTTGAAAAGAGTGCCTGACATGTTGTGAACTCTATATTACTGGAGGTCTTTAACAGTACATTAGTCAAATTTTAGTAGTAACACGAGCATTTGGGGTCTTTTCTTGGCCAAGATAGGCTAGATGAGCTTTTAAAACTCCAAGCCTCTTTTTTAAGCCTCTTCTTGATTCCTTTTTCCTAACTTTCTCTAATGTTTAAAGTCCACAACTCTTCTTTTTTTTTTTCACTTAGAAATATCTGCTGAGACTCATTGCTCCATTCTTACGAAGAAGGGTACAGTGTTTGAAAAATGCCATGCTGTGGTGAACCCTATTCCTTTCTATAAGGTAGGAACTTAATTAGGTCCAAATATGGACCAGGTGTGCTCAGGTACAGTATACCATTTAGGTTAATCAGCAATGTGCAATTGGTCAGAATCAAAGTTTTTGAAAATTGTTTCCACTGCACTAAAAGCCTGGCTTAACCATAGGTTGCAAATCTGAACCCTAGGAATATTTTTGCTCGCATTGCAGTTCACCTTCTCAACAACTTAACTATGCAAAGCATTTCCAGAGGCGTAACTGAGCTCATTAAGTTTGCCCATCTCTGTGAAATATTCTGATTCTTTTTTTTTAAAGCAGTGAATAAACAAAGACATTGTTTTAGGAACTTAGCATGTTTTAGTCCTGTCAGCCAGGCAATTAATCTGATCACTTTGATCGGTGTTCTAGTTATGCAAAAAAGGCATTTTGCATGGCTTACCTCTCTGTTCAGTATTTTTAACGCTTTCAGATGTCTGCTCCCCAGTAACAAAGTATTCTCCATGTGTTGGGTTTCAGAGATGTGTCTACCAAGCCTGTAATTATGAAGAAACCTTTCCCTATATTTGTTCCGCTCTTGGATCATATGCACGAACATGTAGTTCCATGGGTTTAATCCTTGAAAACTGGAGAAACAGTATGGACAACTGCAGTAAGTAGTAGAACCAAGTCCTGAAAATATGCCATCACATGCATGCATGCATATAGGTCTGTCTATTTCCATTTAAAGAATTCTTATGTTTGATACACCTAGGACAAAGTTGAAAGAGAATTCGTATTCTAAAACCACATATTAGTCATTAGAAGATAATTACTCATTGTTCCAGTCAGCCTAGCAGGTACTAGCAGGTACATAAGTCGTATTTCCTAGAAGCTGCTGGCCTTACAGATGTGTGAAAACTCAACAAAGCACTTCAAAAAGTAAAGCAGTATCCTAAACTGTACTTGAGAATAATAAAAAATATAATAAACATAAACAGGAGGAAAATAGAAATGGAATAGCACATATGCAACTCATAAACACTCTGTCAGAGATCAAGACTGCAATGCCTGAAACTGAAGGAAAAAAAAAAAAAAACTATATTGATGCTATATTTTGGCTGCTGAAAAAGGTATTGTCATTTAAGATTATATCAAAAAGATTGATCGTAGGCTTTAAGATGAATATGTGGATGCTTCCAGGACTTGATATTTAAATAATGAAACTAACAGGTAAGTGTGCCACAGGATAAGAAAGGACAAGGAAGGGCTCTGGTTGCAAATGTGATTTTGCTATTAGGCAATTTAGACAGTAGCACTGTTTAAAGTTATATGAAAACACATTGGCATTTGTGTGAAGCTCCTTTCTGCATGATTGCATTCCAAGATACAGGAAGAAGCCATAAGATGATTTAACCTTTATAAAATAAGATGATTTAACCCTTATAAAACTCACAAGTAGCTACAGGGTGGTTGTTAAGCGCTTTTCTACAATATTCTCACTACAGCTCCACATCCTCAAGGAGAGCAGCAAGAGCATTGAAGCTCTGGATAGAATAAGCACTGAAACTATTGATAGAATGTGTGCAGTACATCACTCTGAATCTAGTGTCTTTCACAGAGAAGAGGAGAAGGAAATGAAGTTTAACAGACACTCTTTTCCTGTTTTGCAGCTATTACTTGTACTGGCAATCAGACATTCAGCTACAACGCCCAGGCATGTGACAGGACATGCTTATCTCTCTCCAACCGAGCCCTGGAATGTCATCCAACTGACATCCCCATTGAAGGCTGCCATTGTCCTAAAGGAACGTACTTGAACCACAAAAATGAATGTGTTCGTAAATCTCATTGTCCCTGCTATTTAGAAGATAGAAAATACATTTTACCTGACCAGTCAACAATAACTGGTGGGATTACCTGGTAAGTTTGTCGAGTTCAGCAATTAAAAAACTGAAATGGAGAATAAGTGTCTTCATGTGCCTGCTTTGCTTTTAATAAAAAAGAATTATTTTTTGACATGTTTTCTCCTCCTTCCTAAAATACAAACATTATTAAAGGAATGTTTTCGTTGGGGGGGGGGGAGGGAAGGGAAAAGGAGTTGCTTTAAGCTTGGAAATGCTAAGGAAAAAGATTGAGACTATTAGGTAAAATCTGATTGTTTCCGATAGATCACAGTAAAGATTTTGCCAACAGCATATGTACGGCTACCTACAAACCAGTTGATGGCCCTTTCAAAAATGATGTTACTGCATATTGTAAAAAAATACAGAGATGCATATGACGTGTCATTTGAGAGGATGCAGACGAGCTAGTAATGTAGATGAAACTCTTCCAGTGGTAAAAAACATGAAGTCATCATGCAAAAACTTAAAAACTTCTTTCTTAGGAGAGAATTGCACTGAAACAATTTCTTGTTTTTTTCCCCCTCCAGCTACTGTGTTAATGGGAGGCTAAGTTGCACTGGCAAACCTCAAAATCCTGCAGGTATGAGTCTCTCTGCTTTTAAGCCATATTCTTTTCCTTTATATTATAAAACTGCAACTTCACAATCACCTGTTTCTTTTTCTCCCTTTTTTTCTAGAAAGCTGCAAAGCTCCTAAGAAATATGTATCATGTTCTGACAGTTTAGAAAACAAGTATGGAGCTACATGTGCCCCTACCTGTCAAATGTTAGCCACTGGAATTGAATGTGTGAGTTTCACAGCTCTGTGATATAAACCCTCTGAGAGGGGAAGAATATTCTGGTTGTTGCCTTGAACTCAAGAAGTCTAGGATTCAGCTCCTCCTAGGAAAATGAAAGGAGTTATTTTTCCTAACATGACATCGTTAGACTACCAGATTTTTTTCCACAGACTATAGAGATTAAAAATATATATAAACCTTCAGAAAGTGATTAAGTGAATTTATAGAATACAAATCCATGACTTTCACCTCTGATTGAGGTACTCCATAAGCTACGTGTCACTGGAAACTGATAGAACATTAACCATGCGCTTCTTTTTCTGTTCTTTCCCAAATACTTGCAAATTACAGTTACAAGAAATGTGAGATATAGGCTAGAGGAACTTTTGGTCTATCCGTTTATGGCTTTTCTTATGCTTTTAAGGAAATTGATTGAAAGAATTACATTGTAATAGGCTTCCTTCATGTAAGGAAAGTTGCACTCTATTTGTCCAAGAAATTGATAACATTGAAAGATAGATTTTCAAAAGAGATTTCAAGTATGTTTACTACCTCACACAACAGGTATATTTTGCAACTTTAGTGAAACCAATACAATTAAGTAGTATATTAGCACTAGTAAAATCATAAAACTTAAGTCAAAATTTAGCACGTATTGACTCTTGACACTAGTCACATACAACATAAAATGATAAAATGATCTCCTTCATTTCTTTTCACTTTGCAATTTGTTGATCTTTATCAGGTACCTACTAGGTGTGAATCAGGCTGTGTCTGTACTAATGGGCTGTATGAGAATCTTGATGGCGGGTGTGTACCAGCTGACGAGTGTCCCTGTGAATATGGTGGTCTTGCTTACGGAAAAGATGAGCAGATCCAAACCGAATGTGAGATCTGGTAAGAGCCCATTGCTGATCCTCTTACACTAAACTACACAAATGGACAACAAAAGCATTTAATTGGCAGAACAGGAACAGCAACAGCTAAACTACAGCAACAAAGCACAGAAGTATTAAAAACAGGCATGATACTTGAATGTATATGCATAGATGAAAAGGTCATGGTCTTCTAGTTAGCAATACTGACTTCAGGGATATTCTTTGCCATCTGCATATCCAGGAATAAGGTGACATTGAGGAAAGCCTTTAACTGTAAACTATATTACATCAACTATTGACAACTACATCGAAGTAAGGATGAGGACACAACCTTCTGTGATTCTTTCCCTTCTCTAGATAAAAAATACCTCCCCAAAATACTGTTTCCATTTTTAGAAATATTAACAACTCTTCACTTTGCAGCTCCTAATCTTGTACTAAAAAACTACCACCACCCAAACTACATAGGACAGTGATATCTAATCATAAGAGCTAATAAAAAGCTAGAAATAAGCTTCCCATTTTTAATGGGGGAAAAAAAGGCAAAAAGTGACTTAATATTTCTTCTTTATCATGTGTTAATTTTCTCAGTACTCCCTAGCTTTTTTGGTATGGTTCCTTTATTATTAATAACTTGGCCAGAGTGTACACAAGTCAGTTAAATTCTTCTTACCTATAAAATGCATCCATATAAGTAAAGTGGCATGCCTTTGAAATCTGAGCAAGGTTTTCTTCTCATTGCCAGCACTTGCACAAGAGGCAAATGGAAATGTGTTCAAAAATCCAGGTGTTCCTCAACATGTAATCTTTATGGAGAAGGTCACATTACTACCTTTGATGGGCAGCGCTTCGTGTTTGACGGCAACTGTGAATACATACTAGCTATGGTAAGGTCCATCTTACTGCTTCTTTTGACATTACCTCAGCAATCAAGAGATAGTTGTATTTAAATGATTGATGAAAATACTCTAGGAAGTCTCTATATTCAATAAAGCACTTGGAGTCTTTATGTATGCTTACTTATTTTAATAATTTTTGTTTATTTCAGAACTTAAGCTCAAAAGCTTTTACTTTTCAAGATGTATGTTTTTCATGAGATTGTAAGCATTTTAGATTTACTAACATGTTTGAATAGTTATTGGTAAGTATGCATTATGTACCTGCCAAGTATGTCTTTAGCAAAGTGGTGTCAGTTTGAATACCAAATCATAAGTCATCAGTTATCTTCAAAAAAATTGATGCCACTAAAACATAATACTCCACTGACTCTTTCATTTCTCTATACAAAGATGCAGGTTCTGAAATGAATAAAATTCTTCAGCTGACAATGCCATAAGATATCCTACAACTTCTGCATTAAAAAACAGCATTGAATTTTGAGACAGTCACAGATAGGTCAACTTTCACAAGAGAATGAGGATATAGAATAGATTACATGCAATGCTGAAAGGCAGAAACACAATTGTGGCATGCTTAAGCTTTGTTTTCTTGTTTTAACTTGCAAAGCTTAAGGCAAAGTCTGTTAATTTTTTTTCCTTTTTTAGGATGGCTGCAGTGTTAATAAACCTGTTTCCTCCTTTAAAATTGTTACTGAGAATGTCATCTGTGGGAAATCAGGGGTTACCTGCTCCAGATCAATCAGCATTTTCCTTGGGGTAAGAGCCTCATACTACTGTTATTCAGCTGAATAGCCATTTAAGCTAGGTAAGTTTACTCGACTTCCAGAAATTTTAGCTTGTCTTGTAATCAGTGCCTTGTAAGTGAAGTTAATGTGCTTAACCTAGAGTTAGTAGGAATTACTAAAAATAACCAATTATTTTGAGATAGGATGTCAACCGGAAGAAACTCAATTGTCCTGTAAGAAATATGTCACCACTGACAATACCTTACACTGCACCATCTGGCTACCATAAGATCAGAGGGTCTGACAAGACAATCTGTAGTGATACACATCTTTAATAATCTTACAGGAACAGTATGAAAAACACTAGAACTTGATAAGCTGCAATATCTGGAATTTTTTTCTTACAGAACTTGACATTCATACTGCGAGATAAAACCTTCTCTGTTTCTGGGGAAAATCCTCTTGTGCAATATAAAGTGAAAAAAAATGTCCTTCACCTGATGTTCGATATTGTTATCCCAGGAAAATACAACATGACCCTTATCTGGAACAAGCACATGAACTTTTTCATCAAGATCTCCAGAGAAACACAGGTACTGAAGAATAACTTCCTCAGTAAATTTCTCAATTGAGATTGAAGTGCACATTTGGTTACACTTGTCTCAGCTGTCTATAATTGTAAAGTTTTTCAGAGAAGCCCCTTGTAATTAATTTTTTGCTCACCATTATCTCCAAAACAGCTGAGGTTTTCTATGGAGACTGGTTACTGAGTGATTCCCCTACTACAAAAGAGGAATCTTTGGGCTAAGAACTTGTTCTGTATATAACAGCAGCATTTTGGTTGTATTTTGTCTCTAAATTATGACAGATTATACTTGAGAGGAAAAACACATTCATCCACTTACTGATAAACAGGACTTCATGCATAGACTTTACCAACACATGAGAATATTTATAGGTTACATTTACTACTAAAATACAAGAAACAATAACAAAAAAAGGGAAGACAAGGCAAGTGGTTGTAACTCACTCAACTGTCATTAATGCCTTCATTCCATTTAGGAAACTATCTGTGGTTTGTGTGGGAACTACAATGGCAATATGAAAGATGATTTTGAAACCCGAAGCAAGTATGTAGCATCAAATGAATTGGAGTTTGTCAATTCTTGGAAAGAAAATCCACTCTGTGGGGATGTATACTTTGTGGTGGACCCCTGTAGCAAGAACCCTTACCGTAAAGCCTGGGCAGAAAGGACATGTTCCATCATTAACAGCCAAGTTTTTTCTGCCTGCCACAATAAGGTAAGAAATGCTTTGGCTTTCTGCATAATCTACAGTCTGACAAACAGTATTTGCTCACAATTCAGTGTTTTGATTTTCTCTTCCCCAAAATATTTTAGTAATACTTAAGCAAAATGCATTCTGGCTCTCATTAATTGTAATACTTCCTTATTGGTACTTCACTCACACATTGTTAACTCAAAAGCTAAGTTTAGCATTAACTGAATAATTAAAATATTAGAGAGACATGAAAAAAGGAAGACTTCAGTATGAAAAATCAGAGTCCATTGATGATGCCTAACTGATTAATGCACTGTTTATTCTTTCCAAAAACATTTAGGCTTTGTTGGAGGAAAAAAAAAAAAAAGGTCTCAGTAGTAAATGAACAGCATTATTTAAAAGATGCAGGAAAGCAGTCCAAGAATATGATATCATGAGTCCTTAATTTTTTCAAGTTACTCTCTTGATGAAAATACCACAAGGTTCATGAGAACCAGGTTTTCTGAAGGAAATTCTCATCTTTCCAGAAGTGAACACAAGAGAGAAATATGAGTAAATCTGCAGTGGTTATGCATATCTGTGGAGGATGTACTGCTGATGAACTTGCACGTTTATGCCAGAATGAATGTGGGTTTCTTTAGCTGATTATACACAACGTGTTCAAGATCAGTATGGAGTTAGAAATTTATATCTATCAAAATCCCAGCAGCTTCTACTGTTAGTTTTCAGGGACCTATGTTCCTACTAAAATAGTTGTCTAAATTAGGACTGTTTTAGTGTTTAGAGGAAATACTGTCTGCACTCACTTAATGCAACAAGTGCACTTCTCTTTCCCCTGAATTAAGAGGTTTTGTTTAACTTGGGAAGAACACTTTCTTAACAAATAGACAGAATCTAAACAATACTAGAATTTTCACTACTAAATTTTCCACACAGGTAAACCGTATACCCTATTATGAGGCCTGTGTCCGAGACTCTTGTGGTTGTGACATTGGAGGAGATTGTGAGTGCATGTGTGATGCCATTGCGGTGTATGCCATGGCATGCTTAGATAAAGGCCTCTGCATTGACTGGAGGACACCGGAGTTCTGCCGTAAGTTTCTCCAAGCTGTTTTTAAACATTAAAGTTTAACGTGATCTATATTCATAGCTTTTTGCTTTTAGTGTGATTTTTGCTAGGTTAAAACACAAGAAACAGTTACTATTAAAATGAGTATATTAATACAGCAATATAGGGAATTACTCACAAAAGTACCTCCAAAGTTGCATTTTCTGTATGAATAAATAGGTGACTTTTGTCAACAGGGTTTTGAATTTTCACTTTTCAATAGCAATAAATTAATCAAAGTATGATTTTCTTTTTCGTGGAGCAATAAGGAAAAAAGCAGTCATGGAAGGCAATGTACTTCTGCTTTTGCTGTAGAGTGAACAAGTCACTGTCATCAGGAGGAACAGGAAGCTGTGGAAAATGTGTGTGTATTTGTTTTAGTTATAATGAAATCACTTTCTCTAAGGATTTCAAGGAAATAGAGACAGCTGTGTTGTCCAGAATTTTAAAACAGGAAAAAATAACAGTGTGTTCCAGAACATATGGGGAATAGAAAGGATTAGAATGTTGTAAGTCAATATTGGGAGTTTTTACCTTTGATGATTTCAATATGTCACTGTATTATGCATTAGGAAAAAAAAGTATAAAAAATATAGAAATATCTGCACAGTACACTTGCAAAAGGTTTAGATTCAGATCACTAGAACATAAATTTCAATTTGCATCATAAGTGATTGTTTCAGTGATAAAATTTTTGGTTCAAACACTATTAATTTTGTCGTCGCTGTTCTTAAACCTTTGAAAAAGCATTCCAGTAATTGAAAAATGTAAAGTTCTCTTCTGTTTTGCTGTCTATTTCAGCTGTCTATTGTGACTACTACAATTCACATACAAAATCAGGAAGTGTGGATTCTTATTCTTATGACTACAGCAGTGACAACTGCACCTGGCACTACAGGCCATGTAACTGTCCAAATCAAAACTACAAATACGTCAACATTGAAGGTAATAATTTATACTGTTGTAAACCAGGAAATAGTAAGATAATTATTTTTACTGCTTTTGTTTTACTCAGCCATAGATTGATCAGCCATAGGTTAGATAATAGTGTTCTAGTTAATGTCATCTTTAAGACAGTTTTTACTAATTTTTCCTATTGCAGTGCTAAAATGCAATTGATACAGTACCTGTATTGCATCTAGCTTTGCATTAAACTCAGCTTAACTGGAAGAAGAATCCCCTATTAGTACCATTCAAGGTATATGCTGTACTAGGTAAGAAAATATGTGGAAGGAGAGATAATGGTTTATTAGACAGTGAATATAACTGAAGAAAACAAAAAAGTTAATATGTATGCTGACTCTTCTTCAGAGGATGAAACTGGAAGTGCTCACCTAAATATATGATGTTAAAATCAATACAATTTTTAATAACAGAAGTAAAAGTAGTTAAATGATAAATGATACATTGGAAATGCTGTTCTCTGAAAAATGTAAAAGAAAATGATCCTCCTATTTAGGCTGTTACAACTGCTCTCATGATGAATACTTTGACCACGAGAAGGGACAGTGCATGCCATGTGGTAAGTAGAGACCGATATACTCACTCCCTTTCTCTACAGTAACTAGAAAATACTACTAAAACTTTTTTATTATTATTAAGAAGGATAATTTCCCTAATATATTTGGATTAATCCAGGAATAATTCTCCTTTGAAATAAACTTGTTGCTGTACTTCTACTGTGTAAACTTCAGTTAATAAACAATGGTATGAAAATAACTGATTTTTTTAAAAAGGCTAGACTAGACTAGAGAGTTCTAAAACACAGGAGTTGGACCATCCTGAATAATTTAGCAAGATAAAAAATTGTTTTCAATGTAAATGTCTGTACTTCTCAAAGCTTGGGTGTTCCTGAAAGTATACTGATGTTCTGATCTGCATGACAAGCCATCCCAGCAGAGATGTATATCTCAGATACATTCAGCATCTTGCTTAAACAAAAAGAACATCTGGAAAAGGATCTAGCTATTGAACTCTATGTAGCAATTATCTTTTAAAGATATATATTTTTATTATTTTATCATATGATTTATTATCATACAATGTACTGCTATGAAAACCTGGCTGATTAAGGTCTTTTTTTTTTTTTTCTTATGTTACACAATTCTAACCTATGTCCCAGGACAGTTAGTGACCTCATTTATATACAGGAAATACGTTTCCACTATCCCTGAAAAGTGAAGCTGCCTTTAAACATGAAAATCATAACAAAAGCAGCAAAAACGCGTTCTTGATTATTACAAGGTGCATTGATTTATCACTGCTTAATTCTTTTGATGTAAAGTTTAACACTAATATAACAGCAAGCATTTTCAGGAATATTTAGATAATTAACACAATACTTTGAATGCAGTTTATATATCTTCTGGTATGAAATTTGCTATATATGGGATGTTCTTAGTATGTTTTAATTCATACATTTAATCTCTTCTACCTCTAAACAACAGGAGAGGAAACGACTACTACTGCTGCACCTGAAACATCTTCACCTTCAACAGGTTAGTATAAGTCAGTAACTAAATCAGCGCTTAAGCACTGATAGTTGTCCTAATACAAGCTTCTGAGGTAAGCATATCCTCTTTCTGGCTTGATATAACAACTTCACCAGTTTCATATTCATAATGTGCAATAATAAAAAATAACACAGCATCATAATTATCACATTTTTTTTTCCCAGAAATATAATAGTTATCTTAAATTGTGAAAGAAAACTCTGGAGAAAACAATATATTTTTTACTATATTTAGGCACTTCCATATGTCAGTAAGCAAATATCTCTAATAGTGGATAAGGACTTCTGTCTCTTCTTGGCATACGAAATCCCGCCAAAATAAGCACAGTTCATAGTGGTGTCTAGCAACATAACACTTTTGACATTTTAAGAAGGTGTTCATGGAAACTTATGAAGCATATCAAGCCTCAGTAGCCCGAATTCCAGGAAAAGAAACTATATACATACATACATATACATACATATATATGATCTTAGATTTATTAAGAATTCTATTAATTTCACTGAGAAATGGTATTTTTATAATGGACTGGGGAAAAAAAAATAGTAAGCTGCCTGAATTATAAAATGCTAAGTACACAAATCCATCTCTCTTAATATGCACAAATGCACATTAAAAATTTACTTTCAAGGGATGAAAATATTTTTAAAAGCTTCTGTTAGAGTCCATGTTCAATGTATTGCCTGAAAATCATAGCAGAAGGGATATGTAAATAAATTCTCCAATTTTTTCTTTTAAAATGAAGATAGTTATTACAAATTATTATTAATAAAGATAGTGCTAATACCTCCAAAAATATTTTTAAATTTACATAGCATATTTTAGTGGATTTTTAAGAATTATTTCCTAGCCTTGGATTTTGATTTTTCTCTTCCCTTAGTGAAAACAGTGCAGCCTGAAGTAACAACAGGCTCTACTTCAGTCCCAACATCAATGACTACCTTGCCAACAGCACCAACTACTTCTGCAGCTATTATATCAACAGAAACCACTATTCCAACAATAACTTCAAAAATCACTATTACAAGAACTTCATCAGCATTACCGCTTGTTACAACAAAGTCAACAACAGGTAGGTTGTTCGTTTTATTGACTAAAATAAATATTAAACCCATTCTATGCACAGTTAAGAAATTAGTCTACCAGGAGAACAATTCAAGCTAGTTTAACATCCAAGAGCAAGACGGTGGATCATGAAATGAGCAAAGCATGCTTCCACAGACAGGTTTGTAGGAGGCTGGGAAGGGAGGGGGTAAACCAGGAACATTTTTGAAGTGGAGGTGAAAGGTATGTGAAAAGACAATAGGTTAAAAATACAACCAAAATTTATCTGTGTGATTCTTACCTCTGTGGAAATATATTATGAGCTCTATAAACAAGAAGCCAGTTCAGCCCCATTTGGTTTTATGAGCTCAGCCTCAGCCCCATACATGTGCTACATCCATGACCAGCTCACTAGCACAGTCATTTTCAAATGACACTCAAGCTATTAACACGGGATGACTTAAGCAGGCTTTAAGGCCTGGCATAGATGTCCGTGTCAGGAATCTAGGCTTCAGAAACACTGGACTGGATCTTTGTGTGAAGTCGGTGTTGCTCTCAGCAACGGATTGGACAAATGATTTCTGCCTTATAATTTTGATGGCTTGTGTAGACTCACATATGGGACTTCACACTGACATACACTTCAACTAATAAGCCATCCTGGGGCCAGGCCATCAGGGAAAGTGGTGCTAAAAAAAATGGTTCTACAGCAGTCAGAACATAGCTTCAAAGGCTGTCATTGGACCAGATGATTGGCATGGTCTCATTTGGCCTTAAAATAGCAAATTAAAAGAAGAAACTGTAGCCAATTCAGAACATAAGAATAGGCGGTGAAGTTGCTCCCTGGGAGTAGACTATAAAGACTTCAGTGAATGAGTGATAACGAAACTAGCTTCTTGTAAAAGTTTTATATAATCTAGCACAAGATAAAGAATGTAAGAAGTAAGATAAGAGGATCCATAAGATATGAGGAAATAAATATGAGTATAAAAAAGACTTGATAGGATTATGAGAATATACAAATAATTACACATGTTAAAATATTAAGGATGAAAATTGAGTCCTTGGAGTACATATAGCTTCTATATAATTTTAATTGTTTTTAATTAGTAAATAAATTGATTACTCACATTATATTCCCTATCCCAAAAGAACAGACAACATCAGTTTTTGTCACACCAGCTGTGACCACAGAAATTGCTACGCCTTCTGTAACTCCCTCAACAGAGAGAGCCATGACCACGAAACTGCAGCCTACATCTACTGCCTCATCAACCATTCCATCAACAGAGACAGAAAAAGCAAAGTTTACCACACTGCCCATCACGACCACTATCAGAAGAGAAACAACCACATCAGTACCCACTCATGCTACCTCTCATGTCACAACTTTCACCAAACCGAAGTTAACAACACTAGGTAAATATCACCTTTTTATATCTACTGAGTAGGTATATCAGGAGGAACATACATGGATTCAATGGATTTCTGTTAAGAAAAAAAGTTATTCTTACTAGTTGTCTTAAAATTGCAAATATATTGGAAAAGATATGGATGACTAAACGAGTAATATAAAAATGGAAATTTCCTTGTCTTGCCAATGGAGTCAGCATCTAATGCCCAAATACAATCTTAATATTTCTCTTATATACCATACCCACAAATACCACTCCTTTGCATATGGAGAAGATCTGTTTATTCCACCAAGTGGCATAGCATCTTGAAAAATCAAATACAACAGAGTAAGTGTTCCCCCTAGCCATTGCAACCACTTCAGCCAAAAATATAAACCCCGTTTGCAAAGAAAGGAAATTAAGCCTTAGAGTCTCAAGCTCTCCATATACCAAGGACAGCCTCCATGGAAGGAATATCACAACCTGTTTTGCTTGGGCTCATAACTGAGGGCAGCACCTGGTACACAGTGCTGGGAAGTTGACTATGGGAAGGGAGGGCAGGAGTGGGCCTTCCCCCAGTCCACATCTCTCCTACCTGGTACTGCTGGGGTGCCTGCATACAAGTATTCTTGTGCCAACCCGAGTTTCCTCTGAGAGAGGATAACTTTCTACTATGCCTACAAGTCGCCACATGGTTGAGATTTGAGAAGCTGCTTACCTTCTCAAATATCATATCAACCATTATTACCCCTCCTTGGCCTCTTTGCAAGAAGCCCAAACCAGGCTTAACAACAAGGAGTCCCAAATAGGTAAGTGCTACAGATGGGAGGGTGGTAAGACTCGTGCATGCTATATGCCAGTGCCTACCTTGTTGATGTCATGGGGTTTCCTCACCCTCCCTGGGGTGGGCAGACTGTACTCTCCACATGCTACTTGGAGGAAGTCACATACATCCCTTGCTCAGATGCTTCAGGAAGAGGTAAAAGGAGCTCACTTGGTGGACATCCTCCAGGTCCAGTCACTGCCCTGCATTTCAGGAAAAGGGGAGGAAGATGAGGAAGGACAGGAAGTGATATGGCTCCAAACATTGCCCTTTTTTTCCCTTCTGTGCCTCCCAAGACTCAGAAGGCCCCATTTCCACCTTTCTTGTCATGGCCCCTCAGTGAGGGCTTAGTGCAGGGTCAACTGCTTGCCTTACGTGCACATCTTTCCCAGCAGCTGTCACCTATGAAAAGGCAAGTGTGCCACACACAGTCACCTGGAAAACCACCCCAGCCACATCCACCTCCAGGACCTCCAAGATCTCTGTGTCCACAGCAACGAGCCCCGAAGTGCTGCTGACAACAACAACTCTGGTCCCCAGCACCCCACGCAGCACCTCGGCCTCCAGCACACCGCTCAGCACCCACGCGCCATTTGCCGCCCCCTCCACAGTCTCCACCAAGGCTCCCACAACAACTAGGCCAAAGCCCACACCTACCACGCTAGCGTCCACAGCCTCTCCCTCCACAACCAGTGTTTCTACAGAGACGCTGCCAGCTGTGTCCTCTGCAACCACCACAATCAAAACGAGCCCCCTGTCAACGTCTGCTTCTTCTCCATCCTCTACTCTGTCCTCAACATCACTAAGCCCATCACATCCCGGTGAGTCTGTCTCCTTTCCTCCTGCTGTGTTCCCTGCTTTTTCCAGCTCATGTCCTGCTCTTCCCTGCAGCACATGCCGCAGGGGCTTTTTGTTATTGTAGTTGTTCTCTTTTTCCCCTGTGCCTTTGGTATTGGGACTCCTTGGACCTGGAAGGGTTCGGACCCAACCAGCACATTGTCCCTAACTGTGTCCTCTGCTCTTGACCCTTCAGAGGTTTGTCCGGAGACATAAACCTTTTTTGGGATAAAGACCCCTGCCAGCTCCTGCCCTCACACTTAGAGGTTAGCTAACACCCAACTCCCCATCCCCACCCCTTGTAAATATCCTTAGAATAAGGACATTTCCCCAGGGTAGGGAAGAGAAGGCCATGAGAGAGAAAAGTCACCTATTTCCAGCTCAGCACCATTCTGGGAAGTTGAGAGCTGTTTTGGAAAATAAAAAGCAAGAGATATAGACTCAGACATGGGCTTGACCAAAGGATGCCCCAGTCTTGATACACCCTTAAAAAGCACTATCTAAAAAAAAAAAAAAAAGAAAAAAAAAAGAGAAAAGCCAACTCTCTGTCCCCTAGCTAAGGGTACCATATGCTGACCAAGGCTATGGAATAATCAGTAGTGGAGGGTGGGCAGGCAGATGAACATTCACACTCCAGCTACACTGTTCACACTCAGACCAGTTGGGCTCCCCATGGTCTTCTTGATGCCGACAAGAGCACCCTCCTTTGAGGAGGTACCAGAACATGCTTTCCTTAGGCTTTTTCCCAGGACTCAACCATTCTTTTCTCTCATCCCTTTCTTTGTAGCAAGGGAGCCAACCAGAGCTAAGACTCCAACTAGTAAAGTAGTAACAGGTGAGTGCTCTGGTTCAGAGACAGTTAAGAGTCCTCCATGCCCTATGCCTCTCTGTCCTATAGTCTCAGCTCTCCAAAGGACCCTTCCCAGCAGGGTCTGGAACAAGCTGATAAAATACTATCTGCTATCCCTTTGGCAAAAACAATATTGGAGATTCCAGTGTTGCACTTGGGGCCCACAGAAAGAAAAAGAATATGGGGGTGTACCTATTCAGCTAAAATGGATTTCTCACTTCTCTGGGGAGGAAAAAAAAAAAAAAAAAGGGATGGGAGATACTGAGGGCCTCAAGCCTACATTTTTTTCTCTAAAGATTCAAAGGGGCCCAATTCTGCCTTTCTTGCCACTACCCCCACAGGGAGATTGCTGTTAGGTGAACCAAATGCCTCACTTGCCCTAGTGAGGGCAAAAGTTAGGGCACATCTGCCCTAACATTGTCAGTCATGCTGCATTTTCCTCCCAGCAGCCACAACCCACAAAGAAACAGCTGTGCCACCTGTGACCACGTGGAAAACCACTCCAGCCACATCCACCACCTCCAAGACCTCTGTGTCCACAGCAACAAGCCCCAAAGTGCTGCTGACAACAACAACTCCGGTCCCCAGCACCCCACGCAGCACCTCGGCCTCCAGCACACCGCTCAGCACCCACGCGCCATTTGCCGCCCCCTCCACAGTCTCCACCAAGTTTCCTACAACAACTAGGCCAAAGTCCACACCTACCACGCTAACGTCCACAGCCTCTCCCTCCACAACCAGAGTTTCTACAGAGACGCTGCCAGCTGTGTCCTCTGCAACCACCACAGCCAAAACAAGCCCCCTGCCATCGTCATCTTCTCCATCCTCAACTCTGTCCTCAACATCACCGAGCCCATCACATCCCAGTAAGTCTGACTCCTGTCCTCCTGCTGTTCTGCCTGCTCTTTCCACCTCACCCCTTCCTCTTCCCAGCAGCGCATCCAGGACAGGCTTCTCCGTAGAGGGGCAGTGCTCCAGACTCCAGACCTTTGATGTAGGTACTATTTGGACCTGGAAGGAACCTGAACCCAGCTCTTGCTGTTGGCTGCGGCAACTGCCCTCCACATGTCAGGGTCTTTTTCTGGGTGCCAGGCCTGTGACAGAGAGCCTTCAATGTTCAGCGTGGAACCAGGGACAGTACCTTCCCCATGCCACTTAGAGGAATTCACACACTTCCCTAGAGGCTCTTCTTCCTTGCTCAGGCACTCTAGAAAGAGCAAGCTCACTTGTTGGTGGGCATCTTCCCAGTCTAGTCTCAGTGCCTGAGTATTTCAGGAGAGGAGGAGGACGGGTAGGCACAGAGTCCCTGGCATTTCACCATGGATCCTTTTATGCCTCCTCAAACTTGGAGGGACCCAATCCTGCCTTTCTTGTCACTGCTCTTGAGCAGGGATTGCTGTCAAGTCAACCGATCACTTCACTTTTCTTCTGCCTCTCACCCTATCACTGTCAGTCATGGTGCATTTTCCTCCCAACAGCTGTCACCCACAAAAAGACAACGGTGCCACCTGTGACCACAGAGAGAACCACAACAGCCACATCCACCGCCAGCACCTCCAAGACCTCTGCGTCCACAGCAACAAGCCCCGAAGTGCCGCTGACAACAACTCTGGTCCCCAGCACCCCACGCAGCACCTCGGCCTCCAGCACACCGCTCAGCACCCACGCGCCATTGGCCCCCCGCTCCACAGTCTCCACCAAGTTTCCCACGACAACTAGGCCAAAACCCACACCTACCACGCTATCATCCACAGCCTCTCCCTCCACGACCAGTGTTTCTACAGAGACGCTGCCAACTGTGTCCTCTGCACCCTCCACAGCCAGAACAACTCCCCTGCCATCATCTGCTTCTTCCCCCTCCTCTACTTTGTCTTCAACACCACTAAGCCCATCACAGCCGGGTAAGTCTGGCTCCTGTCCCCCTGCTGCTCTGCCTGCTCTTTCCACCTTGCCCTCCCCTCTCCCCAGCAGCACATGCCACAGGGGCTTCTTTGTAGTGCGTCTGTACTGCATTCCCCTGTGTCTTTTGTAGAGGAGTTCTTGGACCTGGAATGGTCCTGAACCCGGTTGTTATATAGCCATAGAGTAAGTCTTCTCCTCTCAAGACTTCAGAGTCTTCTCTTGGTGCCAGGCTTCTGCCAGATAGCTTTCAACACACAGTGTGGCACCAGTGATTGTACCCTCCTCATGCTACATAGAGAGAATCACACACTTCCCTAAAGGCTCTTCCTCCATGCTCGTTAGTACCAAGAACATGCAGAAGCTCCCTTGTTCGTGAGCATTCTTCAAGCCCTGTCCCTGCCCTTCATTTCAGGAAAAGAGGAGGAGGGATAAGCACAGTGTCCCTGGCGTAGTCCCATGGCTCCCTCTGTTACTTCCTATCTTCTATATTATCAGCCTTCAAGGAGAGCTTAGGGCAGGGTCAGGTGTTCACTTTGCGTTGCTTACCCTTCGTAGCCCACTGCTGTCAGTCACGGTGCATTTTTCTCCCAGCAGCTGTCACCCACAAAAAGACAACGGTGCCAACTGTGACCACAGAGAGAACCACAACAGCCACATCCACGGCCAGCACCTCCAAGACCTCCGTGTCCACAGCAACGAGCCCCGAAGTGCCGCTGACAACGACAACTCAGGTCCCCAGCACCCCACGCAGCACCTCGGCCTCCAGCACACCGCTCAGCACCCACGTGCCATTGGCCACCCGCTCCACAGTCTCCACCAAGGCTCCCACAACAACTAGGCCAAAGCCCACACCTACCACACTAACGTCCACGGCCTCTCCCTCCACAACCAGTGTTTCTACAGAGACGCTGCCAACTGTGTCCTCTGCACCCTCCACAGCCAGAACGACTCCCCTGCTGTCATCTGCTTCTTCCCCCTCCTCTACTCTGTCTTCAACACCACTAAGCTCATCACATCCCGGTGAGTCTGGCTCCTGTCCCCCTGCTGCTTTGCCTACTCTTTCTACCTCATGGCTTCCTCTCTGCAGCTGCACAAGATACAGGGGCTTCCTGTTATTGTGGTTGTGCCCTATTCCCATGTGCCTTTGGTATTGGGATTCCTTGGACCTGGAATGGTCCTGAACCCAGCCCTCATATGGCCGTAGTCTGTATGTCCTTTGCCCTTAGGCCTTCAGAGTCTTTCTCTAGGCCTCAGGCCTTGGCCAGAGAGTCCTCCTGACTCATCCTGGAGCAGGTGGTGGGAAACCTCTCCATGATGCATGGATGGAGTCTCACATGCCCAGGGAGGCTCTTCTCCCTTGCTCAAACACTGCAGAATGAGTCAAAGAGCAGCTCACTGTCAGCATCTTCCAGGTGCACTCGCAGCCCTGCATTTTAGGGAAGGAGAAGCACCAGTAGGCACAAGATCGAAGGCATTGCCCCATGGTTTCCTCCGGGCTTTCCAAAGTTTGGAGGGGCCCCAATTTCATGTTCATATCCTCCAAATGTAGCTCGCTGCTCTATCAATAGATCCTGCATTCCAACACTTGAGCTAACACGGTCTGCTTCCCTGCAATTTCCTTCCAGCAGCCATCACCCACAAAAAGACAACGGTGCCACCTGTGACAACAGAGAGAACCACCACAGCCACATCCACCACCTCCAAGACGACTGTGTCCACAGCAACAACCCCCGAAGTGCTGCTGACAACAACAACTCCGGTCCCCAGCACCCCACGCAGCACCTCGGCCTCCAGCACACCGCTCAGCACCCACGCGCCATTTGCCGCCCCCTCCACAGTCTCCACCAAGTCTCCCACAACAACCAGGCCAAAGCCCACACCTACCACGCTAACGTCCACGGCCTCTCCCTCCACGACCAGAGTTTCTACAGAGACGCTGCCAGCTGTGTCCTCTGTAACCACCACAATCAAAACGAGCCCCCTGCCATCATCGTCATCTTCTCCATCCTCAACTCTCTCCTCAACAGCACTAAGCCCATCACAGCCAGGTAAGCAGGCTCTTGGCCTCTTGTGGCTTTGTCTGCTCTTTCCAGCTCATGGCTTCCTCTTCCCAGACATGCATCCCACAGGAACTTCTTGTTCTTGTGGTTGTGCTTCATTCTCCTGTGCCTTTGGTTATTGGAGGAATCTGTAAGAATCTTGAACCCAGCTCTCATCTTACCACAGACTGCATCCTCTGGCTGTGATGCATGAGGGCCTTTCTCTGGGCCCCACGCCTCTGCCAGAGAGACTTCAATGCGCAGCATGGAATCAGTGACAGTGTCCTCCCCATGGCACTTGGAGTAAGTCACACATACTCCTGGAAGATGCTGGGTTTTGCTCTGGAGCCATAGGAAGAGGCAGGAGAAGTACAACTGCTGCTGGGAGTCCTTCAGGCCCAGTGCCTGCCCCGTAACTTGGGAAGTAGAAGGAGGAGTGGTGGGCACAGAGTCCCAGTCATTGCCCATAGCCTGCTGTCTATGTGCCTCCCTGTCTTTCTTGTCACTGCCCGAGGTAGGGCTTGCTGCAGGGTTAACTGATCCCATCACTTGCATCCCAGCTCTTGCCCTAACACTATCTGTTAACTCTCCACTTTACTCCCAGCAGCTGTCAGCCACAAAAAGCCAATTGTGCCACCTGTGACCACAGAGAGAACCACCTCGGCCACATCCACCATCTCCAGCACCTCCAAGACCTCTGTGTCCACAGCAACAACCCCTGAAGCGCTGCTGACAACAACAACTCAGGTCCCCAGCACCCCACGCAGCACCTCGGCCTCCAGCACACCGCTCAGCACCCACGCGCCATTTGCCGCCCCCTCCACACTCTCCACCAAGGCTCCCACAACAACTAGGCCAAAGCCCACACCTACCACGCTAACGTCCACGGCCTCTCCCTCCACAACCAGTGTTTCTACAGAGACGCTGCCAGCTGTGTCCTCTGCAACCAGCACAGCCAAAACAAGCCCCCTGCCATCGTCTGCTTCTTCTCCATCCTCAACTCTGTCCTCAACACCACTGAGCCCATCATATCCCAGTGAGTTTAGCTCCTGTCCTCTTGCTGCCCTGCCTGTTCTTTCTACCCTATGGCTTCCTCTCGCCAGCAGCAGATGCCACAGGGGCTTCTTTTTGTTGCTTCTCTGCTGTATATCCCTGTGCCTTTGGTACAGAGATTCCTTGGACATATGAGAGTCCTGAAGCTGTCCCCTCATCCTAATGCTGACTGTGTCTTCTGCCCTCCAACATTCATGATCTTTCTCTGGGTGCCCAACCTCTGCCAGAAACTCCTTCTGACTCATGTTGGAGCAGGCAGAGAGTAACCTCCCATGACTCTTGGAGGGAATTTCACATGTCCCTGGAGGCTCTTCTCCCTTATTCACATGTCCAGGGGGACACAAAAAAGATTACTTGTGGGTGGGCATCCTCCAGCCCTGTGCCCAGCCTTGCATTTCAGGAGAGTTCGAGGTCGGGAAGGTGAAAGGTCCCAGGCATTTCACCATGTCTGCTTTAATGATTCCCCAAACTTGGAGGGACACAATCCCTGTCTTTCTTGTCACTGCTCTTGAGCAGGGCTTGCTGTAGGGTCAACTGATCATCTCACTTTTCCACCTCTTGTCCTACCAGTGCCAGTCATGGTGCATTTTCCTCCCAACAGCTGTCACCCACAAAAAGACAACGGTGCCACCTGTGACCACAGAGAGAACCACCCCAGCCACATCCACGGCCAGCACCTCCAAGACCTCTGTGTCCACAGCAACAAGCCCCGAAGTGCCGCTGACAACAACAACTCCGGTCCCCAGCACCCCACGCAGCACCTCGGCCTCCAGCACACCGCTCAGCACCCACGCGCCATTTGCTGCCCCCTCCACACTCTCCACCAAGTTTCCCACAACAACTAGGCCAAAGCCCACACCTACCACGCTAATGTCCACGGCCTCTCCCTCCACGACCAGTGTTTCTACAGAGACACTGCCAGCTGTGTCCTCTGCAACCACCACAGGCAGAACGACTCCCCTGCCATCGTCTGCTTCTTCCCCCTCCTCTACTCTGTCTTCAACACCACTCAGCACCTCGCATCCCGGTAAGTCCAGCTCCTGTCTTACTGCTCTCCCTGCCTTACCATGCTCTGGGGTTGCTATCCCCAGCAGCACATCCAGGAAGAGTTGATTTTTTGCGTGGCTCTGTCTTGCTTCTTTGTGTCTATGACACTGGGATTTCTTGGACTTGGAAGGCTCTTAAACATGGCCCTCAGATTGCTGCAGACTGCATCCTCTGGCTTTCACCCTTCGGGACCTTTCTCTGGGCCCCAGAGTTCTGCCAGAAAGACTTCAATGAGTAGCATGCAATCAAGGAGGGTTCTTTCCCCATGCCACTAACAGGGAGTCACGCATATCCTTTAGACTGATGTGCTTTACTCATTAGTTTGAGGAAGAGGCAGGAGAAGTTCACTTGGTGCTGGGCATCCTTCAGACCCAGACTCCATCCCCCTGCATTTCAAGAGAGTAGGAGGATGGATAGGCAATGGGTCCCAGACATTGCCTTATTTCTCCCTCTATTCCTCCTGCTGTTTCTTGTCGCTGTTCCCCAAGTGGAGCTTGCTGCAGCTGATGACCTAACTTTGCTTCCACCTCTTGCCCCACTGCTGTCAGTCATGGTGTACTTTCCTCCCAACAGCTGTCACCCACAAAAAGACAACGGTGCCACCTGTGACCACAGAGAGAACCACAACAGCCACATCCACGGCCAGCACCTCCAAGACCTCTGTGTCCACAGCAACAAGCCCCGAAGTGCCGCTGACAACGACAACTCAGGTCCCCAGCACCCCACGCAGCACCTCGGCCTCCAGCACACCGCTCAGCACCCACGTGCCATTGGCCACCCGCTCCACAGTCTCCACCAAGGCTCCCACAACAACTAGGCCAAAGCCCACACCTACCACACTAACGTCCACGGCCTCTCCCTCCACAACCAGTGTTTCTACAGAGACGCTGCCAACTGTGTCCTCTGCACCCTCCACAGCCAGAACGACTCCCCTGCCGTCATCTGCTTCTTCCCCCTCCTCTACTTTGTCTTCAACACCACTAAGCTCATCACATCCCGGTGAGTCTGGCTCCTGTCCCCCTGCTGCTTTGCCTACTCTTTCTACCTCATGGCTTCCTCTCTGCAGCTGCACAAGATACAGGGGCTTCCTGTTATTGTGGTTGTGCCCCATTCCCATGTGCCTTTGGTATTGGGATTCCTTGGACCTGGAATGGTCCTGAACCCAGCCCTCATATGGCCGTAGTCTGTATGTCCTTTGCCCTTAGGCCTTCAGAGTCTTTCTCTAGGCCTCAGGCCTTGGCCAGAGAGTCCTCCTGACTCATCCTGGAGCAGGTGGTGGGAAACCTCTCCATGATGCATGGATAGAGTCTCACATGCCCAGGGAGGCTCTTCTCCCTTGCTCAAACACTGCAGAATGAGTCAAAGAGCAGCTCACTGTCAGCATCTTCCAGGTGCACTCGCAGCCCTGCATTTTAGGGAAGGAGAAGCACCAGTAGGCACAAGATCGAAGGCATTGCCCCATGGTTTCCTCCGGGCTTTCCAAAGTTTGGAGGGGCCCCAATTTCATGTTCATATCCTCCAAATGTAGCTCGCTGCTCTATCAATAGATCCTGCATTCCAACACTTGAGCTAACACGGTCTGCTTCCCTGCAATTTCCTTCCAGCAGCCATCACCCACAAAAAGACAACGGTGCCACCTGTGACAACAGAGAGAACCACCACAGCCACATCCACCACCTCCAAGACGACTGTGTCCACAGCAACAACCCCCGAAGTGCTGCTGACAACAACAACTCCGGTCCCCAGCACCCCACGCAGCACCTCGGCCTCCAGCACACCGCTCAGCACCCACGCGCCATTTGCCGCCCCCTCCACAGTCTCCACCAAGTCTCCCACAACAACCAGGCCAAAGCCCACACCTACCACGCTAACGTCCACGGCCTCTCCCTCCACGACCAGAGTTTCTACAGAGACGCTGCCAGCTGTGTCCTCTGTAACCACCACAATCAAAACGAGCCCCCTGCCATCATCGTCATCTTCTCCATCCTCAACTCTCTCCTCAACAGCACTAAGCCCATCACAGCCAGGTAAGCAGGCTCTTGGCCTCTTGTGGCTTTGTCTGCTCTTTCCAGCTCATGGCTTCCTCTTCCCAGACATGCATCCCACAGGAACTTCTTGTTCTTGTGGTTGTGCTTCATTCTCCTGTGCCTTTGGTTATTGGAGGAATCTGTAAGAATCTTGAACCCAGCTCTCATCTTACCACAGACTGCATCCTCTGGCTGTGATGCATGAGGGCCTTTCTCTGGGCCCCACGCCTCTGCCAGAGAGACTTCAATGTGCAGCATGGAATCAGTGACAGTGTCCTCCCCATGGCACTTGGAGTAAGTCACACATACTCCTGGAAGATGCTGGGTTTTGCTCTGGAGCCATAGGAAGAGGCAGGAGAAGTACAACTGCTGCTGGGAGTCCTTCAGGCCCAGTGCCTGCCCCGTAACTTGGGAAGTAGGAGGAGGAGTGGTGGGCACAGGGTCCCAGTCATTGCCCATAGCCTGCTGTCTATGTGCCTCCCTGTCTTTCTTGTCACTGCCCGAGGTAGGGCTTGCTGCAGGGTTAACTGATCCCATCACTTGCATCCCAGCTCTTGCCCTAACACTATCTGTTAACTCTCCACTTTACTCCCAGCAGCTGTCAGCCACAAAAAGCCAATTGTGCCACCTGTGACCACAGAGAGAACCACCTCGGCCACATCCACCACCTCCACCACCTCCAAGACCTCTGTGTCCACAGCAACAACCCCTGAAGCGCTGCTGACAACGACAACTCCGGTCCCCAGCACCCCACGCAGCACCTTGGCCTCCAGCACACCGCTCAGCACCCACGCGCCATTTGCCGCCCCCTCCACACTCTCCACCAAGGCTCCCACAACAACTAGGCCAAAGCCCACACCTACCACGCTAACGTCCACGGCCTCTCCCTCCACGACCAGTGTTTCTACAGAGACGCTGCCAGCTGTGTCCTCTGCAACCAGCACAGCCAAAACAAGCCCCCTGCCATCGTCTGCTTCTTCTCCATCCTCAACTCTGTCCTCAACACCACTGAGCCCATCATATCCCAGTGAGTTTAGCTCCTGTCCTCTTGCTGCCCTGCCTGTTCTTTCTACCCTATGGCTTCCTCTTGCCAGCAGCAGATGCCACAGGGGCTTCTTTTTGTTGCCTTTCTGCTGTATATCCCTGTGCCTTTGGTACAGAGATTCCTTGGACATATGAGAGTCCTGAAGCTGTCCCCTCATCCTAATGCTGACTGTGTCTTCTGCCCTCCAACATTCATGATCTTTCTCTGGATGCCCAACCTCTGCCAGAAACTCCTTCTGACTCATGTTGGAGCAGGCAGAGAGTAACCTCCCATGACTCTTGGAGGGAATTTCACATGTCCCTGGAGGCTCTTCTCCCTTATTCACATGTCCAGGGGGACACAAAAAAGATTACTTGTGGGTGGGCATCCTCCAGCCCTGTGCCCAGCCTTGCATTTCAGGAGAGTTCGAGGTCGGGAAGGTGAAAGGTCCCAGGCATTTCACCATGTCTGCTTTAATGATTCCCCAAACTTGGAGGGACACAATCCTGCCTTTCTTTTCACTGCTCTTGAGCAGGGCTTGCTGTAGGGTCAACTGATCATCTCACTTTTCCACCTCTTGCCCCGCTGCTGTCAGTCATGGTGTACTTTCCTCCCAACAGCTGTCACCCACAAAAAGACAACGGTGCCACCTGTGACCACAGAGAGAACCACAACAGCCACATCCACGGCCAGCACCTCCAAGACCTCTGTGTCCACAGCAACAAGCCCCGAAGTGCCGCTGACAACAACAACTCTGGTCCCCAGCACCCCACGCAGCACCTCGGCCTCCAGCACACCGCTCAGCACCCACGCGCCATTGACCACCCGCTCCACAGTCTCTACCAAGGCTCCCACAACAACTAGGCCAAAGCCCACACCTACCACACTAACATCCACGGCCTCTCCCTCCACAACCAGTGTTTCTACAGAGACGCTGCCAGCTGTGTCCTCTGCAACCACCACAGCCAGAACGACTCCCCTGCCATCGTCTGCTTCTTCCCCCTCCTCTACTCTGTCTTCAACACCACTAAGCTCATCACATCCCGGTGAGTCTGGCTCCTGTCCCCCTGCTGCTTTGCCTACTCTTTCTACCTCATGGCTTCCTCTCTGCAGCTGCACAAGATACAGGGGCTTCCTGTTATTGTGGTTGTGCCCCATTCCCATGTGCCTTTGGTATTGGGGTTCCTTGGACCTGGAATGGTCCTGAACCCAGCCCTCATATGGCCGTAGTCTATATGTCCTTTGCCCTTAAGCCTTGAGTCTTTCTCTAGGCCTCAGGCCTTGGCCAGAGAGTCCTCTTGACTCATCCTGGAGCAGGTGGTGGGAAACCTCTCCATGCTGCATGGATGGAGTCTCACACGTGCGGGGAGGCTCTTCTCCCTTGCTCAAACACTCCAGAAAGAGTCAAGAAGGAGCTCACTTTGTGGACATATTCCAGGCGCACTTGCAGCCCTGCATTTCAGGGAAGGAGGACGACCCAAAGGAAAAAATCCAAGGCATTTCTCCATGGATTCCTCTGTGCTTTCCCAAGCTTGGAGGAGCCCAGTCCTACCTTTCTTGTCTGTGTCCTCCAAGTATAGCTTGCTGCAGGGTTAACTGATCCTCTCACTTTGCTTCCACCTCTTGCTCCACTGCTGTCAGTCATGGTGCATTTTCCTCCCAGCAGCTGTGACCCACATAAAGGCAACGGTGCCACCTGTGACCACAGAGAGAACCACAACAGCCACATCCACCACCTCCAAGACGACTGTGTCCACAGCAACAACCCCCGAAGTGCTGCTGACAACAACAACTCAGGTCCCCAGCACCCCACGCAGCACCTTGGCCTCCAGCACACCGCTCAGCACCCACGCGCCATTTGCCGCCCCCTCCACAGTCTCCACCAAGTTTCCTACAACAACTAGGCCTAGTCCTACATCTACCACCCTTCCTCCTGCAACCTTAATATTTAGAACAAGCACTTTTCCTTCCACCCCAAACACTACCAGTTCTTCTACTTCACACATCAGAACCTCTTCAGTAGTAATTCCTACAAGCATCTCTGCCAAGTCTACTCCAGTTGTGACACCAAGTGTTTTACCCACAACAGTTACTTTCACTCCAACTGTCATTTTTACTAGTGCTTCTACAGAGATCCCGTATGTTGAAAGGACTTCGCTGCAAACAACAACAGCAACCACCACTCGCACCACATCTTTTCCTTCTTCAACTTCAAAGCTCACGACATCCTCAGCTCCTGCTACACCAATAACAGTGCCACCAGGTATTCATTTTTATATTATCTTTCAGCCTAAAAGCCTTTTAGTCATATAATTAGTTGTAGGTGGTGACATAACCGAAGTGCTCATATAAACATTTGCTTTTTTTTGTTTTATAGAGTAGCTTTCCAAATGTCTTTGTGTTGTTAACAGCTGGCTCCTAGGTATATACTGATGCATACATGAAGAAAGCTGATTAAGGCTGATGACAAGATGTACAGCAGAATAAGACCTATAGAGTCAAGAGTGTTTCTTATCTTAAAATCCCAGCTGAGCTCTTTAAGACATCATCCATATAGACAAGCCATCCTTTGAATCCTCTTGCAGCCCTCCCATTATCTCTCATGCTGTTTTCTTTCACTCATGAAGTTCAGTACTACCTCCTCTGCAAGGTACCTTTCTCAGAGTTTTCTAGGTAAACTGGTTATCTTTGGTTCCTGTGCATAATTGTAGCTTCACATGTAGTGACAGAAGGAATACTACACTCCTAACAGTTCCTGTGCAGCTTGCTTAAGAAAGGCACATAAACTGTTCCTGCTTTCTCTAGTGCTCTGGAACAGACCTGTTCTACACGAATGCTTAGAGATATCTGTGCTATCATAATGGTGTTTCATATGCGTAGCAGAACCATGGCTCTGCTCTTACGATGAAAGAGTGTGGATGACATTTTTCATTCAGCACCTCCTGGAATATAGACTAACCCTTCTAAGGAAAAAGAGAAACAGAATGAATGATGCGTGTTTCAGTGCGTAAGTGAAATAGCATTTCCTAGTATTCTTTTAGGAAAAGTTTTGTTTTTAAGAGAAAAAACAAAACTCTTGTTATTAAGCCGTGTACTTGCATCCTTTTCAAGGATGAGTCAAGCATACAAAATCTTTTATCAAACACATACCGTTTCCTTGGTCATACTGAAGTTTCACATGAAGTCCATTCCTTGATTCCAAGTCAGATCAGCTGAACCAGCAGCTTATCCCTGCCCTTAACAGCAAGAAGTAAATGGGAAGCGGAACACCAAGCTCATCCAGTTAGGTCATCTGCTGAGTCTTACTCCACAAAATTGATTTATATACAGGGTCTCAAAAATTCAAGGAAAGAAACTGTATTTGTGATAAAGTACTACTCCCAAATGGTGACCGTCACTATATAGCAGTGGGTTTAGCTGCCTTTAGCAGTAGCCCATTTCCTCTACATTTTCCCTGTAAAGCTTGTCAGCAGAACGCAGCACATAGAAATGAGCCTTGAGGCCCGGCTGACCTGCGCACTGGGAGCGCGCCGGGCGCGAGCAGCGGAGCGCAGCACTGGGACCCACAGCAGTCTTGCCGCTCTTCAACTCCATGCACTGCTTAAGCCTTCAGCCAACTTGCTGTATGAATTCAAGAGATGATCACAAAACAAGGGCAATATCATTGCCTATACCTCATGAAGAGTTTATGGGTCAGAAATATTCCACCAGAACTAGCCAGAGTTATTTGCATCCCTATATTCTCATTAGTGAATTAGAGATGTTTTTCCTCCTGGACACAACTTAGCCCTTCTTTCTTAAAGGGAAGTCTCTTACTCTTTCATGTTTCCAGCTGCTTGTTTTTTCTTAGTTCCCTTCCTGAGCCCCTCTCATGCAATTCAGTGCCTAGTTAATATATTTTTTTGCTGTACTAGTGCCTTGTGATTTGTCAGTTATCCCTCAGTCCCACTCAAGTCGTGCAATAGGAAGGCTTTTCTGTGAAACTTAATTTTTAATAACCTTGGTGGATGACAAAGATAAATTTATTATTTTTTCTTTTTACATTTGACAGAGATTTGTAGAGAGGTTGAATATGAAGAGAAAATAATTCACAAAGGCTGTTCTGCAAATGTCACTTTGGTCCGATGTGAAGGATCATGTCCATCTTCAGCACAGTAAGCATATTTGAGAACCTCTGGAGCACAGATACTGCAATTGCTTCATTGTATTATTTTGCAGTCTTTAAGCATTATTATTTGTTAACTACCACTCCCCTTTATAGTGCAAGCAGAAATATGTGTTTGGTATCTTCCCAAGAATCTACACTTGCAGCACAAGCCAGCTAGCAAAAAAGTCTACGAGCAGTAATTGGGTAAATTAGCACGGTGAGATTTGAAATTTAAACAATGATTGTCTTCTCATTTCCTCAAGATTTAAAAGAAGAGGCCAGTACCTAGACTGACAAACTTGCAGGTTTTTAGAAGACTACTAAATACCACTTTCAAACAACCAAGACATTTCTCTCACCTAGGCACAAAATGTAATTTCAAGTGCCTCAGAATGTTTCCCTGATAGTGTAATACAGGGGCATTTTACTATTACAAGTGTGGCGCCTCAGTTTGTGCAGTTCTGCTTGCCTGTTGGGTAACTATTTCAGATTAAAAAAATGGTTTTAGTAAAACAAAAGTCTTGAATAGAGCTGTAGCACTATTGCAGAGCTCACGTTTATTTGAGGGGAACAAAAGGTTAGAAGTGCTATGATATTTGCAGTAATCTTGTTAAACAGTATGGAAGGAGCAAGTCTGGCAGCACAGTGGCTCTTAAACATGTAGCCGAACATGGTCAAAAAAGCAACTGTAAGAATAACAGTACCACTGGAAGAGAATCCAAATCTTTTCTGTTTATTCAAGTTATCATTTAACCTGTGCTTTATTCCTGTTAAAGAAAAACAGTGCAAGTGTAGTTAGTTATTATCTCTTAACTGGCCTCACAGACAGTGATCAGTCATTAGTTGGTCCTTACTTTTCAGAGAAAAAAAGATTTTCTCCCCTCCTCCATGAACTGTGAAAAAGAATCATGCACAACTTACTAGTTCAAGGAGGAGAATGAGCAAATCAAATGGAATGTTTTTCCAGGGACGTTAGAGACCTGACATCTCTAAGCCCTTCAGAAATTCCACCCTAAAATGGAAGGCAAGAGCTCCATACACCTTAACTCCTTCAGTAAAATCATAATCAGAACATAATACAGCAAATTGCTCCACCATCTGTGTAGATTGGTAGAGCCCTTAAACTATGGAGGGTACTCTTTCCTCTAAGTATACAGAGGTAAAAAAGAAATAATATTCAGTATTTTAAGGAAAAGCTATAAACAAGGCTTTTAGATACCTACTTGAAAGTCTTTTTTTTTTTCCTCCTCCTCTCTCCATCTTGCATTTTGGCATGCTAGGGCCAAACACTAAGGAACTTAAACAAGTACAGATTTTTAAATAACCAAGTCTGTATGTTTTCTTTTAAAATATTATAAGGCTGTTCATTCTCTATACAACCCCAAAGATCGGTTTCTGTTTTACTTTTTCTGTGTTGTACAATACTACTAAATGACACAACACCATCTGGTTCAACTGCTTCAAGAAGAAGCAGTTGAATCTTAAGAATGGTCACAACTCAATCAAATCCCAAGTGAAAACTAAAAAGCTACACACAAGTCCTAACTTTTCCTTCCCTCTCTTCCAAACAGGTTGAGTGTTGAAAGCCTGACGGTCACCACAGTATGTGGCTGCTGTATGCCACTAACACTTCAAAAGAAGGAACTCCAGCTACCATGCCACGATCCAGATAATCCTGGAAAAAATCTCATTACAGAAATTACTGTATTTAGTGGCTGTGTTTGTGACTTTGACACCTGCAAACACTAGCCAGACCTCCAGACTGCCTCGGACAAAACTTTTTTTTTTTTCCTTTTTTTTTTTTTTTTCTTTTTAATTAAATGGTGATCACAACTTAACAGTTAACACTTTGTAATGACTGCTCATTGCTGGGAGCTCTTTCCTGCATTGATTATAAAGGTTTAGCTTTGCCAGGAGACTTCCTGAGCAGCTACCTGGAGTGCCAATGAACTTCATGGAATGATAAATTATGCCTAATCCTGGGGCAGAGGGAAAAAAGGGCAAGTGGGGATAGGAGGGAAGGCCACATCCAAGATGGTCTGGCCTTGCTCAGGGCAATATTTAACCAGAGGCTAAAAGCTTGCCTATGCACTGTGCAATAATAGAAACTTGATTTTCAAATAAAGCAGAAGAAATGTAATGTGTTAACTCATTTATCATTGTTTGACTAAAAACAATAGCAAAACTGCTGTTTTGAAAATAAACCACTTTGAAATAAGTCCCAAGTGCAAACACCGCAATTGTTAAAAGCAGGAAAAGGTATTCTACCTGTTTATTGTGGCAGACACTGCTGGTGTTAAAGACGATAGGAAGAAGGATTTTTCTACTAAGAAATAGTAGAATTCTACATTATAACACAGAACAATGAAAGACCAACTCTATGGGGACAAGAAGTCTGTGGACCAGGTAAGACTAAACACAATCCACCAGTCTGCAACAGAAACATTATGTATGTTTGTTCTGTAACATTATATTTTGCACAAATCAAATACAATGCACATTCTTTATGCTCCCACTTCCCCAGAGAAAAAAGGACAATTTGATTACTGTTCTAATCATTTATTTAATCTTCACATGTTCTGATGAATATATTGTCTAATATATAGTCTTCTATATGAAAATTCTCCACTTAATTTGACAGAACTTTTGTTTTATACAAATAAGACAATCACCATAAATGTTACATACTGGAGTGTAGGTCAAGAATGCACATATGCTATGTCTTGCTATTCAGTTATTTTCACATGTCAACGCCCGAAAATACTGTACTTTAAAACAATAACACTGTTTACTGCAGAAAGTTGCTTTGTCTGCTTGAAAGGATACATCACTTTGGTAAATCAACCATCAATCACAAAAAAAAAGTCATCAAGTATTTGTCCTTAGTTTGTTCGTGGTTCTGCCCACGGCTTCACTGAGCTGACATCATCAAACACAAAATGTGGACAGTCATAAGCTTAATACAGCCACCACGCAGAAGACACTTCCCCTAGGCCCCCTCCTTGATGTTTAATGCACATTTTAGCACAGCTTGAACCAAAGCGAAGTGAAATAAAGTAGTACAGCATGTCTCAAGGTGCCCCTCAGTGAGGGCACAATGTTTGCAGAGGGACAGATGTACAACATGATTTGAACAAAGATAAAATAGCAGCTCTTCCCCATTTCTGCTAGAACTCCCTTTTGCAGACCTTAGTTCAGCACATCAGATTTTCAACACTGCAGCCAACAGGAGGGGGATAAGATCATGGGATCACTACAGGGATCTACCACTTCCCAAAGACAAAAAGCACAAGGTAGTTCCGTAGCATTTTTCAGCTGCTCAACCTCATTGCAGGAAGCCCTCATGGAGATTTTTCAAAGACAATTTCTGTGACTTGAGCTTTGATTAACTACTTGAAAGGCTACTGAAAGGCCAGTTGCTGAAGAAAACTGTCAAAAACCCCTGGTCTATAGACAAGCTTTTAGTCACAGCATCCAGAGTTACCAAGCACTCCTGGAGCAAAAAGCTTTGTTCCTCAACTGTCACTGGCGTTCAAGTGTGATCACTGGCCCTAACCGGAACCAGATGAGAGCCATCCAGTTCCATCACCTAACTCAAAGCACAGGGCCAGGGGGAGCGAGGCACATTCAGCCATGCAAAACCCTGTCTCCAGAGAGCACTGGGCAGTGCAGCAGGCGCCTCATTCAAAGGGGCTGTTTTAGCTTCATGACCATTACTTGAACTCTTCATTGCACGGACAACCTGAGCTGTACGCTTTGCAAGACAGTCACAGGCCTCCTTTAACAACCTTCAGGGAGTCTGATACAAAATTCACTTTTAATGTGGGCAGCAGCTGACTTTGTTCACTCTGGCCAGCACTTCCTTGCTGGTAACTGCCCACAGTTTCTAACTGTGGTGCCTCACTTGCCTTGCTTTAGCAGCCCTTGGGGCATCTGAAGGCTTGAAGGATGTAAACCAAAGATATGTCCAATTATTTCTGCAGAGAAGCTGCTGAGAGTTTGCTGGCTGATATGGAAAAGCTATGAAGGCTCTGGTTGTAAAAGCCACTAAAAGCTCAACATTTTCAGCCTTTCTACTCTTTGATCTAGAGGAAACCAAACACCTATCTCCTACACCACACTGGCTATTTTCATTATCATCAACAGACAAGAAACTGTTCAGGTATCAGCTATTCAACCAACTGAGCTCTGTCGTGACTATACCCTGGGGAAAAAAAAAAAAAAAGTTATGTTTACATTTGTGTCTGCAAAAAAAGTGCATGCCTTACAGCCTTCATGGCCTGTTTCTTTCCTCTTCTATTTTTATACAATACCACAGTGATCAGAACCCATTCTCTCTGCATTTAGTTATAGCACACCATGGGGACTGCTATTTGCTAAATCTGATGGAAACAGAAACCACAACACAGACTTTTTAACCTCTGTTTGACTAAACATGAACAAGCAAGTACTGGTTCAACACCTGCCATAGAAGCTCATCTCATTCCTCGAGATGAGCAGAAAGATTAAGAATAGCCTTTGTGTTGCATCCACTTTTCAAAAGCTAAAAGAAAATGTGTAAAGGATTACAAGATTATTAATTTAAGAGTTTGGTCCTGTGGTATTTTTCACGTGCAACAACAAAAAAGTGACATTTAGCATAAGTGCTCACTTAGACCAGATTCAAATACATCTTGTAATCCACCCATTTCATCCCATCCAAAACTTGTGGCAATGTTTTCAAACATGTACAAATTCAGCTAAAACAGAAGCCATGCAACAAGAAGCTGACTCTTGACCTCAATGCTCTCAGTCATTTAGGCTTTACATTAACAGGCAAATTCATCTTACCGAGCTGCATTACGCTGGTTTCTTTTAGCTCAGAGCAGAGGGAGCACCTATTAAGGGTGCTAAGGCAGAATGTTACTGGCAATTTCCAGCTGAAATCCTTAGTTATCGCATTTAATTAGTTTCCCTTTAATACATTTAAAAGAAGCCTGACCTCTGCCAAACGGAGCACAAGGCAGCTCTCCCACCCTCTTTGTAACGGACACAAAAGCCATTTTTAATAAAAAAGCCATTTCCCCATACTGTTCATTTTATAGTCTTAATTTCAAACAAGGGACAAGTCCTGTTAAGGCAGGGAGCTGGTATTGGTTAACATTGCAGTACTCAGACAGTGATGTACAAGACATTTATTTGCAGTATGATAACAATGATATAAATGGGAAAACAAAACAATGACATGGTTAATATTAAAATTGTTCTGACAGCAATTCACATAATCTCTGAGATACAGCTTCTTTACTTGTTCGTAGTGTGAGCCTATACATCTGAAAAAGAACATAAAGCATAGTTTTGTGTTAAATGAACTGCACAGATAACCAGTCACCACTTGGCTTTGTTAGATTTGGTAGGAAATGATCTCAACATTCAAAAGCAGCCAGTTATCAAGTAATACAGCTCTTTCAAAGCACAGGCTAGAGCAGGTCTTTCATTTCTTGTCCACAGAACAGAAAACATTTTCTCCTATTTCTCATCTTTTAACTGCAAAGTGATGCTCAAGATCTGTTTTAGAAGCCTCCAAAGGGAGAAAACACTTTTCTGAATAGCCCACTCTTTACCACTACTTGATCAACAAAAGGGAGACCCATCACGCAAAGCTTATTTTTATAAGCAAATGGTACTGCCATATGAGACAAAGCCTCAATGAGCTCAGATTAAAGCTCTGTCAAGAAGCTTTAAGTCAGAAAAAAGAAATCATTAGGTTTGTGTCCATGTGCTAATGTTTTCCTTTAGCCACAGCAGTCTTCCATTAATATAACAGACAGAATTGTACTTAACCTTGGTGCAAGGTGCATAAAAGGAAAAACCTAAATATTTCCAACCTTTAGAAGAAGATTACACTCCGTGGACTGTCTAGAATAACACAGTGACCCTTCACAACAGGAAAAGAATTACTATGGGAAAGTAGCTTACTGAACTAGGCCAGGACCAGCTGCTAAATTTTAATCTCCTTGTGAGTCTGCAGTCACAATTAGCTATTGCAATAGTGATTCTAAAACACCTTAAGAATTTTCACATACGCTCTTACTTAATGCATACGACAACTTTTATTTAAGCTAAAGACACCAAAACAGATACCTGTGCCTGCAGGTTGGGTTCAAGACGCAGCAAGCATCCAATCTGAGTAGTTTTTGTATGTATGATACCAGCACCAACAAAGTTAGCAGGATTGGGATCTACCTCTTCAAGCAGAGCAGATCCAAAGCCAATTATCTGTCAAGGAAACCCAGAAGATTTTTATAAGTAGAGAGGACAGAAGGACAGCAGCAGTGCCAAGTAACCTTGATCACTAATGGAACTGACAGTCTAACCCAGTACAGCCACGAACACGTAAGTAGAAGATTCCTTAATTTTCATTTGAAGTGTTCAAGAAATTAAAGAACTTTATCAACTACTCGATACGAATTCTATTACAAGGGTAACCTTTATGAGGATGCCTGATTTTGAGCTTTTCCTGAAATAAAAGACTCCTTTGGAAAATAACTGAGAAATAATTTTCAAGAGACTCAAATTCTCCCTTGCTTAATTATAAGGGACTTCCCTGCCTTACCCTCATTGTATCTGTTCTGCTGAAGGCGGACAGATTTATGACATCACAATATTATCTTGTTTGCTTTCGAAATTAGCACAAAACTAGTACAAATGAAAGCAGAAGATACTTCAAACTTCAAGCACAGAATTCACATTTTCATGTATTGCCTCAAGTTTCCAGCTGCTGTCAAAGCTCAAGCCATACTGAGAAACAGCCCAACAAACCCCGTCTGCCAAAGGCCGGTTATACCACAGACTCATTGTTTAACAGCATGAGCCAAGTGCCACATAAAATAAGACAGGTCAATGGCCACTACCTTTATACTACCATTTAGAAATGCCATGTTACTACCCACCTTTGCTTTTGTGATCTCTGCATCCATCGGGTGTTTCGCTTTAAAGATATTTTGTACTTCTTGTTTAGGACTGCAAGGCAAGGCACAAGTGAATGTTTTGGATTACTATGCAACCCACAGCACTGATTAACAGCTATCATTACTACTTGCACTGTGGAGGCTCTAACCTGCAGGCATTATGGATAGAATGGGACACTGCACTAGTTGTGTTCACAGTAAATATCTTCTCTTTGACCCACACCCTAGAAACCCCAAGCCCAAGCATAAATAGGGTCTTACTTGCTCAGCTGTTTCCAACGCTGGAAGAAGTCTTGAGAAGACATCTCTGTAGGCTGAAAAAACTTATTCAGTGTGATGGGTAGCTTTACTGAAAGATTTTGAAATGTCCCACCATACCTGTATGCAGAAGAGACACAAAATGGGGCAGGCAGGACAAACTGATAGCAGTCTCAGGGCATATCAACCAGGAAAAGAAGGGCAAATACTAAGGTAGAGTTGCTTGATAATTTAAAAAGAGCTATCAGCTGTCTTAACTGAGAAACTGCATATCATGCAATTTCTAAGCTGCAAATTTTAAGCCACCATTACATGATTTTAACTGCTCTACCTAGACATGAAAGTCAACTGGTACAGCTTCTTATAAGGACATTGCTCCATTTCAACACAGGTACTTAACCCTTTAGATAGCACCTTGCAAGGTGGCAAAGAGATATTCTTGTGAAAATGCACCAAGTAAAAAACCTTCAGCTCAGGCTACAGCAACCAAACATCCCTTTCTCCCTCTTTAGTTAAAGTTTTGTTAGATCAAGTTCCCAGGAAAGTTACCTGCCCAAGATTAAGGCTTTTAATTTTGCGGTCCTAGTCCATGTTTCAGTCAAGAGGCCCAGGCCAACTTCAACATCTAAATAATTAATTCAGCAACTTTAAAATACTGTGTTTTACCTGAACTGAATGTTCAGGATTGGCGCTTCCATAAAGTCTGACACACACTCAATGTTCACAACCTGCTGCACCTGCGCACCTCCGTCCACTGTGGGGTCAACAGGTTTTGTCTGGAGATTCAGGCATGAGGCGTAGTTAAGGAAAGCAATCACTAAGCGTATAGTTAACAAACAGTAGTTTCTACTGGCAAAATATTTAAAGGAATAAATATTGTGTCTGCTGGTTCTCCACTCATGAAAATCTGAAGCTCAATTTTTACACAATATTTTCTTTTCCTGTTGACACATCAAGAAGCAATAGGTTGTCAACATTTCTCATTATAGGAATATCCTTAAAAAAGGATTCCATCAAAAAAAGCATGCAGGCCACAACTGTAAAATAAAAACCCCAGTACTATCTCATTTTGATCCAAATGTTACAGTGAGGCTTTGAGTCAAACAAGCTAGATCACATGCTCTCCCAGAAATCCCAAATTGTCAATAGCAAGTGTTAAGTGCAAAAACACACCCACAAGAACTTATTTTAAGGTAGTGGTATACTTGTGCACACACATTCCTCTATCTGCCTTTGAAAGTCATGTGCTGATGCAGGCCTGGAAGGACATCAGGCCTATGTCTCTGCTACTTTATCTCAATGGATAAAGCTACATAATTTTGCTACATATTTATTCATAATAATACATCCTAGACTCAGCAGTTAAAAGCTGTCCCTCTAACCACAGCTCTAAAGAGAAAGGTCTTTTATTTCTGCTAAAGACTGGCTTTTTCTACAAAAAAAAGAAGAAAAAAGGGACGCTATTCATCAAATTGCTCATTTCTTCATGTTTGAGGACATCAAACCTTGATCTAGCAGCTTTAATGAACTTTTTTCCTGCTCTGCTTAAAGGTGTAAAAAGAACAGAAAGACGCTATTGTATTTAAGGATATTTGACTGAAGGTCATCCGAGCAGATTACTGTTGGAGTAAAATTCAGGAACTGAGTTGATGTCTTATTGCCATAGAATATGAACATACGTCCTAAAAAAAAAAATTATATATATATATGTATATAAAAATAAAAGAGAAAGCAAGCAAGAAAGAAGTCATCAGAAGTTTCTTAGGTTTCAAAGTAATTTCTTGGAAATAACTTAGAAAGACAATATAATTTATTCATCCAATAACAGACATGGCATATATATCTCATATACAGACACAGTATATCAGACAATATATACTTATATATTTATATATCCACACATACGCCAGAATATGTTCTAATATATCAACCTAAAGGAGCCTTCTTCACTGTGAGGCCTCTTCAACATGTACTTCAAGTCTTAACCTACTTCCATTTAAAATGCTAGAGAGCAGAAGATAAATATAGTGCTCATCTTGCTGAGATAGTCACAGCTCAAGATGAAGTAGTATGGAAATAAACCATTAGACTGTTTCCACTGTAGCTGTTACACAGGCACTAAAATAATCCATGGAAGTCTTTAAATCACTATGACTTTTTTTTTTTTTTTTTTTAATATATTAGTGTTATTGTGGTATCAAAAGCCATGCAAAAGAGAAGCAAGAGCTCCTTGTTCTGGAGCATTTTCAACCTCCAGCTCTTTACCAGACACTAACTACCCTGTGCATTGATATTCTGTACCATATGGTTAGGAAAAGCTCTACTGTAAAATAGACAGACTCAAGATAAAGGTCACTTATAACCCAAGCAGTGTAAGCCCTACAACGAGGCATTAAGAACTAGAACTCACAGTACCACCTACACTCTCATTTCAGCTGCCAAAAGCAGCTGATAAGTTAAAGAAAACAAGATCCCACACAGAAGCCACAAACAGAAGCTCTTAAGACAGTTGGGCCTGAAATCAGACTCCTCTTTTAAAGTAGCTGAAAAGTCAGCCTTATGCTCAGTATCATGTTGCCAATGAAGTTGATGCATAAATAAGCTAACAACTCTGCCTGAAAGTTCTTACCCAGGTTCTGCCGAAATTCAGACTTCAGTCCAATTTGTAGCAACTGATTTTCAAATAAGACTCCATTATTTTTACACACAAACCTAGAAGAAAAAAAGCAAGGTACATTTTAATTGAGACAGATTAAAAATGTTCAAAACCACAAAATTCAGGGTTTACACAGAAGATGAAGACTGGTTAACCTAAAGCGCATCAGTCTGCGAGAAAGGCCCTTGCAGAAAATTGCAGAGTTAAAAGATGAATGCATTTTAGAATTGAAACCACCTATTGTAGAACACTAAAATAACTGAGTTTCTATCCAACAGGATACCTGAGAAACTATGGAGGAAGCCACAATATGCTATAGACACACACTAAGAAAGATTAGGCAACAGACTATTTGCTTATTTTTGGCAACTTCTGGAACTCACTAAGAGAGTAAGAGAAGTTGTTTCATCAACTCTCTATCATGTATGTTGACTTGGCAGTTGTGGGTTTTTTTTTTTTTCATTTTGAAGGAGCAAGCCCATTTTACATGTATTTTAGTCCTCCTACCCGTCACTTAAAAGCAGAAGAGGTCGTCAACGAATATTAGCCTGTTTCATACACAGCACTACACAAAAACATGCTTGCAAATATCAGTAATTTTGGTAAATTCTTACCCCTTTTAAAACAGTCGTCTGTATTTGCAAGAGTTGCAAATATACAGCTAGAGTTGCCAAAAATGTCTCATTTTAGAGTAGTGTGTGATAGCAGTGACTCTTAACAGGCAACTCTAAGCTGTGGATTCATGAGCGTGTCATACAACGCACAGCATTTACAGAAATGTTCTGCTCACAGGAAGTCTGACAATATATGTACATACATATGTTTCTGCCCAATTCTGCTAGCACTACGTCAATGCACACTATCCTTTTATCTTTTCTCTCCTGTAACTATATTCTGGAATTTGCCCAGCCTTGCAAGGTTTTAGTGTTGCTTACTTGTGAAAAAGCTCATCAGCATCATGCACAGTATCAGCTGGTTCCTCAGAAACTACCTCAGATGAAGCCAGGTCAGGGCTAGTTCAGGCAGCACAAAGGAAGAAAGGTGGTAGCGACAGAGATAGCAGGAGTTAGTAAAGACAGCTTAGTGCTTAGTTATTTCCTTTACCTCCTTCCTCAAAAAATTGCACTTGTGAGAATTTAATGCATGAGAAGTTTATTAGCTGCCCTAGTTGAGTAAACCTGGAAGGATTTTAGGCATTAAGTGATTATTTTCTTCCCCCACCCCCACTCCATGACTATTAGGAACCAGGAATTCCTCCTGAAGACAGGAGATGCTGAAGACATTCAGCAGCTTAAGTCTGTACCTCTTAAACAATCAAATCCTTTTAGGCATTTAATTATTTGTGACAGTTTTTAAACTTCAAAACCATAAGTGGAGGTGTATATTAACCACTTCAAACCTGCATTTTGAAACAGACCTCATCTACATTAATGGAATTTCTCATGACGACTGCACAGTCTGTTCTTAAAAAGAAACCCCAAAAATATTTAAAGCGTAGGCAACAGTACATGGGCACATGGTGTATGACTAAGCCAAGTAACAGATTAGAAGCAAAAGTGACAACAGCACTAGAAAAGCAGCAGGAAACTATAGAAGGCAACTTGGCAGTAGTGCTGAAGGAGTGTTTCATCTTGTACAGACAGACCATAGTTGGACAATGCTAGACTTTCCTCTGCAGCAGGAGGAAACCCAAGTAACTTTCTTATGAAAATGTTAGTCTTTAAAAAAAAAAAAATCAAAGTTTTTAAAAAGCTCTAACAAGTTTGTACAGCTTCTTAAAATTTTGGTACTGTGTAGCATGATAAAACAACACTTACTGCTTTTCAAGAGAAAAGTAGGATCGAGTTTTAATCACTGCAAACCTGCAACAGTGCCTGGCCTTGTATAAAATTGATGAAAGGCAACGGAGCCCAGGCAGATTAGTTCCACTAGCTACACCTCTTATATTAAGATACCCAGCAAGTGCATCATCACATCATGATGTGATATCCTTGATAATACTAATATTATGCTCTTTGGCCAATAGGAAGAAAAATTTTGAAAGATGTCATTGTCATTTAATTCTGTTTACTTCCAAAATTTTAGCCAAGTGACATTTGAGCATAGCTACCAGCCGTCTCATATTAAAAGGACTAATAACACACTATGCCTGATACTACAGCTGGCAATGCAAACAGGAAGATAATTTTAATCAAATCTCCCTCTCCCTCCCCCAGAAAAAGAAAACCATTTTTTCTTTTCTTTTCAGACTGTCTGTCAGACAGTAGCAGAGCAATTAAAGTATTTCTTGAAACTGGGCCACAATATCTAAATATTTAGCTAGGAACAACCTAGCCCACTAATCCGCTGCAAGTTTGCTGTAAGTGAGGAAATGCAAGAATGCTTTATGGAAACAAGAAACAATGTACAACAACAATGTATTCATGTAGGGCCAGACAGCCCCAAAGTTTACCATGTATTGCTGAGATGCACGAGCAGCTTGCTTTAGCAAGCAAAACCAGCAGGAAAACTAGGCAAGACTGCACGGTTAAAATATCCTCAGAATGACTATTACAGACTCAGTTTCACACGACCAAAAGTTTAGATAAAGACAACATATACAGCATAAAGAGATCAAGAACAGCACTTCTGCCGCACAACTACCACCCAGGAATGCATTCATGTAGCTGGAAGAAAACTGAAAGTTATTAATTCAATGTATTCTCTTCTCTAACCCCAATTTAGCAGGAAATACTTCCCCAAAGACCTTACAGAGTGTCTCATTCTCAATTACCTCGCAAAGTTGTCATCAGAACCAGGAGCAAGAGGTGCAACTGCAGAAGCTGAATCTGAAAATACATCCACAAGCAGGCTACCGCTAGAAGCAGGTGGTGGAGCTGAGTTGCTAAGAGGGGCTGCACCCAGACCCAGTAGATCCGCAGATGGAGAAGGAGTAGACTAGGGAAGACAAGACACTTCAGAATTAAACAAGACTACGACAGAGCTGTCTATTGCTGGGTAACCTAGGTTGTAGCAAAGTTCTTTCCTGCCCCATCAAGGCTGGGTAGACAAGGGAAAACTTCATAAATGCAGTTACTACTTGGTGTTTCAATGTAAGTTCCTTCCCCCTCCCTTTTGAATTACGACCACCTAGAAGTTAAATAAAAACAAGACTTGCAAAAAGCAGAGCTTGTACTTAATTTAAGACTACAAGCGGTAAAGGTAGAGGTGAGACCTTTAAGAATATTTTTCCCAAGCGGAGCAAATCAAGAGACCATCAGAGGCCTCACGTGTGCACTCCTGAGCCACATACAAGAAAAAAGCACAGACTGGTAGTAGCCAAAGTGTTTATGCATTATATTTTAATTCTACAATAATCAAGATAATATCTTGTAAGATAAAAGAATGAAATCTTTGACTTGCAACAAACAGTTAAGTAGCTCATCCAAATGCAAGTCACTTCAAGGTTATCACATGCAGGAACTCCTAGACACTGCATTGACAAGATTAAAGGAAGAAGTTAAAAAAGTAGGGAATGTGTCAAGGCACTTCTTCCTCTTAAGTAATCCACTACTATATCTCAACTGCAATAAGTTATCCTTGTTACTAAAATCGAAAACTTAAGAACTTTGTTAGGGGAGCGTTCATCCTTCTAGCCTTAGTTGACAAAGTGATAAGTTGCAGTTAAACAAATGAGATGGCTGCACTGCCTGCCATAATGGAACTCAAACTATTGTGTTAAGTAAGCTTATATAATCTCATCAGTATATTTCACGGGCACCCGCATTAAGTGCTGTTCACTTCTAGTGAAAATAAAAATAACCTGAAACAAAATGAAAAAATACTTATCATACTACAAGAGATGTAAGAACAGCTGATGCACAGAAATTCAAAATGTTCCTTTTAAATATGCTCATTTTAGCACCTCACCTTCACTGCAAATTAGTCAGAGGAAAGATATCCCCATTTCTAAGACTGCAGCAACATCTCTCAGCATAACAATATAAAAAGGGATATATATTTTTTTTTTAGACTGCAGACAATTCTTCCCCATTTATACCATGGGTAAGATTTCCCAAGCAGAGTTGAATATAGTGTGCAGGGAAAGCTGATACAGGTTCCCCTTTTTAGCAAGGGCCCATAGTCTAATATTTAAGACCAGCGCAATTCCTTCTACCAATGCAATTCCCTCTTTGCTTCCACACCTTGTGAACTTCTGAAATAAGAACAGTTTTTAAACTCACAACAGCGCTAGCATTGACAGAGGCAGGTTCAGCACTTCCATTCATATCAGAACTCCTCTCCTTTTTGATCTCTTCCAGGTCAGTAACTGTGCCAGGCCCCTTCTTCTTCTTCAGCTTAGCCAAAATGGAAGACTCCCGCTCCGGAAAGGGAGGCATTTCTTCTAGCACTGTAGCCTTATCACAGAAGTAGTATATTAGTTATATTGGAAAAGAAGACCAAATCAACTTTCTAGTCTTTGAAGAGAAACACCATTATACATTGCATGATGTTCAGGCAAGACATGTACAAAAAAAATCCACCATACAGTCTGTTGTACAGCAGTAGATAAAAAAAAAAAAAAAGTAAAATATCTATCTTATGAGGAAAGACTAAGCAAGCTGGCCCTGTTTAGCTTGGAGAAAAGAAGATTGAGAGAGGATCTGATCAATATGCATAATACCTGAGGGGAGAATATAAAGAAGATGGGGTCCAACTCTTCTCGGTGGTGGCCAGTGACAAGACAAGGGGTAATGGGTACAAACTGAAACACAGGAAGCTGCATCTCCATGTGAGGAAGAACTTTACTGGGAGGGTGACAGAGCCCTGCAACAGGCTGCCCAGAGAGGTTGTGGAGTCGCCTTCTTCGGAGATCTTCAAAACCCACCCAAATGTGACCCAGTGCCACGTGCTCTAGGTGACCCTGCTTGAGCGGGAGGGTTGGACTAGATGATCTCTAGAGGTCCCTTCTAACCTCAACCATTCTGCGATTTTGTGAAAACAAAATATTCAAAGGTTTCTGAAGTCTGCTTCTGACTGATGACCTGGGAACTTTTGCTGATATGCCCTTCCTCCTCTTTCTCCTTCTTCATGATACCTTCCACAGACAACAGACCTAACTTTGATGATATGCAGAGCATAATCTTGAAAATAATCTTCCCAAAGGAGATGCTTAAAAAAAAGAAAAGGGTGCAGATTACCACTCTAATAAAGTACTATTAAAAAGAAACCCAAATATACTAACACCAAGCTTGGGTCATAATGGACATGAAGGTTGAATCAAGCAGACCTAGACCAGAGGCACTAAGTACTACCCTGGTTAGGACCCTCTTCAGACCTAAACATTGTTACCAGACACAAGACTGAAGGTGACATGCTCTGGCCCGAGGACATCAGGTTAAAACAGTCTGGGAACTTCTGGGGAGAAAAAAGTTCTGTGCAGGTAACTGCAAGTTTCCTGCCCACCAACCTACAAGCTGATTTTCAGGAACAGTCTACATGAGTTTTGACTAATTGTTAAAGAAAACCCAAGCATTAAGTGGCAGACATTTAGTTCTGAGTCATGTATTCACTTTAACACAGCATAAAGAACCCTTTAACATCTTCCTTTTTGCAGACCTCAAGAAGCTGCCATTAACTCTTCAATTATAGCAGAGCAAAATGATATGAAATAAGTAGTGACTCAATGAAGAGGAGAGATTTTAGACTTTAAAGGCTCGACTCAATAATGACATCTTTGAAACACTAGTCAAATTTCTGGAGGAAAAAGAAAGTTACTAATACACAATAATATACACCACACACAGCACCACACAGCTCTCACTATTCTCATCATGTAATACTGAAGTGTTGACATCTTACAGGTTCTACCTGTACATGGCTCTAGCATACACGTGCTTTTAAAGTTATTATATTTAATTATCTGCTTCCAGACTTCAACATCTCACTTCACTGAGGCAAGAACTCCAGCTTCATATGCTTCACTAAAAGCCATGCATACTTGCATGCTGATCTGCTTCTTACAAATTTACCCAATGAGGTATTCCCAACCTTCCTCTAAAAGATCACGAACTAGTCCAGTTAAAGACAGTATGCATGTCATATGAACACTGCAATGTCTACGTCAAGACTCTCCATAAGCACATAGGCATCCCTCAAGCCAGAGCTCAGCACTTCAGGAACCTGAACTGTCCAGTGACACAGAACTCTGCAACTATCACAGCTAACAGCTCCAATTTCAAAGTTACAGCTACCTAGTGAACTTGTTAAAGAGAAACATCTAAATATTGAAAGGTGAAAGTCCTTACAATATAAGGCAGCAGACTTTCATGGACCAGTACTACAGGGCTTCATACTATTCCAGCTTTTATCGGGTCCGCGTTAACATGAATTAACTTACTTTGCCACCAGAACAACAGCTTTGATTCTTGGCTCTAAGTAAAAGATGGCTGCAGCTAAATTCAGTCACAGATAGGAAAAGAAAAAAAAAGGAGAAAAAAAAGGGCAAAACTAGCCATTTTGTGATTCCTAAATTTAAATGAAGATTTTAAGCAATCAGCTAAGGTTTATTGAAATTTTATTCATTGACAGATTGAAGATCCATTATTGGTTTTGATACACACATAGCTAAAGATTTCTCCATAATAAAAAACCAAACTACTAAAAACAAAATACTACACTTACCAATATATCAGTACTGGCAATGGTACTGAGCCTCAGATATTCAACAGCTCTCTGCTGCAGCTCAACATCGGCATTCTTAAGCTGACTGTCACTGCGCAATACATCCTGAATTGTTGTTTTGATTTCTGGAAACAGGTTCACGAACTTGATGTAGGTAGACAGAAGCAGAGCTCGGGTAGGAACACTACACAGATGAAACTTGGAGTGCAGCAAGTTGAACTGGATGAGGGGACTTTAAAGATAAGAGGGAGGGAGGGAAAACAATCTGTTCAATTTTCACAGTAATGATAATTCTTAATGTAAGTGCCAAAACATCTTAGGAGCTCTTAAGAAGATTAAACAGACAGTAATTCTTTACAAAAGAACTATTACTATTCCAAATGCATAATTAGAGATCTTCTTTAAAAGACATTTTACCTTGACCTTGGATCACCTGCTATCAGATTTCCAAATTCTCCCAAGATATAGCCACCTACTTTTACAAGATTCTCATGGCATGCTGGAGCTTGAAGGGCCTGTAAAATATAGTAATAGGTGGTCACTAACCTGTAATATGTCAAAAAGATTCATCTCACCTGTCAGTTCCATACCTAGTTTCCTGGTCTACTTTCCTATAAGAGCAGATGATACGTCTAAAAGGTAGAGAACCAACTATGAAAAAATACAGTGGAAAGTTTTCTATAACATATAGAAAGATTAATCAAGCCAAGTCATACCTAATGTAAGTGTTATTAACCCAAGAGCATTCTTAAAGCTCACTTAGCAGTACTGTGAACTTCTGAGGACAGATACAACTACCTGGAACTTCCTAACATCCTTAGGAGAGTCAAAAGTATGCCAGTATTTTAACTTGATTATTGCAGGAATGGGCTAAAATTGTCAAAGATGTAAATACTGTCTTTTTAAGTACGAAGGCAACAGAGATAAGTTCCAAATGTCTCTTTACGCATTCAGAAAAGATGACCAAGTTGAAAACCCATCTGAAGAATCCAAACAAAGTCAGAGCAATAAGGTCAGCCATTTCGAAGTTTCCCCTAACAGTTAAAATTCCACTTGTATGAGATCCTAAACAGCTGGAATGGACACATATTCTAGAAGGATCCCCAAGTTATCTTGAGTGCTTGGATTCCTACAGTCCATAAAACTGAAAGTATTTGCAAAGCCTCCTGTTTTTAATTTGCGTTTCAGTAATTTTCCCAATAATGCTATTTCCTTACCAAGCTATTCACTCAGAAAACAACAACAACAACAGCAACAACAAACTCTTCTTTCAGTGTGGCAGTTTAAAAAGCACAAACCACTCTCCCTCCCCAATACCTTAGAAAACAAACAGGTGATTTTACATTATTTACTTAAGCCAGAGCAACTTTTCATCAGAGAGCAACCTGTCTCTGGCTCAGAAAGTCTTAGATGCTAGACTTAAAGCTCTAACAGTATTTTTCTCAAAATAATTCAAGAGCAATTTTTTTATTCTTCCCTAACAGAAGGAATATGCACAGCTGCTAGATTACACATTTGCTTAATTTCCAAACCATTTTGAAACCCAACACAGAAGAATTATTCTTACCTCAAAAACAGTCTTTGCTGCATACCCTTGAACATCATCCCTGTTAATGACAATCTGAATAACACGGTACCATACTTCTTCACTGACATAGTCACCAGCAATGCGGATCAGATTCAAGATTGTATCCACATACCAGGTATAATCCACTGCATACTTCTCAGCTAGAATTGCAACTTTTAGCACCTGAACAAACACAGAGGACAAGACAGCAGAAGCTAGTCAGTGTTCTGGATTCTATATGCTGTGATTCTGTAAGATGTGAATCAAGATGAACTTTTAAATATGCTGTGAACCCTCAGGGAAATCCAGAAACATCCGTTTCAGCTGTCTCGCTCACTTGCTCTCAAAGCTGAGGTAGAAGATGAATATTGATGCTGTGTGCCAGAAATCACCTGCTACCATCACATAACATTGTGCATTAGAGCAGGCTGTAAGTAGTACACAGTTGAAGAGCCACAGATTAACCAAGTGATCAAGAAAAACCTATCAAAAATATTATTTCCTATAAAAGCATTTAAACCATCATTGAGATAGCACTAAGTAATTTGAAGTACTCTTAAAAAATGTGGATGTTCACACTAGCAGAGGCAGGTCAGAGCCACCAAATTTGTTGCCATTTCAGAACACTTAGAAATCTGAAGCAAAGTGTCAGCAACAGGAAGAGACTAAATACATCATTTGAATTTGTAGGTTGCAACTGTACTAGCCAATTCCTTTAGGAGCAGTAAATTAACAGAATGAAATTCATGTTATCTGCAAAGTCAGCATAGGTTGTCAACAGCAACAAGGCGGTATAAAAGGTATATCAAGTACCTTTTATTCTATGCTATTTTGATCAAGAACTTTTAGCAATGTAGTCTTAACTAAATAATTGCTGTAAATGCAGACTATTGCCACACTTCTGTGAATGTCACTCACTGGGTATTTTATCTTTTGCATTTTTTCTGCTGGGAGAAAGACAGCAGACAACACTCGTCCCCTTGAACTCATCATCTAAGTCAGAGCTCCTGGGAATCCTTAGAACAGGGGAAAGTTCTCACAGCACACGGCTTAAAATTCTACATACAAAAATAAGTATTTATCATTCTAAGCTTTGAAACAAAAGCAGTTGTCTAGAGATAAGACATAGCTCAGTAGAACTAGAGATTTTTCTTCCAGGAGCACTAAAAATTCACTTCACTGTAAGCAAAAAAAACCACTAAAGCTACTTTTTAAGTTTCCTGATTTGAGCATTTTTTATATTATTATTTTAACATAAACAAAGACATCATTATTAGATACAGCCTTTATGGGTTTTTTTTTTCCCCCACCTTCAAAGAATTTCTATCACAGACCATCTCACATGGTGCCAAAGCCAGTTACACACACACACACACAAAAAGGAAATACAAATATCTCACAATTTCTTCTCTAATGGAATAATCAGCAGTCTCCAAATAATTCAGCATTTCAGCCACAATCTGTTGAGCATTGCTTCGGTCACACATTGCATACAGGAGATCTACAGCTCTCTGACGCACACTCACATCTCTCTCAGTCTGCAAAAGGACACAAGAGCAGAAGGTCAAGATGATTTCACATTTGGAAAGAATGTGCAATTCACCAAAAAAGATTAAACTTCCACATTTTATTTTTCATAGTCAAATTCAAGACAAATGCTTTGTAATAAGCTTTCAGAGACAGAATGAAGTTCTTCAAAATGCTAACATTCCCTTGATATGAGCTACAAGTTTCTCAAGTTATTTCCACTTTCCCTGGAGACTGAGAGGGCTTATTGATTTTATAGAACATTTAGTCTTTAAAAAAATATTAAATATTTTTTTTAAATGAAAACATGAGGTATTGCTTATGTACTACACACATTAGAACGCAGACAAATGCTGAGAGCATGGAAGAGTTTGAACTCTACTACTGCCCTGCAAGCATTGACAAGCTTGTGGCATACTCTAAATAGGGTAACCTGCACCACTTTCCAGAGACACATTAAGAACCAGTTAAGATGACCATAATGATCAGGGTGATAGACAACTAACTACCTGGAGCTTCAGCATGGAGCTTGCCTTAAATAACAGAAGCTCAGCTAAAACGCAACGGAGGTGCATGCTTTAAGGTTAGACAAATGCATTAATATGCTACAGTATGAGCTCGGAAGGAAATATTACACATAAACACTGAAGCGTTTTGCATTGCCAAGCAAAAATAGGTTAAAAAAAAAAAAGTCTTCTTGTTTCAATTTCTGCTAGAGATACAGCTTTAAGGTTTCTTGACTTTGGAAAAAAAATATACATATATATATATACACATATGGTTACACAGAGAAAGCTGATCACCTACTCTACTGCTCCCCACAAGTTGTTGCAGCAAAAGTAATGTCTGTTTTTTTAGTAAAGATAGCAACAGAACAAAGTCTTTCTGAGCACTCTTTGTTTTGAATTTTGACTCGAGAGACTCATGTGCCTTCAGTCTCCAGTTTCTGACCCTTATAACATTCTGGAGCCTCAGCTACAAGCATCAGATCCACCAGCAAAACTGTAAAGGTAAAGTTAAATGTAAAGTAAGAAGTTAACTTTTATGGCTATAGGCACACAATAATTTTGCGGAAGTAGAAAAAGAATTACAGCAAGTTTCTAGAAATAACTCATTTAATCCCCAAGTATTATTAGCCTTATGGGAGAAGGAAAAAGAGGAGAATACAAGGATTATAGTTAAAAATAGACTGTACATTTAATATTTACCTTCAATGCATTGATAACTGTTTCTATGTGTGTTTTCACAGCCTCATGTGAGAATTCAGAGCTGGCAAGCGTGCACATGCTTTCCAGTGCTAGGTAACGCAAATTAGTTTCTCGGTGCTGCAAGAACTGACCTAGCTGGTTACAGGCACGGACTAGTAGATTTGGCTCACTGCACAGAACAGGAGAGAAAGTGAAAGGGTTAAAAGCAACAGATACAAGAACACTGGATAAAGAACCCTGTTTCTGCAGTGCAAGTTTCTTAAAGTGCTTTAAAAAGTGTCTGCTGTTGAAATTAAAATTCAGATATTGTGAGATCATCTCTCTTAGATTAGAATTGTGGGTCACAACACAAAACTAAATACTAGAAAGAGCAAGAAACAGAAATAAACAAAATGCTAGCAGTGACACAGTTTATTAATACTTTTCAAATCAAGTGCTACAGGTGATGTTGCAACCTGGCTAGCAATTTCATACTATGATTTTTTCCTTTAAGTAAAATTCTATTTAACATTCAACATGAAGTCATTTTCCACTTTTCCATTAAAACAAACAAAAGAAAACACTGTTTTAATAAAAATACTCTCACTGCTCACCTGTCATGATGTATTATTAAGCTTATTGCCTCAAACAGCACAGCATTCTTGGCATTCGAGTGCTGCACTTTCTTAGATTTTGGTGGCTCCTGGGCTTTGTTAAGAATAGTTTCCAGGCATTCTGTGAGACGACCACGTACCGCAGGGTCTTCTGGAGAAGAACAAGCTGTTGGACAACTTCATTTCACTCGACACCCCAGCCCTTACTTTAGGCCTTCCACCCGCTAAACTTTCAGAAGAAGCTGAGGCAATATTTATGTGTTAAATAGCTCATCCTTCCCTAATGTACCTTTAACAGAGAAGTCTAAGCCACATTTCTACTTGGGCAAGAACAAAAGCCAAACCCTATCTGCGCTGTAATATACTTCAAGACTTTAATATCATCGATAACACTAAGCAATATTAAATACTCGCAACATAGACCTAGGTGTCTTAGAGTAGACTGTTAAATCAAAATGCTTCTTGCAGCCCAGTTGCAATAGTCATTTGAACAATCTGAAACACCTGAACAGCACAAGTTTTGATATCCACACCCTAAGACACTGTGATTACACTCCAAGTTGTATTGACACGCTACCAAAGTGGCTCTCTGGATATGATGCCCTGTGAGAGAGGTAACCACTGTTACAATTTGTGCATTACCTGGAGGTGGATAGCACTGTAACAGCCTCAGAAGTTTCACAGATAACCAAGGAGCAGGAACAAAGTAGTAAGTATAATCTTGAAGATCTGTTGATGCAGAGGTTACAATCTGTAAAATAAGCAGATAACACAGATGAAACTGCAGTAGCTGTTGAAGTGATTTGCAATTAATAGAGCACCCAGTCAAAGGAAGAGCACTGTAGATCATCTTTGACAGTGGCTTAGTTAAACATTACCAGTGGCATAGTTCTATAAGTAGGTTGGGTTCAAGTTTTCATACTGTCAGTACTCTGTCAAGTTCTCTGATCATATGAATTCAGTTCTACAGATATAGTAGTCTATTGAGTTTTCCCTATCCTCTCTCCTCTAATCATTCTGTGCTTTCACTAAAAATGAATATTATTTTAGAGTATTGTCATACCTTACTGACCACTGACAGATGATTACTGAATCCCTAAATATGAGAATTATTGATAGATTTAAGGTAGAGGGTTCAAATACCTCTCACTAACATTCACCAGTGATAAACAGTTTGCTTTTACAGGAAAGGTTTTTATACTTAGTGAAATGTGACAAGGATTACATTAGCAGAGAAACTACTTCATGCTCCCCTCCCCCAACACACATCTTTGACTACAGAGTAAGCACAAGTCTGGCATTAGCTTTGTTCAAAGACACTTCACCCAGTAGTTGATGCTGCATTTGAAACAGTTATTCATTTCCCCTAGAATTATCTTACTTCTAAGAAATAATTTAAAAAGTCTTCCTATCCAAGATGAAATTAAACTTCTCCAAAATATGTTTAATTTTGGATCTTAAAATGCATAAATTGAAGCTTAAAATTCATCTGTTAATTAATATCTTAAAAGGGTGGGTTTTCCCTCCCAGGTTTAACCATCTTCAAAAGATGACAAAAGCAAAAAAATAACACAAATTTTCCATCACAAACATGCTAACATGAGGGACTGGAGGGAGAAAATTCAATTTCTCACATGTAAAAAAAGTCTCATTGTTCCCTCCCTCAGCTGAACCTCATACATCCATTTACAGAATATTAAATTCTTGTAACTATTAATTTAGTAGCATCACAGGAATGAATAGGAAGACTGATTTTCTTTTATGTAATTTATATTAAACTAATTAAAAACTAAACTAAATTAAAAGCATTAAAAGTATTTTGGGGGGCTCCAGAATTAATGTTTGATCCAGTTACTCTTCAGTGTTACAGTAAGAAAACAAGGACAAAAGTCTCAGTTGCACTGTGGAGGTTCTTGCAGCAGTGACAGTGCCAGGAGCAGGTAAGACTCTGCTCAACTACAGACTTTTGGTGTAATCCTTATCTTCGCTACATACCAAAAGTTTGTGCAAGCTAATATGCTTTTCCATCACTGTAAGCCACAAATACTAAAATGGGCTACCTGAACTAGCTGTGTGTGTGTGTGTGTATATATACGTATATATCCATACCACCCACCCACCCACCCCCCCCCCCCCCCCACCCACCCACACACACAAAAGAGGAAGAGAAATTGAATGACTCTCCTTTTTAACAGAGGGTTAATCTGACCTCGAAAACTTAGTAAATAATCAACAGTAAACTACAGTGACCTAGACAGCTGGGTAAGTTAAACAATGAAGTATTATCAGGGTTAACATTAGACTTACTCTGCTTAATCTTGACACTGCCAAAGAGACTGAAGTTTTGAACTCTTCTGGGTTCTTCTGTGCCAAAGTAGTAATCAGACTTGTAGCTGCAGTAACCACACCCTGGAAAGAAGAACAAAGCCTATAGTTCAGTTTTGAAACAGCTTAAGATGGTCCTAATTAAAACCATCTTTCACTTGAAGTATTTCTAATATAGGAAAAAATAAATAAACAAACAAACACACAGCAGATCATCCAGGAAAGAATTCTGACAAATGGAGAGACAGAGAGATCTGTAAAATATATTTTATAAAATAAAATTACTATTTTTTAAATTTTACATATATGCTCACAATGTTTCATTTACTATTGCATATTTTATATATTTCACATTTGATATCACTACAGACTAGAGTACTCCCATTACTGTTTTGCAAGTCTAAATGTCTTTATATTTGTAAAGTAACTGGGGGATGGGGAAAAATAGGTTTTCTTATTAAGAACAACAGCCACTGGGTTTTTTTGAATGAACAGGATCAGGATCAGAATGACTGCTTGAAGACTGTATGACCATGAAGTCCAAGCACCGACAAAGCAGGCTTTGTATTTTCAATATAGCTCTAATCTTCAGAGGAGCCTGAAAATAGCTAACATTATACCTACACATATGATTTATGATCACAAGGCACAAGAATAATTTATTTAGAGCCAAAGCAAAGAAATAAAAGCTTATACATACTATCCCTATATTGACAAGTCTAATATAACAAGGCTCTATCAGAAAAAACACATACTAATTATGATAAGGACAACCTTCTTGCATCTCTAACCCCAATCTTGAAGAAAAAAGCCACCCACTAACTTACTTAAAAGATTCAAAAAATAATAAATTCATAATGCCTTTAACAGTTATTAAACTCTAAACAAAACAGGCACAAGAAACAGAAGTAAACTAACTTACCAAGTGCTGGTCATTGAGGAGATGTACCACCCTGGATGTCCAGTCTCCCATGGGGACAAGGTCAGGAGAAGTTCGATATAGACGCAGCAGGCATAACGCAGCACTCTGTTTCACACTATCCATAGTATCTCTGCAGCACACAATTATGTTTTCATTGGTATTAAAGTCACAGCAATACTCACAGGCCAGCCTTATGCTATACTTTTGCCCTACTGCAACATTCCCTGGTAATGGTTTAGCTTTCCAAGTACATGGAAACCAAAGCTAATTAACTAGATTCTATGTTAAGATTATTTGTTGTTCATAATTGTCAGCTAGGTTGTAAACTTGACTTGTCAAACCATTAAGTCTTGTATCCTCTGTAATGTATGTGGGAGTCTGCTCTTTACAATTGACATTTCACACCTCTTCATTAGAGCCGAAAGCTATTAGAGTCAGAAGTTCACTAGGCATCATAAACATAAGCTTCTTCTGAAGAGACTAAGGTCACACAGTTAAATTTCAATTTATGCTTGGGATCCTGGCATACAAACCTGAATCTCCAGAGTTAATCATTTCTCTAATATGCTGGACTGACTAAACAGCTTCAGGACCTTTGGCTAGCACCAAGTGGGCTAAGTATCACCTAGCACACTACCTACAGATCTTTCACTTTGCCATTCAAGCTGTTGACACTGCAATTGACGATTTTGAGAAGAGCATGCTAAAACCGTAACTCAGTAAACTCCCTTTCACAAAAAAGTTTTTTTTTTAAAAAAAAAAAAAAAAAAAAACCCTATTCTTTCAGTTACAATAGGTAGGAAGGTACACACCCCTAGTGCTGAAAGTTTTAAGAGCCAATTTATACAATTTATGCTCAGGTCACCACCAAATTCCACATCCCCCAGAACTGACAGGGACACTGCAGGAAAGGAAAGCAGTGAGCCTGACCGGGCCCCAGAACTTGTTTTCTTCAGACATACACTGCCACATCTATTGAGAAAGTGCAAGTTCTGGGATGGATTCTCCACCGTTTCATCCACTAGCCCAGATAGACAGCAAGCAACAAGTGCTGGTTGCTTACTTCTCTTTCTGGCCCATACTAAGTTTCAGCACTGCAAAACACAAATAACGTTCAAACTATACTTGTTATACACAAGGAATTAACAGAGATGTGGCAGCACAGTGGTACTATGTCGGTAGTGGCAAGATTCAGGCGAAACCCTTGACAACTCCTAGATATCACAGCCTTGCCTTTGTCCCCAGCTCAAATTATGTGCACATAAAGTCAGATTAAAGCTGCATAAAAAAAAAGTGCCTTTTCTTTTAAAAAAAAGTTCTCCAAGGTTTGACATTTAGAGCGTTAATACATTTATTATGCAACATATTACTTCATAACGTTAGTATCACATAACAGCCTATTGTAAAACAAAGATCCATACACACTTAAAACTATTGTAGTATTATGTGATTTGAATTGCTTTTAAGCTTTATGTTCCAAAACAAAATAGCCCTTGAGAGCACAGGTTTCACTATGTTTATTTAACTACATTTCTAAACATTTACGAAGCCTGTTTGAAGATATTTAATAAGAACAAGAGCAAGTTAAACCACAAGTAGCCAGTCATCATCTTTATGCAGAAATTGCTACCCTTACCTAGACAATTGAACACTGCTAGCAGAAGCAGCAATAATGCTCACCACACAAAGGATATTTGCCCACTTCTAATGAATGTCATGATCATTTGAATAGCTTCATTTTATAATGAGATTTGTAGTTTAAGCCTCTATATTTAGATCCCCTAATTGCCCCTCCTTACATCAGGAGAAGAAGAAAAAAGCAGGTGTTCATTGCTACACTTTTGAATGGAGGAGTGGGCGGGGGGGGAAGACTTAATTGTTACACAGAGCTACAAAAACTTATCTGAGATATTGACATAGTATTACTTTCCATGTTTTATTTATACTCTTGTGCATTAAAACCCACTCAGGAATGTCAGAGCGTCTGCTGTTTTTTTCATTATAAGACACAGGGTTGGACACATCCAAGTGCAGATGAAGCTGCTCCTGATGAATTGAATACCTTAAAAGGTTTAACAATGTTGTATTTGAAGGAGGCATCTCATACCTACCCAGCTACAAGTATTTTTGGAATTTCTCCAGCAAATGCTTCCGCCATCTCCCGGCTACCCACGTTAGCGATACAGTGCAGAGCTAGCCCCATGAAGGTGGGGTTGCGGCTGGCCAGATCGTTCTTGATCGCGTTGTTTATTAAGCGAATCAGCTCACTGTTAGAGTTCACTAGTACAGAGATGAAAAGGTACCCCTGTGATTCAGAAAAAGGAAAGGAAAATTGATTTTAGTTCACTTAGTTTGTGTTTTCCTCTAATGCCATAAATAATTCTTCGAGCACATACAGATCTTCTGTAGTATTAGAGGGATGGGGAGAAATAGTTATACACCACAGTAAAGGCTAAAAAGAACAGAAGGAAGTGCAAGTGCATATAGTTTAGGGTTTCCCACGTTCATCACTTTTTAGTGAAAAAAGATACAAGGCCTGCAGATCACAGTCTGCTTCAGCATTTATTCAGTAATATAATTTCTCAAGAATGGGATAATCAAATGGGAAGCAAATCAAGCATTGACTTACTATTCAGAAATCATTGGACCACATCTGTCTGATAAAGATAACTTCTCTGGGAAGATTTAAGGGGATATTTAACAGCTACTTGCCTTATTCTGGTTCAATTCATAGCTAGCCACTATACAAAAAACTCGCGCTGGAACTCATACTTGCACTACAGTTTGTTAGCAGGAGCTAGCATATTTCCTTAAATGGCTTCCTATGAAGCCTGAAGTTCTACCTGAACACTGCAGTCAGGGCAAGTTCCTAATAAGTAATTTTTAGGCAGAATATATGTTTTAGCTATTACAATAATTCACTTGGGCAGTGCAGGAACACAGTCTCTCGAGTCATTTAGTAGAACAAGAATCCCTCTGTACAAACAGGTGCTGTTTTTGAGCCCAAGCTAAGATCCAAAACAAACTTGTTGCAAGGAAAATTTGAGGGTGGAGTTAAATACAGACTATACAGCTGAGGGAGGATATTAGACAGTATGCCTTGTCTTTCATACAGCTGGTGTTTACTCACTATTTGTTTTTCTGTGTATCTATTAGAACTGAGCAGATTTACAGCCTCCATGTGACCAAAGTCAATGTCATGCCCCAGGAGAAAGATGAAAAGCAGCTTGCAGACATATTTTTTCTTACTGTAGCCATCCAGAGCCTTGTCACCTAGAAAGCAAGGAAAGAAAGAGTAATTAAGCCTCTGTTGTTCCTATATTTCATGTACCCTTCTGAGGCCTGAGGCCTGTCCCCCTGCAAAGATAAACAGTTTCACTGAAGTACTTCAGCATGTCTTCAAGAAGGTAAAAAGATCTACTTAGTGATGATGACTGACATTTGATTCACTATGTACAAAGTGGCATTCAGAGAAAAAAAAACATTGAGAGTTCCACTTAACTAAAGTCATTGTATTTTATATAACATTACTCTTAACTTTCACTTACTGTTAATTGAATGTTAAGTGTACTCTTGTGTTTTTATAATGTGCAAAGTACTATCCCACATGTATAAGTATAGGATGGTGGCAAAACCATCATCTCAGTGGAAAGGTAATTTACAAAACTATAGAGGGAATGACTGTGGTAAATAAATTGTGGAAAATCTACTTAATACTCATGGAAAATGACTACAAGTATTTGCACCCTTTTGTGCTAAACATTAAAGTTATCATAAACCATCACTAGAAACAGTCAGACAAGTCAAGTAACTTGCCACTTGGAGTTAAAAGAATTGCATATACATATACATTTATATATATATATTTGTGGAACACATGTAGCTCATAGCACAAAAGAGCACCAGTAAATCAAAAAGTCCAAATTCTTCAGTCAGCGAAGAAAATTAGTGTAGACGCTGCTGCACACACACACTCCTTAGCTTCTGCATTTGGGGTCCAGAAATAACTGATCTGTCAAATCAGTGTGCACTCCTCAGTGACAGGCCAGTTCAGGCAGCATAGTATTGTTTAACATGAAGCTTAAACAAAGTATCTTCAAGTCTTTGCCTTTATTAAAAATAAAAAATAAAAAATAAAAAAAAAAGCTCCAAGCTCTTTTCCCTTCCCCCCCCCACCTTCTTTTTTCATCTCTGATATATGAAGTAGACAGCTAAATATACAGTAAAGAAGCTTAACAGCACAGAGGTCTCCCCTTCTTCCACTCCAGCCACTGGTGGGGAAGCAGGTATCTATTAGCTCCTATTGATAATCAATTCAGTGTGAAAGACTAAGAGAAAGGTTAAGAGAAACCCCGCCACTACAAGTTAAACTTAAAAGGTTTTGAAGGAACAAAGACTAACTTAAATGCTACATGTTAAATCCAGTAATGTTAGTGAGTTAGGAGAAAGCACACTGGCACACTGAAGCAGATGATGTTTATGTCTACAGTCTGCAATTACATCACTTTTAGGAGGCTGCTTTCTCTTTTCAGCCTCTAGATTTCAAGTCGCCATTTTTTCTACATGTATAACAAAGAGGAACTTTAGCACATGAATTCAGAAATTTAATACAGTGATCTTAAACATTTGAGTCGTTAAACAGTAGTTGATCTTGATAAATACATAAATTTGTATATATTATTTTCAACTGGCATGGACAGCAGTTGCCAACAGAAAGCTTTGCACAGCATAAAAGCAACTTCAATGTAAAAATCAACCTTCAGACCTATGCCATGGAAGCCCGAACATGCTACTCAAATATTTTATGTGGATACAGGAAGCAGTGTTACTACAGTAATTATGCTGCTAAAGTCCCGCTACACAGGATATGCTGACATCCATCTTTGCACAAGACTGCCTAAAACCAGTTTTCTTTCAGTTTGCTGAGATAAGGCTATTTTCCTGATGAGTCAGTAGCAAAAAGAATCTGGAGAGTTTGCTTTATTGGACATATGAATTAATATGAGCAGAAACAGGGTAAAACATTCAGATTAGGGAAAAACACTACATTTTTTTTCTAATTTGGAACCAGCATGATCGAAGGAAAAAAATATGCAAGGGAGGTTCTGCCATTTCCACTGTGATCTTCAAGCTATGGCTTGAGTAACGAAGGAAAAAGGCACTCCACAATTTTAAAAGGGAACCTACAGGGGAGATACACACACACACACACACACATATAGGATGGTTATACCATCTTTCCAGTAAAGTAGAAATCAACAGCAGCTGCTTTCTTCCCATAACATCATGGTAGATGTACAATTTCATGCAGCTCAAGAACACCTCCTTTGCTTAGAAGAGGCAAAAAAAATAAGATGTGAGAGAGTGCAAGTTAGCAAGACTGAGTTATTATATTTTTCAGTTGTTGACTTAAGCTTTCCAACAGCTCTGTCTCCTTTAAGTCTCCTTTAGGAAAAGAAAGAATGAATGAGTAAAGTGACAGTTAGTGACAAGCCATTTGCTTTCACTGATTAAAGAAATGGGAGTTGCTGGATACCTCTATCAAATTTTATTACAGAAGGGGACACTAAAGCTGTAAGCAGGGTAGCCTGGGTTCCTTTAGCAAGCCAGATCCATGCAATTGAGGACTTGCTATCAAGTTTAGTATCATTAATATCACTTGTTGCTTCTCTCAAAAGAGATGTGTAGCAGGCAGATGCACTAAAAGGTGTCAGAAAGTAGCTTGACGCTTACCTCAGGACAAGCAAAAAAAAAAAAAAAAAAAAAAAGGAAAAAAAAACCACACACACACAGTTTCAAAGAGGGGAGTTGACAGCATACATTTTCAGCTGATCCATAGAATTCACATTTATAGACTGCCTTCTCTCATTTTACTGAATTGCTCATCTGCTGACTTCCTGAAATCACAAGGGAACAGACAGTATAGGACAAAGCAACCTAACCGCTTAAAGAAAAGCGTGAGCAGATCAAACTATGTATGTTGTGAACTGCAGTGACTTTAACAAAAAAAAAAAAAAAAGTATTTGTCAGTTTGCCAATTCTTTTTTCTCATCAGGTTCAGGAACTAGGTATTTAAAGTTTCATATACTTAAAAGATATCTAAGATCTAAGGACCTTGCTAATCTGAACTCTAATACCACTTACCTGAAGCATCTTTGATAGAAACTATCAACCAAACAATCAAGCTCAAAGCACACTGCCATCTCTACATGGGAGGGACATAGGCTTTTGAAAGCAGATGCTTTGAAGTATTTTTTCTGTTCTTAAGGAAAGGACTTTTCAAGTACTGATTTTACAGTTCTGTTCTTTATTTTTCCGTCATAGTCTAGCAAACCGCCTCCTCCCCACCCCCAGGATGGCAACCTGAAGGTTCACTTTAACAGGCAAACTTACAAACTAAGCCAAATAACAAGCACTAGTTCACTCTAAAACTTTTATCTCTCAACAAGAATAAAACATACTCACTTCACTATCTTTTTTGTATATCATTTGTTTAGCTGCATTTGAAAAGTCAGCTTTACAGTAACCGAAGTCTCTCTGTATATTACAAGGTGCTGTAAAAAAGCTTTGCTTTCCATTTGTTATGCGGGTTTCATGCTTAACTAATCAGTCCTACTCTCTCCCAGGTAGCATTTATACAGGGTTCTATTTGAAATGTTACTAACAAGTCGTGCCACTTAAGTATGTGGTTTAAAAACATACAAAGAAAGACAAAACACCCACAGCTTTTCCCAAGAAGACATCTTGACAATATTTTGCTTATTCTATGCTGTCTATTGTAATACACGATTACTTTTAGCTTGGCTCATTTTTAAGTTTTTGTGAACATTTTCCAACAGCGCACATCAAGTCAGCAGAAACAGGAAGGCTCGGAAGAAGAGTCAGCAGCTTTTCGAGTACTACAAGCACATGGCAGACTACTTCCTCTCCTTGGAGAGCCTGCCAGGCTTTTTCAGAGGGGTGGGGGAAGGCAAAGAGACTCTGAGCAGCAGATCAGCTAATAGTGCTTTTACAAATTAAAACAGAGATATTACTTCCACATTTCTGTGGATCACCTTATCTACCAAAGATTTGCGATTTGTTTGATAAGAGGTCTGTAAACACTGCAGGAATTCACACCGGAATTTCTCAGGCAGCCCTCCAAAAAGGAAGAAATAAAGCACCAACATTACTAAACTTTTCAGCCTCCAAGCAGTACCTCTCACTCTAGCTTAGTCCATAAGCAGAAAAGCATTTTAATCTAATTAAGTATTCTTTAAAAAGAAAGAGAAAACAAAAAACACCCTACTGTACAGCTCGCTACCAACTAGAGTCTAGCCTCACTAGCCCCCACACAGTTAATTGTTCCTCAAAGACATATATATATCTTCTGCTTTAGAACTCCAGTAGATTGGGCAATATCATTAAATGTTTGTGTTCAAAACACTTCTTTCCTGGGTTAAGTTGTACAGTTTTAGACAGTACAACTTAGTTGTACAGTTTAGACTATATTCATTCATGCAAGTGTCAGTCTAGTGCAATACTGACCGAAGACCTACTTGTAGCTTAGCAGCTAACAAAAATACTAAATTGCCTTTTTACAACTATCTACATCTTTTGAGGAATGAGGAAAACTGTTTTTTCTCCATAAAAGTGCAATTCTGTCCAAGCCTTCTAAGTGAAAAATTGACGATCTGTGGCTGAAAACCCATACATGGACCATAAATTATTATTTAGCTACCACACTGCCTCCATTAAAACAGAATATTGCTAGAGCAGCTGCATCTCAGCTGTTTAAGACTAGTTCTGTTTGTAATAGTTTGCTCTGTGAATGAAGACGTGCTTTGCTTTCACATATTTAAGACAAATGGAAGACAACCTGACAGTCACCTGCTCACTAACTTGCCAGAGTAATTTTAAATCTAATTGGTGAAAGATTCACTATGCAGGATGGCAGGAAAGCAACTCACTGTTGCACAGCTTTGGTTTGAGAGAGAGATTTACAGACTTATTTTGAAACTTCTTACAAGGGGTTACTTTCGAATAATAGAGGAGTCTTGCTCAAGGTTGGCAAAACAGGTGAGCCAGAGGCAAACTAGCAGACATTATTAGTTGACAGAGGGTTATTTTTCTTGCATAACTAAAAACTGCCAAGATACACTACCATATCTTAAATGCAGCAGCTACTTTTTAAGCCTAAACATATCACCTAAACAGAAGAAAATTAAGCTCTTATGCCAGATCTGGAAAACACAAGAAGCCTGCATCAAGCAAAAAACAAGAACTCCACTGTCTGCAGAATCAGTATATATTTTGTGTACTATTTCATTACTACACAAATAATACTTCGAGATATCAAAATAAAAAGCAATCAATACATCATTTACTTTTCCCTCAAGATGCTAAGTGGTCTCCTTTACAAATGAATCAATACTCTGAGGTCCAGACTTTTACTTTGGCTCAAGAATTGGAGAAGGAAAGCAAAACAAACAAATAAAAACAAAAAAAGGGCATTCTATGATACATACAGCTTACAGTCTAAAGATCTAAATGAAAACAGAATGTTTTTCCTGGGCTTAATTCTTAATTCCAAAACTTCTGAGGTATTATTCCATTGTACTTTTTCCTTCCTGTTACATTCATCTTGTTTCAGTTTTCACAGCAGTATTTGAACCAACAGTCAAGGACACCAACCTCAGTGATAAGGTTTTCTCATACTAAAACAAAAGATAAAGTGATTTTATGTAGTATATTCCTTCTGAGTGAGAGTGCAGAAGCCAAATGCAAGTCCGAGGCATTCCACATTCCACCAGTTCAAGAAAAGTATTGCCTTTTTTGCAACCCCATCCCAGTCTGCTGGGTACAAGGGTAAATAGGAGCTTCCTCACACATGATGTGGGCAACAGACCTGCTACCCACCTCCAAAAGACTTGCCTGAAAAAAATCAAAACAAAAAATACTTTACCTTTGTAAGAGCGTCAGAATACATCTTGGGAACCGTGTTGGGTTTGGGCATGTTGCAAATGAGCATGCTGAAAAATTATAAAAGCCCAAAGGAAGGAAATGATGGTATACAAATCTCTTACGTTGTTTCTTAAGAATCTAACACATTTGTGACAAAAGGTGAAATTACCAACTTCGGTTCTTATAGTTGCCTCTTTTCCTAATTACAGAAGTACAGCCAGTTCTACAGTCAAATCTTGAGACAGGCAACTAACACAGCTAAGAGGGCCCCACTATTTCCTCCATAACTAGTTAGCAAGGCACTCTATCTCAAAATCCTGATCAAATATTTGACTTTTAAGATGCTTTTTTTTTAAAAAAAAAAAAAAAAAAAAAAAGTAGAGTTACATAAAGAGTAACTGCATTAACTGAACATTCTCCACTTAGGAGTAAAACTAAAACATATATATTTCCACATTGCCTTTCTCCAAGAAAGCATACCACACAGCATACCAGCCCCACAGAGCTTCTGCAAAGGACAGATAACCACTATCACCTCCCTACACTCTAAAGGCCAAACCAGTTACATAAGCTATCCAAACTCTGTTTTTTCTCCAAACACATGCTGTTTGTATTTATTTTTCTTCCAAATACATGAACTTATTGTCCTCACAGTTAAGTGAGGGCTTTCACCTGAATTTCATGCACAGTACATAAGAGCAAGAACAACTTCAGGGAAGGCTTAGTCATAAGCCTCACTCAGCCTGTCACTCAGATTACGGGTTAAGCACAGTAAAAGTTACATTTATTCCGAATTATTTAAATTGGCTTACTGTGGTACACACAAGGTACTCAAGCTGAAGTTGTTACATTTCTTTTAAGGAAAGTAACTCCACTAAACTGCCCATTTCATGGCTGTACACAGCTGAAGCTTCCTATGATTATTTCTTCCCTGCCTCATAATTAATCACAGAAGCAGAATTAATCCTTTTTATATAAAAAAGGTTTTGTATGTAAGTCATGAAATACCTTGCAAAGCACTTAGCAACAACACAATTTTATGAATTGCACCATCAGCGGTGTTTAATTTATGAATATTCAGTTATACAATACAGCTACAGAACTACCTAAGTGAACCAGAGAAGCCTGCTTCAGTGAGCTAAGAACTACAGTACTGCCTATTTTTTTCTACAGTTTGTAGCATACCAACTTAGACAGTTTTAGAGATATTCACACAAGAGAACAGAGAAGACTAGCTTAACTATGTTACACAGTCTTTTTATAGGCGATAAGAGTAGGCCTTTAAATATGATGGCACACCCTTTACAGGACAAGGCTCAAAGAATGACAGATTTCAACAAATACCGAATTGCTTGTCACTGTTAGTGATCCTCTCATACTACTTACAGCACATTACTAGTAAAGGCACTGAAAGCATTACTATTTTTTCCCTTAAGGCTTTATTGACTGCTGCAGCACACACATAATTCACCGATTCACTTATTTCTATCGTACTCTTGCAAGCTTACAGAAACATGAAGTGTCGTGGGTGTGGATGGAAGGTCAAAAAAAAAAAAAAAAAAAGAGAGAAGTGGATGAAGTTTCATTTCAGCTATGACAAGTGTAGGCCATTTTTTTTCCCCCTCTTAGAATGGTTTGCTTTCCTATGGTTGACAGAGGTCTAAATCCAGTTGCCCATTTTAAATTTGCAGAAAAACACAATTAGAGCTTTTCAGAGTCAGGTGCAAGGGCGAGGAGGTAGTTTAGAAGTAGCTAGTATCTTCCTGTCTATGATCTGAAGAACAGAATCTGACTACAGTACACATTGTTTGGATTCTGACTTGCAAGAATATAGCCCAGCTAGTCTGAGCCATTAGGAACTTTTCTGCTATTAGTTATTACATTCATGACAGCATGTTTAACTCCAACCGAAAGGCAATCAGGCCCAACTGGACCTCCCTCACACACGAAGGAGGCCAGAACATGGAAGAGGCAGTGACGTTATGCAGCAGTCCTAGATAGTTGAAGCTTCCATAATTTAGATTTCCACATGATTTAGGTTTATAGCACCTCACTTCAAACTGAGGCAAAGTTTGATAACTTTAGTCTGATAAGAAATTCCTCTCTCATTACTGAGAAATGCAAATAAACAATTCAGTTATGTAAATAAACTAAAGTTTACTCATCAACCAAAACGAGATTAAAAAAAAGTGTTAGAGTTTACAAGTCAAGTTCTTGAAAACACTAGATTTATTTGGTATTGATACCGCAGTAAGATTTGTGGATAGACATTAACCTCAACTTGTTCTTGACAAAGGGAGGATGCAGGCAGAATAACGTGAAATACCTATAAGTAAAGTTACATGACACTACTAAGCAAGAAATTTAGCAACAGAAAAACTACTTTAACAACAGCTGACAGCAAATAAAGCTGTTTTACAAATACAGACCAACAAAAACAGATTGTCCTTGAGGCCAAATCTTCCAGACTGCCAAATAATCTTTCAAACAGCTAAGGGAGAATCAGAGGACCATAATACAGAAGTGTGAGAGACAGGAAGAGCAGCTTGCCTGAAGAATAGGGAAATTAAGAATCCTTTTTATTCTCAGTTGGTTCAGGCCAACTGTAACAGGTTGAATGAGACTTCCTTATAAGTCAGACTACAGATTTATGTGCAATGTAACTTCAGAAGCAAAATAGCCACCTGAACTTGGACAAACAAAATCATGGCCAGAAACTGAGCCATGGACTGTTACATGAATATGATTAATGTACTTTCACTGTTCAAAAGATGAAGAAAGTCACCACATGCTGAGATTAATCTAAAACACTGGTCTTGCCTATGAAATTCTGGTAACAAAACGTGTTATTGGGGAAGAAAGATCTGTTGCTCTGGCTCCGATATGCTGAAGGAATAGTTTTGCTCTGTTAGGAAGAGCTGTTAAGCACCCTAACAGCCAGTGAGAGTGTATACTATCTATTCACAGACAATATTTGAAATGCTAATGCTCTTAAGTTGCCTGCATACCGTAAAGTTACTTCCTTCAATTTTAGGCACCTTAGGATAGGCTTTCATAACTTTTTTTCTTAGCTTTGCTAGGCTTTCCTCTGCCACTACTTTCCTGATCCCTTACTTGCTATAGTATAAAGTCCAGAACTGATATTGCACGCCACTCCTGCCCAACAAAACAGGCTCTCCTTATAAGTTCTTGAATTATCCTAGATAAGAAACAGTTCCCCTGATGGTAGCTGTCTTAAAAGTTTAGCCACTTTTCAATTTTTCACCTTGTATTGTAAGGGCAGCTTAGATAAGATTATAAGAGCAGCATTAACTTTTAGATCCTTGTAGAGAGACTCAGAAATCCCTCACCCTGAAATAAAAGTAGACAAAGATTTTATTCTGCTCCTAATTCCAGCCAGAGAATCCTGGAAAGAGAAGAAAAAAGGTACAAGGACAAGGTAATCTAATACAACATTTCAGTCTTCATGCAAAAGTGCTAACCAGGAGGAGGCTATAATTCACACTCATACTAGCACTGAAAAGGTTAGAAGCCCCCATTTAGAGACCCATAAAAACTGCTTAGCATCAACAAAAGCTCAGAGGTGACAAGCTGACTAGAGCACAGGACACTCAAGAAAAGTTAAGTAGTCCTTTAGAGAGGTGCCTCTGTAAAGGTACCTCTACATTCATGCTTCTCTGCTAACATTTTTATTTTAAAAACTTTTTCCAGATGGTAACTTCAGCCATAAGATAACTGAGAAAGTTTTCATTTGTGTGTGGCTATTCTTCTAGGGAAAAAAAGCAGAACCACTCTCCAATTTCTTTTCGGCATCTCCCTATGTTGTCACATTGTTTTTCACTTCCTTTTCATTGCAAGGGTTCCACCAGACACTGGTGTTGGTCTAAATTTTGGCAGATTTGGCATGCTCTGCACAGTCTATTCTAGAGCTTATTCCCTCACCCAATCCAAGTCACCTATCCCAACTTACATCAGTGTTCACTCACAATGACCAAGTAGACATCACTTGCCCTCGAGTACAAAGTATGCATGCACACTGAGGGACCAGCACATACTTCAAGAGTGCAGTAGAAAACTGAATACAAGACTAAGTAATTTTTGTTAATTCTGGCTGTATGTTCAGAGTGACCTTCTTCATTTCCAAGTCAATGTTTAACACAAAGACATAGCTTTTTATATATAATTTAGTCTCCAAGCAAGATCTTTATTAGACAGATTAAATATACCTTTCAGACAAAGAGGCTGAGTTTAAAACAGTTTAAGTAACTTCTTGTATATGCTTGGGAAGTGAATTAAAGTATTTTCATGTTACTTCATCTTTCAACTTCCACATTGTGGTATATCTCAACAGATCACTATGAAGTTCAATCAAGTTATTTCAGGCTTTGTAAAAGCAGTAAGTATTCCCATGAGAAAAAACAGGCTAAGAGGCAGGGTATATATATACGGCAAACAAATTGATTCTGAAGATAGTAAGTTCTAAGCCCCATACATACATACAGCCCCATACACTGCAACATGTTATCCATCTAAACCTAGTCCTTTGTCTACTTAAACAGAAAACTTATTTTACCATAGGCATCACGATGGAATATCTCAACTGCTTCTCAGAACAAGAAAAACCCACAAAGCCACATACACAGCTAAACCACTTGGCATACAATTACTCTATGAGCATTATCAGATGCTGCTTAACTTCTTAACTTTGGCCTCAATTCACCAGGATGCAGTCAAAGTCACTACATATTATTCGTTTTATAGAAATAAATTTGTATTGCTGCTGATTATTGGAATGGTCAAGATCTATAGTCTCAAAGGATCGTAAGATGTATTTTCATCTTACTTCTACTAGAAGACCACTTAACACAGTAATTCCCCAAGAGTGAGTGAGAAAAAGCAAGAAAGCACACATGAGTGAATGTGTAGGGGAGTTCAAATAGATTTGGTTTTGCTACGGATGAATCACACATATCTTTAATTCATAGTCTTCTGCAAGTAAGCAGGCTACAAAACGGGAAGGTTGGGCGGCAAAGCATTAGAAAATGCAGAGTTTGCAGTAGCACAGTTCTGTGATAAAGGAGGGCATGCCCATTAGGGCAGTGTCACAGGACTATCAAGTTCTTTAATTCATAGTCTATTTTCAACAGTTATTCTAATAGCTTCCTCTAGTTTTTCACTTGCCAAAACAGTTGATAGAAAGAAGAAGGAACAAAAACACACACACAAAACACCCAAACACACAAAACACCCAAACACACAAAACACCCAAACACACATCTACCACACCACGACTAAATCCAAGCACGTAAGAACAAAACAAATCCCCCATAAAATACGAGAGAATGTCACACAAAAGCAAGCAGTAGAGTTTTTAGAATGGTACAGTCACTTACCTTTAAATTTTGAGCGAATGTTTGCTAGTTCTTTGTTTATTCTTTTTATCTCAGCTTCTTTGCTTTTGCCTGAAATCAAAAGAACATACATCAGGTGGTGTTTCAGAGTACTGTTCCTCTAACCTCAGTAAGTTTAGCAATAATCACTGAAGATTAAAAAAAAAAAAGTGAATAGAAAAGGGGAAAACAAAACAAGTACATCAATCTTAGGCAGCTTACTTAAAAAACTTTAAGGCTTTAATCTATATTAGATTTTTTTTTTTTTTTAAGCGCAAAGCCACCTTCCCCTCTAAGCTTTTCAAGCAGCATTTTTACCCATTACACTATCCATCAATTGCTTCTAAAAACTATGGTCTTTGTTTCCTAAGCAAGCAACTGAGCATTAAAGGAAGCTTCAGTGAAATACTTCATAAATTCCTGAAGTCAGGAATGCCATCCTTTGGCAGATGGATGGCAGCCTCAGCAAAACAATGATTCCCCTCCCCTCTCCTGGTCATACAAAGGCATTCCACATATCAGACACCCAAGTTGGATTCACGATCAATCCCCAAATTGTCTCCTTACTACATTGGTTTTCTTCAGAAAGCAAGCATCTTGACATCAATAATGCAACTATTCAAACATCTCATGAGATTCATTTAACAGGCTGCAAACTTGCCTAGAATGAGCCACAGTTACGTTAAGCAAATTAGCATAATCTGCTATCTATTCCAGTTAGTTTTAAGGAGAAGATTGAGCAGTCGTCTGTCCCATCCCTCTCTTACTCCCCTCTCCAATTATCCCCATGTTTAAGCAACCCTTTGCACATAAATTTCAGCTAAAATGGTCCAAATAAAGTTTAAGCAAATACATTTTTATAGCCATTTTGAAGTCACACACAGATTCTCTAGCAATGTCAGGATCTGAGCTAACACAAGCAGCTGTGGAAGAGCAGAGGCAGCATTATCACTAACTACAATATATACATGCCAGAGATAACAGTTGTAGAGCAGCACTAGCACAATAGGTATCAAGTCCCACTGATGATTGAGGATAGCCACATAATAGGATACTTCAGTTTAACTCTTAACCTTTGAGTAATTAAGTTTCCTAAAGTTCCAGCAGTAACATTGCCTGATAGTCATATTCAGACTTCTAACTCATTATTGTTTGCATTAGAAGATGACAACATGAGATAAAGCATCACAGGAATGAGTGGCTTCACATGGCTCCACATACACGAACAGAAAGAAAAACAAATAAGTACAAATAAGTCAACCAGCCAAGAGATGCACGAATTTCAGCCAGGTTTTCTATGCCACCAAGGGGCAGCGTGTTTGGGAAGGTGTTTAATTGGCAAGTTTTCTTCACATCACTTGTAGAAGATCTTCAACAACATGACCAAGTGCATTTATTTTACCACCACTAGAACACTTAAGCACCCTTAAGGAAGGTAAGAACACTGTTGATAACCAATGGCATCAATGGCCATCGTGTACACAAACAGATGGCTAGGACGGCACTTAAACCACAGCGCATACAGATACTAAGATTTTCATATCCCACATCAGTTTAGTGCACATCCTTCTTACTTTCACTTATTCAGGCTTCCTCTTATTCAGGCTTTTCCAGTTTAAAAAGACTGATTAAATATCCATAATAAGAGGTTAAAAGAGGTGACTGCAATCCAGTAAACGTTGGCTGGCTATTTTGTGGATAAGACACCACAGTGTCTTTACAGTTACTTCACAACTGTAAAGTAACAAACAGAATACAGCAGCTCTGTTAATCTTATCCGAGATTAATAACTGAGCAAACTGATACCCAGCCACAATATTGAGACACTCAGTCAATTAATTTATATTTGGCAGTTGGCCAGTGTTCTTTCACCTTCGAATGCCATCTTGTTTAACACAGCACTGAATACTGCAAGTCAGAGGGCTCTTTGGAAGAATAAAGGGTGACTGTTCTTAATCTCCTATTAATCTAGTCTGTAGTCGGAGCTTCGATATTCCATGAACACCACCTTAACTAAGTCAGTAACTTCACATTAAATAAGAACAAGAAAACTCAAGAACAGGAATCAGATACGTTGACAATCTGTTCATTTGAAGACAGTGTTTCAGATGTACCATGACAGTAATTTGGCAGAAGACTTGCAAGATTAATAGAATGTTTTAAGGGCAGTATTAGTGGGCTGCTTGCAGATCATTTAGACCAGCAGGATTAACTTGCCTTTGCACTAAGCACAAACTGCAAGTTTGATGCACAAAGCACATCCACGACAATTAAGGAGAAATGCTACAAGTCTAATGATTAAAACAAAACAAACAAAAAGTTGATTTGGTGCTATCTATCCTTACAGTAGTAGTACACAGACATCTGAGATAAAAGCTTGCTTGCCTTGAAGATATATGAACGTGGACCTGAAGGCTCTAGCTACTGGACCAAGTGAGCTAGGCTGTAAACTCATTCTTTTGACTGTCGCCCTGCTGCAGAAGGTATCTGATCCATCTGTCTTATTTAAGCAGTTACCTCTCTCCCCCAGGTTCATATCCGAAGTTCACTCAGGTTCCTGAAAGGATTGTACTTCAGACTCTATTGACTGTTAGATTTCTGAGGCAAAAGCTGGATGATACCAGTAGATAAACCAAGCCCCTAGCCTATTATTGAGCTCTCGTATGCCTTTAAAGCCCAGGTTATTCAAGCCTCACCAAAAAGACTTTCAGACTTCCCAGAAATCCTCCTAATTCAGGTTATCTCAGGGTTCTCTCCCAGGATTCAGGCCTTCCTTCAACTTAATCAGTTTCTCTCTCCAGTCCTCTTACCAGGAAGGTCAAGCAAATAGGCCACAAAATGAGGATACCTTAGCCACAATACAAATAATCATTTCAGTATTTTTAGGACTGTCTCTGACAGGCTTCAAGTAAATTGCATAGAAACATCTGGATTGAAGGAGCTATTATACACAGTAGAAGTTTCCTTGAGGTTGCTGCTTTGCTTTCATATATATAAACCATCTACAATCTAGAAAGTTTTTGACAAAGTTTACACATTTATTTCCCAAAGGAACAGGGAAGCAGCTCTAAGCAGGTCTCCATGCAAACACTGAAGTTCAGTCTTGCTAAAACACTAGCAAGTCTTTTAATGGAGATTACTATATTGGCAACATTTAAAGCAAAAATAACAACAAATCTTTACAATAGTTTAAATATTCCCAGTACTCATCCAAACAATTTGTTTATGGTCAGTAAACAACACAGCTGAAACCACCTGCTAATGCATTTAATTTGTGCATAAGGCGGAATTGTTTCATTGTGTGACCCCTTAGCCCTAGTTGCCCTGTGTAAAAGGGCAGGGCATTTGATGATCCAACAATTAAGAATGTGCTATCACCAGTGTCCGAAAAACACAAAACAAAATGCTATAAACCATGTTGGACAGGGGTATAAGAACACAAGAACGCTTGATGGCATTTGTCTAAAAGAACATGCCTTTCTGTTCGCATTGAGTTATCAAATAGGTCTTTGAGACATAAAACAATTTTATTCAGTTTCCTGGTCAAGAAAGTAGAAAAATAAGTACTATCTAATACTAAGAGCAGCAGCTTCCCCTCTGAACTCTATAATGGTTACAAATATCCACTTGGGAAAAATGCAGGAGTTAATTCTTAATAGAAGCCATTTAATAAGTAGTAGAAACTCTTCTTATTAAAGATACTGTTAGGTATTTTCCTTAGAGGTGTTAGATAACATACCAGAGGTAAAAAACATGTCACTGTTTTCCAAGCTTAGTTTTTCCTGTGTTTTTAGGCTTTCATTAGCATCTATATTAGAAATATCTTAGCCAATTGTCAGATGGGTGGGAGGGACACCACAGTCAAAGCAGTACTAGCTTCCCTTCAGCAAGATATGCTGATGTAGTTTTGTAATAATTTCAATTCAAAGCCATACTCCTTACAAGACAGCAGCTCTGCACATCTTTAAAGGCACCAAAATAGCTCAAGTTTGTTGCTCTTCTGGACATCCTGATGTGATTACATATGCATTACTACCATGGAAAACATCAGTGACCTATTGATCACTTGCTGAAACTCATCACATTGCTTTGTAGTGTCCATTTTCAAATATGCAAACAGCTTTCCATACAACTGACTTTTTCCTAGTGGTTTTCCCGTATAAGAGGACCTCTCATGAAACAGAAAGGAGTCATAGATTTACTGTAATCTGATTACATTAACTCCTTTTCACCTAAAGGAAGAGAAAATAAATGGAAGAGAGTAGACACCAGCTACCACCTCCCATCACCAAAACTCCAATACTCTAACTGCAATAGTGTAAGGCAAGTGTAGTCATGCTAAGTGTTACCATGGATTTTTTTTCCCTAATTAGGCATTACAAATTAAAAAAAAAAATGCAGCTCAAATCTCTGAAAGTTTGTTTCGGCTGTCAGCAGGCAGTAAGGTCCAGCATTAATTAACACTAGATCCCCATATGAAGAGAAAGCTTACTGAAAGCTCATAGGTGAATAGCTTTATGAAAACTGAAACATCTATTTACAATTTAGTTATGAAAGGACATTGGCTCTTTTCAGAAGAAGCTTTAAGCTAAGAAGATACATAAAAGCGGAAGTACATTAGGCTATTGCATAAAGCAGTTTTTCCTCTTTCCTCAAGGGATCAGCATTTAACTTGCAGTGTGTTCACATCATACAGTTAGGGTTTCTCTTCAAGCAGGCGTGGCATTATTTGCACTGATGCAGTACAAGTCACCATGCGCTCCTTTTCATCTTAGTTTAGGTTCAGACAATAGAGAACAGTTTGGGGGGATTGCCCAAAATCTCCAAGTTTGACACTTCTATACATGATTACTTCCGGGACCTTATAAAAAGCAACCATCCCAAAAACTCCAAAACATCAAAAACCCAAACAATAACGAACACATTCTATCCAAGCATATTCTGAAAAAAACAGAAACTGTGGCAGGTAATGTCATATTCTCTACAGCAATCCCTAAGTAGCCTTTATTCAAGGCATTTTAAATCCAGCAAATATTTTATTATTCAACTGACACAATGGAGGTTGTTCAGCTAGGGTCATGTAAGACACTACCTGATTACCACCTCTCAGCTATCTTTAATCATCTGTGCCTATTCTTCCCTCTTTCTCAGCCAAATGGGTGCAAATCCAGCAGCACAATAAACCATTTGGAGTTCAATAAAAGGACCAAAAGAAAGTTTAGATAGATGAATTTGCACAGACACTTAAAAAAAACAAAAAAACAAAAACAACAACAAAAAAACACCATCCCCCTCAGATTAATCTCATGCTACCTGTGTTCTCCTTAAATCACTCTTCTGCAAGCAGACATAAGCAATGCAAACATTTGTTCACTATCGCATACTAAATCTCTGAGCATCTTCTCAGCTTGATTATGTCAGAAGCCATCAGGAAATTAGCTGTATTGGAAAAAACAGATACAGCCCTGCAAAAGAAATAGGCAAGAAATCGATTTCCACACATCCCTCCCCTTCAAATATCTTGAGGCATATGGTCCAATCACTCAGATGTATAGCAACATCAACTGTCTACAGAAATTATGCAAATCCTACCTCAGAATTACACCTCATCCAAATGGCAGAACCTAACTCTGAGGAGCAATGCACTAACTCCATGTCAAAAGCCACATGACCAATACAGAGTACAAAAACTGCACTAGCTCCACACTGCACTAGTCACACTACGATAGATTTCTTTCACCGTGTGGCTGTTCTCACCAAGAGCAAATATCTCTAAATAGGTAAATATTTATCATTTTACATCAGAGTGGATCAGATGTGAGGGGCATGCATGTGATATCCATTATCCACTCAAAAGGGAGATCAATCTGAACAGTTTAGTGCACTTTCATTACTCCCTACACTTGTTCCCCTATAACCTGATGCTCTTTACCCTGTGCATGGGTCCACATCCATTGAAATAAAGCTACTGAAGCTAAGCACCTCAAGAAGCCAAGCTCTTCCCCTTGCCCAGTACAAAAAAAAAAAAAAAAAAAAAAGCGTTAAACTGTCAGAGAAAAGATACATTGTTTTAATATGCATCAGGTTTATTTCAAGAAGAATAACCAAAAAAATGAAAGAGGCAATAGTTTATTCAAACAGATACAAAAACATTTAAAAAATAGACTGAAGGAAACCTCCGCTGCCCAATTTTAAAGTACCACTAAAAACATAAGGCAGTCATCTAAGGTAATGAGGAAAAACATTAAGAGTGGTCTTCTCCAAAGCTGTGGCAGCACTAGGTTTTGCCTCTGCATAGGCACATCCCATCAACCCAAGAGCAAATGATTCTTCCCTTCACAATGGAGGTTGGGGTTATAAGTAGCACACAATGTAATGAAAACTATTTCCCTCTCCCTATTTTTTGGGGGGTGAATATACAATAATGCTGCTGTTGTAACAGAATTGTCTACGTGACAGCTCACAGAGACCCAGGCGAGCACAAAGCCATTATCAACTCTGTATCAGTCCAGTTATTTTGCAGGCAAGATGGTTATGGAGTTTATAAAGCATCATGTTGCGTAATCAATTTACTTTAACAGTTGTCCAGTACAGATGAGGAAATACATTTAACGTTTTAAGGAATAAGGATTTCTTTTTCAAGAGTTTATATACTCACACACATAACATATGCCAATTTTCGTATCATTTACTAGTTCACACGTTACCCAAGAAAAGTCAAGGATCCTTTCAGATGCGAACAGCCCTTCATGGACCACCTGAGATTTCCAGGTCTGCTATCTGTACACCAGAATTTATTTCACAGTATAGCCAAGTTTTGTTGTTGTCCCATTGGGCTAAGTTAAATCTCTTAACTAAGTGCATTAGTTCAGCTTTCAATTTATAGTCTTCCAGTCACTTCTCTAGGGTCTAGAAAAGATAATCAAAATGCTATTTCATATATGTTAATGCAATTCAGTCGAGCAAAGCTCCTAGAAAAGCCCATATTATCTACTGACAATTCACCAGGAATTTAAAGGAATTGTTTTCACTTTTCTTAATCACTCTTCCTTCTGACACCTCCACCAGCAGCTTTACATGCAAAAAAATACAGCAACCTACAACAAGAAATTGTCCTGAAACATGTCTGAACAGTTAACACGAAGTATTGGCTAATTCAGTTTCTTATACTATTCAGTTTTTAATATTCAGTTGTAAAATTCATTTTATACTTGCTCAAAATAAAGAATAAAAGGTCAACTCTTCATTTGGAAGAAGTCAGCATTAGAACTTCACAGAGCCTAGACCAGCAAAGTCATTAAGCATAAGAAGCTTCTCATACAATTTGTGACTTCAAGTCAGCAGACTACTGGTAGCAAAAGCTTTATACACTTTTGCAGAACTAACATCTTAAGTAGACTTTCTTTAGTCATATTGGAAGTTATTTGTATATTCAAAGCATGTAAGACACATATGATATAAAAGCATTCAACAAAATGTATACAACAGTCAAGTTTATAGATAGGCCAAGTGCCAAAAACATGCCTAAATCACAGTGATAACCTACCATTAACTATTAAAAAGCCATATAATGCATGAGGACAAGAGAGAGACAAGGCCAGCATGATCGTCAAATTACTGATTTTATGAATTTGTAAAAGAATTTATATTATTTGGTGCTGCATACATTGTTAGTACACATGCAATATTTGATGCAAGAATATTAGGTATGTCCAAAACTAAAACGTCTTCAGTTACATAACCTAAGCTTTAAGGGATAATTAGGTTGCTACTTGGAAGCACACACGGTGCACCCACACGAGCACAGATGACAAACATGATCAGCATTTTTCAGCAACATACATAATACAAATCCATTAACTTTGCTGTTTCTTTGAAAGATCTTGCAATGTTTCAACTGTTAATTATGATAATCTGAAAGGGCTGTAAGCAAACAAACAACAAACCTTCAAACACTGGTAGCAGCACCACAAAAAATGCACAAAGCCAAAGTTAAGAAAAATACAGAATGCTAGTAGGTACGCCAGTGTGCCACCAAGTCTCTCCACTTCAAAATGGGAACGATGAGCTTAAGCTAGTAATCATGCTTGCAAAGCAGGGAGTCTCTAGAGAGCATGACTAAGTACATTTGAGTATCATCCACCAGCTCCTAGATAGTTGACAGCACCTTTGGAGTAGCTTTGAAAAAAAAAAAAAAATCATATGCCAATTAACAGCTATTAGAAAATGGTGTATACCCTACACTAGGGCAAACTACTTTGGTACAGCTATTTGGGAGCCATAATTACTTTGTATCTTTCTCATCTTCATTATGAAGAACAGCTTCCAAATAGGTATCCAAACAGTTCAAGTGTAGCTCTATTAGAGATACAATGTAAGGGTTAAATGCTTTGTGTTTCACAAATTAGTTGTATCGTTTTCACTCACAGTAGGAAATGCCCCTCCTTCCAAACTGGATATAAACATGGTTGATCTAGCAGCATTCATGCACTGGCTATGTACTGGAAAAAAATCTATGGGCAACAAGCAGTTAATTTTTTATACTCATTATATCAAGTAGTTGCATATCTATAAACCTAGGCTGAGAAGAGCCTGTTTCACTTGTATTGGATCCCATTGACAGAGAGAGGGGAGAAACATATTCTTCAACTGCAAGAAATAAAGATATGTAGAAAAATAAGTCATTATATTTCTAGATAAGTGAATGAGAATAGTCATTCAAAAATATTGGGGAGTTCTACCAGCAACAAGTTTAAGTGATGCAATACCATGTGAGATTATGTTACACATGCAGTTTACATAGAATTGTAAAGCACTAGATGCTCTTCAGTAAACAACTGGGCCAACCAAAGCACAGGAGCATTCAACTAACCTTGAATTGATATTTTAGAATTCTTCTTATACAGAACATAACAGTGAAGTCTGAAGGAAAGGGAGGGGGGGGGGTGAGGGGCTTGAGGATGAAAGTCTCAAAGGCCTGGAAGTTTGGTCTCCAAATCAAGAAACCTCACCCCTGGAGACAACATTTGCCTTGAAAAAGATTAAAGACCTTGAATTTTACTGGCGAGGTTCCTGGTTACATGCCTAAAAGTCTATATCAGCTAAATTCTGTTTAAGGACACTGTGCTAACCTAGTTTAACTGGTCTGTTTATCAGTACCACTTTCTGTCCCTCTTGTAGAAGTCAAAAGCCACTGCCAGGAAGCCTTCTGAAGATAAAGGAGGCTTTTCCAAGCCAGTTTGGTTACTCCAGAAAAAGCCTCCTTGGATCATCATAATTTGCCTAAAGCATGCTCCAAACCCACTTCCATCTTGTGAGAGCCAGGTTGTCACTGCTTCCAATGCAGCCCTACGTCACCCAGCACGGCAGACATAGACAAAACACGGAGCTATGTCACCACACCAGCGCTGCGACCTTAGCCCTTCCTCAGGCAGTTCTTGCCACATCACCTACTCCGGCCCTTAACTCGAATTAATATTGAACCACACGCAAATCCAGGCGCCAGAGAAGGACCATCCCTTGTACGTCACCCCCCCCCCCCCCAATCCTCCTTCAAACCCTGAAGGGCAGTTTAGAGGCCGGCTCAAACACATCCGCGGGCGGAGAGCCGCGGGCAGCTCTGCAGCAAGGCCACAGAGGCCCGGCCCGGCCCGGCCCGCCCCTCCACGGCTTCACGCCAGCTCCACTTCCGCGCCCTGCAAACGGCAATAACGGCAGAGCAGACGCCCACCCCTCCTGCCCCCCTTCCCTCGAAGCGCCTTTATTATTATTATTATTGTATTCCTTTTTTAAGTAAGGGCCGAGCGCAGGGCCCAGGGCGGCACCGCCGCGCCGCCCCCCGGGGCGCGCCGCCATTTCGCGAGCCGGGAGCGCCCCGCGCAGCCCGCGGTGGGGGGAGGGGCGGCGCGGCGCAACGGTCACAACGGCCGCTAGCAACGGCGCAACGGCCCGAACGGCGCGACGCGGGCCAAGCCCTGGCCCCGGCGCGGCCGCACTCACAGTTTCTGATGTCAGAGATGAAGACGGCCAGGCCCCGCATGCCATCGCCCTTCGACACCGCCGGCATCGTGGCGCGCGATCACGGCCGCCCAGCGACACGCCAAACCGCCACAACTGCTGCCGCCACCCGCTCGCTCTCCCCCCCGGGGCTCTTCGGGCCGCCGCCGCTGCCGTTGCCGCCGCCGCCTCCGCAGCGCGCAGGCGCCGCACCGCCCCCGCCGCCGCCGGGCTCGCGCCGCTCCGGCGCCACCTGCTGCCCGGAGGTGGCGGCGCCGCCGCCCCCAGCGGGGCCGCCGCCGCGGCCGCCATGCGCGCGCCCGGGGCCTGCGGTGCTGCGGTCCGCGGCGGGGCTGGGGGCCGGCGGCCGCGCGCCCGCGGCCCGATCTCCAGTCGGCACCACGGGGCCGGTGCGGGCGGCGGGGAGGGCCGCGGGCCCCCGTGAGGCGCGGGCGGGGCGGTGCAAACGCTTCTATCTATCCGCAGGTTACTGCTCACCCTCTGCTCCGCAATGGCCCACTCGCCCTCCCCTTGCCGTACCTGAGTAACCGAGACTTCTTATTTATTTATTTATTTATTTATTTTATTATTTTTAAGGCGAAATAATGCACTTTGCCTCAGAAAATGTAACCTCTAGGGGAGAAGGAGAGGGACAGCAGGTTGCAGCTTCAGGCAGGAAAATGTCTTTGCTTCAGTGGTAAGTGTTGGACAGCATGCTCATGTAGGATCTTTTTTAGATCCTGTAGGTCCTTTTCAGGCTGGATGCAGCCTCAGGTGGGCTGCAATGTGGAGATCTCCTGATGTGCAAGGCCATAGTGGCCACAGGGGGGATCCTGTGGGGAGTAATACCGGAGTCCTCCAGCTCAAAAGGGGGCCCAAAACAGTACAGGGTACATGCCCTGTATAATAATCAGACCACTGTGATTGTTTGAAAAAACAAAAGCTTAGGCCAGGCAAGTATATAGGTGTATATGTAGTATAATTCTATGTCACATATCTAATGAGCCATCACATTGCTCAGTGATGCAGTTGCTCTGTTATCTTCAGCAATACATATTCTGACTTCCTGGGCATGCAGATGTACAAAACCAGAGCCTTATTTTTCTTACAAAGGTCATGAGCATGCAGTGGAAAGCAGACCCACACTAAGTCTGCTCCCAAGACTAGAAACATTCAAGGTTAAACTGTCATAACCCAAAGAGATGCAACCCAGCACAGTGCCAAGTATTTAATCTCATCAGCTGAAAATGGATATAAAAGGTATCAAAACCGGCCAATTTGCATGAGCCAAAGTGTTTTGAGAAGTACAATTGTGTTGTACACATAGTAGACTATAGTAATCTTCAGACTTCTGGGTTTTAGGACTACCAGAGATCACTTGAGTAGTTTCATCCATCTTCCAATATATTTCAAGCCTTTTTCTTTCTTTCTTTCTTTCTTTTTTCTTTTTCCTGAGTTGAATTCAGTAAGTAGCTTTTACAGCCTGTGTTTAAGAAAGAGACTCAGTTTTGTTCTGAGTTATAAAAGATACAGAGTTGAACTTCCTTGGGTACTTTGTTCCCATGGTTAATCCTCTTCATTTAAAGATTGCACATAATTTAAATTCATCAAACTTCAGTGCCTATTCAGTGTTATATCTTTTGCTCATAAAACAAAACCTTCTAAAGGGTGTACAGTCTCTCTAGCAGTGACTACACACTTCACTCAGGTCACCTTTAACGCATGTGTCCTGCATGGTTTTAGAATTAATTGTTACATGAGTGCTTTTTTGTGTGTATATACCTACTATGCAGAGAAGATGACAGTAAATGTAGTCACAAATGTAGGCATTTGTTCACAGGTTTTGTAGACCATGTGCAACTGCTGGTAGTTGTGCACAACTGGTCTTGTATTTAACTCAGATTCTCTGAATCTGCAGGTTTGCAAAAATAAAACTGTTCATTTTTACTGCTTTACAATCAGATTTTGCTGTTTAATGATAATTTTCGTTATCATTGAAATTGAAAACTTAAGAATTCAGTATGCAAGAATTTCTGTTTCAGAAAACAAACAAACAAGTTTGCTTGTAAGAGTAGAAATTAATTCAATGTCTTATTTTGGCTAAGTGACACCTAGAGGCCATATATATCAGCCCTAGCTGGCTGCGTCCCAGATAATAGTGTGTCTACAAGTCATGCAGGCTTAAACGATGTTTTAAAAGGTAGATAAAGATTGCTGGCAGAATAGCTGTGGCAGTATCTGGCTCAGCATGGACTGCAAGTTCTTCTTGAGAAGTTGGTTAAATTTCAAGTAGTTAACCCATACCATTGTATACTATGCCATTGTAGTTACACTGCTAGCTAGTTCATTTCCAAGTGACTTGGTGTGTATAAACAGCAGTGAAACAGTGTGAACATATCCCAGATATTTTACTTTAACCTCCTTTGACTGGCAATTGACACTGTACTATATATATATATATATCATTGCCTCCTGACTTCTTTTCTCCCACGAAAGCTGTGTGCATTTATGGTGAATGTGTAAGTGTATCTCTCTAATCCTCCTTCCTCATAGTTTAGAACTCACTCGCCAGTTTCAGGGGTTTTTTAGGGATAATATAATTAGACTCTACAAATTTTGTGTAAATAAATAGCCAGCTTTTGGAAGGAGACCCTTCCCTAGTTTCCAGATGTATCCTGACTGGGGAAAAAAAAAAAAAAAAAAAAAAAAGATCAGCTCAGGTGAAGACAGTAGCAAATTCACAGTGTGTACAGATGATTTCACTGAGTTCAGAAATGTGTGAAATGTTTCAGTTTGAACTTAAAACTATGTACAACACACTGGTCTGTGAGAAGGCAGATTTTATTAGTTCCATCTATCCTGAAATGACTTGATTTTTAAAGAGATTTCTGATTACTGAGAAGTCAGAATTAATGAGGAAATAGTCTAAATAAATGTTTTTCTAATATGCAAAATATTTTGCTGAATATCTCTTTGCCAAAAAAAAAAAAAAAGCCCACAACATCTGTTACTTCTTTCACCTTCTTTCACCTGTCATATATTAGTTTTAATCATTTTTAGAACTTTAGTACATTTTGGTACAAAGACTGGAAAAATTAGACTAGCCTTTACAAAACTTAAGTTGAGTGGATTCAGGTGGTGAATTTCTGTTTGTGAGAACTCCATGTTTCATTATACTTCTTTTTTTGCCTAGCTCTTAAAGGTGTGTGGTGATTTATAGATACAGTGCTCAACTATTTTTCTCCGGAGCTTTATGTGCTGTTCACAGTGTGCATTCCTCTTTGGTTTCTGAGGCCAAAATATGATTCCTTTTGTGTGTGGTTATGTATCCTTCTGAGGAATTTTAGCACCAACACATGTACTTTCAGTCCAACCTGAGTATCTGCCACAATCTCACTCTAGAGTAATATGAATGTCTTTGAACTTAGGATATGAAGCAATGTAGTATAGAATTGTGCTTCCACGGCACAAATTTCCTTTCATCCCCAAGGCCTTTCTATGTGTTTCTCTCACCTTTTTTTCTCCTTAGGCTTTTTTTTTTTTTTAATACTGTTTCATAGATACTTCTCAGGAAAGGAGCACTCTTCTACTCCCTGACAAATGTATTTTTCAGGCATTGTCTTTTTACAAACTGAGAACAAACAAAATCTGCATGGTCTGTCACAGGCATCCATACCACATAATTAAACTTAACTCCACTAGGTCTCCACTATCTTCTAGAGAATGATGATAAAAACAAGCAGAAAACTGATCGGCACTTTTATGTCAAATGCTCACATTAAAACATTAAAACTCAGTGACCAACTTACCTCCAGGGGAAGAAGGAGAGGGAAAAAAAAAAAAAAAAAAAAAAAAGGAAGACCTGAGTTAATAAGCATGAGTTATAATTCCAGGAAAAGGAAAGGGGAATTTTAAGAGGTCACAATTAGTTACATAGGAGAACTCTAAGGGCTGAGATGCATTGTAGAATCCATTCATTTAAGTACTTGGACTTTAGCAGAGGAATCCACAGTTCCATGATCAGTTATTTAGTAATTATTATTTAGTTATTATTTAGTTATTACTCCCCTTATGTCTTAGGGAAAAAAAATGTGATTCTGTTGCATGCAGCTACAGATCCTTTCTGCAGCATCATGCACCCCATCAGTTTATCTGTGGCAGACCTTTGGATCAGTCCCACTATAGCTAGAATAAATAGGGTCAATAGGCAAGTGTGAAGAGAAATACAGCACTGTTTTTCATTACTGAGAGCCTGAAAACAAATCTACTTTTTTACGCTGTCCTGTCTTATCTCTGCATTCCTGGCAGTGTTTACAATTTGTGGGAGATGAACAGCAACATTTTACAAACCAGCAGACAACCAAGTGTCACATGGGTTGTAAATAGCTTTAGGTAGGACAACGTACCTTTTCACTTGGGACAGTACATGCATTAAAATGTACTTTTTTAGTGGAAGCCTATAGGGGATTCAGAGTGGTTTTAGTGACATCAAAAATAAATAATTAAATAAAGTGCAATGAGACATTTTCTTTCCTGCTTTCTGATTTCTAAATGTGATACTGGTGTTTCAGAGGTGGGTCCAAACACATGAGCGGTATCAGTTTCCTTTCTGAGAGATATTCCATGCTGGAATTTAAATTTAAATGATCCAGAGTGCAGAAAAAAACACATAGATGTATTCAGCATTTACCAGACGGATGGCACCTGCACCCCCATGTATATAACACTTATTTCATTTAAAATCATTTTTTCTAATATGGTATTTACTTCCTATAAGGAGCCCGTGAAGTCACATAAGATGCTCCCGACTGCTCTCTCCGCGGCCCGGCAGAACCGCGTTGCTCTGCGGGGGCGCTCGCGATGGGCGTGGGGTGGCCGTTGCGCAGGCCCGCGACCGTTACAGGCTGCGGCGCCATGTTGGCTCCCGCGCACCCAACGGCCGCCGCAGTCCCGGCAGCCGCCCGCTCGCTCGCGGCGCCCGCCCTCACTTCCGTGGCGGCGGCGGCGGGCGGTAGGTGGCGGCGGCTGTGGCGGCGGGCAGGCCAGTGCCCACCCGTGTCCCCGGCGGCGCCCCCGCTGGAGGCCGGGGGAAGGCGGCGGCGGGGCGGACGGGGCCGTGGCGATGTGGCCGCCGCCCGGGCGCGGTAGGCCGCGGCGGGAGCTGACTGGCGCTCCGGCCCAGCCGCTTCACGGGCTGCAAGGGCGGCCTAAAGCGCCGGGGCAGCTAGAAGCCCAAGGAATGTGGGGGTTATTTCTGTCGTGATGTCACCTGGGCAAAGGCAGTGAGGTTTAGCCTAGAAACAGGTTTGTTTTTACTCCTGGATCTAGCTTCTGTGAGTCTTGGTGCTGTGAGATGGTACTTGCCATCTTGCTCAGTATTCCTCCACAGTAATAAAGCTGTTTTCTTCTTCAGAAACAAAGTATAAGCATTAATGCTGGTTCCCATATACTTACTCTGCTGGTTTCATGAAGCAACCAATGAAACCGAGTAATTTCTTTTAGGCAGCCTAAGACTATGCCTACTTTCTTCTCTCTCTAAAATAATAAAAAAAATATTTAAGCAGCTGAGTAAAAAGAACATTACCTCATGTGGAGATTCAGTTTGGTTATGCAATATTGTGTGACCTAAATTAGGCATAAAACTCAATTTCAGGCCAGTTTCTCCAAAAAACAAAAAACAAAACAAAAAACACCCCAGACCCTAAATTTTCCAGTTGCACAAGGCCACAGAAAAAGTCGGAATTCCATTTAATCCTACTTACGTGTTGCAGTGGTAGAAACACAATGTAACAGAGCAAAACTGTCTCTTTATGTTGTACTACACTGCTATTGCTAAAGCACAGATCATTGAAATAAGATTCCAACTAAGAATCAGTTTTGAACTACCACTGTCGAAAACCATTGATAATGGCTCATCATTTTCTATAGATCCGGGTTTGCATGTTGACCTGTGATAATTGGCAGATGGATATGTTCATGTCAAGGAAATAAGACCGATTTGATGTCTAATTAGAGTTCAAGTGAGGGATTTTTAAATTTATGTGCCTAAGCTGTTAAACAGTAACTCCTCTACAGGGAAGTGAACACTGTTGCTAATTGTTTCCGAAAGTGAAATCGAACACTCCCAGATCAATATATATCAGCTTCTGGAAGAACTCATACACTGTCCAAATTGTTTAAGTCTTGTATTGACTATCCAGCTTCCCAGTTGTTCTTCTCTGTGGTAGTGTATAGAGCCTGCCAGGCTAGAGGGAATGGAGAATGCTTTATGTAATCTTTTAAGATACAGAAAAAATGGAATAACTAGTCACCTTGAGGACAAAAGGGAAGGGTAAGACATTAATTATTGATAACAGTGAAATTCAAGTGGTATAGCAGTTTACATCTTACCCCACCTCCTGGATCCAAGGAGCATTGGAAGACTTGCTGCTTTTCATTTCTTCTTTTTTCAACTTTTGGGATTTGACTGAATCCTTCAAATTATTTTGTGCATAAGGTTTGTGATGAAAGGAGTCGTTTTTTAGTTTTTTTTTTTTTTTTTTTCTCCAAAATAATACAGGAAGAACAAGGTTATTTTAAGAACAAGGCAATACGTTTGACAGAAAATTTCAAGCAGTTATGGAAAGGCTATTTTTTTTTTCTCCATTAGGATCTCAGAATTATGAGAAGTGGGCTAGTATATATAGAGAGCCATTTATCAGTTGTAGATGGAAGCTAGTCCCAATGTGATCCTGAGAATTTCCTGGATCAAAAACAAGTTACTTTTTTCCATTTTGGAATTTTATCTTCTTTCATCCCACTTCCCCCCCCCCCCCTTTTTTTTTTTTTTAAGTTGGAAAGTCCCTCTCATGACAGGATGTTGGTCTGATAGCTAAATAACACTGAACAAAACTGTTCTTAGTTAATTCTTATTTATTTTATTTTGAGCTGAGACAAACTCCCAAAGTCATTCTTACATATCAAAAAGACCTTCTCTTTTATTCCTTTCACTTCCCTCCCTTCTCCTCCCCTCCCCAATTTTATGTGTATCACTGATTTGGCAATGGATTGAAAGTAAAGCCATTATAGCTTACAGCTGTAATTCTTTCTGTCCCTTAATTGATTTGGGCCTTGTTAGCTGGGTTTGACAGGAGCAGAAACAAACAACATCTTTTATTTGCTATAGAAAAGATGGAGCTGAGCTTAATTATTGTGGGCAGCAGACATGTATCTGTTTCAGCTGTGAACCCTTCTACTTAATTAGGAACCCTTTAAAAGCGAAGCTAACCCCTCCCCTCCCTACTCACCTTTTTCCATAGCAGGCTACTAAAAAAAAGGTGCAAGAGAGGGTGTTTAAGCTGGGATTTAAGAAGTTCTGAAACTACTGTGTGACTTTGGCCCTAGAGAAAAAACAGTGCTAAGGCAGAACCCTTTTTAAAGTGTGAGAGCATGAGGTTGGACAAATATATATATATATACTTTTTTTTTTTTTTCTTGAACACTACAGCTGAAATTCTCTTAAGTTCTTATGTTCTTATGTTCACAGAGAGTTGAATCCTTGCATTTTCAAGACAGGAGGAACCTGATAGGGGAAAAGCTGAGATGAGGCTTCTCTTAACCCTATTTTTTCTTGCCATGGTTTGTTGGCTAGCTGAAGGTACCTTGTCCAAGACAGATGCAAAGAAAGGCGCTTCAAAAAAAATGGAGGAAAAGGTAAGGGAAATAACTGAAATACTCACCTATAAGCATATTCAATGAGCTATTCAAGCTTTGAGAGATGCTGAAGTGGTTGTCATTCTCTCAATATAATGTGACTATGAACTTCTACTGAAGCATATGTTCCCAGAGAAAACTATTGGAAACCACCAATTTCTTTAACTTTACTGAGTGTCACAACTGTTTCATTTCTTGAACCAAGGAAGTCTAGAATTCTGGAGCTTTCATCCCATATGCAAGCTGAAAAAGTAGGAATTTGTCCCTTGTGTGTGCAGCTGAAGGAGATATTTTTCCATTCTCATGTGTCCTTAGCTGAACTGATAGATTCTGCACAGTCACTGAACACATACTGTTAGGCCTTTTAAATCTTTGCTCTTGTCTGCTAACATTGTCTATGGTGTTGTAGTTCAAGGAGATCTCCTGTAAAGGAAGATGCCGTGAACTACTGCCTTTAGAAGTTATGAAGCTGCATACTTGAGAAAAAGTATCTCCACTTTAAAAGACTTCTTAAAATGTTGATTAATAATCCCAAGCTCCCTTTTTAATATTAGGAGTTAATATTTCAGCAGTTATTAGAGAGCAGAGATGAGCACAGAGGCACTTTAGACTGATTTCAACAGCTAGCTTCTCTGCAGGTAGTGTAGAACTTATAGCTACTGAGACTAAGTGGCTGTGTTTTTTTAGCAAGACTGGAAAATTACTGCCATGCATGATGTAGGCTTATGTAGTCCCAAAAGAGTAAGGGTATCAATTGGGTGTTATATGCAGTTCAACCTTGAATCATTTCTAAAATTTAAGATGACAATGTCTTGTAAGCTTGGTATGGACTTGCAGAACTGTCCATTAATAACTTGAGATTTTATTTCTTCTTGCTGTTGCATCATTTTCATGTTTTTGTCCTCTATCAGAATTTAGAAAGTGAGAATGTCCAGGTGTGACCAACTCCAGGAGTGGTTCTGTTTTTTTGTTTGTTTCATTTTTTAATTTTGTTACTTGTGTTTTTGTTGTTTATATGCTTTTTTCCCTTGCAAAATAATTTTACTCACGATGACAAATCATTTCCGAACTCTTTCTTGTTTCACTTTTAAATCAAGCTGCTCTGTTTAAAGAAAAGTGTTTGGAGTTTAATGTGCATGTGTGTTTGTTTGTTTGGTTTTGTTTTCCTCCTCTTTTGCTCTTGGCAGTAGTTATTTAACATAGCTGTTCTCAAAACTGTTTTTTCAGACACTACATTCTGATAAAAATGTACAGAATCGGGGACTGGTAGTTGTTGATCCAAAGGCAAAAGATATTATACTGGAACACAAAAGCTACTGCTTCAAGGAGATAAAGGAAAGGCACTTTTCAGGAGATGTTCTGGGCTATATTACTCCTGTAAGTTAATAAAGAGTAAAACTATTAAAAATGGAACTTGGAATGAATATGCAGTAGGCTGTGCTAATCCGTAGTTTTCTGTCAGTGATATAAAAGTACTTGGACCTTCTTGTCTATAGTGAAATAGAGGATTATTTCAGAGGCTGGTTTGGCGTTCAGGTTTTGCTTGCTTCTTATAGAAGTCCAAGTCATGTTGTGCTTCTTGCTGGTTAAAGTGGAGATGATATTTCCTTGCTGAGTCACATGAAATTGTAGTAAAGTCAGACCAGAAGTGTTGCAATGTCCTTATACTATTCAGCTATCAATCTGAAGCTTCTAAATAAACAGTAAAACTTAGTATACTACTATCAAATAGATCTTTTACTATTGAGTCTTATTATTATTCAGAGCATCTTCTCTTGAATAATAAATGTTCCCTCTTTTTGTGTAGAGGATGCTTCTCACTTGTTTCGTTCTTAACACTATTCAGTATATGAGAAAGAAGTATCCTATTAAGCTCACTCTTTTCAAGTTCTCTTGAACATAAATGAAGTGTGTGTTAATTGAAAGCTCTGTTGGAATCTAACTGCAGATTCTTGTAGTTTGGGTGGATTTACACAATTTGACGAGCTGCCATTTATGCAGATACCAGGGAATTTCAGAGTGCCTTTCTTAATCAACAGAAAATAATATCCTGGAAGGCTTTCTCAAACTAACAAGTGAGGAGCTCGCAAATGATTATGTTTGCATTATTAATAAAACAGTAAAATGGACTATATATTTTGCTTGTGTGACTCACTTTTCTTTTCTTTCTTTTGCAAGTGGAACAGCCATGGCTATGACATTGCTAAAATATTCGGAAATAAATTTACGCTAATCTCACCAGTTTGGCTACAGGTGAAAAGGAGAGGGAAGGAAAGGTTCCAGTTCACTGGGCTTCATGATGCTGACCAAGGTTTTATTTTCTTTCTCTTTGTATATGTTTTGCAAGTAAGACTACTGGTCCTGTAGATTGATGGGTAGTTCTGACAATATACACATATGGACTTTCTTTTCCCCCCTCTGACTTGTAGTGAAGTACTTTCTGCTATTAATTTTATGGTAAGTTTTTCTTTCAGAGTCAACTCTTTCTGCCCTCGCTTGCGTTCACATAGGTGCATATTTTGGGTGTGAAAGATGTATGTGATTTTTTTAAAAATATTTTTCCTATATATATATTTAATTCTATGGCTATATCCAGAAATTTCCCGTCAGTTTAGATTTTGGGTTGTATGCTTTTAAATACTAGCTAAGTAGCTTATGTTTTTTGATCTTGATTGAAATGTTGGTGTGGCATCTAAAGCAAAACAACTCTAACTTTCATCATGCTGGTGCTTACAAATTCACAAAATGAGTTAAAACTAGCCACTTGAACTTAAAAGGAAATAATAATTTAAAAAAACCCTCCTAAGGGGTGCTTAGTGAGTACCAAAGTGTTTTTCTTAATAAGTGGTAGCCTAATTTCTGTGATGATGTAGAACCCTAAATAGTGTTGGGAGGGAGGAACAGGGAAGGGAAACACTTATAAGACTATCATAAATTCTGGTCTTGACTGAGGTGTGAGGGCTAATAGTCTTATTTTCTGAGTATCAAACTATTTTCCACTGCACTGCTTATGGACTAGTAATCTGTGGCAGAAAGATATAAGTATGCTACATTATTTGAAGAATGCTTGAAAATTGTCATTGACATCATCGTTCATATTTTAATAGCCGTTATATTTCTTGATACTGTTTGACAGGCTGGATGAAAGATGTCAGAAAAAACTCCAAAAACAGTAAAATAGGTCAGTATGTTATTTGTTTGGTGTTCAGCCATTAGGAGTTTGAGAGAAGGTTTTGTTCTAGGAGTATATAGGGAAAGGGAGATTAGGGGCTTGCAAATCTGAATCAATAAGACTTTCTGTCATGATAGTACAGAGGAGTCCTCCCTTTCCTTCTTTTAGCCCCTGTCTCCCTTAGAAGCTGAGAACTCAAGGGATTTGCCACAGTGTGTGTCTTCAGGGAAATGGCAAATATTGCTTCAGGGATTATACTGTGCTAAATATTTTACAGTTGTCTATGGTTAGAGTCTTGTGGGACTCTAAAATCAGCAAAACTCTTCAAGTTTCAGACATTCTTCTACAGAAAGAAGTAGATTTTAAAAAAATGTAATGCTCTGTCAGAAACTTAAAATGACTCCATCTGCCAGGTGATAGTCTTGGAAATATCTTTAGAATAAAATAGTAGTTTATTCCCTTATTGCTTAAAGACAAAGGTATAGCTCCATGTGGGTTCTTTGCATTTCCAGTGTGCATGACTGACCATTTCAGCAGCAGCTCTCCTGATCTTTAATTGACAACTGTTTTGTTTTCTAATAACACATTTAAAAAGTTAAAAAATGTAGTGTGAGTTCAAATGCCTATGTTTCCAAAATAAGAATTTCTCATAGGCTCTTGAGTTGAGCAAGAGTGACATATATAATAGGATTGCATTCAAGAGAGTAAATTAGTTTGAGGTGGACTTTTCTACCTTGCTGCTGTGGTGGGAGAGATTCTCAGCTTACAAGAGAGTTGCTGTTTCACGTTGGTGATCTTTTGAAATTTTACTTAGGGTGAAGTGATAGTTCTTAATTGAATGCATCTCTCTTTAAACCTCGCACTAGTGCTGACCTTTAACCTTAAAACAGAATGAGGATAGAAGTTTTTACAGTGTCAATTTATCTACTCTGATTGTGTTGGTTAAAGAGCAGTGATCTTAGATGTCAGATATTTTACAGCAGAGAACAAATTCTTAATTTTCAGTACTGATTAATTTCTCTGCTTGACAGTGCCTCGAATTTTGTTTGATGGCTGGACTTACCAAGACTTTGAAAGTGTTTTTGCCAGTGAGGATGAGATAGAAGAGCTTTCCAGTAATATGGTTCTGCTAGCCAAGGTAACAAGACTTAACAAATGCTTTTAAAACACTGCAGGTTAATTATTGGTTTCTTTTGTTAAGTAGGTATTCCGACTTGCAGTGTTTTTGTATTAATCAAAACTAAATTTGATGCAGGATAATTCATAGTGTATTCCAGAATATGTACAGTTCCTATAAATATGAAGTGTAAAAATACTCCAGTATAACCATCCACCTAAAGTAACTTATCCATCTTAAATGAAGCCACATAAATTTATCAGCATAGCCTTACTAAGATATTATGTTCTGCTGTACTAATTACTTTTGTCAGTTATAAAGAATGGCTGATTAAACTTGTGTTAGCTCACAGATTAAGCATCACTGAGACAATAGTGGATACCTGAAACTTCTTATGGAGGTCAGACTTTCCTTTCTTCCTTTTAAAAAATTTAAGTATGGACTATTTTGTTTTAGTTTTGTTGTTGTTTTTCGTTTTTTTTTTTTTTTTTTTGGTAAGCTGACAAAAGGTCACTGGTGCAGTGAGTGCTGTGTCCTTGTACTGCAGGAATAACTTTAGGCTCAATATGCTAGCCTTAGTGAGCCAATTTTAGTAACAAATACAAATCATTGGGTACTTGTTACTGCACACTTTGCTCAGATAATCAAATTTCTTTAAAATGTTAAGAGGCTGTGGCAGGGAGAAAGAAAGTTTCCTTTAAGGAATGGTTGTTTTTTTGCCCAGGTGTTCTGGGGAGCTCCTTAAAGACTTTAGAACTATGTATGTAAAGATCTAGGCAATTTGTGCCCAGAAGACATTTAACCTCAGTGATTGGTTCATGAAATCTTTCCTAATTACTATTATAGTAAGTGTTCTCACTTGTTACAGGATGTAAAGAAAACTTAATATTGCAGAGCAAGTGGGTGAACAGATCAACTGAATCCTTTCTTAACATTCAAATTTACTACATCAATTTTAGGTCTTCTGTGTAGCAGTTGGCCTCTTAAAAAATGGATCCTCTGGTCCAACAGTATCCTTGATTGTGCTAAACATTGGCTGTCCCAAGAAAGATTAGTTGTGTGAAATGATTGAAATCAATCCTATGGTGTTTCTGCATTCCAAAGTTAGTATTTACATTTTTAGACTGAATTCCTGATGAGTTGCTTCCCTATGCGTGTGTATATAAATCTATGCCATGTGCCTTGCTTAAAAACCAGCTTTCATTAATAGCTATTTTTTCTGTATCTGATACTAGCTTATCCTGTGAGAGGAGAAGTCAAGGACAACTAATGGAAATTAATTTTAAATTTGCATATTTCTTGAATACTTCGAATTCTTCCTGAAATACTGCATAAAAGTAAAGATAAAGCTGTGCAATAGCGTAAACGTGTTTAATCTAAATACTGCAAGAAAGTAAAGTAATTGTGTGCTTCTTTAATGTATTATCTTTGATACCAGTGTAACAAAGTGAGCGTGGTGATTAACTCTTGGATTTTTTTAGAAAGAAAATTTTGATGGTTTTGTAGTTGAAGTTTGGAGTCAGCTGGGAAATCGGAAGCAAACGTAAGTATAACTCTTAAGATGCATTTGCTTTAAAAAAAATATTTTAAAGTATTGCTTTAAAGCTTAATTTGCCCACATTGTTTTGGATTTGTTGTTCTCTATAAACAATATACAATTCTTTCTAGGATAACTGAAACTAGCTGCTCTTGTTCATAAACAGGTATTTTTCCAGATTGTTTCTGACAACTGGTTTGTGTGCTCAGCTCTGAATCTATTTGAGTCTTCTAAAATGACCAGCAAGGTGGTTTAAACAAATAGCAACTGCTTGATAACTGCAAGTGACTAGTTGGCTGCCAAGGTAGATTATTGTATCTTTTATACTTACTGTAGTTTGATTAAAAAGATACTTTTCCTTTTAGTTAACTTGCATTCATGTAAGGTGGACTGTATTGCTGTAACTTTAATAGCTATTGAAGACTAATTTAAGCAGTAACAGAAAAATGCTGTTTTGCACATGACACACAATTAGACTAAGGCAAACATCTTAATTAGCTCCATGGTATATTTACTTGTGATGTGGTAAGAATGTTGTTCTTTTTCCCAACAGTAATGGTTCCCAACAGTGCTTGTCCCATCCAGTTCCGTAAGAAGTGGCTGTGCTAAATAGGGTAATGCTGTGTAGTGCTGGTAGGGTCCTCGTAAAGACCAGAATCCTTTTGGAGGCAAGGAAGCAAAGTATAGAATGAGAAGCACCCCTAACGAATTCATAGAATCATAGAATGGTTAAGGGTGGAAGGGACCTCTAGAGGTCATCTAGTCCAACCCCCTCTGCACACGCAGGGTCACCTAGAGCGTGTGGCACAGGATTATGTCTAAGCAGGTTTTGAAGATCTCCAGAGAAGGAGATTCCATAACCTCTCTTGGCAACCTGTTCCAGTGCTCTGTCACCCTCACTGTTAAGAAATTTTTCCTGAAGTTCCTGTGGAACTTTTGGTGTTTCAGTTTGTGGTCATTATCTCTAGGAATTCAGTGTCTCCTAGTTTATACTACTACACAGGGATAGGAAGTACTTTGGGTGACTTAAGAGAAAGAGAGGATTGTGCCAGTAGAAAAGAAAGGTAACTGCCTCCTTTGCTTTGAGTCAGTAATGTTTATTGTACACAGCCACACGTAAACCAGACCTCAGGATTATAATTGAAAGCTTTAAAGCAGATGTTTGGCGGAAAGTCCTGAGCAGGAGCTGAAGTTATTAACTGTAGATCATCTTCCCCTTCAGCATCTGTTCTAAGTGCTTACTTCCATCTGTGCTTTTTCTTTCCTTTATTGTTGCTTCAGTGCTTATGTTGCAAAGTGTCTTGCAGTGGGCTTGTGTCCTCAAGAGGCAAGTATTCTGAATGAGACTTGTCTATGCAGCAATCTGAAGCTGTAACTACTGTTTGCAAGCCTGCGTGTATAGAATAACAGTTCTTCAAGCATTATGAAAGGAAGAGATGAATATCATTAAAATTGTCTTGTGACACATTGGTAAGCTACGTGGACCAGTGTCTTCATTCTGAGAACTTCAGTAATGACTGACAAACTGACTTATCTACCTGGAAACCGATTTGTTTGACCAGTGTCACAGGACACCTCGTTATCTCCATTTTTAGATCAAGCAGATGCTGTGTGCAGCTATAAGAGCAGCAGAATTAAACACATCCAGGCCCTTAGTGAGCCTTTTTTAAATTAAATTTAAATTGCATTTTGAGTGTTTTGTTTTGGGATCTGTTAATTTCCCTTCAAGCAGCAGAGTTATTTCTGAAAAATGGGTTATCATAGAATGCCTTTTGCCTCTTGCTTGTTTTTACCAAAAATAGAATAGCTCATGACCTCTTCAGCCCACAGAGTGGCAGTATTGTAACATGATTGCTATACAACCCTTTGCTCATGTTGTGTATCTCTGAAATTACAAATGTTAGTTGTAAAACATTTTCTTAATATTAGATAGGTGGGGAACAGCTGAACTGGCAGGTGTGCCCACACAGAGGTGAACCCTAATCTTCTTGAGATACAAGACTTGGATAGCACATTGGTTGTGTATGTTCCAGTTAAAGCATCTCTCTTAGCTGCTGGGTACATAGTGTAAGCTTTGCTGATTCAGATCCTTCAAGGTCAAACATCTGCACATAGCTTAAACCTACCCCTAGGTAAGTGAACAAAAGATTGTAATGGTGCTCATAGGAAGAGATGGTGTTTGACTTCAAATTACTCCCAGAGCTTTCTGACAGTACAAGGAGACCTGCCTAGCTAATGGGATTTATTCTTACCTTTTTAGCGTAAATGTCTTTTAAAGGAGTGTTTGTTTTATTTGCTTCCCCCTCCGCCCCCTAGAAATTATGTGAGCTTAGGACTACTTGTTTAAGCAGCCAGCATTACGCTATGGAGAAAACATAGATTTGCAAAAATAACTGCAGAGATGCTGCAGCTGTCAGCTTTCTTATGACATCACAGAACAAACTGAAATTCTATGAGATTTTGCTTTTGCATAAGATTGGTGCTGTGGATTTGTAAGCAGAAAATAGTCATTGTGGTTTTCATTTTTTTTAACTTAAAGTGGATATTTATCTATTAAGTTAATAATTAATGAAGTGGCACTTGATTATGTTAATGTATCCTTTTGTGAATCTGTTTTAAGGGGAAAGCTGTGGAAATGTTCCTGTTCTTTATACAGCAGCATTGTGAAGAGCCATGAGCCTGTCAAGGGCACTATCTTAGTGGTGATAGAATACAGTACAGATTTCTTTAATCAGACTTGAAGTGACTAGAGAGTAAGATCTGCTTGTGGGATACTTTTGCCTGGGAAACTGCCTCATTTACAGTCATGAAACTTCTTCCTTTTTTTTTCCCCCCTATAACACTGGGAGCCTTTTCTATGTTCCAACCTTGAAATCAGTGTCCACTATCTTTTGAAGACAATGTAGAGGGAGGCTTTTTCGCAGAAGTATTGCAATATGTCATAAACTACTGGTGCAGGTGAGGCTATAAAAGAACATGAAAAACTGCAAGTTAGTCTTTGAACACACTATTTAATGGAGTAATGATTTAAGTGCTACATATCAGAATCAGAAAGCTGATTTAATTGTAGTTGAAGCTCTTGTCTCAGATTTTAATATGCCTTAGGATGCTTTGTATGCATCAGGGTGCATACAATGGTATTAGGCACTTATATTTATTCTATCTGAAGAATTTGAATAGTCTTGAGATGTGCATAGGGAAGTGGGGAGTATGGAGCTTATACTGACCAATTTAGGCTACTGTAAGGGTCTAATGCAGATACTTTGAAGTACTCTACCTCTTTCCTATGACTTATTTGAACATAAACTTGTATTTTTTTTCTACCCATATCATACTGAAGTCAAATTAATAGCATTTAGTTGATGCTGCCTCCTCATAAGCTGACAATCGTTGCAAGTGGTACACAGTGCAAAAAGATGTTACTCATCTTCCTATTGCTTCTTTTAACATATAAGAAATGAGTCTCCTACAGCAGAGTCTAATCTGGCCAAAATACCCAATGCGTGATACCTTAATTCAGTTCTTCCCCTCCCCTACCAGAGGCCTATGTCATGTAGTCAGGTATGAATGAGCTCATCAGAATCTCACAGCACCCATAAAAGTGCCTGCGTTATTCTGATGAGTCTGGCACTACCTGACAGATGGCACTACTGTCACATAGAAACTATCTGTAAAACATAGTTTTCCTTGCCACATGCTGCAAACATTTGACATCATGCAAAATATGACCTTCAGACATCTTATTAATGTCGGTAGGAGTACAAGAGCAAATTCTTTTCCTGGCAGATCTATCATCCATGCCAGTCCCTGAAAAATTAATCTATTAATCAAAGATTTGCTATAATTCACTCCAGTTTCCTGGTATTAACTAGGCAATGAAATGGCACAAAAGGGCAATCTCTTCTCAAAGTAGATGGCTTTATTCTGCCTGATTTTCTTGACAAGACATAAATTTGGGGGAGTAGTGACTTTCAGCTTAAGCAATAAAATGGCTGAAGCTGGAAACTTGCAGGGTTCTGAAGGGTCACATAACTGGAGAGCATGATATAACAATGAGATGTATCTTCTGTGTAGCTTTCGAAGTATATTGGCAGGTCACTCGTGTGTCTTGAAGTAAGCTAAAGTGTCACCTTGCAATAGTTGTTTTTTCTGACACTGTTATTAGTGTCAGAAAATAAGTTGTAAAAAAATTAACTTTGGTAAAAAAAAAAAAAAAAAAAAAAAAAAATTGAAAATTTGCATACTTTGTAAGGGATGAAATGCTTTGGAATCATGAACATTTGGAAAATGTTGTATGATAGTGATAATAGAAGGCCTGACAGTAGGATTGATGTAAACCTTAATTAGCTGGTGATAGAGTCTTAAAGCTGCCAATATTTTAGTAGCTGCTCTAAAGTTAACTTCAGCTGGTGAAATCTGGGGTAAATATTTAAGCCTTTTCAGGAAGGCTGTTTTTTGCTACTTTTCTGCACCTCATAATTTTTAAAATATCAGTGTTTTTTCTTTCAAAATTGCCACTAGTAATATGGGAAAATGTTGTGTTAAAACGCTGGAAAGCACTGTTGGGAGATATGGTAAAGTTTTAATAGCACACAATAAATGACCATCCTTCTATTGCTGTTTTGTGAAGAGGGGAAGAGTGCACATTTGATTTACATACTGTCTTGGCTGATAAATAAAAGTGAGCCTAAATGAAGTCTTTAGGTACTAACCATTAATCCTGTCTAATTTACCTTAAAAGTCTTTGGGGCCTAGAGACCTAGCTCAACCAGTTAGTGAACATTTGCTAAGCTAAGTTTCTTGAGCAAGAATTTACAGCTGTTTTGCTAACTTCTTTCTTCCTGACCTGCTGTAAGCTGAAGTGAATTAATTTTTGGTCAGAGATATACTGCTTGGGTTTGTCAGGGGAAGAGAGGAAGTAGAAGTTGTTTTGATGGAGTATGAAGCAGAGGGAGAAGGGGGGGAAAAAAAACAAAAACAACAACAAAAAAACAACTTAGGTTGTAGTCCCATTTTCTATTCAAAAAATAAAAACAATAATCTAATCTGCTTTCTTCTGTTTCTCAGGATGGAGATTTCTGTCCTTTATTTACAGTTGCAGCCTGTGGTTCTATGTGTTAGGCCCTTCCAAATTTAAAAAGTGACTGCTTTTGTGCACACATCTTTACCTGTGCTAGCAAGCAGCCACTAACTTGTGTTACAACGGGAAGGGAAAACCTTATGTTTAATACTCGCTTGTCTATTTATTTTTTCTCCCCCTCCCCTTGCCCTTTTCTCTCTAAGTGATTCAAAATAACCCCAATGCATTCCTTATGCTGCAAATATTGCTATTTGGATAGAATTTCAGGAGATGAGGCAGATATGCAATACTGGATTGAGGTTGTGAGGAATGGCATTGTTTTTAAATGAAAAAAATAGCTGATAATTCCTTTCCGTCCCTCTGTGTTACATTTTTCTTGCTTTTTGTCACTCCAGTTTTGTGTATTGTAGAGGTTCCAAAGCTCCTAGAGCTAAAAAAGGCAGTCAGGCAGAGAAGAGAGGTTTTGCTGATGAAGAGTGCAGAACAATCTCAACACCAGAAGAATTGATTCTTGGGTCAAATTCGTCTTTTAAATGCTATCTCTGACTTCTAATAAGGAGTGCGTTTGTATTTCAGTTCCAGCAAAATTATTTAAAAGGTCACCTAACCATGAGACTTTTCTCAGTAGGAAAGAAGGTTTACTTAGGTTTAATACTGATTGTAGTTTTTCATAGGACTATGACATATGGGAGCTATGATGTGTGTATTGGAGCTGATGAGTGTTTGGTGTTGTAATTCTTGAATGCCTTTGTATAAAAAAAGGATTCTTTGCTGCAACTGATTTGTCTGAATAGTGACACTGTTAATGTGGAAAGCATATGATAGAGAATGGGAAGAAAAGCTATTATTTCACAAATAGCAACATAAATAAGAATGGTAGAAATACATGTTGCAGACCAAAAGCTGATACTTGTAATCTCATGTTTCCACCTTGTTTGAGCAATATAGGTGGCAGGCTGTGATATTTCATTGATAGGATCTGTTCAGTGCAGCCAGGTCTCAAACTGTAAGTGTAAAATATTGATGGCACTAGGGCTGTAATAAAGCTTGCTTTGTTTGTTTGCCAGGATTTAAGATCAATGTTTTTTGTAGCCCTCTTAGTTTTAATCAGGAATGAAACTGTTTGGGGGGAAAATCGAAAGTATTTGGTTGCCTTCTGAATAGTGTCTACTTTGTGCAAGTCAGTCATTCCCATGGTGAGTCTCTGATCCCCAAAGAATATCTCTGGGTATGATAACTGACTTGAAGGGCATTATAGCACCAGATTTTGTTTCTCTGGGTTCAGATCAAACCCAGTATAAAAAAAGTAGCATGTGTTTATAGTGTGAATTGAAGGTAGTGTTAGACTCCTCTTGAAATAGGAATAGACGTTACTTTTTGTTTCTGCAATCGGTCCCTGAAGGATTTACTTTTAATGTCATCCATCAATTGAGGAAAAGTAGAAGTAGTTTTCATGAGAATGTTGGAGTTCATTTTACCATTGAAATATTTAGAATATGTATATGAAAATAGCTTTTTGGCAAATCTTTATATTGTGAATTGAAGATGATACTTCTAGGTATGGCATTGTCAGGCACTTACTTTGTAGCTATATGCTAATGTATTAAGAAACAAAAGGATTATGCATAGCAAAGAAAAAAAATTTTTTTGTAAATACAGGGTCCAGAAATACTTGGAAGAGTGCATGCCTAGCTGTAAAAGCATCTTTACAAATTCTCAGATTTTGCGTGTAGTAGTACTGTGGCAACCTGAATCTATTCAACTGCTGTTAGTTTTAGAACAGCATGTGGTTTTAGTAATTCATGTTTTATATTGAATGTGTACCTCAATGATTGCCCTTTTCTGGTAAGATAAACTAGTTTTACATGCTAACCATGCATGATTAAGTTAAAATAAACCTAGAAAGCGTTTAACTGCATGTTGGTAGTTAAGTCACTAGTTACAATTAACTAAGACATTTTTGGCAGTTTAGTGTTCTTCCTTCTAGAAGGGGGTAAACCCTGATCAATCTGCCTCAAGTCTTTCTGCTGTGGTCATTCTCTAGCAACTTTTTGGATCATCTGTAGGTGCCTTCCTACTATTATCACCTTGTTTGTGTCAATATAGCAACATTTTTACTGCCTGTTCCCCTAACAATATATTTATATTTCAGGGAGCTGATTCACTTGCTCACTCACCTTTCTGAAGCTCTGCATGAAGCACAACTTAAACTCATCCTGGTCATCCCTCCTGCAGTTGCAGCAGGGTGAGTATTCCTATTTATATGGCAGAGTACAGATGAGAAACACTTTCCTGTTCAATATTCAATAAATTCAATGCTTTGTTTATAGGTACATGGTTTTAATGAGTGGGAAATTACTCGAGCTTGATCAGTGGTCATGTCTTCCTGCATGCCACGCTGAATACTAACTGTGTTTATTTGTATACACCTTCTAACTTTTGATCTCAAAATAATATGCAGAGGTACTTCTTATTGGGGTGTTAGCCCAAAACGTCTAGTGAACATTCTAGAGCACAAGAGAAGAAATAAGTGTGAAAATTAATGATTTTATGCAGTCTTTTTAACTTCTTGGCAATAGAGTAGCATAAAATCTTTCAGAGCCTCTAGGCACAACTTCAGCTATGATGGATAATGGCTTGTTCTTTAAGCAAGCAAGGCAGAGCTACTGGAAGGAATTATCTATAATACGGCTGTGTTTATTTCTGTTTTGACTTGGTAATTCATATATCCAGAAAATGCATTAGGAGGATAATATTTAGAAATATTAATGATTTTGTTTGTTTGTGCAATGATTTGAATCTGATGAATATGCCTATTTCATGTTCTTCTGGTTCAATAGCAGTTGTTATCTTTCAGTATATATGGTAGAGAAATACTTGCTGGGGGGAGGGGGGAGTACCTATGGAAGATTGATATGCAGTTACATGGAAGGAATTCCATGTAAACTGTGCAGCCCTATAAAATTGCCTAGCTTGTGTTCTGAGGAGGTTTTTATCTGTCACCCTGGACTCCCTGTTTTCACCTCGACCTACGGATTTTTATGTTTTCATATCACATTTTGTGACATAGTACTGGTGGAGGAATATTGCAATTCTACTGCACTACAGCATTAAAAGCATAGACCCTCAGGATCCTCTCAGGACAACCCTAGACTTATGCAGGTGTTACTTTTTCTCTAAACTTTATGTGGCTGGTTCCCTTTTCTCTGTGCTCTGTGTTTTTTTGTGGTCTCCCTACATCTGAATACACATCCTATATGCCTGAGGCAGTTTGGAAACTTGTTACACTCCAAATCATATCACACACTGTGTAAGTGGAGCCATCAACTTATTGTTAGTTCGGTTAATGTTTTAGTTGTCTAGTAGTCTAAGCTGTCTAATACAAAAAAGTCTTAAAATAATTGTTAATATAATTGTCTTCCTGCTTTCTACCTCTTCTGGTATTCTTCCAGTGTTACTCTTGATCCTAGACTTGCATTGCAGTATTCCTCAAGCAGAAATCTTCAATATCTAGAGGTCTTTGCCAGGAACAGTGCGACACTCATGGCAGAGATTTCTTCCCACTTGATACTGGGGTCTTTGTGGGGATCTTTTACCTGTCATTCTGTTGTAAAATTATTTTCTTTCTTTTCATTGATTCCCAGCTGAAGGTTGAAGGGTAGTCTGTCTTGACCTCAAACCTTTGATCACAAAGGGCTACTGGCTGTTGTACAGTGTCTTTAGGTCTGTCAGATCTTTCCCACGTGTGATAATTTATACCTTTATCCCACAGATGAGACAATCACTTCGTCACTAGGTAATTGTAAAGTTAAATCCAGTTCAGACTAAGACTAGAGAAGGCTTTTGTAGCTGAACCACAAGTTTTGATTATCGCCGTATGAAGTGCTAGCATGCTTCCATTAATCGAAAGTGTTTGGTGCAGGGTGGTATTAAAGCATCATACAAAAGAGTAATAACCTCAAAGCTTATTTAAAAATGGAGACATGGATATTAAATCCTGGCTCACAAGATGACCTTTGACATTGGCAGACCATGAATAATCTAATTTCTTGCAGATTTGTCTGGAAAATTTCAGGCTGTATGCCTCAACCTCACATTCATGCTGAGTTATGATAATAAAAATGTTATGAGATCCCTTTTGCTTTGGTTAAGTGAAAAATAATGATAAATAACTAGGTCTTCAGTTCTGTCTATAGCTTACTTCAATCTGTCATGCTGGAATAAAATTCCCTCCTGACCTTTCCTCATTCTAATTAATGATTCTTTTTTTTAAAGACACTTTCTGTTGCTGTTAACTGTAGTTACACAAAAAGTAAGGAAGAACACTTAAAACATTTTACTAAAACCCTTTATCAATCACTTCATCACACATACTTTTTAAAATGTTAATGCATGCTCTGGTAGAACTTCAGTAATTACTGTAAGTGGTAGTTAGTGAAGTGCAATCACTCCTTTTGGTGGTGGGGAGAAGGCAGAGAAAAATTACAAAACATAAAATGCCTATTGGTGATTGTACCTATTGCCATTAGCAGGTTCAGTTTCACACCCAGAGGGATTCAAGACTCTTTTTCTTTTAGTTACATGGATCTCTATGGTCTATTTTTTTTTTTTTTTCCTAGAGCCTGAAATGGGGAATTGAAGGCACCACATTTGTCTTCTAGGTTCTCTAAGGCTGTTTTGCCTTGACCAGATTTTGCTTTATTTATAGTAAATAGTTATGTTTTTCAGGGCTGCTTAGAACAACTCAGTGAGTTTTGGGCCATGTGTTGCAATTGCTGTTACTGCTGTTGTGAATATTGAAATGTGCTACCCATTTACTCAAGAAATTGTTAATCAGTTAAGTCCTAAAATATACACAATGTCTGAGAATGCTTTAAAGTTTAGAAATGTGTTGTATTTATTTATATCCACAGCAGAATCCTGAAAACTTGTTTCTGCCTGCCTTTACTTTTAGATAGCAGCTGTGCTTGAAAACTTAGCTTTATAGGATAACAGGGCTTCTGCTGAAATGTGCTTCCCATTGGGTATTAAATATCTCATGTTATCAGATTTTTTGAAAATCACTTTGGATTTTAATACTTAAACATGATTGAAGGTGCTTTAATGCATTTTATATCCTTTATTTGTTGGAATCACTATAGACTGTTAATCAAAAATATGGCAAAAGGCAGCGAAGTACCATCAAGAATCATATAATATTTTAGAGTTCAGTAACTGGCAAAAGACTGATAAAGGAGACATGAGCTATATGTCAATTACCCTTCTCAGCTAGGATCTTAAGGGCTGAAGTATTGTTTCTTTTGTGTTCTACCGTGATTAATATTTAAAGAGAAAGCATAGCAAAATGTAAGCAGTTTATTTAGGAATTTGTAATTTATATTTCTTTCTTAACTGTTAAGATGAAAACAGTCTGGCAGCAAGCACATTATGAAAAGAGACACCTTTAAGAGCTGGAAATACTGTTTTGCTTATACAAAAAGAGTCTGAAAAATGCAGCTTTGTGCATGAGATCAGTTGTATGATGCAGGAAGGGAACCTACTAGATTGTCTATTTAACTTCTCAAAGGCAGCTCTTGCTGATAACCTATGCTAAGTGAGAATGAATCCCCTAGCTGAAGCTTGTGTCTATAACTCAAGGATTCTGAAAAGCCTTTGCCCTTTGTTTTACTTGAAGTTGTAGGCTCAGGGAAAACCTCTCTTGAAGGAAAAAAATGCAGATCACTACTTTTAAATGTTTACAGCACTGTCCACAGGCAGTTCTGCTGGCACAATCTGAAGGTGGAAACATATGTAGCGGGACCAGGGATCTCTTTAGTGAGTTTGCTGCCAGAGAAAATACATATAGAGCTATCATACTGGCAAACAGATTAGGATAGCTAGTATTTTTTCCCATGTAATCTCCAGGAATTGTATGGTTTTCCCACAAACGTATGCAATGTGTAAAAGAAAGAGCAAGAAGCAAAATCATGACATAAGAGTACATGTTCCTCTTTGGGATGTTAGGCTTGTGGTCATGCCAGTCGAGGAGAGATAGCAGGATTGCTGAATTATGTAAATGGTTTCTAGCACAGATGGTTTGTGGAAGACTTCAAGCCTGTCTTTCAACAGATTGTCTCAAAATATTAGGGAATGTTTAAAGCTTCTAACATACATGGGTGTACATATAAACTATGGGAGTACCATACTGGAAACAGCGGTGAGTGGCCAGGTTAATCTCCCTGTTAATCACCAAATGATTGGCAATGTCGGTAACTCAATTTTTGCTGACTGATCATGGGCTTGATAAAATTCCTGGCATAAGTATATGGAACTTAGCACTGTTTTTATCATATTTATAACATATATGTTTAATTTTAGTGATGGAACTGATTCAGTGATTAATATACTGCAGTAACTATACTGATCAAAGCTTTGTGTGGATGCTTTTATGTTGGTGTGTACCACAAGTCCCTTTCTCAATAGGGTAACTGTGTTCAGTGCTTGCTATCTTGTTATGCTGCATTATGACTACATTATGCTTGCTATCTTGTTGTGATGATACTAGTTTCTTTTTTGTTTTTTTTTCTTTCTTTTGGAGACTAGCCTTAAAAAAAAAAAAGGCAGATAAATATGGATATTGCTTAGGGGTTAAAGAAACTGTTGAAAAAAAAAAAAGTTGGGAAAGGAGACCTGAAATTTGACTGTGTCTGTTCTGCTATGTCTGTAAATCAAAGGAATGGAGGTAGTTATTTTTGTTTTTTACTGCTTATATGCTTTAGGATATGTATGCATTTCCATAAGCAAAAAGTGAGGCTTTGAATCTGAATAGTAGTTCTTGCTTGTAGATTAACTGAATTTTAACTGACTGGATAATTATATATTTTGCTCAGGTTCAGTAATGGTTTTATGCTTAGTGGTTCCCAGTTACTTTGAAGGAAAAGAATGGGTAAAGAAAAATCTTAAGTTTTTTAGACGTGATGTCATCAGGAAGAATATCAATAATTCTCCTGTTTCCTGCTGTCTTGAGAGAGAGCAAAGGCAGCTGAATGCTTGCAGGAGTTGCAGATAGGATGTTGTCTTTCCAACAACAGGTTCCTAGGTTGTATAACTAGGGCATTTCTGGCTTCCGTAGTTTATTACTGCTATTGAGCATATGGCATAACAGTGTCAAGGATCAGCTTTGTAGACATTAAGTCATTAAAACCTGTTATTTTCACTAAACAGTGTTAAATAACTTGGTATTTGCAGACATGTTGTTAGTGGTCGCTTGCTTGGATGTTTATTGTCCCCTGGGGTAGAGTTCTATGCACAAACAAGCAGTAAAAATGGCATGGGCTGTATCACTGACTGTAATATAACACTATGCTCTTTAGTTACATATTGATGGTTAAGGCACACATCAAGCAGTGCATATCCTATGTGATGGACATCCTTTTACAGCACCTGCCAGCAGGCAAATAAAAGACAGTAGCTGCTGCTTAAATAGCAAGTGATTCTTTATCCCTTGAAGTTTTATGGTATCTGTAAGTGGGATAAAGTAAAATATCAAGTAAACTAGTGAAATTTTCAACTTTTATTTGATGTGCGATGGGAAACTTTTTTGTCTTTTAAAAAGAGGATCATACTTATACTAAGAACTTGTGTTGTCATGCTTTGAATGTATAAGAAAGCCACAGAAGCCTCTGTTACTTTCTTAAAGAGTCTTCCAGTTACAGATAGAAGGCATCAGTATAGATACTGTTAAAGGATCAATTACTGCTTTTCTGGAAAAAGAAGTTGATTTAAAATCTGTATTTTTTTGAATTTTATATGTATGTCTTCTAGGAATTAAAAGGCTGTGGAAGAAAAAAAAATCTAAAAATAGATTGTTGCAATTCTTCAAGAAGCCCCAAACAGGAGGGAGCATTCATGTGGTCTCATAAATAGTATTAGCATGCTAGACTAGTTATAGTTAATGAATTCTTGGTTTAAATATTGCTATATAAAGTAGTAGATGTTATTACCCATGTCTTACTAACATGCTTTCATGCTTTCAGAGTAAAGCAGAGGTCATTGAGCAGTACGTTTTTGTTTAGCCTTAGCTGACTTTAGCCTTAATGGTAGTTAGAATTATTGACAAGAATGATGCACGTTGTGAACAAGTCATTGAAGCTTTCATTTCCCTTTGAAGGAAGTTCTTGAAAATGCTATTACTAAGAAATTGCACACAGTTTGCTGTTGATGTGTTGTGATACATGCCTCTGGTCTATCTAAGTAATATTTAAACATACTTGTCTCTAACATACTCTTAACCACAGTTTTCCGATCTGGAAGCATTAGTGTATGTGTAAGGCATATTTCCCTGTTGCTTCTAAAACAAAAGTTCTCTGTATGAATTTGATGCAAGTGCCCAGCTATCTCAAAATAGTGCACTCTGCAGGTGGATGCAGGCGGGCTGGGATGACATTTCAAGCAGTATGCATTAGAATCACAGAACGCTTAAGGTTGGAAGGGACCTCTAGAGGTCATCTAGTCCAACCCCCCTACACCCCCCTCACCTAGAGCACGTGGCACAGGACTGCATCCAAGCAGGTTTTGAAGATCTCCAGAGAAGGAGACTCCACAACCTCTCTGGGCAGCCTCTTCCAGTGCTCTGTCACCCTCACTGTTAAGAAATTTTTCCGTAAGTTCCCATGGAACTTTTGATGTTTCAGTTTGTGGCCATTTCCTCTAGTTCTGTTGGTGGCCACCAGTGAAAAGAGGCCGGCCCCATCCTCCTCACTGCCTCCCTTGAGGTACTTATAGACACTGATCAGGTCCCCTCTCAGCCTTCTCCAGGCTGAACAGGCCCAGCTCCCTCAGCCTCTCCTCATGATAATTTTTTCTTTATTCAGCTTGGAATAAAAGGACAAAAATACTCTTCCTGTGTGATAAAGGAGTCATAGTTCAGTACTAGAAAAAAGCTTTTGATAGCAAAACACTATTAAAAACACCTAGAAAAACTGTTGTCTCCTTATCGGAAGCATTTTTCAAGACAGATTAAACAAACTGTGAGTGATTGCTTGAATAATTCTCAGTCCTTCTTTTGGACAGATGATTAGATTATAGTTGGAGGTTCTCCAAGCCTTAGCAAAACTAGTGTTTTTCCATATGCATTTCAAACTTGATGCGACACATCTACATGGCAGTCTGCACAAGGAAAAAGAGGAGAGCAACACGTGTATTCATTTCTATGGGTGTCGGTGTTAATCCTCCACAAATGCCTGTTCTGCAGAATAGCACAAGGAAGCTCTGTTGTGCAACTTTCTCCCTCCCTCCTGCGGGAGGAGGAAGCAAATGATTATTACACCTTCCTCAGTTTTTCTTGCAGTGGCAGAGCTCTGGGTTGCTCCTTATCCCCTTATGCAGGTGTTACACCTGGGACTTGGACTAGCTTGGGACTTTTTTAATGGCTGCTTTTCTAGGCTTTATTAAGTCTCCTGACATTTGAGGAAAGCCAGAAATACATAGAAGTTTCTTTGAGTTATGATTTAAAAAAAAAAAAAAAAAGTGGTTGTAGTGGCAGAACACTGCAAAAGAAAGGAGGCAGTTGAAGATATTCGTATCAGATTTTGGTATTCTGTTCTTAAATTGAGACTTTCAGAGGTATGCTTTTAGCCTCAGTGAATTAAAATGATGATTCCAAAATCATGTCTACAGCTTTGAAGAAGTTAAATTTATAATCTGATTTGAGGTTTTCGGTTGTCTTTAAATAACACAACATGCTTATGACAAAACATGTGCTTGCTTTCCTCCCTCTGAGCAGTTTATCACATTTGTATGTTAAGCCCAGAATCTTAGTGTCTTTTTTGCTTCCCATTCACTCCTAGCTAAGTGCGGTTATGTCCCAACTGTTGCTTTTAACTGCTGCTTATGCTTACTGATGATGATTTCTTGTTTGATAGAGGAGAAAAATTGAAAATCAAAGGACTCTTTGCATTTCAAAAGTTGGAAGCCTTAGAATTTGATAACTCATTTGTGATATGCTATGGCTAACTGTTTTTGAAACACTACATTTTTTGAAAGCAATGGCAAGTTGTCGGGGAATATATTTGTTTTACAAAATACGAGATGCATGAGGAGATGTGGGACTTCCGGGAAATCTGAAAATAACTCAAGATCAATTACTTTATCACTGTTCTTGGAGCAGGGAGATTCATAAAGTCTTCAGTGTTTTACTATGATTCAGCTGTTTTCCTCTCTTGCTCCAATGTGCTTTGGATTTAAGCCATCAAAGAGAATGCCTTTTATGTCCGATTGGCTCTTAGTTTTATTTTGAGAATCTTCATTGTGGTATGCCTGCTGTTAGAAGAACTGGATCTGTTGACCTTCCTGAACAATGTCAGGAAGACTGCTCTAAACTGCTTTTGTTTTAGTTCTGTCTTTGTAGTGGAGAGCATATGGGGCTGAACCTGAATTTCTATTTATTTTTGCTCTGAAAAGACTTATTTTTTTCTCTGAAAAAATTTGAAACTGCATTCTTCATTTGTTGAACAATAAGGCTTGCTATAGCGATGTGAATGCATGGAATTAATCTGACATTTTTTAGGAGATCCCCATGAAAGAGACAGAAGACCTTTACTTTAGTTCACATTTTTGTATTTTTGAAAATATTCCTAGTTATCTTCACTAGCTTTCAATGCAAATGTGGGTCATAGTTCCCATTTTCTAACTGGTCAAGAGTTATTACTGCTTTTGTCATTTTCTCTTTTCGTATACACGCATCTATTTATCACAAGGATTTGAATGGCTGTGCATTAATATACAGACACTTCTTGTAAATGAATACACTCTGCCTCTAGATAGCAGCTATTAAATTTCTCAGCATCAGTCAAAAGTTTAATTGGAGAGACAGTTTCAACTTCAGCTACAGCAATTTGTGTTTAGCTGTTGCTTCATGTATGTGTTTCTTTAAAGTTGTGAAAGAGGTTACCAAATTATCATTGAACACTGCTCATGCTGTAAATTAGCTTAATCTCTTGTTTGGCACGTTGCTTTTTTGAAAATTACCCACTGATTAATTCAGTGCCTTCAGCTATCATAAACACCTTTGACTGTTAGGTGGTGACCTCCTGGCTCTTCAAAAGATCAGACGCTTGGAATTACAGATTTACAATTTATTTATAAACTGTTTATCAACTCTGTATCCCATCTTTGCGGACCTTTGTGGATAAAATTTTTTTTACCTACAAAAATTTTTTGCCTTTTGAGAATTTTTACCTGAGAAAGGGTGGGTATAATAATTTCTTTGGGAATGGAGAAACTGTAGTTATGGCAAAATAAGGCATTGCCTTATTAAAAATGACACTTCTGGTGGAGTAGAAAGGAAGGATAAACCCCTTTTAGAGCAGTCTTCTCTATGCTTTGTCTCCTGTTCATGAAGAGATCTCAATGTGTGAGAGGGTTTTCCTCCTTAGGAACACTGGTTTTCTGACTGTTCAGAGTAGGTATCTGTTTATTTGTGATTTGCGTTTGTTGTGGTAATTCATTGTCTCTTATATTTCACTATAAAATTTATGAATCAAGATCCAGCTTTATGTAAGGGAAAATCTTAGAATTATTCTGGATCTAAACTGGCCAAAAGGAATATAAAATGGGTTTGGGAGATGGGGGAAGGAACCCCAATTTTTGAAGCAAATTGTCTTTTTAAGATATTCTTGTTAAAATTTAAATTATTACCATCTTTGTGCTAAACTTAATATCTCCTAAGATAAATGCAAGAAGAAAATATTCCAATAATACACATCTGTCAAACTTCCAGGGAAAGTTAGATCAGTTGTTAAGCAGCTGGATCCAGAGATGACTGAAAAGTAGGGCTTACAGTTTTGTCAAAACATCCTGCAAAGCAGAAGTTGAGAGCTTCATGTCCTTCCATGGATTGTGGATTGTGCTATAATGTTGTTTTGTTACCTGGTGGTTAGTAACCACCTGTAACTTGCTAATGAAACAAGTGCAGTTAAATTTGTAACCGACTGTCTTTTTTTTTTTTTTTTTTTTTAGAAAGTAGGCTTTGAAGAGAGCATATTAAAGCTGCTGCAATCTTGGCAAATAATGCATATTGGATTGTTAGTCCTCATTGGTTTCATGAAATGCATGCTAGTTTTGCTTTTATTGCTCTCGCTTGAAAGTCTCAGGAACCCAAGTGACTTGTCTCTCTTCAAAATTTTGAATGTACTGTATGCTCCTCACTCAAAATACTGCAAGCATCCCTGGCATTAGATGTTCATGTTTGAATGTGTAAAAGTGTATAAGTGTGTGTGTCTATATATATATATATATATATATAAAAGTCTGCAGCCTTCTCTTACATAAACTAAAGATTTGCTAGGTATGTGCTGTATGTTTTTTCAGTCTTTAAACTTTTGCTTCTCCAAAATTATTTTTTTCAGCTCTTCAGTTTTTTATTTCTGGCTGCAGAGTACACTGCAGATGTGAAGGACTGTGTCAAGTAGCTTCAGCCCTTTTTTTTCTAGAGTTGCTGTACAGTGAAAGTAACCGGAATCTATTTATTACTCCTATTTAAAACTTTTTAAGATAGCAGTGAAAATCAGTTCCGTTATTCTGCTGTGCATTTTGAGGAAGATGAGTGGCAGAGAAAAGAACTGAAGCTTATTAGCAGCTGTTTTCCCCCCTTACTTTGCACTTCCACATCATAAGTGGGAAATGTATGTGATAGAAAATTGCTTGCTAACCTCCCAGTTTCCTGGCTCAAAGGATGCCACAACCAACAGGTATTTTGCATCTGTGGCAAAGGATATGGGCAATTTAGTCTCATCTGTCATCTTTCAAAGTTGTTGCTGTTTTGTCACAAATATAATCGCCCTGCTGTAACTTTGTATATGTGAAATAGTATACTTCTGGGTCTACTATTTTAGCAGGTGTACCACTTTTCTTAGAAAAAAGCTTGCCAGGATATGGAGGATACGCTGATGTATCAAGAGATTTTTGAAGTTGGCTCAATGCATGAAATTCAGCCCTGGAGAAGGCATAGAGATGATTCTCAAGTGGACTGTATAGACTAGCTGACTTGTGTAATTGTTTTTATGGCATCCTAGAGAACCTGTAAAATGCACGTGATGGTTCACAGGAATAAGACTGAGATATGGGTCTATACTGAGGAGAATGGAAACTAGGTAAGGAATGACTACTTGTAGGTGAATGTTACAAGGGAAAAATTAATGACCTCTTCCAATTACAGTAAACCAGCTGTACCACGCTTAGAGCCATTCCCCTTGGGTTTTGTTTCTTCCCTGTATAAAGGCTTGAAGTATAGATCTGCCAGTCAGGTCTCTTTACAAATTGGGTTCTCTTAAAGCAAATTTGGATGCTTGTTAATTATCTCATTATCTCAGCTACATCTGTGTGTTTGTGGATTCTTTTCTTTCTCCCCTGTGCTAACTCTAACTTTCCTTGTGCTTGCTGCTGTCTGTTGGGCTGCCAGCTCAATACAGCATAGCTCTGACTGCAGTTGTCAAAAGTTCAATGTGTTTGGTATAGGACTGAGGGATGCCTTGAGGGGAACAAATCTCAGAGGTAAGTGGCTTTTTAAAGGCTATGCTTCACTCTATAAAATGAATGCAGCCATACTCTGGCTGCAGTCCCATGTGTTGAAACAGGTATGTGTCAGCTTTTGAATTCCCACCAGGAAGGATCATTAAAATTTGTAGGTCAGCCAACACAGGACAGAGGAGGTGGTGGAATGTTTTCTTCCCCATGCCTAGCACTTGCAGCACTATAAAATCTAAGCCAGAAGCCTTTGAAGAATTAGTGCATAAGTTTCAGTGTGATGTTGGAAAATTCTGCTTAAAAAATAAATTAATATTTTAATCTTTGCAAAGAGGAATTAGCCTACATCTGCTGTGTTAGTGTTTTTTAAATCAAGTTCATATTCTCCCTGGTACAGGCTTGTTTTGCATGATATTTTGCTGTTGGACCATGACTTGCCTGGGCATTAAGCCCTGGCATGAGAGGCGCTGAAACAGTTTGGAAATGAGGAGAACCAAATGGTGACACAGTGGATGTTCATTTATGCATAGTCTTGCTTAAATGACTCCTCTAAAGAGACCAAAGTAGTGGGGACAGCCGTGAGAGCAGTTGACCTCCCCATAGAGGGAAACAGTGAATACAGTAGCAAGCAGTGTAAGACAGTTTATTTGCTCTTCAGGTTGCCTGGTGTTGTCAGCCAGATGCTATTTTTTTCCACATAAATTTCACTTGTATATTTAAGTTATTCAAAAAATACAGTGTAAACAGTGTGTATTGACCTGCCAGCGTGCCTTGGCCCTGACCTGGAATAGTTTCTGGAAGAAGGAACAGCAGTTTCCAGGCTTGTTTGACCCTAGGTGTCAGATAGAGGATGTTATGCTTGCTATTGAGGACAGGTAATTGGTGGCACTTTCTCCTTCTTGACTTCTGCTACTGATTTAAACCAGATGGGCCACACATAATTAGTTTGGCTTCATAAAAACTCTGACTATTCCAGGACAAGAACAGATCCTATATTTCTCCCTATTTGGAGACTGGGTAATGCAAAGACTACAGCTGGAATGGGATATGTATATTAAGGAAATGCCAGCTGTTAATGTTTTGCCAAAAATTCATTTGGTACATGAATACAGTTGTGTTTTCTGATCAGAACGCAGCAATTTTTTACTTGTCAGTCAGTTATTTGCAATCCTTTTGGTGATATGAGACTTTAATGTTTTGTGGAGTGACCTCTCCTAGTACTTTCTCATTGTGGTTCTAAAGCACTTAGTTGAAATGTTCTTAGCTAACAAGCTGACTGGACTTTGTACGTGTGTGTATGGTTGCTTTTTTTTTAATAGCCACCCTCGTCTAATCTGAGAAATTGGTAAAGAAGTTTTTACTGTTAAGAAATTTTGAGCAAGATCTGGAATGCTAATAACAGCAGGGAAAATAAGACTTGTGGTTTTTCTTGAAGCACTTGATTGAGATATTTTTGTATTTTGAATTGTGATCTTTTTAGTCAACAACTGACAGCCACTATCTCTGAAGGCATCTGAATCTTTAAAATTTCCCTCATAACATTACTGCTGCAGTTGAAAGCAGAGCATAAGGAGAGGAGCAGAGTTTGAGTTTTGCTTTTCTGAATGTAAGCAAGCTACTAAACTGAACAATAGAAAATAGTATTGAAAGATGGTTTTTTTCTAAGGTAAAATAAATGCGACTAAATGCGACTTCTGATAAAGACGAAGGTGATCTTAAAACCTCTGCAACTCCACCAAAGTATTTATGTTGCCATAATGTCTCCAGGCTATCTGTATCATTAATATGTTCTTCCTCACTTCTAATATGGGACTCTATGTGTTTTAAAGCCATTTTTTGTCCTCTCCCAGGTGTGGACATTTCTGTATGTACTCTGCCTCCAGTTACACAAGACTGAGACTTGATGTGTATCACTGCTGATGGTCTGAATTAAGAAGACTGTAGTCTTTCCATTTAGCCTGTATATCAACAAACTGATAGATTAATGTAGGGACAGGCCCCGCTCAGAGGTGTGTGTAGTATGGGACTATTTTTCAGAAGGTGATATAATGATTTCGGCATAGGGACTCTTATTGTTAACATAAGATGCTTAACTGGTATATCTAAATGTTAGGCTGAGTTGTGCATCCTTACATGTTTATTCATTGATTTACCAGGTCTTCCTCTTCCTTTCTTTCATACCTATGAACAGGAGTTGTCCTGTGCAAAGTATTCTGAAAATTCTGCTAAATTATAGTCTAGAATGTGAGCTCAATACATGAACAGAGAAGAGTGCTCGCACTATACTTGCAGCAAATTCATAGCAATCAAGAGGGAGAAAAACAGATGCAGAGTAGTATTAAGATAAGTTTGCTACTCTTTGTTTCTAATCAGGCAGTTATCTAAATGTCGCACTAATGAATGCAAGGTAACTTTGCCCAGGACAGTGATCTTGCCTCTGGTGTTGATGCGATTCCTGTTGAAGAGTGAGTCAAGTCAATCAAGCTAGGAGGGCTTGATGCCTCCAGCAGTTAATTGTCCCGTATTTCATTGCGAGGCTAGGAAGGGCATCACTGAATACGAAAGCTGTGTCCATTTACTAACACTTTCCAAAATACATGTTGTGGATTTGTGTTTATATGTGATGGTGCCCCAGGCTGAGTGGCTTGTGGTGGTCAGCTTTGTTTAAAAGGCAAGTTCTCCATTCTTTGAAACTGAAAAAGCCCTTGTGAAATGGCTGGCTTTTATGAAATTGGACTAGGAAACTGGAACTTAGTTATGTTTAAAAATACTGTAAACCAGTTTCTCATTCTTGTACTTTTTATAAGCTTGTGGTTCTCAATCATGTTTGTGTGTACTTACTAATGTAGTTGTATATGCATGGATGTTAAAATCATGTTTATGTTCTAATAGAGGAAAATACAAAAGCTACTTTTCAGATTAGATTCCCTTTAAATCTTCCCTGCATCTAACTTCTATCCAAAGCAAGACTGTTATTGAGAAGAAAACATGAAAAAAGCTCATGAGGCAAGTATAGAGCAATTTTACGGTTTGTAGGTTTTTTTTGGGGGGAGCAGTGTTTTTTGTCAATGTTCTTTCAATTTTCTGACATGACGTTATCAACTCTCTTAAGGCCTTTCTATGAGTTTTTGTATAAAAGCATGTGTTGGGAACCTGTGAATCCAGACTATCCCAGTTTCCAGCTGATGTTGTCTTGTACAAACCATGCAGTGTGAAATGCATTACAGTGTCATGTGCTTTTCACTTGAATAACTATATTGGGATTTTCAGGCTGTTCCCACTCATTAGAAATGAACTGTTAGTTTTTTTTCTGCTTTATCAGAATTCCCCTTTTTCATTTGCACAATATTTAAAAATTTTCATCTGTTGGGATGAAGTTTCTCTGGCTTATTTGTTACTAATAAGGTAGTTTGTATTGCAAGAGCATGGTTTAGTGATATTAAGAACATGGGCATCGGTTGAGAGGGAAAGGAACATCTTTTAGCCTCTCTTGTATGTCTCAAATTTTTTTGCCTGTAAAATTGGGAGTGTTCTGAAAGGAGAATTAGACCAAAAGCCAGGACTGGAAGAGTCTCTTAGGCACTGATTTAACTAGTTTTATGGAGTTTCCTTTCAATTCGATTACTTTTTCCATTTTAAGAGGAATGGGACTTGCATACAGAGTGTAAACAAGGAAAGAAATGCATACTAACATGAAATCTGTGGTGTTTTTCTCTCTCAGTGGTCTGTCTTCAAAACTATGGTTGAGTGAACTAAAAATTCAGGTTTTGCAATGCATGGTCCCTCTTGTGTTGTACTGGTCTGGGTGTGCAGACCACAGAATCAGGTACTGTATTTGAGCCCTAGCTCAAATGATGTTTGAGGCATATCACTATATGCAGCTCTTGCACTCTTGAAAACTTTTTCCATTAGAAAAGGCAAAAGAAGGCATGTTACAAATGCATGTGAGTTTATTTGAATACTAAGCATGCACATTTTCTGAAATGCTTACTGAGTAGCATGCATGTCAGTAAAGGCCTTGATATATTGGCTGCAAGGATATACTTGCTGAGGAAGAGAGGTCAAAGGGCTATTTTAAAATTTTCAACCAACTGCCTGGAATTCAACCTCTCTTACACATTAAATCTCTTTTCTGTCTGAGAATCTTTTTGCTTAAGCATTCACCTGTTATGTATTTTTCCTACAGTAAAAATTAGATTTATAATTATTGTTCACAGCTCAAAACAGCAGAATTGTGTCAAGGTCCTGGTGTTGACTTGCCTGCTTCATCCAGTGCTATTGCAAGTACTGATTAGTTCTGTTGTTAGCCTGAAGAAAACAAGATGTTTGTCAGCTGTGACCTGTTTGATCAACCACAGAAGCTTTTTTTTTTAACTAGTCGGCAAGTTTCAAATGAAATTGGTATAGGCATACAATTCTGAATAGCCAGGCCCTTGCTACTTCATGAGAAAAATATGGACAGATGAAGAGCTGTCCTTCCCCAAGACCCATCAGTGAGAAGGCATTGTAAATGGAGAAAGTTTCTAAGACACCAGAGAATCTAGTTCCAAAACATTCGTGGGAAACTAAGCTTCATAATTCTGCTGGTCACAGAACTACTTCCTAAATACTAACAGTGGAGGAGTTCCTTCTGCAGGCTGTCATTCTCCAAGAATTTTGGTGAATTAGATTGGGGTAGTTACAGCTGTGCCAAGAACACTTTCACTGAAATTAAAATGGTTTAGCTTGCTTAGGTATTTGCATACCTTAGTATTGATGCCTGCAATTGCATGATTCACTGAATAGAAGTTTTAGCTCTTTCTTGTATTTGATGTAAAACAGACTGCATAAACAAAGAAACAGTGAATTTGTAATCAGTGATCATGAACTAAATTCAGTGGTCTGCATTCATAATATGTAATATAATATATACATATAATATGTAATATGTAATACTTCAGTGCGGCTAACTGTGAGGAGCTGCGGAATCTAATACCTGATGGTAAGGGAAGATAAGGGGGAGATTTGCAAAGAGCTACAGTATATACAGCAAACATACGCAAAAAATGGTCATCTTTTATGAAAGATCATTCAAAGATGTGAGGATATAGGAGAAAAATCTGGTTTAGAAGGGAGAAGGAAGGTGAGGACAAGAGTGTAACTCAAACTTGCAGGGAATCACAGGCAGTTACGAGACTTTTTCTGATTATATTATTTCATTTGGAAGTAATCATAGTGAGATGAGAAGTAATCGAGAATGTAGATTCATTTGAAAGCAAATGAAAGTGGCTTGCATTGTTGAGATACTAGGCTATATATACTTTTTCCAGTCTTTCAGTATGAAAGACTGCAAAGTCAAAACCTCCTAGAAATACTTATCAGTGAAGCACTAATGAGAATTGTGATATGGATGGCCCTATGCTACCTATAAGGTACAGGTAACAGGCTTTCTAGGCTTTGAAATTCCCTGCGCTTGAGAAGCTGTAACTGTAGAATAGGAAAAAAAGGGCCATATAATTGGGCTGTCTATACAGAAATTCCAAGAAATACAGGTGGTTTCTTCTGTGATGTTGACATCCATATAACAATTTCTGTGTATGTATAGAGCTGTACATATACATAAGGATATATAAGTATACATATACACGCACAGAATATGTACATATATATTTATGTAGAAATGTCTCATCAGAAGACATACTGATAAATTAAAGGGAATATAGGCAAGTAAAACCCATGCTTTCAGGAGAACAGTTTTTCCTCTCTTTGTGTTGACTAACAGAAACTTGAGTCAGGGGTCTGGGGCAGGGGCAGGGGAAATACCTTAACAAAGTAAAGGAGCTGCTTTAGTTGAGTGAAAAGGAGAGACTTAGCTAAGAATGGAAATAAATGAATACTGGTTCATGTATAAAAGGTCTCAGTAGGAAATTTTTGGCAGAAAAATCAACCAAGGAAATATCTCTTAAAAGCACATGGTAGAATCTTTATCACCTCTCTAGGAGATGGGGTGGACTGAGGCAAAAGTATTGCTGTACCTCAAAGATAAAGCAAATGAAGCAGTTCAGAGATCAGGATTAATGCCATACAAAGAGATTTTCAAGATCTCAAGTAATCCACTTTTCATATTATTCATGTGTGAAAAATTGCTGTTTGTACCTTCAGAGCTGTGATGGTGAGTGGATTAAACAACCACAATTTTAGTCATTTGACAATTTAATAACAAGCTGTCTTTAGTGTGCATATTGTATACTAGTGATAATAGTGACAGAGCCTCTGCCTCTTCACTGAGTATTTTAGAAACATTGTTCAGGGCATAGGAGCATGGCAGGCTTTTGGCTAAGACTTAAACTTCTATTTTCTTGGATTTCATGTCCAGTGCCAAGTTTCTTTACTTTCTCTGTACTGGCTTTTGCAGCTACATATTCAGTAGTATATACCTACCTTTGAATTGACTTTAAGATTAATTTGAATATCAGAATGACGGGAGAGCCTCAAATTAGAGGCAAAATCACCATGCAAAAATTGTTTTGGTTTTGCTTTTTATTTACTTACAAGTGCTAGTTCTTTTGAAATAGAATTGTTCCTTAAGGCTAGATTCTGAGAATCTTTTTTTTTTTTTTTTTTTTAACCTGCAGGCAGATTTCCAAAAGGTTTGACTAGAGCAGAATTGATTGGTACTGATTGAGCTGGTGGGAGATGTTTGCTTTTTAAGAGCAGTGGTATTTTACTCCATCCATGATTGACAAAGCATATTTATTGCTGCCAGATTTGGTCTAATCTGGAAGCTCCTGCCCTTGCTTCTCAGATGGTATTTCTGTGTAGCCAAAGGAGTTCAATTACAAGTTTATTTTAGAGAAAGCAATATGCAGTATCCATTTTAACTTGATTTTGTTCGGATTCTTTGGCTGTATCTGTGAAAAGTGGGTGTAGAGGGCAAGGTACCTGTCAGAGTTTCATTAAAATATTACCCTGTTTAATCTGTAAAGTAATCCAACTTGCCATAGTATTTAATGCACAATATGATTACTTTTTATGCATTTCCCTTCGGTAATCAAAATTGATTTATGGAAAATGTATTTTGCTGGGGTTTGATTTGGGGGAATTGCTTCCCCTATGGGCATTCAGGTTGCCATTATATAGTTTTGAAGATGTCCTTCATTTTCTTGTAGAATAGTTGTAATCTGCAATTGCAATAAATGACAAGCAGATAACTACAAAAAACACAAGTCCAATGATGGGTTCCAGAAGAAGACTTGTGTTTATAATTTATATGTGAAATCTCAGAAGGAAAGGTATTGTTTAGATGTTGTTTTACAGCTTTATTACAAGTAAATCATTGATTCTGAAAATTTGAAAATGCCAGAGCCCTAGTATACCTCATATATATTAGAGCTAAGTAAACCAGTACGTATATGATCGGGTTGACCTTGCTTGCTGATGTCATTCATGCTTAGCTCCCTTTTAACACAACAGGCACATTAAATGATTTATTTTGCAACACTTCAAAACCTGTAGTCTATTAACTTCTTTCCTAATGTGATGGAACAGAAAGTGTCCTTGTAAACCTGTAAGTGGATGCTGTTATGCTCTGCTGATTCATTCATATCCATTCATCTAACATTGTTGGATGTGGAATTTAAACACTGATCCAAAAGTGATGAGGGTCAAAATAAGTGATTTTTCAGTTGATTACATTCATTTGTCACTGAGAACCATTCTTCCCACCCCTGCTCCAGTTGCGGTGGAATGTGTGTGGTTTTAATGTGTAGCATGTCTAGGCAGGGAGTGCCTGCTGTTTTCTACATGAAATGGTGGTTTTTGATACCAGTGGCAGTTCTGTATTCTTTAGTCTCTTCTCAACCATCTATAGGAGTCTTGTGCAATCCTTCAGGTCTTTTAGAATGGCTTAGTAGCAACACAGGGTTCATAAATATTCAAAAATGCCTTTTTTTTTTTCCTCTGCTGTGTTTCGTTATGAATCCCATTCTCCAAGGCTATTTAGGAAAACATGCTTCTGCTCTTTCTGTCTTTTTATCTTAGATTCTCAGGAGTCCTCTGACTGAGAACAGGGTTCATGCGGCAGCTTCTCCATCTCCTTAGTTCAATGCCATCTTTGCAATGTGATTAAGGCTTCCTTATGTTGCCTGCTATGATAGTTTAATATTATGAATTCTCCTTGAAACAGTTTGAGTTTTCCAGCAACTTGTGTGCAGTCATTGTCCCCTAGTTGAAATGACTGAAGAAGGCAGGAGTTTGTACAGGTCCCAAACTGGCAAAGATACCCCTTCACCCATAAAGCTAGTATAGCTTTTGGCTACAGTACTAGCTTTTGTAAATGAGAAGAAAAAAGATAGTGAGAGTTGTGTTCATGGTTTTTATTATTATTTATTATTATTTTATTATTTTTATTGTTATTTATTATTTATTTTATTTTATTCAGTTTATACTAAAGTATATTGAAGGCATGCTAGATTTTCCTTTTGGTGTGTTAGAAGGTTTTTTCTCAAAGTGAGTTTCGAATGCTAGAGTTCAATCTCCACCAAGATTCAGGAAAATTTACCCCTAGAATTTCCCTTCCTTTATCACAGTCTTATTCATTATCTGTTAGAAAAACTGTCTTAAGTCCAGTACAAGCTGAAATGCTCTTCAGAGATTAATCAAAAATTACCTTTGGTTTATGGCTTTGTATCAACAGTCCCGCACATTTTTTTAAATATGACTCAGCTACTTAGTCTTAAAAGAAACCAGAACAGTTCAGGCCCTTCAGGTTTGTAAAGACTGCTTCTGCTTCAGAACCAGGCACTTCAGGTTTGTAAAGGTTTTCAGAGTTCACTTGACTTTCTAAGGCAATTTGATAATGACAATGCAACTTGACAGAGCAAGCTAGGTTACATAATAATTTCTCTTTTTGCTGTTTGCTTCTGTTTTAAAAGGACTAACCAGCCAGGAATGTTCACAAAGAAAGAATTTGATCAGCTGGCATCAGTGATAGATGGCTTCAGTCTCATGACATATGACTATTCAACACCACAACGGTAAGATTCTAACATTAGCGAAAGTTTGCTGAAGGAACAGTTTTCTTGTTATGCTGCTGTTACATCTACAATATGAGTAGCTTTGCTAGAAAAACAAGTGAATTTGTTCAAAAAAGTCTGTTATTGAGATTTGTATGTCAGGATCACTGCAATGAGAACAGTGATTGTAGCATGAATTTGTATACAGTTTCTTCTAATTAACACTGACATCTATGAAGATAATGTGATATGAGCTTTAGTACAGGTTTTATAAATCCATCTGGAATCCTAGATGCATTCTGAGGTACAAATTTCTAATAAGCTTCCTTTGTGTCTTTCCTGTATGATGGAGCTGCACTGTGCTTTATACTTTGCTAAAAATCACAGATTCTGCTATTGTACAGTCATAGCCTTTCTGCTTTTACTGATGTCTTAGATTATTTTGAGCTTCAGCTGCTAGGCTTTCTGTACTTGAAAGGGAGATAGAGGCAGTTTTCAGGTAATGTGCTCATTGTATTTGAAATAAACATAGTTTGCAAGGTATATTGCTTCTAGTTTGAGATGAGTTTTGGAAAAAAAATGAGGTTCTTTATGCTTGCATTTGCTTTGTTTGGTTTGAATATATGAAATACAGCATAATACCTATATTTTTGCACAAAATTTTTGCCTTTAAATAAAAACAATTTCCTGCAAAATTTTGTGTTATATTGACACACTGTTTTAATGGCACTGATATCCAGAATGCTTTGAAGTAGTTAAATAGCAAAGAGTAAAGAATGCTGATATTTGAGACTGTGAACATGCTTTTTCTTTTGTTATGGTACTGAGTGTTTGCAAGGAAACCTGGTTTCCTTTCCAGTGAATGTGGGAAGGGAAAGAATATGTATCCTGATTCACTGTATATACAAAATTCAACCTTTCCATGTATTCTGGCTATGCTCATGTTATAAATGTGGCTTTTCACTGTCACTTAATTGACTATTTAGTTTTTTGTCTGGAAATAAACAGTCGAATTGCTAAGTAACTACTGAAATCTGTTTTTTTGTTTTTTCTTTCTGTAAGCAAATGGTAGATTTTTGTCCCAATGTGTTATGTTAGGTGTTAGCATGGAAAATGGCTAAAGTTATAGAGTTTTGAATTCTCATGTGAACTAAAGGAGACCTGGTGTTACAGAAAATCTGCTAGGTTCTGATTTAGAGTGAGAAGAGATATATTCCTTGAACTTAGAAATGGATCATGAAGTCATCTGAAGAATGAGGCATCATATTTTGTGCATCAGCAATTCAAGCCACCAATATATGTATTTAATCATCATAGAATCATGGATTAACCTTCACTCTTCTTTGCATGCTGTGCTTTTCTCTCTGCACCTACCATAGTTAAAAAGAGAAAGCTGATGAGAGTGAATGTGCATTCTTTCTTATTGTCTGTTCTTTCCACCAACCCAACAGACCTGGTCCTAATTCCCCTCTTCCATGGATACAAGCTTGTGTTCAGGTGCTGGATCCTGATTCAAAATGGAGGAAGAAAATACTTCTAGGGCTCAATTTCTATGGCATGGATTATTCTGCTTTGGGAGCCTCTGGGGAGCCAATCCTTGGTAGTAGGTAAGACTTGTCTTGATAACAAGTACTTAGGTATCAGATGTACTCCCAGTGTTAGAAATTCATAGGTCTTCCTGCTCAGAAATATAGACTGAATAATAAAGAAAAGGCAAAAGTGATAAATCTGCATATGAAATAGGCTTTATCTCTGTAGATAATAGTAGTTATTCTCTGTACAGAACTGTAAATGAATGGTGCAGTTACGTTGTTAACACTCCTAGGGAGAAACAGTTTGTGCATTTTTTCCTTCTCTCTGCATACTCATATGCATAGTTTGTCATCTTTGTGTATGAAATCTTCCAAGATTTTCTTTTACAGTGCGTAGCAGTCATGGGTTCATGCAGTTGGGCTATAGGTTGGTGTTCTCAGCTTCTAAAGCTGAGAGCCTTACCTGTTACTTGGAAATTTGTTATTTGTTTCAAATAGTAATATGCCACCAAGTTTTTTTTGGACAGAAAAAAAACTCACCTGGAGACAAAATTAATTTAAGATAAAAATAATTTAAGATAAGGGGAAGTATTCCAAAGATGACCTGAAGTTCTTTTTGGTTTTCAGGAGAAAATGGTTGTCTAGGTTTTGGGTAATAACCACATATACTAAACAGCCAGCTTTGCAGGAATATGGTTGAGTTACAGCACACCATGCCAGAAGAGAAAGTGAGAAAAATATCAGCGTGAATTTGACAGAAAAATGAAGTTTGTTCAGAAGTTTGTTCTTAATTCATAAAAGAAAATCAAGGCAAATGGGCACAATTCTAAAGCACAAAAGATGACAATTCTCATTTTCATGCAAAGGTTACTAAGTTTGTTACACCATGATATTTCAGTATGGTAACATATTGCCTGTGAGGTGTTGCAATCAGAGATGGCAAGCCCAGGGTGAGAGCTTTCTATCTGTGCTTTCAGTTATGTAAACAATTTGTGATCATATCAGTTGTACTCGTTTGCACTCTCTTTCTGCTTCACTGTGGCTGTTAGTTTGCTGGGGTATAATACTACTGACACAGTTGCTGAACTGAGTCCAAACCTGGTGGAATAGTAGAAATGACTAATTATAAGGTGGAGAAGATAAAGATATTGCCCACAGTTAAAGGCTGTAAATGCTGAATCATTGCAGAATATATGAGAATGGCTCACAACTTACTAGTTGTAGTGATTAGGTAGGAATAGTGCCAAATGGGCTAAAGCACTGCTAATTCATAAGTGTAATGGTACAAGATTAGCATAACTAATATAGTTGCCCTGCAGCTGGAGTATCACAGTATAAAAGGATTTTGCTGCTTAGTTCTGGGCTACAAGGTTTGCAGTGAAGTTTCAACTCAAAGACAAACTGCCCTTCGGTGTAGTATCTCTTATGGCTTTTCATAGACTAGTCTGGACTAACTGTAAAGGAAAAATTCATAACATGTTTGAAAATGTTCTACGTAACTCATATGTTACCACACTAATCCAATCTTTATGTCCTCTTCTATTTTAAAAGAGAAGTAGTATAAAACGGCATATGTTTAGCTATGTACAGGGCATTGGCATACAGGAAGCAATAGTATATATAATACAGAGAATGGTCTTGTTAAGATAAACTGCTGTGATAGACCTTGATGCTGTAATGGCTCGAACAGTTGTTGGAGGCAGTCTGCTGTGTGAAGGGCTAAACTTGAAAAGATTGTTTCATTTTATGCACAAAAAGCTGTAATGAGTACTTGATTGCCTTAACTATTAAAAATCTGTCAGTGGTGAGTCAAAGAAGGGTTGAGAAGGGAAGGGAACTCTAGAGATGATACACTCCAAGCCACTACTCCAGCAAGAAAATCTAGAGCACATTGCACAGGATAAATCCAGGTGAGTTTTGAAGACTTTGAAAGAAGGAGGCTCCACAGCCTCTCTGGATGAAGTGCTCAATCAGCCCAGCTGTAAAGAAAAACTTAAGGTAATGCCACTCTTCCCTTTAACTACTCCTGTAAGGCTTGTTGCTAATCCAGCAATGTATTTTAATATGCTGAGTATATCAAGTTTTGTTTTTCACTAGTAGTTAACATTTGTGAGATTACCCTTTACTTATTTTTTTTGTCTGTCTCATGCAGCATCCAAAGGCTGCTCCCTATACTGTATCCAATGTAGAAATGTTTGGCTTGATTTTTTTCCTTTTATTATTTACTCTTTACTTTTTTTTTTTTTTTTTTTTTTTTTATCTTGGCTTCTTGGTGATTTTGAGCTTCTACTTTTTTGGTGGCCATAGTTTAGACTTGCTTGTGATCTCTAAAAAGCATTTATTGCTTGAATCGTGGATCATTTTAAGACATTTTCTATATGTGTAGTAATAGTAATTTTAAACTAAAATACTAAAATATTAAAAGCATAAATCTGCTCAGTTAAGTGCAGTTTGCCAATTTTTTTTTTTGAAATAGAGTTTTTAGGCTTTTGCGTTTGAGACTTATGTGCTGGTTTGAAACAATGTTCCATGGCAAACGGCAAGGTTCACAGTTCACACTCTGGGCTGAAGCTTATTGATCTGAGGTGGATCGCCTTTAACAAAAGAGCTGGAGAGTTGTAAGGTTCTGAGGCAAACTATATATTTCTTCAGGTTGGTTGATGTAAATATAATATGCACGTAAAATTGTTTATTAATATAGCATATATGTATCATTATACGCAAAGTTCAGAAATCTTTGGCCTCGTGTTTGTGGTTTCCTTCAGGGTAGGAATTTTGTGGTGGAAGGAAACTCTGAAAACTTGGAAACTTGTGCAGTTTTCAGTGAATTTTTCTTTGCATAGGAAGTTAATGAAATAATTTTGAGTAGAATTTCAATTTGCATAAAATATTATCTGGCTCTGTGTTTGGATTTTGTTTGTTTTGCCTTTTTTTTTTTTTTATCTTCCAAGAATGTAATCTAAAGGTGAAAGTGCTGAGTTGGTGTTGGACTGAAAATATATATAGTCTTTCTATATAATATCCTTTCTCCTGCATGCATGTTAATAGTATGTGTGTTATATGCTTGTGTATGTGTATATATATCAGAAATGAAATGAGAACTTTTTTCTCTTACAGCACACTGTAGTCTGTTTTTGAGAGCTGTGACAGTAGGAGTTTCAGCTTATTTGCAGCAACACCATTCCCTTGTGGCTCAGTTGCAGATACTATTTGTTAATGTGATGAGCCTATCAGAGATAATAGGACATTCTGGTGCTCTAATCAACCAAGTACCCGTGTGATTTGGCTGCTGGGAAGTTAGTCCTGTGCATATCTAATTCTGACAGTTTTTATGGATTGCAGAATCCAAATAAGATTTTGTCTGTGATTCCCCAAATCACCCTCATGCTTCTGGCAGGGTTTACTGCTCTCTGGCTGTCACGAATCAGGCGTCTGGTCTGTGAAGGTGCAGTCTTTAAAACATAGCAGTGTGTTAGAATTCTGTCAGAACATAACAATCTGTTATCGAGCTGTTGACTAGATGCTTTAATGATCTTTTTTTTTTCCAGCGTGTCCTCTACTGATTTCTCAACCTGATGGTATTTCATCTTCACCTCAACAGTATATGTCTTCAGCAAATAATTTTTCAATATACTCTGAAGATTGAGGGGTCTTTTAGTGTTTCTGCAGCATCTTTGCCGTGGAGTCCTTTCTGAGATCTGTAATAGATCTGCAAGCCCTGCAGTCTCACGAACTTCTTGTGTGCTTTTTTTTTTTCCCCTCATTCTCTTCATATTCTCTCTTCATCACCGGGACATTATTTTTCAGTTGCTGCGTTATCCACAGTTTTCCTCTTGCCTTCTGATGGCAGGTTAGACTGCAGTCTAGGGGTGTTTTCTGTTCCATGCTATCTACAATCTGGAGTCAGACTGGACAGAATGGGAGCTGCGAAACTTCATTTCCGGGGGGGAGTTAGAAACAATGTAAATCAAACTCTATCACTGGTAATCGAGCCATGTCAATTTAATAGCTTCTTCTGTTCCAACGTTAGGTGTTGAAAATAGATATGGGAATAACTCCATTGTTGTGCGATACTGCCATGCCTGCTTACCTTCTATTTAACGGAATCTGAGTAGGGATTTTTGTTAATTTTTTTGAACACTTAAGATTGATATAATAAACTGCTAGTTGAGGTTTGGGAGTGATGAATTTAACAATGTATTGTGCTATGCAAAGATAGAAAATAAGATGACTTGCAAGCTATGTGTGGCTGTACAGTTCTACTGAGAGTTTTATTGGCTGCCTACCACTCCATAAATAGCACGTAATAAAAAATGGTTCTCAGAAGCAGTTGAAGGTTACTGTTTCTCCTGAATTATCATAGCAACGTCCTTACTAATAACAGCTTAAGATGATTTGAGCCAACTGTAACTTGTGATATTTGTCTTAATAGGTAGCTTGTACTACCTCTTGTGCAAAGGAGGCTTTTACTCTAACATTCAAAAGTTAGAGTATTATTAAGATTTTAAATTTACTGACAGTTGGTGCTTTGATTACAGATCCAGACAGGGATTCAAGTTCACGTATGTTTGGTTCCCAGCTCTGTCACTGTCTTCGTGTGTACTACGAGGCAAGACACTCATTTGTTGACTCCTTTCCAAACAAAGAATAGCACTTGCCCACATCTCTTGGGATTTGCAAAGAAAGATTTGCTAATACCTGCTAGGAAACATTATTATTGATAAACATGATGCTTATCAAGTGAAAGTACGTAAGTATACAGCAAAATATCAAATTCAGTTCACACAAAGGAGAATTCAAAACTTGTGCAAAGGAGACTTACTCTAACATCCTGCAAGGTTTCCCATTACTTCCTCACATACCAGGATTCTCTCTCTCCCCCTCCCCTTTTTTTTTTTTTTTTTTTTCTCCTGTTTTTCTCATGGTTTATGCAACTTTGGGGAGATGGTAGTATTTCAGATAAATGATGCCCCAATCAACTCTGTAGTATTGACCATCCTCTTGATTTGTTGTCTACATCTTCCATTATTAAGAGAAAATGTTAAGTTTCTACTTACTAAATGGTACTGCTAGCCAGATATGACCTCAATCTGTGACTAATTGATTTTACAATTGATCTTGGAATCAGATAAAAAAATTACTTTTTTCTGTATTAGATGTCTAAGTAATTCAGGAATAATTGAAGAGTTGCATTCTCTTAAATTCCCCCTGGGAATTACTGTCTTGGTATTGTGCTTGGGCCAGTAGCAAATAGCAGGCTAGTTTAAATTGATGGAATTGGGAAATACTTCTATGGTTTACACCAAAGAAAAAACCCTAGGAGCCTATTCTGTGAGTAAAATTTGACTCAAATTGACTCTTGTGTTTTTGTTTTTTTAACCTGGAAATTGTCCCCTCCTCCTGTGTGGTTTTTGTTTTTACTTTCAAAACATGGTATATGTCTAATTTACTTTCCCCACTGTTTTTGATGAGGTGTGCCAGTTTTTTTGTTGATTAATGTATCTGATTGAAAAATTGGGCTGGCTTAAGAAAAAACTAATGGAATACATGTGTCTGAATAGAGATCTTGTAAGACGGGGCTCATTTATACAATTTGAGCAGAGCCAGACTCTCTATGCTCTTTACTACAAAATTGACAGTAATGAGATCACTTGTATTTTGTTAAAGGAGGAACATTGTGTAGTGTTTTTTTTTTTTTTTTTAATAGATAGACATTTCTTTTAAGACTTAAAGGAAAGCAGCTTGGAGTTTTTCTAATCTTAAACTGATTTTGTAATCCTCATTTCCTACTTTTAACATTAATCTGTTCCATGAATTGAATTTCTGTGACTGCTGGGAAATCAGTCAGAATTAAAAACAAGATACAATGTGATCTTTAACATTCAGAATAGCTAATGTAGTTCCACTTATAAAATTAAACAACTCATACACAATCTCAGCAAAAACTTTGTGTTGAAAATGGCTAGTAGAACAGATCAATATCTGATTTGAAATAGCAATACATGAGGACATTAAAAAAAAAAAGTCTAACCACTTAAGACTGTCTACACTGATATACTTCTAGACATGACCCAGACTATGAGCAGTCTCCAAATATCACAATACTTGCTTCATTATTGACCTGAAGTAATTATAGATTTTGTGTAAAAATACCATGATTCACTCTTTCTCATCCTATAATGGGTTAGCAGCTGTACTCTGTACTTAAGCATTTTCAGGTCATTCTGTTTCATACTATTTAAACCATGGCTGCAAATCTCATTGGTGAGAGCAGGATGGCCCTGCTATCTAAGAGGAGTAGGGGAGAACCAAGTGCTTTCCCCTTATCAACCTTGTTACCAGAAAAATAATTTGTGAGGGATAGTAGAACCAAGGACTTGCATGAGACCTGCTGGCCGTCACCCCTCCTTTCCTTTTTAAGTAGTTCATGAAAGAAGAAAATCAATGAGTTTCCAGTGGGAAAAAAGATCTTAAAGGGATTGCTAAAGGGAAAAGCTACTCAGTAAAATGATTGTTAGTGTAATAGTTCAAATAATGAGCCCTGAGAAGCATCTCCTCTTCAGCTCAGAAAAATTTTTAAGAGGCTGTATAAAATAATTGGTCGACTTTCATAACTACTTTTCTCATACGTCCTGAGTGTCTCCATAGACTGTATATGAATTCACCTTTTGGGGTAGTTCTGATAAAAAGGAGTTTTATATGGGTCTTGTGAAACTAATCTGAATGTCATCAGTATGAACTTAAAGGTTGGAAGAAACTTTCTTTGTAACTCAAACATATTCTTAATATCTGAATTTTTAGGAAGATAATTATATATTCCTTTAATTGCTGAAGAGAACCACTTCTAAAGCTTTATTTATATAGCAAGTTTCAGAGCTTGCTATCCTGATAAAGAAGAGTTCCTGTGTGGAGTAGGGCAGGGGTGAGCCCGTTGGTTGTCTTTTTTCTTTTTTCTTTTTTTTTTTTTTTCCTCCTAATCTGTTGAAATTTCATCTTTGCTGTTAATCTGGGTATACATTGGCAAGCAGTGCAACTGAAGTGTGGCCCAAGGATCTGGGGCTGGTGCTGTGTCTGCATGTTGGGCACGCTTCTTCAGGCTTAATTTGGTTCTGTGGGCTGGGATTTGTTCAGAGTGCTTCTTGTGCTGTAGTTTTTTTTTTTTTCAAAATCCCTCCATTTCATGCATTTCAAGATTGCTCTGTGGTGCACATCAAAGCATGGTAGTTGGGGCTTTTGGGGAGTTTCGCTGCCCATCAGGAGCAAGTTTGAAAACTAGGTGATGGTATAGACAGATTGATACAATCGAAGTGTCTTTGTTTTGACACAATGCTCCCAAACAGTACCACTGGATGGGAGGGGGAAGAAAAAACTATACAAATATTGGTAACTTTTTACTTAAGGCAGTAGAAGAATTTGTGGGGAAGAAAATCAATGTTTCTCAGAGCAGCTCAATGCACTCCTGTTTCAGAGGACAAGAAGACATATTTATTACACTTACTGAGAAAAGTAGAAATCACTGCACCAGAGTATGCAGAGTGATCTAATTACTTGTGGAAGGACTTCATAAGTAAATCAGGAGCCAAGATGTGAAATATGTAGGGCTGGGAAGAGGTTGGAAGCCATGAAGTAATCCTTACAGAAGGCAGTAATGGAGCAGACTGCTACCAAATCTTTGAAGTAATAGAAATGCAAGTACATTCCACAACACTAAACAGCTTTTGATTTGTGCAAACAACTCGTACTGGGAATTACACAGCAGCTGATAGAATGAGGCTTCTGCTGATAGCATTCAGGAGCAGTTTAAGGTTCAATGAGTTTTTGTCTTTACATTTTTATGAGACATTTCAGTATATTGTTAACACAAAGTAGGAGGAAGTTTGTGGGGTTTTTTGTTTGCTTTGTTTTGTTTTTGTTTTTCTCTAGGTCAATTTGTCCCTCCTTTAATAAAAGGAATCAAGAAATGTAGGGCAACAAATTTTGACCAAAGTAGTCCTGGATTTTGTACTCTGTAAAAACAGGAGACTTAGATCTCAGAATGCTTCTGAAACACTGTGTTTATGCCTGTAATAAAGACCAAGCAGAGTTTGATAATTCTTTTTCTTTTTTAAAAAAAGGTACAGTATTATGAAAACTCTTATACCTGGGTTATTTGGAAGCTGAATACAATGTATAAAAATATGCCCCCAAATTATATGCGTATCCTCAGTAATTTCCATTGTTTGTGTGGTATTTTTGAGGTTAAATCAAGTAGAACTTTTGTTACCCTATTTCAAAAGGAAACTGTCCTTGGAAAAATCTTAAGATATCTCCATTGAGCAAATAGTTGAAAACTTCTTGGAGATAATTTCTGCCTTTTATATTTAGCTGTCCTTAGTGTTGGGGAAGAAAAGGGAAATTGCTTATAATTTTAACATTTTATTCTGCATGAAGTTCAAGGTAGCTGTGTTGCCAGACTTGGAGCAGTTATGTGTTTTGCATCTGGTATGTGAAAAAGCTGATATTTAGTGATGAGTGAAGTGTAAGTTCTGAGACCTTTTCTGTACATCTAGACTGCACTACCACTAATCTCATGTTGTGATAGATGAGATTTTATGCTTGTGAACTTACTGTGAAATGATCAAATTCTGAATTTAACTACTATAAAACTTTTTGTTTAAGTGTGTGAAGCAATGACTTCCTGTATATGAACTTTCATAGCTGATAGACTGGAGCATCTTATCATATAATGGGATTATCTTTTTAAGGATGGTCAGAAACAAGTTGTTACAGTAGTTATATGGTAGATCTAATGTAATATCTGGGATGGCCACATTGTGATGCTGTAGTGTAACCTCCCCACGATTTCCTGTGTGCTTGCCTTTGCTCTTTTGCCATTTAAATCATTTTAGCGTGCTGTTGTGTGTGACCATGTTTCCAAATTTAATATAATGACAGAGTAATCGCTGAGTAAAGGAATCATTACTTGGGATTATTCTTCCTTTCTTTTAATAAAAATGATCTGTTGAAGCATAGATTCCAAAACTTTAGCTCTTCAATAACTGCTTCAAATACTCATTTTGTCCTGAAATTGATACCTCCTAATCTAAGGGATGTATTTGTTCCCTTGGACCAAAATCAAATCCCCTATCAAATCCCACAATGAAGCTACCCTGCTGTGTCTTTAGAAACCTCAATTGAACAGTTTCTGCTTGTGTTTAAATATGGTTTTATTATCCTGAGTTTATCCTACTGACTGCTGCCAACATGATATTTGAGGAGAACAGTGCTGTGTAAATGTTTTCTTTTCTTTTGTTGATATCTTTGCTAAATCTGTGTTTCCAGTCAATATGCCTGGTAACTGTGCTTTGCCAGGGGAGCAAAGACCTCCCATCTTCTCAAAAGCACACTGTAATTAAGAGAAAAGATGCTGTGCAGTCTGGAAAGCCAGTGTTAGGAAAGCTTATTTGGGTGTCAGGTGTCTGTAAAGAGACCCTTGTTCTTTTGACTAACTTGAGATAAAATCCAAGATCATGTTGTTGAAGTGCCTGAAAAGGAATAAGCAGAATTTTTAATAGACTTAAAAATACTCTCTTTTTCATTTTCTGTGTGATACTGATTTTTGCAGTGAAACTTCAGCAGTTTAACCTCTTCATATTTGGCCCATCTGAATAGCAAATACATTTTGCTCCAAGCAGTATTACTGCTAAGAAATCTGAATTAAAACTTTTGCACAGTGACATGTTTAGTATGGTGTGGAACCACTAAGAATTAAGTTTTGAGTATTCTGTAGTATTGTGGCCATTCTGTGTCCAGAATTAAAACAATACCATTTAACATAGGAAGACTGGGACAGTTCTTCAGAACAATGGTGGCTGTAGGTAATAGAAAATTCAAGAACATTGGGCAATGATAGTATAGTTAGGGTTTTGGTTCTTGTTTTTCCATTTTTGTTTTTTGCTAGAAGGAACATCTAAACCTTTCCCTGAAAGCAGATAAAAGTTTGATTTTACTGACAGTCATAGCTTTTCCTATGTTCAGGTTTCCTGAATTATGTTTATCAGATACATTTCTTCAGCTATTTGATGAATCCTAAGCATTATCTCCTGTTCCTGATTCCTCCAGTTTCCCTTCAAGGCTCTGGCTATTGCTCTCACAGCATCATTTCCTGCACCATCAGATCCTTGTTAGCTGTTTAGCTTAGTTCATTGCTACGAGTAACCTTCATGAGTAGAGTCACATTGTCTGTTCTCTGTGGTTAATTTGATCAAATGGTAGATTTTGACAGGGAAAACAAATGCAGGCATTCCAGAGACTTACTATAAAGTTGAGAGGGAAAAATGTTTATGTGCAATAAAGTGTACTTTTTGATTGGTCAATGAGTCATATCTAAATTGGCTCTGGTCAAAGTTTTTTTTAGATGCTTCATCTGGCTAGGATAATCTTTCATTATTTTTCATGATTTTTCCTGCAAGATCTGTCTTACAGAACTGTGAACTGGTATTAGATTTTTATATTCCTTAGCGAAAGTACTTGGAAAAAGTAGAGATTTGGTGTGGGACAAGAAAGGGGAATGTGAAAAAGGTATTTTCATCACATTTGAATGTCAGGTAAATCAGTCTTCAGTGAAGAATAGTGCTTAGCTAGATCATGTGATTTCTCTTTTATCCAAAGCAGGCATCCCTTTCAGAGAATTAGGATTGTTGATTTAGTAGGTAGCTTGCTGGGAAGCAAGTAGCGTGATAATTCTGGTTGTCTCTTAGTCTCCCATGTTTTTCCTCACCTCATTTTTTTTCTCCACAATTTTCCACAACTGTTTGACAGACGCCAGGGTTAATGAATTTTTATTTTAATTTGGCCTTTTCCTTGCACTGATGACAATCTCTATACTGCAGAGACCATTTTCTCTCAACTCACTTCACATTTAAGTAAGAAATGAAACTTCTGATGGAAGCTTCATAAATAAAAGAACTCAGATGGAACACAGCTATACACTATCAGAACTGGTTCCCCGAATCCCACACTTGTGTGTCTCCATAGTATGAGACTTTAGTTTCATTAACCTCTCGTTAGAAACACGTCAGTGCTAAAATCCCACAGTGCAGTAGTTTTAGCCTGTTAGAAATCCTGAAAGGCCAGTCAGTGTGAAAAATATATATTTTTCAAATGTAATAGTAGATTCCTTATGTGTCTTAGTTTCCTTTAATTGATAATTTGTAATTGGTAACTTGTTAGGTACTTTTTCTTTGAAAAGCAGCAGAAATCCAGAACTACTTGATAAAACGATCATAGTGGAAATTTAAGTGATTACCATATGAAAAATGTTTATTACATTTTTAATGCAAGTATAAAGTGTTGTATATATGGAATACAGAGTATAAATACAATAAAACTTGCAGGAGTTGTCCTAGACCAGTGATATTTTAATGCAGACAGGATTAGGTATTTATAGAAGGATATTAAATCCTGTTTAAGCAGGTGCAAATGGATCCAATTATTCAAACATCATATTTAAGTCCAGGTAAGTAGAGCTTAGACCATGAGAGTGAATGAAATATCTCCACTGTTGACTCTGACCTGAGGAGCTTCCTTCTCTACCGAGAATAAGCACTACCTGAATAATTGGAGTAAGATGGGATTAATTTTGAATCAGCTGCAGAAACAACAAAGCTTCTGCTCAGGCTTGATGCAAATGCCAGTAAAAATCTTTAAAACATGTGGCAAAGGATCCTTTACCAGCAGTCATTGAGATAGCAGGAACACGCTGGTGAACATATGAATAATGTGATCCATGGCATGGCTTCTTCAAAACATTTTTTCAGAAGAAGCTTGAGTGATTCCAGAATAAGACATGGTAAAGAATATTTTCAATTTAACTTTCCAGTTAGGCACTGTCGGCATTATAAGTGTAGGTTTCAGTTTGAAGCGATGAATCAGAATGTTGATGTGGGCTACGTTTGGTTTATTGTGAAATATTAGAGAAGCTTTCTTCATAGAAATGCAGGGTAGGGTTTTCGTTTATTTTTATAGGTTGGTCAAGCAACACATGGTTAATCTCAGCAGCACAGTGGTCCCATCTCAGCTAGTGCAAAGGTAGGAAAATAAGAGTTTTAATTTGAAAGATTTTTGTCTTTTATGGTGGTGGATGCCAGAGAATTTAATTTAAAAACATTGCTTAAAAAGATGTTAATTAAAAAAAAAAAAAAAACTATGTTCACACTTGTGACTCTTGTCTACTTTTCTGTACACATAAGAAACTTGACTTCATTTTTGTAAACTTCTAATAAATGCAGCTTACCATGAGCTTCCATGAGATCTGAAAAGCAAAAATCCGTTCCACTCACACAAAGTATCCCGTGGCATTATGTCAGCAGTTTCTTCGCCCAATTTTGACATGATTGTATGCATTGCTCTGGATGTGCTCGTTTGCAGAGATGTGCTGCATTTCGGGGTGACATTTTGTAAAGCTCCGTGACATTTGATATTGAATGACATTATCACTAATGTATTTTAAGATCTGTAAATCTCAAGAGTCTTTCTCTTTAGTTGTAAATACCTGTTGGTGCTATGCTTCTGTAATTCTGATGTTGAAGAAAACTCCGTTGAGGTATTTTTTCTGTTGTGTTTTGAACTTGTTTTATTTGTTTTTCATATGAAACAAACAAGCATACCAGAAACTGGTACATAATTTAGCTCTAAAATTGCAATTATATGTTTGAAGCTTAGCAAAATGTGCTTGCAAAGGGCTGCGTATCCCAGAAACACTTAAAAAGCTGCAGCAAATATTTTACTACTATAACAAATATTTTGCCAGTTCTCTGGCAGTTTCTCTGCATCATATTGAGAGGTAAGAACTCCATTATACACAATATATTATGCTAAGAGGCCTGTTGAAAATGAAATGAGATTGTTCCCAGAGTTGAGCTTTAACTTGTATCCTTTCACCTCCAGACAGGTTTGAAATCCCAAATATAGCATTTATGACAACATACGCTTGCTAGCCTTCTCTCTGACCTCTGAATATCAGAAGGCAAAAATAATTTATACTCTCCTCCAAACTGCCTCATTCTTTCAGTGCTTTGTTGTGGCTAGGAAGGATCTTTAACTGATGACTGAAGCAATAAGCAATGCCATTTGGTGATAGTATAGTTTGCTCTTCATACAGTGCATCTTCCAAAGCTGTCTGCTTTGTGTATGCGCAGGGTGGGCAGGATGGCTCCTGATCTTGGAATTATTTTGAATTCTTTGAGAGAAAAGTTGCCCCCTGGAAAAACTTTTAGTTTAAACAATGTTTTCTTTGCATGTATACTCCTGTAAGTATTAGATAAGCACAGGACATACTGATGTTAAATGCTATGTTTGTTAAGTCAGTTGCACAGATTGTTTAAGTTAGTATTACTAACTGATGGTAGCCAATCCATATCTGATGTTCAACACTGCAAATTTTTAGTACTGTGGCAGGGAGAGAGGGGAAAGATTTCTTCAGAATGTTTGACATACTACCTGAAACAACACTAAGCACTTTAGACATTTCTGTCAGGATACTTGTATTAGATGCTCTTCAGGCTCCTTTTCTGTTCTAACTGAATGGCCCCACTGAACTTAATCTTGCTTTCTTCAACTGCAGGAAAATTAATTTTTAAAGGAAGTGCTAGGTGATTCACCTGTGTGCAAACTGTGATTACTTAGCAGGCCCTTGCTCTGTTTAAGCTTTAAAACCTCTTAATATTTCTGTCAGTGGTGTTTGCTAGATGCCTGATTCACAACCTGGCAACTGCTGCTGATGCAGTGGTTGTAGATAACTTCCTAACATCTCATTGCTCTAGTAAATTGATGCATGCATATAATAACTATCTCAGTAACCAGGTCACATGCAGTATATCTAAATGGGCATGGATCAGCTGCATGTTCTTTACGCCACTAACCAGCAGATACATTATTATGTATTTTTAGAGATCTGGCAAGTCTAGCCTTCGAATGGAAACCCACAATTCATTTTCAATTTTTGCATTCAGTAGTCAAATTGTATGACTTCATACATTTGCTTCATAATAGATGCTTACGTGAGCTTTCTATTTTGTCTTATTCTAGCGGTGGCGTATGGATAACTTTTAATACGCTCTGATAGCAGTAAAATTGCAAATATACACTTCAGGGCATTTTCTTACTGAGATTTGCTAATGTCTGCAATTCATAAAGACCTCAGTGGTCAAGCTAACAGTTTCCTTTCTGTCATTTAGTCTTGCATGGTGAATTGGCATTCATAAGCTTGCAGCTAATTAGATGATTCCTTAAATAGTGGCTGTTAGTAAAATGAGTACACTTGGCACTTCATGTTTTCTTTCAAGATGACACAGTTCTGCAAGGATTATTTAGGGAAAGATGGGTCAACATTTAAGTGACATTGAGAAGACAGTCCATGAGTGGTGCCAGGAAACTAATGTTAGATGAAAAGGCTTAGTCACAGAATCACAAAATGATTGAGGTTGGAAAGGACTTCTAGAGATCATCTAGTCCAATAACCCTGCTCCAGCAGTGGCACGGGGCACAGGGTGTTGTCCAGACGGGTTTGGAAGATCTTCAGAGAAGGAGACTGCACAACCTTTCTGGGCAGCCTGTTCCCGTGCTCTGTCACCCTCCCAGTAAAGTAGTTCTTCCTCACATGGAGATGGAACTTCCTGTGTTGTATTTCAACTTGTACCCATTATCCCTTGTCCTATCACTGACCCCATGGAGAAGAGTTTGGCCCCATCCTCCTTGCATTCTCTCCTCAAGTACTTCTACATATTGATCAGATCTGCTCTCAGTCTTCTTCAGGCTAAACAGGCCCAGCTCACTTGATCTTTCCTCATAAGATAGGTTTTCCAGTCCCTTAATCGTCTTTGTCACTTTACACTGGACCCTTTCTAGAACTTCCACAATCACTCTTGTTCTGGGGAGCCCAGAACTGCACCCAATACACCAGGTGTGGTCTCACCAGAGCTGAGTAGAGGGGCAGGATCCCATCCCTTGACCTGCTGGCAACATTCCTCCTGATGCAGGCCAGGATCCCATTGGCTTTCTTGACCACAAGGGCACATTGCTGGCTCACGGTTTACTTCCTGTCAACCAGGACTCCCAAATCCCTCTGTGCAGAAATGCTTTCCAGCAGGTCAACCCCTAATCTGTACTGGTGTCTGGGGTTATTCTTCCCCAGGTAAACCTTGTGATGGAGCAATAGAAGTGAAGCTGTCTCACATTAAAAAAAATTCTTTCAAGATCCAAGGGGTAGGAAGACCTAATGTTTTGACTTCTGTAAAACTATATTTAACTTACATTCAGGTGATGTATGGTTTATAAAAGATAGCAAATTTTTATCTGAATTGCCATCTTGAATAGCACTGACGACTTGCCTGTGCTGTGCCCTATCAGTGTTCTCAGTGCCTCTTAGCTGTCTTGCCAAACCCTTGAGTAATCTGATGCTTAACTTTTTACTGCAGTCTCCTGTCTCTTCCTGCTTTTGAGAGTTTTACTTTTAAATTTCAGTCTTTAAATGTCTATTTTCTAGGAAATTTGAAGATGTGGCAGTCACTTTGGGGCTGAGGACAAGTGACAGAACATGTGTTCCTAGGATTTGGAGTAGATTGTTAAGCACTTCCCTTGCTGAAAAAGATATAAGCTTGCTGTGGGGATCTTTGGCTTGATATAAGCTCGGTGCAGGTTCCTTCTTATTGAATAGAAGACTATAGATTCTTGATGATGCTTCTTCAGCAAACTCAAGCTATTCTGTCATACAAGCTTCCAGGGCCGTGTCTCTTGCCCATCTTTCTTTGTACAAGAGACTGTCACATCGAGTGGGTCTCAACTGATGAAAAAAAGTAAAGCCTATAGAAAAGAGGATTCCTTTCTGGTAATATAAAAAAAGGATACACAAGCTCAGGGAGAGACTACGTAATCAGTGGTAGTACACTGTTATGTTGTTAACCCAGACTGGCTGTTACAGACACTGAGTGATTGATTCTGAACAGATGTCCCTTGGTGGCTAGTATTCCATTACTTTACAGTGGAGTAGTTTTGCAGCCTAAGCTGCTGGTGACAAGGCTTCAGGGTGGTTTTTCTTCCTCCTTATATTGCTTTATAAAATTACCCATTTCATTTGCAAAAGAAATTCTTCAGTTGTTTATGAGATCAGGACTGTGTCTGTGCTCTGTAGTTCAAGTCTGGCAAGCTGTTAGTGTGGAGACAGAATTTGTAAAAGAAGAAATCTGAATGCAGTAGTAGCAAATGGCTGTTTCAAGTGTGACTAAGGCACTTTCAGAAGCTGAATAAATGGCAACTGTTATAGTAGTTTTTTCCACTGCCCTATGAAGTTTCAGTATGTGGTTGGTTTGGGCTTTTTTTCTTTTGTTTTAGTGAATTCTAAGAATTGGCTTAAGTGTCTCCGGTCCTGTAGTGCTAAAAACTTTTTAATAAAATGACCGATCTTGTGCTACTTAGATACTATTGTATGGAAAAGAAGCTTGCATAGCAGGCTGTTGGATTATGAAAACCTGAGCCATTAACATGCAAACGTTTTGGAGAGAAACATCTTCTAGGCTTTTGGGTAATGCATCAACTTTTAGTTTTTTTTTTTTTTTCAGCCAAAGAAATAAGTTATGTCTCATTCTTTCCAGAAGCCTCCCAGAAAGGAGTGTGTGTGGGGCAGGGGGTGACATGAATACATTCATACTGCTCTTTTTAATTGCCATTGGAAAAAATGTATGGAAACTCTGCCTATACAATATATTATGTGAAACACATTCTTTCAATTTGAAGAGATCCACTTGTCTGAGCTGGCTTAAGAGACTGGTTAGAGTGGACCTTTTGATGGATTTGACTTTGCAAATTGAGTCTGTCTTACCTTTTTATACTGGTTTCACTCTAAGACTTCTAGTATGTTAGACCATCATACTCACAGGAAGAGGGCTTTACCTGGGAACATGCCCATTGAGTAGGGACAGTCAGCTGCCCTAGTGGAGCCTGCACCAGCTTCTCTACTGTTCAGGGGCAGCTGTAACGTTTTGTCTGGAGATCTGTGATTGTTCGTGTGCAAATGGAAGGTCAGAAATAGAAAGTTTACCCAGCAGGTAAAATAGTGTAGTAAAACTTCAGGGGCAAGGGAGAAAGGATACTTACTAAGAATATGTATACTAAGCTTGTCTGCGTTCTTTGACCTGGAAGACAAATCTGTGGGCTACTGCCTAAGGGGCTAAACAAGCACTTTGTAAAGTACAACAAGCAACTAATTGGTATCTTTGAGGAGAAATTGAGAAGACTCCAAGTAAGTTGTTATAACTACTTTTTCAAGAGGCTTGAAGGGCTGTAGTAGTTTCACTGTGTGTGTGTATTTCATCAGCATCATTTTCATGCCTTTTTTGGAAATATGTATTGCTTGCCTTTAATTTAAGGACTTCACTGATTAATAGTTTAATGAGTTCAGCAAGGAGCTGGACTCTGTATGTGATAGTGGTATTGACTTGTGTAGCCTTTGGCAAATTGTGTAATATTTCTATTTCTAGTATTGAAAAATGCTGCCACTTAATCTTGTAAACTGCTTTTGGGGAAACCAGTTTCAGCATGAAAAGAAAGGTGGATGCAATTTACTTTTACTTTTTTGTCTGTTTCTTGATTTCTTGCTTGTGTGTGATTTAAGTGGCTTTCCTACTGTTAACATGCATTAGCTTTCTCATAACAGGGATGACAGAGCTAGCACTGCAGTAGGTTTCTCTGCTTAATGCTGTAACTTTATGAAACAGTTCCATAAAAATGATTTCCTCTGAGTTTATAAGTAATACCCCTGCAAAAATGCTATTTTTTAAAATTTAAAATTCCCCTGTCTCCCCTGTCCATGCTAAATAAAAATAAACTGTTGAACTTCTACTAGTCTTCTGTTCCATCAGAACTGTCAACTGACATTCGAGGAAAAGATTGTTACTCTCCTCTCTCTGACTCTATTTTTTAAGTGTACAAATCTCATTGCATTCAGATAATTAAAATGCTATAACAGTTTTCACATTTCTTTGCCTAATTAACAGCAATAAAGGCCACACTAAATCAGGATGGATCTGTAATTCTGGCACTAATCACACAAGTGTGAGTGTCAACATCATAATGAGATGCACAAATCTGGAGATAATGACTGTCTGGGAAATTAGAGCAAGTGCTGGCACAAATTGTACAGCAAGGTTTATTCCCATTTTATTAATTATATGCTTGCGCAGGGAATTGTAACCAACTCAAATTACTTTAATTTGTGGAATCACAGCAGCTATCAACTTGATGTCTGAGCATGAGGTGAGGTTTCCCACTGTCTCTTCCTTAGTGTAAAAATGACAGCAACAGGAAACTCCACTGTCATGGATTTACTGGTAATTTAGGTTTGAAAATATTGACATTTCAACATGCACGTTTATTTCGCAAAGCTGATGATAGATCATTTAGCAGTGATGGTACTGAAAAGAACTTGTAGGACGGATGTGGGACATCAAGGCTTATTGAATGGGAAACATAGCTTGGTAATGCCAAAGTTGACTGTAACAACTAAAAACATTTTGGGCATAGATAATGACTGGTATAATGTAATTTTCTCTCTTAAATATGTTAAGCATTTTTGCATGATGAACCGATTTATATCAGCTCACTGTTTCCTTTTAGGTTAAGCAAAAACACTGCAAGAATATAGACTTGCATTCTGCCAAAAAATGTTGCTGTCCTAAAGGTTGAAAAACATTTGTTCAAACTTGCTGGCTTATATGAAACCAAATTTCTAAACAGATCATTCAAGTCATTGTCCTTTAGCTAAAGAAGATTACATGAATTGCACTGATTTTATCTTGAGGACATGTTATAGGAGAGCAGACAAATTGACTTTGAAACATGTATTTTCTCTCTTTTATACTGAAGACTAATGAGGTGTCTTATACTGCAATCTTTTATAATTAAGTAATATTAAATATCCAAATATGATGCTTATTTTTTTGTAACTAGAAATAACTTACATAAATGAACATGTATGAACATTTATGGTAATCCCTGTTTTGCAGTCAGCCATAATAATGGCATACTTGGAGGGGAAATAAGTATTTTAGGTCACTTTATTTTGGACTAGTACATGATGGTCTAAATTTCCTTCTCATAATGGAGTTAGTCGCCTAATTGCTACAGTTTACATAAAGCTTAAGCTAAATAACATTTGAAAAAACAGGTATTTTTCTTTTAGAAACTATACCTTTGAGTAGTGTAGTGATCTAGTTAAATTCTGGTTTTGGAAGGGATATGCGCTCAGTAATTTCTCTCTGAATTTTCTTGAGCTTGGGCAGAAATCTAGTTTCTTTTAAGTGAATCCTTACACACAAATCTCAAATTGTTCACACCTGTCCAGAGTGTGTGAAATGCCTTAGATTACTGAAGGATGCTTCTCTTATTTCTCAGTCCTGAAGCTCAAATTCTTAAGTTTGATCAGTTTAGAGGTAGTATGAAGCAAAGAAACATGTTCATTCTGCATACTACTCTGCTGGTCTGTGGGGAAGAATTTTCTGTAAGATGCTTTTCTAATGAGATGGCCAGTTTGTCAGTGTAAATTCTGCTATCATAGTCAAATGACCCCTCACAAGGGGTTGAGTGAATCATATTCCCTGGTCACTGTTTATCATGATATTGGGGAAAAAGATGCAGTGAGAAAAAGATGCTGTATGGGTTTTATTGCATCTTTGCACACTGGATTGTGATTTCACTTAGGTTTACAAACATACTAGGTCTTTAAGTTCTTTGTATTAGAGGAAAATAATAGCCTTTTAAAATGTGCAGTGCTATAAAAAGTTGCTTCTCCATCTGGGTTTTCTTAATAAGCCCAGCTGGACCTTCTCAGCACTCTGCAGATCATCTGTCTTTAACCAAATGTGAGTTTTATCAAGGTGCAACAGGAAAGTATAGTAATGATTGCAAGCATAAACCCAGTACTCATATTCATCTGGTATTAGCAGATGGATTTATGAGGTTCGATGTAGGCTTTCATGAGAAGCAGTTGCTGACTGCTACTTTAGAAGCAAAATATCTCTCCGTAGCTTCCTATTTGGTAGAGCTCCATCCTAAGAAATTTCACTTAAAAGTCAAAGTTTAACAAAGCTAAGATTCTGACATGCACCATAAGGCTGACTGTTCTGCCTTAAGGTGTCATCTGTCAGGAACCTCCTTTACAGATTTCATTTTCTTGGTAGAAGATTATGGGAATTGCCAGACTCTCACATAGTTTGTCCTAAGAGAGTGAGCGTTAGACTGCAGTGGAAGTGACATTGCTAGAGGCCGCATGCTCTGCTTGAGGCTTATTCAGGGCTTTGGTGCGTGTACTCTTTCAAGGACTTTCAAGTCTCAGAAAAGCGGAACAATGTGCCTCTTCAGATTTTAATATTTGTGTTTATGTGGCAGATATTTATTGAAAGTTTATGCACTGCACTGGTGGAATTCCTAGCTTAGGAAACACGTAAGAGCATAAGTGGGTGTTCTCATGAGTGCTATCTCAGCTGGAGGTAGCAGCTGAAAACTGAGAAGGGAATATATTCACTTCACTGCAAAATATATGTGGCAATGTTCATTGAATATCTATTACATCTTTTCTTCGACTTTTCTTGCCTTACTACGTAAGTAGATTTAAAAGCTGACTTTTGGATGAATAACGAGCATTGGCACATATTTTGAACTTTTTTTTTAAACTGTATTTCTTAGAGATAGTCTACAATAACATGCTTGAGAGTCTAAAACAGTGGTAGGAATTGCAGTCGAGCAAGTGTATTATGACTTGGTACGCAGCTTTCAAAAAATCAAGCTTTAGTAAAATTAACTGTTACATTAAATGCGGTTATCCAGTTGAACTGTGGTTAAAATTGTGTTGCTTCATTATTTATAGGACTGCAGATTTAATAGTAGCTTAAGATACATGTCATATCATGTATTTGTAATGCACTAATTCACTTTGAAAATTGATCAATGCTTAATGTATAATTAGCAAGGAGATTTACCAATCCACTGGGACAGTGCTCTCTGCTGCATGCGATTGTGCTCATGTCTCTCAACCTGGAGCAGAGAGAGGGCACAAGGGAGAGATTTTCATAACTGCACTCATGTTGTTAAACAAGCAAAGATAATACCTTGCTGTTTCTCACAGTGTAATAACTGCGTTGTATCAATGTCAAGTTATTACTGGAAAGCAAAATAGAAGGAACAGGCAGTATATGTCATATAGTTTTAGACTGAATAACAGAAATGCATAGCTCCCTATTAAATTAGGGACACAGAGTCCTAAAATCTTAGATGATCTGTAAGAATAAGGGAAAAGAAATTAGACCTCTTTCAGTTTTTCTGTTTTGTTGTCTTAGGACATTTTTGTTAAGGGTCAGGACAACAGTAGAAAGCCTAGAGGGCCTAGGCTAGAAATGCTTCCCCATTCCTTAATCTGTTTGCACATTGATACACGGAGAAATTCACAGGCATGATATGCTGTTGTCAGCTGTTCTACTGTTTTTCATACAGAAAGAATTGTTAAGAAAGAACACTGTAGAAATAACTTTCAGTGGTGTCCAAGTGAAAACAAGACTGGTGGTTTTGTTTTCAGGAGGAATAAATCAAGAAGTAAATAGATGAATAAATACTAAATATGCTTTTTCTTCCCCTAGGAGTTTCTACAAGTATAACACCCATTTCAGGAGAATACTTGGCCTCTGCTCTTTGCTGGTGAAAACTTGGGCACAGCTGCCCAGAGCGTATATTTGTAAAGTTGTACTTGATTGACATAAGTTTGAAGCTCTGAAATATGTATAGTATTCAACAAATGTTATTCTGTGTTGGCTTCTAATAAGGAAAATATCAAATCTTAATGATATACAGAGAGAGTGTGGAGTCTCCTTTGGAGAAATATAAGTGGCCTGGATGTGACCCTGTGAAACATGCTGTAGGTGTCCCTCCTTGAGCAGAGCGGTTGGACCAGATGATCTCTGGAGGTCCCTTCCAACCTCTACCATTTTGTGATTCCTTGCATGGCATTATTAGAGTAGTCAGTAACCCTGTACAGGCATCTGAAGTACAGTGCAGTACTTAACTGCTCTTAATAAAGAGATTCTTGATGTTTCTAAATGCAATATTTATAAACATTCTACCAAGAATAAATTGTTGTTGAAGACTATTAGATGCTTTTATTACCCTTGTTCTATCAATCAGAGCACTGGCTTTTTAAAGTCACTGCTTATCAAGCCAAGGTACTGAAAGGCATTTAATTTTTGCATTTTCCCTGTGTTTTAAAAAGTTTCTCATGGCTGCATCTCTAACCTGGTGTTTCTCAAAGCAATATTAAGTGAAAACTGTGTTACCCCAGAGTACAGAACGCTATACAGAAGAGATACAGAAATAAGAAAACTCCTGTAAGAGGAATGTCACATAGGTGGCTTTCCAGAGTAGATCTTCCTGTGTACACAGGAAGAATCTCAAGCATCACTGACAATGACAGATGTAGCAATTATCTAGTTAAATAGTTATTATTGATGATCTGCAATGGTTAATAAACTTCAACAAGCTATGAAACACCCCATGGATCAATCTTGCTATTAACTGGCTGGATCATAACCAGCACTTAATAAATCCAACTAACATTATTGTTTGGAAGGGGAAGGAGTAAATGCCAAATGTAAGAGAGGAGACATCCTTCCAAATTCTGCTCGTTTAGAAAATGTTTATTATTTACTTCAGTAGATAAAACAATCATTTTGAAAAGCATAGCTTAGGGGAGCATTAAGCCAAGCCTGAGACCTCAAGCCATGTAGTTGCGGCAGAATTGCAGAGAAGCTGGTGGTTTTTTTTTTTTTTTTTAATTTTTTTTTTTAAGACAAGCTTTTTGGAGGGATGAGGGAGGTGGCGGCCTCAGCAGTGTCACTGTTTTAGTACATAGTCCTGTATCAAACAAAAACATCATTAGTAAGAATATAATTCAAAATCATGGGGCTTAAATAACTTCAGTGCTTAACTGCTTGATATTATATTTAATTAGATTGGCTGATTCTGATTTTTGTCAGTCAGAATGCTTTTTTTAATGTTACACTAATTTGTAGAATTTGTAGAATTGAAATATGCATACATATAGGATATTGCTTAAAGTTTAAAAATACCATAGGTGGTAAGCAACTCATGAAGTATATGCTAAACTCACTGACATTACTAGGAGTCAGCACAGCTGACTGAGTAAGATGGAAGTCTGGATTCTTGAGAGGTCTTTGCTGAATTTGTAATGTCTAATGTCATAATTAACGGTTTACATTCCTATAATTTCTGGTGTCATGTTTGTCCATGTTTAGTTGTTCTATTTCAGTAATATCATTATCAGTTCTGCTGAAAATTCAGATGTTTTTTCAGTGAAATTGTTATCACCTGTGTGTGTGTATGAGTGTGTTATATGTGTGTAAAGACTGAACACAGTTTTGTTTAATTTATGTCCTCTTTATTAAAGTATAAAAAACACCTAAATGTTTTGATGTTATGCAGTAGCATAAAACCTGTACATTTAAGGGGCTCAAATGTGAAACTCTTGTAGGAAGGTGTGGGTTTGATATGATGTCACAAATTATGTCTGTAGGTATAGAGTTGTTTTCCATGCTGGGAAGGTTCTTCTGCATCTCCCACTTAGGTACTGCATTCTAATGGAAGTTGTCCATACCCAATATAACCTGTGATCTCAAAGCATTTTGTAGGTATAACTATTGCAGCAAACATTCCCCATGCAAAAAAGTGTGTGAAAGAGGCTGTTACACATTAAAAATAATAATAATAAAAAAATAACTCTTTTGCCAAATGAGAGAAATTGCAATAAGAAAAAAATAACCATAAGCAATGCTCGTCCTTAAACTACAGCCATTGCTAGAAAACTGTCACTGGTTCCTTGGCAGCAAGTTAACTGAGGGTATGGATAAACAAAACAAAAACCGCTCTCCTAAGACGAGCCTTGGGGTGTGGTCTGTGACACTGGGGAGTTGTTCAGATTTCACCTGCAGTGCAGTCAAGTACTTGCATTTTCTTATGTAAATTGTAGCCAAGTCTTTAATCTGGTGCATGTGTTCTGAGGCTAGTGAAAGGAATGGCTAGACTAAGCTCAGGAGGAAATACATCTATGAAAGCCTGTGCCTATGAAGTAGAATGAGTGCAGGATGTTCTCCAGTGCAGTTCATCTACCTTTTTGAGATGAGGCATGTGTTTATTTTCTATTTCTGTTAGTTCTAATTAATTAGTGCTGTTAACACTGTGGGATTCCCTCAGGAATTTTAAAGAAAAATGTTTCTGTAGGTAAAACTTAATGATTAAAAATCTTCAGGATCTGGAAACAAGGCCTCATTGAGGGGTAGAAGTGACGTTCTGTGTGTGCACCGATGCACAAGTGTCATCCTTGTGCTCCTAACCTTTGCTGGCTCTCAGCTAGCTGCCTGCAGGGCTTTTTCCTTGCTTTCTGACAGATTTCTTGTAGACAGATCCCTTGTTTGTTCTCCACTAGTGAAGTATACCTTGTAACCAGCTTCCTTCAATTCCCAGATGAGCATGGATCCTGCTACTCAGTGCTGGCACATGTGATTTCTGAGCTTGTGTTGTATATTTTGATCTTGCCATTTGTCTCACTAGGTATTTGTGATAGTTGAAGGGAAAGCAAATGAACAAATAACCTGCTGGGACTTGATAATAGCTCCAAGAAAAAAAACACTGAGAGAAAGTGCTTGTTGAAAAGAAATACAGAGGAAGACAAAATAATAAATACCTGTGCATTTCTCATGGTTTCACTTCCATCATTAAGTTTTTTTTTTAAGTCAATATCAAAGGCTTTGAGTTCATTTTTCCCATACAGCATGTAGCTTTTCCTCTTTGACCTGAGGGGTGGGAAGGAAGGTGAGGACAAGTAGTCCTCTTGAGCACTTTTTTTTTCCATAAAAGCCATCAAGTAAGCCTCCCCTATCCCTTTTGTCAGGTGATTCTTTCGGTCAGCCTCATGTCAAAACCAAACTTTATGCTTTTATTTTAAACCTGATATTTAAATGTAAAGCAAGTTTTGCCTTGTTTAACTTTTTCTGAGGTTGCTCTGTTTGAATGGCTAGTCAGCAAACAATTTTTTATTGCATCTGGTCTGGATGCCAGGATGCCAGTCTCATAGAATATTGCTGAGTGCATGTACCCTGAGGCATTTAGTAATGCTACTGTTCCATAACTGTAGCCAAAATTTGTAACTTAGTGAGTCTTTCACTTGTCAGATGGTGTTGATGGGAGTGCATCTTGAAGAAATGAAATTGAAAAAAATTTTTGAGGATATTTTGCATGACCTGCAGTGCAGAAGATGTGAGAAAATGTTCTAAAAAGCAAACTGCAACATATACCAACAATATGGTATATGTAAACACATGGATGTGAAAGAAGCAAATGAAGATAAGGCTGTTTATTACTTACACAGAATGAAGATTGTCACTGCAAGGATTCTGGAATCCATTTCTGTTTAAGCCTATAAATATTTTACTTCATTATGAAGACGCAGACTGTATGCATCATAGTTTTTAAATTGCTACAAGTTAGAAAAAGATGCTTAACAAAGCAGAACAGGTGCAATAAGCTGTGCAACTGCCGACTTTTAAGTTTGCGTTAGGTGTCTAAATCCATTTCTTTACTTGGAGAATCTTCAATTTCTATGTTTCCATAGTTGGCTGTTTTATTATCATTGGTACTCCCCTGTGCAAATGACAAGTGGCTTAATACACTTTTTTCCACACTTTTGTAGCAAATATAAGAAAGTGAATTGCACTGAAATCTTTCCATTTCATAGATAGGATGCAAGTTTGAATTTTCTCTTTTTCCCTATTTATCTACATGACAGTCTGCTCTAATTTGATAGGATTGGAGAAAAAAAAAAAAAAAGATGTACATAGGTGCTGTTTAAGGAATAGAGTGCTTTAAAAAGTTTTGCTGGTCTTTGCCTGAAATATTAGGGAAAATAATGATGGAAATTATGCAAAGCCTTGTGCTGTTATATGTGCTAAATATTATTTTTACCATTTACCAGTTACCATTTTGCTGCCAGATACTTCATTGCTGTGACCTGCAATTTTTTTCAGTTAAACTTTTTTTCAGTTGGCTCTGGCTTCTGCATTGTGCAAATATTGCCCCCTGTTAATTGTTCCTTTTCCAGAGATTCCTCTTTATATTTATATATATGTTGAACAGCAAAGGCCACAGAATGTATCTTTGTTTTATTGCTTTCTGTTGTAAAACAAACCATTTACAGTTGACAAATAAAAAGTCTGTCTGCTAATTTGATGAAAAACCTTACTTAATACAGAGCTATGGCTACTTGGTAGCTGCTTTCCTTTTTGAGAGGGTGCAGAGTCAGCCAAAGTCAGACTTCTGAAACTCCAGAAATAGAAAAATATAGCAAAATTTTATATTGTGGCAGTTTGTTCTTTCAGTGATAGATCAGGTTGTCTAGTGTTCTTTGCAGTCTTCTGCCTGCAAGGAGACACATGCATGTGTCCTTTTATCAATTAAAAGCAGCGGTTGCCTTCAGTTCTGTAATGTAACTTGCTCGCAACTAGACCTACTGACCACTCCTGGTCTCCACTTACCTGCTGACAGTCTGAAAATCAGAAAAGACTCACATAGACTGACAGGGCCATGAATTACATTTGATCATGAGTGACAGCATGTATCCAGTGAGTGCTGAAGCAGCCACGCTCTTCCTTTTTATCCCACTGTAGACTGTATATCAATGAATGACTGGGCAGCACACAGCAGAACCATTTCCCAGCCTTTTGCTGCCAGCAGAAGGGGTTGATAAGCAAGTTTGGAGTTTCACTCCTCATTTGGGTGTTGTGGACTTAGCATTGTGGAAGGACGTGAATACCATCAGGACATCTTAGAATTTATGATTTTTTTTTCCATCAGTGAATAATACATAAACGCATCTCTTAACGCCAGCAACAATCCATGTTGTTTTCTAATGAAATATGCATTTCTTTTATAACTGAAAAACATAAAGTATATTCATTTTGTGGGCGATGCAAAATTTATGCTACCTTAATTATTCATTTCAAGGCTTTTAAAGTTTTTAGGTATATTTAAATAATGTGATAAATGGCTGCCCTGTCACTTATCAACCATTGAAACGAAATATGATGGCTCTGGAATGCTGAAGGCTCCAGACACCTTCTCCCGGTGTGTTTAAATATGAGCTCTAGGGACTGTGGGCCAGGGTGTCCAAGGCATTTGGGCACTAGGTTTTTACTGAAGTCTCAAGTTTAGGAGCCTCAATAGAAGTGGAACTTTTGAGGATCTGGGCCTTAACACCTACAAGGAGGAGGTGCTCACTCTTTAGAGGATCAGAGCCAAGAAGCAATTGTTTTGTTGCTATGCCATGTGCAGATCAGAGGCAGAAGTGTTCAATGTGTGTTCCTAGGCCTTGCATTTGTACCTCTGTAGTCAGTATTTTTTGACATATTTTGACAATGAAGATTTCTTGTAAATGTTATAGAGAAACAGCATTCAAAATTACATTTTAAAAAACATTAGTAAAACAAGATTTATTAGGTCTGGATTGTGACATCCAAATAATGCAAATGACAGGAGTAGTTGTGTACTGTTTCTGACTTTCTTTTCAAGTCTCCTCTGTGAGAGCTGGATATGATAGCTTTGTTTTCTATCTTTTTAAATGCCTTGTGAGGGGTTTGATGTGCAAATAGTTCAAGTGAGGCAACTAATACTGTCACAGAGCAGGCATGAGTTTTAAACACAGCACAAACAATAGGAAGAAGCTCTCCCCCATGTAGTCCCTCCTTTCCCCTGAAATCATATTTTGATGCAGCCGTTGTTTTGTCTGACATATCATTTTTAACAGGCTGCATATTTATTTTTACAAGGTCCTCCTCTGTGTTTGACCCTAGCTAAGCTAGGGAATGTTCCACAAATTACTTAATTCTCATTGCTCACATGCCTCAGCAGGACAGCCAATGCCAGGCTGTTCACTCATCAGCATTTTCTTTGATATATTTAATATTCTGTTAGTGAATTAGGCAGGATTTGACACTGAGTGCATAATGAATGTCCCTGGGGCCACTTTGAGGTTCTGTGTAGCAGGGCTCTTGCTGTCCAATTCTATTTGCTTTGTGTGGTGGGCCTGCTGAGGAGCAGCCTTCCTTCCCTGGGTTGTGGGAGTGTGCTAAGCCCGACCCCTTTACCATCTAGTTCCAGCTTTGAAAGGCTTGATCAACAACTGGAAGCTGCTTTATGCTAATTATAGAGATTGTCCAGCTGGCCTTTGGGGGGCTATTCAAAATATCTTCTCCCAAACATCACATCAGGTGATACCTAATGCAAAATTGTGAAATTGTGGATTAGAATTGCTTCAATAACCTATCTGTTAATTAGTCACTTACTAATATGGAGATATGCTGTTCTACCATGTCAGCTCATGATTTTGAATACAGTGCAATATGTCACTCCTGCTGGTGACATGAACTAATGTCTCTCTGGAAGATGGGATGCTAAGAAGATTAATTGGATAAAGCTGGTGAGGTTATCGGAAGATGCCAGAGCAACATTAAAATAAGTATTATTCTCCCTGCCTCTGCAAAATATGAATAGATTTTTGACAAATAGTTATTCACAGCTCAGAAGTCCTGAGAGTTTTATAGAAAATTCTGGAATTAATAAAGTAGCATTTATCAGTAGTATATATTTTATGGTATTTTCTCCAGTAGTGAAGACTTCTTCCATTATGTGTTATGGGACAGTGGCTTCCTAATAACTGAGCGCTTCTCAAACCAGGTTATCTTGCATGATAAATCAAAACAGCAAGGTTCATTAGCCTTCATAATGCTTTAGAATATATAAATTATGAAAGTTATTAGGAATTTGCATACAGTGATTGTATAATTACATTAAAATGGATTTTGAAGGGAATAAAAGTTAAGCAGCCATTTAGTCAGGTTCAAGAGGTTCTGACATTAAATTATTCTGTTTGCTGGTGCAAAGCAAATCATGAGCTTGGCTCTTTTCAGAAAAAGATGTGAAGTTCCAGGTTCATTGTCAAGGTAGAAGGGTTATTTTTATCTGTCCCACAAGGATGATGTTTTGGAATGGGGTAGCGTACACTCAGTCATGGCATCTCAATTGTAAGGTGTGATTTAAGGCGTTTGGCTATAATGAATATGTGTGTTTTTTCTAGTAGCTGGGAAAACCATTTTTCCTTTGAAAATGTTTTAAGAAGAAATCCACTAGCAATTGATGCTTGTTTAAATAGTTGTGAAAGCTCTAAACCAGTGGATTTATAGACTGATTGATCAATCTTGTGGTTAATTGCAAGGCAAATATTTCACTATTTTTTTCTGGTTTTATTGCCTGAATGGTAAAGATGATGATATTGCCCTGGTATTTACCTATGGCTGATAGGATATGACCTTTTAGTTTTATATGAAAAGAGTCAAGTAGGTTATTAAAATATTTTTTAGACTAAAGTCAGAATATTGTAAAGAATCAGAATATTATAGCTAATAGTAAACACAGATAGAATGAAACAGCAAAAAGGGGTTTGCTGTCTACACTGTACAAAATAACTAGTTTTGGATTGGTGGAGGCCTTATTCCTTTCACTTTTAGTATGACTTCTTAATAGATTTCTTGGATTTATTTCTGTATTTTTGATTATACTTTCCTGTTACTAAAATATCTAAATGTATTGAATAGTTTTTTATTTAGGATTTAGCTAGTTTTTCTTGTAGAAATACTTGTTGAAGCAAACTTTCTTGAGTTCTGCTAAAATGGACTAACAGTGGAACAGAAGGGAGTTTTTCTTATTTTTTTCAAGGAATGAGAGAAACATTTGATACTTCATTACCTCCTTGAAGTATTGGAAAGTGGTAGCTGTGGGTTTTCAAAAGCCCTTGTGAATATTACTCTTTGTCAGAGTCCGCTATCTTGCCTCATTGAGTTTTACTTGCTAAAGAAGTCTGAAGTCTTGCTAAAGAAGTCCGAAGTGTACCAAGGAAGATTTGTTGAAGGTGAATGTCAGATATCAGTCAAGATTTTTTTTTTTCCCTCTCTTCTGTTTGAGATCGTAGCTAATGATGGATAATGCATGAAAAATTCCAGTGATCGACATCAAGTTTAATGCTGAAGCGCTTCAGGAGCAGATTCAGCCTCTGGATAAGAGCGTGTGTGTAAGCTGCAGATACAGTCATTCAGATGCAAATGTATGGTAACTTGGATATGATATTTATATTTGATTATAAACAGTATGAAGCTGTTTGCTGGAATGAAGTGGTGTTTTAAGTTCTGTGGAGCTCAGGTATTTTCTTTTACGCTCAAAAGTATGCAATCATTTATTTAGATAATTTATTTCAGTATCTGTAAAATTAAGGCAGCTTCTTTTGAATTTTCAGTACAGTTGTATTCTGCATATTTTTATTTTATTGTAGGTGCACAATAGCAAACTGCAGCAAAGCTGATAGCTTTAAAAATGGGGATCCTTTCAAAACTCTTAAGATATGGGAGGAAGAGTTATAGTCATGATTCTGTAATACTTGCTAGTTGTCTTCATTAAATTATATTGTTGTAGCAACTGGCTAGCTTTTTCTGTATGTAAAATATCTGTGTCAGAGAATTAGTACCACTTAATGGTATTTTATTACTAAAGAAGTTCTTAGCATAGTTGTAGGGCAAAAAAGGGTCAGGAGCCAATTATAATTGCAGTATATTTTGTGAATATGAATTAATTGTTCTAATAATTTGATCGTCACTTCATTCCCCAGATCCAAACGAGTTTTCAGGGTATTTGAATTCCTGTTTTTATTCAGAAAGAATAAAAGATAAAACAACGAGCTTTGATCAGCGAGAGTATCCACAATAATCCACATAAATGTCTCTAGAGCTCTGGGGGGAAAAAAGGGTTACTCGCAGTGTAGTGCTTGGGCTTTTGAGTCAGCAAGTGCACAAACCAATCAGGAAAAAAAATAGTTAAGCAGGATACCAGATCATCATGTAATCGGAGCTACTTGTAAGGCCAAGAGTCTGATTTTTTTTTTCATGTTTTGGGAATGTAATATTTGTTTCTCTTCAGGCCTTCTGGATTTGATTCACCGGGTATCTCTTGGTGCTGAATCCATCATCCAGCAGTGATGTTCTTTGCTTAAAGAGGGAGGGGGAAAAAAAAGTCAGTCTGAGGGGGGAAATAAAAGAGGTTCTGAAATGGTGCAGTAGCAATTTGGTAAATGACAGTATTTGTTAAGCAGCCCTGAGTTTTATGGTACAGAAACAGCAGCTGCAGCAGAGAATGAACAAAACAGACTACAGCCCTCCACCTTATATAAAAGCAAACACAATTAAATTTGTGCTAAGCCTAAGACTAAAAGCCTTAGCAATGCCAAATATGGGTCAGCCAGTCTTTCAAGACTGCAATTAGAACTTCATCTAATCCAAGCAATATTCTCCACAAGTCACTTATCTTCAACATTGTAGGGCTTGGCAGTTTTACAGTTGACAGTGCCATCTGTTTCTTTTCCTTTTCTACCTTTGCTATCATTACCTTTTTATGTTTTCTTTACTTAAAAAGGTCATTGACACCTCAGCTCTGTGCATGACTGTAGGAAGAGCTTATCACATGAGACAAGAGTTCTTCCTGGGTGACACCTCTGCTGTATGGTTTTGAAATGAGCCCTTTAATGAAAAGTAAAGGTTTACTTTCCCCCTCAGGTCTGCTACACAGTAGGAAAGTTGATATATTTGTGGCAGTGAATTTGTTTAATATTATCCCAGGCTTAATTAAATGCCATTATTTTTAAAAATAAAATAACAAATGCTTTTCTTGAGCATTTCAAAGTGTTCTTTACAGTTGGAAGTAGAAAAAAAAGTTAACCTTTTTTCTGCAACAGTGACATTGTGCAGTTTTTTAAAAGCAAATGGAACTTTTTCTTTCTTCTACATCATATTAGTCTCCCAGTATGTTTTTGGTCATTAATGTCTTGGTGGGATTCTTTGCTGCTTCCTTGTGCTTTGGACTTTATGAATTGGACTTCTGTTACATGCGCATCATCATCTTTGTTAATGTCTAACTTGTTTAGATTTATTATAGATAGTTTTTTTTAAGGACTTTCTTTTATTACTTAAACAGCAGTATAGGCTATTATTCCATGTTTTGGATGAGCCACATATGGAGCACAAAGTGATAGTATTTTGAAAGTGTCATTGCAATAAAATATATTTGCATACAAAACCAGTTTACATCCATAAATGCCTAATTATTTTATCTTTGCCAGAAAGGATGAATGTCTAAACACTTTTTGTTTTATCCCTTAATTTGAGCTCCAGAGGGCTGCCATTGGATTTGAGTGAATGTTCTTTTGAAAAAACTTTTTATTTTGCAACTTTCAAATAAATACATACATGTTATTGGTTGATTTAAAAACTAATTTTAACCCTAACAAATTCTAGCAGGAGTACAGATATGTTTGTCCAGCAGAAACTAAACAAAAATATACAAATATTTGTCTGAATTAATACAAAGATAGGGAATATGTTATGCTATTTTTTATGATGAAAAATGTTAGTTTTCTTTATTGCCACATGAGTATGTATTAGATTAGTGAAATATCAAGAGATTTAAAACCCATATTTTTGAGTACTCACTTAACTGCCCTGATGAAGATAGTTCCTTAAAGACAAATAATTTCCACTCTGACTAGATAAGGTATACTTCTACTTCATATCCCATTTCAATTCAAGTCATGCCAAAATGGAGGAATTAAATCCCATCCAGATTACTCTAAGGCATGTTAAAATGTACTAGCCCTATGAGATTTGCATATTTATGGGAGTTTAATATTCATTTCCATGGCTTTGTGATCATTCTACCTTTTCAAAAACAAAAGCTGAGAGTTGCATCTTAGCTATCTTGGTGTAAATCCAGAATAACTCCATATAGCTGTGACTAAAATCTGATCCACTGAAAGGAATCCCTCTGCCAAGTATGGAAGATGAACTGAAAAGTCAGCAGAAATCTTGTTCTTCATTAAATTAAATGAATGAATTAAAAGAATTCAGGATCAAATTAGGTCCTTGAAAATGGAGAAGATGGAAAAGCTATAGTTTGTAGCTTCCTAGGACACAGGGAACTTGCAGGGTTTACTGATCTGCCAGTGATTTTCCTTTAGCACAGCTGCCTTCCTGCATTAGAATCCACTCAGGGACTGAATTTATGAATTCTTTCACATGAAGATAAACTGTATGCTGTATTGAGCTTGGTCATTTTAAAGTTAAGCATCATTTAACGAGGCTGAGGAGGAGCAGGCAGTGATAGTGGTGATGGAAGTGTTTGATCTGACATGATTGTTTATGAAAGGATTTGAACACTTATTCTGAGGCTAGTTGGAACAGGAGAAATATTTCTGTGTCTCATTCACAGCATCTCGTGAAACAGATGAAATCCTTGAATTCACCTCAAATCCCAGCATGCTTCTCATGTTCTTTCTGCTACTTGCATCCTGCATAGGTTTCTTTTCCTTCACCTTTGCTGCCAAGTGCAATCTTTCTCTAACCAATGCTCTACATAAGCTTTGGCCCTGATCCTATCTCTTCACTAGGGACCCCAGCAACCCTGTGGGAACAGTGGAACTGAGCACCCACCTACCTCACACAGACCTCCTGGCAACCACAAACATTGCCTGCAAGAACTCTAGACCCAGCTCAGTTAGGGTGAGATGGGCCTCAGTAGAGCTGTGCTGCTCCTTTCCTAATACATGACAAGGCAAAGTTGTTCCTGTTGGGTTTTATTGTTTAGTCAGGCGAGTGTTGGTACTGAGTTTGGGTTGGGATGGCTTTAATTCAGGTAAGGCTGAAAGGATCAGGATGCAGGAAGCAACTGGAAGAGTTAGCAGTGATACTAGCACTGGCATTAGGAATGTCTGACCTTGTTAGTTAAGGGGGGGAAAAAATAATGTAACTTTTTTCTTCTCTACCTTTTCCAACAAGGTGGGCTTTGGAAGAATTCAGGATATCAAAGCAGATGACTGCTCCTTCAACCTTCATTTTCATAGCTGGAGTGCATTGCAGTTAGTTTCCTACACACTGAATTAAGATTGTCTGAGTTTGCCCAGGAGCATGGTCTACAAGGAAAAGTTCATGACTGAACTCTGTAGTGCCTTATAAATAAAACCAGTAAGAATGGTTAGAGCATGAGGAAAGTTTGAAAGGTTTTTAGAATCTGAGCAAAAACCTTCAACCAGACGTTCAGCAAAAGTGGCATAGTTCTCTGCTTTGCAACTTACAGCTGCAGCTGAACTGCAGATGTATTTGTGTGTCTACATTTTTTTAGCCTCACAAAGGTACACAACATCGCTTTTTCATGTGCTTTGCCTGTAATATCAGTTCCTGGTGGAGTACAGCACAGTATTGTAGCTAAACTAATGTATTTGAAAATGCTTCAACCTCCCTTGAGGGTCACTCAATATACCCTTAAACCAGCAATTTTATCTTCAAAGACTATTCCTAGTATTAAACTATTGCTTCTTGGAACAAGCCTGTAAGGATGAAGAAGCATTAGTTTTCACCACGCTGAGAAAAGGCTGTAAGCAGGGGAGCTGTCTCTTGTCTCAGACCGTGTAGTGAGCCAAAATACTGGGTGAGCTGGAACGGGACTTAAATTTGCATGTTGTTCAGGTTAGGATGGACTGACGCTTCCAGTGTTGCAAGAGGATACATCTGTAAGAACTGACTCTTGTCTGTGATTCTCTTAGAGAGATAGCCATTAAGCTGCAGTAATGCCAGTGTGGTGAGTTGATCCTGACTTTCAAGAAAAAATCACCTCCTGGCTTCTCAATAATTTGAATTTTTGAGTCACCCTTAGACATAATCATTCATTCAGAAGCCTGGAAACACTCTTGTGACTCAGCTTCTTTTCTTTCACATAGTAGCTGCTTGTTGCATAACTTGCACTTTATGTATATTTAATTTTGACAGCAGGATTTATTATTTATTAAGTATAATTTATTTAAACTTTCATTTACTATTCCTCGTCTCCAATGGGAAATTCATATTTTATGCTAAAGCCTTTGGTGCTAAGATGATCCTCATCCTGGGTTATGGTGGAAACCACCTTGATACGGTAGGAGTAAGGACTGCTTTCACCACCCTCAAAGCATATTCTGGCATTGTGAATTCTATGTGTTAGTATAGTAGTATAAAACAGCATCAGTATTCTGAAGCTGGGCCCCACAAGAGACTTATATTCCCAATGAGGTCATATCTAAAGTGGAGGCCCCTAGAAAGGTTCCTGTTTGTTACAGACTTCTATATTCTAACCTTTGTTTTCATATGCTGCTAAAGATCCATATTACAAATCCTCTCCAAAGAGAGAAGAAACCTCTGATACGTAGTTTTAGCAAGGCCAAATGAGGCAAGTGATTTAGAGGAGGAAAAAAAAAAAAAAGTGAGGAACCAATGATTTTTATCTTTCTTTAGAGTGCTGGAAGTTCTGCTCAAAAAATGGCATCTTAAAAGAAAACAAGGGATTTTGAGAAAGTCTTTGTTAAATATTCTCCCTAATACTTATAGATTTATAATAATATAATAATAATACTTATAGAAGTATAAATTATATGATTTGGTGTGTGGTGTAATAACTGCTACTGACATGTCACCTTTTCCCAGTTTATTGAAATTGCCTTTTCATGAGTACTGTAACAATATGTTTTCAAACCAATTTAAAACAATTTGTGTGCATACAGATGATAAATATCCCACCAAATAGCACTTGGCTCTTGATCAGCACGGCAAGAAATAGCTATATTGTGCTGGCACAATATGACACTACTGAACTGGCACTTCCCCGTGTAGTGGAAACAGACTATATTGTAGAAATCAGACAATATAGGACAGAGAACCAACTTGGATGTCAAAAGGGACAGCAGGCAGCACTCTAATTTTGTTTGTGTAAATAACAATGGTTTTATCAGCAATTCTGGGGACCAGTGACCTGCTGTGGTGCAATTATAATGACTTTTAATAATTAATGAAGGGTTTTCTTATTCTTTTTTTCCTTAGGTGAAATTGATGTATCCTTAGGTCTTATATTAGGTTTAATATTATCAGTGGTTTGTGATTTTGATTGTAGAGTGTGGAGGAAAATCAATTTGCTTTCGCAGTATGGTGCGTTACAGAGTTTCAAAATACAGTCTAACTAATTGCTTTAAACTAGGCTTTTCAATATGTCCTAGAAGCATAGTAGAGGTGGTTGTGAAAACATTTTAAATTAGAAAATAATAGATATGAGATAGTACCATCTAATTTAGATCCATTTTTAAATTGTTAAAAGATTCACATTCGTCTGTTTTACACATCTTCTAATTTTTCTTTTTGCTGCCTATTTCAATGTAAAACTGTGTATGAACAGAGAAAGACCTTGCTTAATAGTGAATGCATAATAAACTTTTATTTGGTGCAGTTCATAACAGAAGTGAGTAAAAAAACAAACAAACAAAAAACTAACCCTAAGGTAACCTGTTTCCTAATTGGAGAATTACATAAAATGTAATCGATACATGAAGATGATGAATACATGAAGATTTGCATTTATTGAAGACTTCAATTTGATCTGTATAGCGAGTTCATTAAAAGAACAAAAAAAATCCTTGCAGGCAGAACCAGCAGTGTTTGGGATAGTTTAACTGGGCTTTGTTCAGCATGAATAGACTAATTCTATGAGCTAGACAATAAAAATCTGTGTTTTGTTTCATTCAGTTTTCTACTGTTTCTTGGAGGTTGCCTGCGTCTTGCTTTTTTCTAACGTTGTAAACTATACTACCACTAACCTGTTTTCTGCCGGACAGGATGGTCCCCTTTGGCCTGAGCACATATAGATGCCCCAACTGCATAGCAACCTTTTAAAGACTTAATTAGAGAACTTATTCTGCTAAGACAGCACAAGATGCCAAACCCCCCTGTAAATAGTGAGCAGTCATGTGTTAGATTTGATTTTAAAAAAATCTATAACTAACAGAACAAATACAAGGGAAAAGATGGTCTAGTATTCTAGATAGAACAGGAAGATTCCTCATAGAAAATAGGCCAAGTTGACTCATATGACAAAAAAACAATTTTGTAAGCGGTTGTTGTTATGAATAATTTGCACTGAATAGAAGTTCATATTTTGTAGCCTCAGGTAAATGTCTTGAAAAATAGGGAAAAAAAAAAGAAAAAATGAAATCTCTGTAGTCACAAAATAAAATGCTGCCTGCTCGTAAAGGTGTGCAAACAAATCTACAAAGCTCTGCCTCAATCTGTTATGTCCCTATTGTCTGGGAAATATCTGTTAGCTTAGAAATAAAGATCGTGTTTTCTTTCAGGTTATTTTCTTATATTCTTTTTTACATATCTGTCAGATTGAATCAAAACCTTAAATATATAAATGTTGACATTTTTTTCCAGTGTGTATATGATTAATTGTAGTCTTTAATTCATATCTAACTGTGACTGTTTTCTTTGAAGGAGAATCGGTTTGGTTATATATCGAGAATAGTTAGTCATGCATTTTAGAGTAATTTCAGCTGGATTTATAGTGCCCACAAAGATGATTTTTTCTAGAACACTTTGAATTCACCAACTTTACACAATGTTCAATACTAATAAAAAGAAAAGAACAAACTAAAACATTTTCTCCGTGTTACCCAAAATGGAAAACATTGTGGGTGTCTGGATTAAATTAGAGCACTTGCAGAGGGGCATAAATTATACTTTAACTGAAATCACCCTATCTGCTGCGTGGTGTCATAGGAGATGTAGCCCAAGCTACAGAGGCCTAGAAGAGAAACAATTTTATCTGCAGGATTTCTGTGACTGAACATCCATGAAAATTTATGGGAAAAAGGAGATTGGATACATCTAAATCAGCTCCAGCAGATATAGTACTAGATGACTTGAAGTGTTTTCATTTTAAATCAGAATTTTCAGGTTTCATTTTGTAAATATTTGTGTTGATATGCATAGATCTAAATATATATATTGATATAAAAATATACTCATTTTTCATATGGTTCAGGGTGTAGAAGAAAAGGACCAGAATTTTACAGAATCATAAAGTGTTTGAGGTTAGAAGGGAGCTCTGGAGATCGTCTGGTCCAACAGCCCTGCTCAAGCAGTATGAGCTAGAGCCAGTTGCCCAGGATCATGCCCCATTAGGTTTTGAATGTTTCCAGATGCGGAGACTCTGCAAGCTCTCTGGGCAACCTGTTCAATTGCCCTTATAGTAAAGCAGTTTTTCTTATCTTTAAACAGAATCTCCTGGTGGACAGAAACCATAGCTTTCATTAAAAACAACTATTGTTTTGGTTTTCAAACCCTTGTCCGTGTCTACAGTGAGCACTGGGATTAAAAGCCAAAGCTATAGGATGCCCTTCTTTTATAGTTTGCAGTTGAGATTTGTACAAGTGACATATTCAAGGTCAGAAAAGTCAACCGTTAATTCATTTCAATGTTTCATTTTGAGGTCTGTTATAGAGATGAATGTGCTAAGTAGCCCACAGTACTAAAAGCTTCAATCCAATAGGAAACACAGACTTTCTAATAAGAGAAAGAAGGATTAGTCTGAAGCCACTGTTTATCTTTCTTGGCTAGAAAAAGAGAAGCTGGATTCTAGCAGTAAGTCACAACCATCTTAGGTAATGCTTTTTCTCTCTGTAAAATATATATTTTCTGTTTTCAGTACTATTATGATGCTCTCAAATGGAGTTTTTTCTATTTAAACCCTCTCTGAACCTAAAAGAGAATTTCAGGTGTCATGAAAATGTAAATCTGCATGTGTGGAATTGTGGTAATGTTTATGATGTTTGCTGTGCCTGTGGTAAGGCTTTAAAAGTTATTAATCATGGTTGTTTCTTTGAGACAAAAGTAAGATGAGTTCTTTCGTCCATACTTTTGAGAACCCTGTCCTCGTCTCTTGTGTCTCTAGACTTCTGTAAAATAAGAGTGCTTGGCTGCTCCTTTGGAATTAGTCTACTGAAGTGTTACTGCTTTTCGATTGCTATGAGAATGCTAAACAAGGGACATTTTCTAAGTATCCAGGGCAAAGAAGAAAAATCTTTCTGAGCCTCTCCTGTGCTGGAGAGGCTCATGCATACCATGGCCTAAGGTAGTAGCTTGACTTAGGATGACGGGGAAAGTTGGGAGTAAGCAGAACTTCACTGAAAAGTGTTATCTGTGAGGATGGGGATGAAGTATTGGGGAAAAATCAATGAGAAGGACATTATAAACTTATAAACCTTAAAGCAATGCACCTGCCGTGGAACTACTCTGTTGGGATTCTTAAAAGTGCTATTATTGCTTTTAAAAACTGACAGAACAAAGGGCTGGGCAACAGGAGAGAGAAGATTAATAGAAAAAGATTATACTTCTTTATAGATTTTTCTATTCTAGACTGCTGCTTGGATCCTTTAACAGCTTTACCCAAGGCACCATACCATAATGAAAATGAACAGATTGGCATCTCTTGCAAACAATATTCGATTTTAGGCTGTCTTACATGAAATAATATGAAGATCTTAACAGCACTATTTCTGAATAACATATTAGGCAGTCTGAATAAATAAAGCTTCTAGAATGTGCTTGCACTCATGCGTAAATCCTCAGGGTAAAAACTTAATTTAATGCTAGTTAGCATTTCTACTTGCATTTCTTTATTGCATTCTTTTGTTCCTCCAGAAAATACAAAATAGCTATCTTTTTCTAGGATAATCTATATTTTTGCTTTAGAAAGAATGTTTGAACTAACCAAGTCAAGATTCTCCATCCCCTAAGAAGGGGCACCACCTTTTGAAGTTTGTATTTTATAGCTATGTATTGTAAATATGCTACCAAACATCAAATACTGAGAAGAGATGAGTAAAATGTGCCAAAATGGCTGTGCTGGGACCTTTGTTGTGAAAACTTGCGTCACGGTTCTATTTATTATTGAACGTCACTATTCAACTCGGGTGTGTGTATATGAAGTATTTGTATGCACATATATATTAGATTATTACTGTACAACTAGGCTTTTCATAAGTTTTTGAATGGCACACAACTCTTGAAGGCTTTGAAGTGTTCTTTATCAGAACTGCTGGCTCCGTGGTCACATTGGTTAATAGCTGGCAGTATATTCAGCAATATATTCAGGGGCTATTTAGAAGTGATGCTCGTAAATAAATAAATAAAAAGGATAAAAATATTCTTGAGGTTCAAATGCTAGCTTCAGTGAAACCTTGCTCCTGCAGCTGTAGAATAGAATATTTGAATATAAAACTTATTCATGACAATTTCTTAACTCTGGCAGCTCATCAAACAGTTTTATATATATTTTTTTGGCCCATGCACATTTTTCCAGCTCTTCTCTTACTGCCAGTAAAAAAGCACCTTCTGCAAAGTGTTCTTTTTCCTACTATTTTGATTTTGTTCAATTTTGAAACCTTTTCTGTTTAAAGACGTGAAATGTCTCTAGATTAGGTCTTCCCTTGATACTTTCTCAAACCAAGAAGGAAATAGGCTAAAAAAAGCCTGAACAATTAAACATGTTGGTTTTTTTTAGGAGAGATTTTTGTCCTTTTGCACTGTGCCCCGATGTACAGAACAGCCAGGATGTTCACCTGTCCTTCTGGGGAACTATTGCCCGAGCTGAGCCATGTTCTCAGGGGTCCTACCATGAATGTGGTTTGGGAGGAATTTGTGTCTATTTGTTTTGTATCAGAAATCTAGATCACTGAGCTGCAGAATGCAGCTTTCTACACAGTTTCTGATACTTTTAGGAAGAGGCACGAAACCCTATCTAGTTGGGTGAAAATCTTAATTTTTATTGCTTTGTGGAGGCACTGTTGCTGCGAGATGCACTGCTGGTATGGTCAGGGTTTAATAACTAAGCTACAGCAGCTGTAACTGAAGCTAACTGGAAAGAGAAAGGCATGGTACAGATGTTCTCCAGTGTACCCGTGCAAAGTCTCATCCTGTCTCATCCTGCCTTGGAATGGGTCTGCACCCAATGGTAGGGACAGTCTGGTTTTGACTTTCTGTACGCTTAAGTCATCATTTTTGAGGCTGTGGTTTAGATTTTCAAAATTCTTATCAAGCTCCTCAACCTAATGATTGCTGTTAACTCAAGAACCCTGAAAGCTTAGGGTGAGCACTTGGCATAAGGATTTAGGTGGTATTTAATCTATATAAATATATGCCCGAGTCTTTGTTTCTGGGGTGTTAGAAAAAAGCATGAAATTAGAAATATGCTCAGTATTGATTTCCTTTTCCCTAAAGCTGTTTTGTGGTACCATTTTGAAGAGTGACTTGGTTCTAGTAAAGCAGAGCACCTGAAGATTAAAAATGTGTACATTAGTAAATAAATCCCAGTCTAAAAATTATATACAAAGCTATATATTTTCCTAGCATGCATATTTTTGACTCAAAAGATACTAAAGCAAAAGGTTGTTGCTTTATATTCTTGTTGAAAAAAAACCTTGCCCATGACAATAAATATCTTCTTCAGAGGGGCTGTAGATCCCTGCTTTTTCCCTAAGGCCCCATATGGTTTTTCATTTTTTGGTGGGAAAAGTGTCTTCGAAAGGGAGCAGCAGCCATAAACTGTATAAACCTTTCTCCTGGATCCTTTATTTATCAGTTGAATGTGCAGCACAGTGCAGTAGCATATAGGCACAGCCATATTAGTGCTATTCAGAGATACCAGCTTTAACAGAGCTGATTTTAGGTTTTCCATTATATGTACGTTTTGGCTTCCCATCCCCAGTGGGGGTGGTTGAAGAAGCTGTATTTTTGAGCAGCCCAGCCCAGTGACTTTGTAACCAACAGAGTCATGTAAGAACGGTAGACTGTGTCTGTGGGCCAAGCAATGTCCTTTTCTGCAGCAGAGCTGTGTCCGTAAGTGCAGTAAAGCGCTGCAGATTTGGAGCTCAGAGAAAAGGAGGCAGGCAGGCTTCGTGTCACCTTTCCAGAAGTGCTTGCATTATATAGCCATGCTTTTAGTAAGGCTGTAACTTTTAAACTTTCAAAGGCCCTTGTCATAACTGAACTGGTATTTTAAGTGGCTAGCTCTTTGCAAAGGAAAGGTTTGGGAAAAAATGTGTTGATTAAGTTAAAACCAGACCTGTTTAACTGAGCCAGGATGTCAGCTATGTGCTTTAGCAAGGTATTTTGAAATTTGTAGGGTGATGATGCTGGTGGCGGGTGCCTTTTGTTCCTATTCCTAGTGATCCCTGCAAGTTCGTCACATCTATGCTGCACTGGACGTTTGCCTAGGGGTTTAGCATCACCCGACTCCAGGTACTTCATCAGCACTGACCTTGCTTTAGACCAGGCCTGGAGAAGCGGAGCATGACTTTCTCTGCAAATAACCACGACTTGCCAGGGAATATATGGTGCAAGGAGGCCAAACTGAGCTTTTTCAGTGTTTATTATCCTCTAGCTGCTGAGGCAGCTTGGAAAAGGAGAAACCTAGTAAAAGCTGATGGATGAGGAAGCAAATAAATTAGAGTCTGGATAGAACCATAAAAGCAGCTGAGAGCTGAGACAGGGGCAGTAGAGAGAGATAGGGAGAATTTAGATAAGAAGAAAGGAGAGAGAAAAAGCAATAAATACAAGCAGAAAGGAGAAGAATGAGATGAGAGGTGGGAAGAAGAGGGAGGGCTGTGCGTGATGAGATTGATTATCTCTGTCCATCCTTTTCCCTCCTTGGGAAGCTGGAATTGAATGTGTATGCCTGTGTCCTAGGCATAATGATGGCCCAAGCGTGTGTGGTTCATTGTAAAGGAAATCTGCGCTTTTCATTCTCCTTTTTTAAAAAATAGTAATAATAATATCTACATATCTCAAACACTTGCTAAGTCAGGAACTCTCTCAGTTAGGAAATAATATGTGAAGAGTGCCTGGGTAGCATTAGTGTGAGCCAGAGAAGCGGGCTATGATACATGTGCTTTATGTAGGAACTCTTCCTCTTACGATGCGCCCAGTGGGAGAGCCCAGAGGAGACAGGAGATGTGTATCTGGGGGATGTTGTTTGTAAAACCCCTGTTCGTCCTACTGCAAGAGAACAAGCTGTGACTATGGCACGGGTGCAGGAAAGGAATGGATTATTCCTACGTTAGGGCAAGAGAAAGCCTTGTGAGCGCTCTAGTGTGTTGCTGTGCAGGCAGCTTTAGCAGCCTTGTTGTCTGCTTGAGAGGTCTGAAGTCGGATTTGCAGCAATAAATGAGAGCTCACTCTTTTAACAATAACTTTGAATTTTTATTGTCCTTTTTAGAGACAACATAAAAATCAAGCATGTTTTAATAGTGTGCATGCCTGAACAACTTTAAAATTAGTTATGGATGTATTCTATCTTCTGGTTGTGCAGTTCACCTTATGTATAATAGGCTATAAAAAGTGTGGCAAGATACAGTTTATATTTAAAATGTTATTCGTGCGTATGCTGAGTGTTCTTTGATTTGATTGGGATTTTTAGCAAGAGAAACTTCCTATCCCAAAGTCATGTGTACAGGAAGAAAACTATGTGCTGGGATGGCTTGGCAGATAAGACTTGTCTTTGGTCCTGTGTTCCATGTGTGGGTAGTCTCTTGTCATTACTGATTCTGGAATGGGTAACTGACAGTCATAGCAGGACTGTCATTGGCCGGAGTTGTGGCAGTAGCAATAGCCACTGAAACTTTCAAAGTGTATGTGTAAGAAATAAATGCCAAGAAGCTGGTGGTGGTGCAAATTCATATGCAAGGTTATTTGGCGCTAACTTTTCATTGTCGACAATCTGTGTATTTCTGAGAAGATTTCCTGGGTCCCTCCTATAGAGGAGCCTTTCTCATCACATAATAGTGGCTTATAATTTAGAACGGCATTGACTGATATTATTAGGACCTAATTAGGTATACCTAGAAATGATTTCATCAATTCCTGTGTTTTGACATATAAGAATCAAGTTGCCAAAATATTGAAGCACTGTAATCATGTGTCGTTATAGATCTTGCTAATGGATGAATGTTGATTCATTCACTGCTTCAGAAAGTCTAAAAATGCAAACATAGCAAAATATAACAGTGGCTGAGAAAATTATTTGTACTTGATATATTTAATTGTTAGCTAGGGGAGATTTTCAATAAAATGTTCAATGTCTAAACATGGTAAAATTGCTTTTTCAGAAATATCTGTTATTTAATTCTGTAACTGCTTATAGCAAAGAAATTAATTGCATATCTATATTTTTAATTTGTAGGTACATTGAAACCTTGAAGGAGCACAAACCAAAAATTATCTGGGATGAGAAAATTGCTGAACACTACTTCGAATACAAAAAGTGAGTTTTTTATTTACCTACTTTTCTGCAAATATTCACAGGCGTAGTCCAGTACACAATGAATTGCCAGTTAACTTTAATTCAGCAAATGGAAATTCCACTGTTTGTGATCTGTGTGGCAGCACTGAATTGTAGTGTAAGGGTGCATCAAGAGAGAGAAATAAATCAGAGCAGACAAGCTAAAACAAGCTTTAGAATAGAAATCTAGAGAGTCATATCTTAACAAGCTATCCATCTAAGTTTAACTAGTGAGTGTCACTTAGACCATCTGAAGTTAGTACTGCGGGCAGTAACCTAGCCCTAACTATATCTTAGAGGAGGTTGTGGAATGAGAGCCTTGTTTTAGAAGTCCTGGTGAGCAGGCTGACCAGGGAACAAACTTGCACGAGGTCAAATGGACTATAGAGAACCGTAATAATAGTAATATCAAGGGACTTTCAGATGGAGTAGTTAAAAAGACTAGAAATGCTTTCTTTAGAAGGAACCTGAAGACAGAGGGTAGTAGTTTTCTTTGACCCGTCTTTCTCATAATGAAATGACAGGAGGATTCCTGATGATAGGCAAATTCCATCTACAACGTATTTTAAATAAGCAACAAACACTTATCAAGCCTCTCTAACATTCACTATCTCTATGTGCCCTCTCGTTTTGGTAACATATTTTTAAAAATAAATAAATAAGCCTAAAACTTGTACTACCTTTAAATCTTAAATTTAATTTTCCAAAGTTCTTTCAATCTGTACTTTTCTCTGGGCTTTTAGACTGCTCAGCTATGTATATTCCTTATCAGGAAAAAAAATGTTTACATGTGTGCTGGCAGTAATTTTTTTTTCCTGTACTTGCATAGAAGAACTGCTCTTTCATTTTGAGTTCTTTGGTATCCTGTTTTTAAATTTTGTTTGTCAAAAATCTATAAAGTCTTTGTCTTAACTAAAAAGGAATAAATCAAAAGTGTTGTTTTACCGATCTAATTAGAGGCACAGTAGCCACTGGATGAAAGCTTGCGCTCACTAAAGTAAATCAAAGTGCAGTGTTTGAATGACCAGAATCTGGGTTTCACTCCTCAAAGACATTTCCTAAATGTTTCCTTGCAACCTGAACATGCAGGAAAGTGAAAACCTGGCAGTACTGCACTGTTTACCTTTGAAAGACAATGTTTGGAAGTTCTTATTTGTGGGCTTTCTGGAAGAGATTTTGGTGCGTAAAGTACACTGGATCTGAAAATCACTCTAACTGCCCTTTGCTGGGTTGTGCCTGGCAGGCAGCCCTGTGGCTCAGCCGCCTGCAGAAGAGGGCGACATGAGTGGTCTCGTCTCCAGTCACCACTTTTGTGTTGCACTGAGTGTTAATTGCAGCCAGGCCTGAAACATGTTTCACAAGTGAAGAATCTCACCTGAAAGGCTTGCATGTTTGCAGTTGCTAAGTAATCAAAGAAGGAATCCTTAAGGAAGGCGCAACTAATGCTTTTCATGTAGCAGTCAAAGAACCAAAGGCTGCCATTACAAGAAGGTGTAGAAAGCTGTTGACCCTGAGTGCTTGTCCCTGTGCACTTTCCACTTAACAGTGTGCATTAAATTGAGTCAAGAGATTTTACCAGCAGCATCTGCTTGGTCTGTCCATGCATTCTGCATTTCTTCCTGCCCTAAGTGGTGAAGGGGTCCTGTGGGACTACCTTTTTCCTGACCGCCTCCTTACTAGTAGTTGAAAATACAGAACAGGATTCATGCTTGGTGTAGCTTGCCTTATCTTTGCCTTGTGTACCAGTAGCATTTAGTTTAACATAAAAATGTTAATTACTGGAATTTGGGAAAATTTTTGTCAGTTTGCGGCTGACATCAAAACATTTTTATCCTTTTCAGATGTGCATTCAGTAGGTACAACTGTCCTCTGATATCCGAGAGTTTTATAAATAATGTTACATGACAACAGGCTATCTCAGTGTGTTTACTTGCATCTAATATCAAACAATCTCTCTCACAAGAGCTACTTTTTGAGTTTGTACCCTGTAGCAACATCTGTTTTAGCTATCAGCCTTGTCACTTCTCTTGAAAGTTGTCCTCCTTAATGCCAATTAATAATTGTATTCCTCCTATTAAACATGCATTTTACTATGACCAGTTCTTCCTTGGATGGAATGCTATGCCTGGATTTCGTGCTAATCCATGGTTACCTTTTTGTACTTTGTGTTAGCTATGAGAAAGCTAAGAAGCGTGTTTCACTTAGATATTTTGAAAAGCCTTATCCTGAAGCCTTTCAAGGAATTCCTTAGATAACCAGAGTTGTTTTTCTTTTCTGTTACTGATGCAGTTTTTGCACAAAGACTCCTCAAAACAGATCTCTGACTGTGTGTAGTCTTCTGTTGAACTTTCTATCGCTAGTCCTGCTAGCTTCATCAAAGCTCTTTGAAATCAGGAGAAAGTATCCTGGAAACCTTTCTGACAAATATTCCTAGAGCAAATACCTGCAGGACAGTTCCAAGGTTGCATACTTCTCAGAAACCTCGTGCAGGTGGACCTTCCCTGCTCACCTTCTTTTCCCTTCCACTTTGCATTTGCGTGCTGTGATGTGTTTGTATCTTCAGTAGAGCAGGGGCAGGAGTGGAAGCTTTTATCTGCAGTAGAAAAGGAAGAGAAGCAGAGACAATTTTGGCTTCACTCCCTGTAACTAGAAGCTTGTGATTGGAGTGCAAGTATGCACCAAGTAGACATTGATGGTAAAAGTGTCTGATACCAGAGCCAGAGTCTAGTGCAGAACGATCACTAGGTAAGAAATCTCAAATATACCAGTTACCAAATAGCCAGTATTTTCTGCCTTTGGGCGTAGTAAGTCCCTTGTGGTGAACATAGCAATGTATCTTATTTTTAATGGTAGTATCTCCTTCAGAATAAAATCAGTAGTTTTCTCCAGTACTGTCTACCTTTGTTTCCTTTTATGAGAAGGAATGAAACTGCCTTTGAATTCTAATATCAGCTACAAATCCTATGAGAATCTATCTAACCTGTTGTGACTATATTGTTTATGTGCTTTGCAGAAATAAAGGAGGAAAACATGCCATCTTTTATCCAACGTTGAAGGTAGGTGCCCCATTTTCTGCTCAGAGGGTAGGAAAAAGTTGTTTCCTTGACATGTTGGGTTATTGAAACACTTTGCAAAATGCTGAAGAGGGGCTTAGGCTTTTGTAAAAGGAGTTCACACTGACATGCTTGTTATGATTCCAGACTTCAGCTACTTACATGTATGACAAGCTTAGTTTTTCTATCTAATGCATAATTGGGTTTGGGGGATCACTGAAGATGAGCCATATCTAGAGGGAAGACACCTAAGGATGAACCAGTGTTCTGAGAGGAGCCATTTGAGTGCATGGTTTAGGTGTGCACAGACATTTGATTCTCAGAGAAGAGACATGGAGGAAAATTGCCCTCTGAACATGTTGACTGGAAGGCTGAGGGAGTTTTTGCACTCCTCTGTAGCAGGGTCCTTATTCATGCTGTAGCCCTGAATCATCCTGTTTTTTTCAGGGAACATACTTCAGAGTTTTGAAACCTGAAATGTTTGGCCTTGTTGTAATCCTCTGGTGGGGCATATGATTTTGGTCCTCACATTGATCTGCAATATACCAGGATATATGATACAATGGTTAGTTTCAGCCTTCCTAGGAAGCTATCTTAAATTTTCTTATATTAACCTAAAGGCAGTATCTTAAACCTCTGCTGGCTTTTAATATTGGAGGGAAACTATTCCTGTAATAAAAGTATATCATGTTTAGAGAGAACAGAGACATTTTATATGGCTAAACCAGTGTGAAATTATTAAATTTCCCTTTTTCTAAATGCAAATATTCCCCTAAATTCCATTAGGATGAAGCTACTTCCTTCACTAATCTAATATTACTGGAAGTACTAACACATATGGGCTATTAATTACTATGTCTAACTATATTCCTGCTAGTACGGGTCCTGAGGGTTGGAAAGCATCAATATGACCCTCAGAGAAAAAAGATAAATTGTTCTGAATATGCCAGACCACGTTCTCTCTGGTCATGTTGAATTGTTTCATCAGTCTATTGTTAGTACTAACTGAGTTAATTAAGTTTATTAATTAATTAAGGAACATTTGGTCCTTAGTGTTTTTTAATAAATCTTCTAATAATAACAATATATACTCAACTGTGGTGTGAAGCAGAATTTCCTTCCAATTTCAACAAGTTTGAGAGAGAATGTTTTCAGATCTGTATGCTGGGGCAGAGCAAATTGTTTGCATAGGGTTGGTCACTTGAAGACTGAATATTGTTTTATTTTCCCTTCACAAATGTGTTTCTTCCCCTTTTAAATGCTGTCATCAATGGTAGGTTGTTTGCTCAGAAGAGACTTCCCAGGATTAATTAAAAGCAGTTAAGAACTCCAGGCCCAGCACAGTTGTTAATGATGTCTTAATACTTGGTTCCATTTCCTATGGAAATGAGCTTCCAGAGCATCCTTGTGGTGACAGCAGTTCAGACATCACAGTACTGCACTTCAAAGTATGAAAACATGAAAATAAAAGGTTCAAAAATGTTTGGATTATCTGAACTGAGAGAAGTGCAGAATATAAATTGTAACACTATTTCTGTTGTAAACATCTAAATTAATGCCTGTAGCACAGATAAGGATGTTTTTCAATGTTAATCTCCCCGAATCTCTTTAAAATGAATATTTGATTTGAAAAATTGTGACTGTCCTGAGAGAAGGCAAGGTAGGTAAGAGACCTTGACGGTATTTGACAAGTTGTTCTAATTGTCTTCAGTGATAAAGTTTTATTTATCCTTGGAAAACTTCTGTGGAGAGTTAGAATTTCTGTACCTTTCAAAATGATAGCTTAGAGTAGTCCTTTGCATAGTTCATAAATCTGATTTATTTCTGTGGTATTTCATCTGTTTAGGTAGCTATAATGTACTAGGTCACTGAATTAACTGGTGCAATTAACTGCCTCTCACTGAATGACTGCTCGATAACCAGAGAATATTTGAAATAGAGATGTTACTTTTCAGCATCTGATTCAAGGATAGTTATTTTTTAAAAAACTGTTAACGGTGTGAAGAAATGGCAGCAGGGAATGTCTAATGCCTCTGAGTAAAAGTGGTTGCTTTCTTTGTCTCTATCCTAGTCCATCCAATTGCGTTTAGAGCTTGCAAAAGAATTGGGCACTGGAATATCCATCTGGGAGTTGGGACAAGGCCTGGATTATTTTTATGACCTACTTTAAATCAGAGATGATCTGCAAAAGATTTTATTTGCTTCACTGAAACTCTGCCTTCAATTAATTTGGGTATTCTGGACAGGTGATTTTTTAATAATTTTAAAATAATTTTTGTAATTTTTATCATATGTGTATTAAACTTCATTTTTTTTTCCAATAAAGAACCTTTTCTGACTTACTATATAAACATGATTGTTAGCATCTGATAAAATCCAGAGATAAAACACAGAAGATCTTTTTAAAGTTGCTGAATTTGCAGTCACTGAAAATGGGGGGGGGGGAGGATGGCATTGCACACACACAACGGGGATGGCATTGCAGCAGAATTCAGAGTATTTTTTGGAATGTTTTGTACAAAAAATATTACTGAGAAGTCACTACAATCTAAACAAGGTTTAATTCAGAGGCCTGTTGAAACAGTTCCTGATAACTGAACAAATATGTCTATCAAATTATGACCAGCAAATGTAATACATGATGGACTCTCTACATTGCTGTCTTTTGTTGTTAACATAAGTAAGCTTAAAATAAGGACAGGGGGACCAATTGGATATCTTTCCTTCTGGCTGGCAGAGACTTAAATGTTGACAAGCGATTCAGTTAGCTTTGTCTTTTGTTTTAATAAATTCCGTGTAGTTCAAAATCACAGTACTTTCAATTAATGACTTGTTTTTAATTCCCTTTTTGCTTCCAGGAAGTACCCCATGATTTCTGTCTTGCTTAGTGCCTCAGTTTATAATATTAGTGCGTTGCGCATTAGTGGGTGGTCTGTCATAATGCTAACCTTTAGCATCAAAGGCTGTAGTGGGAATGGTAAGTATGTATGTAGTAAGGGATTACGTGTGTAGTCCCAATACTCAGAGCCCCAGAGCTGACTGCCTATTGACTTAAGGGGGTGCTGTGAATCAGCATCTCTCCAAGTAAAGCTGTTGTTCCTTTGCCGTGCACATTGGCACTTTAACCTCCATGATACAGAAGGCTATATCAATCCATCAGTTTATAAACAAAGTTATCAAACTGTCCTGAAATCTTCCCTGTTTTTCACTTTGCAAGTTTTGGGTTTGCAGAAATACATGGTCCTCAAAGCAGTTTTTTGGAAGGAACTAAGGGGAGGTGCTAGGAATTTGATGAGGAGTTGCTGGGGAGTTGCTGGTCACCAGCAGAGATCCAAGCAATAGCTTTGTACACCCTCTGGTTTCTTCTTGCCACTTAGAGTTGTCACAGAGATAACCACACTCCTCTCTTTGTGTCCACACTTCACGGTAATTAATCTCCGTGGGGGTTTTATCTGTCCCTGCTGGTTTCAGCAGAATAAACCCTGCTGTAATCCAGCACTGATTAAAGAACTATTGATCTTCACCTCTCTGATTTACTTCTGGCATCTCTCAACTTCTCATATTACAAGTATCCAGCAGGGTTTACTAATCAAGCTTTTTCTTCCATGCCATTAGTGCTAAGATAATTTGCTATGTGATTCCTCATGTTCAATTAACATGAGCTTTCTAGTTTGTTCAAAAGCAATTTAAAGTCACTCAGGCAATGGTATCTAGAATAGCACAAAAAATAAATTCTATTATGCCATTTTTACTGAACCAGAATGTTTCAGGAAAAAAAAAAGGTCAGTAAAAATGCCAAGTTGATCTGAAATGGCATCTGGTTTTATCTCATCTAGTAACTAGAGATTTAAAAATTATAGAGTTGGGGGGGAAAAGGTGTTTCATTTTAACTTGTTCTTTCCTCTCTAATTTATTCCATGTTTTTAATCATTTTTATACTCCATAGGGGTTCTCTGTGAAGTTCAGGTGTTAAATTTGTCTTTGAGCTCAGCTATATATTAGAATGAATTGTCTTTTCCATCCTTAGAGATGGAGTACACACCTCTGTGTGAAAAGATCAAACTAACCCTTCCTGTATCATGAAAAATAAATACCAGATGAGTGCACTGTGAGTTTGAGCCATCCATGGTACACAAGTGTCTGTTTGTTAGCATAAGACGCTATGAAAATAATGTGAAATTTTGCCTATCTCAATGAAAGCTTTCTTACAATGGGCAAATGCTCCCAATACTTCTCTTTTTGGATTAGACTCAAAAGCAGAATTCCCATAAATTGGGTTTTCTGCAGGGCATTCATTGAGAGAAAGAAAAAAAAAACATTCTGCTGTAGTCAGCCTTTTGTATGAAGCTAATATTGTTATTGTCAAATATTATTTCGCACATTATTTTAACAGTTTGCAAAGCTTAGGCTGACTTGAATCAAGGCAGAGAAGAATTATCTGCACACAAGGAAGATCACATTGATTGTACACATAGGATAACAATATCTTGTGTTATCTCAAGAAAGACATTGATTATCTTAAGAGCATTTTGAAAACTGGAGCTTACCTAGAATCTTTGTAATCACAGTTTTAACAGAGAATTTGTGCAACTTAAGCTGTTTAGTCTGTGTCGTTATAAGATGCTGCTTCATTGTGGAAAGTTCCTTCTGCACTTTGTTTTACTGTTGCATTTTTTTAGTTATGTATAAGCATCAAACTTCAGAAGTAGTGGCCAGAAGATACATCACTATATCGAAAAGACATGTAGCTTGCAGGTAAGAAAGTCGGGAGTGAGAGAGAAGAGACAAGGTGGAGGGAAGGATGACAATAAAACAAAACAAAATCCAACAACAACTTTACTGATTTTTAGCTATAGTAAGCTGCTTATCAAATGGTAACGATTTAGTGATATTTATAGGTTTGGTTGAAAACATGGGAGAGCTTTTTCTGCTTCTATTGCAAGCTACTAGTGGTGGTGATTTTATGGAGGGGGGTAGTATTTTCCGTACTTCTCTTTGGAGACTGCAAAGTTAATGGCTCTTTGTAGGAACTGTATTTACAGTTGCTCTGCAATTTGGGAGGTTCTGTACACTTTGATTAATGCACTGTACAGTTGTTTGCCTTCAGTGAAACACATGGCAGCACAAAGCAGATAGACTCTTCTTTTGCAGCTTGAAGAGACTCTTCATAGCTGTTTTACTTATTCCTCAAAATTCCATTTCTCAGTCATCTTTTCTAGGTGGTAAGTGAAAATTAACACCATTAAAGCATACCACACAGCCTTTTAGCAGGTACAGCTAAGTAGGCCAGAATGAGTGTTTTGTAGTCTACCATGCGATTGCTTTGATATTCTATATTGGAGGAAAATATTCTCTTTAGGAAAAAAAAAAAAAAAGGAATAGAATTTGATTAACACCATTTATTCGACAATTTCAAAATAAATAAAACCACTTATTATGAGTGTTAGCATTGGAGATTAAAATCTTCAGACTGAAAATTTAAAACATTTACATTTAAACATTTAAAACAATTGTTTTACATTCTTATTCATATCACTTAACTTTTCTAGATATATTTTAATGTTTGTTTGACTATGGTATATCTGTTCAGCATTTTCAAGGAAAACATTTTTTCTATAAAAGCTGCCAGTAGAATAAGCACTTTTTGACTTTAATTTCTAAGAAGCTAGATTTAATTCTCCACATAGACAGCTCAGAGCAGAGTGCTGCTTGTGAATTGCCTTTATGTCACACATAGATGATCGTATTTTGATCCATTCAGTGGGTGGAGCTTTAGTAAGATAAGATTTAGCAGTTGCCTAAGGTAGGGAGGCAAAGCATCAAATGAATTAGAAAGTTGCTTTTCTTTGTCTGAATTCTCAGCTGACTGCCCAGGTGGCAGAACTTCATTCTAGGGTATTACCTTGCTCACATCTTGTTTAAAAGGGAGGTAATTAAGCTCATGTGTAAATGTTCAGTGTAGATCAGGAATATATTGACTTTCTGGAGACTTCCTAACCTCCTTTCGTTTACCTAAAGTTGCAACAGATGTGAAAGTGGTGGTGGAAGGGCACCCTCCAAGTTTCTAGAATGTCCTGTGGTTTTTGTGTGACTTGCTGTAAGATTGGTTGCAGATTGCTGTTTTTTTTCTATAAATATCATCAGAGTTTCTTGAACCAGGTCTATCTAATGTTCCTGCTGTGTCATCTCCTGATGTGATGCCTCTGCTACGTGTGAGGGTTGATTGTGTGATGTATCTCGCCTTCCTCAAGATCAACACGCAGGGAGTAGATGTCAGAAAGCAGTAATGTTTCACAACTTTCCTCCAATATGTGAATTTTTACATTATGGGTGTCTCTGCCACTCACCCTGCTCAGAAAGGTAAGCTGAGTATCTTATTTGCCCTTCCTTAACGCGTTGGAAGTGTTAAATGTAGCTGAAAAGTTATTGAATTGGTTAGCATTACATTTCTCATAACCATTGCATGTTTTGTTTTTATTTATTTATTTTTTTCCTGGAGACTGGGTGAAGTAAATGCTAAGGGTGGACAAGCTTATATTCCATACATGGATGAAGGCCCAGAAACAGCAGAACCAGTAGTTCTGTGAAAGTTGGGGAAAAGTTGCCCAGGAGTACTGGAGAGACAATTTAGGCCATTTTAGATGTGAACTGGCGCTCTTTTCCCTCCTCCACTACAGTGATACTGTCGTAGGCTGATAGTGTTCAACTCTGCCCAGAGATGCTACCTCTGAGTGGAGTTTTTTTTCCAAGGAAATACTTGCTGTTTCAGTACAGTGCTGAGAACTTTTGTGTAAAACAGGTGGTGTTTTTACCCCCTCTTTACCATATCCTTCTGTGAACAAACTCATGACAGAGGCTGAACCTCCTTTCTTTTGCCCTAGTGCTGGAGCTGGTGATGCCCCAGCTGGAGGTTTTTGGAATAATCAATGCTGATGAGTTCAGCATGTGCAAGTACAAAATAATTTCTTCTGACATCCTTGTGGCAAGCACCTCTCTTGGTTGACGGTGCTACCTCTTGCCTTGTAATTGTAGATACAACTTAAAAACTGTCCTTTTTTTTTTCTTTTTCTCCTCCCTTCTTTTTTTCCCCTCCAAGTCTGGCTAGCTTGCTGGTATCATCCGTTTGTATTAACATTAGAAAATGTTTTATTCTGTGATGCTTTTGAAATTACAGCACTAAATGGTCCTCCTACTCTGTCAGTCCTCTGCAAGCTACTTAAGCTTTTCAACTCTGAGCTTTCCATTAAAATTAAATTGCTTTTGCTGTTAGTTTGGAATTGTTTTAGATAGACGTTCTTTGTCAAGCAGTGTGCCATGGTTTTAAAATTCTGTCTGATACCTTCTCCTATTGTTTGCATCAGCCCCAGAAATTGTGGTTGACATGAAGATGCAATTTCACAGAGGAGATGAGCTGAGCTCATCTTGAAATCCCAGTTTGGAAGCATGTTATTTGAAAGCACTCTGGGCTAAATTCTACCATTAGTATTTGCTTTAGGACTTGGGATTACTGCATCTGATAAAAGAGGGAATATGGAGTAAGTTTTGACATTCATTTAGGTTTATAAGTTATTTTAATGAAAGTAAAAAATAATAATGTAAGTAAAGTGATAAGGATAATATCATGGTCCCCAATAGCGTGAGGATTCTCCTGTTTTTTCTAACATTGAATATTCAAACATTTGGCATGGAGATGTCCAAATTTCTTGTTCAGGTTCAATCTCCTCCTTGTGAAGGCAGCTTTTGAGCTTATCTGTCTGCACCTTTTCACATGATGGAGAGTGTAGGAGGGAGAAGCAGAGCACTCACTGCTGCTGGAGCAAAGTGGGAGAGGCAGCAGGAAACAACTGCTTTTGGAGGATGTGTGCTTTCTTTTTTCAGCCTAGACTTGGCAAAAGAAACCCAGAGCCCTGCATTACCCATATCATCTCGGTGCAGTGAGCCTTTTCTTTCTTGGAGCTAAGGAGTAGAAAACATTTTGGCAGGATCAGTGCTGTATTGATATATTTGTAAAAAAAAAAAAAAAAAAAAAAAGGATAGTGTTCTGATGGCTTCACTTAATGCTTTTTGGCAGAGAATGAAGTTTACTGAGCGAATTCTGCAGCTCACACAAAATGAATACCATAAATACTTATTGCCTTCCCAGGTTTGCATGTTGGCACAAGAGCATTCAGTATTAAACTCGTTTATCATGTATATCAGAAGTTCTCTCTCTGTCAGGCAAGGTGTTCAGGAGTGCTGGGTTGTTAGGAGAAAGAACTAAGTGGAAATACAGGGTGGCTTCCCAGAGTGGAAAGCAATGCGAAAATGCAGGAGAGAAGTAAGTATATACATTAGAAGAGTATAGTGTTCCTAAGGGTCCATAGCCTGAACAGACAAAGGATAATGAGGAACGAAAGAAGAAAAACCTTTTCCCAAAGTTGTGTGCTGAGTGCATCATAAAGTCAAACAGGAGCCAAGATTTCTATCTATCCCATCACCTGCTAGCTAGACGTGACTGCTGGATCATCAGAAACAAGAACAAGTCAAACCAAAATAGGGTCCTTTCCTCACTGGCTCAGTGAAAGTCTTCACAAAATGATTCTCTGGAAATAGTCTGCTGACAATGAAATGGGATTGTGGATGTGCTTGAGTGAACAGAGAAGGTGAGTTCAGCATACTACTTTTCTGAAAAGCAACGAGTCCCTTTGTTCTCTGACACAGAATTAGTGAAAATGGTTTTCATGTAGAAATGAGGGTCAGTAAATTTTCAAAGGATAAATAGAAAAAGTTATTTGCACTGCATACTACCAGGTGGAGGAATAAACTACAGGAAGAAGCCAGAATACAAAAGACAGTAGCTAAAATTTTGAAAGGCCTGAGTATTTCCTCAGAAACAAAGACCCAGATTAAAGACTTTAAAAGGAGGGTGATGGCATTTTAGTCCTCTCACCTTCAGCTAAGCTGTTCTTCCTGTGAGGCACTCGCTTTCCAAGCCAAATCTCCAATAGCTGCACTTCTCCCCCTGCCCTCCCCCTCCCAAGTGGTACTCCTGGTACTTGCTGCATCTTACCTGCTTCAGCTGAAAGCAGAGAAGTGAATCTGGAGATGCTCACATTGGCATGGGCAAGCTTGTGCTTTTTGTTCTTGCTTGAGAATGTGCTTGAGAAAGTGGCTGTGCGAGTTTTGCATTTGTCAATCTCAAATCAAAAGAGAGTCCAAATGGATTTTCAGCAGTTGTGTTGATCTGTAAGAATGGGAGGAATAAGGGTTTTTCTGTGCTGCACACAGTTTAAAACCATTCTTTAGAAGGAGGGAGTGGATGGAGTGGCCAGGCCTGAGGCAGCAGAGAGTATTTCTGAGAGCAGAGCTGTGCCACAAAGTTGTATCATTCATCCAGTTCTCATTGCTAGTGCTGCTTTCACGGTAATACCTTTTTCTTGCCCTTTAAAGGGATTTTTCCTGGCAACAACAAATAGCTCTTTCAGAGCTATTCTGGCAGTAAATAGTTGTGTTGGAAAGAATTGACTTCTAATTTCAGAGTAAAATCAATGTAATGAAATTTTTTCCTTGTGAGAGCTATTTTGCAGTGCAGGTGCCAGGTGATAGGGAGTTGTCACCCTAAAGCATAGCAGTGACTGCCAAAGCAGGGTAAGGGCATGCCCCACTGTGCATGGAAACAGTTCTTGCATTTTCATTGTAGTGAAAGTGTAGGTCTGGAAAAACAGCGTTGAAAGCGAGCCGCTGCCTGCAAAGCCTTCTGAATACTCAAATGGCATATCTCCAGCCGAGGCTTTTTTCACCATAAGTCTGGGTTGTGTCAGGAAGCAGAACTACTGATGTTACCCAGCCCAAAGGCAGCGTTTTGTAAGCAGCCCCTCCAATGTGCATCAACCTGAGGATCAATGTTTGGTTTAGTTTCACAATTCCCTGTGGTCTGATAAAGGTCTTGTTCTTTCACCATTGCTATTGAAAATGTATATCAGAAACCCGCATACAGGAACAACCAGAGATCGGAAAAATGAATCTGAGATTATTTGCACAAAGTTAATGAACCCTATGGTGATATATAGTATTGTCTTAAAAAGCACCCCTTGTGTCTGTTGTGGATTGTGTTCCCTATATTGTCTTGGTCAAAATATAAGTGAGTGCCTATAGATCAGGGGCTTGGCCTGAAGATTGCTGTGGAGAGTAAATCCTTTTTATTTGCAGGAGTATTTAAAACGTCAGCTGATAAAATGTGCATTCATAATGATGACAGCTCTCCATTTTAACTAGTCTCATTCATTTTTGCCAATGTTAAATTAATTTTTGAGAATTAAGAGGGATAAGGAAAGAAATTAAATTATGACGAGGTAGGCCTGCAAAGCTTTATTTTGGGGTACATAAAATTTATGGCAAGGCAAGCTTGGCTAACCTATCGGGACATTGTAAAAGAACTTAGTAACTGTGATACTATAAAGAAGCCGAAAAGCTTATTTTTATTTAATGCCTCATGAGCTCTTTTGCATAATATCAAAGTAATTACTTTCCTCTGTGTATGTAAGTAATGTGATGTTTTTATTTTCAAGTGCTTTTGCAGCATGTCCATTAAAATGATTCTGTGTTCTCTGCTTCTATTATTTCTACATAAAGCAGTATTTGTAAGCACCTGCCATGAACATTTCTATAGACTGTTCTTTTAAAAAAGATGTTGGGGTATGGAATAAGGCATAGTTAAACTAAGCTTAGGACATGCATATGTGCTCACACACACATGCCGTGTATGGTGCAGGAGTGTATCATTGTGGCAGAACTGAATTGAGATTTGATTGTGCTGGAGTTAATACATGAGTTGTGTGTTTCTACTGAATGATACCAAATGTTGTGACTGCTGTAATCCCCTATTAATACAGGGATTGAATTGCGGTACAGAACTACTTGGCACTATACTTGGTTCCATTACCAATGAGCATGTACATGATGTAGGTCTGTAAAGCAAGAGCCCAAGTTAAACTTCTAACCAGAAGGATCCTAACTCTAACTTTGCATTTGGAGCTGTGGCAGCACCATGGATACTCTGTGTGTGTGCACATCACTTCCAAGTACTCTCCCAGCTCCACCTGCTAGTAGTGTACAGCGAAAGGCAGCGCCTCAGGGCTACTGGCATTGCCGGGAGTATTGCTCAGAGCATGGTGCTGTCCCGCCTGGCCCGGGCTAAGGAGCAGTGACACTGTACCTTGGGCAGCTGCTTGGGTTCGGTTTCATGGTTGAACCCAGCCCTAAATCCAAGATGTTGCTTTGATTGATTGAGTTCTGCATATGCAGGACTCATAAGCCCCCTAATTCTTTCCTTTTGGCCAGTATCCAAGTTTTGCTCCTAGTAATGTAACATTAGATTTACTGTTGCTCCAGTGGAATGACTTAACGCTATGAAAAGCTAAGAATTTCAGCAAGAGCTTTCCTTTCTTCCCCTTAAATTGTGCTAGATCTGAAGTGATCTGCTTGAAATAGAGGGGGGGAAATAATGCATCTGTTTCTCCTGTTCCATGTTAGTAGAAAATGACTTTTCAAAAAATCTCTCTCATTGGATGCATATCTAGTTTATGCATTTTAGTTAGTTTTTGCTTAAAAATTAGGCTGTCTCATCTGAATACTTTGCTACAGTATAATGGGCAATAGTGGAGCTCAAGTACCAGGCGTGTTGCTGGACCCTCTACCCTCTGCCTAGTGTTTAGCTTTTGCTAAAGCATTATCAGGGCACTGTGAAGCGTGCTGTGAACATCTTTCTAATTGTTGTGTTTGCATTTCAGGGCAGGAGAGCAGCCAGCAATTGTCCTTCAGAAGAGAGCCAGTGTCTAGACAAGTGGACGAGCGTGTGACTGCAGGGGCACAGCAGCTACTTTAAAATGAATGGATTTATTACATGGCTTTCCTGGTAGTTTGGGGATATTTGCCTCTATCTAATATCACCTTATGGGTTTTTGGTGGGGGGCGAGGAGTGGAAAATGTTTATCTTCTGTGCGCTGTTCAGGATTTTTCAGTCATATAGAAGTACTTAAGATTAAGACCTTAATATTTAATAAGCTCTCTATTGTTAGAGGGCGAGTGAGGCTGCCAGTGTGAGATTGGGCTGCCAGCTCAGTGGATTAATGGAAACACAGAGTTGGATTTAAAAGCCCTGAGTGATAATCTTTAAATATGCTTAGGCATTGTGCTTGTGCAGTTTCCCTGGGGATTCATCATGTTCACTGCTTCAAAAATTGCATCGAAGACATAACTGAAACTACAGCACTACCTTGCCTACTGGCAAATCTGCTTTCATTCCTGGAGCTTAAATTCCTTCTGTGTGTGGCTGTATAGCCCCCAATGACATTCCTTCAGCATTTTCATGTCTTACTATATTGCTGCCACAAGAGCAATTTTATCCAGACTTTAGAAGGAGTTGAAGAGCTGAGCTGAGCATCTTTCTTACCTAAACAGAGACCCGGATGCTTTTAAATAGGCAAATGTTGCTCTGTGGAAACACTGATGGTGAATGCAAAGCTGAAGTGAAAATTACGTTAAGAATAGAGGTGCACGTATATTGAGCTAGCCCAAAGAAATTCAAAAAGGACCCAATGGACTGGACTCCTTCCCTTTTCTGTAACTCCTGGCTGTGAAATGCTATGGCACCCCAGGTTCACTTAACCCACATCAGTACTTTGTCTTTCTCCGCTAGGGATCTGAGCGGCTGCACTGCAGGCATTGGTGTTGGCATGACGTGATGCGTTCTGGGCTGTCTTCAGACAGGCGGAAAGCCTTGAGAATATTTTCATTGCAGATTTTATTTTTCTTAAAATTGTTACTTACACAAGGACTTATCAGCCTGAAAGGTGGTTGAACTTAAAGCTGCTTTACTTGTGTACATGTTTCTGGGGATTATCTCAATTTTCAATTTAATTTGCCACTTCACTTCATGCTATAAAGCTCTTAGGGAATCTTTAATTTTCAGAGAGAGCTCACTGAATTAAAATGAAAATTAAATAAGCTTGCACCATCAGCACTGACAATGGCAGTATGGTTCCATGTTTCTGTTTATGCCTAGCAAAGAGCTGCTTGTATAAATAAGGCACCAGGCAGTCTGCTTTTTGATGCTAGATCTTACTGCAAAGCTGAATATCCTCATGTTCTGTATATTATGCTGATGTTGATGGATCTTTTTAGCTTGCAGGACACTTACTCCATCAGAATATGTGGACCAGTGTCACACAGGCTGTGGCATGCTGAGTTCTTTTTAAAAGTCATGGATCTCAGCAGTTTACAGTAATGTTTAAATTGCATACAATGTCATCCCCCACTGCTGCCTGGATTGATCTTCCCGGGAGGCTAGAGGTGCTAAAAGTTGGAGGATGTTAGATAAATCGGTGTCTGAACCCTTTTCATCATCTGACTGTTCTAAGGTCCTTCAGCAGCTCTGTGAACCTGTGCCACATAGGAGTGGAGTAGATGGGATTTCAGTGTGAAATTTGGAAGAGGACAGGAAAGCAGGATCAGGGAAGAACAGGTCAACAGCACTTATCTGCAAACCTCACACAACTGTGTGTTCGAGGTGTGGTTGATGGCTGCTCCTTTCCTCAGGGACAGCAGCAGCTGCTTTGCCACTGCTCAGATGTCACCTGTGTGACTGCCCTGGGTAATAGGAGGATGCCAAGGAGCAGCAGGTTGCCCCAGGCTGTGGTACAGTAGGGCCTCACTGTTTCAGTTCTGTAGATCTGAATAACAGCACGCTAGAGACAAGGGTTGCATCAGCCCTAGATGTTTGGGAATCACCATCTGAGTTTATAAAAGACTCAAAGAGCTGAATTCCACGAAAGCATAGGGATTAGGTGGAAGAGTTTCTGTACCTCACAATGAAGAAAAAAGGCTGCATCCTGGTGCCAAGTGTTCTGTCCCTCACTCTTTGGTCTGTTGTCAGCATTCTCCTACATCTGTTTCCTTCTCACCTCTGATTTTTAGTTTCCATAGCAGGAAAGATTGCCTGTATTGGAATATTCTGGTTTGGAGAAGAACATACATGTATAGTTTTTGAATGTGCATTAACTCTTGATTCCATCAGAAAGAAGATAGCATTATTTGCAGTAAGCTTTTAATTATGCAAATTTTCCATGTGATAATTCCTCTTTTCAAGAGACATTTTGGTTATGAATGGTGTATTGTGTCAGGGTAACCCTCTGGGGTGCACAGTTACGAGTAAGATAATGTTTAATGGGAAAGAACTTTAATGCATAAAACTCACAGGAAGGAGCTTTAAAATTTCATTTTTTATTAGCACCAAATATCAAGCAAGTTCCATGACAATAAGTTGTACTTTCAAGCTGGTAAGTTACTTTGTTTAGGGAAAGTGGGTGGGTAATTATGACACATGAATCCAAATTTTCTGTTTGCATTTGCAAATCTACAATTCCTTCAATTGTGGACAGGCCCGAGTTCAGAATTTCTGTTCTTTCCTGCCCAAAGCAGGACCATATTCAACCGGGAGGCTTAGGGGACATCCCCCTCTTGAAAGAACAAGCAGTATAAGGTAGCTGTTCATGGGGAGACTAGTGAGGGCTATTTCTGTTTTTCTTTCTGACAAGACTCATATGTCCCATTCCTACAGCTGAGCTCACAGACGGCTGTTTCCTCAAAACCTCATGGGTGGCTCCATGCAGGCTCCCTTCTTGGCTAATGCCAGTATCACTTTCCAATTAAATCACTGTAGTTGCAAAGACAGTGACCATTGGTGAGGAAGAAAGGGAGTGGGTATGTCGGACTACGTGGATTATAGAGAAGCTTTGAGGGGCTCTGACTGTCTTAAATACCTGGATTCTGCTCAGGGAGAGGTGGTAGAATTTATCTGGAAAAGCTTCCACAGTGACAAATGTGGGGATGCACATGCTGTTCCACCCACCTCAGTAGCGAGTGGATGTACATGAGCTTTTCGAATGACAATGGGAGTGCTTTTAGGTTGAGGCATTTTTTTTTCAGTCAGCGATGAATCCTGGGTGCTTATTATCCAAGCTGAGATGCAGTAATCAGAATCAGTTAATTGCATGTGTGGATGATACACTAACACTGAGTTTCCAAGGTAAACTGTATAAAGGAAAATGCTGGGGATGGTGGGGGGAACCCTGCAATATTTGTCTCTTTGGGTAAGCAAAGGAAGAAACAGCCGTACTACTTGACAGTGTTGCTCATCAAGCAGTTTGCAGGCTTGTGGTGGGGAAGCGACTTTCAGAGGTAATTCAGAATTTCTCCCTGGCCAGGTCTGTGACTTATGTGGAGAGACTCTCCTGTGTAGGGACTTTGGTCTCCTAATTCAGTGGCAAACCTAAACTGCCTAAAACCAGGTGCCTACCAATGGGCACTTGAAGCTATAAAATACAAACACTGCTTTCCATCTGCATTTGCAAGACCGGGTCTGTGATTAACCTTGAACCCATGTGACTAGTAATGGCCCAGGTACAGCTGACAAATCTAGGCAGATATATGGGCTTAAGCTTTACAGCCAAGGAAGCACATTTGTAGAGGAAGGAAATGAGGTGCATCCAAATAAACTTTCACAAACCAGTTCCCGACATCCTTTTATTTTGGTAGTAATTTGTAGTATCTTCAGGATGAGTGCTTGACACCTAAAACTTTATCACTGGCAGCATGACAAAATAAGTGCATAAGTAATACATGTTAACAGTTTTCATATTTTTCTTTTTTTATGTTGTACCTTGTTGTACTATGTACAAAATTTGGTTTTATATAATTATATACAGTTATATACTTTCGTCTTCTGGCTGTCCCTGAAATCAAATCTAAAATAGAATAGAATAGAAACTGAAATAGAAACCAAATAGAAACCGAATAGAAAATGTCATCCTGTACTAATAAGAAATTCCATGGGAATGTAATAGGTTTATATTGGATAAGGATCCCATCCTTACAAATTATACCTGTAACTGCATGTACACTTAAATCTCTGCTAAGCACTTTTGTAATAACCAAGAATTCTGTTTCAGCAGTAATTTCTGCAGAAAAGATACCAGGAAGTTGTTTGTGGCATCATTTTATCTGATCTATCAGTTCTGCGTTGAAGAATGTGCAATGTGAGAAGATCTATAAGCAACCTGTGCAGCTGTGTAACTTCCACTGGTGTGAGTACGGTACAGTAGTTGCAATGTAAACTAAGCTGTACTTCCAGATCATTGAAAATCATAATTTTTAATAAACAGAATGAAAGTATTTTAAAAGGAGGGGAAAAAATCCTGGATCCTAGGGTCCAGGATAGAAACACCTTACAAAATCAACTAATGGAATTTCAGAACAGGGGCCTTTCATACTGCACATGGTGTGTAATTTGCTAACCATTTTTCATTTGACTATTTTAATATATCAGGAAATAAGAAACATGGGGCGCTCTGTATTTGTGCTGCATCAAGTCAAAAACTCTGAATGAAGCTGTGGCTAGAGCTGTTGGAAGTATTTTATATATGTTCAAATTTTTATTTGCTAATGCAATAGCATGTTTTCATTTGCAGCAGCACTGGCCTTTAGAGAAAAATTACATAGCCAATATAATCAGATAAGCATGAAGTTCCCGGGTTGTGTTAAGTACATTTGAAAAAAACATAGCAGAATGACAGCTGAAATACTGATCTTGCTGTTGATTAGAACAGAAACATCTATAGGTGGCTTTGCCTACATGTATTTCAGAAAGAAAAGACAACAGAAGCAGGATAACTATTGGGAAGATATACTTGACTTTGTAAGTATTTTGAAATGATAGGATCCTGAAAATCAACAGGATACTCCGTTACACAGGTTTAAGCTTTATTGGGAAGACCAATTAGGCTGTGAAAGTAATTGAGTTGCTCTGTGCCCCAAAATCTCCAGTAGGTTAACATTTCTATAGTGTAGAACTGACAGTGAGTTAATGAAAAAGAAAGGCAATGTATTTAAAATCCATATAAGAAGGATTTTTAAAAAATGTATATGCATGATGGAATTGTGAAATTCACTGCTACAAGATAACAGAGAAATCAAAAGCTTTAAAGATTTCAGAGAAAAATTGGAGATGGATGTGATTAATGGGAACATCTAGTGGTACACTTAAGAGGATGAAGAAAATTCATGAAATGCAAATCTGCCACAGACCCATGGGAGTTGAAAGAAACTCCCAGCAAAGATTTGGGTTATCCTTCATGAGGTTTCCTTCAACAATCTCTTAAATGTCTGGTTCCTTCCACTTCCACCATTTCTACCCGTATACTTTAAATAGCACTCCTGTGTTGGTCAGAATACACCAAATGTAGAGGCAATTTCACTATTCCAGTTTTGCAAGTCATTTGAACTAGGCAATAAATTGTACTGGATAAGGTGAAGGGTTAGACACAACTTCAGACAAGCTGCCTGATATAAACAGACCTGCTTTGGAGCTAGTACTGAACTTTCTAATGGGCGATTTCAGTAGAGGATCTGCAGTGATTTTGCTAAGTTTTCCAAGTTAATATCTAAAATTAAGCAGCCATCACCTCAGAAGAGAAACCCTTTTGTTTCAAAATTATCAGTAACATAGACAAGTTCAACATATAAAATAATGGATTTTGTGTCTACATGCTTTTTATCACATCACAGTAAATCTGGATCCCCCATTTTTTTTTAATGTTACCTATATTGCCTCTCACATACTTTCAGCTTGGTCTTAAGCAGGAAATAGAAAGGGATATAAATTTACCTGGGAACGGGTAAGCACTTAAAATTGATCAGCAAAGACGGATCAAACCAAATGTACATAATGAGAGAAACAACAAAAAGAGAGTAATGTACTTCTTTATTGCATACACTATGTGTATGCGTATACACATCTTTAGGTATTTACATACTCTATAGCTTGCAGTGTGAATATGTTCTTTAAAAAGAATACAAAAGACATTGTGTTGTAAACTTTAAAGAATATTTAATAACTTTTAAAAAATAAAATGTATATTTTAAATTTTGTTCTTTATATGAATGCACAAAAATGTATAATTGTTGCCATGACAAAATCCAAGGAACAGAGGAGACCTGTCCACTGTGATACGATACAGGTGACAATCTAAGAGAATTCAGAAAGGAGCTCCAAACCAAATCTCCCATGGCAAGTTCTGACTTGTTTTCTTACTGTGAATTGCCTGAAGCAGTATCTATGAAGGTCATTCACACTTAGCATGAATCTTTGTGGAAAAAAATAATGATCTGGTTTTAAATTAAATGCCACACTTTCTCCCTCTCCCTCTTTTTTTTTTTTTTTTTTTTTTTCCTGCTGCTTACCTTTGGTGCCACACTTGCAGCACAACAATGAAGCTATGAGGTATGTGAATGGCTTTTAACTTTCTCCATACTGACAACCTCCTGCCCTATCTATGAAAGGGTGAGGAGATATCTTGGAGCCACATGCACTGAGAAATGTAACCAAACAATTTTTAATTAGCTTGTGAGAAGTGAAGGGTGGGGTGGATTTGCATAGCAGCCATATTGCTGATGCTAGATAAAATTAGTTATAGCTTCTGTGCAGTTCCTTCCTCTCCGTGTATAAATAGTACAGTGCTGTGCTTAATGGTAACCATTAAATAGAAGAAAAAACCTTTAGAAGGCTGGATTTGAGCGGAAGGAGTAAATAAGAATTTACAGAAGAAAAAAGGGAGTGAAATTCATTGTGTGCCAGAAGATGTAGAACTAAATAATTCTATCAAACAATAAGATTTGGCTGCTGACAGTTACTGTACAAGAAAATAAAACACATTCTATTATATATATTTATATATATTCTTATAGTTGTGGAGATGGAAAGAGAGAAGAGCCAAAAACATATCAGAACTGAACCTAAAAGCCAAATTCTGCTCTTGCTGCATTCAGCAGGTTCAGTCAATGCCCTGTTCCTTCGCACCTTGTAATTAAGCAGAAAGCACAGTGAGTATAGATGAGGAGTGCTTGCCTTCAGTCTCTGACCTTGTTGCTTTTGAGTCTGTCTTCAATGTAAATGCATTGAGTCCTCCTTCATGTTCAAAAATAAAACAGGAAAATGATATAAAAGACCTTATTAAAAGTGACAAAAGGCTAACGTAAGCATTTGGAATGACTTCTGTGGTGTTCTGCCTACCTCTGAGACAAACAGCCTCATAAAAGGATGTCTAATATACTACAGGGTATTTATAATCAAACAGTTCACTCTAAAGTTTACTTTTTCTTTAATGTTACTGTGACAGACACAAAATATTCAGACTTTGCTGATGGAGAAAGTCTGCAGCTCTTTTTTTTTTTAAGCAAAATAGGATAAATCTGAGGCTTGTTTGTTTATTGTTGTATGTAGTATGGTCAAAGTTTCAAACTGGATTGTGTTGGTAATGCTTTAAGCACCATATCATCTGTTTGGTGGCCTATGTGAAAAGAGTTAATAACATGAAATATAAAAAATAGTCCAGTTCAGACTATCAGTAAGTTGCACTAACATCTCTGGCAGTGTAAGAGTAGTGTTTATACAATGCAAGAGGGAGTTTGGTGTTTCGGTTCTTCTCCCCACTTACTGCTGAAGTTGCTGTTGCAGTGGCTGGAATTTACAAATAGAGTATTGCTCATACTGCCTCTATCTTCTCTTTGAAAACCAAGGCAGATTATCTTGTAAAGATGCCTAAACCATGGCAAATGATTAGAGGGAACCAGAAAAGACAACTTCTCTACAGTCTTTATACCGTTTCTCATTTTGTTTCTTCTGTAGGGCTTGAGTCTATCACCTTCTCTAAGAGCTTTGCATGAGTTAAGAAACTCACAGGATGAGGGTTGTGGTCTCTCATCTCCCTGCAGCAGCAGCAGGGAAGCTGATGAGAGGTGCCCTGTGTGGGAGCTGCTCTATTGCACAACGGTTTGCTCTTATCAACTGTGCCATTAGGCCTGCTTTCAATGTTAATTTTTAATGGCAAGGATCACTACAAATAGCCCTGTCTATCTTTTATCTTTCTTCAAAAAAATCCATGCTTTATTAATGTGCTCATCACTCTGTAATGCTGCTTTTCAGTGGTGGAAACCCCAAGCTGTCAGCAGGAGCACCTGTGAGTACAACTATTATAATAAACCATGGCAAGAACAGTGCATCTAACTTGGAATTGTTTCTATGCAGGTAAGAAGAGAAAAGAGGGAGAAAGAGGAGAGAGGAAGAAACAAACTTACAGCACCTCCCCAGCTCTCAGAGAACAAGCCTGTCTTCAGGTCTCTCAGCTCAGGAAGTGGAGCAGGAAATCTTGGTGATTGCAATATCAAGAGTAAGTCACTCTCTCAAGGCAGAGATGTCCTGTGTACTCTTGGGCTAGTCGCTCTGTTAAACCTCTGTCTTGGGTCAAGTTCTGTTAACATATGTGGCTCATTGGTATAGCAATAAAATCCGTTCCTGGTTGATGAGGTTGCTATGATAATAAGTGAGTGTGAAGCCAAATAAAATGCACACAAGTAACTCAACCAGTTACTTTCAACTTAGCCTGCACAAATAAGAGCCTGCAGAGGTTGTTGTGAAAAGGGAGGCATAGGACTCTGAAAGGTACTTTGAGTTTCACAGGGCAGTCTGTCTTAAGCATATCTTCACAAACCATGGGGTGGTTTGGGCTTGAGGGTGAAAAGACTGCAGGCAATCAGTGAGGGGATCGGGGGGGAAGGCAATGAGAACTGTATTTGTCCAATGGTGCAGGTCTAGAAGAGGATTGGGCGACTACTGTATAGCTTATGGGTTGGAAGAGTCCAGCTTTCCTGCTGGAAATTGCTTTTATATCAAGGTACTCAAAACATCACTTGTAGCTGACACCGTCTGTTTTGACCACTAAAGAGTGCAGGTAACGTGTGCCTGAACTTGATGCCTGTGTCTAGCCTGTTGCTGTAGGACTGGCAGCCTGGGCACGTGGGCTGCATAGCTATTCCCCTGGCAGGGGCTGAGAGGCTCCCTGACAAGCTGGCTGCAGGGAGCAGGACAGGTGAATTGCTCTGATAGCCTCTTCCCTGCTCTCTGCTTTCCCTGGGATGCTTCTTCCACTCCTTACCACACATGTGTATGTGGTTGCCTGGGGCTGCTTCCTGCTGGGAGATTCTTTGCAATTTGCCTGAATGATGAGAAGCATCTGATTCTTAACCTCATTGCCATGGTTCCTGCAGAAGGGTGGTAACTAAAATTACTTCAATTAATAGCTGTTAACTGGCTGTTTCTGGCATAGAAAAGTTAAAACTTTGATTTCTACAAATTCTGCAACATGTGGGAGATTCTAGCTGTTTAAGCCAGAAGGATGGAGATGGGTATGACAGGTTGAACTGAGAGGTGACTCTGCTTCCAACGAAGACCGATGTGCCTTGGCTGTCGTAAGGAAGCAGCTGAAAAAAAATCAGAGTATAAAAACATCTGAAGTCTTAATAACTCTAGGAAAGATGAGCAATGTGCAAAAGATTTATCCTCAGCAAGACAAATTCTGTCATACCTGCAGATGATAGTATCCTGGACTAAATTAATGAAATGGTGACATTCAGGGAAGGAACAGCTGACAGCTTTGTATGGATCGTCAAGTGTTGAAATGAATGATACTTTTTGGCAGACTAACTTGAAACAGGAATGAAAAAAAATAGTAGAATGACAGAGAGCCCACTCACAAGTTGTTTACTGAAATGAAGATACACTGAAGGTAATTACTTGTTTCCCAGAGGTATAGGTGATAGTATCTCCTACAAGAAATAATATTCAGTTATTTCAGTTGGAATGTAAAATGGGATAGAAAGGTTTCCTCTTTCTGAGGTCAGATGCTGGGTCTTTCACCTTCTCTCAGAACAGCAGGTGCATATGAATATATTACATACACAGCCATCAATCTGCAATGCCACTGGCAATTAGTAAGTGAGACAATGTCCAATATTATTTTCCCTTGCCAGCCAGATCTCACTGCACAGATGCTGATTAAAAGCCTGACTTTGCAGCAGTGAGATTAACATATTTCTGGAGATGATCCTCTCCTGGCTACAAAATCATCTTGAGACACTTGGAGGCACGGCAGCTTGCTCTTGACATTCTGCCTGTGCGTGAGCTGGAGTAATGTTGCAATTGTATTCAGTGCTAGCTACTCTGCACCTTCTTTGAATGCTGAAGAACACTCATTTTCTACACCCTCTCTTCCAGACTGTGATATGCTAGAAAGCAACCTGGCAGCTTTCAGCAGCTTTCACGGAGGTTTCCTCCATGCAATCTTTTCCTAACATCAGTTTGCGAATCAGACTCCTGTAAGCAGCCTCCTTCGTCTTGCCACAGGCTATTGAAAAGGAACCATCGCTCTGTGGAGGTTTTCTTCTGTTTAAAGACAAGGCTGCTTCTTACCTTTGCCAGTTCAAGTACTGAGTTTGTCTTTTCCTCCTCTTTCAGGAAAGTGGGGTGATTCACAAAATCTTCAGAAAGATAGCATTATACACAGTTTATATTACAAACGGGGGTTAAAAGGTCAGATGAATGAGCATGAAGGAGATTTCTCCTGTGTCCTTTGGAGGAGAAGCACAGAGATTGGGAATGGTATCTATGCACAGTAGGTGTCTGCCTTGACTACCTGACAATACATGGTCATTGCAAAGGTGAGTCCGAGAATCTAAGAGAAAAAACAAACAACCATTTTTCAGTAAGTCAAAAGAAAACTATTTATTGAAAAAAAGAAAAAGTATGCTTACACTGTTTTTGTTTGTTCCCATTCACACACAAGAAGACACATCACATACTGCTTTCCCGCTGACCCATGTCCTTGTTCTGTTCCTGGTTTCTGTCTGCCTTTTATCCTTATCTGTACTGCTCTTTTATAGAATGAACAATGAGAGCACAGGAGAGTTGATTTCTCCATGAAAAGCAGCCACAAGATACTGGGAAGAGGTATATTGAAAAGAGGTATATGAAAAGAAAAGGAATACTTTTGCTAAAAAAAAAAAAAAAAAGATACTTTACAGTAGCAACCCCCTCAACTTGTAGAGCTGTGGTTATCTCTATAACTATTGCTTTGAACAACTATTATTTCCATCCTTAGACCAAATCTTTATTTTTCCAAGCACGTGTGTGCAGTGATCACTGCAGGAGGGATCACTGGTGACTGTCTGTGCATTAATCGTAATCGTCAATGCCACACCAACAAGGCAGATGTCTCACTGCTCAGTCTGTTCACAAGAGGCTGTGGGCAGGGAAGGATCCTTCTGCCAGCCCAACTACTGACCTGCCACGTTGCCCTTGGCAGGGAGAGTGTGTTACTTGCCTTCCTTTGGGAGTATATTTACATTAATATACTGGTTTATTTTCCTATTCCTTAGCAACACAACTGTAATAATTTTCAGCAAGATAGGGTTTGCCAGATAGAATTCATACAAAAAAATGCCTGTTTGAAGAACTTGACCACATAAAATTCACTATCTACACAAATGGCAGTTCCCAGGAAGAGGACATGAGTAATAGCATACTACTATTTTATAAGCAAAAATGAAAAAGGGTCAGGTTAAACAGATACAATTCCTTCACTTACCTTTCCTTCAGAGTGAAATAAGACTGTTTGGCTTTAGTTTGCTGTTTTACGTAAGCAAACATATTTGGAAGCAGTTCCTAGAACCATTAATTCCTAACAAAGCTCTTCAAAGTCAGAGGCATAACAAAACCCTGGCAACTGAGTGTATTTTACAATCTTTAGCATGCATGACAAAAAAAAAAAATCTTCTGCCACATGTGCTCTATGTCCTTCAAGTTATGTCACTGTATGATTCTAACCATAATATCATTACCCTGAAAAACAAAAGCTGTCGTATTGCTGGGGCCAGATCAGCACCCTAACAGCAGCAAAGGAGGGAGCCCAATTCGAGGTGGCAGCAGATCAAGTGTTTCATCATCAATTAGAATCAGTCACGTAGTGCAGCTGAAGACAGACTCTGGCAAAAGTCTCTTGTGTTCTGAGGCATTTTCTGTGTTTCATAGCAATTTACTAGAAATATTAATTCACATTTTCAAAGTGTCTGAAATATTTTCTCCCAGGGAAGCGAGTAATTTCTGTTTGTCACAGGGCTATCATTTGCTCTTAAAAACCCTGAATAGAAAATCACAGTCTACAGGAAGACCTCCGGCATGGTCTGCTGGGCTTAAAATGTATCTTTTAAAGACTCCCTGAGTGCTGCATGGATGCTCCTTTAAAACACAATAACAGATTAATTTATACTGTCTCCCTACCATACAATTTTCTTGCGCTTATCCATTTCCTAAGCGTTATCTGCTTAGTATACTGGAAAACAAAAACTCTACTGAATTTGGGCCCACAAAGAATCAGGCATTTGCATTAATAAGTTGCAGGCAATATGTAATTTAGGAGACAGTAAGACATATGCTCTTCTGCCTAATCTGCAAGAGTATGAGCTGATTTATGGTCCGAGGCTCCCTCTTGCTTAGTAGTGGCTACTTAAAAACAGAGGTTCATTTGGAGCCCTAAAGCGTTACTTATCTTAGCAAAGCCACTCTTTCTGTTTGCACACTCAGTGTGAGAGGTGGAACAGGAAACTAAAGCTCTGTCTTCAGTGTTCAGGTGTGGGACTTCAGACCATAAAAAGAGGGCAGAGTATAAGTGAATCAGGCTGAATTCAGCACAGGTTTCACCTGTGTATCTTAAGGAGAGGTTCATGCCCTTGTGACTATACTAGGGATAGAATTGTGAATCATTCCTAATGCCAGTGCTAGTATCACTGCTAACTCTTCCAGTTGCTTCCTGCATCCTGATCCTTTCAGCGTTACCTGAATTAAAGCCATCCCAACCCAAACTCAGTACCAACACTCACGTGACTAAACAATAAAACCCAACAGGAACAATAGTTGGATTAAAGGTATGTCTATGTAATAGTGAGAGACAAGATACTGTACCAACCCTGACTCTGCCTGCAATGACAGATGAAAATCTGCCAGGCAATTCTAAGCCAGTTTTGTGGATATAATTCCACTTAATGCATAAAAGATTTGGGGATTTAAGGAAATGTTTTACTGCTCTGTTAGAAAATGAAGAAAAGGTAACAATATCCAAACTTTACCCTGCAAATGAGGATATGATTGAAACTTTATACTACCTTTACATTATCTAGAAGTTAGATATTAACCTAAACTATCATTCGTCTCTGGAAAATTATAGGACAAATACAGGTCTGATAGAAAATACATCAATGGAAAAATACAATATGGATAAATAAAGGTAAAGTGATCCTTAGATACCCCTTGCTAAAGTGCATACTCTTTGCAACATGTGATAAAACAGAAAGTTTGCACAGAACTGCTAGTTGTGTATTCTGTGCACAGTGTTTTTAAAAGAATGAAAATATAAAGCTTTGTTAAATCTCTGAGATTTTTTCAAGCAAAATTTGAAATTATTAGAACAGGCCTAGAGAATGTCTGGATCTACTATTGCTCATTTAGCTGCCATCACTTAGGAATTGAAATCAATATTAGAGTGTACCTGCACCAGAGCTGTGCACAATCCAAAGATTCCCACTGCTAGTAAGTTCTCCTGGAGCCATATTTTCACTGTTTCATAGCAAGGCTGGGGAAAAAAAAAAAGGAGGGCAGGGCAGGGAAGAGTATTTATTATCCATAAACACGAAGCTCTAATTCCCTAAGAATACAAAGACCAAAAAGAGCCACGTCATTAGGCTGCTAGGTAGCTTGAATCAACATTTCAATCTGGGCTAGTCCTGGGCTTTGCAATATTAATTGTAATGACACAGAAAAAGTGCCCCTCCTGGACCAGTATTTAAAAATAAGCAAGCAATGGATTTGGGTGTCTTTACCCTCTAAGAGCCAACTAGGAGCACTTCAGAATTTCAAAGTGAATCTTTTTTCCATGTTTCAGGAAAAAAAACCCAATTGTTATCGCTATGTAACATAGCAGCCCAACATAGCAGTGAACATAGAGCTGTTCACTGGTAATGCTTTTTAAAGTATTTTAAAATAAAAAGATGTTAAGGCCCTCCCCAGAAGATCTGTTTTTAGCCTGGTTAACCTGCACTGATCATTTGAGTACCCAAGCTAAAATGAGAAACAAAAATTTTCAGTGCTTAAATTAAAAATCTGTTTTGTAGCTACTCTAGAGATACAAGGGAGCGAGGCTTGGTTGGAGCTCAGCTGCTGCAAATACCAATCCATGCATATGAAGCCTCATTAGAAAGTGGCCAAGAGAGCGTGCAGAGTGTCTTCCTGCACAAACCGCAAGAATCAGCAAAACACCATTAATTCCACTTCACTAGCTGGCCTTGCCCCTACTTCCCTCCTGGGTAATTACAGTACCTGTAATTAGCACAAAGAATTGCTGAGCTTATTTCAGACAGGAATAGAGACTCTATCTGCTCTGGAATGCTCCTGCTGAGACCAGGGTGAGGAAATTACCCCATCAAGTTTTGAATTTGATTACAGGGATGTACAAAGACTCATTCCAAAAAAAAAAAAATGCTGGGCTTGAATTGGGATTGCTCAGGGAGTTCAGTGGGACAAACACACCGTTGTACTGCGCAGCTGAAGTCCCCAGGCTGGGGCTTCCAGGGCACCCCAGCCTAATGCAGCCCCTAAGTCTAGTGATTGCCTGAGCTGTCACCCACACCTGCTGTTAATGGATAGTGATACAGGGTTCCTTTATCCCTATCTGGCACAGCAGGTAGCACATAAACAGGACAGCTCTGTCATTTCCTAGCTAGACTGTGCTACAGGTGAATGCTTCAAAGTACTTGTCTGCAATGTAAAACAGCAGTTTAGAAATTAGGCCCAAAGTTGGAAATTATGGCTCAGCATCAGCCTACTGAAACTGTCTGATTAGTGATGACACAGGTTACGACACAACACATCTGTATAGCCCTGTCACCTGCAGGTGATACCTACAGCTGACTAGCTGTGCTTTGCCTGTGTTGCAGGGTTGCAAGCAGACAGCTCAGCTACTGCTGGAGCTACTCACCGCTTTCCACCAGGTCCCTGGGGAGTGAAGCCCGCAGTTCTCACTGAACTCCAAGCAGCAGGAGTCTGGCACCCGGGTTGTGTTGTACACTTCAAACCAGTCAGTATAGTTGGAGACTCCACAGCATCTGAACTGGAAAAAGAAGAACCAAGCAACACTGTAAGTATGGGCTGACACTAATTTCTGCTCATTCAGAGGAAGTGTCCTGGTGGACACAATTCGTTGCATTCTCATTACACCAGCTGGGATGTGAGATTTTAAGGGAATCCACTATCTTAGCTTTATACAGCTAGACTCTTCTTCCCACTTGCTTTACCTCTTGTAGAATAGGGTTTTTTTAATTATTTTTTATTATTTTTTTTTAGTATGGTCTTGTACAATAGTTAATGTTGAGAGAATGAAGAAGCAGAGGCGCCCATTTGTAGCAGCAGGATACTGTAGGGGCTGAAACACCAGCCAGGAGTTGAGGTGATAAGAGTCAATCTAACTCTTAAGTTATTCAGTAAAGATTTATTCCCTCCGCTCTTAGAAAAAGGTCCTTAATGTTATCATCGATGCTCTTAAATAGTGGTGCTGTAAGTGTTATGTACCCAGTGAAACAATGTCCACTGCTGTGTTAGTGCTGAATTAGGTTTGTATTTAGGTAGCAGGATGAAAGGCATGGGAGATGCTCGCAGAGCCATTTCCCATACTGTTGCTTGCATCTTCCTTCTTGGGGAACTGGGTGTATTATCATACTAGGCCATTCCTGTGAGACAAAATATGTTAAGATTCAATAGCATGGAGTTATATACACCATCTGTTACTCCTCTGCTAACTCAGAAAGCATCGAACTTGGAGGTATTTTGAAGTGTTAGCACCACCGAATAAAACAAAACAGCCTACATGGAGTTACAAACATCAGGTTCTGTGTCGTGGCAGTACCTTGTACTTTTTGAGATCTGTGCCAGCAGTACCTCTTTAGCCTCAGAATGACGTGTCGAGGTCTTATTTTTTTTAGCCTGATGTTATATAGGCATGCACAGTATTTTTTCACATCCATACATAGAATGCTTGTCTTTTAAAGACTTGTAAAAACTCATAACCATGCAGAATTCATAATCATTGCCAGGACTAAGGGCTTACGTCAGATCCTGATGTTTACATACAGGCCTAAGGGAGAGTTTTCCCTAAATATAGTATTTTGGGGGGGTTATTTGCATGGAGAGCTGAGTGCTCAGGCCTTAAGAGTATTCACTGGAGAAGATCAGCCAGGCCAGCTAAGGCCAATAGAGGGCAGAGGTGTCACACACTGCCCTGCATCTCCTCTCTGCTGCTGCAAGCGCTCACAGCGTATAGGCAGATAGAGACATTTCAGTGCTCACAGCACAGTGTTTTTCTTCTGCCAAGCAGAAGTCAGAAGCCTTTCCTGGAGCAGCATATATATTCCCCTGAGGGCCTGCTCACAATCCTCTCGTTTGGTCTGTGGCAGAAATCAATCCACAGCTTGCAAACGTTTGATTTGGGAGTCTACAGGCAACATTTTCATCAAAATGACTTGCAAGGAAAAAAAGTTTGTGACTTTGTTACTTTTGTTTCCTTATGGTTCTGCATGCAGAACAGGGATTTTATGAGTAGTAGGTCCCAAAGCATATGGGAACTATAAGGAACATGCCAGCCATTTGAGGTGAGAGGGTTTATCTAGAAATTTTAACCAGAAGGTCTTGCAGGCTACTGTCACTACTTGATCAGAGTCAGAAGACATCTTTCTTGATAAGAGTAAGAAGCGATGAACAGGTTGGAAATAGCAAGCCTTGGAAATGCTGTTCACCACCAACGTAGAGGGCAGCATATCAAGGGCTGAGACATCTGAGTGACATTCAGACCAGACATGAGTGGCACAAGTTTGTGCAGGTTGAGACTATCTCTCTCTCTCTCTCTCTCTCCTCCACACTACTGTATGGCTGAGCGTCAAGGATGTCTGACAGGCCACAGAGGATGAAGACAAAATCAGAGTTTGATTATTGAGAGATCACTAACAGTGTTGTGGACAGCTGCTGCAGTAGAGCCTGAGCAGCAGAAAGTAGCTGGGAATTGCTCTAGGACTGGGACTCCACAGACTGTAAGGAGAACGTTTCCAACAAGCCCAACAGTGGAACTAGGAGGGCATGTAGTTGCAAAGACAACCTGAAATGGGCTAAATTGGTCTGATCTTGGCCACGCATCTCCTGTCCACATGGTTTCTCACTGTACTGTACTAGTACAGAGGATTAAATGCTGATATTTGGGTGCTGCTGCTGGCTGGCAAGGCAGAGCTAGTGATGGGAGTTAGAGCTGAGAAGCTCAAGTGTGGAAAAGAATGAAACAGTGTGAGATTCTGGGACAGGAGGAAAGGGAACAGAAATGAGAACACAGGAGAAGAGATGAAGAAAAAGACAATGATAGTCAGCCTCCAGTGAAGACCAGGTCAAGCAGACAGCAGCTCTAGAGGCACTGACCCATAATAGAAACTCAAACATAGAGGCAGGAACCAGGGAATAGACAGCAGTGAGCTTGAATGGGTCCCCACTACAGCATCAGCAAAGGTGCCTAGTTGAGAGCCAAAAAGATAAGCTGAGAGTTAAGTAAATTCAGGGACTTTAGCATGGAAGCCCCAATAGAGAACAGTAAATATGGGGGCTGATTTGGGATCATCTGCTAAGCTCCTGTGTATGTGAAGCTGAACAACCAAAAATAGCCAGTTATTTCAGAGAGATGACAGGCTACTAGAAGAAGAAGGGAGGATATTAACGACAAAGGGGGAGCCAAGAGAACTTCCTTGAGAGATTTGAGAGGAACATTCTCCCTCTCTCTTTCTCTCTCTTTTTATTTTTTTATTTTTTTATTTTAAGTTACAGAGTTTCTGAGCAAGAACAGTTGGGAGAAAGTCCTGTACTTGGAGGATGGAAAAAGCACAGATCACATGGAAGAAAATATCCAAAATGAGCAGCTTGTTACTGTTACTGTTACAGACAGTTACTACTTCTGACCTTCTGTTCTTCTACAAAGGCTGATGTTTTGCCATGGCCAGAAAGCAAAGCTGCCTGATCAGCATAAAGCAGTTGTGGAGATGATCCTTGGAAGGTAAGCTACAGCCACATGCACTGCCTGGGGCACATTTGCAGTCCTGTATTGCTCAGTTCACTACTTAGTAATTAAATTAGACAATTCTGTCCCTATTTTCAATGATCAATAAGATGTTTTCAGAAACAATTACAGAAACTCCCACTCACTAAACGGGGATAGTTTCAGAAGATGTCGGATACTGTGTTTTGAATAGCAATACCTTGAAGCCGCCTTAACTTGGACACCCCACAGCACCCGATCCTAGGGCTTGCAGCAGTAAAGGATGTGTGGTAGGAAGGCATGTCAGTGCTTATGCAATAGGGTGACAGTTGGACAGTAGTTCTGGGGGTACTGATCGAAGTTGGGGAAACATTGCTCAAACAAGCAAAAAAATGTTAAAGCAATATGTATCCAAGACACTCCACATTTCTAGGAATGCTTAAGATGCCCTCCTGTTTGCCTCACTTGTCTTGTGTGAGAGGCTCTGCCTCCTGAAATGCCAAAACATTTGCTCCTTTGCTAAGGAGGCATCAGTGGCTGCCACGTACCGATTGCCAAAGGGGCTGCTGGGGAGTCTGGGGGCTGCCAGGGCTGCTCAGCACCACGGTGCAGCCAGAGGTGCCAGGCTGAGGAGCACTTTCCAGCTAGGCCGCGTCGCATGGCGCGCAGGGCTCTGGGCTGCACTTACAAATGCAATGCTGCTCCCAGGGAGCTTTAGTTTCGTGTCAGTGAGGAATTGCAGCTCTGGCCTGGGGTAGCAACTGCTCAAAATTAATGCTAAATAAAATGTTTCTTTCTTACTGCAGTAGCAGCATGCAAAAGAAGATTTAAAACATTCTGTATTTTACTGGATATTCTAGTAGCCAGTTCTAAAGAACTAGTATTAAAGAATAAGTGGATCATAGTTTCTTCCCTAAATTCTTGGGGGGGGAGGGGGAACAAACAAACAAAAAAACTAGCAAGGCTGCAAAAGGACTTATAAATAAAAATTAACCCGCTCCTCCCCACCCCCAGATACTGACTCCCTCTCTCAGGATATTAGCAGTTAGTTTTTTTTCTGTTATCAAAACTATGAGGGAGACTTAGGATCGTGGTGCTTTGTGTATGTCTTTTTCCTCTATCATTGTGAAAAGTAGTGAATAAGTTTTCATTTAAAAATTATTCATTTAATGGATGGTTTGGATTACTGTTGAAGTAATCCAAAAGTGTATTTTAATCTAACATCAAATCAATGACGGCATGGGGGGAAATTGCATCAAGTTGCTCTCAGTTACAGTGGCCTAAGCAGACATGAAAGGCATTAAAGAGCAGTGAAAGGGAGTCGAATCTGCTCACTTTAGAAAAGCTAATGCTTTTTCTACAGCCCTCTCGTATTACTGACCGATTAGTTAAAAGGATCCCAATGTTAGTGATGAAGCAACATTTTAAAAATTAATGCCCATTTCTCATTTCCTAGTGGTTTCCACTTGTGACTAACAGAGCCTGGTTGTTATGGACTGAAATGCTGCTCAGGTGCTACTTACAGCCTGAAGTATTGGAATTTTAGTCAGGTTTAAAATTACTTTGTATGCTTTTGAGGTGCCCGCTCAAAATGTGCGAAGGCACCTGCTTGCGTGTCTGGTCCTTTTAAGGTTTGAAGCTCCCTTCAGAAAGGCAATGAGTTTGGTAAATTGAAGATGTTAATAAAAATAAAATAGGATATTCCACTTTGAAACACCATCCTGACCTAGGGGCTTCCGCCAGAGAAGTTTAATGCTTTTCCTGTAACATGGTGTGTGTGCAGCTGAACCCAGCTCCATTACTGGGGGGTCTGAAAATGAACTAAAGTAGTCATGAACTAAAAGTAAAACTTCATCCCTAAAGCCAGGGCTGACAGACCTGCTGATTCTGTGTTCCCAGGGATGAACTGTAGAGTGATGTTCCCCTTTCTCGAGGTACAAGGCTGAAAGAAGTAAGCTTCCCCAAGAGAGGGGGCAGTATCCACGCCGCCACTTTAAACTCCTCTGTAATTTGTGATTAAGCAGTCTCACATAAGTGAAATGCCACCTGCTAAATGTGCTTCTGTTTCTGAAAAAAAATCTGCTTTTTTTTTGTTATTGTTTTTTTGCCTCCCCCATTCCCACCAGCCCTCTATAAAAATCAAAGCCCTTTTTCTGGTAGTTGCTGAACACCGGCCTATTTAGTAAACCCGGGATGGGGCTGGTCTTTGGCAGGAAGAACAGACACCTATGCCAGAGCTGAGCTCCCTGGTGTCGGTGCCTCATGCTTTAATCAGTGCCATCCTTCTGCTCAAGCTGAGTGACGGTTGTGCAAAGAAAAGAAGGGCGAATGCAGAGGGGATAAGGGAGGAGGAGGACTCGTTAACATGGCTGCCACTGTCATGTTTTGCTTTGTCTCCCCTCGTCCTGGCTGCTCTTTTCCATCCATGTGTAGACATGGCTCATTGCTCAACCAATGACTGATGTCTACTGGCGCCATTAAAAATGGAAATAAATAAATATATATATATATATCAGTACCAAGATATTTATATGCCAACATGATTAGCTCTAATGGAGGGTGTTTTTTGCCAGTAGTCTCCTAGGAGCCAGTCTGAAAACAGCTGGGCTGAGACCTTCCTTTCTGGAAGTCCCTTGTATGCTCCTAATCCCCCAATTAGTGATTACACTGTACTGTTTAGGGATGTAAGGGGTAATGATTATTATTGAAGACAAAAAAATAATACTTGGCATTTACACAGTGCTATTCATCTGCAAAGTGCTTTACATAATTAACCATGCTGGGATTGCTTTCACTGCACCACTGCAATAGGCTAGTGCTGAATAGTTTTGAGAGATACATGTGAAAACCAATTATGCAGAGCAGCAGAAATGGATCTGCGGGAGCTCTCTGCTGGTCCCCTCATGTGCCCAGTGCTGGGACCATGCAGACTTCAACACTGTAGCACTGTCAAGACCAGTGCCTGGTAATTTCACAGTAGTTATGCTAGAAAGAATGATTTGATGTGAGTGTATGTGACTTGTAGGGTAACTTTTCCCAGTTATCTTTTGCAGTTCTGAGAACTAGCTGAATTTAGTTTCACCTTAAGTTTTTAAGGCACTCAAATTGTAACAGGTCTGAAGGTCAGGGTAACCACTGTTATAGTCTAGCATGATTTGTTGCACTACACAAGCCACAGAACATCCAGTCCTGCCTCAAGACCAAACTTGTGGCTGAGCAAGATAGTTTCCTTTAGACAAACGTTATCTTGACATGGGTGAGAGAATGTGCCATCCTTCTGCCTTTCACCATCCAATATGTGTATCTTAAATTTCTAGCTTTTGGATCACATTGCGCTTCCTTTCCAAAAATTACAGAGCTCTCTACTTTCAAAAACCTTTTTCCTCTTTGTCCTCTTTTTATGGGTTATAATCACATCACTAATTTTAAATTTCTCACTAAAAGTAAATTTCAGAATTCTAGTATTCTTGTACATTGTTTCTGAATCAGGTCTAATTTGGGAACTTCTTGGAAAAAAATATCGATAGGTGAACTAGAAATGCCACCATAGACACCTGTTTTCCAGGAAGAAAAGCAAAAGCATGAGTTTTACATCCCACAAGTCCACCAAATAATGCTTTCCCTTCTATCTTTGACATACCTTTTTAGTACTTCTTGAGATGTTACTGAAGCCTGATTAATATTTACTGCAAACATCTTAACAATAAAAAATTCTATTATATTTTGACTAAGCAAAGTTAATTGATTTTGGGGAACTTACAATTTTTTAAAACAAGTAGTGATATTAAAAATTAATCTACATTTCACATGGTGCACTCTTTGGCTAGAACCTCTGAATACATTTCTCTTATAAGCAATTAATAATAGCTTCTCATGTTTCATCATAGTATTGAGAAGAGAAAATACTAAAAAAAAAAAAAAAAAAAAAAAAAAAAGGACTGCTAAATACCGTGGCCTTTTAAAAGTAGGAGCAGGCACCATCCACGTACCCTTGTTCCAGCAATGGGATGGGAATGGAGAGCTGCTTAGCATGTTGGCAGGACCTGAGCCACCTAAGTCTCTCGCACACGGTGCTGTCACTGCCAACCTGCTGAGCTCGGTACAGACAGCTCGCACAGCTCCGGAGATGCACCAGGGGCTTGGCAAGTCTCGTCTAGCCTGGATTCTGCTAGTGATCCTGAATTTTTAATTTCCTAGCGCCTTCCTTAGCAGCCTGCCTATCTGTATTGCACAGCAGAGCAGCTGTGAATCTCAAACGCTCCCAAGCTGAAAGCTGCATAATTCAGACTTCTGCCCAAGTGACAGTAGAGGAAGGAAAAGGTAGATGAGCAAGTTTCTCATACCAAAATGTGGTAGGTGGCCCATTCCTCAGCCTGAACACCTCACAAAGACTTAGAAGCATTGGGGTAGGTATCTTCTTTGGCCAATTTAAGACAATGGAGACAAGAGCCCTGCAAGTCCGTATCATGCTGATGCCTCTAGAGGAGATTCTCCAAGAAAGCTACCCAAGTTTCTGAATGAGGCAAGGACAGTAATGGGACTTCTTCCTAAAGCTGAAGAAAATTTGAAGTGACACTGCACCTCATTCAAAAAGAAGAGGAAATCGAACTAGAAAGCCTACATCTAGGAGAAATGACTGATCTGATTAGAAAGGAGAAGGCTGAAAACAACAAAGCTGGACTGCGACGGATGGCGTTTCCTCAGTGAGCCGGCTGAGGACAAAGGAGGAAGGCAGCTGTCGAGCCCAGTGTAGCCTGTTCTTGAGGCAAATGCTAGCAGAGCATTATCAGAGACATTGTAGTGGTGACAAAACAAGCAAAAAGCAATCCCAGCCCATCTGTGATGGAGGACAACAGGCTTCTGCTGGGAAAAATGTGCTGACAGTAGGAGAAGGTTGCAAACCAACAGCAGTCATGAAAGGAGACAGAAGTGAAAAGGGTTTGAAGTGGCTCCCTGTTATTACACTATTGCTATTCATTCCAGGGTAAGCTGTCGTGTTCCCTTTGACTTTAAAGGGAAGGTAGCTGCTTTTTTCCTCTCTGACCATGTCCTGCATTTTCCACAAGACACAGAATTAATTGATCTTCAGGAGTCAACATGATGTAAGTATTGAATAGAAATCATCCTGAGCAAAGGAGAAGCCAAACAACAAGAACAAAATTGCTCCTTGTCACAAGAAGCTGCTGCTTTACTTGCCAATGTGCTGACTGAGGAGGGGGATAAGGTTGATTTGGGATATGGGAATTTAATTAGATTTCCCCCAGAATATACTGTTACAGAAGCCAGTGGATAAAGAGAAGAAAGAAATTCAGACTTACATCTGTTTGTATGATGCTCCATGCATTAGTTAGGCCAATATTTCCATCTGTCCCGTATAAATGAAGGCCTTTCTTCAGGTCCCGCTGAGCGTACTTGTCAATCTGGAATCAATGACAGGAGAAACTGCATTGCAAATAACCACAAACCAACCGAAGTTTGCCGAGTGCCACATTTCAGAGTCAAAGTATAAGGAGTAGGGGCAATGGACAAAAATTACTATGCAGGCATGAATAAAAAGTTAACTGCGCATTCTCCATTGGAGCTGGTATCTGAGACAGCCATCTGCAGGCTGCTGAGAAGGAGGAGTTACCATTGTTAGTGTTCATGTTTTCCATTACAGACATCTAGAAAAACCCTTTGGCCATTTGGTAGCCATTTGACTAGCAAATACTGGATTCAGTTTAATCATTCATTTTTGCAAATGAGACCTAAAACTGAAAATATTAATTTAGCCATAACACTTCCTTTCAGTGTCATAGCTTTCTACTGTGAACAAGCTGAGCTTCTTTTAGGCCCTTTCTGTGGGGTCAACAGCAGTACTCACATCATAGCGATGTTCTGAGTCCTGCTCGTTATATTGGCCAGGGCCCCCAACTCCTGAGAGTGGGACAGATAGGACGAGTAGGACTGAAGCAGCAGGGAGAGACCTATGTAATATTCTGCACAGACAGGATGTAAGGACTTAACTGCTAAAGGAGGTTGCTCTTAAGTAAATGCATTTCCATTGGCTTTATAACACTCCAGAGTTCTGATTATAGAGGTATATGCAACCGAAGCTGGTGCTTTGTAGCCGAGAGTCTCTCCGCTGGTCATGCAGGCTGTTATGGAACCAGCTGGCCCTCAACAGGTCACACGCAATCTCCCAATCTAACTATACTTGCACATTTCTACAGATTCAAGCAAACAACAAAATGGAAGTAAATAATAAATGGATATTTACAGCTTAACTCAATTTTCCTGTTACAAATGAAGAGTGTTGAGTTGCTCTGCTCAGACATGCCCACACAGCCGCCTGCACCAGGGGTGCTCAGTGCTAGTGCTCTGATCTGCAGAGCACACGCGTCCCCGCTGCCTTGCAGCGCTTTGCGGTGCCTGACTGGCTTGAACAGCAGGTGCTGCATTCCCACCTGTAATTACCACGTAAGCTGCTTTTGCTTTTATACAGAGATTATACATGCTTAACTGGTAATTTGAGGAGAAAAAACAAAGCTGAGACCTACCATTAAATTTGGGATTAGGTAAGAAAATTGCTGGCAATAACTGATAAATGCATAGGCATGGGGGTGATTCCTAGCATTGGCTTCAGAATTACAGAGTGGGGTTTCAACTTTGCTTTGGCCTTGGTTCCTGTGACGACTGGGCCAGCTGGCTTCTAGAGCAAACCCCACCGATATGAACAGAAAGGCAGGGTGGTGTGGCGAGGCTGAGAGAGAGCTGAGATTTAGTCAGTGTGATACAGAGACAGTGAGGCAAATTAATTGCTGAAGAGGTAATTCTTAGTCAGAAAAAGAGCAGTGAGGATGACCAGTGTAATTGATGGCCAAGTTGTGAGATCTATCTGACTAGTAGACCTTTTGCTTTGAAGATGAAACAGGTCTATTTGGAATATTAGTTTATCACACCTCAGAAAAGTCAGAGAAAGGGGAAAAATAATAAAAAACAGGCTACACAGCCTACACTTGGTACTCTCACTGATCAGGGACGGGGGGGAAGCCAAATGACACCCTGTGTTATTCTGCAAAGGGCAAAGGTTGCCTTGCTTTAGTCAAGTTTTGCTCTGCAAACTGTTTGATGCTGCGACTCGGCATCACAGCAGTCCCTTTCACCAGGACTCACCTGGCACTCAAGGTGAGATATGTTCCCTGGCCACCCTGTCACAAAGTCAGGTCCTCAACACCAGCTCCTGCACGTTGTCTGACCTGTTGTGTGTGTTGGCTTAAAAATTAAGCGCCTGTTTGAATCTCACTTAGGAGAGGCTTTACACTTTTTATAAAGCCGCATTGTGCATGTGTGTCTCTTCTTTCCTTAGCTCTGGTTGCAAGATGGAAAGAGGCAGACGTACGCAGGACATGAAACACAACCTTTGAGTTCTTTTTATTTCATGACCACCAGCTAATAGAGCTATATGGAAATCTCACAGTTTTATACATGCACACATAAATGTGTATAAATGCATATATATATATATGTATATAAAACCTTATACACACATGTACATGCATTTATAGAATTTTTGAGTGATTGTAACTGTAGTGTTTTACAGAGTTTTCCTTTATTATTGCTTCTAACTGGTCTCCTGACTGAATGTGCTATAAATGCACTGAAAAGTGCTATTCTCTGAAGAGTCATTGATTTTAAACCTTTTTTGCCCAGAGTTACTCCTTATAGCATTTAGATGCTCTCCATTTGCTTACGCTAGTGTCAAAGGGGTTCAGCATTACTTCAGTTATTTAAGTTCTGGCTGCAGGATAAATCCTGCCTGCCTTCCTCTCTCCACAAGCCCTGTGTACATGGTGTGGATCCATAAATGATGTCTCAGTTTTGACCTACACAAGTTCTTACAGAGCTTGATATACCTACAAGATGCAGGAAAAAAAACCCACCAAGCCAAATTTAAAGAAGACAGTGATGAACTTGGTATGGTGAGAAAACAGATAAACTAATCACCCTGGCCCCAGAATCCCAGAAGTGTGTGTGTGCAGGAGGGCTGCGACTGTAGCTTTCAGCACCAGGAGGAAGGAGAAGCAGGCACCAGGCTTTGCTCTCCTGCCACTTGCATCTGAGATAACACTATAAAATCCTACACTAGCTGTATCTGTGCCTCCTCGATTTCTAGCCAGCTACGTAGGGTCTTTTCAATTAACTCATTGCCTTCATTAATTAATCAGGCTCGAGGTAAAAGAAGCCCTGCACTTCCCTGAGCACGCAGGAGATGTTAAACGCTGCTTCTCTCTGTGGACTCTGTGGAGGGCAGTGTCTCCATGCAGCCCAAGCACATGAGCCTCTGCTTGAGCGACCTGCCTGCAAGGTCGCACGGGATCTTTGCTCCCCAGCTGAAGCGCTGCTGGCAGCTCTCCACATGTGAATCCTCCTGGCTTTGAGGAGCAGGCAAAACACAACCTCTGTGCATGGAGCAGGCCTGGCAAATGCTCCTCTGGGCCATTCTGTTCCTGCTAATCTAGATTTGGTTTCTTCCTCAAAATATTTCATAATAGCATGGATTTTTTAAATGCATCTTTATTCTAATTGAATTTTATCTTTGATTTAAATGAAAACACCCCCAACTGTCTCATTCTCTACCTTCCCTTTCATTTTTCAGAAATCATCTTTCTGAAAATGAGAAGCTGTAACACAGTGATTCATCAAGGCTGTTAAAAAATGCTCCCACCCGGCATCCACCAATCTGTCAGCTTGTTTGTCCCTACGCTCCCAGGCCCCAGCCAGGCAAAATGTCTATCACAAACCAGGGGCTGCAAGTACTATATTAAATATTCTGCCCATGAATCTACTCTGTTCCCCCATACACAAGCCATTTTTTTTCATAAAGCACAACTATCTCATGAGGGACCACAACGAAGCATAATAAAAACTCCCAGTAGGCAAACCATTACTCGAAATGAGACGCTTATTTTTAGTTATGTGCAATGCCAGAGATTTCCTTGAAAGAAAGATTTTCTGGAAGGTTGATCAGTAAGAATTTTTCTATCAGTCTGGACCCAAAAAAGGGGAAAAAAAATCCCTTTCTCCTTGGTTTACATCAGATAACAGATCAGAGAAATAAATTTATTCCTGGCACCAGGTCTGTGTGAATTCTGGTGCCTTATGGCTTCAGCTAGATAGGAGCCATATTCATGTTTATAGACCTAATCAGATTTTAGTGGTGCTTCTGCTAGCATAAGGTGAAGCTGTCCTGTTGCTTAGTGTGGAAAGTCATTGCCAAGAGAACATTACTACCACTTTATCTAAGGCCAGGTCCTGTTCCTGCTGAAATCACTACAAATACTTTGCCTTCCACCAGGCCCTCATTTCCCTCTCAAATATTTCATTGTCCCGTTGCTTTCTGAAAGCCACCATTAACGCCATGGTAGGCATTGCACACAGCACGTGTTAGGCCATGCACGACCGCCGTGTCCGAGCTAGAGCCAGGAGCTGCAGGAGAGGCCACAGGCCTGGCGAGCAGCTGCAGCTGCACTCGGGGAAAGCGGCCAGGAGCAGCTCATCAGGGCTTGAGAAGGGCAGGGATCCAGCCACCGTGCGCTCATCTGGAGCCACAGTGACACGGCACCCCTGAAAACTCTGCCTGTGGGTAAAAATCAGGCCAGATTAGGAAGTGGCTCCTTCTTATCTGTATTTCCCTGTGGCAGCCACTTCAGCTGCAGCTATGTCCATGTCGGGCAGTCTCACCGCTGCCTTCCTCCCCTCCTCTCTTCTCAAGGCAGGAGCCGCCAAGGAGCATCACGGCTGGCTGACAAGCCCGGCTGTGGCCACCAGCAGCCTTCAAAGGGCCAAGAGCTGCCAGTCACCACCTTGCCACATGGACAAACCCCCTTGGCAGCGCTTCAGCAGAGCGGGCTAAATACTCCTGACCTTTCTGTTGGCTGCCTTGCTACCTGTCTGTCTCGCCACCAGGGAGGCGAAGCTGCAGAAAGGACAGACTAGCCAGTAGGTCCCCACTGGGCAAAACTTTTAATTGAATGTCTGGCTAATCTTTCCCTACAAATAGCAGGTGGTGGGAAATCAAAGGTAAACAGAAAAAGTGCCTAATCTATAAGGTCATTTGTGCGCGCCCTCTTGCCTGCCAGGAGAGATGAGATTGATTGTACCAAAAAAAAAAAAAAAAAAAAAAAAGCTTGCTTTTTGTGCACGATCCCCAAGGAGCACGACAGTACGCTCGCTCGGCACAACTGAAATCTTTCTTAGCCCATTTCTCTACAAATATAAAGTTCTGGTATAAAGAGGCCAGGGAATGACCCTTCAAAAAAGACTCCAGCTGGGCAGGGAGAGGTGTTGAGCTCTTTCTTACCAGCATCAGCAGCGTTACATGGCACGTCCAGGACGCCTTGCCCTGCTCAGCAAGATTCACCACGTCCTCTCCTTTGTCAGGGAAGTGAGGAGAAGGCAGGACCAGAGCTCCACAAGCAACGCCTGGGGGAGCAGGAGGGAGAGCGCCCGGCTGTGCTGCACGCTGAGGCCACAGGCTGCACAGGGCCCGATAAGGCACCTTCCCTCTCGCCCCCCTGCTTCAGTTTCCTGTTTGTAAACCTGGAATAACTTCATGCCTTCAAAGGCTTGGCCTAAAACTCCCACCACCATGTGGCAGAAGCACTTGAACACTGTCAGAGCCTGTACAGCATTTGGGACCAGCCCTGCCATTAGGGACCTCCCATCTGGCCACAAGGGGTTAAAAAGGACAATGGTGGGAAGAGGGAGCTGGGAAAACTGCAAGAGCATCTCCCATCACCCCTTCTGACAAGAATCTAATAGCTATAATGGGTTTACAACAAAATTGTAACAAGCAGGTCAAAAAAGCCTGCGTTATCAGAGGAGTTCTCTGGTCTGTGACTTGTGCTTACAATTAATTGCAGGTTCAGTCACTGCCTCCTGCTTGCAAGCACCTCCCTCTGCTCGAAGCCAGGGACCAAGGCGCTGGACCACTCAGGCGCTCCCGAAGGGAACATCGTCCTTCTGCTAAAACACCAGGGAATCCCAGCACCATCGCATTTTGTTTTTAAATAGTGCTTACATGCTCTGCATGGCGCCAGCATCTGGAAGCAGTAAAACAAGCAGGTTTTGCAAAGGCTGCTCCCAGCTGCCCAGCACCGCAGTCCGGGGCTGCTTTGCTGTTTCCCTGCTTTCCATACTACCTGCGGAGCCATCTGCACCATTACTCACAGGTAGGAGCCATCCCTGTCCCAGGAATAGATGTTGAGAGATCAAGCAGAACAGCACATCTGGATGACCAAGTAGAGGAGCCAAATTTTCAATCAAATAAATAAATAGAAACTCATTCCACTCATCACTGGGGGGGTGGGCAGAACTAATCCTGTAGTGCTACTGCTGCTGAACCCTCTCTACAGGCCTGGGAGGTGGAGCTATTGCAAGCATGACAGGTCACTGAGTTAGTTACACACAACTCAAATATTTTCATTCAGGAGCAAATGCAATTATTTTCAGTAAACTTCACCCTATTTTATTCCAAATGAGTCCCTGAAAGTCCAAGTGAGTGGTGTTTTCTCGTTGCTCCATATAAAAGTCAATGTTTACATCATTGCTGGTAGCAGGAGGGACACTGCTGAGGGACCACTGCAATCTGCACAGCAACAGCTGAATAACTTGTGCAGGTCCCCAGGCTCGTTTAAATAAAAGTGCCTCATAACTAGTTCAGAGATAAGGCCTCAAAATGTTAAGATGCTGCTCTGCACATTCTTGGCATGCACACAGACTTAATCCAGCAGCACAGCTGACTGCTTATTTAAGAGGACGTGAACATCCTAGATCAGTCCTAGACCCCCAAAACCGCCAACACCACCAACAAAGATAGCTTGTTTCTTCCTACTGAACCTAGGAATATACATTTTGAACATTAAATCTTGGCTTGCAGCTTCTGATTTCTAGGCAGCTCTAAAGCTTCAGCAAACATGGGGCTGGGTAAAAGTAGGCAGGGCACAAATCCATACACAAAAGGCTGACACAGTAAATCAATTACTAGGACATTAACTCCATTCCTGGATGTTTTTCCATTTTGACTGACAAAAGTCTGTCAGCATGTGGGAGGCATTTTGAGTGTGTGAACACAAAAATGCTCCTGCTTCCTTGAGAAATGCAGGCCTTTACTAGCACAGCAGTAACGATTCGGCTTGTGGGGATCCCTCCTAAGGGACCTTTTGGTGTAAGCAAACTGGTATTCCCCCTTTTCCAGATTATATATTCCACAGGCTGCTTTCCCCAGTAGTGCTCTGGAGTCTTGCTGCATCACCCTGGTGTCCTGCAGACCTTCTGACCCATCCTTGAAGCCCTGTTTCCTGCCTGTGCCGCCACCTCCTCACTCCAGTTGACTTTCCCAGATGTGGTCCCAGCTCCCGCGCTCTGCCGCCAGTGCTGGACCCAAAATCCCTCCAAGTAAATAATGATTTCTCCTTGATCGCTAGTGTCTACAGGATCTCACCTATGCCAGGATGTCGAGACTGCTCTGAGTGCTGCCACTGGGCCTACTCTGGCTTCATTTCAGGTCTCTCTCTCTCTGCTGTTACTGCCCTGGGGCCACCATGGGAGTCCCACAGGAGAGCAGGAATGCTCGTTCTCTCAAAACCCGCACCTATGGTGAGGCTAAGCCCAGGCTATCTGTATTCAGCATTTGTGAGAGACAATCACTTTCATTTGTCCTCAACAGTCACCAGTGTAACCTCGGATAAGCAAACGGGGAGGGATGCTAATTAACGTGATTCATGCTGTTGAGCCTTTGCTTGCCAGGAGACATGAAAGGTAGTTCTGTCCATCCCAAGTGCTAACAACCTGTTATCTCCATTTAGGCAGACCAAATAAAAAAATCAGGGGAAAAAAAAAAAAGGACAGCAAGGGACAGAGGCTTCGGGTTGTGCAGAGGCAACGCAAAGCAGGGAGATGAGCACCCTCCCCTGCAGAAACTGCTGAGGCTTTCGGCAGCGTGGGGGACACTGGGTCACTGGGCACAGATTCCCTTTGCAGGTGCTGAGAGCTGGGAAAGGGCAGACCAGCAGTTCACTCGCAGAGAGGAAGGACTTGGCTGCTTGCCCTTTAAGCCATCCCATGGGATTAGCCTTCGTTTTAATTATTTATGGTACTCATTTACTTCATTTAAAGGTGAACGAAGGAGCTTTCCAAGCAAACCTACTGACATACAAGGCAAGGGGGGGGGGTTGGGAAAGGCAAACCCTTCATTCCTCCCCTCCTAACAAATGAGTCAGTCCCACAATCCATGTAAATGTGGACTAACTTCAAAGCCAAGTAACTGAAGATATTTTTCTTTTAAATTTATGCCTTTGGTGGGAAAATGTAAGCTAAAACACAGTATTTGTCCATGAAAGCTCCCCGTAGCTAATCATCACAGGCGCCTAAACTGCCACCTCTTGGTTGTGTAATATTGTCAGCTCCACTCTCCGCTAGAACAACCACAGCAATAAATACAGCAAGTGGGAGAAAGGGCTGGGTAAATCATGCACTGGGAGGAAGAATTGTCTTGAGTCCTTCAAACAAGGGAAAATAATGGCTGCTGGTGAGTCACCTTCCTCTGTACTGGAACTAAAAGACCAATTAAAAAAAATGGAGAAGAGCCCACTGAAGGGTTACGATGTGCTGCTCTTTTTGGAGAAACCTGTCTGGAGAGCCAGGCATGCAGGGAGATCCTGGGGATCCTGGGGAAGGGGTTAGGATGAAACTGGGTCTTCCTATGTCCTGGAAAAGTTAATCCTTGGAGGAAAGCAAGATATGCCCACAGCCTGCCTTATTATTTTTTCTCTGAAATCAACTCATTTTAAAGAAATAATGCTGAAAGGAGCATTAGCATTGTCCTTAGAGGGGAGGGAATCAGAGGCCTAGTGCGGAAGCCACGCGTCCTGCGGCCGCAGTCACGAGGGCGACTGGCGCACGCCAGGGCAGGAGCGAGCGGCGACGCGAGCGGCCCACGCGGCCAGGGCAGCGCCGGGGCCCTGGAGGCTCGCGGGGCTGCTCTGCACACGCCGAGCAGGGCCGCTCGCAACAGCTGCCTCAAGAGGCTCTCAATACCTCTGCTGAACGCCCAAGCCGGCAAGTACTGTCTCCATGCCAAGATTTTCCTCCTGAAAGATGCGTTCATCCTGTCGAGTCTGGGTGCACATTTCCCCAAATCACAAGGTCAGGTCAGCTCAGGGCCAACTCCCTTGTGCTGGTGCAAACCTGCCCGGCTCCGCTGACACCAGGGGCACTGCTCACGTTTCTAGCGCCTTGGGAGGAGTGACGCGGTACATCGATGTCTTAAGCACGTTTCTGCTGGGGCGTAACGTGAGCCTGGGAGCCGGTCCCTCTGCGAGACGCCAGCTTGGACGTCGCGGCAGTCTGACCTCCTCCAGCAGCTGGAACTACCTGTATTTTCTTTTTAATCATCATCAGTGGAGAGATTTCAAACTGGCCTGTAGAATGTCTTCAGACGCTAGTAGAAGACAAAAGCAACCCAACTGAGTAACTTATTAAATGCCTCCCTTGTTTTAGTGAAGCGAATAACCACAGCTCTTCACTATGCTTCCCTGAAAGCAGATTTTATCTTGAAGGGACTGATTTGGGACTCAGTTGCTGCAAAAGACTGAGGAGATTGCTTTCCATAATAACAGAAGACAAATAAGCAAACTGTGGTTGCACTTGCATGACACAAAGCACAAGTTCCCAGTGCCCTCTATAAACAGCAGCAGGAGCTGCGTGTCTCATGGGCAGTCACACAGACTGAGCGGGGCAGGGGACCAGCGTCTTCCCTCATACATTAAACACAGAAAAATGAGGGCTGCTGCTCCGGAGGAGGGAGGTGAGCGCGTCGGGCCCCTGCGTGTGCTGCGCACGGGCACGCGGCAGCGGCCGGGGGAAGGGGCAGCCCTGACTGCTTGCATCGCCCCGTCAAGGGGACACGCAGCTGCAGCGAGTCGCCACCGCGGGGCAGTTTGGCTGCAGGGTTTGGGCAGCTCTTTGCAGTGCACCTGCCTTCACAATGTCCACAGATACCGTGGAGTCTCTGGGTCACATTCAGACAGCAGGGAGGCTAAGGGGAGAGTGGTGATGTGGTACCATGACCCTCCTACAGCAAACACCTGCCACACAGAAAGAGGAAACACAGTGGCTAAAATGATACCGTACATTGGCATGGTTAAAAAATACTTCTTTGTTAACTGAATTTTAATGCTCAGAACATTGTCAACCTGGCTTTAGAGCCTGAAATCAGCTTAGTATTAAAAAAACTCAGTCCTCATTAACAGTTCCCCCAGCCCTATTAAATAACCCCATTGCAAAGGCAGAGGAGTCACCATCTAGGAAGGAGCAAGGACATTTGCGGAGCTGTTACCTCTCCGCCTGCCTCACAACAAGAGAACAAGGTCACATGGAAAGCACGGAGCGGGCTGTCCACACTGATCCAGCCTCAATCAAACCACCGCTGGCCGCTCCACCATCTCCATCAGAGGGCAATCACTTCAAATCAGGCTGAAGCACAAGCTGCACCTTAATCAGGCTCCTGGAAGGGCGCATCTCCACTGCACCACTTCACCTTCAGTTAATTGACTGCCAGTCACTTATAGGTGCTTGCCCCATTTGTAAAGGTTACTCTGCACAGACCTCAAGCATCTCTGATTTGTCTCTGAGACCAGACTAAAATAATCTCAGCTTGGCGGGATCGTGTAGGTAGTGTCCGGAGCTGCCCATAGACACGCACAAACCGCCTGGAGCCACCGGTCGCTCAGTGGCAGCACAAGCGGCCGGGTGGCCGCGAGTCTACAGTACGGGCTGAGGGCTCCTGCAACCTGGGCTGCTGCTACCTCTCTTCCAAAATCCCCACAAGGCCCAAGAGCTATGAAGTGTTTTCTGCCTCTCTTCCCCCTTGGATTTTTTAGTGTCTAATAATAATGGTTGCATTCACACCGAGGCCTTTTTGCCATGGTCTAGTCATTTGGGTCTCTCACCTTTGAGTGTTTTCACAAAACTTATCTGAACTTATTGCTCTTGGCACCTCTAAGTAGCTCAAATCTCACTGAAATTTACTGTCGGGTTTAAGGTTTACAGAGGTAGAAGAAAAAAGGAAAATCACTGCAACCACATTGAATCAATTTTGAAAAGTAAATTTACAGCTAAAGAACATCATTAAAAATAAAGGATCTATACACTGGAGGTTTTAGTGGCTTCCTGACTCAATGTTATTCAATACTTTTCTGATTACCAGGGAAGGAAGTATAAAAATCACTGCTAATTAAATTTTGTAGCTAAGGCAAAGTTGCTGAGCGTTAAATAACCTATGGAGATCACCCAGCCTTCTGGGCTTCCTGGTGTCTTACCCAGCCCAATTCACCACAGACAGTCAGGACCCAAGAAGAGGGGTCGCTCTGTGAGACTGGAAACCACATTCTGGAAGGGAGAAAATCAGTGTGAAGGGTTAAGTGAACGGAGAGGACTGTGCTCCGCGGGCCCCGTCATTGCGCTGAAGGGTCGGGGTGGGTTCAGCGCAAGCTGCGCTGCGGCTGCGCCCCACAGCTGGCACATACAGTTTCAGGAATACATTGGAAATTTATAAGGAGTTTTGAGAAGCCCTACAAAAACAGCTGACGTGGGGAGACACAAGTTTCACTTCAAGTGGCAAACACAGCTCTTGTACAAACGCAAAGGATTGGCAGGGCTAAAGCACAGCCTGATTACTGTCTTCTGGCACCTACGTGGAGAAGCAATCTCTGCAGCAGAGAGCACTTTAATCTACCAGAAAAAGGCATAATGAGAGCTAATGGTTAGAAGTTTAAGCTAGACAAATACAAGACAGAAACAAGGCACAAGTGTAACTGTGAAATAAATAATCTTTGGGAGAACTTATGGAGGAATGAGGTGCAATCAATAATGTCTTTGAATCAAGGCTCAAGAGTTTGGCAAAGATTACAGCTCACCGGTGATTAGTTTAATGAAGGAAACACTGATTGACGTTCTGCAGTCAGAGACAACCTTCGTATTCCACCTAGTGAAGCAATCTCTGAATCCTCCAGAAGAAGGTATGCAGGGTTCTTTCAGCAAAAGTTAATAGAGAGAGGGGGAGCATTTGAACTCTGTTTATGGCACACTGAGCAATGCAAACCGTACTCCTGCTTGCTTTGAGCCCTATTAGAAACCCTTTTAGTACAACTCTGGAGAGCAGAGGCTCCCATCACCACCTGGGAGACTGACAGCAGTCAGAAATGCCTTGACTTCCACTCTGTCGCCACACGGCACAGAGAATGTTACCAAATCTGCATAAAGTCTACAGGCACCAGGATTACAAGTTTTTACCAGTTTTCTGGTATAAAACAGTTAAAATCTCTGACCTCTGTCCTCTCCTATCTCCTTGCATTTGGGGGATAGGAAGAAAGAAGTAAGAGAACCACTGGGGTAGTGTGACTCTTCCGGTTATCTTATTCATGTCAGATATTCACCCTGCTCAGGATTGCATTAGAAATTCTGAATTTAGGACAGCGAACTCTGTTTTTGTCTCACACATCTAATTAGTAAATGAATGTGCCCCGAGTGCCAGCAAATCGCTCACACGTCCTTCTGAGGCAGGGGAGCCCCTTCCTCATGGCATCGGCCAAGCCCCGTGGGACAGGCAGCCCGTCCTGCACGGCCTCCCGAGGGGACGGCGCGCGGCCGCCCGGAGCACCTGGGCTCTCCTTTCCAAGTGCAATGGCAGGGAGCCTCCGCATGGGAGGCTGGTGAGGAGGCTCCAAGTCCAGGAACCAGAATTGTCCCGTGTCGCCGCAGCAGTGAACCAGGAGCTTCCCGCATCTCCGCCAAAGCCCAGGACCCTGGATTAGAAGCGGTCCATCACTCACGACAGCCAGCTGTGGGCAAGGCAGGTTTTTCCCTGTGAGAGAGTGTCACTTATGCAAAACACACCGAAAGAAAAAAGTTACTGCAGCAAAAGGCAAACTGTGATTTGCTTTAAAAAATAACAGCAATTCCCACAGAGCTACCTCTGTTTTGACCTGATACATAAATTATGTTGGGAAGTAATACCACCCTTAAAATTACTTTGGCCTTACAGTTTTTAACTGTCAGAGACAATTTCTTTGAAGTCTAATTCGTGATTTGCAGGGCTTCATTAAGTTTTCACAAGTAATTTTAAACTTATATCACCATTGGCAAATCCATCATTTATTGATAGAAACATTAGGACTCTAATGGAGCATGATTCGTGATGAAACAAGATAGGAAACGATGAGGATGGAAAATGTGATCTCTTTTACTGCAAAGGACCCTTCTTGGCAGAAAACAAAAAATCAGGCAAAAAATCAGCTTTATTTCCACAGGCAATTGAAGAGAGCTGCCAAAATTGTTAAAATTATCTTCTAAAACCTAGAAATTGTGACAGAAGCTAAACTTGAGAAAAAGCTGAAGTAATAAGTGTCCCTATGACTACGGGAGCTCTTGCAAGGATGAAGCGCAGTAAAGTCCATCCTCCCAAAGAGCAGGGAGCAGACAGCAAGTAACGCCGGGCACCAGGGCAAGCAAGACACCACAGAGGGGCCCAGATATTCCTATCAGTTTAATCCCTCATGATGCTCAGGGCTGTGATTCTGCTTGAGGACATGTTAGAGCTGGAGAAAGATGAAGATCTTGGTTGAACAGATTTGTAAAAGATTTAGAACTTTACCCAGCAGACAGTTTCCAAACAAATGACATCAAATGCACCTCTCAGGACCTCTCGCCAACCTGTACGGACCTGACACTATGAGGCAAAACCCCCTTCGTGCACTGCTGCTCCCTTCCGCACAACCTGTTAGACATTTCTTTAATCCCAGGCAGCCCCTTATTTATCACACTTTATTTATTACACCTCCTTTATCACACCAACCTTTCCTCAATCCAGCAGTTACAGTTTCTGGCCACCTGTTTTGAACAGATGTGATTAAAAAACACGTTCATTTGTTGCAGCACAGTGGCACCCATCCAGCCCTGGGAGATGGGAGACGAGCGGAGCGGCTCTGCACAGCGTCCCTGGTGCAGCTGGGCTCTTTGGGGGGTCGCTCCAGCAGATCTTATGGCAGGACCATCCCTTTCCCAAGGCAGGTTGCGCCTGTGATAGAGTCACCACCCTGGCCACTGTGAGCGGAGTGCCTATTTCTGCGACTTGCTCATTCATTTTGCACATAGGTACAATGAATAAGAATATATGAGAATAAGAATATTAAATAAGCTGAATGCAATGCATTTTAAATCAGCCTGCTACTTCCTTTTTTAGATCTAAATTAAATATAAAGCAAGCCTCTCTAGAAAGCTCGTGGCTAAATTTACTGTGGGGAACTTAATGGCTGTGCTGATGAAACATTTACACGCACCTGTTTTGGCCATCAAGAGGAAAAAACTGCACATCCAGTACAGCCAGCTTCGCACCCAACTTCTCATCTGCAATGTGATTGCCTGCTTAATAGGTACAAATGAAAGGCTAAATGGGAAAAACTGAGAAAGCTCAGTCTGGATGCTGGTTCTAAAAACATTTTCTGAGAGTGTTTACACCAGCACAGAGCAGCTGAGATTTATAAAGATCTGCCATTCACATTTCAGCCACAGTCCAATAAATGCCATTATAAAGTTTTCAGCCTAGCAATAAAAAAGCTATTAATGTGTTTTCCCCATGTTAATCAATTTAACATGGGGATAGAGGTGTTAGCATTACTTTACATTGGTGCTTTCATCATTTCTCATTCCTACAATATATAAAATAAACAAAGGGGTTTTTGGATTCCTTATAGATTTATTTTTATCTTAAAGTGAAAGCCGAGCAAGATTTGTGGTCTCAGACTCAAAAATGGCAATAAGCTTCTCCTTCCTTCCTCTTCCCAAGCTGAATATATTGAGAGACTTTAACAAAATTAATTGCAATATTCATCGTTCATGAATTTCTATGCTTGTGTAATTTATTTTCTTGCAGATAACAAAGCAGAAGGAGGGTCTCTTGCTGCCAAAGCTACAGGATTCATGAGCAAGGCTGCTCAGGACTAATGGGACACAAGCCCAGGATGTCCCTCCTCACTCCTTTCCCTGGGAGCCGGTTTTAACCACATTAAGTTACTGGTGCTGTTGGGCCACACTTGTTAGGTGAGAGGGACAGCCAGCCAACCAGTGCTGCCAGGAGAGCTTTGCGCAGCCATTTCCCCACAGTTTGTACCTGATGGAGAAGATGGGACCTGGAAGCCAAGCTCCCAGGCCGGGCACTGACCATCTCCATCTCTGGCAAAGCGACGAGCGTGGGCTCCCGCTCCGCTCCGTCACCTGCCAGCTCCTGTCTCCGCTCCAGGTTTGCTGGAGGAAGGTGATGGGGAGGCAGCTTGTGCTCCTCAAGAAAAGGCAGCAACATAAAACCTTTGCTCAGGTTAACATGCCTTCAAGCCAACCCATAAAACCTGGTTCATCTGGCAGCTACACTGTTTTGTACCAAAATGCTTTCCCAGGAGCTTCGTTTGAAGCGTGGAGGCAAATCCTATAGCCCTTGGTATATGGAGAAGGCAGTTTTCTCTCCTCTGAATTCTTCAGAGACGGGCACACGCAAAGCAAGAAACTTCACCTGCCCTTTTCCTGGGTTTTTAAGACTGAGAGCAAAAGACCAATCCATTATAAAACACCTAAGACCTACGTTATAAAATGCAATTCACTCTCCACCTGCTTTTATCCATGTGGTAAGGTAGAAGCTGGGTTTTGCTCTGTTCTTCCACTGCTGTCTTAAATACAGGCACAGGTGAGGTATAGTCCCTCACAGAGCACGGGAAATGTTCACAAGGAAAAATGAAACTTGAAATCCTGAATTTATTATGTGATTTTAAAAAAAGAGAGAGATTAATGAGAAGTCATAACGTTAAACCCCCGAGGTGTGGCATGGGCAAGGCCTTACCAGCTGTCCTTTACAGGCCATAACCCTGCACGGCATCCTCCTGGACGCCACATAACCAGACTAGAACAAATACTGATCTAAAACACCACGCTGCTCGTGTGCACTGGGCTTGTTTAGAAGGGCACATGCCAGGGGGTGGCTGGGCTGTTTTTAAGCCTGGTCACTCGCATCTATCTGCCAAACAGGGGATGGCAGAGAGCCCAGACAGGCGAATTCCCGGCAGGACCTGCCACGAGCGGTAGCGCTCGGGGCTGCTAAACCCCCCGGCCCCTGCGAGGCCATTATTGCTGGGGCAGCAGCAGGGCACAACTCCAATATTTAAAAAATACTTAAAAAACAGCCTCCTCTCAACACACTTGGAGCTTTGCAACACATTCGCCTCCAAAGGAAAATCAATTTATTTTTTTCCTCAAGCTGCTTGACCTTGGAAAACCTGTTGCTTCTCTCTGTTTGAATGCATTCAGTGGCTCTTTTGCCAGCTACAATGCACTCACCATTCAGCAAGCAAAAGGTGGACTTGAAAGAAATGGACAGGATGTTTTTTTGTGCAAGTGCATTGTATAGAGTATTGATTCTCTTGTTGATTCTTTTCTCATCTTTTAAACATCCCTTCAGTAATTTTGATTAATTGAAGTCTTATTGCAACACTCTTGATTCTGAATTTTCAAAAGAAAAACTAAATGTCTTATGCAATGAATCTAACAAACATCTGTTTTCGAATCAGAATCTTGCTGCTTACACGCTTCATGACTTTCCACTTCAGTATTCTTTGGAGAAAGGCTTTTTAGTTTCTTTCCTAAATATCTTCAATGATCTTTTGAATCTTTTTCCTTTTACTTTATTTACATAATTTACCAATTTGTAACATTAAATTCAGTTTGCACTTTAATATACCCTTCAAGCCAACCCCTACAAAGGCTTCCTAATGCTGAGGTTAGGACTACTGCTAGAGGAGACATCAGGACAGTGCAGTAGGATGACACGTTGAGCTGTTCTGGCCATCGGGGTGACAAGGTGGCCTGATGGCACAGCTATGTGGCAGAGCAACAGCATCCTTGGCTGATGGCAGTCATGTTAGAAATGCTGCAAGCAGGAAAAATGAAACATATATTTCTATCTAGTAGCGTGAAGCCACCTTGTAGCAGTAGGAAGAGGGTTAGTAGATGAATGAGCTTCACTGAGAAGGCTGAAGTGAACTCCAATTGCGTCGAGGTTAGAGAGGTTGTGCTGTAGGGCTCACAGTGCTAATGCCAGGACATAGCACTAAAATCAAGCGCGCTCCTCATTACCCAGCTTGTTGGGGCACTGAGAACTTGCAGATAGGAAGTGCACCTGCTCAGAAATGCCAGCACAAACTTCTCTTCCTGCTTCCTAGTAGGATATATCCCTTTACACAAAATTTGCTTCTCTCTCTTGCAGTTCTGCCATTTTCCACTGAAACGTATCACCAATTTTGGTGCTCATTAGCAAAAAGATTCAGAGACGCCAAGATCTCAGATGATTAAAGGTAATCAGACTGTATTAAAGACGATTACAGATTTACTTGGTTGCTCTGATTATGTCAGTCCTATACCTTTTAAAGTATCTCCCCTAGGGCTAGCGCCTGTCACACTTGCTGAAACTCCTTCCTACCTCTGAACTTCATAGCAAGAATTCAAACCACAGTTTTCAGCAGCACTGTGCAGTGCCGTGGTGCTCAAGATGAGGTGCTGATGAGGGGACCTATGATGTAGAGCAGATGCTCAGTATGAGTTTGAATGATACAGAGCATCCCAATACAAATTCTGGACTTAAAGCCAACATACTTCTGCTACAACGGCACCTACAAGAAGCAAAAGCTCATACAGGCTTACAGTTGCTGACCAATAGATCACTCTTCCCTCATTTTAGCTAGCAATCGTTCTCTGTTTATCATTGCTGAGTTAAATAAAAGGAAAGAGATGAAAAAAAAAATCTGCAAACCATACCTAATAGAGCAGTCTAGCCACAGCATCATTTATTTCCAAGTTGCAGCTGATAAGCCTAAGGTGCAGGCTGTGTTCTACCGGCCTGCTCGCAGCGGAGAACGTGAAAAGCCTCCTTCCCTCCTCTTTCTGCATCCGTAGAGAACATCGAACATTTAGCTTACTGTCAACTTCTAATGTGTGTGAAATACACAGTGACACGTCAAAAATATTTGCAAAATGAATAAAAAATGTGCTGTCTGTTCCAGTATACCACCTCAGTCACTCCTGTGCATTTGATACTACTTGTTTTTACAGGTCTAAAGCTGCTTTAATTATCTGAGATACTTTTGGGAGCATTCTCTGCTCTTTTAGTCATTCTTCCCTTTTTCAGATACATGGTAGGAAACATTTATCCACACTCAGAACGAAATCAAGCAGATGCAAGACGGGTTAATCACCTCGTAACACTAGTGTTGATCAGCTGTATATAAACCAATGCCTTCTGCTTCCATCAGCCATGAATACCAACATGCATTCCACTGATCATCCACCTAGACTTTGAAATTGCTTCTCATTTGACCACACACAAGTCAAGACTTCTCTGGAGGCATAAGGCCTCTTTACATTCATTCCCATACGAGAAGGCTTAATATTTCCCAGGACACTGTACCTTGAGGATCTAGCCTTCAACCTCGTTTCTCTGTCAGCAAAAAGAGTTCAGCTGCTTATTCACCATTTGTAAGATGTTTCAAGATGTCCAGACAAGAAGTGTGCATTTGGGCAATGCGTTTCATAACTGCCTTTACTGTAATCCTTGGGAGAGGCCAGTTTAGACCCTCACTACCCACAGTCAGTCTTCTACAAAATGTAACATTTAAGACATAAGCATGGGAAATAGATGTTTGGAAAAGTGCTCCCACGACGAAACTATACTCTGACGTGCTCCTTAGACTATGAATAAGCTTCATATAAGAAGTAGCTTCCTCTTGGCAGAAGAAGGAAGCTCAGATACACCTCTATCTGTTTTAGGCTACATCACCTAGTATTTGTCAGGAGAACCCCAGCTGAATTTAGTGATGTCAGAAAATAAAAGATAGATCTGGCCAGGCTAAGCAAGGCAGAATGGAGGAGCAGCTGTGCCTGATTCATCATTACTGCCCTGGGAATTAATTTCTCAGTGAGCCAGGTTGGAGGTCAGGACTGGATTTCTCCTGAGGAAAAAAGCACTACTCCAAATTGTGTGGTAGTACAATATGAACAATATTGTACTTATTGCCATATGAACATAAGTCCTATAGGATGAAACATCTAAATTCATCTTCATTTCTGGACTCAGACAAAGTAGGGAGATACGAAGCACAAAGAGCTGACAGGCTCTGCATTAACTGATTTTCACATTGGGTATTTGTGTAAGGCATAGAGTTTTATTTAGGAAAGTTTGATTTTTCCTTCCCCCTGCCCATTTGCTTGCTAACATTTTATTCGAGGAATCAATTAGACCTTGATCAGCCATCGATCAAGAACTCCCTGTGGGAGCCCTAATGCATTTTAGCTGCAGTTATTGCTCCTGAATAACACCTCTTTCTGAGCACACACTTAATTCTTTTCATCAATACTTCGCTCTTCCCTGAGCAGCCCTGTTAATAGCATTTTGCAAGTGCACTCTCAATGAAATCCTTCTCTGACAAATGAATTAGGGAAACTAAGGGATTTCCTTCTGTGTGTTTGCCTTTTCAGGCACACAGACAAATCAAGTCCATCTCTTTTACCTGCTCCTGCCAAGGGAAAAATAGGAGGTTAAAGCAATGTATCGGAGTTCAAGATACTAAATGATGAGCTGGTCCAGGACAAAGAGCGATTGGCAACAAGACTATAACACAAACATTCATCAATTTTCACCAAAATCCCTAGTGAGGGAGAGAAGTGATGCACCTCTAACACCCCAGAGCTACTCACTACTCTTAGCCTTTCCTTAGCAAGATTCCTTTCCAAGGAACTCAAAGGCATCTGTCAACTTTAAAAAAATGGAGGTCTATGATTAAGGCAATCATATGGATTTAAGTATCCACTTAAGTCGTCTGGTGAATGTGCCTGAATGCTTTGCTAAAAAGAACCCTGTGCCTGAATGCTTTGCTAAAAAGAAAGCCAAACTGAACTGCTGAAAATTAAATGCTTTTGACAAAATTTCTGTAACTCTCTATTGTATGACACCAGTACTGAAATGCTAATCAACCAGCTCAAATTAATTTTATTACTAAGGAAAACCATAAAGACATTTCTAACCACTGCACCGCTCCTTTAGTTAACGTTATTTTGCAGCAGAGAAATCAAATGCCTGATGGGCACTAGCACAGCACCCTGGGGGGGCAAAGACTGCAGGGAGTCGCAATCCAGGAGACGATTCCTAGATCCCTCCACATCAGCCTGAAAGGCTGTACTGGTTACTCTCCAGGCCCTTAGCTATGTTAGCACGTATAAAAAAGCCCAATTTCAGAGGCTGCCAAGAAAGTAATGGCAGCTACATGACGGGACCAGCTCTTTGTGCGGAGAGCTCTTTTGAATGCCAAACAAATGGAGCTCTAGTGGGGAAATGAAGCATGGGAGACCGCGCAGGCTGCACCGAAGCCACTTCATGCACGTGGCAGGACCTGCACGCTCCAAAGCGCGTGGCGTTAACGCGACGTGGCCAGGAAGCCGCAGCGCCGGGGGCTAGAGATGGCCCCGAGATGCTCCCCAAGAGCCTTCCCTACCCCGACGGGCACGGGGGAGGAGAGCTCCCATTGCCTTTGAAACCAGATGTGGCAGAGGTCAAAACTGAGCTTTGAAATCATGCCCAGCACGTTTGGGTCTGGGCTCTGCCAGACCCAAAGCAGGAAGCAGGTACAACAGCAATAAGCAATGACAATTACTTGCTAAGTGCTTCAAGGACCAAAGCCAGAAATACATCATCTCCAGCGTGTACTTCTACCAAGTAGCAATAAAAATTACAGACAAACTCATTAAGATCTACTGGGGCAAAGAGAAAATCAGGGCATTTTCACGCATCTCACGAAAGGCCAGTGCTAGCCATCCTAGTTCAGACCTCCTCTCTGGGCCATTTTCAGCACAGCTAGCTGGGCAGGGGAGTTAGACTGCAATTTTCTCAGGGACCCCAAGGGAGCTAATTGCCTAATCTTGACGGAAAATTCAGGTCTTAACTTGGAACTGCCAATGGCAGCAACTGCTCCCATAATCAAATATCATGGTCAGTGATGCTTCGGTACTTTTGTTCCTTAAACGGGCTCACACTGTTGGGCTTGACATTTCAAACATGAAAAGAGGAGGGAAAAAAAGCACATTCTGGTTTGGTTATGTTCTTCCATTTCTGGTCATTAAATAGCAGCACCATAGCTCTGCCTATAAATGAGGAAAAAAAAGCAGACATCTGAACAAACAAACCTACTGAAAAAATAATGCATTACAGCTGCAAAAAAGTAAATATGGACCTTTTTTTTTTCTGTGCCTCCAGGAGAACCATCACAGTAAAAATAAATACAGATGCTAAAAGCAGAGGGATTGTGCAAGCTAGATCTGGTACAAGACTATGCATTTTATTAGCATAATTTACATTCTAACAGGATCCAAGCTAGTGCTGAGCAGCATTAGGAGTACAGCCTGAGCCCTCAAAATCGGAGGCACGCAGGGTTCTGCTGCTTTCTTTTTTATCACAATAGAATTAAAGTTAACCCTATCGGTACTCCACAGATCTCTTATACATACAGACCCCCAGATGCTGCTCTGAATCAATGCAATCAAAATAAGACATCTTGAGGAGCAAATTCAGGCCATGGGTAGGGGGTTCTTCACAGGACTCTAAGCTTCATCTCTGAAATTCGGACTGCTTCAAAAAGGGCATAAATGTAATAACTTCGGGCTGAACAAAGAAGTGTGTGGTTAAGAGCTACAATCCACATTGTATTCGCTGCTAAGGCCTCCCGCACAGCAAAGAAGGTGTATGGGAAAACTGCCAGGGAATCAATTATTCTTAAACCTCTTCTAAAGCGAGAAACAGAAAATAATGATTAGCCCCCATTTTACTTAGGGAAGAAGTTTACATGCACATACAGTCCCAATCATACTGTATTTTAGAGTGAGTTTTGGTCTTACAAACAACTGCAGAGTAGCTCCTGCATGAACCTTCATTAAGTGACTCAGATGAAGGCTAAATTTGCTAATATCATTATTAATAACAGTTAGAAATTCTGCAAATCAACAAGCTTAAGGAGAGAAAGAATCCTTCCTGGCACTTGTGAGCTGTTTTTACCTCGGATGAGTAAGGACCCATGGTCTTTTTGATGCACTCATCAGCATAACAACCCTGATTGCTTTATGGATATAAACATTATGTCTCTTGTCTTTCCCCTGCACCCACACGTTTATCCAGCTATCATTCTCAACAGCCACCAATGGCAGGGAAGTCTACAAGACAACAGTGCTGAGTGTAACAAGTCCTGCTTCTCTTTAAAATAGGCACCTTTGCATTTTCAAGGATTAGTTCTGTGCCATGACAGTACAATCTCATTCATTATTTTAGATACAGCTATCATTTTACTTAAGGTCTCTTAAGCAGAGGATCTCTTTCCTTTCCCAAAATGAACTGAGCGAGTCTCCTCTCCATGTGTGTTGCATTTCTAGTGCTTCCCATAACTTCTGCTACCCTTTGCTGAAACAAAGTAACAAAAACTCAACATTGAATTCACAAGGAAGCTAGTCTATCAATTAAAACAATGACGAGATAATATTTTCTAACTTCCTAAATCTATACCACGTGTTGCATTTAGTTTCTGCAGCCCCGCTGCATACGAAGTTGATGCCTTTATAAAGCTGTTATCTGTAACACGGATATCTCTCTCCTTAGGGGTTACGAGTGAGTCAAAATCCAATAATGCAAATGTGCAGTTTTAAATCACCCCGTCTGCTTCAATCACCTTGTGAGTGCATCCTGAGCTCCAGCTACCTGCTGTCCAGTAGCCTCCTTCTCTGCAGGCCTTCCGAAGCGCCCTGACAAGCAGTCCTGCTGTTCATTAACTGAATGATTCAGAGTCTTTCTAAAAAAATACGGTTGCCTCTTTATTACTCGCTCCTCATCCAGAATATTGCTAAACATACTGAGTTAATCTGATTCTACTACAAGCCTCAATGTATTTTGTTATAAAAGTCTTTCCATTCTGTATTTATTGGTCATGTAGCTGATGACTTCTAATTGCTTACTGAGTCAAATAAAGGAGATGGCTTCATCTTCCCAAGAAACAGTTTGAGACCACAGAGCTTGAAAGAAAATCTCATTTAGCCGCATATATCCTTGCATAATTTTGCCACTTGCCCTCTAGTTTTCATATTCCCGTAGATACCAGTTATAAAAGACATTGTTAGAAGACTTAAACCTGAATAGACAGATTAGGTACAGTTGTAGCTTTGGTTTTGGGTTTATTCATATAAAAATCTTTTTAGAAAAATTCTTTAATGGGAGGGACAGCTCAGACAGGGCATCTTGCCCTTAACTGAATTACAAGAACAAAGGTGAAGTGTAAAGCAAATTTGAAATCACAAACAAAAGCTGTGTATATTGAAGCTCTGTACACTTACCTGGGTTGTTCACTGAAATCTAAGTGCATGTGTGCTACAAGAAGCAAGCCTACAAGGTAACGACTCATGTACCCTCTCCCCGCTACCCAAGCTCGTAACACCTCCTTTGGCACAATGTTAACACGGCCCCCAAATTGCACGTGAAAAAATCCGATTCGTGTCTGATGGCATCTTTTTCTATGTGCTCCCGGCTTGTGGGTTTGTTTGGTTTGGTTTTTAAATGGCTGAGGCCCTGGCAGCACTGACGACCTTGAGCTGTGGCCAGGAGGAACACGAGAGCCTGGCCTGGCAGGGCTGCTTGTGCATTCGTGGCGCCTCCTTCCAAGGGGACCTCAAGGCAGGCGGGTGCCTGACACGCATACCAAGGCTGGCGCTTCCTGAGTTATTTATAGGAGAAAGGGGCCCAGAAGTCTGCTGCAGGGGAAGGAAAAACCAAGAAGCTGCCTTACCTTGTCAGTGTAGACGAAGAAGAGAATCACAACGGTGAGCTCCAACAGAAATACAATTAACAGCATGATAAAAAACTGTCAAGAGAAGAAGGGGCAGGGGAAAAAACAAAACCAAGAAATGTCAAAATCTGTTTGACTTATTTGGGGTGTGCAATAACTAGGTTCAGCAGATCACGCCGGTGGGGAGAGGCAGACACCGAGGCTGGCCGCCACAGAGCTGTGGAGGCACAAGGCAAGAGAGGGCAGGCGCCCTGGGACACCGCTGTGGCTGCTCTCTGGCTTTAGCAGGAGCCCGTAAAGCCCTGCAGAGATGTGTCTGCAAACACGGCCGGGGCTCTGCCTGATGGCAGCACCGGAGGGCTCCTCCTGAGGGGCTCCAGCACGGGCTGTGCAGGCTGTAGTGCGAGCCCTGGGCACACAGACCTGCCAAGATGGGAGAGACATTTTGGAAAGTTTCTCACCTTAGGACTTCAGTCCAAAGTGCAGCCTTCTCCGCTGCACTTCCTACCACAGCTCCCCGATGGCATTAGTTCACCATTTTGCCACACCTTAAATGCTTAGGCTTATATATTCCAAGTTGGCTTCTGTGTAAAGGATAAAAGCCTTTGGAAAAGGTTGGGTAGAAGTTACCAGTGCTAACACGTCAACACATTTATTCTCTGCCTATGAAGAAGGAGAAGCCTTCCTGCACCCTGACAAACCCGTCAGAAGGCAAAGCTAAGGCTCGAGATCGCAGTGGCGGCCAAGAGCCCCCCCACGCTCCCTCGGGTCTTCTGACCCGTGGGGCTGACACGCACGCACGGCCGTGCGCACAAGCTGCTCCTCCAGCCCCACGGCACCTTCTAGGCAAAGCTCACCCGCCGCCCCAAGCTCAGCACCATCCCAACGGGCACCAGGGCCAGCCTGGGCGCCGCAGCAGGCCTGACTGATCCTGTTCAAAGTTCAATGGGAGAAGCCCAAGCTGGCTGGAGGCTCACAGCATCCACAAAGCACCCGAGACTTCACCACCCCTTCTGGAAGCTCTTTTCAAATGAATTCACTCAATGTGGCGATAAATAAGGAGAAGAATAAAAATGAGTTTTACTGTGGTTCACTGCGGCTGCAGGCTGCTGATATAACACAGATTTATGCATGGAGAAACAATCCCAAAGCAAAGTATACTGATAAAACCCCATACAGAAAGATTAAGCCACCCTTGTACAGAGAGATGTTCTCCCTCCGTGCTTGCCAAGGTGGAACACAACCTAGTCCTGGGGAAGTTCACCAGAGAGGCACCTGCTGCACAGCTCTCCACAAACCCAAGCACGAGCAAGCCCAGAGCTGTGCTGGGAGAAGGGAGGCAGAGGCGCCTTTCTGCCTCTGCACCTCTGCTCATTCCTAACCCCAGAAACTTCCCGCTGAAGGATGAGAGAAGAGGATCTAGGCAGTTGCTGTGGAGGCCACCTCACAGCTAAGCATTGCTCTTCTGATGCCAGATAAATACAGATCAGAAAACATGAGATCCAATTTGCAACTCCATCCAATGGAGCTGGGCTAGGGTTTTGCCCCACCAGCTCCTGTCACCCAGCACTGGAAAAAAAAACTCTTTTTTTTCCACTTTTGAAGTAAAGGTGTTTAATACACCACTAGGTACCATAAGAAGTTTGATTCCACATAATTCCCAGAAGGTATCTCGATTTGATGTATTAATAGCGAGTGGGAATATTAAGAAAGGCTCACTTAGTTCTTTAATTTTCTTTTATTTTCTTTTCCAAGAAAATTTTTGCTGACATCCAGCTCAAAATCTCCTTTTGGCAGTTGCTCCTTCCTTCCTCACACCCTGCATGATTCCTTTTTGCTCGCAGTGTTTAGGCTCTTCAAATATTTGCAGATATGTCCCACCTGAGCCCTCTGTCAGGCATACTGTGCACATTTAGCTCGCTTAACATCACCTTGGGAGTAAATCTCTTCAGCCTCCCAATCATTTTTGTACAGCATAAAAATGACAAGTTTGCTCATAAACTGTAAAAAGGCAGTAATGTATATGGGAAAACTTATGATCAGAAACTCCATTATGAAAACAGTATGTATCTGAATTTGGTTCATCAGCTCTTATTCTCCAAAAGCCTTAACGTTCAATCCATTGCAGCGGTAACAAGGATTCACAGACTCTGTGCCCACTGGATATACGGCTCGGCTCTGTTTATGTTGAGGCCATAGCTTTTGTGAACATGCGGATACTCCTACTGATCAACAAGACTGGGAGAAACTTGCAGGAATTATTTTGGGGAAGATATAGAACAGATGCAGTTTTCATATAGCTTAATGGAGTTTCGTTTTAATCTCACTATTGCTTTCAATTGGCATCATCCCGTCTTATTGCTCTAATGAGCGCGAGCTGAGAGCCTGTAGATTCCCCCCACGATGTATCACAGACTTTTAACTGGTGTTTTGTGGCACTTCCAGTCATTTCTCAACTCAGCAGAGACCAACTCAATAATCCATCAGCAGGTACCAGTGAGGTGTCAATGTCCTGCCACAGCAGCGGGTGACAGGGCCACTGAACATGGCTGCTTAATACAACCACCCCCCCGGGCCTCTGTCTCACCTAATTCTCCCTCTTAGCTGCTTATGTCTTCCTACAGCAAACTGAAGAGTCTACGGGATCACAGAAGCTCTTCCTATAGCGTCTGCAGGTGCCACAGAAGGCGCCACCTTCCGCACATTGTCCCCTGCTCTCTCTCTCCAAAGCCAGATTTGCCTTCCCCTGAGCTTTAGGTAACTCAAGTCCTTAAATGCCAACGTTGCTCTTTGATTTAAGTAGTTCCAAGGTACCCGAAATAGCAAATTAACTGATTGGAAGGGGTGAGGAGGCAGACGCAGCCCGCGGCCGCCCCTCTGCGAGCTCCTGGAGCAGCGCGGCAGAGGCAGCCAAAGCCGCGGCGCCGGCGCGCAGCGCTCACAGCGCCCGGGCAAGGGCTGTTCCCGACAGCGGGACCCAGGCTCCCGCCCGGCTGTGCCCCCTCGGCCGCCGCTCTGCCTGCAGCCCTGCAGCCCGGCGCGCTGCTCTGCCTGCAGCCCTGCGTGCTGCTCTCCCTGCAGCCAGCCTTGCCCTGCGGTTGTGATTCAGGCCGCTAAAAGCTGCGCCCTCATGTGCTGAGCTGCTCTTTGGCCTGTAGCATAAAATTGCTGCGCTGAAGTCGTTCATGGGCTATTTCTTTCCCATTTATCTGCTTGGAAATAAATTCCCTGTCACCAGTAGAGTTTCAGCTGTCGGCTCTCTGACTGGATGCCGTGACGCTCTTGAAAACAGTGGGTTTTTTATTCTCCTTTTCTTCCCACTCATTAACTTCTTCCTCATTTGCTTTATTGCGATTTTGCTTACAGCTGAGCTGGCTGCAGGCCAGCAAACTCCCAGCAGTTGAGCACAAAGCATCAGGGCACCCAATTTCCCCTTAGACTATGCCATAAATAAGAGCCTTTTGATGCCTGGACAAGTCATTCAGATGCATATATTAATATCAGGTCTCTCCACAGACAATCCTGATCTAATATAATTGCAGATGCATTCTGATCCTGTTCACACCAGGACCTCCACACTGCTCAACACGAGGTTAACAAGAGGTGGTTGAGAGCCACGTATGTCAGCTTAAGGACATTTCAGGCCCACACAAGGACTTTCCAGACCCTACACAAGCAGGATCCTTTCTCTGCCTCTTTTGATAAGCCTATTGGCCACTCAGCACATCCCAACCAGGAGCAGAACATTTGTCCCAAATCCCAAGGAAATAACATGACACAAAGCAGGTGATCAAAGCAGCACGACACCATAGCAGGTGTCTAGGAATCTTTTCTCTTTTGAGGACATGAGTTATTCTCTAAGAATAAATGTCTCAACCATGAAGCCTATACACATATGCTCTGATGACCAAGCAGACATTAAAGTCCTTCCGCTATGGAAGGTCTGATACATTTTTTTCCCACCGACTGTCATTTCCTAGACAAAGAGCAAATTCTCTCTCTTTTTTTTTTTTTAATATATATGATTCTGCATTGCATCTTGTTCACATGCCCCTCTCACAGCTTCTCTGGATCTCTGTTTCACATTTAACCTACGGTGACGTTGCAATCAGGCTAATTAGCTGAACAGAGACAGCTTGCAGAGGGGCTCATGGTAACTCTTTCCTTGTGCCAATTGGGCACTTGCAGCAAGACAAAAATTGAGAGCTAACTTTTCATTGGGATATTTATTCATCACTGAAAATGTAATAGACATAAAGAGAGAAACCAAAATTGTTGCTATTATTTTGAAAAAACAGATTAAATACTTTTTAGGGGATACTGTAGTACACAGTGACCAAGGCCAGGGGCACCAAACTGGGATTCAGACAGTTTGGGTCAGCTTCACAGCTCTCCCATCACCTCCCAGTGCAACCTGAGCGGATCATTGCAGCTCCCCATCTGTCTAATGAGGATAACAACATTTTCCATTTGTCTTATCTGCTTAGATGGGAAGCTCTGCTGGGCACACTTCTGACACTGAACGAGAGCACAGTTATCCTCTCCTCATGGGCTGCCTGCAGGGAATATGGTAATCCAAATAATAAATAACATAATCCATCACAATTTAACACCCAGAGCTGGGATTTTTACCTGGATTATCTATGAAATAATGACCCTTTCCATTGCAAGCATACAAATACAGATCTCTGCTAAACATATAGGAAAAATACAGACTGAATTCCAGCAATCCTGCTCCTTAAACACACATCATCATGGTTAACCTAAAGCACAGCCTTTAGGTAGTCACTTCAGGATCAGCCAGGCCCACATCTGAGTTTGAAAGGGATGAAAGGATGTAAATCAGATTCTGTATTCACTACCATAGAGCAATGGCACACGCTAATGCACATGCATACAGCAACCGCCTGAAGGAGATATCCCTACTAGGACCAAACCATCACTAGGTTGCTCTGCAGTAGTACAAGGTAGTGCCTCATCTCCTGCAAGGAACTGCCCTCAGTCGAAATGCATATCCTTGCAACAGGATTAGACTAGACTTGACTAAAATTTCCAGTCACAAGAAGAGGATGGACATGGCTAGTGCCTCTGACAGACCTTGGAAATGTAAAATACACTGGCAAAAGGAAGCAAAGATGGATTCTGAATTTTGTTGCAAGATAACTTATAAAGGGTTGCAGTACAGTGATGTGATCTGGTACGGCATGATCAAATACCTACCAAAATCCATGGAAGTCAACAGACCAACTTTCTCAAGTCAGACTCTCAGCTTATTACCTCTGGCACTGGTTCAGGACAGTGATCCAACCCATCTGGTTTAAGCTGCCATTTTCTAATTACAGGAGAGCTCATAGCAAAGCCACTTCTGTTATATGATCTGCAGCAACTAGGATGGCAGAAAAGTCAAAGGAATCTTACTGAGGTAAAAAAAAAAAAATTGTTCATTGACTTCACCCATCAGTTCGCCTCTGCACTGAGATAGGAGATTATATACAGCAGGCAGTATGCTTATTTCAAGAAATGCTAGTTCCTCTGATTTCCCAAGGGAAATCTAATGATGGAAGGGTTTATCTTTCTTCATATTGCAGCTGGAACAAATAAGGATCACTGTAAATATCCTTCTTTTTGTTGTTGTTCAGTGGGATCCTAAAATGACAGCAGGGCAATTCACACCATCTGCATATTTCTGCAGAACACATAGGAGGGTTGAGGTTTAATTACTTTTTTCCATGCTGTATTTTAGATTTTCATACTATTCTATTCCCCTAAGCAGAGAAAAAGCAATAAGCCTGTTTCCTAAGGGATTATTGTGACACTGTCCTGGCTACACATGCCACTGACAAAAATATCTGCCAGCTCCTTGCTTGGTGGACATCTCTTCAAGTTAGTAAAACTGCAGTTTTAGACTCCCTGAATATCTTTTGCAGGGTTAACATGGATCATTCCTCACACATATTACATCCAGCTATGCAAAAATCTTTTATAAAAGCAAAACTTACTTCTGCCTTTGGCTTCTTCCTCTGTCCCCTCCTACTTAAGACACTTCACCTGCCCTCTCTCCATTTAACACGGCTAGCAAATGCCAGGAGCAAGAAAGTATTATCCTTCAGATCCATCACTGGAGCAGCCTAACACCAAAGACTTTAGGTTTTGTTCTGACAATATGAATGTCACATGTGGAGAATGCAAACGTTCAGGATCACAGTCTCCTCTGCTCTGCAACCTACTGCTGCAACGTCTCCTCAATACTGCTCATTTCTCCTTCGCTCAAGCAGACTCCTTAAGGAGGTTTAATCCCTTACCACACCGTGGGCCAGTAGTGCCATTCAAAAGGAGACCTCTGTGTCCAACAAACACCACGCAGGCTTTGGCCCGGTTGTGCTGCTAGTTTTTCTTCCCCACTCCCTCCTAAATTCATTTTATGAACCTCCAGTACTGCCCTTCACCTCCTGTACTTGCAGTATTCCCAACTTATTCCTCCAAACCACCCCTGCCAACTTCAGTAGCACTCGAACACCCTCCCAAATGCTACGTCCTTTCTTTCCTCTTTCCTTTGCTGTTGGGAGGCAGAACAGGAGGTGCTGGAGCTGCCCTCAGTGCCGTTCCAAGGAAAACTGCCTTTTCGGTCCTTGCGGGTCTGAGACTGCTGCCATCCTAACAGCAGGAAGGGGCACACTGCAGGACACCACGGCAGCTGGAGCTCCAAATTGTTCTTGGATACATCAGGCATGTCCATATGGCCCCTAAGTTTGTACTGTCACAAGAGTCTTAGAGGAGAATCAAAGGCATAATTTCAGAGGAGGAGATGACAAGCACGCAGCACGGACAGAGCATCTGGAGACTCTGATGACAGGCACGTCATCTTTATTGTTGTTTACAGTTAGATTTAACAGCCCTGACTTCCTCGCACACAGCACCAAGCAGAGAACCAAGGGAGGTAAATGAAACCTGTTACTCGAAGACACACAGACGTTCTACTGAGGGGAACATGATCTTGTCTGCATACGTGCTACCTTGAGTAACTACTGCCACAGCATGGGAGCAGCCCTGCATGCTCCTTCGGCTTGGTTTATGCCAAACCATTAGGGAAAAAAAAGTCAGAAATGCTTCCTGTGCTGAGGACAAACAGCCTGATCTTGACCTGATCCTGACCGATCAGAAGACACAGCTCATTGCTGGTCACATCTGAGATAGGCCCTGGATCAAACAGCCCGAGCCAGGTGGTTACTTTGGCATGTGCAAGTTACGCCACTAGACTCAGCAGTCTGTGGACACCGGCTGCACTGGCACTGAACCTGCAACCCAGTAAGATAAGGGGGCCAGTTTCTTCCTCCTGCAAGTGGGTCTTTATATAAAGCTGTTAAAATTGCCTGGGACTTTCAGGCTCAGATTATGACTTCAACCACCTCAAGGCAAAATTCCCTTCAGAGAATTGCCTTACTTTCTTATTTATGTTACTCATTTTAGTCCCAAAGCACCTATCTGCTACAGAAATGTACTAGTCCTGACTTGCACTGGTTAATATATAACAGAAACAAATGATTATGGTAAAGGTCTGGAAGGAGGCCTTTACCTTATTCAAGCTCCTATTTCTCAGTCAGTTAAAGATTTTTACAGGGTGACTTTACCTTGGAAGCTGTCTGTCACCAAGCTCCCAGGAGAGCAAACCAGGTATGAGAAACAGAGTGAGCAACAGTCTTTTCATCTGGCACTACAGCTGAAAAAATAATATAGTGCAAATATAATGTGACAGAGGGATTGCCAGCAACAAAACTAAGCCCTAGCTTCACTTTATGCTGAGATTTGCTGAACCTTGTTGTGAAACTTGAAGAAACAGCAAGGCAACTCACCTCCTGTTCTTCAACTGAACAGGGCAGACAATACACGCTACCATCACCACCACCAAGCGCTTGCTACTGCACAGCCTGTCCAATTTGGAGCCGCATCAAAATTATATTTTGATAAAACACATTAGATGAATGGCTCAAGCCTGAGTCAAATCATGGACAGCTGGCACCTTATTAATCTTTCATTTCACAGCAGTGTCCTTATGCTGCAACCTTTGCTTCCTGACATCTCAGTCTTTTGAGAGTTAATGACTGGCAAAACCAACGTTGCCAAATCCAAGTCATTTCATTTCCAGTTGGAGTCAGAACAACTTATATCTTCTCAGTGCTTCATATCTGCACTGATCTTTCTGCCCAGGACTCAATATCATCAGTCCCACCAGAGCAGACGTTTGGAGGAAATAGCTACCAAAGCTTACTCAACAACAAAGCAAGGACACACTGAAAAAAGGTGTCTTCACAAATCTCTCCCTCTCTAAAGACTTCGAGGAAAACATACAACACCAACCCTTCCCTTCTGAAAGGCTTCAGCATCCAAAAACAAGTTAAAAGTATGGTCAGGAATGATGTGGCAGCTCCTCAGAGCCATCACATACTGACTCAAACATGACTCTCTTGTGTTCCATCTCAAATGGGCAACTTCTCCTGAAATACAGAGCACCGTGACATGCACTGGAATTGCACCAGCACAACAATTACTGCATAGTGACTTAATACTCACACTCAGCAGGAGGCACTTGTTTTCTTTGATGGCGCCTATGCAGCCCACGAAGCCGATGATCATAACAAAAGTCCCCGTGACGATCAGTAGGTTGGCAGCCGACAGGGACGGGAAGGAAGAGGAGAGGGTAGCAAAGTTGCCTTGGGTAACAGCCAGCCAGATGCCAACTCCAAGGATTCCACAGCCTCCCAACTGCGAAAATAAAGAGAAACAAAGCAACTCAGTCACTGTATCCAAGCAACCCCAGATATTAATCACTACAAAGGCTCTGCTGGGGCAAATTCAATTTAAGATTTGATCCTCTTCCTCCAGTGCCAGGTAGAACAAACAACATAGGAGGGAAAAAAAACATTATTTTATCTTTTTACAGAACAGGAACTTACGCACAGACCCACACGGTAAGATACTACACTCAAGAGAAAGGCCCAAATTTTCCAAATCCAAGCCACAGTTTCAAATATCAGATGTCTTCTTCCCTTTGGAAAAGCAAACACTGAATAAGAGAGAAATTCCCAACAATCCTGGTCTCAAAGGCACTGAGGCAATCTGCACCATGTTTAGGTAATTCGGAGAGCAGCCCAGAAGGAAGGGCTGAAACAGTCTGGACCTGTTGTTCTTCTGATCCATTTCTTCTTCCCCCGCGCCCGGCACATGCCATTGCAACTCCTGCTAGAGAATCCCCCAGGAGGACACTCAGCCCCTCCTCTTAGTTGGTTTGGGTCACTCAGAGCTCATTTGTAGCGTAACGGGACCAGGAAGGGAGCGAGATCCCTCCCCCAAACATTGCAAGCAAGAGTCTAGGTTTACTCCTAAGCTGGCCTATTGGCAGCATAATGCAGCTCTCAGAAGAGGACCTGGCTGGTTCAGGAGAGGTTTGAGAGCAGAACAGAAGTTCATGTTCCTATAACACGTGAGCAAGGAGAAGGGAACGCTGCTGTGCCACCACCACAAAACCAAAAACTTTACAATTGTTGCGTACAAAAGGAACTTTTAAAAAATGCAAACATTTATCAGCCTGCAGCTTATAATTGGGAGAAAGCAGAATTGCAATTGCAATTAAATAGAAGTAAACCAAAGGGGATTTTTGCATTATTACACAGTCATATGGCAGAACGTCACTTAGGTTTCTTCTCTCTTTCCTGCTCTCCTTTTAAAATAACTAATTTTTATTGAGTTTTATAATTGCCCTTTATTATCCAAATCAATTAAAGGCTAGGAAAGAAATTGTGTTCATGAGTAGTAAGTCAGACATAGGAGCATATCAATTAAATGTCTGCATAAAACAGATGAGCAGAAGGCAGCTCACGAACCAGAGAAGGGAAAAGACAGAGCTAATCCTGGGGCAGAGCTAATGCTCAGAAATGAGCCACAGAAGAGAAACACAAAAGCAAAGGTAATTTCTTAGTACTAATTGCCAAGGTTTCCTCTGCCCGGCTGAATTCCCTCTTGATAAAGGACAAAAAAGCAGACTGCGTCTCGAGGTGGGGCTGGTGCCCAGGGGCAAAAGTCTATTCTGCTCTCCCGAAAGGAGTCAGGCTGTTACCCTGCTGCAATGTACCCAGCTGCATCCAACTGCGTGGCCCCATTCAGAGAAGGCAGTCTCCAAGATCCTGGGACTCCAAAGATCTCATTGAGGAGCCTGTTCATATGCAGGCATCCTGTATCTCCACCTTCATCCGCGCCTAAAGTGTCCTCCATAGGTGCTAAGAAGAGACTGTCCAGACCACGGCCACATGCACTGGAAGGACCTCCCCTCTACACACATTTACAAACCACAATCTTTAAAATGGTCTAAAATGACTGCAAAGTTATTAGAGGAGAGGAGGGGGAAGAATAGCTAAAGAAAGTAACCCACAGAAAATGATTTGGCGTGCCTGAGATATCATGTACAACAGCAATCAATCAACACGGGCCAAAGCAAGAAGGGCTGTGGCCAGAGAGGGAACGCAGGCGGGAAGGTGTGCTCGTCCCCAGAGCAGCACCCAGGCAGAGCTGGCAGACACCCCGCCACAGGAACAGGGCCAGATTGGCAGAGAAGCGGGAACACTTCCCTCTGTCTCCACAGACGGGTCCACATCCTGCCTCAAGGCTGACCCCTGAACCCGGGCGCAGTAAGGCCACCCAAATGGCCAAACTGGGCCTAGCCAATGCTGCTGCTTAACGCCCGCAGAGGCACCCACCTGCACTGCATTTAGCTATCAGCTTCCAACCCGTGTTACGGAGCATCGCAACAGCACCAGTAAAAAGGAGCTTGTCCCGTCGCCTCTCAGACGCGCGGTGTTGCCACCCTGCTTTGACAGACGTGACCACCTGCAAAGCCCGTTGGTGCTCGGGGCGGCCGTTCAGCAGGCCTGAGCCTCAGCCCTAAAATACTGAGCGCACAGACAGGAGCAGCAGGTTCCTCCCAAGAACGGGTCCTGCTGCTGGCTGCGGAAGGAGCAGTTTCCTTCACTCGTGACAAATTGCTGGACGGTGTTTCTACCCCAGGGCCAAACAGCAGAGCTGGGGCTTACGCTAAAAGCAAGATCTGGTCTGTCTCCCCACAAGACACACTCACTCTTGGCAGAAGAGTTGTCTCCGGAGTTGGATCCTCCAAATTGTTCTAATGAGCTAGAAAATAAATTATTCAGGCTTCAGCACATGCACTGAGAATTGAACTTACAATATTGTAAACAAAGTTATCCCAAAAACAGCCCCGGATGTATGTGTGCTGCTGGAGGAATTAATTCTGAGGCTACAGCCACACACTTAAAATACTGCAGGAGAAATTACCTCATTGCTCATGGTAATGGTGCTGGTGTCTTTAAGTGGTATTTCTTTATTGGTTTTATTGCACAGAAAATGCCTCTCATCAAGGTTTCTCATATTGTTTCTGATTAGGAACTACCCACCGAACTTCCTCTTTTAGGTAAAAATAATTGCTACTGTATTAAAAAAAGACATAGTTGTAACAACTCATACCTTACTTTTGGATTATTTTGTTTTGCAGTTAAAATAATTTCTTTAGTCTGGGGGTATCCCACCTGCCCTTCTCTCCATATTTCTGAAGTAAATGGGAAATGATGTTTGCTGTTCTCCATCCCCAAACACTTCACCCTATCCACTATAGAAAAGTATGCAATGGAAAATGAACAGCAAGGTGTTAATAGTCGTGATGGAAACATCATCATCCTTCGTAATAGCAGCACATGTTCTTGTGATGGGAGGCGTATATAAGCTGTCTTTTCTTTTAGCCAGGTACATAGGTGAGGTGGCAACAGAGCATTACAGGCACTGGCTGGACCAAATGTTTGAGGCACTTTGCACGGGAAATGGAGAAGAGCCCTCGCTTTGGCGCAGCGACCCGTACGGCTCAGCCCAGCACCACCGCGTTTCTTCTGCCTGCCACAGGGCTGGAGTTTAGCAAATAAAATAGGTAAGGGTGGTGTAAAAGCGAATCCCTTTGGGCCTCTGATTTTGAAAAGTTAAAATGAGTAGGAATTGGGACCTGAGCACATTTCCGGCCTCAGCCTAATCAGGCTCCAGAGCTCTGCAGTGCCAAGGTGGAGAACGTGGGCAGCACCTCACCCAGCAGGGCCGTGCTCGCAGCTACTCTCTCCCATCCGTGGGTGCTACCTGAGAAAGGAGGGGAAGGGGAGGGAAGGGGAAGGGAGAAAATTGTAGCAAGGAGGGAACACATTCCTGCGAGGGGAGGAGACCGCAATAGTAGCTGTCCATTAAATCCTGTGTGGGATGGGGAATTGGCTATTCCCTTTTCCTGAGATAAAAAAGCTAGAGATCACTTTGGTCAGTGGCTTTAAAACTAACAAAAGGAAGCATTTTTTCACAAAACGTTTAATTAAATCCTGGAATTCATTGCCACAGAGCTTTGTGGATACCAAAAGATAAGCAGGTTCACAAAGGAATTACACAAATCCAAGGAGGACGAGATGCTGCCGTACTTATTATAAATGATAGTTCACATGCCTGCTCTGCAGAGAATGTCCTTAGTTAATTGGAGGAGACTGGAAAAGTGCCCCTTTTCTTGCATGGCCTCTAAACATCCCTGAGAAGCCCCGACCAAAAACAGGGCACTCAGCTAGAGGAAACTTTCTCACCATTATGGATATTTAAGTGTTCTCCCCGCCACCTCATATTCTCTTCTCTAGATTTAATATTCACTTATGATTTGAATTTGATTTTTTTTTCTTTTTTGCTTGGTTTGGAATCAGTCTACTTTCAGAGAAAAGAGGATTATAGATATGGACTGCAATCAATGAGCTTTGTCCCTTGCTCTCCTTACCTACTTACGATACTCTCATGCATGTGCCAACGAGGACAAAATTGGTGGCAAAGTAAAACAAGTTTATTGGTTTTCCAAGTCCATTGCATGTATAAAGGCTACATTGCTTTTCCAGGGGACAAAGGGAGCATTTTCACTATCTTTTCTTTCTGCCTCTGGAGTAAGACCTTCCATCTACCAACCTTGACCCATCCAGATCACTAGATTTTTTGAGTTTTAATATATAATAGTGCGTGAATATGCCCATAAGTGACCAACTCTTGTGTTGATGCCGTTAATAGTGAAGCCAGAAGCAGCACAGCACTTAAAGGAACTTTAAAAAGATAAAATTCTAAATGCATTTTTGAAATGGAGGTAAGTTACTCCACTTCTCTCACATGCCCCTCCTTCTCCTCTTTAGAGCCAGCTTCTGCTCCTGCCACCACAGCGCAGATTTTCAACAGTCACCAGCACACTCTCAGCTGTCATCACTCAGAGCACTTGAGCTCTCTTGAAATTTGCATCAAAAAATCAATGAAAACTGGGTTTGTAGGTCCTCAGGATCAGTGTGGAAAGTCTTTCTTTCCTCACAGCTGAGGCAGCACAGAGCTCGGGTGAGTGAAAACGCATCTTTTCCACCACACGGGCCACCTATGCCTCCTGGGCCAGAGGACTGCCAGGAGACTTGACCCAGTGTAGACCCCACAAGTGGCCTCCATAGAGCTGCAGAGGGGCAGACCGGTCCCCTGTCTGTGGCGGCCCAGGGTTTCAGCAGTAGGGCACATGCTGAACAGCGATGCACTGCCGTACATTCTTTCAGGCCAGTGTTGTATTTCATTCTGATGCCATTTCATTTCACTGCTGGACTGTTCTACTAGTGTCTTCATGACTTACAGGGACATGCTTTAAAGGAACACTTGACTGAGTGAAGCATAGGGCATTTCAAGCACCCATCCCTTCAGCACATAGCAATTAAAAACTAAAAACACTATGAAACCGCACCGTTGTCCTTGTCATGGCATTTTTTTTCTCATTTTGCTTAAAAACGAGTTTCAAAAACAAAATACCATCTTGCAATCTGGACCACCATGTGCACGAGCAGCCGCCAAACTCCTACCAGAGCGGCCGGGCCGCGTGCTCCGCTGGTGTGACTCAGAGCAGCTCCCTGTCAGCTCGCTGCGCTCATCGGCAGCAGCCGTGGAGCCAGCCCGCGGTGCCGTATCGGCCTTTCTCCTACAAAGTGCTTGACGCGCTGTCTGCCTTTCCTGCAGGCCAGCGTGCCTTATCCCACGCTCAACAAGACTTCTAAGCAGATGTCACACGGCGCCTCCACCATCCCAACCTCCACGCAGTGCACGAAGGGCAAGCAGCCACTTCATGGATATGGGAACCAAGAGCTACAGTCCTGACCCGTGTCCTGCCTGTCGACCTGACAGCCTGGGCTGCCGTCAGAGCGGCAAAGAGACACACCTCAGTGTTCACAGGGCTGCAAAGAAACACACCTCAGTGTTCACAGGGCTGCAAAGAAACACCCCTCAGTGTTCACAGGGCTGCGTTCCCTCCCTGCACACCCTGCTGCCCCACAGGCTGCGCTTCGCTTCGCGTTGTGCCGTCCATGGCAAGCGCGCGGAACATGCCCATCAGCCTAACATCTTCTAACAGGACTTTGCGGTTTTGTGTGGGCTAAGAAATATTGCAAGAAAAGCATACATTTTCATAGCATCTATAATGGAAACATATAAAATACTGCTTTTTCTGCTGCCTTTGGTGAGGAAACATCCTCAAGAGCTTAAGGCTTAAGAAATTCATTAATCTTCCCCAACTGAGCCCAACCATTAAGTCCCATTCCTCTACAACTAAAGCAAATTTGGGGACAACTGAAGTTGCTGAAGAGAGAATGCAGTACTGACATCCCACTAATGGAAAAGCGAAGAAAAAGTCATTCAGCTAATCCCTGCTGTTTTATGAGTAGCATTCGCCTACAATAGCTGCTCCTCTAAATTACAGCTATCTATCAACTACTGCTACAAAAGAACAGAGCTACAACATTTATGAGTTAATGCGCCCAATCTAACGTAATGCTTTCCTTTCCCAGGCTCGGAATTCCGTGAACCACTTAAACATGTGCTCAATCGCACCCTTCTCCAGCAAATCACTCAATCAAGCGCTTAACTGCTACTGGCTTTAATTAGTCGCTGCTGCAGGGCGCTCAGCCGCCCCGTCCCACACAGCCCCACCAGCGAGCGCGCAAAAGTTGCCCCAAGGTAACAGGGGAGGGCGACCTATTAAGGCAGCACTGATCACCGACCACTTAAAGATGGGGGTAAAGAGGCCACCAGCATCTCACTTGGAACCTTGCCTAAACTTTAATGCAAAATGAAGGACTATGAGTAAAGTATTGAAGTAATGACAGCTCGCTGAGATGCAGTATAAATGCGTAAGTTAGACGGGGGAAAGGGATGAATATCAGTCAAGGGAAGGATTATGCCTCTTCTAGGTTCTACTTCTAACTCCTGCTAGCTTGAAAGTGTCAAAGCTTATTCATCTGCTTCTCATATGTCATTGCTCTATTCACCCAGGATGAGCGTAATAAAATCAATACAGTTGTAAAGAGGAAAACATGCACGAGGTCCGGAATCACAAGGCATTAAATGAAGTTCAACTTGTTAAAAAAGAAGCAGGAATGGAAGAAAACTGCCCCGGAGTCCCCTGCTGCTCAGTCTGTAAAGTAACTCACTTCCAATGACCTGCCTGCAAATACTGCCTGAGGGCCACAGCTGAGCTCTGGATTTGAGTCACCTGTTTTCATATATGTAACGCTAAATACTGAAAACACAGAGGTAAATAGTGAGGTTTGTTCTGTTACACAGCATAAAAAATCAATTTCGGGAATCACAGAGAGCAGTGAAATATTGAAAGAAAACGTGGTTCACTGAGCACCAAGCGAGGAGTCAGGAGGTCCCAGTTTTGCTCCCTGGTAGATTTATTGCACCACAAAATCCAGACTATCTAGTGTTTTTTACTGTTTTTCTCTCCTTCAGAGATATTGGAAGGGTGTGGAGTAAGAGATATAAAAATACTAAGTATTTATATTCTGCTTCTCACCTTAAGATTGATAAATAGACTTCTTAGAAAGCACAAAGACAGCAGAAACAGTCTTTCCTTTTCACAGTACTCAAAAAAGTTTTAAAAATGTGCTAACAGACACAGCCTGCACAACAAAAAGGGGAAGTGCTTTAATACTGCCCGTATAATCTACCCGTGGAGGTATGTGCACAGCACGAGGCTGGTTACTATAGAAACCTCCAGGGTGAACGCAGATATAAGAGTTGAAATGCAAAATTAGTTGCGTACCTAAAAAAGAAAACTGCTGATACTGTGAAAAGCAACTGGCAGAAGCCGATCTCTTCCTGCACAAAAGCTTTTCAAAAAAACATAAGTCTTGACTATACAAACCTGTACCTGATTGAAAAGCCTTGGGCCTGACCTCCCACCTGTATGCGCCGCGGGCACGGCGGATGGATCACGGCATCCGCTGAGGTGAGTTTTCATCCTCCTGCTCCCGGTAAAGCTCCTGGTAAAGGCATGTTGCAGTCCACAATCCCTTGACACTCTGCAGCATTTGTCAACTGAAGTTGGTATCTATCAACTGTATCTATCAACTGAAGTTGATAGATGCGCAGTGTGAGCTTAGTATCGGGGGTAAGATGAACTAAAAAACCTCTGGAGTACTGCAGGGTCAGGGACTATGGCCTCAAATAAAAATGAAAATTGTGCTCTAATAACTTTTTCCCTCTCCCCTCGTCTCTGTTTTCCGCTTTCCCCCTTTCCCAATTAACCCCTTGGCTGCCACATGAGCTCACGGGCAAAGTGAACACACACTGTCTTACCAATACTTCCTATGCCATGAAAATCCTAGCAGGGTTCCAAGATGCAAACTCAAACAGAGCTCCACGTAGGACAGCCATGTACGCCCATAGAGTCAACACTGGCAATGACATACAAAATAAATTAAGAAGCTGTGCAGCTCTCCATTTCTGAAGCTTAGCTTTCGACCGAGATGGAGAGCAGGGCCAAACTGGTGTCTCACAGCCAGCTTTCAGTGCAAGCCCTTTTTAAACATACCCGTCAATAAACGGTTAGCACTGTGCACCACCACAGCAAGGGTCCCTCCACTCGCAGTATTGATCCCTCGATCGATAGCAGACCAACGAACAATAATTACGCATCAATAATAAGCAGCTTTGCACCCCCAAACTCATCTGCTTTCACTGACTGCCATCAGAAAGCTGAGCAAAAAGTGTTTCCAAGCCCTTTATAGATTCTTTTTAATGGAGCATTAATAAATATTTATACAACCAAACACAAGAGTATTTGCTCTCACTGCAATTGTCTCACATGGGCACAAAAGCAGTGTCCCCTAGCAAAACTACCATCCCGACTGCAACAGCATCTCTCACTTTAATACCTCAAATGCCTGGCCTAGAAAACTAGTCTAATTGGGTAGGAGTAAAACAGAGAGCAAAGATTATTCCCTTGTTTTATGATAGCAATTTCTAATGATTGTTTATTTATATTAGGCTTTGCTATGCAATAGCACATCTGAGGCTTTTCTGCGCTCTCACCACTGTTGTTTATAGACGATTGCCTGTATCCTGGCTACTTCCAAGCATGGGCAATATGCCATCCACAACGCATGGCACCTCAAATAATCTTTTGTTTCTGCACTTGCTATCCCCAAAGAAAACACTTTAGTCTTTTCTTATCGCCAACCAAATATCTGCTGCGGAAGCATTTCAGCTGCTTTGGAATAAACACATTTAGATACACAGATCTCTGATCAGCAGCTTCATGGCCCTGCACAGAGAGGGAAGTCCACAGTACGTCTTGCTTTCAGATTTTATTTTGCTCTATCTGCTTTGTGCATCTCAGTTCATGAGCACCAAGACTCGTAAACACGAGCATAAATCATTCTCACTGGGACTGCCCAAGCAAGAGGTTTCCAGTACGGGCTACAGACACGCGCCCCTTTGGACGTACAACCTCTGCTGGGAGATCTAAGATGCAGAAGACTTCCAGATTAAATTTCAGCTTCTTTTGTCACATACTACATGTTACAGCACTGAAAGGTTAAGAACATTTCCCCTAAGTTCAAATTTGGATAACTAACTTTTCAACATCTGCGGTCACCGAGCTTTCAATGTCAATGCTACTAATGGCATATAAAGATCTATGCAGTTCATCTGATGGTATTCCTATAGGCCAAGATTGCCTTTGGTCAGCTGGAAAGCTCTTTAAATGCCATTAACAGTATTGAGCAGACTCCCCTTGATCACGATGCACACCCAGAACTAGGGTAGCCTGGAGCCCATCTCTACTCCCTCCATCCGGACTCCCTCTTTCAACAGTGGAAAGAAAGAGCCAGCTCCATGGTCCTGGGGCTGTGTGTTGCACACATGGCTTAGAAGCTCTTAACAAAGGAGGAGGACCGACCCCAATTTATAACTTTTTGTGTTACTTTCCCCCCTCACGTTGTAAATTCATGAAACAGCTGTAGTTTATGGCGAGTTTATGGCTGCCAGTTTTATTTACATGCCTTCTCATGCCATTAGGGAGAAAAGCTTTGGGGTTTCTGGAGATCCTCAATCATTCCATGTTGGTGCCTGAAATGAGATGGAAACAGAAGGCTCTGGCTCATCTAAAAATAAACCAACACCTCAAGTGCTTTCTCAGCACAACCTTCCATCATAAAGCACTGCTACATAAATATGACTTCATGAATTATATATTTTAAGTCTTTGCATGCTCACAGCAGTTTACCAATAAATGTTCTGCAATACCTGCTGGAGGAAAAAAAAATAAAGGACATAAAATCATTGCCAATGATGATAAATGATTACAGCTTAATAACAGCCAAGCTGACAAAGCTGAAATGTCCATAGGGTATACTGCAATTCGAATGCCACAGGTGGAAAAATAAAGAGCTTTCAAACATAAATGTTACAGCCTTCAGGGAAGAAATCTAGAGAAAGGCCTTTTGATACCAGGCAGCCTAACAAATCCAGGATATCGCCAAAACAAAACAGTGAAGTTTAATGCAAACTTAAGGCATGAGAAGATACAAGATTTTCAGGTCCCCACAAGTGCAGCAGGTTCCCTGGCTGGCTCGGGGCAGAGCTAAGCTCTGTGGCTAAGCTTGGGCTTGGAGGACGGAAGGGCAGACTGAAACGCCAGGCACTTCCCACCCAGCAGCCACAGACAGACAGACAGAAGCTGCCAGCCCCACATCACTCCTACCCCATCTCGACAGTGTAGGTCTGAGGGTTAACTGCAGTGTTAGCTTCTGTGCACAGCAAGAAAGGAGGAAGTGGGCAACAGGACTCCTGCTCAGTTAGAATCAGGCCCAAAATCATAAATATGAAAGATGGGGAAAGTTTTTTTTCTTTTTAATATCTCATCATCAGACCACTTACAGACTGCAGCTGTGCTGTAAAGAATCTGCTCACAAGTAATGACCTGTAGCCACTTAAGGCTAAATGAGTGATTTCAAATCGTAAACGAGCAGCAGCTCTGTAATGAGAAAACGTCTCAGGATGGTTTCAGCAGTCCCCATTCAAATCACTATTAACTGTTAACAGGCAAAATGCAACCAAAGGGACAGGGAGTGCCACTTGTTGGAGCCTTCCCTCCAGCAGCTCACTTCTCATGATGTGACAATTCCCCACGGGCACCGACTTCACTCTCTCCCCTGGGATCTCAGTCCCAGCCGGGTCCCTCACTCCCCCAAAGCGGAGTGAGCTTTGTCTATCAACCAACAGCAACGCTGGGGCTTCGCTCAGGACGACAACCTCTTCCCTGCCGCAAGGCGTCCAAAACTAAGTGTCAGTCCCGCTCTCCAGCACTCTCCAGCAGCGTGCATGGCCAGTGAGAGAAAGATGGGTGTCACAAGTGCAGGGCCACTGCACGGGAGAAAATCAAGCAGGACGAATGGGAGGCCTCAAGTAAAAGCGGGAAGACAAAGCCGAGAAACAAGAGGTGGAATCCTTTGAGCGAACGGCCCACGTTCTTAACTAGTTTCCTTGCTTCGGTGATCTGGATGAATATTTCCCCTTTATGCTTGACTGTCATCCTAAAATAAGCAATCTCAGCAATCTTTGCTACCTCACAGGAACCCTGAATTCATCCCTGATCTGAAGACTTTGGCTTTTCACTGAACCAAGACTTCATTTTGCTCAATGACTGTGGCCTCCAGTTTGCTTAGGGAGGCTGAATAAAATGCAGAGAAAACCATCTCCACACACTTGGTCAGGAAAGCAGAAGAGAGGTGCCTCACCTTCCCAAGCACCACAGAGCTGCAGTGCTCCTGGTGAGAAACGTGCATTCCTCACGTACACTCTGCAGGACTTTGCCATCCAAGACATGGGATGCTATGAAGAGATCTGGAGTTTGTCCTACAAGACAGCACGGAGAAAAAGCCCATTCAGGAAGAAGGAAATAAGAATGAGAGGGGGAACGGCAATGTGGAAATTCAAGAGAGGAAGGAAGTTAGGGGAAAAGGCAGTGCCTCAGGGCAGTACCCGCATCTCCCTCACTGCAGGCAAGTCGGATGAAGATATGATGTCATCGTACGCCTTCATTTGCAAGGAGAAAGTTGCTATTGGCAGCTGCTGTCTAGGTAATTGCTTCCGCCTTGGTCTGACAAATCTGAGCTTGGCTGTCAGCCTGCCAGGGGCAGTGAAGAGCTCATCTATCTTCTCCATTTTATCCGGATGAAATGGCCATGGGGTTTGCTCAAATGCACAGCATTAGGGTGAATGATTTTCAGAAAGTTCTCAAGCGCCACCAAGACATGCATGGGGCTACCAAGGCTGCGAATTAGTCCTGCCTGATAAAACCTAGTTCCTACAAAGAATAATTATCCTAAATTGTAATCTTTAATAGCTGTGACTGGCACAAGCAGCTAGAACTAGACAGGGAGGCTTTGAAATTAAACAAATACTCCTGTCAGGCGCTGTGATCCAAGGGCGATACTGTTCTCAGGGGGCTCGATGCTGCATCAAAGCCAGCTCTCTTTAGGTGTGGTGGGAAGAATATAATCCTGCTCTGTCAAGCCCAAGAGGGCTGCAGTTTTTAGTGGAATTAACAAGGGAGCCCTGACAGCTTTGGCAGCAGCATCAGGTGTGTTTTCTATGCCTGCACACCCTTACAGGCTACAAGACACCTCAGAGAGTGGAAACAGCTTGCCCTGCAGTGGAGCCTTCCTCTTCAGAAAGGATTTCTCCAGCAAGGGACTATCCTGAGTTTGGTAGAGGGATGAATCTGTCAAGACTGCTTTCTCCCAGGCCAAGAGTCTGGCACACCTGTAGGCAGTGTAATATTTTTCAGAGTGAACTTAGGCAGGTATTGTACTGCTTTGCTTTACTCTACATATACTTGAAATTACACCCTCTTCCTGTCGGTGACAAGATCTGCGCTGAGCCTGCATAGCAGATTGACAAAAGAAGCCTGTCGTTACCTTAAAGCCAGCCAGACCTGAGAACTTAACCCTGACAAAGGGACAACAGGCTCACAGGGAAACTTCCCCATCTCCTCAGCAAGAGCAGGCCTAGGAAAGCTGGTCTTATTATAGACACAATTGGCACTCAGGGAAATTTTGCTATAGGGCAATAAAGCCAACAGCGAAAAAATAATGTCACTCCGCTCAACATCTGCTTGCTAACTTCTTCATTGCTGTTGCCAATGCTAACCGCGGAACTGAACGGTGGCTACATTTATATGGGAAGAAATGCTCGGCATCGCCAGTGAGAAACCGCTGCCCTGTCCTAGCTACCACCCTCCTCTTGCTCTCCTGCACCCTCCAAGGCTCAGGAAGGGGTGAATAGAGAAGAGGGTCAATGTTTTGAAGGGCTTCAGAAAAAATATTGACGTATATAAAGCTCTGTGAACTGCCTCAATTCAAGAAGAATTTGGATGTGAGATAAAGCAGGTGCCCACGTGCTTTTCCAAGCACCTTTGCAAAGGCTTGGGGGAAGCAGGGGGCTGTCCCAGCGCTGCAGCTGCAGGAAAAACCAAAGGTGCTGCTGCCTCTTGCCAAGTCTTCAGGTTATCCTGAGCTCCTCTGGAGACTAGACCGCCCTCCTGCAACATGAACTGTGTCCCAACCTTTAAACTGTACAGAAAGGGGGAAGAGCCACATGCATGTACTAGCCTGCACCAGAGAGACCATCCACCTTTCTGAAGTCACAGGTTATTTTACAAGCATGCAACCCGCAGTTGAATCCACGCAGGCTACCCTGGCATTGCTTGGGCCCTCCTCCCTCGCGGACCTCCTCCGGGCCAGCTGCAGACGATGTGTTTCCGAAAGACCCTTTTGCATCCACGCGCTGTTTCCCACTTAGATGCAGCAAGAGCTGCCCACATGGTGCCACTAATACAGACGCACATCGCAAGGCTGAAAGCGCCTAGTTGGACTTTGATCAATGCGATGCCTCTTCCCCGGGCTCACGGCTGCTTCAGACTGCGTGTGTGATAGGATCTGGACGTGCCTGGGAAAGTTATTGTGATCCTGTTCTCTGCACACGGGCTCTGCTGTCCACAGTATGCTGGGCTAAGGCTACAGTCGGGTAGGCTGAATTAAAAACAAACCACTGCAAAATATGTAAGATAAGGGAAGTTAAGAGAAAGGAAAATAAATTGTTATCTAAAAAAAAAAAAAGGGGGGGGGGGGGAAGAATTACATGTCCTCATATATTCTTATTCACATGAATATATGATTTATGAAGCATACTATTAAAGCACTACCCATTAGTCAGCTCCCTGCGGTACTATATTAGCATTTGAAGTGCCTAAAAACACAAACCACGTGACATGGCCAAATTCAGATACTACAAATCAGCACAGACTCCTAGGAAACTATGCAAACATGCGCAAAGTGGGACTTGATTTATTTATATATTTATCACTGTGGCACATCTCTCCCTTCTACCTGACCCGTGGGGATAACAGCAAGTATTTGCATTACCCAAAACACACTGAAGCTAAAATAATTTAATCCCTTTTAGCTGTTGTTTTTAAATTCCACTTCCTGAACTTCTTCGTGAAGAGGAGCAAACAAAAACAGAGCACCATGTCCAGTGCTCTGGAGAGAAGTGACGGCCTTCTTACCCGTACTCACTGGCCACAAGCCAAACCCAAACGTCCTGGGATTTCAAAGAGTTTGCGTCGTGTTGCAGCCATTTAACCTCTGCAGCATCTTATGGCCCCAGCGACACTGGGTAGTATTTACCAAGCAACCTCTTCCACATTAAAGAGTGACCTGACCATGAATTCCTTAACCGCTCGAGAGGAAACTGCTCAAAGGCCTTTTCCTCTTCCCCCTCATGCTGCAACCGTTTCCAGGCGATAGGACCATTTTTAGATCCAAAAATATCTCCAAGTAACCAAGGAGTTCAGGATGGGTGTAAGTAATTGCTCACCTACTTCAGAAAAACTGGGCAGTTTGGGTTGGTGAGGAGATCTGTCCTCAACACCTGCAAGCCACTTTCCTGAAGGTGAGTGCCTACACTTTCCCGAAGGTCAGGCTCCTCTTGAGTGGTTGCTGTTTTTCTCCCATGGCCACCCGAATTCCTGTCCATCCTGGCCACAGGGCCCGTGGGCACATCACCACACAGCCTCGCGGGGCTCCGTGCTGCTCTGCTGCTTTAAGTGCTTTCCTCCGAAGGACACTGATGCCACTTGCCTCCCCAAAGCTGGGCTGAGCCTGGTCCCGCTTGCTTCACCCTCCGCTTTTGCCAAAGGGGAGGGAAAGAAGTAAACAGTCATGTGGTTTTATTTATTACCATCTTATATTGTTGTTACTGTCCATTTGGATTCCAGTACTTTCTCTGTACATCCACATTTTGCCACCCAGTTATTTCCAAAGATAAATTTCAAAATCTTTGAGCTGTAAACTCCTGAATATGAGGCTTTAAATGAAGGATGCAAGAGCTGAAAGAGTCAAAGGTCAACTTGCACAGTCAAATATAAGTTCTCTGCCATCCAATTAATAAATGCCATAATTTGTAAAACAAAACAAAACAAAAATCTGATGGAATGTTGTGGAACCTAGCAACTGCAGGATAACTGTGCTATCCTTTACAATTACTAAGATACAAATGTGCAAAAATATGAGACTGAAAGGAGACAACAAATAAGAGAAAACCTGTATGAAGTCAGATACACAAATGTGAGCTTTATCTGTGAGCAAACAGGCAAGAAAAAAAGAAAAAAAAGGCCAGGCATAACAGGCTAGATCCTCCACAGGTGCAAATCACCCAGCTCCACGGACTTCAACACATTTATGTCTGGTACTGTCATTTATCATCTCCTCCTCGCTAACGGTTTTCCAAACCAGGTAATTCTGGTATCAGCTGTACAAGTGACACGGCTAAAATGAGCTTCCCCTATCATTTCCTGCCGCTTCCCTGCATCCTGCAAACCTGGTTGATCCCTCTTAGGCATTCTGTATCCTGGCTGATTACAGTATCCCACCTGCATCTTCCTGTTCACCTCCTTTCCTTCCCTAAAACCAAAGGAACCAAACCCGCATCATGTTCAACAGCTTTATTCATTAAGTACCACCATTAAATTCACCCTTCCTCATCCTTGACATCAGCAACTCCCAAAACTTAATAAACCCTTCATATGCAAGGTTTCAACTACAGTCCAGCAGATATGTGTTTACTTGCAGTTATTATTGTTAAAATCCCTTTGCCCTGGTACCTGACAGACTGTTCAGAGAAAATACAGAGGGCACCAGTGGAAGCTGAGGGCAGATGTTCTCCAAAATAACACGTGTTCCTTATCAATCAAACTAGAAAGCTGAACAATTGTCAGTAAAATGGGGAAGGTGAGAGTGCTATTCTTCATGATGATCACATAAGATGAAAAGAAATGCTGCCCCTAAAATGATCCTTCAAGAGCCGTCAGAGGGATCAGCCCAGCACAACTGGCTAATGCTGTATTGTGCCAAAACACTTCTGTACAGGCTGCTTTACTCTTGCTGAAAGTCCACTTGCAGACAGCTTCAACAGATCCTCTCAAGGATGCTCTACTAACAGTCTGGTCTCTGTTCCAGATTTTACATCCATTTGCTATGCTAGTCTCAGTGGGATCTACATGCCTCCAAGGAAGACAAAATTCCTACTACGTGTTACGGAGCACACTATTTTGGTATTTGATGGGGCAAAAGAGAGCTGGGCCTGTTCAGCCTAAAGAAGAGAAGACTGAGAGAGGATCTCATCAGTGTGTATGAATCTTAAGGGAGGGTGTCAAAGGAGGGGGGCCAGACTCTTTTCAGTGGTGGTCAGCAATCGGACAAGAGGCAATGGGAGCAAACTGAAGCACGGGGAGTTCCACCTGAATTCTAGGAAAAACTTCTTGTCTGTGTAGGTAATGGAGCACTGGAGCAGGTTGTCCAGAGAAGCTGCGGAGTTTCTTTCTCTGAGATATTCCAAACCCACCTGGACACGATCCTGTGCAATGTACTTGGGGCGACCCTGCCTGTGCAGGTGTTGGACTAGATGATCTCCAGAGGTCCCTTCCAGCCTTAGCCCTTCTGCGGTTCTCTAAGGAGATAGCTAAACAATTGCAGAACATGAGAGGACAAGGGAGCAAAGCAGATATGTCATCAAGACTGTTGGCATGTTATAATAGTAACTAGAGGAGCGAAGGGATGGAACACGCTCCAGACTTGGAAGCAATTTCCCTTATCAGGTTTTTCTAATTAAAAAGTGTGACTGTGTTTTTCCAAAGCCCGAGGTAAGCACGTAGGAATTGTGGCTGACATTTTCAGCGTTCAGCTTGTTGCCTTTTGGAAAGTTTCAGTCCTGCATCCTGTTCTCAAGCAAGTGGCTAACTGCACAACTAGCACCAGTCAGCGTTTCCAAGAGTAAAGAAGAAACACACATATACGAAAAATGCTAGAACAGAGACAGATGCCCAAATGTACTTTGAAGACAACTAGGAGGAGAGGAGGGAAGGGAAAGTCTTACTTAGACCCACTGCTCCAACATTTCTACTACAGTCCACAAAAAGGCCTCTCAGGTGCAGGTGTTTGGAGAAAATGAAATACCTGTTTCTTTTTAATCGTTTTTCTTTTTTTTTTTTTTTTTTTGCAAAAGAGCTTGGTTAGGAAGCGCGTTCATCTTCCTGCAGAGCGCTAGGAGACGAGCTGATTCGGGAGAGGTGCAGGGTACCTGCACTGCATACAGCGAGACAGCACAGCTACGGCCCGGCCAGACTTCTCGGCTGCCTGGGGGCAGCTTTGGGGTTGGTGCAGTATGTTCAAAACCACGGATGAAACACGATGGGAGGCAACCAGCGAGCATGTAGGGGAAGTAGACAAAACTGCCTCACTGCTGAAGCTTTCAGCAGGTTAAGTGCCAGAAAGCAGAAGTTTCAGTGCCATGACCCTATTTCAGATTTGCAAGTCTCATCAAGGCAATGTTTTTTCTAACCACAGAGGCAAAACTGCACTAAAAACACTGCGGTAGCAGTTTACCTTTGACGGCCCAAGAAGAGCTAGTGGAAGAAAGAGAAATCTTCTAGGATGACACGTGCTTGCTAGCCAGAAGGCATCCCGGCCTCCTGCGCGCTCAGGGTGCAGAAGCTCTTGCTGGAGGAGCCCAGGCGCTGCGTGATCCTGCTTTCTTCAGGAAGCCTGGGGCACCGCAGCAAAACCAGCAGCACAGAGCCCTGACCTCGCAGCAACGACGGCAGAATATCATCAATATGCCAGCATTAGTCCAAGTGCCCACTGGCTGCAATTATTACTTTATTTTTATTACCTCTCTAGTCTCTAACGCTTATAAAGCTTTCGAAGAACAGACAAATGGAAATAGGTGCTGTACATCCCCTGAAAGATTTGCATTGTGGCAGTCATCTGGAGGAGGGCAATCTTAGACTCACAGAGCAGAAGAGAAACCCCCGGCCGCGGTGGAAGCGCGCGGGCCGCGGAGCACCGCGCCAGGCGGCTCCGCCACCCGCTCCCGGTGAAGCTCCTGCGCAGCACGAACCCGGCCTGGAGGACCCTTATGCCAAGGAGGGTTATGTGACCCAAGGCAACGTTATGGTGCAATTTTTGCCAGCTATGAGATGTCTGAGACCTGAATGGCAAGGAAGTAAGTTAAACTGACAGACGTGAGGCCTAATATTGATTTTTCAGTTGATCTCATTAAATCGGTATCCACACAAACCCCAGTGTGGACATTCCTGAATTGGTTCAAAATTGACTTAAAATGATTTAGCTTACGTTGACTCTTTATTGACTAAGGCTGTGGCCACATTAGGGAAAAAAAAAAAAAAAAAGGGAAGTAGCAGTGTTCTTTGTGGCAGAAAACAGCAGCGCATGCTGTGAGGTGTCCCAACAAGAACCAGGCTGCCTGATATATGTTTTGAATCAACATAAAAATTCACAGACAAGATGTACAGCCAACTGGTTGCTCATACAATTCCAAGAGATTCACAGCACGCATCTGAAAGAAAACACCCCGTTTCATCTGGAAGTTACCCTTCCCCAATATACAGAAGTTTGGTTGCTTCAGCAGCGATGAAGGGCCATATTTGAATTTATGCCAAAGCCAACCTTGCAGTTCTGGGATGAGAGTTTTCTGGGAAGATCCTGGAGCAAAGCAGCTCCCAGCTGGGCTCGCGGCCGTGTCAGCAGGAGCTGAACTCGCTTCCTGAGCGGAGCTGGAGCCAGGAGAGGCCGGCTGGCGCGCCGCAGGACACGCAGCGGCCCCGCTCCAGCGCTGGACGCCAGCCCGCAGCCCAGCATGGGAACGGCACCTTCGCTGCCCAGCAAGGAACGAGCCTCACGTCCTTGGTACAAACACATGGGAAGATGCTCAGTCAGACTGACTATATCAGGGCACACCTGGTGTATCAGGGAAATCAGGGCACACCTGCAGCAGGAAAAGGCTCCGAGTAGGAAACCCATGTGCCAGCCTGTGTTCTCGATGGGAAGATTTAAAAGCAGATGGTTGTGGAGCAGTGTGTGTTTACTACCTGATGCATACTCTTTATGCTGACAATTATACTGAAAGAAAAATATGTACTTTTCTTTCGACAGCAGTAAAAGCTTTGAAATGTAGCTTTGGACACAGCCCCAGCTATTCCATTGCCCATTGCTTCCTGACTTTCAAATACCCTCTACACAGACATATTTGCCTTTGTAATTGCATATGCAAAATTAAACCCCCCTTCCCTGGACAATCCTCCGTACTCTCTCCGCACAGCTGACAGCAGCTCACTCTCTCTGGTATTTTTTTTAATAACTTGTGCTGCGCCCAGCGCTTTGGGGAGTGCCTGTGACAGAAAGCACTTTATTACTTCTCGGCTTGAGCTCGCTGCAAAGCGTTTGCCAGGCGCGACCACTGAAAGGATGAATCTAGGCAGCAATTTAATCAGGCAGTGATTGAAAAATTAAAGGTGGTGATGATTAATATGGATTTAGGACTTCTTTTGTTTGAGTGGGTTTTAGCTGGAGAACGTGGCAGGCTTGGAGTCTGTTTTCTGAGAGAGGGAGGATGGCAAGTCGGGCAGACAAAGGAAACCTCTTTGGGCACATCATTCCCCTCCTCTCAATATTCAAATAAAAGCCAGGGGAAGAGGTCCCATGCAACGAGTATCTCCTACCTAAACCCATGCGTGATTTCAGCTGTCCCAGGGCCACCTCTGTGCATAGGCAGAGATGTAGCAGCAGGAACCTTGCCTGGAGCAGCATCCACAGGGAACATCTTGAAATCAGATCAGCCTCGCGGCTAAGAAGAAAGGGATGCTTTCTAGTAACCACAACTGCACTTTAAACACAGTAGGGTATATTGCATTTAAAACAGCAGAGCTAAGGTCTTTAAAGACTGATATGAAGCCATGAAAACGTAACATGTTTCACGGTTGCACTAAGCAAATCCAAAGGTCCACTGCAGAAGCATTCTCCATGCCTCTGACCAGCAGAGCAGAAGACAGCTCTTCACCCACAAGGATACATCTCCTGTGCACACATCCTGCAGCTACATTCACTTGTCTTGCACACTCCGCAGTCCTTCACACCAGCGAGGGAGATGGATCATACCTTCATGCTTCTAGATGACATCTCTCATCAACTTGTTGATGATTATCAGTCTCAGTGAGCTTATTCTTACAAGTTACTACTGTAAATTCATACCAAGTAAATTCACACTAAAACAGCCTCAAAGTTACTCCATTCCATTTACTGCTAATGCCTTTGTGCGTGCACTTATTGCAATTTAAATAGCTTGTGGCACTTAAAATCATCTGGGAAATCAAGATAAGCCAGCTATGAATTATCTAATGTCCACACAAAATTTGCATCTTCTTAATTATACCTACTTAAAAAACAAGAGCCTGTACCAAGGTGACATGAGTTACGTACAATTCTGGCCTTAATTTCTACCCCAGCAACAAGTAGTTCCAGCATATGGCACCTTCACAAAAGTGCCAGACACATCTCATCTTCCACAAAGTCTTGAAAAATTATGAGAAAACACAAAAATGCATAGTTAAACAAAGATTACTTATGGAATATTAACAAAAGCCTCTCTGAATAAGGATTTCTAGAGCTTTCATTTCAGTTAACAGACCTATTTTCCCCCAACAGATTTGTTTTTCCCTTTTCCATGCTGGGACAGAGTGCGTGATCCCCATTTCCCCAGCTGTCTCTTGTCCTGGCGAATGCAAGAATATATTCATAAGAAGCCGCTCGAGCAGAGACCAGAAGCGCGTATTCATGTAGCACTTAGATTAATTAGGGTAAAAAAAGTTACCTTCAAAGCGGCTCTCGAGATAAGAATGTTTGTGTGCATCGTCAGGTGATTTTTGCTAGTTTAGACTTCTGGAATTGCCCAGTTCCCAAAGGATGCTTCTAATTTAAGTAGGGGCTGCCTGAGAGGAAGTGAGAGTGCTGGAAAGCAGATACCCTATAATTCAATCCCACGTATCCCTGGGCACAGCCATAATTGTGTTATTAGCTTTGCCCGAAAAAGAAATGAAGAACAATGTGTATGTACTGTTTATAATTAAGAAAGGCATTTTACTTTTTTGTGCATCCCTACAGTGGCAAATGCAATCTGGAACAACTCTTAAATGAGTGGCACACCCCAGTGAACCCTGCTTCAAAGCAGAGAAACGAGCTCTTGCCATGTCATATGTGTACTACAGACATATATAACCAGAGCTCTCTTGCCTATGAACTAGGAGAGCTTTAACTTGATGAATATTTGGTACCACTGTATAATAATTCTGATTAATGTTTTTAACATAAAGGAAAGCTGTGAATTGAAATTCTGCAAGAACCCAAAGGCAAAAAGCTTTTTGAGTGCACCTGGCGTTGCTTCTTCTTTCTACATCTGAATGCCTAACGTGAGGATGAAGAAAAACAAGACATAATTTTTGCTGCTCGTGGATGATGACAGTTAGCACAACCCCCACAAAACGCTGGGCTGACACACACAACCACTTTAGCAGATGAGAGAGGGAAGAGGCTAGGGCAAATACAGACACATGCTAAATGAGACAGCAGAGCAGCAGGAATGGCAGCAATACCCAGTATTCCCGTATTGCACCTGCACCCTTCAGCCCAGGGCCGTTACTCGGGCCGACGTGGACGTGCCCAGGCGCCGCCGTCTCCACGCTCCTCAGCCGGGCGCTCGCAGGGCCCACGCGCCCTCCCTGCCTCCGCTCTCCCTCCTCCAAGCCCTGCTCCGTGCAGCTCCTCTTCAGCTGCCGTTCACACAAGCTCTGCTAGCCCAGAAGCCCGATGCAGGAGCCACGCTGGTCGCTCCCAGGCTATTCCCTGTGAAAAGCTACACCTAACGAACGGTGTAAACCATCACCAGCGCTCTCTTCTCCCTCTTGTAGAAGAGGCACCACTGATACCAGGCTGTTGAGGTTCATGCATAACTCACCAGGCCCTGGTGTGTGCAGAGCTCTCCTCAGCAGCTCTTTCCCTGCAGGAAAGTTATCTGTGGAAAACATGATGTCTACCTTCAAATAGTAGGAGGACACCTGAATTTTAGAGGGCCAATGGGCTTAATTCGCCACAAAAACAAAAGCATTGGCAGCATCCCCAGGACCATAAGGTGCAAAGTCCAGGATGGAGACAGAGCCACAGGAGGAGGCAGGGACACAGGAGCAGGCGCTGTGCCTCAGAAATGCAGCTGCAACAGCACTCATCCTATGGAAAGAAAGAGTCCTCCTAGAAGTGCTAAGCCTGAAATCCTGTGTCACCTCACTGCACAGGGCAAGGGATCGATCACTACAGTGCTCCTCTCAGCACGCTCTGTTTTTCCCTAAAAGGAACGTTATTGCCACATGGAGTTACCGTGGCAAATTCAAGTGGGGAAGGGCATCATGCAGGCAAACAGCCAGGCTGCCTTCCCCACCACGGAGGCAGAAGAGCTCCAGTTGCTTCACCTGGACACGGCTGCAGGTCTGCACGGGGCTGGTGGATGCAACTCGAGAGTCCCCCGAGCAGGAGGGCAGCCCATCCCAGAACCTGGGTGGTTGCCGTGGCCGGTGCTCAGCCATGGGCAGATGCTGCGACCCCACCGTGAAGGACGCCAAGGACAACCCTTAAGCAGAGTCTTCCCTCAACAAAGGATTGCAGGAACACAGATGTGACATAGGGGAACTCACACCTCGCACTATCTCACAACAAAGCCTGATCTGACACAAGAAACCATCCACAGCACCTCGCGAACAGGCTGCACACAGCCAAATTAACTCGCAGGGAGACAACACAGGCACATATAGCACCCCCACAGCTCACAACCCCTAAGGCTTGCTTTAAAGGCACTGCTCCCCTGCTTACACCACTCCTCACACAAATCATGTCATGACCAGCTCCAGTCTACAGCCTAACTAAGCTAGTAAGAGAGTCAGGACTGTGCACGATGCCAGCCAATGCTGGAGAGGCTGGTCCCACCAAAAAGAGGTAAACCAGGCCTGAGGCTTTCCCCCTTTACAGACTGACTCTTTAGATCTCCAGCACCTTGGTCCATTAATGAGCACACAGAAAAGCTGATTTCTTGTTTTGCTGCCAGCCCTCTTGCATCTGGAGGCTGGGAATGCCACCTGCAAAGGTCTGCAGGAGAGGACACATGCTGCTTTACAGGCAGCATGTCTAAGCCTGGGACTACAGAGAAGGTTCAACACATGGTCTCCATAACATACGTAAGAGCCAGCTATTGCCTAGAGGGAGGCCGGTGACTTAAACGGAACTTGCAGTTTATGCCAGGCAGTGATTCTGCACCCCACGGAGACAGAGTTCGTTTCAGGCAATTCTCTCCTGCTTCCCTTGGCTCCGGACTGAGGGCCATGCTAATAAAGCCAGAGAGAAGGTTCCTGACCCGCAGGGAATCTGGGAATAAATTCACACCTCTCCAAAAGTTGGACCAATCTAGCAGCAAAGGGCATTGCACATATGGCGTGCCAGGAGGGGAGAACCGGAGTCAACCTATCTCATCCCCTGTGGAGGAAAAGAAAGAGGAGGAAGAAAAGGAAAAACAGCTTGCTAGGAAGATACAATACATCATTTCACATTACGTGTAAGATGCACTACTGGGTGTGCAGTCACAACACCAGCTGGGTCTGTGCGTGCCTTTTTTCCCCTAGAAAGGCAGTCAATTTTAGACAGTAAGAAAAGTTCCTCTTTTCCAAGTGACTGCTTCATGCCTAAACTGGAACAGAGATACTTAGCTGACTCTTAGAAAGGGTTATATTGCTGTTGCTAGCATATACTAAATTATATTCATTGCTTCTCTGCTCAAATCAGAATTTGTAAGACCGGATCTCTGTAGCTCCCTGTGCCTTTGTTAGGCTTTAGAAGAACCACACGAGCATGAACCAGGTGGGAGGAGGCTCTGTTTTCACATAAATACACAGGTGCCATCAAAAGGCGAGAAGCGCTTCCAAAGCCAGCGGGGATGTGAGAAGAGATGCATTAACTTTCTCCGCGGTGATGCGGCCCCCCTCCTCTTCCACCATGCCGCGTGCAGCGACGCCGCCAGGCCGAGATGCCGGCAGGAATCGGCGCCCGCGCTCCGCTCGGGGCGGCCGCGGGGAGCGCGGCCCTGGACGGGGCTCGCTGGCCCCGGCGGGGCGCAGGGCAGCCTGCCGGGAGCTGCCTCCCGACGAGCCCCGCGGGCAGCCAGGCTCCGGGGCGCATCCCCCTGCGCTCGCCTCTGCCCGCACGTGCAGCTCCCCCTCCTGCAGCCAAGGAATCCACGGGGGAAGCAGGGCTTTGGGTCTAACTGTTATCTGAATCTAACCGAGCCTGAGAGGGAGCCTTAGCAAGCGCTACGCTTTGGTTTCACCGATTTCCCTTCACAGTGCCAGGCTTATGTGGAGGTGCCTTAATGGAAGCAGGAATTGAGCTCTGTTTCTAACTCTGACATTTAAAATTCTGTGCTGCTTAATTCCTAGGCCTTCCTTCTCCATCTTCCCCCAGTCTCAGAGTTTTTTTTTCTTTTTTCTTTTTTTTTTTAATAAAAAAGACCTTTCATGGGAAAGGAATACACTTAGCTAGATCATGTCTAGAGGGAGAAGAGCTTGTTCATTTTTTGCCAAGTTTAAGTTCCCTTAAATATGCTGCACCTTTGCAGGTTTCTGCTAAAATGCCTCTGCACAAGTAAAATCCACTTATCTTTAAAATGGCTGGAAACATTCATGAAGCATAAGTCATTCCCCTTCCCAACTCACCCCACAAGCTTTATCTATTATCTAAACATATGGATATTAAAATTATACATAATTTTTAAAGTGATAGCTGCCTTTGAGACTCTAGACACATAAATTATAGCCTCAGAGACTAAGGAAAAGATTTGGCAAAAGTTAGATATATGGTGCTACGGGCTCAAAAGCAAAATAAATTAAAGCTGAGGTAATTTCATAAGCTGGATACTCTCCAATTCCCCCGCGAGAAAGTTGCCTGGAACAAGGGCACCGGCACAGCGTCCCGCTGGGAACCCAAAGGGGAAGAGGCTTGGATGCAGAGCTGCCTTCAGTTTATTATTTCAGTGGTACTTAAACTGTCAATCTAACTTGGCTTTTGGCCTCCTTAAATTAAAACAGCACAACTTAACAAAGCCAGTGCTTTGCTGGCTCCCCAGGGCCCTCTTGCAAACATTTCCACCCTGCTGAGTTCAAATGCAAGCGCAGGACCTGCAAGAGGGGTTTAAGTGCCCACGCAGAGTGAAAACAGGAACGCGATAGCAAACGGCAGCGCTCTGGGGAAACTGCCTTTGCTCTCTGCTAAAGCCTCTCCGAAACGCTTCCAAGCAACTGCAGAAACTGCACGGATTGGAATGCACAGGGCAGCTGCGCTCAGCTTGGCCTCGAGCACAGGACACGCAGCCCCACCGTGCTCAGCCCTCCGCACCCTCCCGGCCTCGCTGCTCCTGGGGCTGTGAGCGGCAGCCCGCGCTCTGCGAGAGCTGCCGAGCCGAGGGCAGAGCTCTGCTGGGCTCCTGACAGTACAGAGACCTCAGGTCCTTCCCGCCTCGCCCTTTAGTACCTCCTCGTGGCAAAAGGCAGAGATGGAGATAAGGATTAACTTGTATTTGATGCATGAAAGAACCCAACACCTCCTTGTTACGGAAAAGTCCACGGAAAAGTCCACAGAAAAGGCCAAGGGTTTTTTCAGCTAAACCAGTCAGGTTTTGCTGGAATATAAAATAGAATATTTAACTTCCTAACAATGGAAAACTCAGAGGCTATGGCAGAGAGAAGGAGAATGAAAATGGCTTATAACGGATTAACCAGCTCCTGCCCAGTCGCTGTCCCTGGGCAATGCAGGGCTGGCCCTGCCTGCAGGCATTCCTGCAGTCCTCCAGCTGCCCAGGGCTCCAGAAGGCCATACGGGCTCTGCTCCCTAAGATGTTTCTCTGCTCCCGGGCAGCTGCTCCCAGCTCCTCGCTGGGACCCTCCTGCCCACCAGGTGTGTGGATCCCCCCCGCCTGCCCTCCTGTGCCCAGAGCCACCTGAGCTGCACATCCTGCTTGGAGGACACGAGACCCTCGAGGGACAGCACGCCAAGCACACAGCCGGTGCCCAGGCACCACCAGCCGGCTGTTTATCCTAGGAAATTAACCGATCTATCCCCTTATGCTTCTTTCAAAAGACTGCTGTGAGTAGGGAGCATCCAGGGGGCTTTCACTGAAAGAAATACAGGGAAGGACAAAATTACAGCGACTCACAGGATCTGCCTACGTCATCGGCTGACGCGTTTGTTTTTAGTGATGCAGTACAGCCCGTGGCAGCCATGTGGCCCAATGAGCACTGCCCTGGCCTCGTCACTGTGACCTTCTCCCGCTGCTTTAATAGCTGTGCAATTTATGGCCATAATAGATGGTGCTGCTGGCAGCCCCTGTGGAAACTAATAACCAATATCTGCAGAGCGTGTGCAGGAATGAGCACGTTGCAGTCGCAGTCCTGAGAGACCAAAGCGATGGCACACTGTGCCCAGAGCGAGGACTCCTAAATCACGGGAGTGCCTTGGTGCCGACCTGCCTGGGGAGCAGAAGGGCTGGCAGGCGCCCAGGTCCCGTGCTAGGCCCAGCGGTGGGGGAAAGGCTGCTGCCTGACTGGGTGAAAGGCAGCGTGGTCACTGGGTTTGAGAGTTTCTCAGCAGCACAGTAGCGTGTAATGCTCTGTGGAGGTTTGCGTGTATAATCCAAAAGCCCCTCTCTCCTCATCTGCAGATTCACTGAAGCTTGTAAAGGATTGCATAGAGTAATTTTAAATATTCATGCAGTGTTCAGCAGGCATGTGTCTCAGTAAACCTACGAGGACAACCTTGGGCTTTCTAGGCAATTCCTCTGCAAAAATAGTACTTTCGCATGCGAGCGTTTGCCTGAGCGCTGCCATGAGAGCATATGCTGCTGCTTGCAACACTAAACATTGTTCAAAGGAATAATGCTGATGCTACTAGCACGCCGGCACGCACACTGTGAGCGGCCCCATGCCCTCCTCCAGAGCCAAGTAATCGCCGCGTTCACTGCAATGACAATTCCTACAGCATCATTCGAATATCAGCTCCCCTTTGTGTCATTACATGCAAACCAATTCCTTGCACAGATATTCCTTGACTCTTAGCAAGGCTTTTTAGTCGAGCCTTCATCTGCTGCTGAGGCCTGGAGACACCAATGCTGTCCTGCACCTTTATCTCTGCTGCCTTTCTTTAGGGAGAAAAGCATGGAGAGAACCAGGCATCCTCAGCCTGACAGCAACAGATAGGGCAGCAGTGTAGTTGGTTAAACTATGCCTGCTTGAACCTGCCAGGGGATTATCTTGAAATTTCAAGAAGGGCAGCCACAGCTTTAGTTTTTTTTTTTTTTTTTGAAACCATTTCCCCCAATGCTGAAAGGAACCAGAAAATGACTGCAAGAGGCACCAACCAGGAACTCTAATTTGGGTCTTCTGCTTTGCACAGTACCTGCTGCTGGATAGCAGTTGTCTGGGACCTGCATCGGACACAGAAATTAATTCAATCCAGACAGTCCTGTGCATAGAGTTGTAAAAACTCTTCTACTTTCACGTCTTCAACATTTTATTGTTCCTTCCTTTTCCACGGGGTCTATCTGCTTCCTAAGGCCTGATCTGAAGCCCCCTAAAGCCTGTCTAGTGACATCAGAAGATTCAGTGGCTCAGATCTGCTGTACGATGCACAGCCTAGGTCTGTCCATGAAACACAAAACCCAAAAAAGTCTAGCAATGTTTCATATACTTTACCCTCTGACTGTTCAAAGCAATTGACTCTTCTAAATTTGTATAGTTTAAGAGCAGCCAACTGTGAGTTTATTTCTAATATTTAACAAAAAAAAGCGCTAACTTCCCAGAAAAATAAACACGCCAAACTGCGAGAGCCTGCAGCCAGCAAGGAGACTTTAAGGGAAAGCCAGCCACGTTTTTGCCTTTAGCCTCTATTCAGTCTTGCAGAATGAGATTTAGAGGTTCACTCGGTGCCAAGTGCTCTTTGAGGTCTTGCCTGCTGATGAAATCTGCTCCTGAGACAGCTATTAGCAGTGTTTTATTCCTTGCCGTGGAAAAGCGCCACGCGTTTAGTGAACCTCCGACAGCATGTGGATGCTGCCTCTCATTCCCAAGGGGTCAGGCTAAAACCGGTAACAGAGCACGCTTTTCTCTGCATCTACAAAAATGCTTCTCTCGTACAAGCACAGAAAATGCCTCTTCCCTGCCCAAACCAGCGCTGTGCTCATCACAGAACGGAAGAAAAGATGAATGCCTGCAATTTCATAAAATGCGGTTTCACTCATTCAATCAGAGCTAATAAGCAAGCTCCGAATGAGCAGGCCCGTTCACAACAAAGGCTGTTTGGTCTAAACATTCGCCTTCCCACAGAAGCACTCTTGCTTTGATAAAGGCTCCTCCAAAACCAGGGACTGTCAGGGGACAAACGAGCACACGCTTCATAAACTGTAAGCGCTCTGCATAAATGAACTTCTCATTTGCTGTTAGAGCAAGCAAAAGAGGGGGACAGCAGCACTATGCATCTCGAGTTAACCTGCCATCGAATGCAGCATTCAGGAATTTCACCTCACAGGTATTTTTTTGAGCAAAACCTTCAGGATGCGTTTCAGTCTTTAAAGGGTGTTATTTCAAAGTTTTCAGTCCGATTATAATAGCAGCGCTTTCAATGTCCAGAAACTTAAATGTGCCTTGCTAATAACTGCATCCCTTCTGATGTGCTGCACAGGGCCTGGCACTCATCTTTGCTACACTATTGATCTTGACCTGGCTAAAAAGCAAAGTTAATGGAGTAATTAAAGTTTGTGTGATGCAGGGGGAAAAAGCATGCCTGACTTTTTCTGTTCTTCTTCCAAAAGCGACTCTGAAATTTGCCTGGCTGTTTTGTTTCACACTCTGATTTTGCGGGGCTGCACAGACCCAGGGTAATGCATTTACAGCAACTGCCTGTATAGAACTGGAGCTGGGAGGGTGGCTCATAAAACAGCTCTTCTGGGATATTTTCAGATGAACAGTATTACAGCAGGAGGCAAAAGTTCTATAAAATGACTGACTGTGCAAGGAGAGGTTTTCAAAGACAGAAATTGCAACACTCGTCCTGTAATTCCAGCCATTGCCAACCTGGGTTTCTAGGAGCTCCAAGTGAGTTGCTGAGCTATGTGAAACATTGGTGTTCAAGGAGAAATTAGGCTGGCCATCTTTTCCTTTTGAAAGACAGGATACTGCCTGAGCAGTGAGCCATCTGCCTCTACCCATGGCCTGATAGGACTCGGGAGCTATTTGCAGCCGCTACTGCTGTCCCTGCCACATGGTGCCCCATAAGCTCTGCTTTTGGTCTCGCAGCAAGCTCAGTCTGCAGAAACCCCAGGTGATGCTGTTACTGCAGCAGGATGTAATGAGAGGCTATAAGAGATTATCACAGGGCATTGCAGCAGCCTGAAAGGCAGGTTTAGGACACAGGAGTTGGGCTACGCTGACCAGTAATTGGACAAAACGTAGACAGCTACTTCATGCAGAAGCAGATGTCCAGACAGAGAAATGAGCGTACGGAGCCCAGGCTAGGTCTGAGCAGCCACAGCTCCCACATTCACAGATAAGGAAGCTGATGCCCTGGGAGCCCGTGAGGAGTTTGTTCTTCCTCTCCAGCACTGGCAGGAGGAGAGCGGAGGAGAGCCTGGCAGTGCAAAAGGCTCAGGAGTGTTCTGGGGGAGCTGGCTAAACCGGGCCCTTACTCATCTGCCTTGTATCCACAAGCCAATGCTTTGCAGGGAGAGGTTTACAATTCAGTTTATTATGAAATGTCATCCAGAAGGACCAATCTGAGTTAACATGTCCAAAGCAGTATCTCGGGTAGATCTTCAAGTAAATACCTCTCACAGAACTGAATGTACAATGTCAGGTAACAACCTCTCTTGCTGTGAGATATTTATAGGTAAAGTAGCCACAGTGAAGCAGTGCGTTACTTGCGCTCCCATTCAGGACTTCCAGACTAATGCAGAGGTGAGAGCAGCCCTACAAATACCTGAAAAGGGGACTGAGAGAAGCCAGACACATCTCAGGCTCTGTGGTGAGTGAACCAGGGCTGACTTAGGACTGGGTATCAATTCTGTGGATTGAAGTGGTTCTGCCCACAGTGTCTGCTTGGCTGGATGAGTTCAGATTTTGAGGGCTTCTTGGTTCATATGAACATTATAATCAAACTTGGAAAGAGGGAAATGTTTTAAGATGAAATATCATGAACAATAATACCAATGCCTGTGGGAGTAAAGAAGTTTTCAGAAAAACTTCCTTACCTCAGAAATTTTCTAAGCAATGCCTGCTACCACTTACAGAGGGGAATGTTTTCACTATCTTTGAAACAAAAAAGCCATATTTTCCCGTCTCAGTTGTTCTGCCTCTTTTGTGATTACTGTTGGAAAGCAATGGGAGAAGCACTGCTACGTGAGCACCAAGTCTGCTTGGACTGCAGCTCCTCCAGAGCTACTGGGTACAAGATACCTCTAACTGGGAGCACTTTATAAAGGTTGATACAATAGCAGCAGACTAAGTACAAGAATTGCTTAATATGAAATCTGCATTTCTGTTTCTATTAAAAGAAAATACTGCATGAAGCCCAAAACAGGGAGCTCAAGCTGAGCTGCCACCAGAGGAGCTCTCGCCTGGCCGAGGCGCCCCTGCAGCCACACGCTGCTGCCATATGGCCGCCTCTGCCGCGCGCTGGCATCGCTCCCTGAGCCGCTTCCCACGTTGGTTTGCCCTCCCACTTGCAATGATCTCATATCCCGTGCACGCATTGAGACTGCAGCATGGAACAGTAGTTCCAAGGCATCTTTCCCAAGACTAAGAAATGTATTTACTAGAGATTAAATTAAACACCACAATTTAACAGCATTTAACAGCCACTGCATTTTGGCTGTGAAGGCAAGTACACGTCTGTACCAGATGGCTGTGAAACCTTATCTTTTCTCCAGACCAAAGCAAAATCTAGGATTCAAATACTCCACAAGTCTGAAACTGATACTGCCTCCCCTCTAATTGCACTTAGGCAGCTCGGACGCTTTCTGAACATCACCACACACCTACCAAAGCTTTTGCCTCAGCTCAGAACATTTCCTTTACAGTAGCTATGGTTGGGCCTCATGGAAAACTCACGCATTGCTACTGCTTACAGATATTTATCAGGCATCAAGTTTGACCCTTTAAAGGAGTATATTTGCTGCTGCTACTTATCTACTGACTGAGTTTACAGCAAGCTTTCAAAAAACCTCTCTTTGACCTCGTTCAGCTTTGCAAGCGGGAACTGTCAGAGCCAGAACATCGCTGAAAAAAATCACTCTATCAAATGAGCCAGTTCAGGCCCTTTCCACCTGTGGATGGGGGCTGCCACTTCAGGACACGCCACAGACAGCACAAAGGAAGGCTGTGAGAGTTCACAACCATCCTTGTACCTCTAGCTTTAGCAGTGCTGACAGGAACCGCCTTCATTAAACCCTCTGCTGCCAAAGGTGAAAAAACAGGCACAAAAATAAAGCATTTTTTAATGACTATTATTGGCTTGTTAAGTCTTCACAGGATTGGGGTATAGCTAACCTAAAACACAAGTAAATACTAATCAACCAATATAACAAAGCAAGTCTATGAGCTTTGTATTTACTGTTACAGGGATATAGACAGAATAAAGACCCCTCTTCTCTTCTTTGAAAAAAATCTCAGTTATTTACAGATTATTTCCCTATAATGTACGAGGTACATTTTGAATACACAATGGTGTATGTGGCACAACATAGAAGTTTTGCTGGCACTTATTTAGGATGACACACAACTTGCTAAGTAAGTAAAACTTTTCCCAATAAAATTTGTAGCCTTAAACTTTTGCTAATAAAACCCTTCCACACTATATCATTAAATATATCCCTGCTCTCTAATCACATGGAGATAAAATAATATGCTGAGTGTGTAGATATGGGTAGATATAGGCAATAGATCAGTATGAGATACTGGGATAAATCTGCGATAAATCATAAGACAAACTCGTCCAAATCTTTAAGTCCGGAAGGTTTAAAAATTACTACAGCGAACAGAGCCGTGACGATCGCCCAGGAGCTGTTGCAATTAGCTTGTTGTTCTTGCAGAGCTGCTCCAGGCTTACTCAAAGGCCACAGAGCAGCCCAGGGAAGGACGACTCCTGCTCCTATCAGCACACGTGCCATACAAACACGCTGGCCGCGAGCGCGGCTGCCTTGGCCGGTGCGCGGCGAGCACGGCCGGAGCGCTCGGCGCTGGGGTGTGCGGCTGCTGCCCCCCTCGGCGCCGCGGGCACAGCTGGCTAACGACCCGGCTCGTCATGCAGCGAGCCACTCGCTGCGACACGCTTGTGCTGTTAACACGCTGTATTTTTTCCTCTGTTTAAGGGACAACTCTGGGAAACATTAATACTGGGTGTTATGAAAGCAAGGGCAATTCTGGTCCAGACGGCAAGAAGAAAGCCGCACGGTGGCCAAATATTTCCATCTGCTCCATGAGCAAAGGGACTGTGAGGTCTCAATTCCTGCCTTCTGCCACCAGCTGCTGTCGCGGGCAGCAAGGAAGCCTCACGCTCGCAGGAGCCATGGGGTCCATGTTGCCAGCGACGCTTCCCTTGGGTGGCCTCTCCATTCCCTGCCTGCTCCAGCAGCACGTTCTGCTTTAGGTGGGTTCATCCCACCCCCTTGGAAAGATGCTCTGCAGCTTCCCTTCCAGAGGCTGGAGGTGGCAAGCCATCTGCCGCACCAAAGGAAGCCAGTGTTTGACAGGATGAACTAAGTTGTATGAGAGGTTGGTGCTGATCACAACCCTCTTCCCAGACCATCACCCTATCTATAAACCGTGTGCTTCTTGAAAGCATCAGAAAATAGATGTGTGTCTGCTTCAGTTTGTATGTCCTTCACAATCAAATCATTTCCAGAGTCTCCTCAACCCAAGGGAACATTTTCTGCTCAATATAAAATCAATAATATTCAGAAAACAACGTAAGCTTGCTATCTTTCCGCTACAGCTTGTAAACACCCCTGACTTTTATACCAGTTTTGTGCTTTCCGCAATGCATCCCTGGAGTATTTGGTGTGAAAGACCTACTGAAAACTTCAAACACTGCGCACCACTATAGGGGCACCTTGTGAGTAGTCCTGAGTAACCTCAGTCATTAGATGCCAAGAATCATGGTGGGTACGTAAGATCTGTGGATCCATTAAGGTTTCCTCCCACATTCAGATGCAGCTCACAGCTCTGTTGCTCACAGTCAGCAGCTGAACAGGAGTTTTAGCTCATTACCCTGTTAGCAACGTAAAGCTGCAGAATTGTTTGCCTGTGATAGCGCTACCTTATTTCCTCATTTGCTCTTTTTCCATCTTCTTGCTTGAGCAAGTTTGTTTTCCAGAAGGACCGTAACATCAGTGGTCGTGGAGCTCTGGCTCACCAGTGTGGCCAATCTGCGAGATCAGCAAGGCTACAGAGCTGGCTCAGCTCACTCGCCTGGTGCCTCCTCACCCGAGGGTGTCCTCGGGATCTTTAGACTCCCCCGAGGTTTCGGCACTATCCTGATCCTGAGGGCTGCTTCTACTTGCCCACCAATATCAAAGTGAGAGCTGCTGGCTGTCTGATACCAAGGCTCAGTTTGTGCAAAATGGTTAAGTCCCTCAGCCATACTCGTTTCCTGAGGTGTTCAGATAGCCCGAGATGCCCAAGCACCTGTCCCAGCCCTTGCCATCCCGCACCCCCAGCGCTGTGGGAGCAGCTCCCCTGCGAGCCTGCCCGTCCAGCTCGGCGCAGCACGGTGCAGCCTGCATCACTGCTCAGCGAGTTGGCTGCAGGGTTTTCTCAGGCTGCTGGAAGGAGTGTAGAAGTGTGTTAAAGATATCTGGCATGTGTTAATCCTTATCAGGTGAGGACAGACTGAAATGTGTTTCTTCATAATGGTGTTAGTATTTGCTAATATATTCTAGTAAGTAGATAAAAACAAGAGACTCTCAGAAATCTCATTTTCCTTTGATGGAAGAGGAGGAGAGAATTTAAAATAAAACAGATACATGTTTTTGTACACAGAAAATAACAGAGTATGAAGAGCTGTTTCATTCTTATACGAGTGATGTGTAGAGAAGCAGACCATGCTTTACTACATTATACTTGTTATTTTCTGCTAGAAGTTTTTCCTGTGGAGTTTTCTGACTCCCCAGCCCTACTGAAGGTCCCACTCGCACTCAGGACACGAGCAGTGAGCAAAAGTTAATACGTGAGAGTGAAAACCCGGAGGGTGTGCGCAGCATTTGCATCACTGTCACCATATCCTACGCCAGCAATGGCATTCGTGCTTACACACACTTTTGCACTGTGACAATTCATTCCAGGGGAAATGAAGATCAACACCTCAGTAAAGAGTAAGCTCTATTACAAGATTTGCCACGAGGGGGGGATCTGAGGTAGTTCTCCTTGGCAACGTTTTATTTATGAAAATGTTCTGGTGATGCAGATTAATTTTATGGGCTCCATATTTCAGTGTCCCATTGGTCTGCAAGTGGAGAACAGAGCGCTCTGATGAATGAATTGAAAGGTTCTCTGGTTACACTGCAGTTCCTCTAAGTACTTCTCTACATTCCCTATGGAAAAATCCCAACAGCTCCCTTCAGTAAATCATAAACAACATCTCCACACTGATGCTACGCTCACAGGAGTCTCTTTCCCTCCTCTCTCTTGCACCAGTGACAAAAACAAAAACGTTGATAAAATCCCTACAGAAGCCAAAACCAGTTCAACACCAGCCGAAAGCAGAAGGTAGTCCAGAAACTCCACTGAGAATCCACAACGTCCTGGAGCAAGCAGCTGACAAACCCAATACTGTTAATTCTGATACTTTGAGCTTTGGTCTTTTACGCAAATTGCAACCATAAAGACGATCACCATCAAATTTACTGGGGCTGTTACCAGCCACATGCTATGCTGTGTACACATTCCCCATTCAGAAGGGTTGCCCTGGCAGGAGCCATTTCTGCCAGGGGGCACTGTAAGTACTGTGGTTACAACACTCTAACGCCCTGTGCTGATTACGACCCGACGGAGAGAGCTCTTTCACCATGCATGAAATGTTTTATACGCTCGTGGCTGAAAAAGTTACTTTACATTCTGCTATAAATACAAATAAATACTGCTTGGAGAATTTTCTGAGGCAAAGTTGCATGAGCTGAGACTGCCATTTTCGAAGTGGTACCTGCGCACAAATTGCGAGCGGTGTTTCTGCCAGCACGCTGGCTTTGGTCTCCCGCAGGCTACGGCAAACGCGGACTAGAACCAATGCAAGAAATAGGCAGGGTATAAAACGCCTCTACGTTACAGCAGGCAACACTCCGCGACTGCCCCAAGATACTATCATTGGAGCTATCCTATCTTCTGTTGCACTTGACATGATACTGCTACAAGAAGGCTCTACCGACCTAAAAAAAAATTTGTATTTTAAGCTGCTCCATGAGTAGAAGCATGCACAAACCACAAATCAGGTCAGAGTCATCCTATTCACCTGCGTGACATTCCTAACACACTCTTTTGAAATTAGGTACTTCTTTGTTTGAACAACAACATAGGTTTGCTTTGCTTCCATCTTATCTGGAACACAGTGAAAGACTACAATGAAGACACGATGAAGAAATAGCCAAGTACATTAATATATCCTGAAATATGAAGATATTTGCCTTTAAAGTTTGATAGTTACAAGGCCAGTCCACCTTGCCCTCTCCCTTTCTACATGTTATTTACACGGGGTAACTAGCATTTATACTGTGCAACACGCTCTGTGCTCCAAGCATGGGGCGAGTTACATGCCTAACACCCACCTGCACGCCGCGGTACTTCAACAGCTGCCCAGGCTAACTGCTGCGAGCCTGCTCAGCCACCCGTGTGCTTTCCTGCCTTCATTTCTGGAACTCAAATGTTGAAGTGACTTTTGCACCACGGGGGTATCTTCAAAGCTACCTCCTGAATCCAAGTCCTGAACATGGGGTAAGTTTTTATTTTTATTTTTTCCCCTCAGCACAACATTCAAATGGATTAAATATGGCTGAAAACACTCATTTGAATAGAGAGGCACTGAGGTGACCAAGGTTCCTCAGATCTTTAACTTCTTTGTTAAATTTAGAAGCAAGAGGGTGAAGGGGCAATTGCCCAACTTAAATTTCCATCCGTTTCAGAATGCTGGTATCTCATATACACCAGAATCTTGATACATTTAAAGGTTACTCTTGCCTACAGTCTCCCTTCCTCTGATTCCACTCAGCTGCTATCGGCAGCCTCTCCCCTCCTCCATCAGTGACCCGAAAATCAGATGAACAGGTCAGGAACTAAATACATACAGTTCAGGAAAAGGATGACTCAAGGGGAATACAATCACAGTCTATAAATATCTTCAAGGCAACAACATAAATGTATAAATGAAAGAAGGGAATTACTCAGTCTCAGAAGTTGGTAGGTTGGCTAGCCGTATAAGTTAAAGAAAAGAATAACTGGTAAGTGAGTGGCCTCTCAAGGGAGGCGGCCTTGGAACCACTATAGCAAATATTCAAAACCAGGCGCAATCCAATACTAAGAGAAAAGATGCCAAGACCAGATCAGCAAAGTCCCTGGAGACAGGCTAGATGATTCAAGGTGTCTTTTCCGGTGTCACCTGCAATATCCATAACATTAGTGTAAGCCCTGGACAGAGAAACCATCATATTGTCCAAACTAGATGTGACAGTTTAAATTACAATTCTCTTTAAGCAGATGTTTCATAGGTTCTACACCTGCCATCCACTTGAGAACAGGGATAGCTTTTATGACGTGCTAATGTAGACTGCACCACAACATCGATACAAATTCATAGGTGCTAATTATACTATTAATAACACTGAGCCTATCTGCTGCTAATCTTATTGATATAAATAGCATTATTAATCCCACCAGGCGTCAGCAGAGAAGTTGAACGACACCACGTACAGTAATCTCCCTGAATGACTCATTAGGCTCACAGGGATATATTACCTCCTTCCACAGCTGCACCTGGCTGCCTATGGTATTAATGACTTCAATGTCTTTATTTCCTGTCAAACAAATAACCAGCCAAGTGCACTGACATATTTTTATCAAATTCAAACAAAATAGAAAAGTCTCCACCATATGCATGCTAAGATTGCAAAGCCAGACAACAAAAGGCTGCCTGTCACACTTCTGATTTCTCTCCAGTACACGTTCATTGGACACACTGCCAAATACTGAGTTTCTATAGGACAGTTACCTCCACATTTCATGTGCACATTTCATCTTTGTACGCTATAGTGACTGCAGTCACATTTTTAGGCCTTTCTTTGTTACACTAACTGCTGTTAGAGTTTCACATCTTGCCTCAATATTCCTACAACATTTGGTGTAGCTGCAATCCCTTTTGGCAGGTGCAAGCAGTGAGTAAAACTGAAATAGCTACAATTCTACATCTAAGGATCAATCTTGAGCCCTCCAGAGTGCCCAATTTAAGCTGTCTGCTCTAGGCACTCGCAAGAGCAGTGCATTGCCAGCGGCGGTGACATCCTCTGCTAGCTGAATCCTACCCATCAAATTCAGCAGTCTCCATTCAACAGGGCTGAAGTGAACACCCTGGGAACAACATATACAACTCTACCTGTATGAAGGGAGACAGTCTGCAGAGGCAGCGACCAAAAAGGAGGACTTGGGGGTTATAACAGATCTCTTTTAGATGACCAGCTGAGAACAGCACTGCAGCATTGGAAAGATCATCATTAAACTGGTGTGCCTGGTGCACACACATCCGTGTGGTGTGGGCATCTCCGAGCAACTGCCAAGAAGGTTCATAAAAACATTCCAGGACCTGAGGTATTCTTCTCGGTAAGGACCAAGAAGCTCTTGATGTACTCAGGATATTCAAGAGTAAGCTTACAAGTGATGTGAGCCCTGGGAAAGACTGCTTTCACAGGAAGGCAATCTGATAGCACAGCCTTCCAGTCTTGCTGATAACAGAATAACAAGAGCCACTGACTGGAAACTGAAGTGAGACAGATTTAACCTTGAAGAAAAGGTAAATTCTTAGTGCAAGCATAATTAAATATTAAAGCTGATTACTAGGAGAGGAGACAGGCTTGGCTGGATCTGGAGGCTTTAAAATATGTATATTGGAGAAGTTTTCCGGCAAAGGCAGTACGGAATGAAGAGAGGGAAACAGCTAAAAGTTCAAGGAAAAACCCTCTTGGCAGTGGTACCTATAAATGCCTATGCTCATGAGGTCAGGAGGAATCAGGACAACCAAGAAAGCAGGTCACAGAAGAGCAGAAAAGTCACAAAGTGAGGAGAGAGACAAGAGCAGGCATCCTGGAGAGCTGAGCAGGTCGGCAGTGCAGCCGCAGCATCCTGCAGGCATTTCTTCCTGAATTTCTAGTTCTGCTTCCAGTTTGATGCTCTGCCATATACAGTCATTAAAAGCTAAGTGGATTTTTATAGCTGCTATTAGAATTGAATTCTGTCTTTGTCCAAAAAGATTTCCTGTTTATTAAATAAAATGTCAAAGACAAAAATAAACCATCTTCCTTCCCCGATTTTCGCCATCAAATTCATTAAATGAAAAGAAAGTTTTTGTCTGATAATCAATATACATCAAGTTCTGAACTTCAACTTCAAACCAAAGGCTAAGAATAATACTTGGGTTAGTGAAACACAACGACTCATCTCAGCCCCCTCTGGATCCCAGGGTCCAGGCATTTGCATGAATCACTAATACACTGAACTGCTGATCCAGACCAACAGAGCTTTCAAGAGCACTGTCTTGTTGATAGCCTCTATAAAATACAAGTATGGCTGAGAAATGCTGATCCACACTAATGCACTTACTTCGCAGTACTTCACTCGACAGTCCAATAAAAATACTAATGCACTAGAAGTGCTGACGTAGCCCCATTAGCCAAGATTTCCTCACCATAGAAGCATCTTGGGTTTTTTGCCTGTGAGCTTTGCTTTCAGCAAAGGTTAAACCAGAGCATCCTGAGGCGGAGGAAACATTAAGCAGTTCTCTCCTCAGAGAGGGAAGACTGCAGCGATTCAGAAACAATCACGCACTGCACGCCAAAGGGCAGCGAGAGGGCTAACAGGAAAAGCATCTTGGCTGATGAAGGAATGTGTATGGATGTAACTACGCTTCAGAAGAGAAATAGTGGTCTGCTTTCATTTGTTTCCAAATACGAGGCTGTAGGTCCTACAAGGCTGGAGATAAGTGACTTTCCAGTTACATCAGGGAAAACAAATTGTTCCTCCAGTGAAGACCGCGCTTGCTCACTCCAAATGGTGCAACACACTTGGGCCCAACCATTTTGCTTCCCTGGCACAAGGGTTGGGTTGATTCAGGACATGTCTTAGGGTAAATGGGACAGATACTCCTCATCATACAATACAGAGCGCTCCTTTAACCACTGCTGAGGATCTAAGATCCTCTGTGAAAACACACAGGACTGTGGGCCCAACTGATGGCTTGCATTCAGGAAAGCTGAGAAGGGCAGAACAGAGAAAACCATACAGCAGAGTAAACGGGAGGGCCACTAGCACAGGCACTTTATCTGGACAGGATTGTCCCTCTAATGAATACATTCGTGTCTACAGAATATAATTAAATTTGATTTTACTTGACAGTGCTCTTCTAAGGCCTCAAAGGAATGCATTTCCAAACGCATTCATGAAATGATTTGAGTATCTGTATGCTTGCTCATGCAAATTCTACTCCTATGCAGATTACCTTTGAACTGATAAATTGGAGACAAATCTGTAATTAGTATAAACAAGTGTATTTTAGTGTGCTGAATTTAATGGAGTTTTAATGGAGTTTAGTCTGTCGAATTTAATGGAGTTTTATTGAAGCCAATTTATTGGCATTATAATCTCTTTCATTGAGTGGATAAAGACCACCAGGATGTCACCTGGATTGTTTTACTTTTTTGATATGTTCCACAAAATCTTAAAAAAATACACCTATACAGTCAGAGACAAGCAGAAGAAAACCTACTTTAATGGCACTGGTGGGTAATAATGCCACACACACAGAGACCTGTAGGATTTGTTGGAAAGGCAGGAATGGACATGGACTGGGTTATGCTCCCATGAGTATAACTCCTCACAGTCCAATAGAAATCTTTAGAGCATAGGAAAAAAGTAAATTCTGCAGCTCACCTATGAGAATCAGTACTGATATGATAAAAAATTAAAAGCATTGAAGCTACAAATGAGCATTGCCACTGTAAGCCAAGAGCACTTTCAGATTCCAAGGAAGTGGTGAAGCTCAAGCACCAAAGGAAAAACGAAACAGAGGAGAATATGAACAAAAGGAACCACATGCAATACTGGGAAAAGGAAGTCGAGCATGTGCTGGTAAGGATATTGGAAACATGCAATTATTTCCTAATAGTTAGCACTGTCCTTTCTCTAACTTGGAGCTTTGCTATCTCATAACCTCTGGGGATACTACGGTGACTCACATGCGCTGGTCAGGAAGTTGTCTTTCAATTCAACTGACTGCTTAGGCCCTCTGCAAGACCTCCAGTCTCCCTGGCAAACAATAAATGTCTTGGGCAGCAGGGAACCAAGAAAGGCCAAAATGATAGTTTTCCGTAAAAGGGCACTGTGATATTTAGACTTGTGTATTTAGAAAGGCATACAGTAGCGAGAGTAACAACTTTAACCAAAAGCTATTTGTGTTATTAAACTGTGTTTGCCCTATCAGGTTGACTTATTGCAGAAAATGCCATCTGCAGCAAGTGCAGAAGAATTGATGCTGAAAATTTTTAAAAGGCTAGCACCCATAAGACAGGACACTTCCTAGAACCAAAGCACAAGATATTCAAATCCCAGAGACTTCTACATACCAGGAGCATGCCTTTGGCTGAAATGTTTTGGAAAAGGTCTCTCTCAACAGTTTAGACATTTCCCAGAGGTGGCTAGAGAAAATACATTGCTTTGCTCGCGGTAAAAACAAAAGGAAAAAAATATATTCTCTTTAAGAAGATGTGCATTTGCAGTGTGGAACTGCAACTTGGCAGAGAAACAGCTTTCTAGGAATAAATCCTCATAAGCCTTTGAAAAGATGGAAGCCAAGTCATCCGCAGCGAAGAGACTCAGGTTTGCTGAGGTCTAAAGGAGGAAGCAACAACACAGGAACAGATTTGGCTGGAAAGTGGAGAGAGGTCTAGTTTGCGACTGTGAGATAGAAGGCACCTCTGTACCTCCAAACCCTGGAATGGAACCTAAAATATAAGTCGCACACTTTCAGAAGTTTTACGATGGTAACGAAAACACCTTGTTTGCTTTGGCTCTGAGGTAGGGAAAGTAGAGGGGAGAGAAGAAGGGGAAAAAAAAAAAAAAAAAAGCTGTGGCATCCTGAGTCTATGGCCAGAAAATGAACTAACCAAATAGCAAAAATGTAAAAACACAATGTACCATCCCCCAAAGCTCCTAGTGCTCAGTATTTGCAAAATTGCAAAGCTGCCTTTCTCTCTCTGACTTCTCTCCAGCTCAGCTGCTGGTGTCTGGCACCCAGTTCCTCAAGCACGCTGGCCACTTGTACTCGAGCATTTACAGTTTCTACACCTCGAGCTAATGTGAGAGATACAGCTGCTGAAAGCTTTAAGAGCAGGAGGTGTGAAACAATAAAAATGTCACATTTGGAAACTACCTTTTATACATTTTTTTAAAAAATGATGCAGTCAGCTCACTGACTTTCAGAGTGACTTGAAGTCCAAGTCCTCTGTAATATGGTTCCAATTTTGCAGTGGCTCTTAGCAGAGCAAATCACGTGGTTTGCACTGTATATGAACACTTGCGAGCACTGGGACTATTCAGTAGTTGGATGCACCTGAGCAACTACTGACCAATATTTTGTAACACAGACATTGCGTATTCTGGAGTGGCTGGATTAAATGCTGTTTAAATATTAGGTGTTCAAACAAGCATGCCTTAACAAAGATCCTCAAAATAGAAAACATGATGTTCAAAGAATCCTAGAAGATTTAAGAGCTTCAGTTACAAACACATTTTTGAAGAGCCTCACCTGCTGGGATTAAGTTACGCTCTTGCAGTCTGTACGTTGATGTATCAATACAACTGGATTGGTTTTCAAATGTAATCAACATCCAGAAAAGCTTGCACCAAAAACTGCAATTCATTTGCTTTGGGAAGACACCTACAGTTGACTAACGGCCAAGTGGCTGAAAAGAAACATTACTCACTGCTGAAGAGGAAAAGTTCCTTTTTTTTGGTGCTCCCTTGACAAACAAGGTTTAGTGATATAAAACTGAAAACTGAATTCATTGCCTTTCTGATGGTGGTGTTCTGCTCTGAATGAGTCACGGTTTGATGCAGACAACTCGAGACGGTAAGTAGAGCCACACGGACGCCCCTGAGCTCCTGGAAGGAAGGCAGCAAGGGCAGTGCCAATCTGGCTGCACAGCTAGTTAATAATGCAAGGACTGAAACCTCCTTTCCTAGGAACAGTCCTTACCCTGGAATGTAGAAATCTATACGCATGGAACAAGCCTTGTGCATGGAACAAGCCTTGTAACTCCTTCTCTCTGTATATATGCACTGAGTTTAAAGCGAAGAGAACAGTCCCCTGCCATAAATATCAGGAGGAAGCACAAGAGTCTTCACAGCATCATTAACATGACCTTGAAAGTTGCCCTGCACACATTACATTTTCGAGAAAAGCAAAACTATACTAGAGTGGTCTAATCAGATTGTACTTTGGCCAGTACAAAGATAGCAATCTTGCTCAGCCAAGAAGCACCTCCAATTTACTGAAGAGGGAATCCAGAGCCTACACCAAACTCAATGCCCTCTCCTTTTCCCTCCTTCCCTTCAAACACGGGATTTATTAAGGCATGGCCCAGCATTCTAGATCAATTACTGGGAAAAGGCCAGGGCGCAATATATCAATTGAATGACTTTCTACCTCATTAAAGGTGAAAATATAGGGATTGGAGCAACAGCAGCCTCTTGTGTGCTTGCTGATGGGATTTGAGATTTGCTATTGATTTTCCAAGTGGAGGCACTTAGTTCTTCTTACTTCACTGAAAGGACATTTTGTCATTAAAATGAATGACAAAAAAATCAGTCCTACAAACCTCTTAAGGTTGCAAGAGATACCTAGTTAGGTGCTATTAAAAATTCCTTCCTCCTGGGCTACTGTTATTACAGGGCTTTCCTTAGCAACTGCTCTTTTAATAGCATGGAAAAAATAGGAAGAGCAGACAGACAAGGCTGGCATGCACTCCCAGTTGTAAGGTACTCCAGCACTTTACAGAGACATCTAAACCACTTTACTTAAAGTTCTCAAAATAGCACGAGCTTAGTAGCAGACTAAACAGCACCCTTTTGGGTACTACTTTGTCACTGACCTAATGAATGAAGACAAATCCAGGCAACCACTGAACTTTGTGTTTTAAACGGCTATAATGCTTGCAATCTTAGAAGAAAGCCCATGAAAGACAACCACAGAAACATGCGTGACTCACTGGAAACCAGTAACTCCATGACATAGAAGAGGATGCTCACTTGGCACTTCTGGCACCACGTACATTTTTCTTGCTCAGCTTCCTTTTGACACTTCAGAACTAATTGCAAACAGAGGTCAAATGATTTTTGTGGTATTTCAAATTCACAGCAAAAACTATTGCACATCGTTAATCATGCAAATTGCCATTGTCTCATCCTGCAAAATAAATTGTTTAAGCTCTATTTCTTTTTCTGTAGGTCTGGTTAAAGACACAAAAGACAAACAGCCTTAAAGAAAGAAAAACATGTATTTTTCATTGGGCTATTCACATGAGGCACTTGCTGGGTGGTTGGATGCTTGGATGCTTTTGAAAAGGTCATGCATAGAAGAGCATACCCCTTATTGCCTACCCTAGAGTAGCTGGTCTAAGTCCGATGTTTAGTTTGCAGCAAAAGCAGTTTACATAGTTCAGGTAACTGAACACTACAAGGAATGAAACCATCAGCCACAGCCCCAGAAGAGATATTAGTTGCTGAGGTATCCCTCCAGGCGAAGCAGGGCAGTCTCAGCAAATCAACAGAGTCGCATTCAGTTGAGGTTTCCAAAGTGGGCAAAGGGAAGCAAGTTTGCAGCACTGCCAACACTCAGTGCGAGCTGCAAAGGTCCTGGAGACCAGGTCATGACGCTGATTTTAAAGCCAACAATGTTGCCACTTGAAAGCTTTTTTTTTTTTTTTTTTTTTTTTTCTTCTCAAAAGCATGCTAAAATACTATGGTAATTGAAGAACGGGCATTTTCTCACTTATCCCTACATTAAATTTTATATTCTGACCACAGACATGCTTTACTCTTTTCCAGACATATATCATAGCAGAAAACAGAAAATTTCAAACTTTCCAAGTATAATTAAGGTTCTGACCATGTCAAGCGATCCAGAGCACTCAAGCACTAGAAGAAGCCAGTAGGTCTTGTACTACTTAGGACTACATCTACACATATTCAAATCCAATCTGGACCTGCAATGCCCCTTCAAGCCTCTCCCAAACCTACAAACTGCTTCATCCAGCATACAAGTACAGCGCAATTTATTCATTCAGAGCTTTAACACTGCCCCCACAGGCAATCCACGTGTTCATTTGTAAATGGAAACATCAATGTAAATTTGTTTGCTGGAACAATTCTGTTTGTTAAAACAAAATGGTCAACAACCCAACTTGCACCTGAAGAGCTAAATGGATTTGAAAAGTTTACAGTATTTCTCCATGAAGAAAAATCAGATCAAGGGGGACCTTCTCCTCCCTTATACCTGATGTTACTAAGGAAAGACTTCTGCAACAGCAACTTTACCTGCATGAGCACTGTGTCCAGCAGCCCTCCTTGCCCACTGGGAGCTGTGGAAGAATGGCAGTTCTTGGGCACTGCTGAGCTTTCTGCAGAATTAGCCAGGAGCAGCAGCCAAGCAGGGTATGAGCCACCTGTACCCTGAACATGCACCAGACTAACTCACCAGACAAGTAAAAGTCTACGTATTATTTTCTTGTCCTTTTTTTTTTTTTTTTTCCCGTGTCAACTTCCCTGCTTCCTTTTCCCCATTCCCTTGTATTTAAAGTTGTTTGCCCATCTGCCGCCTCCTCTCCCATCTGCATTAAGAACATCGTTAAAATAACCAGGCATAGGCTCCATGGCCATTCCCACCTCTTTGCTTCCAAGCCTGTCCGTTCTCCTGACCATCTGCACTTACTGCCTCAGCAGACAATTAACTCTGTCAACAGCATCTGGCACAAGAAGATGGAGCAACTGATAGGAATTTCAGTTGCTATCGTAACTTTAACAATTGTAAAATGAGGAGAGGCAAACTGAGGTCACCATAAACTCTCGATTATTGCTGATTGTCCTGGGTTTTACAGTGAGTAGAAGCAAGCATATCCTAAGTAAAAAAGCAGCTTCATAGGTTTAGAAATTATAAAACAATTCTTAAAATGTATGTGTTTGCAAGTCTATTTGAGCAGAAACACACTCTTACTTAATGAACACGTCTGCCTGCCATTTGTAGCCTTATGTGACACCATTGCTGCAATCTCTAGCCACTATCACCATAAAAATAAGAATTGCAGTAATAGTATAGAGGTTTTCTAACAGCAGGGAGAGAATAAGCTGAGAGAGATGTGCAGGAAGAACACTAAAAAGTTTTGCAGCAAAGTCCCTGTTACCTGCTGACTGTGCAACACAAACATCCTAAGCAGCAGAAGTAGTTAGAAAGCCAGCAAATGCAAGGTTGGTTCAGAGAGGCAGCTTCTTGTCTTCTGCAGACCCGTAGATGTTCCTTTCATTATTAGCTTAACCACTACCTACATACACAGGCAGCAATCCTTTAATTCACAACCATTTGCAAGAGACAGTACATAAAATCTAACAGGAACATATGCTCAGCCCTTGAAACAGCCCAGGCAGATCCTCTGCACAACAGCAGCGATCGGCACAAGCAGCTAAGAGCTTCCCTGCTGCTAAGGACATCAGTCCCCTTTGCTGTCAGAGACAAATCAAATCAAAGCAGACGAGTATCTTATGCCCTTTAAACAAGAAGGCAGGCATCAGCAATAATGGAAAGAAAAGGGAAGTGTGTGCAAACTCCCTTTGGCGGAGGAGGGAGCGCTGAGTGCCACATTCGCAGTGTTCGCACCAAGTTAATGATGCTCTCAGGTGGCTGAGAGAGGCAGCTGCTTCCTCTCCTCACTGAACAGTGCTCAAGGTGTCCAGAAATGCTTGTCAGGTAGCAGAGATGAGATGGATTTCATGGAGCTCTGAAGGAAGGGCGAGAGGGCAGAAGGATATGAGCTAAACACTGCTTATAAGAACACCCATCACAGCCAGCCATAACGGGGCTGCCAGAGCGTGTCTGAAGTGAGAATGGAGGTGCTGAAGGATGTAGCAAACTACATCAGTGTGGGAGGCTGTGGGTGCCACCAGGCACCCCAGCACCATCAGCAGGGCACGGCTGCCCACGCGCAGCCACCTGCACGCTGCCAAGCACCAGAAAGCAAAAGCTTTTGCAGCAATAAGGCAATCGTGCAGCAAGGTTGGGCCAAGCACAGCAAGGAGACAGAGGGGCACGCTCTGACAAAGCCCTTCTCTCAGTTACCAACTTTGTTTCTCAGTTTCATTTAACATACTCTACCTGGAAGACACAGAACTATAGCTCGATTCCACCTGAGGGAATGGGAAGGCACAGCTGCCACTGGGGAGATGACAAGGATGCTCCAAGTGAGGATCCCTCAAAGCCTCCTGTTCTTTCCTGCTCACAGGGAATACAAAAATTCTAACCGTGAAAGGCATGAAAGCATGCCTGCAATAAGATAAGACAATCTTACATAATGATCAGGAGGGAAAAGGTGTAGACTCCAGCCCACGTTGCAATAATAAAGTAAAATATTTAAATTCACTGCTGAAGGGACTGCAATGAAATCCTTCTATTTCTTTCTAGGACAAATGCCCCATGATAATAAACTTCCTATTTGCCCAGTGAACACTTTCCTATAAAGACAAAAGCCCCTGAACAGCAGAAACAGAGCAAGGTCTGCCCTCAGCCTGCAGCTCAGTAGCAAAGACATGCTCCAAGGGACAGAAGATACTTCCAAACCCCTTGAAATTCCACATCCCGGGCAGCAGCTGCAGCCATGGAGCACTTGGATGAAGGAGCAAGAGAGTCATGAGCGGCATTTTGTGTTGGACTTCCCCAGTGGCGCATTGCGCGAGCGCCTGCCCGATCGCGTTTCAGAGGTGCCGACACCAGGTATGTGGCAAGACTAAGCTATAACGTAGGTAGGTCATCCAGAAACACTAACCTTGCGGCACGTCAAGAGTTGGTCTTTTTCATCTATACATCTTTCTGTCTAAAAGAATAGACCCTTAGAGACACTAGGTTTTCCCAGTAATAGCCAACAGCATTCCTGAGGATATTATTTTTGAACTTTGTTTACAGGTAAGATTTAAATGCCTAAACAGATATAAATGTCTAAATGCCTTTCACAAATATAATTCTACATACTCTCACATAAGTGTTTTGACTTCCTTCAGCTTCTCACATACAAAATTAGCTAGTTATCCTCAGCAAGGCTTAATGTGTTCACAGGATTTTAACACCCATTGACAAGGAAAAAACACTATGAAAGTGTTTTTCTTCACAGACGCAGGAAAAAAACCCTGTAAAAAAATTCTGGCCATACTCATATATATATTTTTTTTCACACATACCCACAAAAAATGTAATTAACCTTAAAGCAACCTACAGGAGAAAACAAAAAAGGATAAATAAAATCCAAATAAAGACAAACATTTAGACATATATAGCTACATGATTAATACACACAAAAACATATGCTTAATGTTGTCACCATATTGACTCTGCACTATGCTCTATTTTGTTTACAACCATACCTACTTTGTAAATTATGGAGTTTCTTTTTTTTTGAACAACGATTATCTTACAATCTTCAACAAAGATTTGGACTTCTTTTACATACTGTAATAGTTAAGAATGGGTAAGAATAGTTAAGAATATTAAGAATAATGGGTATATTCTTTTCATGATAGTCTTCATCAGACCACTCAGAGGGATTAATAGTGGACAGTGGACTCCTTAATTTAGAGGTGTTGTATCTATCTATGCTTGGCGCATACTGGCGTTTGGCAATAAATCTCTAAAAAGCTGCTTTCATCTCTCTGTTGTAATACTACATGTTTCATCATCACACCAACCTTTTATTCCACTCATATACTGCCCTTAATTTAACAAACTGGGTCTAGAAAATTCGACTGGGTAGATACACTAGCTTACTGATTGATGATACAACTGGTTGCATGTGGAATCTTAACAACATCTGAAAAATGATAATATTGCTCCTGCTAACAATCAAGAATTAAGATAAATAGGCTTTTTTTTTTCAAGACATTGCACTTCCATGAAGCAATATGACTGTCGCAATTGTGAGGCTCTTTGTAATCACAGAGAGTTACACTTATTTATTTTGTCTGAATAAATCTGACACAAGAGTGCTCTCAGGCACTGCTATAAGGCTTATGCATGCTTGCCTAGTAGAATCTGCATTTCTATTTTTTGAGATATTTAGGTTCATCAATACAGCTAAAGGGTAGTGAATTAAAAATCAATACAAAGAAAGACTTCTTAAGGCAACAGATAGGTAGTTCATGGAATACATGATCGCCAGAATTCATTAAAGACCGGTGCAGGTAATGAATTTTAAGAAGGTCCCAGTGTTATCATTATGCATCCCCACACATAAAATGGGTAGTAAAATCACACTTCAGAGTATGAACTGACAGATACAAAGGTCATGAAGCAACTCCTCTGCCTTTTCAACCTTAAGTACATTACTGCACAGTTGATGAAATAAATTACTGAAAGGAGCTGAGGGTCACCTTCACAGGCTGCATCACCATGGGAGGCATCACGCTTACACTCCACAGGAGGTAATGATCTCATCTAAATATGGCAAACTCTGCATTAACATACAATATTACCATATTGTTTCCTCTTTTATTCCTAAAATAAGGAAGCTTAGAAAGCATCACTCACTCTTCCCAAAACACAGCCAGGGGATGAGTCAGCTTTCACTTGTGACCTTGGACAACCTTAAAGCAAAGTAGCTATATAGAAGGATACCTGTGACAAAACACTGACTGAAAGAAATTTTGCTATTCCTGAGATTTATTCTTTCAGCAGAGAGGCAAAACTGAAAAAGAAAGAAATCCTCTTCCCAACACAGTGACAACCATATTTCATTTTAAATCAAAGTCCTCTCTTGGTTTCAACTATAAAACAGCATCAGTACAATACCAGAAGTCAACTTTTAACAGGCCATACCAAACTGCAGCTTTTTAGGGGAACTTTTGTTGCAGTCATTTATCGCATTCTGAAAGGTGCTATGATTTTCTTTATTAACCATCACCTGCATCTTGTTCAAAGATAGAATTCAAAGGCATCATTTCCAAAAGATTATAAAAAAAATTAAAGAAATCCCCAAATACTTCCCGAAACATTTTTATAGAATTGACTACACTATTACCAAAATTAAGCTGCTTAACAAGGCTAATAAGAACTAGATATTACCAATACTTAACAAGATGTTAGTTGTTTCCTCCAGCCTACTCTCTAACCAGTCCAACTCTGGACACTCACTATTTTAAAGCTACGAGTGTAAACTGAGGCAAAATGTTTTGCTTGAACTTGATTTAGGAAATTACTAAGTTATGTTTCCCTAAAGCATGTTCATTTATGTAAGCTGAAGTATGGGCCCACATTACCTAGCATAGGTTGAATGCCCCAAAAGACTGCATTTCCAGCACAATGTGGATCTTCCTCTAAGGATCTGCATGATACATTATGAAAACCACATAATTCCGAATAATCCATGAAGATGTAGTCCAGAAATGCAGGCCAATCCAGAAGAAAGAATGGAGAAGACATGAGATGTCTTAACTGCAATTCCCATCTTGTAGGTAGTTTAAACGCTAAAAGGGTCAAATTATATACTGCAGAGTCAATCAGTAATAAAAATTATGCATTTTCAACCTGAGAAGTGTTAAAAAGCTTCCCTTTGATTAAAGAAAAGTCAAAAGGAATGTTTGGAAACTCCCACAAGGTTGAAATGTCCTATTTCACATTTCAATACCAATTCAGAACAAAAACAAATATTGAAATGCAGGCATTGCCACTGCAATGGAAACTTGAAATTTTGCTCAGCTCTAATCACAGTTCATTCCCTTTAATTTCCAAAGCAACCCTCAAGTCTTGTATAAGGAAAGTGACTTATGCCTAATTTTTTTTTCTAAAAAGAATCACTCATTTCCCTGAAACATGAATGCCTACTTTGAAGCTTCTAGAATCACATGTAGAACCTCATCAAACGTGTATGGACACACACGAAGCTCAGAAAGTGGTCAGCAGGTCATCTAGAGAAGACCAAGTGACATTAATGGGTCATATCAACAATGAACCACATACTGCTTGCATGGAAAAATCATGCTCAGACAGTTCCACTAATTACAGGAGACAACGAAGAAGTGAAACTATGACACTGTGCAACCGTTTTCCATCCTGTGTGCATTAGGTAGATGCTTACCTTTTCGTTCCACGCACATACATGAATCTCTCTCAAATATCCCTTGATGTGGTGTGTGTGAATCTGCAACAGTCACAGGCAATCAGGTTCATATGGGTAGGGAGACAGCAGCAGCTTCAGGGAACTACAGCCCATTGGACAATTCCATGGTATTCCTAATGAAACATCTGAACCCTGATTTCAGGGAGGAAAACACCATTACACATTTCTTGTGGGCGAGCAGAGAGAAATGGCAGCTCCCTGAGCCAGTAACGCATCTTTTACACAGTCCACACTAGTAATAACACAAGATTTTTTCAGAGTTAAGTAGAAGTTCCCAAGAGGAAGGCTGACTATTATTTCCAGAGGCAGCTGATGATTCGCCTTACAAGACCAGAGAGTTATAGCAGCCTGTTTCCCTCATAATATTGTTCCTAAACATTAGGTTAAACTCCCTCTCCATCTGTGGTAGGTGGTAAGTTAAATGTCAAGATTGACTGAAGGGAAATAAAAAAAAAGTCATAATTTCCATTTTGAAAGAAAAAAAAATCAAAATTATTAATTGTGTGGTCTTTCAGTGAGGCCTTGCTTCATCCTCTCATGCTAAGAATTCCCTTGCCAACCTTCTTGGACGTTTTTTCCACACTTTGCAATACTTCGGGGTTCTTCAGAAGCATGTGAAATCTACCGCCCATCACCATTGCTGCAGCATAACTCTTCCTCTGCCAGCTAGAGGGTGAGGATCAGTCTCCCTTATTTCCAGGGCATCCTGGTGCAGACACGCTGGGTCAGCCCCAATGGCACTGCTATGCGTGGAAACAGCACCACATAATCCTGACCTACGTGGGGAAGATGGGCTTCATCTGCGCTGTTAATCACGTTATGCCCTGAAGATTTTGTTCTGCAAAGGTTTGCACTTTCCTCCAGGTTTGTAGCATCACAGAGGAGGACGCCGTTAATTGCCTGTCACACACACAGCAGTCAAGGGAAAATTTTTCTTCGGGCTTAAGAAAGTTTCCCTTTTGGGGATTTTAATAGCTGCACGGAGGCTTCTCTTTGCACATTTTTGCTGATGGCCTGTTCTCCAAAAGCTTCGCAAGAAATAACACTGCTTTGGTAGCTCTTTCTCCCCTCCTGCGTATTTACATGTACCTTGCTGCCCTGCACCGGTCGCAGTGGCCCTTGCAGGACCGCGCGGCACAGAACGGCCTCGCGTGGGCCGAGAGAGGAGCCTGCGAGGGAGGCATCGGCCGGGACGGGGGCAGGCGTTGCGCGAGAGCCGCCTTGGGCTGCGCTCCCTGCCCGCCTTTCTGGGAAGCCAGGAACGGAGATGAGGCAGCCAAGGGCAAACTCAAGTCCTGCATCTTTAGCCTTTGGTTTGAACCAGCAGCCCAAAGCAGCAGAAAGGCTCTTCTACGCCCTAGAGCTTACAACAACACCAGGGCTAGGACGAAGCCCGTGAGCTACCACAGCACTCTGGCCCCGGAAATCTGAAGCCCTGTCCACAACAGACACCTAGAAGAAGGCACCGCCAAAGCAGACTTCCCACGGATGCTTAGGGCTTGCCAAATATTTCTTCTTTTTACTAGTTTGACTTACGGTAACTCCTACTTGGCTAATTTTACAAGAGAACATTTTTGTTTTACCACATTTTCTTTCTTGTGCATTTTTACCCAGGCAGCCCTTGAAGATGACAGGGGTCTCCCCTACCTGCAAGCTGTTGAAGGTGAGGGGGCTCCCGACACCCGGGCGCACACGTGCCCCATCCCAGCTCTGCTCCTGCTCCGGGGACGCTCGCCAGGGCTCCCGGCCGCGCAGGCCTCGCAGCCGGCGCCTCACGCGCGGCCCGCGGCCTCCCCTCACGCACGGCTCACACGCAGTATTTATGGCCCTAATTATGCTGTCTCGTAAAGGAGTCGCTGGCTGTGAAGACGACGCTTGTCCTATATTTTACTTTAATAAGTCCCATAAATAAGCTTGGCTAATTTACAGTAACTGCATTCGCAGAAATACAAAATTTCCAGCCCGATTTATGATGCTGTAGCGGCTGTTCAAAGCATTTTGGGGGGTACTGGTGCACATGGTTTACACCTACTGCTGCTCTGCACCGTAAAAGGAAATAAAATAAAAATAGGGAAAATGTTTATTTTCTCCCCCTGCCGCCTTTCCCCCACCCCAAACAGCAGTAAAAACAGTTGAGGAAAAAAAAAAAAAAAAAACATAAAACAAGAGCAGCAAGAGCAGTGAGTTCACACTTGGAAAAACTCTCCTTGCTCCCAGTGAGCTCTGAAAGGCACATGAAACCAAAAATCTCTGAGCCTTGGCTCTTGCTGGTGTGCTAATGTGCTGCTTGGGCAGGATTTCTAGCACTGCCTAGCTGGTGCAAAACCAGTGTGGTGACATGAACGCTGCCTTGCGGCTAGAGAACTGGCCCAGGGACCAGGGACCAGAAAATAAAAGCTGGGGGTCAGCCGAGGGGACACTGATAGAAAAAGGTCTCTTTTACACACATGTATTTCTGGTGCTGAGTGCACTGGGTCCGGCTGTAGCCCCATCTGCGAGCAGCTCTCCGGGGCATCCCCTTCCAAGGGAGCACTGCCAGAAGGTTTTCTAAACTCCGGACACCCAGGGCAGAATCACTTTGGGTGATCCAAATAGCAGATTTGTTCCACATCCCACACAATAACTTATTGATTACCACTTAAAACAGATTTATTTGCACTCTCTTCAGTGAATTATCTGTCAGGAATATTGAAAAGAGGCCATTCTGATGATGTATTTTTACATTTCAGTCTTTCATATTTCCTCTTATTTGAAATAACTCTGCGGTGCAGCATTATACCTCACTTACATTCTTTGGTTTTGCCTATGAGTTTTTTTTGTGCGCCCATTTCCTTTTTTTTTTTTTTTTATTTTTATTTTCTTTTTAACAGTACAGCTAAACAGCTTTCTCTAATATTCAGTTACAGTTCTGGGACATCAGATGCAATCTTTTTTTTTTTTTTTTTTCCCCCCCTTCTAACAGCATGCACTCATGGAAAGGCAGGGATCAGAATGGAAGCACGGACGACATCTCTCAAGACAGTCTCACTTACATACCCCTTATGATTATTGCATCCAAACAGCAATATCAAACAGGTCTGGAAATACAGAGTTAGGTATCTCTTAGGCACAGACAACATCACTAGCTGAAAACAACATAACTGCAACAGAGAGCTGTAAGAAAGTCACTCCAGTGTAGGGGGACCCATTGACGACACAGGCCCGGCACAGCACTCTGTGTAACAAGACAAACTTTCACTGAGATCTAAGGACTTACAAAAAGTACTTGTGGCTCATCAGCATTATGCTTTGTTCTGTCCTAAGCTTTGTTCTGTTCAGTGTTTTCCTTACATTTCCCGCTCCTGAAGCTGGGGATAACAGGAGAATCTCGGAAGTACAAATAGTGAAAGCATCCCACTTCATATTAAATATGAATAGAAGCATCAACACTTTACTCTGAGACAAGAGTTAAAAAAAATAAATAAATAGCTTTTCCATTTCCAGAACTCCAAATAAATTGCACCCTGCCCTTCCCGAGAGAGAGAAAAGTTGCAAGTGACCCACTTGGTTTTACCATCTCAGACTAAGCAAAATACAGAAAGCAAAAGAGCAAACTGTTTTGTTTGTTTGTTTTTCAACAACTTCATAACTGCTAGTAGTAATGCAGGCAGTAATCCTAAAACTTAAATAAATAGGCTTTAATGTAATAAATTCTACGTAAGCCATGGAGGTCCCCCCAAAGATGTAAAGGAACAAAGGTTAGAGCACAGTGACATGCAACTGTCACTCTTCTTCCTTGATAATTTCCCTAGAGAAATTCCACAGAGTATCTTGGGTATCCTTCCACAGAGATACCCAAGTTGAAAGGGGAAAATCTGTGTGTAATTACGTGCCTTACCTGAAGCAGTGAACACTACAGCATTAAAAACATTAATCAATCCGAGAGACTCAGAAACCTGGCGAAGAATATAGTCTCATTCTGTTATGAGAGTATCATCTTCAGAAACATTTTTGCATGATGAATTTAATGGAGTTGAACAGTCAGATTGACTTTCCTGGTGCTCCTTAAAGTTAAGCTTTGCTGTCAGTGTTTTGCTGAATGCAAGATTAAATGTCAAAAGGGAGGCACAGCACCCCGAAGATCCAATTCCGATCTCAGAACAAACTGCACAACACAAGTAATCTCCCTGAAATTAGTAGTAAAAATCTCAAGCCTCATGAATTAAATAGTAATGCCTCTATTATTCAGTTTAGATCAAATGTCATTTGACTGAAAAAAAAATCCAAGGGAAAACGGAAACAGATTTGAAAATTAAGCTATTGGTGAATGAGGTAACAAGCTAACTGGAAGTAAACTGCTGAGGTTTACCTTCATCAGCCAAAGCAAGAGCGGGAAAGGTAAATCAGTCATAACTGTATGGGGAAAGTAAAAAAAAAAAAAAATAAAATAAAATAAAATAAAAAGGTGAATATTAGAAGGTTAGCTTTTCCTTAAAATGATTTACTGTTTTCTTGTGGTGAGTTGGAAGGTAAACATCCCTCTTTAAGATCTTGCTACATGCATTAATACCTTCTCTGAAAGTGTTTTAAGTCCTGTTGACAGGAAAATTATTTAATAACGTGTTAAAGTACTTTGCTAAATTGAGACCTGAATCAGTTTCTCTATAAAAGCTTCATTCAAATCAATGGGAAACTTTTTATAGACCTAAGAGGAGCTTGGTCTGTCACTAAGTGAAAACACACTGAACCAAGGGGTGGAAAAACTCAAATTTTTTCTCCTGGAAGAACAGATACCAAAATTTGCATGCTTAGTGGCAACTGTCTTTCACTTTCTAATATTAAATGACAGCACTAATAATATGCAGTATCAAGTTATTAAGCATTCAGAGTCCCAAGCCGTCCAATTAGTCTGCTGCAATGTAATTAAAACAAAAACAACACTAACTCAGGAGTGAAATTCACTGCAGTGCAGATGAGTAAAGCCTAAGATTAGGAGTTCATTAGGATGAAACAAAATTCATACCCAGATTGGTCTAAACCCTGGGTAATTAGCTTGAAACAGCTTGACATTATCCAAGGAGGATATGGATAATTGGGTTCAACATCCCTGAAGATATGCTGTTTCTAGTGACAATAAACCATTTGCGCTTTGAAGCTGCTTCCAGTTTTCTCAATCAACCCCATCTTACAAGGGCTATTACTTTGATAATTTACTTGTCAAAACTTGTTAGTCAAGGCAGGACAAAAGCAACACGGCATGTGGTTAATCCCAGAGATCAATTTGTTGCAATAACTTGCAGGATCCTACCCACTGTACTGGAGATTAAAATCAGTTTTGAAACAGGTTAGTGTAAGTCAGAGATAAAACAGTGGGAGAAGCCAGGAATTATTTTATCGTCTTATTTGAGGTTACTAGAGATACAAATAGATGAGTAGAGATACCAGCAGGTATGAAATACATGGCTGGCAAAGCACCTGATCACTGGCTTTGAAGTGACTGCAGAGCAATCCTCCACTTAACACGATATACACTTAAACTCCATGCCAGCAACGGCTTCTTTTAACATATTATCTCCTGAATCCACTGTCTCTGAGAAAGGCGACAGCCAAAGAAGGAACCAATCAAACTTTGACCATGTGTAGCTGTGAGCCTTAAAATAATACTGTGGCATAAAAGCAGTAGTAAGACAGGCACCGTGTCCTCTGCTCACTCCATTTTTCTCAGTTCTCTTAGTTACCATGAGGTTTGCAAAGTCTTCCACCAGATGAGCATTTTCTCTTCTGAAGTGCAAGAGGGAATAGCACCTGAGAAGAAAACCTGGTTTACACTCTCCCATCACACGATCAATCATATAGCTGACCCCGAGCAATAACAACACAGCCTGACCACTTCCCATTACTCCCCAACTACCATAGCGAGTTGGTTGTGATTTACAGCTGACAGAGGATCAGTCTTGCTGTATTTCTCAAAAGTGTGTTGTAGAGGCAAAGGGAATAAAACCCAACTCCATCCAGAATTGCTAACCTTATGCAGACAGAAATCAGGAATCAAGCTCCTCAAACTGTGGAATAGGATTAAAAGGCAATTTCTTAAATTTAGGAGTCTGAACCTTCCAGCACATTACGGTGACATCTTCATATCTTATTCCTCTGGTAAGATGAGTCACAAATGTGCTCACAGACAAATGGAAACCAAGTTTCATTCTGAAGTCATAACGTGACACAGCAAATCCTAAAAAAAAAAAAGTAGCAAATATCCTAAAAACCACAAGAAAATTACAAGACAGCAATGCTGTTCTTTGCCCTCAGCATAGCAGATTTTGGTGCCACAAGCCATAAAACCCCAGAAGGATGCTGGTGCTTCCACATAGTTACTTGCCACAGCAGCAATGCAATTTCCAAAAGCTGCAAGAGATGGAGAGCACATCTACCTCCATCAGCTCTGCCATCTCATCCAGCACTACCCCTGGTGGTAAGGAAGGGCAGGGAACCCAAAATGACCTGGGGTTTCAGGTCACTGTGTTGTAGGACACTCATTTTTCAGCTGCAGAATTCAACCTTGCATGCGAATGCCCATAAGCAGCCTCTCCTTTCCCAACCAACTCTGCTGCCTCTCAAAGTCTGACATTACAGAGAAAAGGCATGGAAGGAATCGAAAAATAGCAAACCAAATACGCCTTTCACATCCTACTGATAGGCAGATACCACCAGCTAAGGAATAAAAATATTTTCTTCCCTGAAGGCACATGGGGGGAAAAAGCAAATTATAATTCTAAATGCAAATATCTCAAAAAAAAAATCCCTCAGAAGAGTTAAGGGCAGGAGGTAAACCCTAGAATCAAAATAAACAGAAAGTATATCTTCAAGAGAAATCAAACAAATAATAGCTCAAGGGGGTTGGGTTGTTTGGTTTTTGTTATCGTCTTTAATCAAATATTCCTCGTCTTTTCTGTTCACATAGTTCATTTTTCCCTCTCATCTCCCAGCACAACACCTGGCCCCTGGCAGGTATTTTTCAGTATGGATAAGGTTCTTCACCAGTTTCTTCATCTCTCAGTCCTTAATTAGGAACAAAGGCAGCCTGGTGTCCTATCAGGCATATTCATTCAAATATATTATCACTATCACCCATAATATACCTGTCCAAACACTCCTGTACTCTGTGCCTGGTTTCTGTTTCACTCTGAACATCTTTTGCTGCACAGAATCACACTCTGCATCAACACCGGATCCTTCTCTGTGAAGGCTCCTCTTCTCATAGAAGTTACACACTAATAATCTAAAGCAGCAGCACGTGAGACCAAAAAGCTGATCATCTCCACAAGCTAAAGTTACTGTTCATCAGGCTTAACAGGTAATACTATTAAACAAGTGTGGACAAAAATCTATATCAAATTGTGCAATGAAAAAGGAGGTATCTTATGTAAGGTGGAGATGTAAGGGAAAACCAGACATTTCAGGATTTCCCCAACATATTCAAAAGAAAAGAGAAAGTGACTTGCGGAAATAGAAAAAATAACGGCAAAAAGAGGGCAGTTAAGACTACTAGATCCAACGGCGCTTGCTTGTGCGGGACACTGAGGAACTGGAGCTGTAGGAGCCCTGTGACGACCACCCTTCCTAAGGCTCCTCAGGCGAGTGTGCAGGAACACAAGCTCTAAGAGAAACTCCTTGGTGAGGCTCATCAAGGTGGGATTAGATGAGCTAATTATCTAATCCAAGTGGGGACTAAATGGCTCAGTGGGCATTTTTGACCTTAGTATGAATGAAGCCATGAACAATAACTGAGCAAATTTTCTACAAACTCAAAGCAATGTGACATACAGGAAAAACGTAAGGCATCAAAAGTCAAGCAATTTGCCCATGCTCACAGGAAAAGTTCTCGATTCTGGAACTTTTTTTGCCTTTTCTAAGGCAATAGCAAAGATGGTATTACCCTACTGATTAGACAAAATAAGGCCTTTGGATTTTCTCCAGTAATACGACAACAACAAAAAATGATAATTCTACTTTGGTTCATGGTTTTCCCATGATGATCTGTGAAGATCCAGAGAGCTTGTCTGCTATCCTAAATCAGGTAATTTAAGACTAACAGGCATGCAGTAATTAACCATTTAAAAGCACATAAAAGCAGTGGACCTCAGCACAATTATTCAGCTAGGCTCAAATGATCTCAGGGCTCTGATGAAATAGAGGTGCTTTAAACTCTGTTCTTACTCAAAATGATTCCTTTTTAATAGGTATTTGATTTGAAATTGTAAATATGAAGAGGAATACTTTTTAGCTCTTTATTCCCAGTGAATAGCTAATGAAACCTAGATTAGAGATGCTTATGGTTAATGCAGTCTGGTCTGTGAATACAACTGCAGCACAACCTCAGATGAGGCACGTACGTAATAAAAAGACCGGTTTCTTATTTATTTAAGTCTCCACAAACAGCTCTGCTTAAATCAGAAGAGTTTATGGTACTCAGAGATCCGGCTGGGTACCTCCCATCTTGTTGCTGACGTGTCAGAAGTGGTTTGATGTCTGTTTTGCCTGCCGGTTCGCTTGCCTCTGCCTAACTAACTGTCCCCCACATGGCCACAGGAACACAGACACTTTGAGTACCTGCTTGCCCTAAACTCCTCTATTTGAATTATCTCATACCTGAATAATATTGACACTGGAGACCCAGGAGAGAAAAAAATTGTTAACACTGGATAGTGAATGTAGTCCTGCCACGTGCTTATTGGGGGCACAGATAAATAAGCTGCTACTGACTGACTCTTTCAAGGTCATTCATTTGCCTGTGGTTTTCTGCTCTTCGTTGCAGGCTTGCAAATCTGTGCAGACAGCTCCTGAGCAATGCAGGCCAAAATGCAAGTCAGCACTTCAGCCTTGGAGGAAGGGCAACACGTCTCTGTGCTACGGAATCGGTGTAGCCCTGTCAGCGGTGTCGCGTTCCTCCTGCCCAAGCCTGCCTCTCCAAGAGGCTTAGAAAAAAAAATGCACACGGGAAAGGTAATCAAGCAATTTAGAGCCAATTTATCTCTGCCACACACCACTTAGCTGAAGTCCGTGCTTTCCCTTCCTCGCGGATTGCGCCGTATGAGGATATTGAGGATATTCTGCCCCACAAGGAGATTCACCAGGGACTCCAGTTGGTGGCATTTCTGAGCCATAGTGTCTCCCCAGCAAGGTGCTTCCACCTCAGCTCTGCGGGGAGGGGGTGGGGGAACAGCCAACTACCTGGAGCAGAGGCACCGCTGGTCAGCAAAGAGAAAATCGTTCACACCTTGGGGACAGGGGAGCTTCATTACAGATCCCCTGGGGTCCCTAAGACTTTGCTGAACATTAAAAATGCTCCTCTTTCTGAAGAGCAGAAGCTCAGCGGCTGACAGAGGTTCCAGCTGTGCAGACCTCTGTTAACAGTAATTGCATGAGTTGGGACTCATTAGCCAGCTGTACAAAAAATAGAACCAAAAATCAAGAGGGTAAGAGCCTTCCCTCTTTCCAGAAGCACTTTCCCATGGCACAGCTCCATGCTGCACTTTATGTGGTCTTCAGGGAACGGAGGGATGAATTTGGAGCACGCAGCATTTACACCTTCGGATTGCTCTAGGTCCCTCACTAATCTCCTCCTAGTACTAGGTTGTTCTGTTCACTAACAGTTTTCAGAGATTGTCAAGCCATTCAGAGATCAACTGGCATCAGCTATGCCTCAGGTTATTTTGGTTTTGTCATTAAATAAGCTTTCACCTTAAAACAAAAGGAAACAAAGCTACAGACCACTGAAAATATGCCAGTCAATCCCAGGCACAGGAAGGATTTGGGAACAGCGCTTCCCTTTTCTGACTCAGTCTTTTGCTCTCTTTGCTCAGGAATGGATGCACTGATAGCTAAACGTTGGACTGGACAGCAAGGTAATAAGCACCCACCCCAGAGAAGCCTTGTGGCAACTGCAAATAGTGACAGGCAGAAAAACAACGAAAACTTCCCCGTAGTAGAGAGTCAAGAGGGCACCAGCACCTCCAGGCCTGAGGTTCTCCTGAGCAGAGACTGAGGGTCTTTCTAATGAGTCTTGCATTTTTGCACTTCCCATTCTTCACTTCCGCTTCAGGGGCTCCACTTCCATTTCTGCACTTTGCAGAAATTCTCTTCACAAGCTTTTGTGCAGCCCCTTTCACAGCGAGTCGCCCTGGTGAAGCTGCAGAGCACAAAACCCAGCTCCGGACAGGCCTCCCCGCAAGGGCCCTTCCCCAGCCCCAGGGACACGCGGCACAGGCCTGGCAGCAGGTTGCCCTGGGGGACCTGGAGACTCCGCGGGGACATCACTCGAAGCAGTGGGCACTGCCAGCAATAGGCCTTCCGAGTCTCCCAGCAAAGCTGGGAAAGCTCCTTTTGCTCAAGGGCAAATTGGGTTGAGCAGACCTGGGAACTCTCCTATGGAAATTTAAAAGCGCCCCCCACCCATCTCTCCTGCTTTGTGCTTGCCTGAAGGCGCGGAAACAAAACACCTCTGTACCTTGAACACATTAAAGGCATTGCTTTTCTATTTCCAAAGGAGTTCCTGCTCTCAGAGAGCACGGACATGCCCCAGCCTACAACAGCTCTTACGCACTGAAGTCTTCAATCAGACTATATGAACATGTACATGACAGAAGAGACCATAATGTGGCAGGTGACAGAATCCCTGACAGGACAGCCACTGCTCTGCTACCAGCACTAAGCCACAGGTAAGCGAGTACCTGTTCAGCCTCGCAGGCTTTTTCTTTGTGAACACCTTTGAGTTACAGAATAGCCCATAATGACTCCTCCTTGGAATGGTTAAGCTCTATAATGCAGAACACTATTTAGGTGGATCTAAGCTTATGCTCGTACTGTGCCCGGGGTGGCAGGGCCGAGCCCGGGATTTTGCTCAGGATCGGCTGCATCGAGGCCCGTGCCACACACCAGAGCCCAAAGTGCCACGGCCGAGGCAGCGTGTTGGGGTCCTGCCCAGCCCAGTCCCAGCGGCACTCGAGTTTCCAAAGCCTGCAGACCTTTCCTCGTATTTCATAGCCCTCACCAGGGTTTTGCTCCCGATTTTCTCTTTCTTGAACTCATGTGGCCCCCAGTACACCTAAGGGCCACAAATTCCACAGCCATAACCCTATCCTCTTTAAGAGTATCATTCCTATTTGTTTGGCACCTATGACTTGATAACTGCATTGGGTGCCCCCAGCTGTTCTTTGATAAGTAATCACCCCTTATTCACCTTTTCCCATGCAATCTATAAATTTACACTTACAATATCTTCCAAATCCACTCTTGGCCATCTGTTTCCTAGGCTGGAGAGACTTACTGTATTTAAAGATCCCTCACTGGAAAGCCACTCCACTTCTTCAATCTCCTCGTTTCCCTTCTCCATTGGCTTTACAGTTCTCGCAGACTTCCAGAGACGAGAGGGGCCACAATTGCACGCTCTACCCAAGGTGCAAGTGCTCTCCCTGCTAAGGAATCAAGTTCCTTCACAGGAGCTTCACAAGTCACACAGGATAAAACAGACGCAACCAAATCACTAGTCATTTCTAAAGTCTTGGCTTGAATTCATTTATGCTTAGATAAGGAAGGGGAAAATATGCTTCTTTCCCCTACTGCTAGCGTTGCTGCCTATTCAGATAGGCCTTGGAGTTTCTGATCGGATCAGCAATTCACCTACTTTTACACCTTATCTCTGGCAGTCACAGATACCTTGGAGAAGGGGAACGAAATGCCATCGCAGACAATGAAATAATATATTGCACACAGAAAGCTTCTTCCAAACCCCGCAAGTGTTTCAAACCTTAATACATAAAGATTTGTATCTTCATTATGTGCAGGCAACTCAGGAATTGAACCACCTAAAGAAACCCAAGTATCTTCAATGCCGAAGTCTTTGAAAAAGAGGAATACAGGTCCCAGATTTCACATTCAAAAACGTCTACCCTACCTTCATTAAGACTGCATCAGAACGTGCTCGAGCAGGTTAACTGCACAGCACAGATAAGCAGTTTTCTTCACCATTGTAAAAGTGATCTTTACTCTTGCTGGATATCTTCTGCTTTTATAATATGCAAAGTGGAAAATTGGAGAATACTGAATTGCATTCCTCTTTTTGTCCTACCCTTATCATACCTTCCCCGATCAATTCGGCCTATGCAATTTTGTGCCCTTTCACCTCAATACCCACATTATTGATCAATAAAAGCCTTTTGAGCTTGATGGATTGGAAACACCAGTTAAACAGGGCCAGTGCTTCAATCAGCCTCCTTAAGCCAAGCGGCCAGAGACATGCTTCAAAGACACTCAGTGTTACTTGCGGCAGCACAGCTAGAAATGCCGTTAAGATCCTTGAAACGTGGCCTGCCTTTCAGGCACTCCAGTAGCATCAGTGAAATACTGAATTTCACAGACTCTCATCCTCTAACGCATGTTGCTGGCTTTGTTCATGGCTTTCCTGACCTTCCATCGCTGAGCAGCGTCCTCGGTTCCCGTCCGCTGGAAGCTGAGAAGCAGCAGCCCAACCACTGCACCTCTTCACAGAGCACTCCAAGTGCACAAAGGCAAACATGACACAAAATGCACAAGGAATGGAAGGGCCACAGCAAAAATGGGAGTTATTTAAAAATAACAGCAGAGAGAGGGACATATTGCAATTTAAACAGCAATAGCTTTTTAAGCTAGCTTTAATACCAGCTTAGTTAGTTACTCATTATATAGTGAAAATATAGGGAAAATAAAGCTGGAGGAATTGCTAATGATGCCAGAAGTCTGTATTATGCATGTTGCAATTCCTAACCTTTTAAAACCAAACCAAAAAAAAAAAAAGAAAAAAAAGCCAACTAATCATTTATTCCTAGTCTCCTGATTTCATATCAAATTGCCAGCAAATAAATCCACTTATGGGGATTTCTGAGTTCCTTTTATGCAGTGGTTTAATTAGATTCCACCGATGAGTCTCTAACTGCAACATAATTTCTTGTCTCCAAGCAGTTGGCCGAGGCTTGCTCTGTCCCCATGAAAACTGCCCTTGCCTGCCCGTAGCCCCTCTCCTCCTCCTCCTCCTGCTGCAAGAGCCAGGCCATGGCCCACAGCTCCCGGGCGCCCGCCGCTTCCCTCCCTTCTCTTACTGCCTTTCCAGATCACTTAACACGCGACCATCCGCCATCTCCTACAAGTCAATGCTTTGGAACCTGATAGTGCAATTTTTTTTCTTTCTTTTCCCCTTGTTTCTGCTGGGGACGCTCTCTTGGTAGCTACTGGGGTGGAGCACACCCTGGGCATCTCATAAATGCACTCATGTACCTAGAAAGTTGCACTTTCACTCAGCTGTTTCCCAAATCATCTGCTAATGTGTGAGCCCCAGGTAGAAGGGACGGGATGTAGCACGACAATCTGCTCATGCAGCTGAAGGCCGAGCAAGAGGCATCACTGCAGAGTAGCAAAACACACGCACTTCATACCAGCATCAACCATGTGCTCTTGTTCAAATTCTCTCTTCCAGGGATCTAGTCAAGGACTCTAAGCCAAGCAACACCCAAAAACTGTGCCCTCACCTAGAACTGTCACTTGTGTGTCATTGCTTGAAACATTAAAAAAGGTCTTGCCTTTGTCAAAGGCAAAGCATTATGAGGACAGCCAATTTCCTCTCGATGACAGAAAGTTGGCAGCTGCTGGCTTTGCCCACAAGAGGTTCACAGCATCTCTGCCTTTCCACTCATACATCAAGCCAAACAGGTGACAAACCTTGGAAGGACCAAAAACTCCACGTAACATTGGAAGATTATTTATGAGTCTTACAGAAAATAATAGGACTTATTCTTCAAATTGCTATTACCCAGTGGGATTAAAGGTACCAAAATATAGCTTTTACCCAGCAAATCTCTTCTAATACAGCTGAATTTCTCTAGAGTGTAGAACACTCACTATGTGTTTTTTTTATATATATATATAATCTCCAGTTGGCAATTTGCTTTCCACTGACAAGCAATTGCATACACTTGCTCCATGCACATCTTCAAAGTACCTCTGCCCACCTCGCTGATGCAAACAAGTCTTCAGTCCCTAAGAATACTAACACAGAGATGAGTATCATGCACTCCGAGCAACTTCACTCGGCCTTACAGACTTCCAGCAGCTTATTAACTGGATTCTGACAACAGAGTCCTTAGGAATAAATTTGGGGAAGCAAAATTATGACTGGGGACAAAAATGTCATTCCCCTGGGATCCTCAAAATATACAACTCAAATCCACTGGACGAGCCTGCTCCTGCAATAATCTTACCCTCAACTATTTGTCACTAAAATGTAATCAGTCTTGTTTAAAATGAGATCGTAGGTCTCCAGGGGAGCCGGTGACGATCCCCTAATGAACATTCATGACCTTTTTCACCATTCAGGAGAACTATACTCTCATCAAGCAAGGCCCTAGGAGGTATAAATGATTTCCAAAGCACAGGAAAACTGTGATCTGAGGGCTATGTGTAACTGTGCACCCACTGAAGCAATGGAAAAAAAAAGCTCCTTAATTTCCGTGGTGCAGCATTAGGCCCCAATTTTCTTTTCTGAGGCTTCAGGGCAACAAAGGCAAACTTCCTGCTGGCAGATGGACAAGATGCTCCTGTGCTGACTCTGGCGATCCTCGATCCCAGGAAAGTGCCCAACCTTGTGAGTACTTTTACTGACTTGCAGGATCAAAATCTTAATGCACATCTCCCAGTAGTTCTAGAAAATATGAAATATCAATTAAGTAGAAATTTTTCTTTGATATTCATTGTACATTTGGGAAAGGACTGATAAAGGCAGGAGAACATTGTAAGTAAAAGCTATGCCAAACACTAAGAGGCCTGTGATGGATGGCAGGGGGCCCTAAGGCAAAATGCAGTTGCCCCAACTCCCCCGTTCATCCCCTGAAGAAACCTTGGCCCAAGCAGGAAAGGACAAGGCCCCGTGCATTTAAACTCTGCCGTGAGGTCTTTAAAAAGCCTGTGCAATCTGGCACAGTGATCCCAGCCGCTTTCAGCTACTGCAAGGTTATACAAAGTACATTTGGCTGTATCACTGAGGAAAAGCACTTTCAAGGGGCTTGAAAATATTTACATGCCAATCTCTCAAAGCAGCAAGAACAAATCAAAAGCTAAGACAGAGGCTGATGAAGTTTTAGTGAAATCCTTGATATGTCAGGAGACCATGTGGTGGTTAAAATACACATTAATATGAATTAAAGCAGCCCTGGGGCACTCTTATTTCCAGCTGAATTACAGTCTCACAGCATGGCAGCCACTTGTAAAGATCTCACAGGAAATTATGCTGTATCTCGGGCAAGGGGGAAGAAAAAGCAGGGTAGAAATTACAGTGTGTCACCGTAGAATAACGTCCTCGTCGGAGCTAATCAGAGCACTGGGGAAAACCACACAGAGCACCAGGAAAGCTGGAGAAGATTAGATTGATCCCAAAGTCAAGAAGTAGTCTAGGAGACAAGAAAAGATAACAAAATCAACCCACGCCATGCAGAATGAAAAAATAGTTTGCTGGTGATAACAAAACTCCACAATATCTCATCCCCAGCAGAGGACATGCACTCAAACTGGTATTTACTTTTGTATAACAGAATAGGTTAAAAGGTGAAGGAAGAACAGAAAGTTGGAAGGAAACAGAAAACAGACTGTAGTACAGAATACAATTAATTTTTATATAACAGCCTTATTGTGAAGCGTTATAAAACACTTTGCTGCACGAGAGTCAGTCAGAACCTAAGGGAATAATAAATTTTTACAGCAAGGTAAGTAGAGAGGAAACAGCTTAGGGGAAACAGAAGATGTTTAAGGAAAAAAAGAAAAAATCAATGGCAAACATAATAGGGTCAATCTGGAGGAGTCAGAGAGTATTATGATGTGATTATGATGTGACCTCAAAAAGTAGCGCGCTTGGATGCATCTTTACATGGAGTCTGAGAAGGCTGAAATGTTTCTGTTTTTTTTTCCTTCCCAAGACTAACATCCACACAGATGGCCACAAGCAAGCAGCACCAAAGCCCTGGCAGAAATACTTGCGCTTGCAAGCTCCCTCCTCTCCTGGGCCAGCTGACAAATACCCTGCAAGTATCCTACATATTCCAATGAACACACAGATTTTTTTTTCTAAAGGTCGTGTCGGATCATGGCAACCACGCAGGACCTGAGCTCACGCCTAACGCAGGAATCGGCAGCGTTGTCCACGTCCCACCTGCAGCAGCGCTGGATCACAGAACGGGCGCAGCACCGGCCGCGCTAAGAAAGTGCCTCTTGAATCCTTGCACAATGCCAGCCCCTCAAACACACACGTACCCTGACGGAGGGGTGCCAACTCATATGTTACATTGCTCAAATAAAACACAGAGTTGGGTTGTTGTCACACACTAGATGCCAACATTTTCAAACCTCCAATGACTTTGTTTACCCCTTACACCTACTGACGCTGCAATCCCACCATTTCATCCCAAAGAGCTCCTTTTCCTAAGCTCTCTCCCGCCGAGCTGCTCCTTTCTATCAGGAGCTCGTACTCCTCATCTGTATGCATTGCTGCCTTCACCTGAACACGGCCACAACACGTCAGCTATTGATTCCTGTAGGCTGCTTTCCCATCACCAGCACTAAGTGATTGCTTATTAGATGGACAGGGGAGAACTGGAATCTGTGGGCAGGGTCATTTCTCTTAGAAATGAAGAGCTCTGCAATGAGAGGCAAGGCCTGGGAGGAAGAGGAGGCAGCGGCAGCAGGAATCTGCCAGGGCTGAAGGATGCTGGTACCCCGCTGGAAAGCAGGTGAAATCAATGCTCTGCAATGACTCTCCTCCCAGAGAAATCCTCTAAAATGCGAACTTTAACCTGAGAGTGAACTTGGTCACCATGATCAGAGGGCAGAAGCAGTGGAAAAGGAATGGTTTGGTTTAGATATCCCTGAGCCCTTTGGAATTAGCTCGGGGTAGTATAGAGCGCCCTGGAGCTCAGAGGACGGCTCTTGCAGAGGCAATGCAGAGCAGTATCGATTCCCCGGCACCACTGCAGGCACTTAGGGTCTGCAATGAAGTTTAATGAGTGTAACGAGGCAGAGAAGAGCGCCTTTCCTCTAGAGACCCTCACAGACCCTCGCTTTCCAAGCCTATGCAAAACCATAGCACTGACAATCTTTCTCCCATCCATTAACAGTTCCAAACCAGCAGAAAAACACAGGTCTGTCTACAGGTGTTCAAGGGCTAGTTAAATAATTAAAGGGGACCACAGTCTTACAGAAAAACCTAGAAGAGTTTGCCACCTTTGCAGGAGACTCCCTGGCCTGGAAGTCAGATCAGCTTCTCCAAGGAAGCTGATGTCTACAGAGGACTCCTGGAGGCTGCACTCCAAACCCTACTCTTACAACCTACATTACTTGTGATCAGCACAACAGCACCCGCGTTGGCAACACTATTTATTAGTATGATAGGAAGCAAGGAAGGAAGACAGAAGCAGCACAAGTGGTTAAATAAATGACCTCTCAGTTCTCAGGGATAACATCCTTATTAAGATGCTTCACATGTCCTTCAGCTGCCTCTCCTCCACCTTCCCACACTGCTCCCACAGGCAGAATAAAATGCGTCTGATTGCTGGAAAGAGATGGCATCAGTACATGTCAGCTCCAACTTCTTTTACACCCTCATCCTGCTGGGTGCGTCCACAGCAGCAGGATCACCAGCAAGCCAGCGCGAGGGAGGGGAGGGCCGGCAGGACCGGACACGGCCCCTGGTGGCACTGTCCCGGATGGAGAGGCTGAGGGCAAAATCCATCACAGAGAATATAAATTAAGTTTTTCATTCCTAAGCTTATTCACTTGGTCTCTGTGTTACCTGACTCTTATCGCTGGGGAAGGGACAGGACTCGAACTCCCTTATGGCACCAGGGTGCGACTACGTGCCACGGGGAACAGCACCAGCCAGCAAGTGAGAGGAGCCTTCCAACAGGTCCTGGGCAATAGGCCATCACTCCGAACATTCCCCAGCCCTGCTACTGCCAACCCAGGATCCTTTCTCAGTGGCAATCACCAGCCTACCAGTACGAGCTTCCAATAATGCAGAAAGGCAACCTCTACCACTATTATTTTGCAGAAAATGTGCAGTTATGCAAAGAGGGCTCAAGTGTGTGAGCTGCTGTCAATCCCTTCAGGCTTGCAGGCCATGCCTAGGATGAGGCTCCACACACTCCTGTCTCATCCCTAAGGATTTCTTGCTTGCTTCTACAACAGTCATTTTTTTCTTGCTGATCTTTCACTATATAAAGGGAACAGGCTTCTCTCCAGTCAAAGGCTCTACTTAATTCTGTAATGACTGGAACATAATAAACTTATTTCAGAAGAGTAAAAAAGGGCTGGTCTGTTGTATGTGAAAACCATTACACACCTAAAGATGCATTGGAGATAGGAGGTTAGCTACTTAATGCTTTGGTTCTTAAACACCCTTAAAACCCCCTCTCTTCCCTCCATCAGGCTTCCAGCACATAACTGCCATCAATCTCCCTTCCTTTTTTCTTCTTCACTCGTTTTACTATTTCTGTTTCTTTTTCAGCACTAAGCTGACATTCTGGTGCCCAGCAGTGACATTAATCATTGAACGACTCTTCCCTTCCCCCAGACTCTCTTAACTCGAGCATTAGCTATGTAAAAATATCAGTACTCAAAGAGCAGTTAATAAATGACAGTTCTTAAGGCTGCTGCAACCTCTTCCCTCCGTGCCCTGGAAAAACAGAACAAAGAGGGTAAGTAGCACAGGGCTGCCAGGGAAAATACGTGGGCCTGGCAGTCACAGCGCAGTCTGTGAATACCACAATGGGACATGTTTATCAGGGATGGGATTGCACGTGTAGCACTTGCTTTCCCAGGCATGTATCCCACCTTTATAAACATCTCAAGGCTGTGCATTCAAAGCTAAGGTTCAGAGACACGTTTTCCACAAGGAACATGCACTAAGTTAGTGACTTATGCATCAAGCTAGCAACCTTAGAGCTATAAGGTAGCAAAACTAAGCAGTTTCAGTGAGAAACTGAAAGATTTTTCTGGGAAGATCATAACTGGATTTCAGTCAAAAACTGGAAGATTCTCTGAATCATAAACAGAGCAAATATTTTACTTTCAGAGGAGGCAAGTGCCCCAAACCTTCAATTAAAAGGAGGGGAACAGAAACCCCTACTACCATCTGCTGTTTGGCAGACCAGATTCTGATGCCTTTTCACACGTCTTGGTCTTTAGTCTAGAAATAGATCACAAAAATCAATGGGCACCAACTGAGCACAGCTGGATTCGAAGCAGGTAAGAAAAATAGCATCTATCTGCAGAAATTCTGTCACTCAAAGGCTCGCTCTGCTCAGCTTAGAATATATAACCCAAAGTCTTCAAGCTAAGGTCTCAGACCTGCAGTCAAATCACTGCAATCAAAATGCTTACCATTTGTCACTTCATCTGTGGTGACACTGCTGGGGGCACTGAGCCTGCAGTCAATGCAAGGTTGGATGACCACTCCTTTATGGCTGAAAATAAATGGAATTGCCCCAAATATACTGTGGGCTCTGAGCACGTATGTGAACTCTCATCAGCACTCAGCTACATTTTAGCTGGAGACATCCAAAGAACACTCTAGCACAAAGGGCACTACAAAGGGCATCAAAATAACATGGGTTGTGCTAAGGAAGATGCCATCTAGGTACAAGATCACTTACCAATTTGGGGGGCTTTTTCTGTCTTTTAATGAGACCACATTGCAGTGGTCTCATTAATGCAGTGACAGGAAAATCAAAAAGCAGGTACATGCAGGTAGAAGAAACACGACTAGCAACACTACTTGTGGATTTACTACTTAAAAGGTAATACTCAGTGCACAGAATGAAAGAAGCTGCCATGGGGTTGGCCTCACTCAAAGTGGGGCCAACTTAGATGCAAATACATGGTTAAAAATGGAAACCTGAAACCAAGAGAAAGGTCAGCAGAAGGGAAAGAAAAAAAAAAAGGAAAGAAAAGTAATGAGAAATTAATGAAGTTGAAGCAGCAGGGAGGAGAGAAAAAGAACAGAGAAGAGCACTGGGTCACTCTGAATTCTCATCCTGATATGAGAGTGGCCTCACAAACCAGAGATGCTGCAAAAAATGTGCAGAGCAGAGACAGGGGAATAGATGGATGATGGTGAAACAGCTAGAATATGTTAGGACAGACAGGACAAAACAAATACAAAAAACAAGGCAGAGAAAGCAGAGCTTTGGGCTGACCGTTGTTGTGGGTAAAGCCGTGGATGCAGGATTGCTACCTGCCAGCCACTGTGCATCCCTGCCTAGACCCAGACCACAGCCAGCAAAACTGTCTCCCAAAGGAGCAGTAAGAGAAAGGAATCTCTGAGACTCTGAGAGTCACCACTGGCATCATCCACGTTTCCCTCTGACTTATCCCACTTCTGCATTCCTGCTTGCTCTGAAAAGGAAAGCACACCTATGCCTTTGGGAAGACAGTCCCTCTAGCATCTATCCAAAAGGCAAGATAGGGGCTGTGGCACCCTATAGACTACCAGCTTTGGCCCACTTTCTCTGCAAACATAGGAGACAAATTTTCTATTAGAGAAACAAACTTTTTGTTGTATGATGTTTCTTTATGAATGTTTCTCTAATGAAGAATGTTTCCAATTAAGAATTTTTCTCCAAATAAGTTTTTTTTTTTAGAAGTACAAATATGTGTTTATACTTAGAGGTTTTGCAATATCGATCATTATATTAACAGCATTTCATCAGCAGAAGTTTCCTAGCACCTTGGGAAGCAGGGAAGAGCACAAGGTTTCCCAGAACCAAAACAGAGTGCTACCTGTACCAGTTGTATGGAAGAAAGCAAGACAGCAGCATAAGAGGAATGAAAACTACTGTAACTCATGGAGAGACTAGGAGGACTCTGGTGGTCAAGATACACTGCCTGCTGAATCGAATCAAGGATCAACATCATTCACTTACTAAAAGATTGTCTCCTTGGAAGCTCTGAAATGCTCTGAAAGAGCCTCATATTTCACCCCACGACACTTCATACTGTCCGTGTCACCCCTGCCATCCACGGCACCTGCTGCTGCTGTTGTCCTGCCAGCCATGCTGAACTCCCTTGGGTTTGCTGGCCCGAGCAGTGGCAGGAGCACTGCTGCTGTTCAGCAAGACTGGGCGTATGTTTCTCTTAACATCGTTTCCCCATAAAGACCCAGAAGCAGGGCTGAGAAAGGAGGAACAACAACTCTGCTGTTTTGGTGCACAAGCTGCCAAGCACCATGAACTTAAAAGTTACTCCATATCCACTACTTAAAACAGAGGCTTTGCCATCTCCTCTACCCTCTAACTACAAGACATAAAACAAATATAACTCACTACAGTATCATAAGAAGCGATCAGTGATTTAAATGCATGGAGAAAGTTCCTTATTTAATCCAGAAAGAATCTTGGAAGTTTTTCTCACAGAAGCTCCCAGGCTGCCCACTGGGGAAGGTGAAGGGGGACTGCTGCTGCAGGAGCCACCCAGCACGTCTCTAGGGAGCCACAGCCAGTCCCCAGGGGCTTCCACTCAAACCTCCCTCTGTTAGAGACGCGGCTTCACTCCTGCCAGCCTTGCACTTGCATTATGAAACAATCAACCCTAGCAGAAAGGCTGTTTAGCCAATTCCTCAGAAACCGCATACTGAAGCAAAAGTGAGGACATTACTGTAACAAAAGGGCCTTTGCTGCCATGATGGGCTAAGGAGGTAACTGGACAAGACAGTAAGAATAAAGATTACCTCATATTGGAACAATTGATAAACTTGGGAAAAAGAGACAGCGCCACAATTCCCTTGCACTCCCCTTCTGAAATGTACTCTCCTTGGGCCTGGAGGCTCTCTCTCTTAACTGCAATCCTAACCCTCGAAGCCAGAAAAGTTTCTGGTGGGTGCAGAGCCTGCAGCTGCCAGGCCTAATGCAGTCTCAAGGGCAATGCTCTATTAAATGAATCTGGATATAGCATCACATTTCCTTTAACATGCAGCTTCTAGCTCTATTCCCCACAAGGATGTAACATCTCTCTCTCTCTCTTAACCCTAACATGAACAATATCTGCCAACCTAATCTCCTGGATTAACAGCCTAAAACAAGGTCTAGAGCATGGTAAAATACAATGTTCTCCTGGAACTATTCTTTGTATAGCATGCCCTCTAGCATGTCCTTTCTCAACCAGGAACTAAATATCTCTGGCCTTTCTTTCTCTCAATCTTAAACCTAGCCCTAACCATACCCTAGCTCTAAGCCTGAAATCGCAACACCTACTGCTCCCTAAAATGGAAAATATGCTCCTAGCACCAATCCGGATAGGGTGCTAGATTCCTTTCACAAGCCCTTTTATTCCCCATTCCCAGTATGGCTTTAGGCTTTTGAGCTCTATTAACCCCAACCCTAGCCCTAAGAGTGAGCTCACCACCGTATTTCCTATGGATCCGTATTTCCTTTCGCCTGCCCTTTCTAGCACCACTCCCCATGGAGCTCTAGGCTTTCTCACTCTCTTAACCCTACCCCTAGCCCTAACCCCAACACAAAGCCTGAAGCCAGTAGGACTAGGGATACCAAAACACAAAATACGCTCCTAGCGCCAGCACACATAGGGCACTGTATTTCTTTTCGCCAGACCTTTCTAGCGATACACCCCATGGGGCTTTAGGCTTTCTCTCACTCTTAACCCTAACCCTAGCCACAAGCCTGAGGTCAATAGGCCTAGTGATACCTAAACACAAAATATGCTCATAGGAGCAGTCTGCATATGGCACTATATTTCCTTTTCTCAGCCCTTTCTAGCACCACTCCCCATGGTGCTCTGAACTTTCTCTCTCCCTCTCTCTTAACCCTAACCCTAGCCCTAACCCAAAGCCTGTGGTCAATAGGCCTAGTAATACTTAAACACATAATATGCTCCTAGATGCAGTCTGCATATGGCACTATATTTCCTTGAACCTGCCCTTTCTACCACCACTCCCAATGGGGCTCTAGGCTTTCTCTCTCTCATAACCCTAACCCTAGGCCTAATCCTAACCCTAGGCCCAAACCTGAGGTCAATAAGCCTAGGGATACCTAAACACAGAATATGCCCCTAGGAGCAGTCTAGATACAGCGCTACATTACCTTTCGCCTGCCCTTTCTACCACCACTCCCCATGGGGTTCTAGGCTTTCTCTCTCTTGCAACCCTAACCCTAGCCCTAACCCTACACACAGAATCCACACAGAATGCTTAAGGTTGGAAGGGACCTCTAGAGATCATCTAGTCCAACCCCCCTGCTCCAGCAGGGACACCTAGAGCACGTGGCACAGGGTGGCATCCAGGCAGGTTTGGAAGATCTCCAGAGAAGGAGACTCCACAACCTCTCTGGGCAGCCTGTTCCAGGGCTTTGGCACCCTCACAGGAAATAAGTTCTTCCTCACATGAAGGTGGAACTTCCTGTGTTTCAACTTACACCCATCAGCCTTAGACCTAAGACTGAAGTCAGCAGGCCTAGTACTACCTGAACTAAAAATACGCTCCTAGCGCCAGTCCACGTAAAGTGCTATATTTCCTTTCATCTGCCCTTTCTAGCGACCCAGTCCATGACTATTTAGGTTTTCGGTTGCTCCTAATCATAACCCTAGTCCTAGCCCTATCACTGAGGTTACCATGCACAGTGCAGCTTAAACAGCAAATATGTTCCTAGGAGCACTCTTGATATGGCAATATATTTACTTTCACCAGCCCTTTCTAGGGCCACTCCCCATGGTGCTCCAGGCTTTCTGTTTCCCTGAACCCTAACCCTAGCCCTATCCATAACCTGAAGCTAGACCTAGCTAGGTCATTTCCTTCCACTTGCCCTTTCTAGTGCTACTCCTCATTGCCCGTAGGTTTGCTCTCTCTCCTAACCCTATCCTAGACCGAACCCTGAGGTCACCATGCCTAAAACTCCCTACATGGCAAGCAGGCTTCTGGACAGGGCGCTATCTTTCCTTCCTCTTGCCCTTTCTAGCACCGCTCCCCTTTGGGCTTGGCACTTTCTCTCTCAACCTTAAGCCTGAGGGTCACGATAGCTAGTGCTTCCTAAAAGAAAAATATTCTCCCAGCACCAGTCTGGATATTTGGCTGTATTTCCCTTCACAAGCCCTTTCTGTCACCACTCCCCATGGGACTCTAGGCTGTCTCACTCTCTTAACCATAACCGTAGACCTAACCCTAACTCTAACGCTAAGACTCAAGTCACCAGGGCTAGTGCTGCCTCAACGCAATTACGCTCCCAGCACCAGCGTGGATATGGCTCTACATTTCCTCGGCCTGCCGTTTCTAGACCCGCTCCCTATGTGATCGTAGACTGAGCAGAAGCTTAGGCCACGTCACATCTGCTCTCTGTAATCCAGGGCTTACACGAGGCAGAGGGCTGAGGCACTTCTCACTATCTTAGCACTACTCTGCTTTTCATTGTCTGATCAAGTCTCTTGATCCATGTGAGGAAAGTCCCAAGGAAAGCAAATGAAGATCCAATTTTCTGTAATACTGTGCTAACCTTTTCGCAGGTTGCGTTTAATGGGCCTGCCTGCCCGCTCTGACGGCTGCTGCATCTCATACTGTGATGGCTCCTTTGCAAGGTTCAGAGGCTGGCTCTCCTGCAAGACAGCTACTCCTGTGCTCAGAAATTGCTTCTTGTATCTTTAATAACTTGAGTAATTTTTTATCATCTGAGAAAAATAGTTCTGTAATTTTACAAGCTAACCTACACAGGAGAAATAACACTAAGTTCACAGTCTAAGAGACTGCCCCCCCTTTCCCACATCTGTCTCACAAATGCCGTATGCACAGGTGAGAGCATTCCCTGTCTTCTCTCAGCAAACCTTGGGTAACCGAGAAGATACACAACTCACTGAAGAGTTTCAAGACAGAAACCAGGCAAAAACTTCCGAGGACCTGAAAGAGGTGTCCAGCTCTAAGTGACATTCAACAGCACATGGATGTTTACATCACATTAGTCCTTTTAAAAGATCACCACATCTAATATTGTCACATATAACCTTCCCCAGGACGGGTGACTCAGCCATCCCCAGCCATCCATATTCTACAATAATTGATGAGCAAAAGTAGAAGGATCCATATTCCATTATAAAACACCTTGATATATCCAAATAACCCCCTAATTCCCTCTTTTTTTTTTAACCTTTCCTGTACGTTTGACAATAGTTTTTCTCTCCTAACACACCTAAGTACTTAACAGCCTAGAATATCTGCTATTAAATAACCCAGGTTGCAAAGAGATGCTGTTTTGAAAAAGACTAAAACAACTACTTTACTAAACAATTTTACATTTTATGCAAGACAAATTTAAAAAAACTCTAATTTTGGGGAAAAAAAAGAATGAAGAGGATCTGGAAATTGAAAGCGCTGTCCTAATTAGGAGACAACTACAACCAACTTCCAGTTCAAGTGACAACATCAGTGAAACCATCATTTCAAATATTACTACATTGCATTTTTAATCAACCTTCCTCCACTTTTCAAAAGCATCGCCTGTGTTACAAACACGACTTTACAACATCAAGCTCAAAAGCGCTTTCTCTCAGGCAGGCAACTGCCAATGGCAGGGAAAATTTTTACCTCTGAAGCCCAATCCCTTCAAGAGCAGTGATTTAAAGGTAGAGATGCTAGGACAGACCTCTCTCTAAAATCCCCCCTGAAATTCCTTCCCACAAGGTAACCAACCTGCCAAGGAAAGTCAACTGAGACTTTCTATTTCATGATCTATGAATCTTGGCATAACAATTATTTTTATTTCTCTTTGTACTCAGTGGATCTTGCAGTTCCCACCTCTTGTCCTGTATTATTTCAAGGAAATTGTTTCATTTTGCTTTTAAAATCCCTAAATATTCGTATAAATGGATGTATGCTTTTCCTCATTGCACAAAATAAGCCTGTCCAAGACAAACACCTACTGCTCCAATGCCAGTGTTAGAGCACAACTTCCAAGCCTGCTACATTTCTAAGTCCCACAGCTGTCAACTGTTATTTCAAAATCTAAGCCTAATATGATCTTGTTAGCCAAAATTTAACACTTACTTGCAGCAGCTCACTTAGCTCTCACTCACACGAACACATATGCACGCGCACAGGCATGCAGTGAAGAAACTGCCTGTATAAAGCACCGAATTCTACATTCTGCCCAAGGCAAGAGTTCATCAAGGTGAAAGTCACAGGATCACAGAATGGTTGAGGTTGGACGGGACCTCTAGAGATCATCTAGTCCAACCCCCCTGCTCCAGCAGGGACACCTAGAGCACATTCCTGCAACAAAAAACACCCCCCTGTTTTCTGTAGCTTGTCCTCTTTTTAGGCATCTGTGTTTCCATCCATCCTGAGACAGGAGGATCATTCCTCAAGCAAGCGATGTGGGATACAGGCTCCGAGTTAGCGATGGGTCAGGATTCCCAGAGGCCCCTGACAAATCCTTGCCTTGCATTTCCTTTTAACAGAGCAAGTAACAGTGTTTGAGGGCAAATGAATGGTCTTGCAGATGGACGCTGGTGGGGAAAACCATGCAAAAGAGATACCGGGGGGGCAGGAGAAACTGGACTGCAGCGAGAAGCATTTTATGTCCAGTCTTAACTAAACACTGCCTGCCACAGAGTTAAACTGGGGCATTCTCCTGCCTTTACGCAGCAGCTTTGGGAAGGCAGCAAAGCAAAGCTGCAGAGACAAAACCAGAAATAATCCCCAAACCTCTTTGTGCAGTGCTGCCTCTCTGAGCAGCCTGCCAAGAATGGGTTAAACTATGCTGCCCTTTGGAGAAAACGGACTTGTTGAGTAACTCAGCTGAGGAGTGACACCTAGATCCAGTGATTGAATCAGTGCATAACAGCTAATGGAACCTGTGATGAGAAAATTAGGCTGTTCTACTGAGTTGATTTGGGACCAAGGTCTGTAAAAGCACTGCACTCACAGTGCAACCCAACAGCTCCTACCACCCCAGCAGACAGCCAAGCAGGGTCCACATGGAGTAAATTCTGGAACTGGCTTCCCAGCACTCCCGCATGGCTGCAACACAATTGCACTTTTGCAAACACAATAAAAAAAATAATAAAAATTCTTCAACGAGTGGCTGGAGAGAAAAAACATCAGCTAATGAAAAAACCAGCAGCGAGGCCAAACTGAAATCATGCACACAGAGCACTTGCTCATGCATGCTAAGCAAAGCAAGCTGATCCAAACCCAAGTATTGGCAGCATCCAAAGTGACTCCAAAACACGAAGGCCTGATTCAGACAAACGGCACTGAGCAGCTGTGCAGCTGCTAGGCCCTATGCCTGAGCACAAGGGCACGTGCTGCCCAAACCACGCACGTAGGTGTGCCACCCCAGGGGCTGCTCTCACTGCCGCGTGGCCCCACAGTAACTCCATGTGCTATGTACTTCACCAATAACCAGCCGTCCACTTCAAACACCCTCCAGCAGGCCAGGAGCCTGTGAAGGAAGGTGAGACACTTTCCCCCTCCACTCTAGGGGAGGGAGGTACAGGAAAAAGCTTTTCAGGTCTACTGCGATGCCACTATCTGATTTTGCCACCACAGCCCTCAGCTACTATCCTTCCCCAGCAGTTAAACTCTTCCTCCTAGTGCTAGTGCATTGTTTATGTTATTAGCAGTGAGCAACGACAACATCACCTCTTTCACTTCATAGACCCAACGTCCGACACAGGTAACTTCCAAGTCACAGTTCCAAGACTGACACGCAAAACTCCAGACGCTCAAAGAGGCCTCTGGAAAAAGCTAGACTAGACTTCAATTTCACATAAATGAATCCAACTTACTATTGTGCATAGTAAAAGAGAGCAAGCCAACAACGTTCCCGCCCTTCCCTCCGCCCCGCTCTGCCTGGGGAACGCATGCAACGTTGCTTTTCTTAAGTCTTGGTGGCCAGAAGAAATTCCCCCCCAGCAGAGGAGCAACCAATACCAGCAAAAGCGCTTGTGCTGCTGCGTCTCACAGACACCTTCTGAACAAAACAAGCTTTCCTGACAAAAGCACAACTCGGCCAGTGGAGCTGCAGCCGCGCGACAGCTGGGTAACCCCACCTGAGGCCTGCCACGGCCTCGTTCACTAAGGCAATGAGATTTTTGCTCCAAAGTGCTAAGTCGGTTTTGAACAGGATACTTAGGTTCTTTAATTCTAAGCAGCCCACCCCGCACCTGCTGTTTGATACCTCACATTGGCAATGGTGACAGAGAAAAGCCACTTCGGGGAAAAAAAAAAAGGTGAAATTTTCTTCCCAAGGGAGACACGAGCGAGAAGCAGTGGCTCCCCGATGGACTGGTGGTTGTTCTTTCGCCTTCCCCTGAGCACAGGTTCCCTTGGTCTCCAAGCCCTGGCTACGTTCCCTGAGGCACAGAAAGAAGACCACCAGCCATGCACGTGCAGTGTGAGCAGCAGCTCGTGGCTTTACCCCACACGCATTCCCTGGGGACAGCCGGCATTACCTCCTGGGGCGAGGGACCGCAGGAGGAAGCCAAGGAGCTGCATGCCAAGGAGGTAGGCAAAGCATATATTAAGCTAGGATAGATCAAACTGACATGGATTAGGAGGCATGTGTTAAAGCGCATAGCTCAGAGGAACTATGGGAATAAGATTATGTACAGCAATGGCTGTGGCCACAGGATTGTGAATGCGCTTGAGCAGGAGCAAAGGTGCCACAGACAAGGCAAGAGGAGAAAGGACTCTATGGGCAATCTGAAATACTGTGTAGCGGAGAAATACACCTTGAAACTCCTGAACATCTCTATGTAAGACATTGCAAAGTACGGTCACTTGGGTCTTCTGACCTTGTGTAGCAACCTTCTGCCTCACCCACACCCCTATTTCAAATGTATAGCATCTTAGGAGCAAGCCTCATTCCGTTGCTCTGAATCATATTTGATTACTAGGCTTCGCATGCATTTGCACTCAAAGCCTCTTTGAGAGGGTTTTTTGGAGGGTATTAGATTTTCTGTTGAAGAAAAATTTAAGATGCATTACAGTATGACAGTCTAATTACAGACTGCAATTTCAATTTCATTTACTTCTGTAGCATCTTGTGATGTTTAACATTTCCAGGAGAAACAATTACAGGACAGTAGTAAGAAACACAATTTAGCATCTGCAGTCATGCACACGCAGAAGTCAATCCCTCCTACTCCACATTTCATTCTTGATCTGGCAGTGCTTACTTTATTAACACCCGAGAAGAGTGTCTTTATGTATCTTACATAGATGCTTTACATTACTAATCTAGTAACCTGATTTGCTATCTTAGCCAAAAGTTGGGCTTAAAATAAACAAATACATTTATCACGTTTACAACAGCAGTGTCTGTATACAGACAGAGGATGGGGCTCCAGGTTTCTAGATAATCTGTGGGTACAATGGTGCAAACAAGCCCCCGGACAAAAGATGTGCACTCTAGGGAAAGGTCCAAAGAAGGAGTAAAGAATAAAACACACGAGCAGAGTCAACAGTGACGTAGTGGCACACATACTGGTTGCTCTCCATTGAACATAGTTCCCCCAAGGAGAAGAAATAAGTCTTGCCTGGCATTCAGAAATGTTCATAGGAGGAGGAGGAAATGTTCATAGGAGAAGGAAGGATAGAGATGATCTCATCTGCCTCTGCCATCCTCCATGCTGGCTGCAGTATTGACTACGATGGACTTAACATCTGTCACGGTCCAGAAGCGAGAATAACGTTTGCAGCCATTCTGCTCCAAGAAGGCCACCTCTGCGCACCCGCTGCGCGCCGTGCTGCGTGGGCCAACGCGCTGGCACCTTCCCTCGCTCCTTCAACCTAACACAAAGCCCAACACAATTCCGTGATGACACTTGAGAGCAAATCCTGCGACGTTAGATGTTCAGCCCTTGCCAGAACTATTGCTAAGGAGCAAGGAGCATGTTAGCAAACCCACCCACGCTACAGAGCTCCTCTTGGGCATGAGAAACAGGCCTATAGTGAGCAACTGGAAGACTGTACCTAAGACATAGCCCACCTGAAGGCAATTTTTTCCCCTCCTTGCCTGGCTTCCTAAGGAAACAAAGACGAGGAATTGAACTGCATTGGCTGAGCGTTGCACAAATAACTCGCAAGGCCATTTGTCAACGTCTGCCTGATTTGACAGCTGTGTCCCTTTTCACAGTCATTAGTTTCTGAAAGGCTTTCAGAAGATCTGCACTCAGGTAGCGAATGGAGCCCTTTGCAATGCCTTCCCTGGGAGATAAGGCTGCAGTGTGATCCCAAGCTCTATTAAACTCCGGAATTGGCACGGGAAAGCACCACTCTGAATGGTGCCACAATGGGAAAAGCTCCAATTGGTGCCCGTAAAAATCAGACGTGGTAATATCATCGTGTCTCTCTCTCAGATATCATGTCTCAATAGTTCTGCCTCTTCTGGAAATGCCATTTTTTGAAGAGCATAATCTTATATCAAATGACTCTCCTCTCTTTTAAAGCAGTTCTGCTTAAAAATACATCCTTAGAGAGGCCTCATAAAGCCAGAGATAAGATGTCAGTGAGCGACAGAGTAGCTCCTGGAGGAGTTAAATAACAAAGGAGAAGCAGAGCTAGCAAAGCTGCTAGAGAAAATTATATTCAGGGGTAAACCCCCCTTGCACTAATTGCACAGGAGTAAAATGGATACTGCCGTATGATCGGATCTTTGGTCATCACAGCTCACCCGTCTGTTCTACGTGTGCAGGCAGGCCGCCTGTTTTACAGATTGTCAGACCATTTTCTGCGCGTGACGGCCAAACCACAGATGTGCGACCGCCTGCCCTGCAGCCGGGCACGTGGCAGCCCTGCCCGACACTCAGTTCTGCAGGAGCAGCTGCAGGACTTGTGCAAAAGAAATGACAAAGCAATGGGGCTGCTTCCAATAACAGCCCACCACCCTGCTATGGGCTCCCCAGTCCAGCGCGAGGTTCCTGGGGTTCTCCTTGCAACTGCCTTCCTCACTCTTGAGGGCCTGCCCAGTTAAATGAGGGCAAGTCATATATTCACCATTACTGTTCTAGCATCCCCGCTGCAATAACCTATTTTGCACCACAGGAGGGTAGATAAACCCAGGGGGGCTGAGCTGCAGCAAACAAAATAAAATCTTCTCAGTCATGTTAGAAATCTACTGCTCCCCACCGCCGCGCCCCAACTTAAATGTTCAGCCGAGTATAGCTTTGAAATTAGTACTGTCTTCAACCACCAGCAAGCTCTGGAGTTTCTAGCCGCCAATAACAGCATTCACTTGACTGCTGTAGGGTGGAGGATACAGATGAAGGACAACTCAACAAAATCAGTTGCTTCTCTCCTCAGATTTCCCAGCTTAGGGAATAAGCAGGTGCTCGGCCCATGTCTCTCCTCCGAAGCTAACAAGGTCAGATAGTTTCTAAATGAGGTATAAGGAAGCAAAGAGACACCTCTCTACCCCCACCCTCTGGCCAAACACTTCTCTCAGACCACCCAACAGCCCACAGTGCGTTTTCATGCCCCGCTGCTCCTTTCCCTGGCTCCTCAGAGTGCAGTGGCCCTGCATGCTGGAACTTGCACAGATTTCACACCCACAGGTGCAGTTCTTAATAAAACAGTGCAAGGAAGGAAAGTTATCCCCAGGAGGTCTCCTTACTTCCCTTGTCCTTTCCAATTATGCCCAAGTAATAAGGAGTGCTGCTGCAGTATCCCTACAGCACCCAGTCAGCAACGTTGGTGCTTCCCAACCCGGGTCTGCAGTTGCCATGCTAAGGCAAGAAGCCCGCAGCTGGCCCCTGGACCCAGATTAAACAGTAAATAAACATCCAACATCTCCATCACATTCTCAGTGAAATATTTCATGGGGAGGACACAGGGAAGCCCACAAGGGAGTTTGCTCAGGGGCCCGGTGGTCACTGCTCGGCCTGGCTCACCATACCCACCACTAGCCATGAAGGAGCCACCCAGCAGCCCGCACCTTACTGGAGGCGTCAGAGCCCTGGCCAGCCACCTTCAGTGGCAACACCAGCCAGGCATCACCTGCTCTTAGCTTCGCAAGCTGAAATTTGGATTCACCTGCACTTTCCTAAAGCAAGGCAGAGGTGCTTGCTTTACTTCTGACCAGATGCTGGTGCAAAAAATTCAACAGCTCTGCCTCGTGCTTCCCTGGCTCTGCTTCTCCAGGCAGTCCTGACCTGCACTTCGTGTTTCTGAAGCCAAGATACACCAGAGCACTTCTTTGCCTCCTCTTTTTTGCTGCTGTCTCCTCTCTCCATGCTAGTCTTCTACAGCCCAGCTTCACAAACTGTGTACTTTACTGCTTTTTAATCTCAGCTAGAGTATTATCTCAAGTGTCTACCACGCATATTCAATTCCTGGATGGGCAAACTTCTACTAATCTAGCAAGCCTTCCCTAGCACAGTTCCCTAAGGAATGCAAGAGCTGCTGGAAACAAAGGTACCGCTCCAAGTGTTTCCTTTTTCAAGTCTCGGTGGCTTGGGAGTAGCAAGTCAAAAAAAAAGAAGGAATGCTGGCAAAAGCTAAGGGAGATTAAGGAGATGACATTTTCCTTTCCACAGCACTCATGTAGCCCTGAGGACATATCCTACCTTTTTTAAACAAAAAGGAGAAAGCAAGCAGAATCTTGGATTACAAGCGCAGAAAGCAAATACCTCATTTTACTGACTGTCATAAAGGAGTTCAGGATATTTTGAGGACAGAACATGGAACACTCCCCCAGATATTTCACAGTAAAATAAGTCTATTTCATTATGAAAAAAAATATTCTGCTTTGTGATCAGTCAAGATCTTTAGTTTCAGCAATTCAGCAAAAGAAAATTGAAGTCTGTATAAAGGATGAAGCCAGGCAAATATTATGCATCAGGTGCCAAAAGCTGTTTAGGTAGCTCACAAGCCAGCACAGGGAGACAGGGATTGCCACCCGCTGCTGGCCGCGTGCCAGAAAATGACACCCGCGTGACAATTCCCATGGGAGCTGCCGTGCTGCCTTCCAGCAACCCTGTGTCCGTGTTCTCATGTCTCAATGCCCTGGGGTGGCTGCAAATGCCCCATGAACGGCTTGGGCAGGACTCTTCACAGCGGAAAGAGCGATGTGAGCAGGACTCTTCAGGGAGGGAGGAGCTACCTGAGGCAGTAAGACTACCAGGTTGGCGCCCTACAGTAACTGCTCCTGGTTTGCTGTGCCCACAGACAGACTTGGCACCACCACCAACAGGGCACCTGAGGCCCAAGGCACCCTCAAAAGGGCTCTGTGCTCTCCAGCTGAGAGACCAGGGAGGAAAAATTTGCTCTATTTTCACAGGTTATATGACATCTTGTAAAAATTTTACAGCGTGAGTGCAGCACCTAATGCAATAAAGCTTGCCAGGAACATTTAAAATCAAGGTCTCTGGGATTTTGTTTCCTATAAATTCACCAGGTTTGCAGCGAAGAATCGCCTTTGCAGGAGCGCAGCAGCAATCTCACTGCAGCCGCACGGAGCCGGGGACTGCCATGACTTTGGCACCCATCTGCAGGGCAGCTCAAAGTGCTGGGGACGGGGCTGTAGAGAGGCACTAAGGTGACCGGAGCTCATAAACACGGACCGGAACAGGAGAATGCAAACAGAATATAGAGCAGAAGGAACCTACAACAGGTGTTTAATGCTTTCAGTGCATTGACCGCTCTTTATATGCGTGAAAAAACTCAGCAGCTTTTATTTGTAGGTCGAAGCATGGAAAGACGCTGTTTCTACTTTCCAGTGCCTGTCACTAACCAGCTACCTATAAAGGCTGGCAGGGAAAACAGGGTAAGATGGCAAAACTTGGCCCAGTAGGTATTTGAAGAGAAATCCTGCTTCTGCGCAGACACACACCTACTTTCATTTCCTAGTAAGTAGAAGATGACAGATAACTGACGACTTTAAAGACAAAACAGCAGCAGCAACCTATAATCACAACAAGATTTCTGATCGGTAGAAGGGGATTTCTTTTTCCTGCTTTTCCTGAAGATGGGTCAGCTTAAGCCACTACTTTTTAAAATGTTTTCTTTTCAGCAGCCCTCCCCAGTGGCAGGAGCTGAGGAATGGCACACATTATAACTCCATGCTGTGCAAATCTCATTTGGGCCTGAGCATCACCAGTCACTCCTGCTGTGCAGGTAGCACACCAAGGGGGAACGCAAGGGAAGTCGTGCTGCGGAATCTGCCGCCACCCGCTCCCCTGCTCACAGGCTTCAATTCACTTATAACCCTCCCAGCTGGCACACGGTTATTCGCTCTTTATGGACCCCTCCTTTTCCTCTCCCTCCAAGCACTGGAGAACAGCTTTGATGATTTTAGGGAAAGGACGAAAGAGTAAGGCTTTCCTAGGGAAACACGCATCAGGGCACGCACGTTGTGTGCAATCTGTCCTTGATAAATACACACGTTACTGGCAGCAGTGCACTTTTCTTGGAAAATGCACACGTCTAAGCACCAGATGAATCCTGTGAGGGATGAGAAGGCAGCGACTACCCTTTCTGGCAGTACCACGCACAGCGCTGAAGAGAGCTCCTCACACCAGCAGCCGACTGCCTTTCCCCAGCACACGCTTCAGCCAGCTGATGGTGCTGCCATCTCCCCCAGGGATGGCCAGGAGAGGTGCATGGCTTAGCAGGGCAGTAAGGCTCATGGCTCCGTATCGTTCCAAAAGCTTTAGCAGAAGCTGGGGTGAGAGAATATTTAGAAATTCAGAAGGAACTTGGGTCAGAGTTGGAAGACAAACTGCAGTCTTACTAAGACTCTCTTCCAGCTTATCCAGAGCTTAAAGAGGGCTCCCTCCTCATGTCTCGTAGCTCTGGTTAGGACCACACCAACTCAGTGGACTCCGCATCCCACTCCTCCGCACGGCTCAGGTCAGCTGAGTTGCCTGTGCTCTGTGTTCCCTAATGCACCAGCCCTGCAGCTCCTGGTTTTGGCAGTGCAGCAGCACACACTGAAGAACAGCTCTTCAGACTTCCCTTGACATCCTGCCGCACAGCTCAGAAAACTCGTATGGAGAAGGGGCAATGAGAAAAAGCTGAAAGCTAACTGCAGTCCCACCCCCATTCCGAAGCGCCAAGCAGACATGGTGGCACTTCCCAAAACTCCTGTTCCCCAGTGCATTAACCAGCCACCCTGGAAGAACAAAGCATCTAAAGGCACTTTCTAAAGCCCCGACCGCAGACCCTCCTACATAATGGTCCAGACAGGTCACTTTGAACGTGACTTCACCTCCTTTCCTACTCCACTGACTATGCCACTCTATTTTCCATGCGACGAACAGCACGTGTAACCCAGGCTCCTCACGGGGCTCCTTCCAACTCCTTCCACAACCTGTGCGCTCACTCATGGCAGCGAAACACCCAACTGCCCTGCTTTGGCCAGCTGCCGCCTCCGCTGCAAGGCCGCACCCCCGTGTCCTGGTATCCCACCGGCACAACTCGCGGCTCACCAAGCTCTTGCCAAAATGACAGCCCCACAAGTGGCAAGGCGGGCTCTGCTCTGGGACCCAGGACCGACCGGGACCGAGAGAGATTGCCTGACAGTGGCTCTAACGTGGCAACGTGCTGAGCGTGGCATCCCCGAACCAGCAGTGCCCTCCATAACCAACCTGTCTTGCCCCGTGCCACAGTTTTGAAGCACTTCTGCAACGCTGGCAAGAGCAGGATGAAGGCAGCAACCCCCACAGGTCGCCCACACAGACTAACGGTGTAGCCTAATGCCCGCCTTGCTCGTCCTGCTCCCAAGGTCTAAGTTTACAAGCAGCAGCAAGTTCCCCTTCCACCGCGCAAGCAGGGACGAATGCGGCAGCGACGCGCTTTCCGGGCAGTACTCACCCAGAAGAGGAGGTTGAACACAAACATTAGGTACTTGATGCACTGCAGGCAGTTGTGAGCCATGCTGCACCTCTTCAGCTCTAGGAGAAAAATAAATGAGAGATCCAGGTAAAAGACAACGTACTTGTTCCCTTTGGGAGACGTGTACTTAGCCTTGGTGGCCTTGGGGCCTGGGTTGGTGTGAAAGCCAAAAAAAGAGTTGCTGGCGGTCCCAAACTGGCCGCCGTACATGCTGCTGTAGCGGCGAAAGGCGCCATGGGGAAAGCTGTAATCCTTGCTGTCCAGGGACGGGCTCCGGCGGTACGTGGACTCGTCCGTGCTGGACCTGCGCATGGTGCCTGCGGACGGCCCGGGCGCGGGCGCCGAGGGCGGCAGCTTCGCGGCTCAGTCGCCTCCTGCGTCTCCGCTCCACAGCCGCTACTGCCGCCCGCCCGGCGGGCTCCGCGCCGCCATCCCGCCGGGGAGTTCAGCGCCGCTCCAAACTTGCTCGGCGGTCGCGAGTCAGGCGGCGGCGGGCGCGGGCGCTGCCGCCCGAGCGGCCATGCCCGGGGCGGCCCCCGGCCCCCCGCTACCGGAGAGGGCGCGCGGCAGAGGGGGAGCCGGCAGCCCGGGCGGGCGGCGGCGGGGCGCGCTCCGGCTCGCCTCGCAAGCGCCGCGCCGCGCGCGGCTCCGCATGCCCGGCCCCGCGGGACCCGCTGCGCTGCGCTGCTCTGCGCTGCTCTGCGCTGCGCTCGGGCCGGCCCGCGCTGCTGGCTGGGCACGGCGAGCCGGGCAGCGCCCCCGGCGCCCCGCGCCGCCGCTCCGCGCCGCGCCGCCCCCTCGCACCGCCCCCGGGAGCCCCCAGCTCCGCCCGGCAGCGCCGCGGGGGGGACGGCAGGGAGGGAGGGTCTTGCCCGGGGCCCCTCCGCTGCGCTGCGGCCGCGGGTCCCTCCGCAGCCCGGGCGGCTGCCCCGGCAGCAGCGCCCGAACTGCCCCGCACCGCTGCCCCGGGCAGCGAAAACGCGCTCGGCCCGGGGCGCCCCGCAGGCGAACGGGGCCGCCCGCCTCGGCACCGCGGCTGCGTCCCAGGACTCGCTCCAGCCCCGGCAAAAGCAGGTTTCTCGCACGGAGCCCCGTGCCCGCCTCAGCACGCCCAGCGCAGACCTCGGCATCAGTTAGTTATAAAACGAGCAGGTAAAAGCAAAAAGCAAAAGGAGCCGGTTCTGCACAGAGCCTGAGCCCCTTGCCCCACAAAGCACCTGCTCATTTTGTTCATTTATAAACTACAAAACCAGAGACTAATTATCTCCTTTGTTTCCTCTGCAAACCAGGAACGTGCAAACACTCAGGACGTGAGGTCAACAGCCCCTGTGCCGCCTCTCCTAACAGCCTGGGAAGAGCTGTGATTCTTCCACCTCTCAATGTCCCTGTCTCCAAGATGAGAGGTGTCGGGGGCTGGGGGCAGCGCTCCCTCCTTCCGGGGCGCACAGGCGCTGGCTGCAGCCAGGACAGCCCCTCCTTGCCCAGGGAGCTCGGCTGCTCCCAAACAGGCTGCCCAAGTTTCTAACGGGCTCTCCTCTTTCCCTGCTGTACCAAGCAGCACCTCTGCCTCGTCTTCCACAAGCTGGTGATTGCAGTTCAGCTCTGTTTCCATCTGGTTTCTGCTTCTCAAAGGCACCTGCAGGTTCCTGCACCATGGCCAATGCCCATTAATTCCCATACAATGAAAGACATTGCTGTTTCCCTAGCAGGGGTCGATCTACGTCGATTTTGGTGGCATGCTAACATCTGCGTTGGCAACAGCTCTGGTCACGCTGCCTTGGAAGGAGGGCTGGGAGCAGGGCCTCAAGCCCACAGGCCCCTTTCCAGGGCCTCGAGCCCAAAGCCCACTGTGGCCGAGGCAAAACGGCACTGAAACAATGCCCGACAAAGTCCGGGCATTAGGTGGAGACCACAAAAGCATGGGATATCAAAGCCAGATTTGTAGCTATGTTATCCCTTATATCCTTGCTCAGAAAAACCTCTTTTGTTCACAAAGCTTCAATTCTCATTTCTGAGCTTCTCCAGCCCTGACACATCTGCCCGCAGGAGCTGGCAGGTACCGGGGCCCAGAGCATGCTCCCCACCTTCTTAAACCAAGCAGACCCGAGGTTTCCTTGCAGCTGCTGCTCACCAGGGTGTTTTTGCAAACCCAGCTGCTTCCTCCCCATTCCATCTCCATCTTGCATTACCACATATACTGCCTCAAGGCCTGAATTCTCTATCAGTCAAAACCAATGTTTTTTTCATTACCACTCTGGATCATACCTTATTTTGTCCATTTTGAACACTGCTCTCTTTCTGCTCCATAACTGCAGTCTCTTGAGGACAAATAAAACACTTCACTCCCCTCAGGTCACACAAAGGACAGCCAGCAACTTGCCTCCTCACCAGCTCCTCCCTTCCCCACTGCCCTGGCTCTGCTCTGCTAGCACTTCTTGCAACCGTGTTTGAAACGCTGCCTAACTCTTCTGCCTTCCCAGTGAAATAACCCATTTTGCATTAACCACAGTAAATAAGTGGTCAACAGAATAATAAAAAAAATCAGGTTAGAAACTTCTGCTAAACTTTCCCACGTCGTTGCAGAGGGTGTTAGCTACCCTGGTTCTGTGAGGAGGGGGTGTGCAGAAGCACACACACACACACACACGAGGGGGAACTGCCACTCCTTCCTAAATGTTTCAGTGAAAAAAAAGAGCTAAGGTCAAATATTACCAGATGAGTGCAAACTTTTGGGGCATTATTCACATTGCTCCAGGCCCCAGCACCCTACAAACCACGAGATGTTTATTACAGCACCCCAAATGGTTAACGCTTTCATTTCACCTGCGTGCAGAGACCACCAGACAAGAACATCAATCCAAACCGCCAAGCCCCGTCTGTGCTTCCTGCAGCCACCCGCCTAGGAACACTCTCCACTTTCTGCTCCATCTCTTCCCCCTGGTGCACACGTAATACCTTTTTGCTGCTACTGCCTGGTTATGTTTGGAGCAGCAACGCGAGGTTTGCAAGAAAAGGTACCTCTTGCAAAGTCTGAGCCCAGCAGAAACATGACCTCGTTTGACTCGCAGGTGAACCAAAGTTCAGGGCCAGGCCAGCTGCTTCTGCTAGGAGAAAAGCCCTGTGACGGTGGCTTTGATTTTCTCACTTGGGTATATTCATTTTGCATGAATATACGTGACCGTGACTAAAAGTGCAGAGCCGAAGGGAAGGGGAGACAGGATTTCTAAGCTGTCAGCATCTGCAAGGCGGGGGACCCCAATGCTGCCCCTGCTCTGCAGTCTGCTCAGGCAGCAACAGCCTTGTCTGAACGTGAGCGGGGCACTTGGCGTGCTCCCGTGCGCTGCCTCTGTATTTTAGAGCAAGACTTCACCCACAGGCCAAGCCATGGAGACATCTGGCCACCACACACCAGCTCCTTTCCTGTCTACCCACACTGAGCTCCTGGAGGGCCTGATGTTTGCTTGCTGCAGCTCTCCTGGTAGCCCTCTTGATACACATGAAGCTGAGGCATGCAAAGGTCTTAAGAAACAGGCCTAGGGCTTTCCAGAGGCAAGTCAGACTTGAACTCCCAGGCCCCAAACACAAAGCAAGACACACCAGAGCAACCCACTAAAGAATAAAGAGTGGGACAGTCAATCCTACTAAGGGGCAGTCAACACAGGCTCCAGAGCCTCCAGCATGAATATGGTGTAAGTTAAGAACCTCTCAAGAAGCTCTCATTTGATATAGATAGATAGATAGATAGATATGTATATATGTGACAACAATCATCCAAAACAGAGGATGGAGTGAATCCTCAACTTGGCACTTACTGAGGACAACCCCCAAGGGTTTGTTTAGGTCCCGCTCCCAACACTACTCTTCCCTTTTATTTCCTCAGTCTTTCAGTAGCACTGCTGACCTTCCTTGGAAAGCAGCTGAGCCATGAACTGCATGGGCAGAAGGAGAAAAACAGATGTTCTAGAGGTTTCCACACCTGTCTGAACTTAAAGGTCTGTCAGTATTCACAGCCATGCATGTAACTCTGTTAAAGATTTACTCTGCCTTCAATATAGCTTTGAGAAATACTCCAGTCAGAAGCAATTCCGCTTAGAGAGCAGACTTTGGGGTTTTCTTTTTTCATTTTCATTCTTTTTCCCTTATAAACAAGATTTGCATTTAAAAAAAAAAGGATCTTCGATACTTCATAGCTCATCTCCTTCTGCTTACATGCCACCTGAAGTCATGATCTTTGGTTTATGGCATAATTAGTTGCTGGGAAATAACATCAGCATAGACAGAGAGAAAGTATTTGGGGCATGATTTGCAGTCCTCTTTATGCCTGTGCACAAGTTACTTGTGTAGAAACCTCACTGCTTTTTACGTGCTCTGCATAACAGCTGTCCTCACCTCTGCGTGAGCCTGCAAACACGCCAGTCGCAATACGCACACGACTCGGACCGCAGGCGTTTGCTCACGTCCATGTGAGCACCCGCACGTGCAAACAGCACTGAGAGTGCCCATGTCTGCAGAAGAGCGGTCCCCAAGTCACACTGATCAAAAAGCTCCCTTAAAAATACTTTGGATTGGGCTGAGTTGTTTTTTGTCATCCTGTTATTTGCAAATCACGGTTTTTGTTTGATAGAGGAGGTTGCAAGTAGGGAGATTCCCTGTTTCCCCAGCAATTTCCGTTTCTTTTTATATCCTGGACAGAAAAGATGATTGCTTCAGATGAAGGACTCTCAAGAGGAAGCAGCTTGTTCCTCTGCCAGTGCCCCAATAATCAAGAGTGAGAGAACAGAAAGAAAGAGCACATCTGACACACCGTGCAAGATGAGCTGTGGCCCAAAGAAAATCTTTGTCAAGACCTATTTCTGTGGTGTCAGCAGGTCTTAGCAGCACAAAGGCAATTTATGTGCTAGTTTTCCCCAAATCAGGTTGCATTCTCTAACCTGAGAGATCAGCTGCTGTTCAAAGAAATCCCACTTCAAACACACATCCTGCACAGATGAGCCACCTGTCAAGTATAAAGCAATTAATCAGACAAGGAAATCTTTAAACTATGTAGAGTTCTAATAGCTGCTTAAAACAGGTGTTTTTGTTTGCAAAAGCAAACAAAGCAAAACAACGACTTATAAAGATTCAAGCATTGGGGTTCCCTAATTAATGCCTGTTTCTGTAAGTCTTCCAGGTCCAGAACCAGGACAGTGAGTCCAGGATAGATGCTGTCTTTGTCTTAAAAACTTAGCCCTTAAAAATAGCTCTAAGTTTTTCAAGCCTAAGAGCACAAAGCTGAGTTCCTACAACCACATTTGCGCTACATTTCCAAAGCAACAAAGGGCCGGCACCATTCACTGACCTCCCGGCCCCTGAGTGCTCAGCACTTCTCAGAAGTGGATCACAGAGGGCCCCTTTCAGGGAGGTACTCGAGCACAATTTTTACTGCATTGAGCCTGTTCATGTACTTAAATAATAAGAACACACTTAAATGCTTTTCTGAGTGGGACTGTATGTAGGCAAGAGCAGCTCAGTGCTTTAAAAGCTGCCGATAAACCTGGACTCTTGCGTGCAGCTGCCCTCCCAGGAGGGGTCACGCGCTGGGCCCGCTGCTCTGTCCCCTTGCTGAGCGAGCCCAGCGGGACAGGCGCAGGCAGCGGGAGGACCCTGCGCGCCGCCACTGCTGCCTCTGGAGGACGCGCTCCCGCTTCCTAGCGGAGAGATCCCCATTTGCTCCTAGCCTAAAGATAAATACAACTTTTTTCAAAAGAGGGCTGAAAATAAAATCTACAAGGGAGCATTAGTTTCCTTTTCATCTTGGGTTTGTTTCCTTTTCAGCTTTGGGAGAGCTAGGTGCAGTCATGCTTCCAAATGTATCTTTGAACAGGGAAAACATCCAGGTAAATGACTTTAAACCAACACGTAGGATTCACAATCCTGAATGATAGTTCATTAAGTATAATAGTGACACCACTTAAAAAAAAAAAAAACTGTGTTGGAAGAAATAGCATCACCTGTACTTGAAAGCCTTTCCTTGGGATGTACTAGCTCTCATCACCACCACCTGACTTTTATTATTATTATTACTTTTCAGCGTCAAGCTCAGTACATAACCTCACCTCCCTCGGGAAGGGCATGTCCCACAGAAAGAAAGGCAAACGTAGCTTAAGGCAGCGCAGATGTGATGTCTTTTCTGCAGAACACACAGAAACTCAGTTACCAAAGCTAAGCTGTCCAAAACAGAGCCTAGAAGCATCCCCTATTTACTGAGGCACTTCAGAAGATGTAACTTTAACCACAGGACTTGGTTTGAATAGAATTAAGCACGTGCCCTTGGAGTTTTAATAAAGAAGGATGAAGGATATTTCATGTGTGAATTTAGATGCTCTGAGTACTTAAGCTTAACCTGCAAGGTATCTGTTTAGACCTTTAAAGCTGGTCTGTTCTGTGCATTGTCTGCAATTCTGGATTTGTACAAATCCAAGCCTAATTTCACCTACGTCTCTGTGCTCAGTGTTTCCTTTGGTTTGCCTGAGCTTTCAGGCTTTCCTAACCTGCAAGAAACATTTGGCTCAGGAACGCTGCAAAACTTAATCCACCTAGAGCACACATGAAACTGCTAAAAAAAGTAAAATGCAAGGTCAAATTCCTCTTCTGCTGCCCGACCTCTAAGGAGCCTCTTTGCTGTGCTATACTGGCGAGGATTTCTATGAAGGCACATTTATGCTTTAAAAAAAAATAGTTTGGGTATCAGATGGTGAAGAAGCCAACTGAAAGATGGTGGTGGGCGGGGGAGTTGTTACACATGCTCCCTGATGACTCTCAGGGACAACGAGGAAGAGAAAGACCACCCAGGCCCCACAGTTTCCATATTCTGCAGGGCCAACACATCCCTGGGCTTAGACAGGATTTTTTATTTGATGAAGAAAGATGCCACCCTTAGCATCATCACCCTTAGCATCACCCATACCTTTCCAGGTATCCAAAGACCAAAGCAAGCTTCCACACAACTACAGTACGGCTAAAATACTTCTCTAAAATAGTGCATAATTCTGAGCCGATCGCCTGGCAGTCCCCAGGGAATTAGCTGGCTGGAGATGCTGCATACAGCCAGGCCCACGGCCACCCGCGGTGCTGTCAGCTGGAGGAAGCTGCCTTACTTAAAGCTACCAAAAGGTTTTCCTTATTTTTTGCACGGCAGCAAAGCTTGTGCAACTAGGGGACCTCAGAGGCGATTTTTGTAATTACGCTCTAAACAAAACAAAAAAATCTTTTCACATTGACATTAATTTCTGTAACACAGCTTTGAAAACAGAACAACCCCCCAGATCAATCAACCAGCCCCAGCAGGTGTGAATAAATCCCCATACAAGCAGCAGACCCCTCTGTGGGCCTTGGCTAAGGGTCCTGGCCCTGATCTGAAATCCTTCACCGAACCTATAGAGATCAGGCTGGCAGCTCTGTTTGAACCAGCAAGAGTGGCTAAAACCATTCTTTCAAGTATTCACTTTGCAAATCGATACTCTTCTGCAATTTGATTGCCCACACAGTTGCTGGTGCCTGCCTCAGCCTGGCTGGAGGGCTCCCTGCACCTCGAGAAGGTTTCAGGATGGTTCTGCAAACACGGTCTGTGCATGTACTTGTAGTGCATGCACGTATGCATATACACTGGTGCCAGAGTAAGCATTTTTACAGGAAACCAGTTCCTAAACAAATCCATTGATACCTCTGAGAAATGGATTACTAGATGTTTTTAATATTTATTTTAAAACTTCTCGGGGAGCTGGACTTTGGCCTGAGCTGGAACCAGCGAAGCTCATGATGCTTCTAGGGTAGCAGAGCCTGAATCTCTACCTAAATGGGTGCACTGAAGTGTTGTGCACTTAAACTAGATGTGCTTTTAACAGCATATGCTAACTAGCCATCAGCTGTTGCAGGGAGATCCCCTGAGGCTCAAGCTCCTCTGACAGATTCAAATGCATAAGCAAGATCCTCAGCTTCCCCCTCCCCGCCCGAACAGCTAAACCGCCAGGAAAGCAGAAGACCTATGTGGGTTTACAGCATTGGCAACTCAGCCGACCACCCTAAAATTGCACAGGCTTCGGCTCAGGCAAACACCATGGCTTTTTGCTTACGTTTTTGCTGTCCTCTTGGAGCAGGGCTCTGCTGCTGGCCCCAGCACGGGAAGCCACCCCCAGATTTGCCATCCCAAGGGCAGCAGGAGGCTGCTGCCGGCACGGGCTGTGCTGCTGCCTCCCACTGCTGCCAAATGCTGTAGTTTATAAGGATCAGGTCCTTCATTACAGCCCGAGTTTACACTTTTGCAGGCGTTCTGGGGAGATGCACTGCCTCAGTAAGCACAGCCCAGGACAAAGGCACTGGGTGATGCCACATGGGACTTTTTTTGCCAGACAGAAGCAGGTGAAAGGAGATGAGGATAAGGCAGGACTCCTGAGTGGAAGGACTGCCGCTGAGCCTGGAGAGCACAGAGGCAAAATTTTGAGAAACCTTTTCATTTAAGGGTAATTTAAAGCCATCTCCCTGCAGTAGCTATGAATTAGCTAAGTATGAGGCATTGGTGAAACTTTCCTGGCTGCTCTGAGCTCCCTTCTGTGCTGAGCTTGTACAGACAGAAGAGCTCAATCTGCCTCCCAACACGGCCGGCCAGAGCAAACACCTTGGAAAACAACCACCCAAATGTTAACAGCCAAGTTTACAGGCTCCAAAAGTTGTTTCACATGAAGTCAATGACTGCCTTTGTAACGTGTACGTGGGAGCACAACCCGGCCCGAAGAGGTCCTGCAGTACAAGGCGGCGCTTTGAAAAGGTCAAAGGAAAGATCTGCCACGGGGATACAACAAAATATGTGTCAAGTGGCTTGTGTTAGCACATGCTACAGCAAGTAAAGTATATATCAAATATATATCAATAGAAGTATCCTTCAGCTCCTTCCCCCCCTCCTTTGTTACTGACACATTATAAATCAATATGTTTTTGGCTCGCAGAAAGATCTTGTTCCATCTACTTTATGAAGACATCCTTAATAAATCATATCTGACAGCATAAATCATACTTTACCACAAATGAGATTGAAGAACTCTATTCCAAATGCAGCTGATTAGCAGAGGCAATAAGAAAGCCACAATTTACATTCCAATTCTCATCTGTAATATTTTTAGCACACACAATCACAAGGTAAAGAACAGCAAACCGACTTGCTCAGTGCAGCTTCACACACCTTAAAAACAAGCAAACAGAAAGACCTTACCTAATTCTCACTTACATTCTTCCAGAGAGGCACACAAGCTCAAAGAATTGAGAGTCATGTTTCTTAGTGCAAATGTAAGAAACGCACTCCAGCTGATCTTATAAGCATATTCCACACTTGAGCTGCATATTTTGGCTTTCAGAGTACACCACTAACTGTAATTTCTGCCTGAAAGGACGCATCGATAATCAGGAGCTCTGGATCCTACTGCCACTTCCACTACATGTTTCACTATAGAAGCTAGGCAAAAGGCAGTGCAACGTCACTGTGTTGGTCTGTGCTTTAGACCGGAGCTGCAGCTGCTTCAGCCTCTTCAGACCTCAGCCTCAAAGCGAAGCAGAAATGGCCAAACGCACCTAACGAGTTCAAACCCGAGTGCTGCAGCTTTCCCTGCAAACACCATCAGGAGTGTCTTCTGGTTGGGAGATATATCAGATAAAATTCCAGTTGCTTTTCAAGTAACTGCTGCAAAGTTTTCCTTATCTCCTACCAGTGGCGGGATCAGAGACCTCTCCTTCTCAGAGGACCAGGTCTATCCTCCTTCCCAGAGCCAGGGCCCGAATACTCAGCTTGTGCAGCCCCCACCAGTGCCAGGTGCTCCCTGCGCCACAGCACGTTGGTCACAGCGAGTCCCACGGTGACCCCCAAGTTACTGTCTCACCCTGGTAGCAGCTGAGCTGGGGGCACCTGGCACTGGTGGGGACACGGCAGCGCATGTCCCTCAGCCAAGGATTTGAAAGAGCCCCCAAGGAAGTGCTAGAGTAAGGAAGCCAAGTTGAGCTTCCCTGATACTCTGGCCACAACTAACTCCTCTTTCACCATTTCCCCGAGGGCATCGTGCTTGGAGATGTTTGACGTTATGTTTCAATTCTCAGCCAACAGATAAGGCACATCTCTGCTATCTACTATGTAGTCAGGCAAGAAAGCATCCATCAGCACTACTTCTTTGAAGTCAGCTTTAATAGAACAGCATTTATTATGTTTAAGAAATCTTTGATGAACATATTAAAGGACTTAAGACCTTTTAAATCATATCAGATAACTCGTGTACTTTCTGTAGCACAGATCCTTCTCGGTGCTCTAACAGCACAGCTAAAAGCATTTCATGACAAGCTTGCCCACCGAGGCAGGTAATGGAGTAATTCAAGGCTCTCGTTATGGACACAATGTGCCAGCGTTCATCACAACCCTCTGTGGGCTGGCAAATTTAATTTCCATAGTTTGTCACTACTGCAGCTCTGCTCAACTTGGCTGCGGCTTTAGCATGCACAGAAGTCAGCTTAAGTTAATCCCAGGAGAGGGGTTGCAGATGGGTCCCAAGTGCAGCAATGAGGATACAGCCATAAAACCCCTGCTAACTTCACTCTATCATGACACTGGTGACTCTTCTCTCTGCAAGCTGTTTGTAAAACAGAACCAGGGCTTCCTTCTGCTGTGGTGGCTTTTCAAGAACAAATCAGAGAGGTTCAATTTGCAAGAGAACATTTTACTCCCCATACCCTGCAAATTCACGGGTGGGAGTTCCTAAAGTCAAGCTGGCATTTTTCCTCCTCACTATTTTCAAAGCACTTGCACAGAAAGAGCAGATCAGAATTTAGGAGATGATGTTCTGAACAAACTACAAGCTACATAAGAGCACAGCTCACCCTTCTGGCCCTGTCACTGCTGGGATAACAAAAAGGCAGGGAGAAAAGTAGTAAAACCCAACACTAAGATTTAACATGTATCACTGGAGATAACCTCCAGGTGGGTTCCGAGTAGCCTGTGCAACGTGCTCTGACTCAGCTTGTGCAGAGGTTGGATTAGATGACCTCCAGAGATCCCTTCCAAGCTTCATCTTTCCGTGATTCTGTGATTTCTGAGACATTTTTGTGTATTGTGAAAAGCAGGCCCTGACCAGCTGTCTCACTGAGAAGCACAAGGTACCTGTCACCCGCATTTCTCCGAACCCAACATGCGGGTGGCAGGTTGCTGCCCGCCACTGCTGCCCATCAGCTCCCGGCGGCAGCGCGCAGGCCAGGGCAGAAGCAGCCACGGAGCCAACGGCCAGGGAAAGGCTGCTGGGCAGCACACGCATGCACGTTTTAAAGGACAAATGGGAACTGAGCAAGCGTGTTGGCCAGCCAAAGAACATAACTACAACCCTATTGAGTCACATGAAAATCAATTTAGCTTCATCTTCTGACCCTGCCCACAGTCTGCATAGCTGCTTAGGAGAAGGGTATGAAAAATGGAACAACTACAAGGTGATTTTTTTCCTCTACATGTCTCTCTACTTTCTGATCACCTCTGCTTTAGGTATTTCCTGATAGTGAAGTTTGCAGGTGGTTAATAGTGTCTGGAAAGAAGAGACACTAAAATAAGGAATAAAGAGATAACAGTTCTTCCGGAGATTACAAGTGTTTACCAACCCTTGAGCTGGAAATGGAGAAAAAGAACAGAGTGGGAGATTTAAAAAAAAGTTCCAAAGTACAAATTACAGTTGAGACAATAAATATTTGCTCAATTATATAAAAGATTCCTATTTATATATACACACATGCATAAATAGAAATGTATATATATACACACACACACACAGTGGGAAAGCTGAATATCCAGAATATACGATGAGTGCCCAGCTCCAAGGGACTACCAATCACATCACAAATTAATGTACTTTAATTAAGCTGTGATATATATAACACACAGGTTGACAAAGTTAAAACTATTGTGTACTGAGAGCTCTGCAGAAGTATGGCCTATAAGCAGAAGAGAAATAAAGCCACCAGAGATCAAATACAGTCAAAAAGCACAAGACCTTAAAAATAAAACAGGATTTTTCAGTCATTTCCACTGGTGAAGTATCTATTACCATAAAAAAAAAAAACCTGAAAACAGAATGCTTCTTCACATTCTCTCTTCCTTTAGATGAGAATGAGACCCCCAAAACACAAGCAAAGGCCAACAGAATTGACGGACTAGAGGCCTAAAATGAAAGCCCGCGGATGGCTGCTCGTAAAGCACCGAGAGATTCTCGGGAGGTATCGCGACAGCATGACATAAGTCAGGAACTGGCTCTACTACATGACCACAAGTCCTTAGAAAAGCAGCACGGGCAGGCAGCTCTAAAACACTAAAGGCAGCATTTAAACTCATCGGTGCTCATCTCTTAGGTAACACCTACTTCTCTCCTGCCCTTACTCCTGGCCCTTCGTGGCAGGAAATTAAGAAGAGCTGAAGTCCTGATCCTATGTCCACTCTTCACTGGTATGTCCCCAAAGAACTTCAGAAGGGAGGTTTTCTTTCACCACCTCACAGAGACCGCGAAGCAACAGTGTGACTTACTCACTAGGCCGCGTTGCCTAGAAGCCCGGCTCTCTTGGAAGGCCTCTGCTAGTGTCAGGGTCACACCTCTTGCCAAACAGTCGTCTTAGCAGGGAGGACGAACTGCAGGCTCTGCAGGAACGCACACTGAAGCCAGCTCAGTAAGAGCTTACCTTCTCGCCTTGCTAACATCAAACTGGCACTTCACCCAACGCACGTACGGCTCGGCTCTCCCCTCTCCTACCACACTGACAGGGCAAAGCTCCATGGTAGAGAACCAACTGCTTATTTTTAGTACTACTGCCACAGGCCACATTAATCCATACACAGGACACAAATATTCCTGCTGATTTGGTTCTCTCCCATCAACAGAAGGTGAAGTTACGTTTCAGGAGACTAGCAGGAATTACAAAAACGTTTTGATGTCTGTAGAGAATAAACAAGAATACCCTATACAAACCCAGACAGTGGACTAAGCAGGCAGTTTTGCATACCTGTGAACTTGTCTTTTAATTATCTTAAAAGGCTGGTGCTTGTAGCCAGGAAATGGATTGCAATAAAGATCATTCCACTCACCATATATGCATCCGTAGTGGCACTGCTGCGGTGCAAATGAAGGGAAAGGGGTCGCATCTAGAAATAAATGCTGAGCTACACAGTAGCTTACAGAGTCCAGAGAAGTCGAGCCCAAGAAGGTAAAAGAGAAGAAACGTGACGCCGCTTCTGACTTTCGGCATTAAATAAGGAAAAAAGTCAGGTAAAAGCAAGGCAAATGAGAGAAGGGAAGGAGGTAAGAGGACGCACTTTTTGCATCCCCAAAGAAATATAAAGTCCAGCAGCTGCTCTGCACTGGCTCCAAAGCCACTGAAGTCAAAAGCCTTGATATTCATTATATGCTGCCTAAGACCATCCATTTCTATCCCTTTACATTGACTTGCACAAATAGATTAAGGTCACTGTCAAAACAGGAAGACTAGGTCACCCTGGAAGATCTGAACAGTGACAGCAATGACACAGCAGCTCCACAGGACATCAGGCACCAAGCTACTTCAGAGAAAGCCAGCTAGTTTGAAAATGCCCCATTTCTCTACGCTAGGAACTCCAGGGGCTGGGCGCTTCTTTGGGCAGAAGCTACCTGAACAGGCTACACTTCAATTACCTCGAGGTCTCCTGCAATGGAATAAAATAGTCTTCTGCAGACACTCGCCAACACAACTCTGTAGTTGTTTCTATTACTGCATATTAGAACTTGCCAAATATAGCCAAAACCTTATGAAAATAATCCGCCGGGTTTTCTGTATGAGCTTTTGTGCCAAAAGAGAAAATCATTGGCCAAAGCAGATTATGAAAGCAAAAATTTCGATTGCACATTACCTTTGCTTGGCTTTGGATGACTGTGTCCTGCATGACACTTATGAGAAAAAAACGCGGCCCTCGCACCACTGAGCGCTCCATCCTACGGAAGGACTTCCCACATGGAAGTCGGGGCTCTTCAGCAACGAACGGTTACAGCACAACACAAGAGCAGCAAAACCAGCCTCGCTACGAGGCTGCCGATGCACGAAGCCGCACAAGAGCGAGACCTGCTGTGCCGCACAAGCATCTGCTTTCTGTTCGAGACGCCAGCGCTGATGGATTAGAAAAGACTTTCACTCCTTATGCTAAAGGGTGAGCGAAGAGTGACTGTTTCCATAACATCAAACTGGTTAACTGGTATCTTAAATCAAAACACTGGAGAGAAAATGCTCCCTTTGGAACCTTGTTCAGGACAACCTATAAACAAAAATGTGCGTTTTCTTCAGCGCTTACTGCTTAGCAAGTCCCAAACACATCAGTATCATAATAGAGTCTTTTCATGGTCCCTGCACCAAGTAATAAAGGCAGCAGTTTCATGATTAGATGCTCTGGCTAGAGTATCTAAGTGCTTCAGAAGGATATACCCACATGTGCTTATATTATATGCTGTATTTGCTGGATAAGATGAAAAAGGCAGTCATTCAAGAAATAATACAAACATGAAGCCTGCTCTGCATAGGAAGACAAGGATATTCAGTAGTGCACAACACATGCAAGTATCTATGGAAATCTTTCCACAGTAGACTGGGTTAAGAAAGCCCTTGTTTCAAGGATTTTGCGAGAGTGACAGAGCACTGGAACATGCTGCCCAGAGAGGTTGTGGAGTCTCCTTCTCTGGAGATCTTCCAAACCCGCTTGGACGCAGTCCTGTGCCATGTGCTCTAGGTGACCCTGCGTGTGCAGGGGGGTTGAACTAGATGATCTCTAGAGGTCCCTTCCAACCTTAAGCGTTCTGTGATTTATGATTCTATATCACTGTCTATATCAGACATCTCGGTTCTCAGGCATAATAAATAGATATGCAGGGCACAGTAACGTGATCTCTTGATCCTGAGGAACCTGGCAGGAGTCTGTATGGAAGGCCATTTAGCCAAGTTCATACGAACACAAAGCCAGATAAGGATGTTGAAGAACTGCATCTCCACCAGTTAGTCTGGGTAACACTCTGACACGGCTGAAGCCATGTGCAACAGTGAGGAAGGTGGGAAGCACGAGAGGACAAGAATCAGAGAATGATGGATACAGCCCATTTTTGTGCAGAGGAACCCACCAGCTTTCACACAAGATGAACCTGAAGCAGCACTGGTGCATCCCTCCTTGTGGGCTCAGCTTGGAAGGGAGTGGCTTGGAGGCAAGTCCGAAGCGCTCATGAAACCCAGCGAGGGAGAGCAGCAGCTGCGCAGCTCCCCAGGTGAGCGCTGGGGAAAGGGGACAAGCTCACCGCTTTTGGGAAGCCTGTCAGAGGGCAGGCGAGAGGCAGCAGTTTAGTTTGGATATAAAAAGCATGAGAGGGCATTGGGAAAGGCGTGAACAGACCTGTAAGGGACAGCAAGCAGTGCTGGTGGAAGATTTCTGTCCTCTCTACAGAAAAACAGACTAAATAAATCCCTATACCAGGAAAGCACACCAACAAATCTGGTACCAAATTAGCTGAGCACACAGCTCTGTTAATTCTGTCCAAGCATTCACTGTTTGATGACAGACCGCGTTGCTGCTCGCTGAACCAGGGCTATCATCTCCCCCGGGCATTACCAGCCTGGCAGTCAGAAGGGAACCTGGCAAAGAGGCCAGGAGCAAGGGCGAAGCCATCTCCCCTCCGAGGCCGTGCCAAGAGGCAGAGCTGCCTGCCGCCAGCAGCAGCGCTTGCTCCAGGGGCTCAGCAGGAGCTGCTCTTCCCTGCAGGTGCGCAGGTGTCATCTCGGGGCAGCCCATCTGCTAACTTTGCCACGTGAGGGACGCGGAGAGCGATGCAGAAGGCGGACGGCAGGAGCTCAGAAAATAGCCTGTTGCCTTGTGGCTGCCATCAGAGCTCAGCAATGTGCTTCCTGGTCCCGGCAGCTCTGAGGCACGAGGACTTGAGAGATCTGATGACACTCTCCCTACTCTGCTGCTCCAAGCATCCATGCTGCTTGGGAACCAGCTTTAGTACAAAGTTCCCAAGGAAACCAGAGCTCCCTGGCACTGCCAGCTGATATTTTCCAGAGCAAACTAAGTATGACTCCATAGGAGACATGACCAACTAGCAGGACTGCTCACAGGAGGTCTGAAGAGGTGACAGCGCAATAGCTTGGCCATCGTGCTCCCAACTCGCTACTCCCAGCGTAACAGGATTGTGCTGCTGCCTGGCACCACGCAGAAGTACTTTATACAAATCCAGCTGCACGATCTTCCAGCCCTGCTTTCCCCTGGCACTGCAGGGCGACTCCCAGAAGCTGTGGAAAAATATTCGCAGGAGCTTTGGTGGAGCGAAAAGGCCAGCAAGCACCTACCAAGCCATGGGTGCAATTTGCAAATACAGGGGCTCCTTGGTACCTCTTTAGGGGCTTTAGGATTGCCCTCACAAGCTAGCGGGGCTACCTAGAGCTTGCCAGAGCCCTTGCAACCACCCTGCCATAGGCCGTGGCCCACACTACTCCTCGTCGCTTCAGCAAACTTGCTGGTGGCCCATGCTCAGCCTCTGGGTACTAGTTGAATTTCTTTCCAGGTAAGGATCTGGAGCCCATGGAAGAGCAGGAAATTTCCTCACAATGCTCGTAACATTTTTAGCTCCCTTCCCACTCTGGTCCAGAACCTCCTGCTCCTTCTTTGGCCTGCAGAGAACAGGGAACCACATAAATGCTCCCCTGGATCAGGCAGCCTAGGGCAATACTCCACCTCAAACTTCATATTATCTCAAATATTTTTTAATCCTCTGTATAGCATTTGTGCTGCAAAGACCTGGTTACTATTTGTCCTGCATCCCCAGACAACTCACTTTCTGTACCCTCCAATTCCCTCCCCCAAACCTGTCATTGCCATCCCTTTAGAAGAAATATGCTTCATAGCCACTCAAATGCGTAATGTGAGAATTTTGCAAAGATCATTCTTAGCTTGGAAATGAATTTAAATTGGAGCTCCAAGTGGTTGCAGAATATTTTAACAGCTGCTTTCTCCCCTTGCCTTCATCCCCCTTTTCTCTCTTTCCATTTGCACCATGTTGCAGCGCATTGGCGTGCTTTGGACTCCTCACTGTCTGCTCAGCCAGACTAGAGAAATCAAATCGAGCTGTGATCAAGCATTCACATCACCCTAGGTAGGCTCGTTCGACAGCCTCAATAACTAAGCGCTCTTGCGGCAAAGCCACCAACGCATGAAGCTCGCATATGCCGTGCGGAAGCTGCGTTCCTAATGCACCACAGTCCGCGGGGACTCTCCGCAGAAGACTGCTAACTAGATAGAGTGGGTGAACGCAGAATTAATAACTAACACACCACAAGCAACACTAAACTGGAGAGGGGAGGCACTACAGAAAACTTCCCAGAAGCCCGAGGCCGGTGCCTCTGCTGTGGGTGCAAGAGCGAGTTGCACGGAGCGGCTCCTTGGAAGTGCAGCTCCAGCCAGGGCTAGCTCTGCAGTCCGCTCCCCTGCCCAAGGCCCTCTCCGTATCACCCGAGCTGCTCACCTGTGCCTGCCCAGTGAGTGCAAAAACTAGAGCTAACAGCCACACGGAGCAACTCGCAGTCTTGTGCTGACCCCCAGCAGCACCGCAAGGTTCCACCAGAGCCAGGTTCGTTTTTCTGGAGCTCTAAACCTTTCTGCTGAATGTGAACAAGCAGCATTGCCTTCCCTTGACAAAGATCTGAAAACACAGGTGCAGCATGGAAACACTAGCACAAAAAAAGCATTTGGTGTTTTATTCAAGAGGTTCACCATGTTTCTCTGTGTTCATATAAGGAATCCAGAACTACAGTAGGAGGAAAGTAAAACTACTCCTAGTCAAACGCTGAGCTGGGGTGTGGGGAGGAAGGGGCACCCCCAGTTTGGGAGAGGTAGTAGAAATCTGAATTCTAATTTTTCAAGTACTGAGTATAGGCACAGCTTTCTCTCTTTGAAGCCTGGGAGAATTTTATCGCTAACTTTAATGCAAAAAGAGTTTGGACAACAGCAGATGTGTTTGAAAATCCTACCTGTAGAGGTTTGTTCTAGAGGTTCAAGGGTTGGCACAAATGCAGGATAAATAGAAACACATGCACGCAGGCACCAGCAGAACCAAGAGTTAAAAAGCAGCCTGTATTGATACCAAAGGCTGCTGTTCCCAGGGAAACTGAGGAAGGGGATGTCTGGTGACTTGTAAGGGCCACCAAAGATCTGCCCCCAAAGGAGCTAATATCAAGAAGGAAAACAGACACAATGAGGCCTGAACAGCTAGTGTCCCTTGCCTTATAGCGATCCTGGCCAGACCACTTGGACACACACATCTAGGAGCATGGGTGTGTGTGGATGAATGAAATTATGAAAGAATGAATGTGACCAGGTAAGATTTTGTGAACACACGCTACCTCCCCTTCCACAAGCCCTTGCTTTGAATCTCGTTACTCTAATTTCCCTACACAGCCACAATTTCTGAGCAGTCAGCCCTTGACTACAGTAGAAAATGAGCCTGGTTGACCTTCCTTTTACAACTTCAAACTGTTCTGTGTCTCGGCCCCTTCTTTGCAGCCCCTTGCCATTCTCGGGCCTGCTCAGGCCCCTGGATTTCCGTAGCTTATGCTAAGCTCAAGCGGGAGACTTCTCACCCTCAGAAGTCCCAAAAACATTTCATAAAAATGCTGTCGTCTTGCAGCTGGGCAGTTAGGGCAGGACATCGAGCCCAAGGAAGCCAGCAGGATACAGTAGCATCCAATGGCTGACAAACTATTTGTACTAGCACTCACTGCATTACTCTCAGGGCCAAAACTAGTGAAAGAGATTGGCTTCACTTAGGGGAAAAGAGAAACGCTTCCAAACCTAATGGATGCTAAAGGCATCTTAAAGACAATTTTCCATTTATAAGAAGTTTCTGGTGCCAGCATGTCTCCCCTGTTCTTCATTTATGATAAAGCAGAAATTTCAGGTGGCAGCTTTCAGGTTTGCACACCCCAGCCAGGAGGGAGGCTGCAGTGCCAAGCATTTCCGTGTCTGAGTCAGCTGAAGAAAGCAGTGTTATAATTCACACATATGTTAAAAACAAAGTATAAATAAATAAAATGTTTAAAAATTAACTAAAAGTAAGATCAGGTATATTGAAATTTTCTATCTGCAACAGGCTGCCTGCAAGGGAGCAGCGCAGCCCTCGGCTGGTGCCCGGCCTGCGCGGGGGATACCCTTCCTCCGCGCGCGCCGCTCTGCACCCAGAGCCGCTTCCCCGAGACGGAGGCAGAGGCGCCGACCGCGGCGCCCGGCACGCAGGCGGCCCTGGCGCTGTGCGAAGCGGAGGCTGCAGACCCACCGTGCCGAAGGCTGCCAAACATCTGCTGCGCTCACGTGAGCTAGATTAGGGCGCTTTGTTGTCAGCTCCTTGCTTTATTTAAATTCTACTAGAGAAGGGGGTTTTATCTCCAGACCCTACTCTGCTTCCTGCATTTTAAATCGTTTATGCTCCTTTGTTTGGTCTTAGGTTTCCAGTAACAAGGGAGAGACTGCTCCCAAAACTGTATTCACATGCCATCGAATGCGGCAAAGACTCAAACCCCAATGAAAATTGTAAGGAGAATTTATAACACATACATAGTCTACAAGCTCCTTACTCATTACACTGAACGTTACACATTTGTAGTCACCAACATTAAGCAGGAACAAAAGCTTAGCTGCAAAAGTAATAAGACACGTGAAAAGAACTTCTCTACAGGCGAGATGCCACTAGTGGCTAGACAGGACCTGTCCTATCTTGTAGATGAATCAGGCATTAGGAACAATGTTAACTCTCTTGATAATACACCCCAACATTAGATACTCAATAAAAAATAAATTTAGATTAAGACTTTGCGCTTCTGGGGGCTTGATGCAGCCATAACATACCAGGAGAATGGTCTCTGCAAGCCCAAACAAATGCTACTCAGCACAAAGCCACCATGCTCGAGGCTCAGAGCAGCCTGAATGGGGAACACTCCCTTTCGTGCTGTGACAAGTCACTTGTTTCTGCTTGGCAAAAGAAGGAGCTTTGGTCATCTGTTTCCTTTATGAAAAACAACATTTTGAGATTGGAGCCCTGGGACCAAACTCCCAGGCGCAGGTCAGTTTAGGAAGCAGAACTTTCTTCTGAAGAACCACCAAAGGCTATATTAGCACTTTGGAAAACCTCAAACCACCTTCAGCTACTTAAAAGCACAAAGAAACGAAGAAATCAATGTTTAATCAATGGGGTGTGCTGCACTTCAAACGAAGTCAGAACTTGGCCTTGAAAATGAAAATACCAGTTTTCTAAAATATTGAACAAATTAGAATTCAAATCTTTGTTTCATAAATCCAAGTTACGGTGCTGATGGCACTCACGCTTTAGGGCATGTAAAAAATCAATAAAGTGAATAAGTTCTACAGATACCACTCAGATTTTCCCACTTTCATATAGGACTAGGAAGGGTTATACAAGGAACAAGGGAAAACAAAACATTGCAGTGACATCACTGGAGGATTTTTAATCTTTTGGCTAAGAAGAGGAATTGGACTATAGGATTTAAGTCTGGCATTCTGAGACTGAATTTATTCCCAGTTCGGTTATTGCCTGGCACAGACAGTGTGGCAGAAGCCCAAGGTAACAGTGTTTCCGAATTCTGCAAAGGCTGACTTCGCCATCACACGCTTCACTAACATGAGCACCCTGCAGGTCCAGCACACTTCACTGCTTTGCTGTATACAACTCTGCCTGTGCCTCGCACCCTGCGCTTTTTGTGCCATTAGACACTGGGGAGCGCTCACCATTTGTGGTCACTTTTGCTCTATGGTCCTGCCCAAACTGTCACCTGTTTGGCAGTGCCGTATTTCCCAGCACTACTCTGCTACCAAGTATATTTGGCTCATGCTCAGCTTCGCCACCATTTTGCTGCTTCTCTTTGCTGCGTGTGAATGCGGCAACATGAGGAAAAGCTGCCTCGCCTGCCTCTCTGCGCACGCTTCCAAACCCGGCTATTTCCTACTTAAGCTCTGCAGGCTCAAAGTCACAGCTCCCCTTGGTCCCCAAATCTGTCAATGCTGAGAAAAAGTTCAGAGAGAGAGAGAGAAAATCTCCACAGCTGCTCACCAGTGAGCAGCAAGCAGGCAGTAGGCACTGTGGGCAGGAGAACCCCAGAGGTAGTGGCACGGGCTGGGACAGATGCTCAAAGCAAGCTGGAGAGCAGCACGTACTACTTTTAAAGCCACCTGCCAAGGGGAGAATGCAAATGTGCAACCTCTGCTGACAGCGTGACTAAATGGGCAGCATTTCAACTGGAAAAATCCTTCTTCACTTCTCATCCCCTGCCCTTCCTGTGAGCACACTCCCCGACAGCTACCAGCTGGCCCCCTTCATGGCCAACCTGCACTCCTGCCTCCTGCTGAGACACCGCGTCCCACTTTTGCTCCACCACCATCCCGGACAGGATGGCTTTGGAAAAGTCCGTGGCTTTTTGCACTTAGTCCTCAGCACATGAAGCTGAAAGGTCCCCGTCCCCTTCCCAGCATAACCTCCCCATTGCCGCCGAGCAGCAAGCGAGCTGCTGCTGCAGCAAACGAGCAAGCAAAGCCTTAGCGTTCCTCAGCAATCGCCTTGACTTTGATGAATTGTCTGGCAGTGGCACCTGCTGCTAAGAATATAGATGTACAAGATGAACTAAAAGGCATTTCTCCATAAAGCTGCCGGCATGCATACATATATGTTACGACATCAATATGTATTTTTCTTCCCATCTGATCAATGTCTTTTACTTTGGCATTGAGTTGTTCCTTTTAAATTCACAACACTTATAACAAGCTTTGGGACAATTTGCAGTGCAACCTGATCTGTTCAAGTGATGTTTCTTTTCTAATTTCCACAATGCGTATTTGTTTAGGATACTTAGATTACAGGATGTGTTTACTTTGCATTAAACCATTTGACATGTTAGAAGAACAGAGCTGAGAATCTTGAGATATATACATGATAGCAGACATCTGATGACACTACCTTGGCAACTAAAATATCCAGAACGGAATTAAAGTTTTGAGGAAGTGTTTGCAAATATGCTGTTTTTCAACTTAAGAGCAGCTTTTTAAACATTATTCTAGGTAAGTAACTCAAATAGGTAAGTAACTCAAAGGCCTGCATCTGCCCTACAACGAGTCCAGTCCTCAACAGAATCTTGCCTCCTACTGCTTTAGAGGTGACTTTTAAAGGTATTTTTAGCCTCCTAACATTCAGGAAGAGAGAGATGCCATTACACCTTTCCACTCTGAGCTTTAACCTTTCTGTTCACCAATAGAGGTGCTGTGCTCTACAGGCTGAAGTGCCTGTTCCATACTGATGTACAACTTACTGAGTGGTTTGCATTTTGCTGGTCTAAGGCCCTCTCATGACATTATTCTGCTCAATTTCCATTTTGTCACCCATCTGTACACAGCTGCCAGGAATACACCTTGTAGCTGTGTGCCCCAGCCGGCTCACCCATGGGACTCCATCCTGTAACACGCTGACTCTTCCCAGAGGTGCTTAGCCCTTACTATGGCTCTCCCTGGCCCCGTGTTCCTTAGCCGGACAGCCCTTGCCACTGTGCTCAATCCTCTCATGTGGTGACACCCTGGACTGTTTCCCCGCGGGTACAATTGATAGCACCGCTTGTCAGCACAGCGGGTTTAGTGCTGGCAGGGGAAAGCTCGTAGGCAGAAAGGCCTCCAAGGTTTGCTGCTTGTGTGCCACCTCCTGGCATACTAGCTCCGTACGGTTACGTCCTCCCAGCACATCATCCTAACAGCATGGCAGGATGTTAAATACACAAATTATGTTAGCGTTATGTGTAGTATCATCCTGCTAAAGACAGAGAAGTCTTGTTAGAGTGGAAAAAATAGCATACACTAGTAATGTAGTTTTTATCTGACCTTGCTCACATGCCTCTTGGTTACTGGCATTTCCTCCTACAAACCATGCCCTGCTCTATACTCAGAAGAGGTGTGTAGGGGATGTCTGATGATGGAGCTAACTATTTTACCAACTATAGCAAAGAGTTAGCATTGCACAGCACAGAGCTGGATGGAAATAATCTGGAAAGCACGTGCCCTGAAATTCCCAGCGAGGACGTGAGAATGCCGGGCGCCTGCCTGCTCTGCTGCTCTTCCTGCGCCGCCTCAGCTGCTCCGCTGCACTTCTGAACTCAGAGCGGCAGCGCTTGTCACTTAGGAGCGGAAAAGGGCCCAGCCAGGCCTCTCTCCAGATCTTGACAGGCAAAAGGCTATTTTATATGTACTGCTCATTAGGCATGAGAAAGCCTCCACAAGCTTTGAGCTGGAGCCTGGAGAAAGCAAACACCACCCTCAAACACATTTTGAGCCCAGCTCTCCGTTCAGACTCTGACAGGCAGCACTTGCAAGCGCCAGGAGTAGAAGCACAGGGCACAGAGCTAGCGATAGCCTCTGGGGTATACAGTCCCAGCTGCCAGCAATATGTGGCTCAGGAAATTCCTGAGCTGGAACCGGTGTTCTCATGTTTAAAAGTTTTCAACAGATTTTGTTAGCATAAAACTGTATAACAATTTTCACTATCCACAACATCTAACAGCAGCAAGTTCCTCAGGTTAAGTAAGCACAGTGTGAAAAACTACCTCCTGTTTTTGCATTTGCCACCTTCCAATTCCATGCCTTGCCCTACAGCTCCTGTGCTTCATGAAGCTGAGGATAAGCAATTATTTCTGAATCATTTTTTCCTGCTATTTATGACGACCACAAAATTACCCATCTATCCAGCCTCCTCCCCTGCCCCGTGACCATGGCCTTAGGTGAGAAAGTGAAAGCCCCTGGGGGCACCACAGCCACTGCCTTCTGCAGAGAAGGAAGGACATCAATTTCCACATCAAAGCATATGATCCCACAGAATTAGAGAATCACAGGATTGAAGAGACCTGAAAAGATGCCACTGTCAAAGGTTGGAACAGGTTGGACTCCCGTCACCCCAGGCAGCCAACTACTGCATCTGTGCTTAGTGACCAGCCAGGGTACAGTTTCCCCAAACTCTCAGCTCTGCTAGCGCTGGAAATTTTAATAATAATAAACCTAGATCTCGTATTCTGTAACCGCAGCCTTGCTTCTTGCCCTAGGCATATAAAGAATAGCTCTCACCTTCCTCTTTCCAGCAGCCATTTCCATGTTTGCAAACTGGCATTACATTTCCTACGCCCCCTCTTCTTTCTCAAAGATCTCCAACTTAACCCATCTTTCCTTTTAGACTTCATTGCCTAGGCTGTGATCAGTCTCACGGTGCTCATATTATTTTGCTCACTTATTCTACATCTTTCAACTGCAGCTCCCCAAATCTGAATGTGAAGCAGCCCATGACTGAGGCTGTCCTATGTGTCGAGCCAAAGGATCATTTCGCAGGCCCTGTGGAACAAGCCACCTAATTTTTGCATTGCAAGATGGCTTTTACCTTTTGAAAAATTACAGATTTTCTGACTTGGGTTTACCTTTCAATTTACAATAACCCTCAGATTATCTTCTACAAAACTGCCTGTGTTTAGACAGTTGATTATTTCTCAAGTGAAATCCATCATTTTTTCAAACTATATCTCCAATCTGTCAACATCATTTCAGCTACAAAATGCATCTTGTCTCTTACCTACTTCCATCACATGAGCAGACCAGGACTGAACACCGCTTGTAACAAAGGATGTGAGGAAGCAACAATTTTCAGATTCCAAAAGAGTATGTGAAAATTTGAGTTATCAAAAATTGTATGTGAAAGAGTATGTGAAAATTGAGTTATCAAGAATCAAGGCCTGAAGCACCTTCAGTACATCACCTCTAGTACCACAGTTGTGGCTCATCTCTAATGAGGTTTCGAAGGATAATTAAACCTGGACAATTTGGCAAACATCTGAATCTTCACTTATTCACCTTAGCTGGCAGATAGTTTGCAGTGCTGTAATTCCTAACACAAAGGGCGCATAGGATCAGGGCCCATAGGCCGAATACTTTGGATAGCATTCATAGCTTTACACGCGTTAGGCGAAAAATGGCACTGGATAAAGTGCTGCAGTTAGCAGAGACTTCCTCGTGTTCTTGTTATTTTCGGCAGCTCTGGTATTGGTACAGTTACACCAGCACTTTTGCCATGTCACTTCTTTAAAATATCCCTCCAACTATTTTAGTGCACTGCTGATGCAGGACCTAATGTCCTGCAACATATTTCCCAAAGTTCACTCCAAGCAAACTTCCCAATAGGGAAGATACAGGGAGGGCAGCACATAGGGAGACAGGATTACTGCATCTATTCTTATCCTGGGACTTCACACAATTTTAAGGAGGTTCCCAAAGTTGTCTGCAAGCCATATTCCCATTCTGTAAAAGTGCAGTATTAAGAAGGACACCAAACGCCTGATTCTAAAATGAGATGTGGCCTCCCAAGAAAGGCAGCACTGGCAGTGCATTTGGCAACTTGGAGAGGTAAAAATGACATTAGCGCATCCTAGTTATGTGAGCAATCATTAGTGGATTTTATAACCACAAATATCTCTGTTGTCAAATTATTTTCATTATTTGGATTGGAGTTAGAAAAGCAAGAAAATTAGAAGACTCATTTGTCAGGCAGAACCCATGTGCTGTGCTTTACACAAAGAAATTAAGTAAATTAAAAGTATATAGATTTTACAATTGCTGACATTTGCTAGCCACCCTATCGCAGTGTCTAACATTAAACTAACAGCTTATGTCATGAAATTACTTTGATTTCTGCAGTTTTACTCAGAGTGAGATGCTTCTCATTTTGCAAAGTTGTTTTATCCATGTGCAAACATTTCCTATTTGTCTGCTACAGACCAGCCTCACAATCTGGGAACTGCATGAGAAAACTATATCCTCTACCTTGAATATCAGCAACGTGCTGGGAAGACGTGCCACTGTGCTAGAAAATAAAAATGAGGCACAAACAGCTTTAGCAAGACAAGTGCTAAAGCAACACAGCATCGGTGCCCAGGGCCATGCAGAAGCGTCAGGCTGCTGTAACGCAAGCCCGTCGGAGCGGTGCCCGGGGAGAGCACCGCTGCAGGTGCCCGTGCCACACGCCAGCTGCTAGCGAGGCGAGGACGGGCACCTGCAGCTGCCCGCGGGCCGCGAGCGTCCCTCAAGCGTGCGCAGCTGCATCCCGGAGCTTGGAAAGCAACCAGACCAACGCACTTGGAGGCCGCGCGTGGCCGAGCGCGTACGGGGAATGGAGCCACACAGCTTCGCCCGGGGCACCCACGGAGCAGACGCCAGCGCGTGGCTGGCGTGGGTGCTGCTAGCAGCACCAGCCCTAGCTCCCTACTCCGGAGAAGGATCGAGCCCTTACTCAGGCCACAGGGCATGCCCGAAACTTCAGGAACTTCACTGATTTCTCCAGGTCCTAACAACAAAGGCCTGGGGGATACATACGCCTTGGAAATGGAAAAAAAAGGAAAAAAGCTTTTAAAGGTAGTGTTGGACGCAAAATTCTTTAAGAGCTAGCAGCACTTTTATTTAAAAGTCCTCACTCCAAGTACAAAATTCTTTTTTTCATGAAACTGTGTCAGATTTTAAGCCAGCCAGAATAGTCACCTGAACACTATCAGAAATGGATTCCAAACTACTCAGATCCTGTACTTCAACACAACAGAGTTTGTACTTTTAGAGAAGAGATCTTTAAGGCAAGTATCCATGCTTTGGGTAACAGCTGTAGAAAGTACCCTTGCAGGAAGGTTTTGAAAAAGTACTAGTTATTTAATTATCTAAATTCCCAGGTAGAATTTCCATGCTCGAAGATTTCTGAATGAAGCAAAAAAAGCCCAAGACAACCTTGCATCCAAAAATCAAGGACAAGCTTGTGTGGAAAAAACAGAAGTGCTCAGGTGGTAATGAGCAGCAAAACCTTCCAGTGAAAATGCCTCATTCCAGGTCTCTGGAAACTTATTGTGCAAAGCTATAAGTCTCTGTAAAGCTGAATTCACAACGAAGAGCCACCTTTTTTTCCCCCTCCCAAGTCCTCTTTGGTTTAGTAAGAAATTTTGCACGGTTCAGCAGATTTTTAATTATTCACAGCCAAGCAACTAAATTCCTACTGGAAATCAGAATATGAAAGCAGGGTACCTTGCCGAGACGGTACAAGCAAGACGGGTCCCTCCCAGAGGATCAGCGGCGCTGGGCGCAGGCTCATGTCGCGCGCTGGCGCAGCTCCCTCGGCTGCGCTCGCACAGACTGAGCGCTCAGCCCTGATTCATGATTTCAGGCTTCAGCTGTGGAATGCAGCCATTGCAAACCCAGGACTATTTTTACCCTCGAGCAGCCGCAGTATTTCTGTCCCGTAGAGACTTCTAAAGCTCATGCCTTGCCCTAAACACACACACATGCCCTCAACCTAAGCAGCTAAGATGCATGGTTCCCTGGTATTTAGTGTGGTTTTTGAACTGCACAGTTGCTATCAACAGGACAAAGCAGCTCAGACCCTGGCATTACTGTCAGCCCTCAGAAGTTGGGCATTTGATCCTGCTTGTCAGAATTAGAAATTCCTCAGAAACGTTTTGCTTCAGGAGGTAAGATTAGCTCAGAGCAACGAACATCTTTACAGTTTGTCTTGCAAACCACCAGTCCCAATCTGCATTTAACAAATGTGTAACAACACCTTCAGCTAACCAACAGATTGTAGATGTAAGTGAAGTCACTGCATGCCTAATCTTTACTTTTAAGGAAAACACAGCCAGCAGGCCAAGGCAAAGCCCCAAAAATTCACAAAGCAGACAAAAACATCCAGAAATATAATGGATTGTCTGAAATTAATAATTAGCATCAAATTAGAGGCTAGACATCTCAGCTAATTTTTCAAGATTATATAGAGAACACTGAACACTAGAAACTTCTACAGTCGTGCTGTCTTGAACCTAATGGAGCCTATAAATGTACTTCAGAAAGAAAAGAAAGGCAATATATTCTTACAGTAGGGGGATAAATGACAATTAAAAAAACTTTTTTTTTTTTTTTTTGCACAATCCACTGTAGTCAACATAACATACAAAAAAAAAAAAAAAAAGAGAGAGAGAGAGAGAGAGATGCATCACATCCCACAAGTATGGTCCATCCCAACTAAAGTTTTGCTGATGGTGAGAGAAGTCCCACACAAAAGATGAGACTGGCAGGTTCTTAGGAAGGGAGTTCCCTCCCAATATCTATATCAAGCAGCAGAAGCTCCAACCTAGCTGATGCTACAACCAGCTTCCTAGTGAGCTTTAGAGGCAGCAACTCATGTTCCTTCAAAGAGCTGCTACAACGCAACCTTTAGTACCTTAACATCAGGTATTACTGAAAGACAAATTCTTGGCCAGAGATACTCAATGCCACAGCAGTCTGCATTCCAGAGATACTCCTTTTACAAAGAAAAGTAACCCAATAATCAGAAAAATATTTCTCTGATCACTCACAACTGAGTATCTCTAGCGCCACATGGCACTAGAGGCACATGCAGCGCTGAATGATGTGACCCTTTTAAGCGACTCACGTGCTGGACTCACTTCTGAGCTGTTTCATGTTCCCAGAGAGTCTATTAAGAAACTGTAGGGAGCACCAGAAAAACAGCAACAAAGGAGGTACCACAGGGAACAAGAATACTGCAATTAAAGTGTGCTGAAGAAGATGAAATATACCTTAAGTGGACCAGGATCTGACACCAATGACCTCAGAAAAGGTGCCAAATAAATAAAGGAGCAATATAAGCTTGTAATGTCCACAAGCCTGAGCCACTTTAGCCTTGTGCTGTGGGAAATAAAGCAGAAGAAATGCTATTACTGTGAATTTGTGTCTCCATGCAGGATTATTCCTGGTGAACAGGCTTCTGCTATTTCTGCAATGAGCTGACTCTCCAGAACTCCCTTTCAATTGCAGCATCCAGCTTCACACTTTCTATTCTATTTCAAACTAAGAAGTAGGAAGCACAGGTTGTCTGCCCGCAAAATATTTACTGCTTGCAGAATACAGTGCCTCCTATGACTGGGTCTCACAAATAACAGAGGCATAAGAGACTTATTGGTACAAAATTACATTTTCTAGAACTGTACAACAGTAGAACATTTAAAATTCACATGCTAGTAAATAGAATTCAAAGAAAAAAAAAGCTTTATTAATACAAATCAGAGGCAGTCTCATATTCTCCTGCTGTCAGTACCTTATATTTAACAAGCTTCACTTAAAGCTTAGTGAAATTAGGACAAGGCAACACATCTTCTAAGCCATTTTCATGTGCAATCAAGAAAACAAAAAAGTGATTTTCAATTTTGGATAAGAGCTCTGTTTCTTTGCTAAAAGCAGGAGAGAGATGCTTTAAGCTTAGTTTTCAAACTGATAATGCCTTAGCACTTGCATTAAGCTAGAAATCCAACAGAAAAGATTCCCACAAACAGGCGCTCATTTCTTCTTTGGCAGATTCAAGTGCCAGTGGCTGCAACTAGTTGTGATCATCCCGCATCAGGAATGCACATGTGCTAGAGAGAAATGGCTGCATAGCTAGCAGCAGCCAGACAGGCAATCACAGCATAGGAGAGTTGCTTATTGCAAGTTTTGCTAATTGCAAGCCTCAACCTCATCTGCGTTCTCACAATTTCAACGCTGCACTCCATGCCAGCAGAAGCCTTACCTCCCCCTCGGGACATGATAGTTACAGAATCAACTTGATTCCAGTGGCAGAGACCAGGAACTGATTTCACCTGTACTGATGCAAGTCCAAAGCGCAAGCAAGGAAAAGCACAAGTTGCAACATTTGTACTTGCTCCTGTCTCCAGGAGGAAGAAAACTGCAAGCAGTACCTTTTAGCCTATGCCTGGGGCTTGCACTGATGCAGCCACATTGCTTGAAAGCTCCCTAACAGGGCTCAAAAAATTATCACTATATGCCTTGTTTCATTTACTGTTTCCTAATGGGCTACTTCAAACAAGGATAGCGGACTAGATGGAATTTTCATCTGACTCAGAGCTGCTTTGGTTTTTTGTTTGTTTGTTTTTCAGGAACACCAGAGCTGGCAATACTGAGCTCTTTAATATATGTTATCTCAGCTTGTGGGCATTGCAACTATTGGCTTTTAATATTGCCTATAATATTAGGGGCATCAATTGTGTGTGTGTGCCAAAGAATTGTTCATTAATGAAACTTGAAGGTTTGCATTTGATGCTGCTGTGTATGTTAGCAGGAAAGGTAAATTCTACTCGCAAAAGAAAAACCAAAATCCCTGCAACAACAAAATGTCAAATCAGAAACAAAAAATGCCAACATTTTAAATTCAATGCTGAAACCCACTTCAAACATGCTTACTTTTAATTTTGTCTTCTTTTATTGTTACATGTCATTTGTCAGATAACGCAAATCTATCAAATAAGAGATGCTTACAGAAACTCTGTTATAGACACTTTCCCCTAAATTCTTTCTTAGATCCCAGGCTGTTCTTTCTTCCTCCTTTGTTTTTTTTGTGTTTTTTCCCCCCACTTTCTTAATTTCACTGTCTTACATCAAGAGCTAAAAGAACAATGTCTAAAACTATATATACACAAATATAGACTCTCCTAGCCCTTGTTGAAAAAAAGTCAGAAGCTATTATTCAAAAGCAGAATAAAAGCCTTTTAACTTGGTTAAATGAAATCACACATGCAGCATTCAACTGGAGAGAAAGGAGAGAAAAAATGTTTTCCTTTGGCCTTTTTTAATTCAATTTGAAACTGTATATGTAAGAAATGCCACTTGACTTGTACGAGTCATAATAGGAGCCTCCCTTCCCATAAAGCCTACCTTTATAGGTAGCAATGCTGTCTGTACTGAAACATTTTTCAGCTCTTCAACGCTTTCCAGAGAGGACAACTAAGACCCTGATACATGTTGGTGTTTAGGAGAATCAATCATTAGTTCAGTGAGGAATTCCCATATGCCAGCTCTTCCCCAAACAAATACAGTAGAATATTTCATATTTAACCAGGATCCACCATGCATCTTGGAGTCCTAACCATGTCCAAGCCACACAGTAAGCTTTGAAGCATGCAGTCAGCCCAGTATTTTTCAGAGAAGGCTGGAAGACAGAGGACAGCCTGTGTTACTGTGCTAGCTCAAACCTGCCAGTGTTTGGGGCTTTTTGGCTATGCTTCTAAGACAGGACATCTGCCCCATCTACCCCCTCCAGCTCTCATCTAGTACAAGGTGCTCTTACGTGGGAAAACTAAATGGAATATATACATTAACAGCTTACATGCAGGGACCAAGTAATGGAAGGTGTGATTGAGGGAGACACTTGAGCCTTGGTTAACTGCAGTGGGACAGCTCTTATTTATCCGAGTGAACAAATCTGGGAAGGGTATCGTTCATAGGGGATAGGTTGGCCTCACTGGTTTCTCAGCACTACACCAAGCTACACTTACTACCCAAGAAAGAAATCTGAGTGACATATCCAATATTGAGCCAGATCTTGCAAATCTGATCACAGATTCAAGAGAGATCCAGTAGCAGCAACCAGTTAAAGCTGTCACCTGGGCAGCTGCTATTTGGAGAGGTCAGGTTCTTGGAAAGGGGCAACCAGTGGCAATGGCAGATACTGGAAGGAGCTCAATGTCAATCCACTGCATGGATGTAAGCCCTGGCAGCCTCATTCAGACACATATTGCAGCTATCAACGAAACAGAGCAGCTTAAGAGCTATTTCTTCTGACACATAGGCATGTACATGTTCTTGTCTTCCAAGCATTTACCACCTGCATCAAAGTATTTCTAGGATACAATTTCTGAAAGTCCTCATATGTCATAATGACTCTCCACCAGTATTTTCTTCTAAGTTTACAGCTAGAGACAAGCTCTTAGAATCAGTATTAGTTAACTTACTAAAATACAGCACTCCTCTTGGAAAGTCTTCCTTACAGATGCCCTTAGTCTGGCAAAGCTACCCAAACACTGTCACTAATGCTCACTCCTTGTAGGGCTCCACGGGCACTATGAACCTAAGCTTGCTAACGCACCTTGCAAAAGCCACTGACCAGAGGACAGTTAAATAAACATACATCCAATACATCTAGCTTGTACAGTGATGCCTTCCTTTGGGAAAAGGCATCATTATCACAGGAGTGCAAACATCTTTTTTTATTTCTTTGCAAGTTTTTTTTTACACAGAAGGCAAGGGATCCAGAAATACATTTCAGCACAGACTTAACTAAGCAACTATAAAGCCCCATTTTACAAACATCAGTCAGAAATCTGAAAAATAAAGATCAGAATCAAGGTGACTCCGTATAAACGAAGGATGAGGCTCACCAATGCAAAAGATACCCAAAGATGGAAAAAAACGCCTATTTCCTCTTACACTGGCTAACCACAAATGGGAACGCTCTTCCACGCTACAGGGCAAAGTGCTTTCTTCAGGATGAGATAAACAAGCACCCACTACGAGTATTCGCAGCCCTGTATTCCTGAGGCACCCTGCCCGCTCAGCAACATGCTAAGTGAACTCTCTGCCTAAGTCACAAAGATCAGAGCGCCGCCTGTCCCCAGTGCCATTCTTGGCCTCAAGGGAAAGGAGGTATCTCCCTTTGCTGCAGAACATACAAACACACAAAAAAAGAAAGCAATGTTCCTGCAGATCAGCAAAATTATTTCCAAACATAAGTGGTTTTCCTTCCACTTAGAAAGCCCATTAGGGATCAATGATAAGACACCAGTGAATGTTCAGCCCTTGGTCTGGAGAAACACGGAAGAGAATCAACGATAATGAAAGCTGGAGCCATCCAGCGTTAAGTCTCTACTACAGAGCCAAGACTCAAACTGAGATCAGAACTACACTGAGATGAATGCACTTTCCCACTGTGTGGACCATAAGTGAACAGCACTAATCAATTTGCCATTTGGAACAAAATAATTCTGTGTATTTTCTTGACTAGCACTGTTCCATTATTACCACAGAGGCTGGTATCCACCTATTTAAAATTTCCTAAGTTTTTTGTCCCTGTTTCACAGTTCAGTGTTAACCTATGTATGCCTGATTCCTTGTAAACACCAGCTTTTCTTAAAACTAGTAATTTGCATCAAAGATGCATCGCTGTGGGGAGTCTTCAAGCAGAGCAGATTGGTACTGCAGTTCCTTCTGCGAAAAGCTATGGATTTATCCCCACTGAGGACTGAGCTGGTGTATTTAAAGGCTATAAGGATCATTAGTCTCACGTAGTTTGCATCACATCAGCCACTGAACTTTGCAATCCCCAGTCAAACATTGGATCAAGTGTTTCTGGAGAGAGTGAGGTGCATGGAAAAATGACATCGAGCGAACATGGAAGCAATGCAAGGCTACAGATAACGATGTGAGTGGATTTCATAATCACTGTCTGCCTTTGACTTTGTAATATATAAAAACTCACTGTCAAGATTTTCTATTAAACCTTTACAACACTAAGATCTCAATGTGCTGGAAATAACCCAATGCAATGCATTGGAAAATTGTTAAGCCATAATCATTTTAGCTAAGAACATCATATTTATGACAGCTCCACCATTTTCATTACAGCTTTGGCAAACATGGAAAGCTTTTTACTCCCCATTTAACAGCTATTTTTGTAGAGACCAGAACTGCTATTAATACTACAGTATTAGAAGCTGTGGCTGCATTTTAATCAGAGCTATCTTCTCCTCGCTCATCTCGAGGAGAAGAAAAAAAAGGTTTTGTCCCACCAATTTGTCTGGCAGCTACTGTGAGAGTATATAAGGTATTACACAGAGTATCCATCTGCTTTCTTAACAGCAGCACAAGATAACAAAAAGTTCATGGATTTTCTCTCAAAATAACATAATGCCAAACCAGGTAAATGAAACCAAAAGACAGAAAAAACAGCCATCTCTGACTTACATGGTACATCTGCTGCAACAAAGATCAGGTTTGCCCAAGCCCCTTTTTAAATGGGACTCTGAAGCCTTATTGCTGTCTATCTGTAATTTCCTATCTGCAACTGCCCATTCAGACAGCATCTCTCAACATAGAGATCTGGCTCATGGGCAGGCCATGCAGTGCTAAGGGACTAAAAGTCTGAGCACTGCTAACCAAGCTAGAGAAAAAAAAGTTAGCATCAAGTTCAGCATCTCCACTACCCATTAAAGACCCTTAAATAACAGCATACACCGTGAGATCTATGCAGTACATAAAAGGAGGCTCACTAATAAGCACACTCCAAAATTAAGAATTCTAAAAGGAACGAGGTAAGTTATTTGGAATCACAACTGCTGATTCCTGCATGTTTAAGCATCAGACGAGCGATCTTACTTCTGTCCCAGTTTGCCTCTATTAGCTTCCTTGATCCCTTTCTCTTATTCTTCCTATGGCTTGTGATAGTAACTTCAAAACCACAATATTCGCAGAGCTGGTGTGCGTGGGTTTTTTTAGCCTAACATATATGCTATAATATTACAAAGTAGTAATAATATAACCAGTTTTAGAATTACTGATTTGCAAATGTCCTTCACAACATGGTACTAAGCCTGAAAGCATGTTCTTCCCACTGCTGTCACAGACATTAGCAACCAGATGACTGTGGTTATCCCACTGTGCTCCCAAAATGGGTGGCAGCTTATTGGTGGCTTTGTTTTTATTTTAAACCTACAATTCACGAATGACTCAGATCTCCCCAGAGATTCATCTGAAATATTTACAAATGAGTGATTAACATGGCCATGCTTTGATAAGACGGACAATCCCACGTAACCTACAGCTCCCGCTGAGCGGGAAGCCTGTGTTTTCAGATGCCAAGCTGCCTTTATGAACGCTTCCCAAGGCAGGCCTCTCCATCACACAGGCAGCCCACAAATGCAAGTGCTCTGATAAGCAAGTGGTATCCCAAGCAGGTAATGAGGAGGAAAACAAAATGTCCTAACCAAGATAGGATGAGAAAAGCATACAAAATCTACAGAAAGTCAAGACACTCACCTCTGTTTCTGCCACTTGCTTTTGCCTTGTAATATGGAAACCTGTGTAAAAACACAGAAAGGAAAAAGATTTTTAAAAAGTCTCCATAATAAAAAAATACCAGATAAACATATATTCAGACCTGTCTGAATTTTCTTAAGTTCTACTCAGTATGCATACTGAGTTGAAATGTGCTTGAAGAAGTAGGTAGAAGCAAGTCCCCAGTTTGATTTTGTATAAATTATACTGTATTTCCAGCTCTGCTTTGAGAATAACTACAGTTGTGCCCTTTGCTGCACCCTAGGAGTCATTACGGCACCAGTGGATACCGTGGATGTGGTGGGCAATGGTGAAGAAAAGACTAACGCAGCGCTGCAGCAGGTAGAAGATGAAAAACAGCACGACTCAAAAGCCAGCCACAGAACCCATGTCTGACCAACCTTCCCCTGCCCCCAAAAGCCCTCAGTGTCACTCTGAGATCTACCAAATCTCACTTTCATATTGGGTCTCAGAATTTTGGTTCCTGCTCCGTTGGGTTTCTTTATTTTTATTCAGTTTAAAATGTTGATGCTGCACACCATACTTGCTTTCTGTCCTGACCTGGAAGGCCCTCCTAGCAGAAACACTTCTATGTCCACATGCTGGACCATGGAAACCAGAAAGCAAGAAGAAAAGTGGCAAAACGTGGCAGGGTTTATTTTAAAGCAACACATTTTCACCTCTACAAATAACTGTCCCTCGCAGCGGCTGCTCGTCGTCCTCTCAAAGCTGGTCTGTGAGCCCAGGCCTAGTGCTGTGAGCGGGTACAGCCCAGCCAGCGCCTCAGGATCTTCCCTCAGCGCCTTTTGGGAGCCAGCCTGGCAGAGAGAGGAGCTGCACAGCTCGGGTAAGAGGTTGAAGGGGACTGGCGCGGCAAGGGCAGCAACAGAGAGATTGGGCCCACCGTAGCCAGCGGCCACCTGAGCTCACCACCCGCTCTACGGGTTGCCTGCATATCCTCAGATTCATAAACAGAAAAGATGTACTGCCCTACTGGTTGTGCCCTTTTATGCCTGGAACACAATTCTGGGGCTCATAAACTGTGATTTCTACTAACTGTTTTGGCACTGTAAAAAAATCATTTAAGCAGAGAACGTCTTTTTAGTCTTAATTTCTTGTAACTCATGGATATTGTATTAAAAATCACCACTACCAAAAAGAAATTTTTCAAACAGAAATTATTATCATAGATATTTATTTCTAAAGTAGAGTAAAAGCCAGTTTTGGATGTGGGAAATGAGTCAATTTTCCTGCAAAACGAATGGAGCCAGGCAGGGGATTACGGACAGGAGAAAGCTGCCTTTACACTATCAGCATGGATCCAGATCCTTATTTTTGCTCTCCAAAATACAGTACCACACTATCAACAGACAGCACCGTACTTACTATACATATTCTTGATATGCCTGGATACAACAGACAACCCTGCCTTGGGAATGAAACAAGAAGATATAAGCAATGCTGTGGCTGAGAAATGATAGGCTTTGTAGTACAGAATTGTAGGTTAAAAATTAGTAGATCAGTCCTGTTGGCTATCCTGGGCTTTCTTTGTATGTAATTAGCAAATCAAGAGGAAGCGCTCAGAAACAAACCCACAGGGATCAACTCAACCACCTGCAGCAATACTCCAGAAGAGAAGCAAGAGATGTGCAGAGCAAGGCCTGGCCTCCTTTCCAGCCTAGAGAATTCAGGTTTCAAACATTTCTAGAGGTGCAAATTTCTCTTGACAGCCACAAATTCGTCTAAAGAATGATGGCAATTAAAGAAACATATTCTGTCACACTGCAGGGTTTTATTTTATTTGATAATGCTTTGATATATATATACACACACACGAAAATGAAAAGCATATTTTGACATTTAAAGCCATCCTAACTTGCCTTGCCACACAGCCCAAGCTGTCAAGAGAAATGTGGGAGTGCTGCAAAGTTTTTAGATAACAACAACTTCTAATTAAGACAAAGTTGAATTTTTTAACTAAATTAGAACACACATGGCTTCTCCCATGTAAAAACAAAAATGAAAAACATTTGTCTAACATTCTTCTGACCAGTCACCTCCCCAAAGCCACAACTGTGACTGATGCCACTGCAGTCTGGGTGAAAGCTTTTATTCTCCAGAGACTACTTTGGTGGCAAAGGTGCCAGTCTGAGATTCAGAAGACTGATTCAAATCTCAGCTCTGACATATGCAATTTCTCTAACTTTGGTCAACTCTTTTGACTGACACCCTTTTTCTGCTTTCAGTCTAAAGTCAGGTTTCTGATATTTTCTCTCCCTTACACTTTAGGAACAGAGGAAGAGGGTAGCTTGGGTAGCACATAGTTCTATGGAGGCTAATTTCACTATCCACAAAGAGCAGTTGGCATTTCCTGCACTTTTGTGGACTTCTAATTACATACACTCTCCTCACCTGCTAAACTCACCACCATGAATGAATGGCTGTAAGCGTAAAAGTTTTCAGTGTGTACATTCATATCACTACAAAATTCATTTTGAAACTTATGTAAGAAGAAATTGTGGACCTTTCTTCCAAAGTACACTCTCCAAGGACATACAAGTGAGGAGGAGCACGGTGATCTAGCGTGTATCAGAGAGCACACTATAATATTCTGTAATTTCAGAAGCACAAAGTACATATCTGATGAGGGGGTGATAAGGAGAACATCTAAGAAGCATTAAAATAATCCCATGAGTGCCCAGTTGGAATAACTGGCAAGGGCAGCCATAACCTATTCACAGAGAGGATCTGCAGGACACTGCACAGCTACAAACAATCCCACTCTGCAAAAGGAAGGAGAGAAACATTGCCAGCTGGGGCTATAACTCTATTCCTACTTGCTTTGGCCCTCTCCAGTAGCAGCTTAGTAGCAGGGGAAGCACACACAGTCCTTCAGGTTAGTCATTCCAAAAGCGAGTGATAGGACAGGGAAGGCAACAAGCTCTCCTCTTTCTCACATTTTTTTTTCCTCCTCTTTCCTCTGTGGTGTACACAAAAAGTTAATTTTTCCTTCCCTTTGTCCTTTCTCTCCTTTCCTTCCTGCTTTTGTACCACATACCCCAAGAATTGCTGGACAAATATATAAAAATAGGGTGACGGCAAGGTCAAAACTATCGAAGAAAAGAAGACAGATTCAATTTAAAAAGTTTTCAGAAGGGCTGTGTAAACAAGACCAGCTGTGAGAAGTGTCAGGCAAAGAACAAAAGGCCAGCTCAAACCTGGGACTGCCCCAATAAGAGAAGCGACAGCAGCTACACCTACATTACTGTTTTCATTTGGAACAGGAGTGTGGTTCTGAAGCAACCGTCCCATCGTCCCCACATACTGTGCCCTGGTTGTCATCCTGCAGCAGTGCACAAACTCAACCAATCTCCTTTGGATGAAACAAAACCTGAAATGCATCCTGCACGAGTGCTCAGTAGATTACAGCTGCTAATGGGTATCCACTGGACTAGCCTAGAGCTAGTCTAAACTGCATACACAGACTGTGGACCATCCACACTCCTATCCTGCTCTGGAGATAGGTTCCTACTGTGCACTAGTGCTCACTAACAGACGTTGTGACAGATGCTTTGGAGAAGACAGGACAGCCTTTTGTCAAGGAAGCAGTAAAGAAAAGATGCAAAAAGACAGCAGAGGGGATGCCTGCTACTGCATTTACTCTGTTTGCGTTGTTTTATGACACTCATAATCGATACATATCAGACACACATCAGTAAAGAAATAATTTTATCTCTCTCTCTCTGCTCATTCCAAAAACCTGCAGCCAGTGTGAAATGGCTCTTGATGATAAAAGGGTGAACAAGCCAATCTTTTCAGTCCTAAAAGATGACCAGCAAACAGAAGCTGGTGGAGTTACATTTGAGCACGTAACTACTGAGGAGGTGTTTTCCCCACAGAGTTTTTAAAAGCCTACTTCAGTATAGATGTTTTACAAGGCTTACAATGCTGGCAGCCGCCCTCCAAGGAATGAAATAGCGCTATGCTAAATGTACCTGTCCGGTTTTCACCGGTTTTATCTAAGTGCACAACAAAGCAGTCCTAAATCCCTACTCCTTCATTATCTTCTATGTTTTAAGCCTTAGCACCTTAATTATGCTAATATATTGTCTGTAGAGCCATGTAGTAAACTGGGCACTGAAAGGTTGAACACTTCCCGTTTCTAGGGAGGGGATGTCTTCAACTGCATTGCTGAACCTACGTCATTTCAGCATTCTAGTTTCCCCAGGGTAGCCCCGGTGATGGTCATCCTGACACAGCAGTGTGGGCCAGGTATCTGCTCAGGCTGGCTTCCCTGATGAGGTCAGTCTTCGTCACCGCTTTTCAGAATTGCCTGAAGCAACCTGGATCCAGAGACGTTTTCATAAATCAGGAGGTACAGCCTAATCCGGGGACATATGTTCCCTTCTGCAGAAATCAGGTAGAGCTTCCAGAAGAAGTGACTTTCACCTCATGAACTCTGCATCCTAGAAAGATAAAGCTTAAAAATGTTTCGGGTAGCAACAGAGACACGTTGAGAAGTCTCTTTTTGCCTCTCTCTAAGCTGGTAGCAGGTTAACAAAGCTCTCTTGTCAGCCTTGGATTGTCTCATTGCAAATTAGTTCTCATCTAGAGAGGAGCAAGAGAATCAGCCATGGAGGAAAGGGGTGCATTTGTTTCTACAATACCTTTTGTTCACGCCAGCAATATGGAAACGCAAGATAAGGGCTTCTATTACCCTGAGGCTATAGGGTACATTGTACTCCAAGCACATGCCTAAGTCTCATTAATGCAAACAGGAGCTGAGCATGCTCAGCAAAAGAAGACTAGAGCCACTGCATTTTCACTGGTACATGGGAAGGTGCATTTTCCTAGGTGGGAAACATTTGCTATGTAATTCTCTTCCAGCAACTTCAGAGATAGCCTGGAGACTTCACTTGGAGAAAGTGGAACAGAAACACAGATGTCAATTGGCTGAAACCACTCACATTACAACATCATTCAACAAGCCCCCATCCATACCAGTACTAATTCAATGCTTCAGCTGCCCCATCTGAACCCAGCAAGCTAAATATATTAACGGGTGATAAAAACACAAAATATATAGTCAAAAGCGACAACAGCAGCAAAGAAAGAAGTAATATAACTTTCATCAGAGATATAGCATAAGGGAATATAAAAGGGGCTGAGAAGTGTGGGAGCACGTGTCTCCCAGGATGCAGAAGGAGCATTCCCCGGTAGGGCACAAACGCATTCCTTAGATACACAGAAGGGATGGAGTAATTCCTGGGGGAGTAAGAACTCCATGTGGCATTTGTAGCAGCTCAGCTTGTCCCATGCAGTATTTGAGGGATGACATCAGCAAGAAACTGCTTTGCCCCATCTCCAGCCCCTGGGGTCACACAGACATTGCCACCACCAATTCCAACCACCAGAATAAATGCACCAGAAGTTAAACACAGAGAATTGCAGTGTAGTTGGGGTTGGAAAGGACCTCTGAAGACTGTCTGGTCCAGCCTCCTGCTCCAGCAGGTTGAGCTACAGCAGTTTGCCCAGGACCAAGTCCAGTTGCGTTTTGAATGTCTCCACAGCTGGAGGCTCCACAGCCTGTCTTAGCAACCTGTTCCAGGGTTCAACCATCCCCACAGCATTTGCTCAATACATTGACTGAAACAGAACATGGAAATTGCTGAAATTTCTAGGGCCAAGTTTGCAAGTTTAGTAAACTGCAGACCATAGACTTGCACTGATTTGCCCAACCTGAGAGTCGAGTTCACAGTTCAAGTCATACCTCTTTTTTTTTTCTTCCCCTGAGGGGACCATAAATTGATGATTTCATGAAAAGGGTCTCCTCCTCTAACTAATTCTTATCAAGGTGATCTTTCTTGTACTTTACAATTGATGGAAACAATTGCTTTTAATGCCTTTATAACTTTAGTTAGACCATTCAGTTGCTTTGTCATGCTCCTCTTGAACTGTTTCTTTCCACAGCTTCTGAGATACCGGTTCCTTCTCTTAGCTCTCTAAGCCCTGCCTGAAAGTGGCCTTTGCTGAACTCTCCTGATGCTCCACACCTTTCAGCTTCTGCAGTCCCAATGGCTTCTCTTTCTCCTCTACATTTACTGCATTTACTCTACATCTACATTACGTGCTCTAGGTGTTGGACTAGATGATCTCTAGAGGTCCCTTCCAACCCTAAGCATTCTATGATTCTATACATTTCATCTCATTTGCAAATGCAAGTTCAGTTGCCCTGATGCGTGGTAGAGCACATCTTCTGTCCAAACTGAAATCTCAAGCTTGTTTCTCTTATATTTTTTTGCAAATGTTTATCAGTTTCCCCAAACTCAACATGGCTAAAGCAGATACTTTTGCTTTTTCCCCAAACCTCTCCTAACTGTTATTTCCTAACAACTTGTGAACAGTAACAGCACCTAACTTGAATATCATATTCATCTTGGAGCTCACTCTCAATTCTTTTATCTTATATCTAAGCTAGGCCTCAGCCTGGCAGATGCTTTTACGCAGCTTCTGTAATAAACCAGCCATAGCATCCTATCATTTGCAGAGATAAAACTCTCCTAGCAAGTGCAATCCTCCTCTACAGGTATTCATCCAAAATGCTGCTTTAAAGACCATTTTTATAGACTATTCCTTTGACACTCTTATTTTTTTCTATGCCAGCCTCCAAACATTCTCTTCTCTCCTTCACATCAAAAATCAGTTACTTATCTTTGCTGAGCGTTTCAGCACTAAAAATAAGAGTTTATTGCCTCTTATCTGTCATCTCTCACCTCTTTCCCAATACCCAAAGATTGATTTTGACCTCTGTGCTGACCCCAGGGATTCTATAAACTCTGATGCAAAGTCTGCAAGTGTTTTATGCTCCTTGAGTGACTTCTAGCTCCATGAAATTCTGCAAGATTTCGGGCCAGGTTTTGTCTTATGAGTGATTTCTGAAACCAATAGAACTATTCACAGTGTGCAAAGTCAAACATATGATACCTCAGGGAAGATACGCTTCAGAAATGGTTTGCTCGTACAACTACGGAAGTACTACTATTTTGGCCTAACTAAAACAACTAATTCTCCTAGCATAGGTGAAGGCTATAGCAGCACATGACATTATGTTTTGTGGTGTGACTTATACCAGTCCACATGAAAGTCCATGAAAATACATATGTGTATATGTTAACAAAAGTATTTTTCAACTGTGATAGGTCTTCTAGTACTATATCCAAGTCCCAATAAACAAACAAGTGGAAACCAAATGAAAAACTCGAACAAGTTTTCCTATACTAAGAGAATTTTTTTCTTGGCTAAACCTAGTTTAATCTTTTTCTATGGCTGGGACAGAAATGTATAAAATCAGCCAACTGATAAAAGCTAAATCATATATAGATACATGCATAGTTATATATATATATGTATCTATGTATCTTGATACACAGACATTTAAAAATATTTTTATAGACAGTATGTATTTCTGCAGCTGAAGTTGAAAAACTGACAGCCTAGTCAAAAAAAACATAGTTTCAGTGCAGAATGTGATTCTTCACACTGCAGCAGGAACATATGTATACTAGGACATTAAAAGATACATCTAGGATTAGAGGATTGCTTAGACATGACTTCATCCTTTGGCTTCTTCTGAGACTGTCTGCAGGAGTGATGATTTCACTTAATGCTTATTGCCAGAACTGTTCTCTTACGCATACATCATCAGGAACGTGTATGTGTAAAGAGGGTTTAGAGGTGCCTAATTCATCAATTAGACAACAGTACTAGATCTGTACAAGTCCAAAGAAATAAAAATAAATCCGTTGTTTTACAGTACTCTAACATTAAGCATTAGATGTAAAATATTGTTGATAGTGGACCAAAAAATACCAAACTTAACACTACACTAAAATTTAGCTCATTGGATTGGTAAGTAGAGCCACTATGGTAGTTTTCCATTGCATTACACATACGTTAAAGCACCATATCGTACCAATTTCATTATAATTACATTAGTACAAAACTTCCCTAATTTGGTAATTTTCCTCATTTGCTAAAGGATGAAAATATGGTTTTTTTTCCCCTGGTTAAAACATGAGATCATTCCACACATAAATGTGCGAAATTGTTAAAATTTGTGGAAAGCATCTTGCAGAATATACACAAGGTGGCTGAGAGGAGAAGAAACTCCAGAGTAATGAAGTACAGCACCAAAATCAAAAGCATCACTGGCACACGCTTCAAAGAAGCGGAAATCCTAGGTTTCTGCAAGTAAGACAGTAAAATAACTAAATGTAGATCAGCATCTACTAATGAGAGCTCAGAAAACAGATGTTGCTGATAGCACACAAGCTGCATTTGATTTTTTTTTCTTAATGGATGCAGAACATGAGTAACAAAGCATGTGCATTTCTATAGAATCACTTTTTTGAGGAGCTTTACAGGCTATTTATTTTCTAATATTTATCTTATTCCTCCTGAAAAGCTCTATTTAATATTAAAGTTACTTTGTTCTGCTTTAATAGCAATTTTCTTAATTCTTGAAAAAGCTTGAGAGTACACATTTACGTCAACTAAACGCTCATCTCTTTCTTTACCTACGTTAATAGAAAACTTATCTATTTTACTTTCACAATTCATTGCAAGCATCCAAGCCTTCCATCATTACTATTCAGCCCTTAAGTCCAATGCACACAAAAGGAGGGCACGGTAGCCCCCAGGAGGGCAGGAATAACACTGTATTTTGTAGAGGACCATCTTTCACGGCAGAAAGCTTCACAACCCTCCATCAAGTCCCACGGCTCCCTTTAGTAGCATTTGAAGGCAGAAGTGAGGATTACAGTTTACTGAAGGGAACAAGCCCCAGCTCTCAGCTCCTCAACCAACTGCTCACGCCAGTTTCTAGAGAGGATTAGCCTCACCTAGTCTGCAGAGCCCTGTGCAGCCCCACATTGGAAAAATCACGGGGAATTTGCATGGCCTTTGGGCTGTATGCATTTCGAAATGTCATGAAATTAAACAAGCTCCTTTATTTCACTGCAATTGCTTTATAATTGCATTAAAAAGTGCTGAACTTTACATGCCTGTCACTGAGTTTGAAAGTACTCTCGCAGCCATGGACCGAAACACCTGGAGGCAACACCAAAGGCAACAAGCCACAGGGGCTAACTAGCCCCAGTATCAAAACACACACCCTGCCCTGCCCAGCCCAATGGACTTCTTTGTGTCCTAATTCACCCATGTCCTCCCCTCCATTTCTATCACAGCTACTGCAAGTCTCACTATGCAACTGCCTCCTCTGCTTTTGCTCAGATGTCTCTCTTCACTGCAGATGACAACAGGAGCCTTGTTCTTCACTCCCAAACCCAGCACCTTCCAGGCATATAACAGGAGGAAATTTTTGAAACAAGTCCCAGAGGACATCACTAGCCAGCACGGCATGACTAATTACAGTGATTAAACTAATGGCAGAAGATTATCACATTGCCACAGCAGGCCGTTTGTCACATCCTGCCCATGGGAAAGGCTCCCTCCCTGTCTCAGGAGCTGTTACCTGCCCTGTGCAGCTTGTGCTCCGGCGCTTCCGCTGGACGCGCTCCTGCAGCTGCTTCCTCCTGCAGCAGCCGAGAGCAGAGTCGCCGCCAGCTTGGCCTTGCGGACAGGACCAGCGTCACTTGTCAGAAGTGGCAGCCACAGGAGGATGTTAAACCAACATCTCTTCTAAAACTTCACCGAAGACTTGCTGAACTCCCCCGCAAGATAGAGGGCAACACCAGCAGATGGATGGAAAACACATTTGCTGCTTCTGTCACACATCTCTCCTCTCACAGTTTTCCTGTACGCTATCTCCCTGGCTTCTCTGCTACAGCCATGCTGATTTCAATCCTTTCTTCCACCTCTCTAGACAGTTCAGATTCCCCTTCCATCTCTGCCTGAGCCTAGCCTTGCATAAGCAGCTTTTCAATATAAAGCTCCCCAAAACATCTGCTGCCTCTCCACTTCCTCCCCTTCTCATTCACTGTCTTGCTTACATCATCCTGACTTTTCTCCTTCGTTCTTCAAACAGATCTTTGAACCACCTATTTATCCTAGTTGCTCCTAATATCAAGTGCTGTCTCTTGCTTGCCTACTCCTTTGAAGTCAGGTAATGGTTAAAATAAATGTCTGTGCCTGCCCTCTCCTCGAGCTCTCCAGCACTTAAAGATAGTGGGAGAAATGAACACAGTACTGGCCAGCTCTCAGTGGTGACAAAGCAATTGGGTTCCAATCGACACCACTGGGTCTGGGAGTTTTCAGCTGCCCCTTCAATCGCCTCTTTTCTGTGCTGTGGCCACACACTGCTGTCCCCGGAGTTTTCCTTCTTTTCTCAGAGAGATTCAACTTTCTGTGGGTTTATCGTTTGCCCTGACCAAAAAAACAAACAAACAAACAAAAAACGGGCCACTACGTCCCACCAGGCAGTCCTCTCAGTGAGGACTACTGCTTCAGTGCAAGTCTGAGACCTAATTTCAACTCATCACTGCGTTTATCTAGCTTTGTCTTCCCTACCTCCAATAAATGCAAGTGTAATGGCTACAGAAGAGCTGTACTGCTCAGCTTTGTAACCTCGCTTCAACTTGTGTGCTAACTCTGCATATTTAGACTATTTTCTTCCAACCCAGCATGAAGAATCCTGAGTAAAAGTGAAATTACATAGTCCCAGAGGGATCCTCCTTTTGCTTAGTACTTCCCTCTTTTAATGCATTTATTAGCGTTTCTGAATTAACAGAGCAGATGCAGGCAAAGGAAGAAAATTTTAATTTTGAAGATGATAATGGATTACAAAACATTAACATTGCTGTAAAACCCACAAAGTGGAAGCACTCGAGGGACAGCAGAACAATTAATGCAGCTGGTTTATTTACCCAACTCTGACACACTGATAGGGCGTTCAGAGAGGCAACTAGTTTACACAGGCAGGACTGCAAGGCTTCTTCAGTATCACAGAGAAGGTACCCTGTTCTGGATTTAGAGGCCACCAACTGCTCAGGAAGAGGAAAATGTAACAACAGAAACACCAAAGTAGCAACTTTAAACAGATACTCACCATTAAAATTGTGGTTAAGTAAGGACAGGGTGCAGAGCTTACAGTTCTAAAAAGCTCTGTGTTTGGGGGTTCTGAGGCATATTCAGCACTGGTGAAGAATAGTCTGTGTTTATTCCATGCTTTTACCACATCCCAAAACAAGAATTTTCAGGAATAAGTACACTAAGGGTGGGCATAGATGCCAGCTTGAGTTAAAAATAAACATACATAGTAGGAACTGCCTAATTACTGGGCCAAAAAACAAGCTAAAGATTTACAAAAAAAGGGTGGTCTTTTTTTTTTTTTTTTTTTTGCCTTTAAGCAGTTTTGGGGAACGTAAATACCTTATTTAAATACAGTGCTGACATGTAAGTCAAGGAGCTGCCTCTTGCATATTCCTAACACAGATCAAAAGCCTCAACTCCTGTGCACTACTCTTGCATTACAGGCAGAAGCACCCAGCAACACTGAGTGTTCAGCTCCATCTTATACTAAGCAGCAGTTAACCTCAGAAAGTCAGGAGCTCTTTATAACACCCCCAAAATTTAAACTATTGCGAAAACTATTGCGAATGGGATTTCCATGTGAATGCGGAATCAAGCAGGAAAAAGCAAACGAAACAACACTGTGACTTTAAGAAATCACATGTTACACTTTGGAGAGGTTAAGCTGACCTCAACTCCAGGTAATTGGCCAATAGCTGAAGGGAGGAATATGCCATTCTATACTGGCATTGGAAAAACTGGAAGCTAATTTCTAACAAAAGCCAAGAAATAATGGGGCAGTTTCCATTTCGATCTCTCAGTGCACGGTAAGAGGGAGATGCTGAAATGGGCTCTTACTTCTGAAATAAATACACTGTTTGCTGCTCAGCACAAACGGACACCACTATGCACTGCACTTCCAGCAGTAACCAGCCATTCCAGAGAGGAAAAAAAATCAGGCAAAAGTAGGCTAGAAAACAGCTGGAAAGCAATGCTATAATTGAAACTTTGCAACATGCCTTGCTGTCTCATGGAGACTGTATGCTCCATCATGATGTATTCTGCCAGGAGATGCACATGGACTTGGCATCGTTTCAGAAGGGTCTCTTCTACAGTAGCCGAAGCAAAGTGTTTGGCTCCTTTACCTAAATTAATAACAAACTAATAAGCCACTTGGTGTTTATATCTTTCGTTTGAAGATATCAGAGATTAAATCAGTAGTCATTTGGTAAGATGAGGGCTTGATGCCAGTGCACTCTGTGGACTATCGCAGGCTTCTGATTAGCATTGAATAACGCCATCCCCATTTCATACAGAAGCAAGGTTTAAAACCGAAACGCTGAAAGACCACGCTTGGATCTTAAGTGAAATTCAAATGCTTAAATCACATTAAAAACCTCAGGACCCTGCTTTGCTGTCTGCTGGCTCTGCAGTACAAATCTGCCCCTCTGCTTCTTCATTTGAAGAGTGCTGCAGGCACCTGAAGCCCTGCACCCCACACCTCAGTCCCTCGCAGCACTGAGCAGCTCAGCTTTCTACTGAGCAAGGCAATGGGCATCTCCACGGCTTACTGCGGAGAAGAGGGAGCAGGAGGGCACCTTTCATCCCTCCCCTCTCTCTCATTTCACAGGAATGAACTGGAGAGTTGGGTAACCTGGAGAGCGTGACTTCCATGACTGCTCCCACTCTCGGCACTATACAAGGATTGTGCACTTCATATAAAATCACCACCAGGCACGCTGCTTTTGAGGGAATACTGTTGGGTCCTGGCTTTGTCCGTGATTCTAGTTCCCAGTGCGGACGTCATTAGCAATTCCTCCGATCCTTTGTAACTGGATTCTGAGCTGGCTTGCTGCGAGCACACGCGCACAAACAGCCTGCCTGGGCACAGGGCTCCATGCCGGCCTCCTGCCCTCCCTTTTTAAACCCTGAAGCATTCCCACTATGTGCTATGTAATTAGACTACAGTGGGCAATACACATTTAAATGTAAGTGGTTAGATTTTCTCTTGTAATAAAAGAACATGCACACACACAAAAAATGCATTTGAAATGTTCCCATTAATCTGCTTGCTCTTTCCATTTCTTTTCCTTGCTGTGAATGTTGCAGCTCTTGGTTTAGTTCCCACTAAGATTTGATGGTTTGTTTTTATACTATGATCCTGGTTCAAACCGACTGATTTTCATTGCTGGATGCTCCAGTGAACCTATGAAAAATCCTTTATTTCTTTTTTTACTGCCTATATGGAGCTAGCTGGAAATGACTTTTTAATCTTATTTTTTAGCTCCCTTTCATTTATATTATTCTACTTCCTACTCAGAGGCTATGTGATACAGAGGCAAAAAGGAGAGGAGTCTTCTCCATCTTTTCAGTTTGTTCAATGAAAAAAAAATCCAAACATTTAGCTTTGGCAAATGAATGAAGAAATCTCACCCCATTTCTGTTAATACTGTCACCACTCCTTTCAATATCCAAGTGAATTTTCCTGCTGGACCTAAATCTGTTCCTACTGTTCTTAACAAACTCAGTTTTCAAAAACACCTCATTTCTCTTTCCCAGCAGGGATTTAAAAGCAGTTTCCAGAAAGAATTACAGCAGCCAGATGTCTCTTTTTCACATACTATTTCAAACAATTCATAGGCCTCAGATTCCTAAAATGCCACTTCCTTGTCCTTAGAAAATCAGGTCCCATTGAAGAAATTCAGGCCAAGGACCCAAATAGCTGCTTCTCTCTCTCTCTTTTTTTTTTTTTTTTTGGATATCTTGTCTTTGAGTCTCATAGGACTTCTTGGGCAACAAGAGTCAAAGACACCCACCTGCAGTTTTATATACCTCAGGACCATCACAAAACTCAGGTGACTTTGGAAACTCTGCATTTAGAGTTGCAATTCGCATAGTGAGAGCAAAACTGTTATCCACTGGGGATATTTTGGGGATATTTTTCCATTATTTTTGAACTCTCTTTATAATGACAGCCTCTTGGCAGCTTGTAACTGAAACTTATTCCCAACTTATATTTATCCTCCCATAAAAGGAGCTTGCAACTGCCTCAGTGAGGTTGCCTAATAGAACTCAGCTCCTAGATCATAATAAGGTTTAATGACCAAGAAAGGTGGAAGCACCGTTTCAGCGTTTTAACACCAAAATAAAAAGCAGGAATAAAAACAGACTTGATAACTCTGTGCACTCCCTTATCCAGGGGTATTAAGCCAACCAGACTAGACTTCCTATTGCAGTTATGGAGCCATGGAAGACACTGGGGAAAGCTAAAACCGAAAGCAGCAAAGCCTCGCTGTAGAGCAAAGTCAGCTGGCTGCAATTTGGCATCTATTACATGGATTTAACCTCAGCAATGCCAACAGGTTCCAAATCATGGATTAATCTTTCTCCAGGAGGCTGCGTGGACAACGAGGAAGCAAAAGCAGCTCACCAAGAGCCTGAGAGGGGATTATTCTTTCTGCATAACCTTGATGAACTGTTCTGCTCGTTATCGGCCCAATTTGGTAACCTCCAGGAAAAAAGCAGCAGAAAAGCATTCTGCACGGTAAGCATGGAAAGACACATCCTTCTCCCATAGGGGATGAATGCATCCCTTGCATTCTGCTGCAGGTTGAAGTCCACAGTAGATGAGACAGCTACGCTTTGCTCCCTGTGCATATCCGTCACTCTGCAGAAAAGCTGCATTCAACACAAGTAATCAGAAGTGCAGAAATCCTGGTTATTGTCCCATAACATTAAATACCATGAAATCACAGCACATTCATGTATTACATACTGCCAAGCTTGACATTTTCTTTGCTAATGTCACCTAAAGCTAAAGGCTTCCCCCCACCTCCCCCATAAATCAAACAGGACTTTTTCCCCCCCTTCACCAAGAAGTCTAATGTCTATATTTCACAGAACAATGTCAAAGTCACACACTATCTGTATTCATTTAAAAAAAAAAAAAAAAAAACGATTTTTGGTTCATAAGCAAAAAAAAAAAAAAAAAAAAAGAATCTAGGATACTCTCTAGGAGTATCCTGTTGTTTAGGACACTACTAATTATCAAACTGAGCGGAATGCTCAAGTTTGTGTATTCACCAATAAGGGGATTCCCCCACAGTCTGGCTGAAGAGCAGGACAAAGGGAGGGGAGAGACTGAGCAGAGCCATGAGTGAGTGGGACAAAAGAGCATCTGCCAAGAGTTGGGGGCCTTTACAAATAAGGGAAATAAGGGAATTCCCCTATATTCTTCAGCAAGGGGACAAAGGAGTCAGGTGACCTTAGGTGAGAACAGATGGCAGGAGGCAGGAGTTTGGTATAGGCAGGCCAGGAAGGCTGTAACTTCTGAGACCTTGGCCAATGGGGAAAAGGAGAGGGTCTCCCTCGGTCAGGAAATTAGGATAAAAGGGGGGCTGTGTCCCCCAGCAATTGGAGAGACCCCACAGGGATAGGCCTAGTGGACTCTCCCTTTATTCAAATAAAGTTTTAGGACTCCTCTGTCTCCTTTTTGGACATTCAGTTCTTGACAGCGAGATTTTCTGCACAAAATTTAAAAAAAAAAAAAATCATCCCAAAAACTCTCATTTCCCCCCAGGCAAAGCAAGCAAGCACCCCAACTTTGTCTCCTACCTTAACTGCATTTCAAATGCCTAAACTGGCACTAGTGTCTAAGCTGAGAGAAAACGCAGGGCCACCTCTTTCTTTAGCCACTGCCTTTCCTCCACTTCACCTGCCAAAAGGGATGTCCTACCTGTGATCCTGGCCCCCAGGACAGCCCACGGCTCTCAACCACGTCTGCTTTACACAACATCAGCACCCAATACACCATTTATCACAGAGCTTCTACCCAAAGCCATTCTCAGAGAATGGAAGAAAAACACTGAAATTTTTAACCCCTTGCTTTTATTGTTGCAGTGAATTTACTATTATTTTGCGTTGGCTATTCCATGCCCTGCATATGTACACCGGCCTTTGCAAGAAACCAAGAGAAAAATACCTAGCCACTAAACCACCTCACACAATCCTCTCCCTAGCACACTCCCATCTATCATGACTAATAGCTCTTTTCCTTTTCCCTCCTCCTCCACTGCTAAGCGCACACAAGACGGACCAGTTCGGTACTTCCCATATCCACAGCTAAGCTGGAAGACGCTGCCCTGCTGGAGGGGATGCACAGCCTGGCAAGCAGTAAAGCGATTCAGATCTGTGGGCCACACTGACCCCAGCACCACATTTGCTAAAATACAATCTCCACCAGAAAGAAGATTGCAGTGGCAGCATACAGTATCCCAGTCTTACTTTTCACTGAAATCTACTCCACACAGTATATTTGGTATCTATTTTTAAAGTTCTGTTTCACTTTTTCAGTGTCACTTTCACCCACAATGTTGCTTTGCTTAAATTTTGAGCTTGCAAGACAGAAGTTGAAAAATACCTTCCCTCATAGTGAGTAGGAGGCTTTTCCTGCTGAAAACAGAAAAATATATAAAATCAAAATCATCTAATCTTCCACCAAGTACTACTTCTCTTTCCTTTCTCTCCCTATGTATTTGTCTGCTTTGTTTTGACTTTTTAATTAAAATCTAATCTTGTAAAACGTCATTTTTTCAGAGTATTATCAGATTTCAAAAATGGCTCTATCTGCACTGCCTGGTAATGATTCTTTACTCACACTCTGGCATCACTGGCACAAGACCCTCAGGAATGATACGCTGCCACACAAGAATTGCCTTCAGTGCAGCGCTGCAGGGGCAAATCTGGCACTTTCCAACGAATCTCTCATTTCTGCATAGAAGCCACCATTTCCAAGAATGTGAATGGCAGAATTAGCAGTTTCACATGCCTCCTCTAAGGTCACTAGAAGAAATGTATTTATGCCCCCAAGATGGGTGTTGCAAACTTCACCAACTGTTTCTATGTCTGGCTGGCTCAAAGGTAATGAACCCTTGCAACCTTGTCTCTTTTGCATGTGATAATCAAAACAGCAAGACAACTATAGGGAGCATTACACCTTTCTCAACACTCATCACTTCAAGCTAAATTAGGAGGAATCAGTATGAAGCTCTCTAAGAGGATCAGCATTTAAGCTGGAACAGCTGATGAAGTCTAAAAGAAGGGTAGAGCAGGAAAAGGAGTGTGATCAGTTAAAATTAATTACTCCCTATGTCTTTTAAGGCATTTGCTTCAATGTCTAGGTTGCAAGTCTTCCCCACAGGCGAGAAAAGTCACCCTTATGTAGGGCATTATTTTTGCCTTAAGAGATAAAAATAACCCTGTCCCACAAAGGCCCCTCCTCTCCATCATTCAAACATGCGATTCTGACTCTTGGGCTCCACTGAAGTCACAAGCATCAGAGAATCTGGCACTCATTTTGTTCAAAGTTAATGCCACGCGTCTGACAGTTAGTAAATTGAGTCTCTTGTTTCCTGCGTAGGGTTTCGCACTTGTTATCTTTCAGCACACTGAAAGAGATTGCTTTCAAAATTGAACTTGTCAAATCAAGCGGTTCCCTTCTGAGTTCTCTCTGGAAGGTAGGTTCTCCATCTTCTGTCATTCATCTACTGATTTATGACACCTGGAAAAATGACGCCATGGAAGGAGCACCGGCAGCCATTGCCATGTTGGTAGCTCATGCTGCAGTGCACTCGTGCAAGCATTTGCTTTGTATATGCACATGTACATTCGCCATAGGTCTGTAAGCCCCCATGGCTGCCATTACCACTTACAGACTGCAATCTGAAATGAAATCAGACAGTGAGATGAAGTGCAACAAGGACCACTCAGTGCAGCATGGGGTGAAACTCTTTTTGCCAAGTGAAGGATTTATGCAGCAGCTTCTGCACATGCAGGGTACCAGCACAACAGAGTCCAGGGTGAAGGCAAGAGCTGGGAACCACCAGTGCTTCACTATGACTAAATGATTCTGTCATTACTGACTACAACCTGCAGCAGAAAACATAAGACACCTTCCCCAGGTGCAAAATTAAAAGGAACATTTTGGAGTGCTCTTCCCCTTTCCCCAATCCAAAGCATGACTTTCCTGTAAGTGGATTAAAAAGTTTTGTACTTATTCTCACTACTACTTTTTGTTTGTTTTTGTAAAGCAAAGAAAATAGAAAGATTTGAAGGCCAACTTTGTAAAACCAACACATCATGCAATTTGATTTAACACAGCACTCAAGTCCACAGACATATTTATAAAGTTCAGTGCAAGCTTTTGTGCTCTGCTAAGGAAATCAGAGAATCATAAAATGCTTGGGGTTGGAAGGGACCTCTAGAGATCATCTAGTCCAACCCCCCTGCACACGCAGAATACAAGCTCAGAATCTAGCTTAATTTTTTTTTAAACAAACAAACAAAAACTAAACCAAAACCAAAAGAAAAAAAACCACAACTTTACTGAAAGCCAGATCTGAAGTCACAAAATCCTCTGGAGAGTCAGTATGTTAAATGAGCAGTTAGCCGGCAGAAGGTACCTGAGAGACTGTCTAACCTCGCAAGGAAGCACATTTTAGCAAGTCAAACTCGGTGCTGACACCCTGACAGAAGGAGCTTAGCAGGCCCCCCCAGCCCGGAATCCCATTTTCCCCCAAAGCCAGTCTTGCTCACAGGGAAGCTAACGCTGGACGTGGAGCAGCCTGTGCGAGGCCACCGGCTGCCCAGGGTGCTGGCGGCCAGCGAGCGCGGCTCTCGGTGACAAGCTGCACGTGGCGGCACCCACCCGGCTCTTGGCAGTCACATCTGGAGAGGGATTTCCTTCCTCCTGGGAGGAAGGCAGCACTCTCAGCCGGCTCAACATTCAGACCTCGCTGCGCCTCTCATGGGCACTCACTGCAAAATGCCATTGCCCTTGCTGCCTTCTTCACAGCAGGTGCTGGAGATTTTCCACCTTAGCTTTTGGAAAGCAGTTCTTCCAAGGCAGAGAGAAGACGGTGACACCGTGCTATCATACTGTCATACTGGAGTTTGAAACCCTTTTGCAATCTTCTGTCAAAAAGGCAAAGAGGGAAAAAAAGGCAAGGCTGCCTGAACACACAAATTGCGAGCTTCCACACAGCTCTAGAACTTGCTCTGAACTTAATTAATCTGTTTCAGAAGCTCTCCTGACATGCAGCGAAGAGCAGATGTTCTCCAAAGGAAAGTTACTGCTGCCAAAGGCACCCTTTGCTCCTTTCCCTTGATGGCACAAGAAAGAGCGCAGGGAAAAGGAATAACAAGTACAGAAACAGTCAGGGTGGGAGGAATTGCTGTACTCAACGTTTCTAAGAAGTGAACAACACCTTTTTATAGTGCACTTTTCTGACTTGTTTCTATAGCATACATAGGAATTTGCTATACATAGGAATTTAAACATATTCGTATCCACACATGCATAAATGCAAAAATAGATATAACAGAGTATGCTCCCTTATACAAATTTCAGTAGAGCTCTTACTTGATAGCAAAGCAAGGCTTTTTTTTTTCTTCCCAGATATTTAGTTGATTAGAAGAGTTGCTTTTGCCATGATTGGCTCTTAAATGGATCTACACAGAGTTCCTGCAGAAGGAGATGACAGAGAATACTTAAGACTTCTTTGCTGCTCAGAGTGATTTATCTTGGTGAGTACATTCAAGTGTTTGTCTGGGTCCTTACACAAAAATGTTTATTTTTGCTAAAGGCATGTGAACGGGCCCCGAGGATATATTAAAGGAGTTTGCTCTGCTGGCAGTGGCAGCTGCGTGTTCAGCCCTCCAGAGGACACACGTTACCAGTGCAGATTTCCATTTCCACGTGGAGCAGCCGAGAAAGGCGACACTTTCCTGTACATGCTGCATCCTCGTGTTTTTACCCAGGCAGGTCAAGAGACTCTCCCATTGCTGGGGAGACTTCCCCAGCAGCGGAAGCCTTGACTTGCATGACCTTTTGCATGAGGCTTGGTATGAAGATAGCTGACCTTAAGCTCTCTGCACTAGAGGATTTTCTCTCTTTCAGGGCAGAAGCCATTCCCCTCCTTCAGCTTTGCTGGCAGGCCACTTCCTTTTAGCTTTGGCGAAGAATGCTTCTAAAATTAGGACAGCTATCATTTGTGGCAAGGAGAACCCACCAGCGTAGCATCTTTGAGAAGGAAAGGAGGCGAGAATCAATGAAAAGAACAAGTGTTAATGCTTCTGAAGACAGTTCAATTTTAAGAGCACAACAAAGTCCAAGAAGCTTCCAGATGTGCATCAGGAAGCATAAGCTACATCTGCACCAGTCTACGTAGTTCCTTTGCAGACTGGTAAGCAGAACTGTATAATGGAAAAAAACGGTTGCACTTAGTCGGACCACATTACTCAAAGTGCTTTATAAAACACTTCATAAACATGGAAAGCCTCATAATAAGCTTTCAGTTTTGCCATAGTTAGGTTTGAACATCGCATTTTCTGAAGGAATACTATCAAAAAAAAGAGGTCAGCAACTGTTAAGCAGAATTTCATCTGCTGCAGTTTATCATGCCATCCTGCTTTTCAAAAAGCAAAATGAATTAAAGCTTGTTGAAATTCATCCCTATGATAAATGCCTATTTCCTGTCTCTGCTTCAGTTTTATAGTGGCATGGTTGCTCTTATTAGATTTAGTACCTGCTGAAATCAAAAAGAAACTTGAAGAAATTCAAAATGGCAAGGATCTAAACCTTTATCAATTACATGTCCAGATATTCTAAACATAGGCTGATTAAACTAAAGTGTTAAGCCAGGACAATTTTTCATCTCAGAGAAAATATCATTTATACACTATCAAAAACTATAATATTTTAAAAGTGGTTACCTAAAGTGCCCTTCAGGTCTTCATTAAAAGTGGATAATATTTGGGGGGAAGGGAAAAAGGCACTCTCAGAGACACTAGAAGCATTATTCAGATGATCTGAATTTGACTGATTTATGAAGAGTTTCAAAAATTTAACCCCAAACTAAATTTGAATCAGCCCTACAACAATGAAAGAAGATATCGAGATTGAGCCCAACAAACCTTGTATTTTCCAGAACAAATCCAAGCAGCAAATCTACCCTTTCAGAAAACTTAGGCCCCACTGAGATTAATTATTAAATAAATGGAAGCAGAATTGCAGTATGCATTTGCACTCCATGTCAGTGCTAATAAAATGACTTCCAGAATGCGAGCTTCCTGTTATAATCTTGTTGGCAGGATATAACTAGCTTGTGAATTCATGGTACAGAGGATATGACTTGCTCTTGGCCTACCTCTAGTGCCCTCATACTGATAGCTCTTAACATCATTTTAAGATGAGAGAAGCTTAGTGATTATAATACTCGGCAAAGAGAGAGAGAGGCGGGAAATATATTAAGATTTAGCTAAAATTCACAGGTCACATCAGGAGTTGGTATAAAATTGTATCTCTCTGCTAAGGCTATAGCTCCACATTCTTATTTACTGACAGCACATCTGATTTAAGGGTCTAACCCTCTCCCCACCATGACTCTGGCCTCCTCACAGCAGAGCTCTCTGCCTCTTACTTAAACCAATACAATTATTTGCATTGCCACTGTTTAAGTCAGACCTGCACAATCTGCCACCTAAGGCAATACAAACATAAATAAATGAAGCTGCAGCTTCCAAGAGCAGCGCTGGCCCATTCCGAGTCACCAGGCATCCCTGCCTGTTAATATTGCCTCATTTCTATTTCATCAGGCTCCTTCAGCCTCTCTCTGCATTTTTTTTCATCTGTTCTCATTCCCTTTCCTTCTTTCCCCATCCCCATTACTCCCTTCTCATGTTTCTCTCTCTCACTTTCTGATCTTTTTCATCAAACATTTCTCTTCTCACATCTTGCTTTGTGTAATGCACTGACCTCCTCTTATTCTCTGAGCCAAATATCTTTGTCTGACGTAGGAGATGTTTTCCCTATTTAAACTCCACTGCTATGAAAGGGCTGGAAGCAAAGGTGGGAGCTGTGAGGAGCCAATGCACAGATAAGCAGAGCAGGGTTTCCATCTACGACACACATTTTTAGACCATGTGCACAAAAGACTGTTGGCAGCTGCTAGCTTGAATAAAGTGAGAGGGGGCAATACTGAACCCGACTCTCTTTACTGGGCACATGCTCTGAGTTACTCTAAGCTACCGCTGAACTTCAGAAGCTCTGTCAAATAGATGCACAAAAGAGCCCGGCATGTTTGGGAACTGATCAAAGAACAATCCCAGAGTAAATATATCCAGGTGGTTACTTCAGTTCAATTTGCGCTAACACTCTTATTTCAGAAGCACCTTTACTATGGATTATGTCCATATAATTAACCAAGCATAGTTTACCTGAGGAACAGTTCAAGCGTAGAGAGATCTTTGCTCTTTTCATTTCAAGATCATTTCAAGTCTTTGCTGTCTACTTAGGTCATTTCCATTACAGTCCATCTTCTTAGAGCCATAACAAGAAATCAGAAAAGGAAAGAATCCACTGCACTGAAGAAGAATCAGAATAGCCACGGCTGTAAAAGGAATACAGCATTTTCCCCCACATTTCAGGCTCTCCTCACACTAGGTGAGGAGCTAACGAACAGAGCTAAGCCAGGAGCTCATGATTTGGTACTGATCACCCAAGGCAAGCAGAAGCCAGGGTGTGTAAATGAAGTGAGTGAGAAAATGAGCGTCCTCCCTCTCCACCCTCACTAGGGCATCAACGCATCACCATTCACCAGGTGTGAGTGCCACTGCCAGCAAGTACTTTCTTCAACCTGATCTCTGAAGGGGCATCCCCTGTAATAATGTCATTTTAACACTTTTTTTTTTCTCCCCTGAGCTAGCCAAGCAACAATACTACCAGCTGGATTAATGGAGACAGGCTTGAAGTTTGTTTCAAATCTCTTGGAAAAGATGTGTGTCTTTAAAATGGGAGGACTGTGGATCAGGACTTAAGCAAGTCCTAGCCACCACTGAGAGCCTAATCCCAAGGTAGAGGGCGGGGGGGGGGAAGAGAAAAAAAAAAAAAAAAAGGAAGATTTGCCTCCTTCCTATCTCATTCCTTTCCCTCTGACCCTGATGTCACAGCCAAACTGAGACCAAAGGGTTATCTGCAATTATACCAGAAAGAGGACATCCTTACTCATAGCTCACATTTATAAAATCCTATTACCTTGAACATCATTGAAAATTTCAAATGAGCAGCTGCCAATAAAATGCATCTGCTTTTAAACCGCAGTGTAGACTGGCCTTCCTGGCAAAGAGAGGAAGAACTTATCACATGGATAACTGTCCTGCAGGACTGCTTTCCACCACAGACCATGCTTTATGCAAACTTCTTTGCATCCAGAGTGGAGCTCTTCTGCCTTCAGCTTCCATGGACCTTGGGGAGAGATCTCCTACCATCAGAGATGCCACAGCTACACAGGCAGAGCTCCAGCTAGCAAACGCTTGGGCAGCTGAACAGGGAGACAGAGGTTTATAAACTTAGCTGACAATTTCTGCCTCAATCTTCTGAGGCCATAAAATACACACCAAGCCACAAAACAAACCTTCAGCACCATCTCTGACCATATGAAGTCATTTCCACTTTCAGTCTTTCTTTATCCATCCACAGCCAGACTTGTCACTGTAGCTGGCAGAAGCCCGATTCTATCTTTTTATCACTGTTGCTACAAGACAGCTTGACTGCAATGAACGTGCTCATACTGAAATCAGTTGACCCAGAAAAGAACTGCTAAAAGCAGTCTGGATTAAAAACAAATACAAGTAAAACATCACTCTGTCTGTAGGCAGCCCTTGGCAAAGAGTGGCAGCAACCCTACTGAAGGGATCAAGGCAGAAAAAGTGAGAGGAATCCAACTCTGCGCTTACACCAAGTTTTTAAACAGTCAATAACTGTAAGCGTACGAATGACCTACTAAGGTCATGCAATTCAAATTAATGAGAGCTCAAATCTCTGCTGCATGAAGGTTTAAAGTCAAAAGCAGAGGCTTTTGGTGGTGTTGCGTATTAAGATGAAGCTTTGTAGAGCTTTATTTTAGACTCCTTTTAGAATAATATAGGTCTGCTCTTCTTATACATTCAGCTCGCAGTTTTATCTTATTTCTGCAAAACACCTTATAAAAGGACAGATTTTCTGGATGCCAAGCCCAAGATCCACAGTACTCCCCAAAAAACGCTATAGTAATGGCACATCTCATCATCCAAACTTCTATCAATATGATGCTTCTCATATTCTTTCATTCAAAATGGCAGCGTGAAATAAAATACTATTCTAACACACATAGAAAGAAGTAAATCTACTCTTGGGTTTTCTTTGCTTCTGATCTGACTCCCTCCAGTTTTCCTCTAGTCACTCCAAATGCTTGCGCTGCCTCCCAGACAGTGCAACTAACTCAAAGCTTTTGCTCGTGGTCCCACAAGGAGGACGCGTGTGCAAGCACGAAGGTTGCGGTGAGAAACTGGGAATTGCTGCAGAGAGGACTGGACACCCCTGTGTACTACAGAGCCCACCTGCCCTCCTGCAGCTTTGCAGCCAGGTCTGCCCCTGGGGTGGGAGGTGGACGTGATTCAACCCCACACGTGCTCGGTGGCTCCCTGGCACACTGAACACAGGCTCTGACTGCGAGGGTGACAACACTGCACAAAGACAATGTTCGCCTTGAATTTTGCATTCTAGGCAGAGCTTGCAGGGCTTAAAACTGCTTTGTAGGAATGAAGTATAAGCAGCTTATCACCAAGAGTCTGGGATACTGTGTGTAATCAAATCTCAATCTCCTGAGCACTGTTTCGTCCCAACCACAAGCCCAGGTTTTCCCTTTTCTGCCAAGCTGATGTGTCAGTCTGAGTTCACATTTTGCAGTAAAAAGTAATGAAAGAAGCTCTTGTATTTCCTGTTTAACATTTCAGTCTTCTCAAGGATAATAAAACAAAATCTTTTGGCAACAACAGATAAGTCAGACAAATAAAATGTCAAACTACTTTAGAAATAAGCTAGTCAAGATAATAGAATAAATCTCCTGAGTAGCCATTAATTGCATTCTTTTATACTTCTGGCAAAGATGCTTCCAGAGGACATATGGTAACTAATACAAAGGGAGGCTCTATTTTTATAACTGCTCTTTAAAATCAATTCTCTGCTGACAGAGAGGTACCTGATGAACACCTTGGGAAAGCAAAACCTTCCCCGCATCCTCAAAAGGAAGGATACTGCTGGCCATTCCCTTAACGAGCCAAAGCCAAGGCCACAGGACCGTGCGGGGACACCACGTCGACACCGCGGGGCTGAGATCCCCCTCCCCAGTCTCCCACCAGCCTGCTACGTGCCTGAGGGGACAAGGTTGGTTCTCTGTTACATAAACCTTCCCTTCTGCAAAGTTAGATTAATCATACTTTCTAAAACATCTTGAGATCTAGCACTGCAGAGTCCTTTGCTCTTGCCCTTACTTAATTCTCCAACAATAGCTATAGCATAATTCTCTAACAGCACCTATAGCATAAAGAGAGTAAAATTTTCCATGTATACCAAATTAACAGCCAAGGTGTCAGTAAAACAACAATACAGGATATAGCCCTATCTATTCACTTTCATTACTTCCTACAAAACAAAGATGACAGTAGAAGTCCACGCTCATAGTTACTCGACATCACAAACAAGAACCTATCAGTTAGGCATAACTTTTCCCATTATGGTTTCCTAATGACTTGCCATTGTCACTGTACTACAGCATGAAAATGCTGCACTGCACAGACAGCCTCTTCTTTTGATTAACCAGGTGCTGTGGGAATTCCTGTCTGTCCTTAATCATAATTAAAAGTTGTTATTCCCATTTCCAACGCAGGCCTGCTGGCAATTAAATCTATTTGGAAAATAACTTTTTCCTTCCATGAAAATGATTTATTTCTTGCTAAAAATAAAATAGATCTGTTACATTAAAAGTTTAATTCCTATCTCTCTCTCTGCCTAGATGTTAATGAAGTTTCCACATCTCCCAGTGGCCCGCACAAGAGCTGGAGAAGCTGAGCCTCTTGTAGAGAAGATGATAACGAAAGCCCTTGCAGCAAGCCTTGTTTCTTGAGCATCTTGAGCGCCAAGATGCACTAGACAAAGCTACAGCTTATGGGCTGTTTGAGGAAGGGACTTCTACAGAGTTCATTCCTTGACTGAGGCACAAACAAAGAAGCTCTCCAGTCATACTACCATTAGTCTACATGTAGCAAAGTATATCCGGACAGAAGAATACTATGCCTAAGTACTACGTATATGGTAGCATTAAGGAGATGCCACAGGAAAAATGAGTGCACACAAATGAGTAACTCTTTGTTTGCAAAGCTTTTACTTGGGCTAAGATCCCTGCTCACCCAATTTTAGATTTTTGGTCTAAAAACCACTTTCACTCTCATATCTTTTGTTGCCATTTATAGTTGGAAAAGGCTTCAAGTAAATTTTTTACTTTCTATTGATTACAGCTGTCAAAGGAGCCTGTAACTTTCTCCATCCTGTCAGCAAGAAGGTGTTTAGCATGGCATAGCAGCCTCCTTGTCAGCAGTAAGGTAAAAAGGCAGGAAGAGCTAAAGAAAAGCAAAAGCTAGTGGGGAGCACAGAGCATTATTCTCCTACTCAGTGATTCTACTGCTGCCATCAGGCACATGGGCAGACAGACTTTTGATGGCCCAAAGAACATTTTAAATCCATCAGAGTCTATAATTTGACAGCTTCTAGTCTAGATTCCCTGTCTGTGTTTAAGTATTGCACATACCCAGGCAGATACCTCCATTTCTGCCAGGGGAATGAAAAACAAGGTGTGCTATTCTTCCACCTCTCCCTCTGGCTTTCCGCTCCTTGTCAGTATAGCAAAAGCGACCCTCTTAAATCCTACCTCCCGATGAATGCTGTATTTGAGAAGGCAGTTCATACGGTATGACTTCAACAACGAAATACTGCTTAGGAAACACACGCTTCCTTCATGTAATTTCAACTAGGAACACTATCCACAATCAAATACATTCACTATCACCCCAGTTGGCGTCCGTAACTGAATCACTGTGATCCGGGAGGTCCTTGCACCACAGAGAAAAGGTTCTGTGCCTAAGCTGCATGGACAAAGACTCAGATTTTTTGCAGAGAAAAATTGTGTTTATATTTTCATGCATGCTTTATATGGCAGCGTTGTATGTTGCAGTGCTGTAAAGATGATGCAATAAACATGGCCCTAAGTTCCGAGGAGCTGCATCATCCAAATCATACAGGGATTCTGAGTGAATATTTACAATAACAAAGTAAATAAAGAAGCCACCTACTCTTCTCCCATCCTTTTCTACTGAAAGTTTTGCTTGAGTTAAAAATATAATTATATCAAAACAACAAAATGGGCAATGGCAATGCAGAAAATTGGGTCAGCCAAAGAGCCGAAGTACTTTTTTTCTGAGTTTGCTCTATCTCTTTGGCCAAACCTGTAATTCAGTTTTAGAAGCAAAGACAAAGTTGCTCAGATTTTGAAAAAGTAACTCAGAAAACAAATCAAATCCCTAATGGAGAGAGAGACTGTGTGTGTATGGATGTACACTGGCACATAGGTACATTTTCTAGCATCAAAATTAACAACTTTTACTAAAGAAACTCATTCTGAAGTTTTTTATTTCCATAAAGCTAAGAGAATTACATCTTTCCTTTTTCAGAGTTCAAAGCCAATTCCACTAGGAAAAATTTGTAGAGACTCTGGTAGGTGATAAGTTATAGACTCTTGGAAATTAACCTCTTCCATTTAACTGTAAAGCCTATAGGTAAATAATAGCCCTCTGAGCGGATTCTGACAGGCAGAGATATTTTTTCCACAGATGAACACAAGGGTAGAAAAATGATTAAAGGATTTATTATATATCTTTGAGCACTATTTGATACAATTCACTTGACCCAGGGTAATGTCAACTATGTCACACAAATCTTGCAAGCCTCACTTCCAGCTGTGACTAACACGGAAGTCATAAATATAGAAAACCAAAGAAAATATTTTTCTCTAACAGAACCAATAAGCAATAAGCTTGAGAAAGGTTGCTGAAAATTAGGCAATCCAAAAATTGCTGATAGGGACCAACTTAGCATGAGAATATTGGAGTCAAAAGCTGAGTCAAAAGCTAAGACCATCAGATGCAGGACTTCAAATCTACTTGACACCACAGACCTTGGTCAAATCCTCAGCTTGTATGTGCTCAAAAAGCACTACAGAATCGGCTCTCCTGATTAAATAACTACTGTGCCTCAGCTAAAATGCATACCCTTCAAGTATGATTGCTTTTCAAGTGCCTCCAATAGCTTGTCCACAGTGAGTACTTGCCATTCACTATCATGTTGGTTTGTTTGAAATATTTTTCTCTCCATATGACTAACAAAATCTGTCTTTAAACTGGAGGTTAGATCTGGTCACTATGTCCCCTGTAACTGCTTATGGGAGAACAAAACAAGGAGCATTTAAGATTAATAACAGAGAGGAAAACTAGCTCTCTGCCTCTTTAAAGGCTTCATTATCTTTAGATCTTCCAATTTGCAAACTCTTCTAGCATTTTAGTTGCAGTTTTATTCTTGCCAAAGATTGAGAAATACCTTTACCCAGAGGGCTTTAGGGAAACTGAGCATAAACTCCAATGTTTTGTCTTCTTCCTTTCTCCCCACTTCATGGGCTGCACTCTGTGAGATTATCCTGTATGTACAGAATCATAGCATGCTTAAGGTTGGAAGGGACCTCTAGAGGTCATCTAGTCCAACCCCCTGCACACGCAGGGTCACCTAGAGCACGTGGCACAGGACTGCGTCCAAGCGGGTTTGGAAGATCTCCAGAGAAGGAGACTCCACAACCTCTCTGGGCAGCCTGTTCCAGTGCTCTGTCACCCTCACGGGCAAGAAATTTTCCTTAAGTTCCTGTGGAACTTTCGGTGCTTCAGTTTGTGGCCATTTCCTCTAGTTCTGTTGGTGGCCACCACTGAAAAAGGCCAGCACCATCCTCCTCACTGCCTCCCTTGAGGTACTTATAGACACTGATCAGGTCCCCTCTCAGCCTTCTCTTCTCCAGGCTGAACAGGCCCAGCTCCCTCAGCCTCTCCTCATAGGGCAGATGTTCCAGGCCCCTGATCATCCTCGTAGCCCTGCGCTGGACTCTCTCCAGCAGCTCCACATCCCTCTTGTACTGTGGGGCCAAGAACTGGACACAATACTCCAGATGTGGCCTCACCAGGGCTGAGTAGAAGAGGAGGAGAGTCTAGGAGGATATATCTGGATGTCTTAGTCATTTGTCGCTAGGTGATCAGCCATATGCTTACAGCAACTGTACTAGAGGCTGCAGCATCTCCATTTTAATTTGTTTATCTTTTCCTCCCTCACTACAGCTTTTTTTTTTTTTTTTTTTTGGTACTCCCACCATCTTTTTTATAACAAGAATGGATGGACCAGATTGTATTTTTCTTCCCTGTTCAAAATAAGAGTGTGCATGAAAGCAGCAGCTTCAAGGAAGGAAAGAATCCTAGACAGACATATTTCATGAATGACTTTTGTAGACATGATTAACTGCAGGTTTATTTTCGCAGCAATGAAGTAGCAGGATATATCAACCTTTACAGCAAAGGGAAAAGTGCATCTGTCTTAGGAAAAACAGACTTTCTATGTATTTACTAAACAGTCCCCATTGCACTTGAAGTTAGATTAGTTTGCCAGTAATACTAAAAGAGAAAACAGGATCTTGGGATAATAATTCAGTGCCTACTTCTCTCCTTACCCAAAGGGTTCAGCACAGTTCACCTTTGCAGCCCCTCCTAAATTGAGGGAAATGAGGAAACATAGTTCCCACCAGCCTATTTCACAAGGCAGTAAACAGCATCTCTCAGTTACTAGCCTGATCCGTTATATTAACCGAAATGGTTTCTAAGGATTGGCATCTTCCCTCTTTCGAAAGCCATGCGCCGAGTCCCTAAGTTTAAATGCAATTATCTTCTTGCAGCTTCGCTCCTGATCGTTACACTGACTGCAGCCACCCGCATACCCTGATGCGGGGCGGGAGCGCCAAGGCACTGAAGCAAGGGCTGACAGAGGGGCTTCCGCGCCAGCGGGAAACGAGATCTGCAAAGAGGAGCCTGTGTGCCACCATCCAGGCGTCATTTATAAAACACAAGGAAAACTGTTCTCTGTAACTAGGTCTTTTGCAGAGGACAAAAGGGACACAGGCCAAAACCAAGCAAAAAGACTCCCATTAACTTCACTAGAGTCACTAGATTAAGTCACTAGATAGAGATCTCACCTACAAGAGAGAAAAACTACAGCTTATCCTGGTAAGGAATAAGTTTCCAGCAGCCCAGCTGCAAGGGAAGGGTGTGTGAAGCCCTTAGCTTGGCTCATGACACCATCAAACTGACGGCACCATCAAACTGACAGCCCTGGAGATGTGGTGTCCTCAAGGCAGTGGCATCAGCCCTTCACATTCCGTGGGACTGGAGCACCTCATCCCAGGGGCATTTCTACACATCCCACACAGCATATTTCCACCTAGGCACATGTTCAAGCACTTAATCAAAACAGGGTAATATCAGTTTCTTTGCATAATCTGAATCATACTGGACACTGGATCAGATGCAAACACTTTAACAGATTTGAGAATGAAGAGAGATGCATGCATGAATTCTATGCATTTACAATATGTAAACTATAAATACAGTATTCTTTTTTTTTGGGGGGGGGGGGGGAGGAGGACGACAAAACAAACAAACAAACCCACACATGCATGCGATGCATGTTCTATTTAGAGTTTCAACCCCACTGATAAAGAAAAATGAAACCTCCATCCTTGGTCAAGTCATAGCTCACATGATGCTCCAGACTTATCTTCTCCCCTTCAGTCACAGTAAGGGCGCATATTCCACAGCTTCCTCCCGCAGGCACCCAACAGAGCGAAAGGTAACAAGCTAAGCAGCTTTGAATGGAGAGATATCACATCTCAAGACTGTCACGACCTCCAGTCAAAAAGCACTCCAGCTCCCAGGTCACAACTGCTTTCCTCTCCATTCAGCCCCAGTTGAGGTTATATGTAGCTGCTCCTACTGAGTGCAACGCAAGGAAGAATTGTCTTCTCAAATCCCCAGGGCACCTGGCAAGTGCTGATGTTAGAACCTGTTAGATGTTAGACAACTTGGGAATCAACTTACAAAGTTGCTAGCAGCAAGATTTATTATAAATAAGGCTTGCTGAAATTACCTTTCTTTCTGCAAGATCAGAAATCTTTGCCCTGAGAACACAGGACATATCAAGTGCCATTGCTCAGCTCAGTTTTGCCTACATTGTTGATCCCCATCACCCAATTATGGAAGGACTGGAATGCTTTGAAGCAAAAGCTTTTAGGTGGAAAGTGTTACAAGCAGAGCAAGAGTCTTGATGCAAACATAATGATGAACATGGTTATTGTTTAAAGCAGAATTAGTGCACTTTGGGTGATAGAAATCATCAGGAATGGACTAGTAAGAGTTTGGGCTAATCCTCAAAGACAAGATGCTTAAAAAACCAATCATTCGTCTTAAAACTGTGAGATCTGAGAGTTACTTAACTCTTCCAAAAAGGCCTACAAGGCTTTTGACAGTCATTTTCCCACTAGGCTTTTCTTGCCTTCAGTTCAAAGCCAGTCAAAATGGTGAACTTCAAACACCTGTTTCACAAGAGAAGGATGGCACCAGAGGATGTGTTTTATTCAGACAGACAGACTCTAGAAGAGCAAACAAGGATGTTCAGCACTCCAGTCCTCTATTTGGGGAACAAAATAATCTGTATGTTCCAATTACTAGATAAATGAGAAAGATTAATTAAATTAGGCAGACAGAAGACATAGGGATATTCTTTCCCATTTAAGCACTTTCTCAATTCAGGGTGAGTCATGAGAAGAAAAATCCATTGTATAAATTAAGTACAGAGCTAGAAGACCGTTCAAGTAAGAAGCAAGCCTATAACAAAGACAATGAACCACTAATTACACTGCACTACACTATTTAAAACAGCATCACTACACCAGGCTCAGAGCCTATGTTGCCATGCAAGATACAAGCTCTGCACTCCCCAGCACCATTCTCAGCTACAAGTGTGTCCCCCTAGCACAAGGGCAGTATGTTCAAATGCAAAAATACACTCAGATCCTAATTTTCCAGCACTTCTTGCCAGAAGAGTTTATAGAAGGGCAGCACAAAAGGAAGGGCATTTTGGAAGAGTTTTTACAAAGAAAGGACCTCACAGGGAGAAATTTGTCTATTTTCATCCTCAACAGAACAAGCAGAATTCCGACTGTTACATTTTCAAATAATAAAAAAGCAGCAAAACCAACAAAAAGTTGAGTAAAATTAAACTTGGAGTAATTGTTCCCTCAACATACTTTTCTAAACTTTGCTGCATTGTTTCAGATCCTAGGGCTTGTGTGTCTTGTATATTACTTGATCCTAAGAGAAGATACACTTTCTTCATAGAGAATACGAGGATGATCAGGGGCCTGGAACATCTGCCCTACGAGGAGAGGCTGAGAGAGCTGGGCCTGTTCAGCCTGGAGAAGAGAAGGCTGAGAGGGGACCTGATCAGTGTCTAGAAGTACCTCAAGGGAGGCAGTGAGGAGGATGGTGCTGGCTGCTTTTTAGTGGTGGCCACCAACAAAATTAGAGGGAACGGCTGGAAACTGAAGAATCAAAAGTTCCACAGGAACTTAAGGGAAAAAAATCTTAACAGTTAGAGTGCCAGAGCACTGGACCAGGCTGCCCAGGGCGGTTGTGGAGTCTCCTTCTCTGCAGATCTTCCAAACCCACTTGGACGCAGTCCTGTGCCACGTGCTCTAGGTGACCCTGCGTGTGCAGGGGGGTTGGCCTAGATGACCTCTAGAGGTCCCTTCCAACCTTAAGCATTCTGTGATTCTGTGATATACTACTTGGCTTACAGTCTTTGATACCACCACCACTCTAGCTCCTCTACTAGAAATCTTTTGGAATTTTAGCAGAGAGATCTATGCGTAAAGATACAAATGATCAGGCAGATAGTGCAGAAATAAATTCTGAATTTGTGAGAGACAGAAGAAAAGCTCTACTTCCCACCTAATGAAACACATCTATTGGCAACAGTACTGCTTCTTTCCTTTTCCTCATTTTACTCTTTCACATTTTACTGACTGACTTTTCATGTCTGTCAGAACACCTGACTAATAGCGAAGGCCAGAATACACCTTGCTGAACATTTCTAAAAACATACTGGCCACACAAAAATATTATTTTCAAAGTTTTTGTTTAAACTTTTTCATTTAACTTTCAAAGGGTGAAAAACCTGAAGACTGTTTTCATCATCACCTACGTTTTGTTAAACCTGGATTATCTGTTAGCCCATTACTGTGACCATCGATTGTTCCCTGAGGAAACTCATGATTTCGTGCACAGCAAGCACAAAGCCTATGCAACCTCAGGCTTACCTGACATCACATTGTGACTTCTTAAACACCTGTTAGAGAAGCAGGATGGATTATGAAATACTTGAATGTCACCAATACAAATCCCACTCCTCCTTGCCCTTGCAGCTACCACCAATTATTGAGAGAAGCTCCAAAAAACAGCTTAATTCTGTAGGTAGCAAGGCAATGGCCATGGCCATCACTGCTCCGGTCTCAGTGTCCAAGCTAACCCAGCTGGCAGCGTGGTTAGACAACGATGGACAGGTAGCACCTGTGATGCACGTACACAACACCCGAGTCCCAGATACACGGGCACATCTAACACAGCGACCATCCATCTGGCTGTTCACCCAAATTCAAAACGGGTGCATTTCCTTTAAGCGTTATAAATTGGATTGCTTTTGTCTCTTATCAGCAAAGAAATGTCAATTCTGACATTTTTGTGGAAAAAGTCACTACCAAAGTCATTTTGATAAAAGAACCTGATTGTCCACAACAAAAAGAACATATGTTCTTCGAAAGGACAGCTTGGTGGTGCTTGCTGCCTTGAGATTGCATCATCTGCAATGCCTGGTACCAGGAGATGACTTAAAGCCTGGGGCGTCAAAAGTCAATTGAACCTGGAATTCCTAAAGGTCTTGCATCCTGCAGCTGATTTTTGCCATCTCTGTATATTCTCTCCTTGCTATCTGCAAGGATCCTCAGGGATCACATTTCTCTTCTCTGCGTCTCCTGGAGTAACAGAGCAGAAAGAGAAAGCCTGAATTGTCTTTTTCTCCCTTGGCAGAAATTGTCTATTTCTGATGGGCTGCATGACACAAGGATACTGCAGCCTGCTATTTGACAAGAGAAGGCTGGAAGGCTCATCAGCTTCACAGGCTCCAAGATCTAACAGTGCCATCTCAGTACGTTTTCCCTTGCCCTGCGAATTAGCCTGGCCTGTCAATTCTGTACCCAGATTGTTCACAAACTAAGCATTAATGCTGAGCCTGTCAAAAGCTTTGTACAAACCAATTCCAGCAGGTAGAACAGGAGTTATGGTACCACAGAGGACAGGGCAGTACTGTCTGACCAGAAATCACTCAGCTCCATCCTCAAGCACCTCTTAGCTGAGGAACTCCAGAAAATAAAACCAGATTTGATCTTTTCATATTCCTTCATCAAGTATAACTTCGTAACACATGTCCCTAAACTGACCAGAAGCCAGCACAGTGCTGAAGAAAGCAAAACCTTACTGCAGGCTTCTGAAGGTCACAGGACCATATACACAAATGAGACTGTGAGGAAGTGATATCACTCCTGTCTGCAGTAACCTGGCAGTCTTCAGAAAAATGACAGGAGCTTTTCATGATATATTTTAAGCTTCATGTGAGAAGAGAAAGATTACAAAAATGTCAATGCAATTCAATCTTTTGCTTTTGCTTACATAGAGCAAGTGATTTATCTAGATACACTTGAAGTTATGATCTTAGCTGATGCTTAGGAGGCAGCTAAAATAACAAAACAAGGCAGGTAAATCCCACTCTAGCACCAGACTCCAGACATTTAAGAGCATGGACAGACACATATGCAAGAACAAAGGAAGAAACCACTGCAGGAACAATCTTGCCCACTTCTCCAGTGGTGCACAGCTTCCACACAGCAACTTCTACTGATGTCTGAACTGCTGCAATTTATCTCCAAGGGCAGCAGCGACAATAACAACTATCAAGACCTCAGTGAGCATCTGTCCCACAGTAGCCAGCTCTGCTGCTGGCAGCAGGAGCTGTTAGGGTATTTCTCGGATACGAGGCACTTCAGAATGAAGAAGTCAGAGTGATCTCTGTGCCTGGAGGACATGCTCCTGGCTGGCCTCTGCTCAAGAAGATTGTCGATAAGGATTTCATCCTGTTCCTGGCATTGCAACTAATCCTGATGTTAGGCTTTCTTGGCACTGGAAATAGTACGAGACACTTAAAACAATTTCAATCAGTGCAACAGGTTTTCACTGGCATTATAATATTGTGCCAGAGGAACAGCACCCTGGAGATGAATACTTTCTAATCTTTGTATGAGGAAAAAATGTAGAAAGCACAATTTACTTCACTACTGCATGACACTACGCTGACATTAGCACACACAGTTTCACATTGGAGCCTGTTTCCTATGACTACAGGCAACAAACCCAGAAGGTGAGGTAAATTAAGAGAGGCTTTTGTTCAAAGTTTTGTTTGGGATTATACCTGGCTTTCATAAAGACTTTTCAGCTCCAGACTGGAATTTCAGATCTAACGAGGGAGAAAAACCCTCAGAAATCAAGGCATCTGTCTGGGGAGTAGAAGATACGGGTTCAAGTTGTGGTTTGTGATGAGGACGAGCAGAGTCTTGAACTGGGATATTCCACGGTCCCAGCGAGCATGCTAACCAGTCTGCCACTGGCAATATCAGATGAAGAGACTGCAGATTTCTTTTGTGATGTAAAAAAAACCTTCTAGGCTTTTGACTTAAACCCTATTGCTCCAAGTGAAAGCCTTCACTGTTTGGCTATGGAACTGCATTTAAGCTCAAGCTCTTACCTGAGTTCAAACAGGTGTATGCCTGGCCCCATACCTTCCTGATCCTGACCATAGCATCTTGATCTCTTTCTGCCTCATCCCTACACATTTTCCTGCTAATCACCAGACCTTTGGTCAGCCCTGCTTGACAACACTGATCTGCTTTATTCTTGTTCAGGGCTTGCAGGCTTGCCAGCACAGGCAGTACCGAGCCCGTCTTGCTGTCACACTCAGCTCCCAGGCCCCCTTCCCTTGTGGAGCAGCCCATGCTTGAACTCGGAGCTCAGCACCATGAAGCCTGGCTCTGATGCTGGCCTTAAGCACAGACAGCTAAACCCCTCAGAACAGGCAGGGAAGAGCTTGCAGACTGCACCTGTGCTTCAAGACCTGGTATGACCTTGTAAAATACACTCGAGTTCTCAAATCCTTAAAAGCTTCTCAAGATGAAAAATGCAATTCCTTTCCAGTTCTAACCACAATCTACCAATCTCAGAAGAGCATACACAGTTTTCACTGCAAGTTTAATATGAAGCCATACACTCATTTTTAATTTAAATATCTGAAGCAACCAACTGAAAGATGATCCCTTACACTCGACTTATTCTGCAGCAGTATTTCCAACACCTTGCCATCTAGTACTGTTGCCAAATCCACACACTGGTTAAATTACCAACATATCTTTTGCTGTTATCTACGTTGCAGTAATTATGCTCAACTTAATGGAAGCAATCATTTAATTAGTACCAACTGCTGCTCACCTACATATTCTGGTAGAAACATTTGGGGTTATACATAGATCAATTACCTGATGAATTTTAAAACACCTCATTACAAAACTATTAAAAGTTCAGCTGAAAACTCTCTAGACAGTGCAAGACTCATTTTCTTAACGTTGTGATGGCAGGGAGTGAAGCTGCATGGGTTGATTCACCCAACTTTGAAACAACTGCCCTTTTTTTTAAAAACGACCTACACTGCTTTGTTTTGAATCAGTAAAGTACTTTGATATCTACCTCCCCCACTACCATCACTATTATGGTTACAATTTGTTGGGAGCAGTACAAAACAAGGCCCCACATCCACCTGAGTGCTGACTACCCTACTACACACATGCATTTCCAAGGGCACCAGGTGAGCAGCTCCCATGACAGCGTGACCTCCCAACCATGCACACATGGACACGTTCAGCTTCTTGTCAGCTGAGGAGCAGCAGGTGGCAGGGCCTCCATCAATGAACAGCAGCACTGAGGCGGCGCTGGGTGACTTCCCTAGGAAACACTGAGAGCTCAGCTCAAGGCACCATCATCTGCAAGCGGAGGGGAAGGAGGGACGTGCATTGCCAGGCTGGGGAAGAAACTCAAGCCACTCCACATCCTCCCAGGCCAGGAGGGGCTCCAGAAAACTGTCATGTAAGCCAAAAGAGCCCGGGTACCTGACCTACCTAGGTTGTACCAATGAAGGTTTCCCGCGAACAGAAGCTACAGCAATCCTGAGTCACAACAGCCGGGAGGCCAGAGATGCGACAGGCCACATGGCGCTGAGGATGCAGGAAGACTAACAGGATTCACTGTTCCAGTGCCAACTGGAAACAGAGCAGCGAGAGAATGGGGCCTTCAAGGACACATGGGGGCATGGAAAAGCCCAAAGCACTTGGTAATCTCTATACAACTGATCAGCTGAATCTCTAAAAGAGGACTGTTAGTTAAAGCGGCTGGGAATCACCTACTGAGCAATCGGGAGGAAATGAGACCCATTTATGTTGGCACTGAGGACAGTTCACTGAAATTAATGAAAGGCATGAATTGCCTTTAGACTAAATTGCCTTTAGACCTCATACACACACTCATTTAAAATTGAGTTTAATCTGATTTAGCTTACCTACTGTTCAAGGAAGCAACTTCCACCCAAAGCCTCAGCTACTGGCTAGCACAGCTGACTGTGCCCCTGCATCCTGCCAAGTGGAACCAACAACATTTCACACCACTCCGCAATTTTAATAGAAAGACTGTGACTAAAGTCCACTAGCTCAGATCAGCTGCCAACAAGATGCAGCCAAAGGCACTGCTTTGTCTCCCCTGTGTTAGGGAATTATTTTCAACGATTCCTTTAAAAAACAATTTCTCCTATCCTGTGTAAAACTGTGCCTGCTAGGATCATGTAGACAGGAACTGTTTAAAAGCACCCCCATGAAAAAAGCTGCTTCATATGATGGACAAGAAAGAGCAGAAAGGATTACCAAAGCCTTCTCTGCATGAATAAGGTGATGCCACTGCTCCCCTTGCCTCCTGCATGAATGCATGACAGCAGGGAGCTGCAAGAGCCTCTTGGGGGCTTGTGAAATCAACGGATGAACAAATCCAGGCCTAAAATTTTATTAGCTAAAGAGCAGTGGCCTGATTATATGATGACACTTGTGGAGTTCCCAGGCTAGGGAAGCACTAGGCAATAAGGCAGAGGACTAGCATCCTAATGAGGAACATCATGAGAACCAACCACCAGCTCTCCAGACTTGAGTCAACCAACCCACAACAGGAACACCAGAAGACAGCTTCTCATTCTTTTTCTTCTCTTTCATTTAATAAAATGGATTTCTGAGAATTCATTAGTCTCTAAGTTTTTGTTTTAACACCAGCTTTTTTTTTTTAAACAAATCTATTAAATATATAGAAATAAATGGTTTTTATATATAGAAATATACTATATATATTATATAGTATATATAATAGCACAGAGTACTGAAAAATTAAAATCCCTTTCTTGGACACTGTGCACCCAGATATTGGCTCCCCAAGGGCGTTTCTGAAGCAGCAGCCAAGGTACGTTGAATAAAATGCTTTACTAGAGTGCAACGCTTTCACAGCCTGCAGATATATCCGACTTCTTCTTAATTGACTGACAAATCATTAAAGAACTGGGAAAGGAAGGCCAGGGTGAAGAAATTTCTTCTCTCATTTCCTATCACCTTCACCAACACATCTTCTAATGGTCCCACGGTTGCATTTTACAGGCTACTAAAAATGAAAGGCAGCAACTTTGAAATTTATGAGGAGCTGAGGGAATCCGAGTGCCACCTTTCTCGTTTTCTTCCTCATGCCATAGGCATAAATTGGGTTCACAGCTTGTTCGCGCACTTAACAGTCATATGTATCCTGCATTAATATATCTCCCTCTCTGCTAGTTTTTAATACCCTTTACCAAAATTCATTTCTTTTCAGCTGCCTTTCTTTCTCCAAGGTTCTCCCTAGAACCATAATGAAGCTAAGGAAAATACATATTTTACCATTTCTGCTTAACTTCCCGGGTCCTTAGGATAAGGCACTGCTCTTATTCTTCAGGCTGAAGACACCTTCCTGGGGCACTCTTCATTACAGAATAGAAGAGCTGCTGTTTAAATCTGCGTGCTTCCAGTGCTGAGAATGACTTGTTTGTATAACCAGAGGCTTAGGTGCACAAAAGGAAAGGCTAGTCAAAGCCACAGTTCTTCACATTCAGCGGTGCTGTATGAAGGAATCAAGCCAGAAGGGTTGTTTTTTAAGAGATAATGCCTGCATCAGGATGAAAGAATGGCTTTTCCTAGGAGGCATTTGTTTCTCATTTTCTAGGGTTTCTGTATATATTCTACAGACATTAAATCTAGCTTTGGAGTCTCAAAAGCGCAAAGGAACATAATACAAAATTCCAATTAGCTTCCTGCAAGAAATGCCTCAAAGCCTTTTGACTGCATGAGGAATCATTTACCATCAGGTGGCCTTCTCAACCACCAGAGATTGCACTGCAACATTAAACCAACTCTAATGCTATTTTGCAGAAGGTAAGACTCCCAACACTGGAAAAATATTCTAGGAATAGGAAAACTACTTCTTAGTGAAGGTTAATTTTTTGAAGAACAACTTCAAGCAATGGGAAGATGTTGATCATTGTATACAATCAGACAATGCTCAGTGTTTGCTAGCAGCTGGGTGGCACCAGAAAAAAATTCTAGTAGAACTGACTCATAGAAGGTAAAGTGAGAGAACAAACAAAAAAATAATACAGGTGACCACCCAACTTGCCAACTCAGGACTATCTGCACTATGTCTCACACACAAAAACAAGCTCAGATCAAAAGGCATGTGATTGTTTTGAACGTAAATCTTCTAATGAAGAGGCTAGCCTAGATCTGAGATTACGCGAGTCATTTCTTATAAGAATAGAAACTAGGGACAGACACTGTATTTTCTGGAAATAATCTTATTTATGCACGGAATATTTACAATTTTTTGTTTCCTTAATTAAACAAAAAACAAAACAGCAAGAGTTTTTTGATTGGGGCTTGGATTTTGGAGTCGTATTTTAGCTTGGTTTCAGCGTTCTCCTCCATCAGCCCTGTATCCAAAAATTTTGCTCTCAGTTTCTTCTGAACCCATGCCGCAGCCAAGGCTCTGACTGCCCACAGGCCTTCTTGCTGCCTTTTGTACCTGTTTTCATGATGCTTTTTGCATCTTTATCTTTTCAGTGATACACTCTTCTCCGAAATACTCATTCCAGCTGTGGAGCTCACACTCTAGCTGGCCTTGTATAAGGCCAGTTTTATGCAGCATGTGGCATGACACCATGATGCCATACAAAATGTACTTAAATTACTGCAGTAAAACACACTGCATCTTGTTTTAAAAGAAAGAGGGAAGATTGACACCTTCTTGAGCCAGTCTCTAAGAGTGAGTTGTTTACCTTTTAAGTATGAAGTAACTCAGTGAACCATTTAACAGCCCTTGGTGAGCCATAAGCCTTCTTTTGTTAGGAAAGAATAATATCCTGAGCTTTTAAACAGTGACCAGGGTTTCACAAGAGCTGCTTTCTAGTAGTATTTAAAATGGAGACCTTTTAATGATTCCACCTTAGCCATCAGAAAGCTGAAGCATTCAAAACGAAAGTGGAGAACATAGCGCAGAGGGGTAATGTGACCTGCCTGAGGCCACCCGGAAATTTTCCTGAGAGCAAGAAGAGAAACTCATTTTTGACACAACTCTACGTCCTTATCAGCAAGGCAATCTTTTTGCCAACATTATATCTTCGGGTGATTAAGATCACATACAGGTGTAATAGGGATTATTTTAGGAGATAATTGTAGCAGCTACTTCTGAAAGAGGCATGCAGGTATCTCCCGACTTAACCAAGCAAACTAGATAACATAAATAGGGTGTGCATAAATCAGAGTGGAGTGAGCTTAGTGCTACAGCTCTGAGCTGTTCTTAAAACAGCATATTATCCTGGGTAGAATAAATACCTGCATTATATTTATAATGAAGCTAATCAATTTGGGGATTGTAAAATAACTCTGTTCAGAATTTTGATGAATTGTATTACACATCTTCCAAGACTCTATTGTTTAAAGTTTCCTTTTTTACTGGAATTTCAATAATTAATCATGTTTGGAGATAGTTTTATTTCTGTGTGGCTTATACTTTGATGATCTAATTTACATTTACAACAATCTCTTCCCCTGTGGATTAATTGCTCATGTTATTTTCTCTATTAATCAGACATCAACATTTGCATTACAGATGACAGTGCTTGCATTATTTTCACACTACTAAATCTGGCAGCATGATGCTAATGATAAACACTTTGCTCAGTTCTAGGGGTGAATTTGTGTCTCCTCCCTTTTAAATAAAGAGCGTTATTGGGATTTTGCCACTTCTCTGAAGTAGACTGATGGTTCTGTGGCATTAACATGCATGCATTTACATTACTATCCACATATAGTTATTATGTATAAGAATTGACCTAAGAACCTGCAACAAACCCTGAGCAAGGGGCAGAGTTGTGCCAAGCACTAGGAATCTGAGGTCATCACAGACTTGCTTTCCCAGATCTCATGTGCCTTCAGAAGAGTTTCACACCTTCGGGCTACACACCACTGCTCCATGCTGGATGTTGCTACCCACAGCACCGCCTGCAAAGCTATTTTTGTAAAAATCACTTATTCGTAGTTACAAAAAATAAGTTATTGGTGATAGTATAAAACAGTTTGAATTGTTGCCCTTAACTAGGCAACCAGCTTGTGCCAGCATGAGAAAGGGAGCCCTGGTGCATCCTATTGTCTCCGCAGACCCTGATCCCACGCAGGGTATTGGGATATTTGTGCCCAGCAGAGAAGACAGCTCTTTACAATCCCTGTCTCTGTAGAAGCACTGTTAAGGTCATACCACAGCATATTATCAATAGATGGATTTCTTTTTCCTGAAAGCATCCCTATCAGCAGCAACAGCCTCAGACCTGGTATCATCCGAGTGAAGACTTGCTAAGCTCTGCCAGTGTTGACTTTTACAATGGTAGCAAACAAATTGGATACCTAAAATACTTATTCTAGTGGCTCTACCATTACCAAAAAAAAAATTAAATAAATTAAAAAAATAAGAAAACAAAAGAGGCATCAGCAAATAGTGCGTTGCAAGCAACACGATAGAAATCACTTTTTACATGGGAGAAAGTTCCCAGAGGATGTCACACACATCTGCAACTCCCAACCATGGGCTCACTCACTCACCTCCTCCCTTCAGGAGTGCTACAACTGCTGCTTCCTTGCCCGCCCAGAGGATGCAGCTCTGGGTGCGTGTCACTAGGTGCCTTCCAAGCCATCTCTTTAAGGCTGGCATTTCCTCCACACAAAGCTGGTCAGAGAGGTAAAAATACCTCCTCTGTCCAATCCTGCATAGGAATCTTTTCCCTATTCCATTAAAGAAATAAGTCCATTTTATTTTATTGCATTCCACAAATCAATATCTCTAAGACACAGATAAGCATAATTAGATTTGCAGTGAAGCAATGTTAACTGACAGAAGAGATGCAGCAATCAAAGATTTTCTCCTGTTCTCACTCCATCCTAGGGACCATTAGGCAGCAACCTATGGCATGGGGACACCTGAATGGCATGCAGGGCAGCACAGGCACATCAGGGAGCCAAACCAAATTCAGATTAGGCTCCCAGCTCTGAGTTCCAGACCTGGGGAAAGTCCTTTCCATGCAGCGAGGACAGCAAAAGAAGCAGCTACCTGCGGTCTCTCCCCTGCTGCTCCCTGCCTGGACATTTCTACCGGCATGACCAACCAGCACAGGCAGAAAGCCACATCACCCTACAAAGGTTGTCATCCCCTGGACTCAGGCACTCACACTACTCAGAAAATTCCTAGCTGAACCTCATGCAGGAAGCAGCACATGAGTGAAGGGACAAACCATCATGGAGATTTGGGGATAAAAAGAGAGGTCAGCTGAAGTTCAGAGGTCCAGCACTAGCATGCTGAAAGCCAACACACCTTGAAATGATGTATAGGCATCCTTAGAGGGAAGGATTACAGTTGTTTAATGCATCCATCTGGTTGCTTACTCTGTTCCTCCTCTAGCCCCGAACTACAGTCTCAAAGGCTGGCTGATAGAAGTCCAACTTAGCAATAACTAGGAAAGTTACTTCAATAAACCATGCACACATCCATTTACAACTGGGTTTTAAAAACAAGGTGCCTAGAGTGACAACTTAAAAGTTGCCTATTAAGAAGATCTATGGCAAACATTCATGCCAACGGGTATAATGTAAATGGAGATTCCATCAGCTCTGAATCATACAGATCTCCCAGCTCGGAAGCAAGAGAGAGAACTTCATTAGTGTGCCACACACAACTCACTGTGCTGCCGTTAGTAAGAAATACTGTTTTCGTACCTAGTCACAAGCAAAAACTGGTATGCGTCCATGGAATGCCCTTGTTTTCCAGAGCGTGGATATGAGCCCTCCCTTGATTTCATGACTGGGTAGTAAAGCTCAGTAACTCCATTCTTATTCAGTTTGGGTACAAATAACACTTCTGCATCTGCTGGCAGATGCCATGCAGGAGAAGACTGCTCAATTCACAGTGTGAAGCTTTCCATACATAGAATATTATTGTATTGTCACTCTACTTTTGAATCAGTTCTTCCCCATCTCCTTTAAATTACACTGATGGTCTTACATCATATTCCTGGGACTACTAAGCTCCTGAATTGTAAATATCCTTATTCTTTGCCACCAGAGATCAGAGAGCAAATTGTGAAAGGCAGGTCAGAGTAGATCCCTCTACGAAGAAATGAAAGCCTGGACTTGCATGCAGCTCTGCAACTTGTGCTATCGAGCTGCCATAATGACACACTACATCCCATTAATCTGCAATTACACACTGACAGGGGCTGTCAATCTAATACCAAATCCATTCAGCAGAACTAAATGTACCATTTCTGCTCCCAACACTGCTCCTATGACTAAAACTCTTCAAAATAAAGTTAGATGTGGGATTTAATGGGGCAGGGAAGATTCCAAATTCTGAATTAAGAAGGAGAGAGAGTAAAGTGTTTATAGCCTCATCACATCTGTGACAGTAAAGTCTGACAAAACAAAATGATCAGCGTAGGCACCGACATTATCCTCTAACTTCCCTGCTCAACCTGCAGCTTAACTGTACTAACTGCGTATCAGGCAGGAGCCCCTTTCCTCAGGGCTATCTTGTCTCAAGTCTCCCTTGGTATCCTCTGTACCTCCCCCCACGTACACCACATTTTCCCATGGCTAATTTTATTCAGTTCAGCAGAATATGCTTTGAAAATGTAGCACATTTTTAAATGTACAATATTTACATTACAATATTTGAATTTCAGTAAACTACAGCAAGCAACAGAACTGTACATTTCTATTTAGAAGGTTCTAAAGAACGAAAAAAAAATCCACCAAATGACTGCCATAACTACAGAGCTTTTCAGCAATTCCTGCTGCATTAAAAAGCAGAACAATCACTCCAGAAGAGCACAGCAAGACCTAATCATTAATAGGTTGCTTTCCAAATCACATTCTCCTGTCCTCCCTGCTACCATACAGCTAGTAAACTCAGGGCTCCTGCACAAGGGGTTGAAGTAAGTAGAAGCTCTGTTCACCATGGTAGGATACTGCCAGATTTTTACTTCAATAGTACAAATGCTGCTGCGGACAAAATGAACCCCAATGAAAGACTTTGTCAACTACCCAGGTTACCTAAATTATTATATTCTAAACCTAAACAATCAAAACATAGATGCCCCTGACTGTTCTCTCTCAGCAGTACTGGGTGATGGACTACCAGCAATTTCTCCACAATGGTTTCAACTTTCCAGTTATACAAGGTCCAAGCCAACTACATTTCTTGCTCTTTGGAGCAGCTTGACAAAAAAAACAGGAACATCTCCACTTGGAAGACTGTTGTTATAGACATACAGGTGTTAAATCAAAAGGCCTTGATATTCCTTTCGGAACAAACTTTATTCCCAGGGAGAACATACAGCACTGGCCACTAACCAAAAACATCAAGGATACCAACACATTTGTTTGGTTTCCAAGAAAGGCAATAATTAGAAAATGTCAAAAGGCAAAGTATTTCATTTGTAATATATACACACATATGACAAGGCTACACTATATAACAAGCTGCCAGAATTATGTGCTTCAAGAACAAAAGTACTTTCTACCACAGAAAATGAGGATGTAGAGTCTGAAGAGATTTACTTCCTTTCCTTCTCATCCTATTTCATAGATTTATTTTCATTCAATTTTTGCCTCACAAAATACCCTCAGATCTGTAATGCCTGACTGCCAAGGTTATAAGCCATTCGGGTCTTGGTAGATCTTGCAGTCAATAGTCCAATCATGGTCAACTATCCCAAAGGGTTGAGGGCATAGAAATCTTACCTAAAATATCTGAGGAGTACCAGTCCTACTGGAAGCCTATGAAATCTGCTGTCTTCTATAAGAATTTTAATACCGGAAGCTTTAAACTGCCTCAGTTAGGGAAGCCATCTGTGTGGGAAGATGATTTCCAGTAACAGAAAGAGAGCGTTAAAACAAAACAGGCACAACGAGAGCCGTTTCAGTTGAGGCCGGGCAAAATACAGACTTAGGAAACACTTAATCATTTACTGTGAAAAGTAATTAACCTCTGCCACAAATTACCAAAGCATGCCTTCCTCTGTCACTTCACATTGTCCATGAAAGCATCATGGTTTTTCCAAGCTGCACCCCAGTGGAAGTCAAAACTAACAACCTGGCACAGAATCTGCTGCCTGAGGGGCTGCAGTGCAAGTTAACCAGAAAGCAAAGGGATCGTAGTAGTTCCTCCTGGAAGCCTGCTAAGTCTGCTTCTGTTTACTGAATAACTATTTAGTCTTCTCATACTATAAGGAGCAAATCCTATCAAATCTAAATCCATACAGTATTATCAGGAAAATGGAGCTATCCTGACATACAGCAAACAGGGAACCAGCCTGGTTCTGATTTATATTCTACAAAACGATACACATACACACACACACACACACAAAATCAAAAATAAAATAAAGATCACCCAACTGCTAATCCTAACACAATGTCATACCGTATGCCTTAGTAACAATGACTCGGACTACCAAATAAACATACTTTTAGAATTAGCAGATGGTGCTAATTGAGTGTATATTTGAAAAATTAATTCAATTCACCAAAAACAAAGCACTGTTGGGATGGCTTGTGTACATGGTTATTCCTCCTGGCAGCAGCTCACAGATGGAAGGCCTGGTAGGAAGTACAGAGGCGGTGATTGATATAATCACATAAGGGCACTGCCAGCTTTCACTAATAAACCACAGAATTAGGTGCTTGCAGGACATCACAAAAGTCCTTGATAGAAAATTAGCAATTCCTTCGGCAACATTATTTTTAGGCTCATTCATACCAAGTTCTGTGGGGGACCCAGCAGCAAAATATCCCCTATTTATCCAACTTGCAACTTCTTTTCTGCATCCAGGGCCAACAAGGATTTTTTTCCCTTCTATCTTAAGACATGTTTGTGCCCAACATATTCAAGCCTTGTCTCTCTCCTTGTGCCAGGACTTCTGCATTATTCTCAGATTTCTCTAGTACCATTTTTAATCCACACATCAAAGTGCTACACAGGGGAAAGACTGAAAAAGCAGGAGAGGAAGTATATCTTTTTCGTGTAACCAAGAAACACTAGGGGACTCTGGCTCATGACTGCAATGATGGAAATTAAACACAAATACTCTGAAAATACTGTCTACTTCATGCAATTTGTTTTCAGTTTTCTGTATTTAGAAATACAAGCAATGCAGCACTAATAAAAACAATAAATGGACATTATCATTGCTTTTTAGGTCAAATACTTTTCTAAAAGTTGCTTAAATACAGAGCTGACATTTTCACAACACATACACCATCCATCAAATTACAGGCAAAGGAATGATTTAAGATCCTAAGCTTCAAAGAGATGCTTTACTGAGATCGCAACCCAGAATAGGTTTAGCCTTTCCCCTCCCCCGCCCTTCCCCCTTTAAGGAAAATATTTTTGCAGCTTTGAAATCCCCTAACATGTTGTGGGTTTTTCTTATTTTTGTTTTGTTTTTCTCCAACCTTATCTGGGCTTTTGCAATCTTCAATCAAATTATTATTTTGCCATTGCAGATATTCAGAATGTGCTGAGCATAAAATGCTGATTGCCAGACAGCATTTAAAATAAATAAAAATACAGCAAACCCGCCTTTTCGGTTTCGGGAAAACATCCTGCCAGAGGACAACAGCTGTTCAGCTGGCCCAAACCAGATAACTGAAACACAGGGCCCGAGAGACATGCAACACTGTCAAGCCAACACAAAACAACAAGGTTAACCAAGGACCAGGAAGCAGCAGCAGTGGCCAAAAACTCAAACAATGGTTAAAAGTATTTAAAAAAAATCTAATATGCTTAATGTTTTTTCAACTGTTTAAAATTGTTCAGAAATAATTAACCAATTTCACACATAAAGAAGTGCCAAAGTGTACCAACATTCACACATGGAGATCTCAGTGGCGCACATGCAGGTCGGTCAGAGATATCTTGAGAAACCAGTTTAGCTCTTACACTGTCTGAAATCCTCAGCCAAATCACAAATAACACATGTGGAACTCAGTATCAAAATGCCTTCTCCTCTGCATGCTCCTTCCCTTCCTCAGCAAACACAAGTATTCATCAGGATGCAGCCCTGAGAGATTTCATTTCCAACATTTTTGCTGATAGCAAAACCTCAGCAATTTGGCAAGCACTCATACGCAAACAGACTGTTGCCAGAGGACCCCAAGGCCCCGGCTCAGCAAAGCATGTCAGAACGTGCTCAAGTCCCTGCCTCCGTACTGAAAGAGCAAGCTGACGCTCAGGGAACCAGCCCCGAGCTCAGCTCACTGCGCTTCAACAGGCCTGGCTGATTAGGGGCAACGCACTCGGTCTTCCTCACGTCTTGATTCTCCAGCTGTAGGATGGAGATGCCAATCTCCTTGCCATTACCAGGCTGGTAATGGCAGAATAACATACTTAAGGCTGGACAGTACTTAGACATAGCAGTTAGAGCAGCCCTGTTAATATTAGAGACAGTTCAGCAGACCCCTTGGGGGAAGGAAAGAAGGAATGGCTCCTAATAACCCCAAGATTAAGGAACACAAAGCCTGACTAGAAGCCAGAGGGAACTGCACTCTTAAATCATTTAAACACCTCTGGAAACCATGCCTTGATTCAAAGCTTTAAGTACCATTTGTGTTCTAAAGATGGAACAGTACCAAAGAGCAATGGATCTGCTACTGTGCAGTGCTGTCTAGGCTGCTGCTGAAAACACACTTTTCTTGCAGTGACAACAATTCAAAGCCATCAAGCAAGAAGCAATGCCATCAGTGCAGAAGGATGATGAGGACACACAGAGAAGTATTTTAAAAGTCTTACCCATCCCTCTTTTACTAAGCATAATGCTGGAAATTTATTGTCAAATGTAAAAAGCCCTAAACTCCGAGCTACTAAGTCAATAAACATGACTAAAAAACAGAATTTAAACCAGTAAAATAAATAATAACTATTATAGTGTTTGCATTTGCCAGATCAGACCTATAACTCTTTGTGATGTTCAATTAACCAATGGTTTTAAACAGGCATCAGAGCTTCAAATAATCTGTGGCTCTTCACATAAATAATGTCTATTAATTTTTTTTACTGTGGTGCAAGTTTTTTTTCTTAAGGTAAAGTTGATTTTACAGTTAGTATTTGTTGTCAAATATCACAGCAAATAAGTGGCTTTCCACAATAGACTCCATCACCAAGCTCGAGGAAAGGATACCAACATCTCACCTGTGCTGGGCAAAATGATGGGCTTGGGCTGTAAATGCCTTCATACCATGCTAACCTTGAAACCTAAAGACTGCTGTTTAAACACAGACATGGAGAATCGCATGAACTAACCCTGCCTTCAAGGGAGGGGAGAGCCAGGAAGGAACAAATCTGGACTATATGAGGAATATCTGCACAATACACTAGAAGTGGTTACTCCTTGCAGCATCTCAAGGGTGGGGATGGAGGTGCGTACAGCCAAGGACAGCAACAGTTTCATTCCATGGTTTAATTAGACCTTTGATTGATCTCACCCACACTGGATTTAGTATGCCTTTTCTGCCTGCAGGACAACAGTGCAGGGACAAAAACAGAAGCCAAAACATTTAGCAGCCTCTGCTACCTACAGAAGAGTGGCTTTTGCTTGAGAGAACAGAGCTGTGTGAAAACACTGTTAGGAGGCCTAGATCTGCCAGACTCTCTAGCTAGTGAATGAGAGGGACAGATCTGACAAGGGCAAACAGTTCTAGGACACTAGCTGCAAGCACACAAATGGGACAAAAGCCAGTTGCCCAGGAATTGCACTGTGCAGCAGCGCACAACTCCAAAGAGGAAAGATGAAGCTGCGGCAAGAAAGGGAGCAGGAGGGCTAGAGCTGTGCAAATCAAACAGCCGCGGATCTATTACTGGGATTTAAAATCAGTTTTATCCTATTCTAAAAGCCTCACCTGCATTTCACACACACTTCGCTTGCCCAAGGAGAGCCCTGCTGCAGGCGTGTCAATCAGACAGCAGCACTGCCTCCACCTTCACCTGCCCGTCAGCCTGCCGCCACCCCTACCCGTGCAGCAGCTGACGCGTATCAGCTCCTGCCAGGGGAAGATGCAGGACCACCGTGACCAGACAAGCCCTGGGAAGGAGAGAGGGTTGACCAGGCACTAGCCTTGCGCTCCTTCCTCTACGGTACCCCCTTGCTCATGACTGATAGGAAACCCCCCTTGGCATGTTCTTCCTCAGGCAGCAAACAAACTTTGTTCACAAGCATCCTTCCAGGCCACACAGTATTCACCTGAGCCCATGCCAGCTCTCATACACCAAAAGCAGTGTCAGTAAGCACAGATTTTTTTTTTTTTTTTTTAATTTTTTTTTGTTCTGCATATACGGGGAAAAAAACCATTGTGACCAGGATTTTCAGGCAATACTGTGTTCCTTTCCTCCCTTCTCTCCTTCAGCCCTGTTTCTGTTGTACTTTGTGTCTGTCACAGCAAACAAAAGAGATACGCCAAGCTAATGAAACGTCCAGGCTCTGGTATGTGGGTGTATAAACGAGCCAGCATGGCCTCTGCATGCTCTGAGCAACTGCACGAAACACATTTCCAGACCTGTCAAGACTCATTTCTTTTAGAAGAAATAAAAGATAACTGACTTATCTTTCTCCTTCAAGCAAGAAAAAGAAAAGAGAGGAAAATGTATTAATAACTAAAAGGTAAGAAGAAATTCCTGACAGGTGCCCTCCTTCCTATCATTACTAGTGTGACGGATTAGCGTGCCAGGAGACCCCTGCTACATAATGCAATCCCCTCCTGGCTGAAGGCAGCAGCAGCAAGAGGGAAAAAGCAGTGAAATGATCTGCCCAAGGTGCCACTACAGATCCACAGCAGAGCCAGAATTCCTATCCATGGCCACAACAAATCCCCATTTCCCAACTATGCCTTGGTGTCAGAGCTGTGAGGTAAATCTGCTTTCCTTTGGCATCTCCATCAGCTCCCATCTCTTTTTCCTTGCACACAGGCTGCCAAAGTGCCTGACAGCACTGCAGAAGATGAAAGGGCAAGTGCCCAGGCAGTGGTCAGGAACAGGGACACACTGTATGACTTTATGACGTTCAGGCAAGTCTCCCAATTCACCTGTGTTACCAAACACCTTGTCTCGGAGACTCTCCATTTTGCTACAGACCAGCTCAGGTAGTCCTGGGTAGCAGCTTTTTCCAGCTATCATGAACACACTTTCCCCACTATTTCTTTTATGGAGAATCAATAGGCCCAACACCAAGGTACAGCATCCTCTGCATTTAAAAAGTCTGATTTATGAAACAGCTGAGTTCCCACCACTACAGCAGGTTACCATGGGAGCTGGTGGAAGCTCAAGGGGTGAGAAAAAACAGTGCTATTTGTTCAACTACATATACAAGGGCTGAGTCTAGTTTATCACTGCTTTGTAGAGCTGTCTATATACTTGACTGGGAGTCAGGTTTCCTGTTCAGTTCCTACCTTTGTCAAGGTATTACTGAATGTTTCTGCATAGGCATCTGAACTTCTCTTCCTTAGTTTCGTCTGCAGAGATGACTGCATTTCTGTCACAGAATTGCCAGATTTAACTTATCTGAGTTCACGAAACTCTTTGAGGTCTTTGGATGGAGAGTGTGCTAGAAAGCACACAGAGCCACCGTAATAGGAGACCTGTTCTTGTGCTGCCACATGCTAACAGCAATCAATCATCATGGGAAATGGTGCTTTTCTGACTCTTGTGTTCTTTAAGATTTCCAATTTTGAACACAGTCTTGCTTACATTTCATTTCAATCCTCTGCAGGCCCTCCCTTTCTGATGGAAGCCAGAACCTAGGTGCAGCCTTTTCTGATGAGAATAAGCCCTCATTTCATTGACCTCCTATCCCACACAGCCTTTACCAGCAAGCCAATAAATCAAGGAAGCAGAGGAAAGCATTGCTTGTGCCATTACTATCAAGAAAAGACATGCCACTGTCCAACAGCCGCAGGGAGAAGAGCTCCACAAATGAATTAAACTACAGTTTCCACTGTGCACGTTAACTAAAAGGCCATTCCTGCAAATACTTATGTCTGAGCCAACCTGTATGTCTGTAGGAAGATTCTTTAAAGCAGTAAGACCACCTAAAAATTGAAAGTTACACCCAGGCATAATTACTTGCATCGCAGCTTTGGTATTGCAGTAACTCCTGTTTTAACAAGGCTCCATCTTCACACAGATGCAGGGGAAAACAAGACACAGGTCAGGTCTTTCTGCTGGTCTCCATATCTTGCCCTTTGCAAAGTCAAGAACAGCTTTCTGTGCAGAGTATCTATACACAGAAGGCCGCATGCCTCTCCCAGGCATATTCCTGGCATAAGTAATGACACTTACCATTTTCTACCTTAATTAGCATCTCCAATCAAGTTCAACATCATCTGCTGGGCACAATACAGGCACACACAATAAGAGACAACTTCTGCCTGCAGAAGTTTATAATGGGCATAGACAGACGAAAGGACAAGGAAAGGAAGCCCTGTAAGTCTCCATCTAAAGTAAACCAAGGCACAAAATGAGACAGACTACATAACTGGTTGGAAAATGATGGTGCACAGCAAAGTACTTCTTGGGGAAGCCTAAAGAGTGGAAAGGTGCATGCCTGCAGGAGCAGTGTGCTGTCCCTAGGACCAGACCACAGTGGCAGGCCCACCATACTGTGCTGTGTCAACAGCTCCCAAACACCCAAGACAGAACAGCCTGGGTCACCTAAAACTGATACCAGTGATTTTACCACCTCCCTCCCACCTTGCCTTAGCAAACCCCACAGTGCATTCTCAGCTTGACACCCAGGTGTGAACACTATACAAGTACATGACAGATTCTGTAAAGCAACGGCTCAGCACACTGCTAGGGAGGAAGAAGTTTGCCTTCTCTTTCCCATGAAGAAAGGAAAAATCTGCAACCACTGGCATTGGCCGACTGACCCACTGCCCCGAGTAATGGCTCAGTCTAGTCCATCTGTAAACAGAGTCAGGCCCTGGTCAAAGAGAATATTAAGTTCAAAGGTGATAGAAAGAAAACAGAAAAGGCACAAACCCCAAATAGGCACAGAGCAAAGACTATCCTTGGAAGAAAAGAACACTTAAAGAAGGGAGAATAGCTAAAGAAAAAGCAAAAACAAAAACAAACCCACTCAAACCACTTCACGGTCATATTACACTTTAAATATTTGTTAGCAGTTTGGTTACTGGACAAAAAAAATGTCCATTTTTTTTCTAGATGCCTTCTCATGGCAGTTTACCTAGACTAGCTTCTGTGGCTTTCTCCGTCTCTGCTGTTAAAAACAGATGAAGATGACAAGTTGAACACTCCCTCTGATGCAGATTAGCCTTCATTTTTGTGTCAGGTAAGATCGCTTGCATCTGCTCAGTCTTGCATCTCAAGGGCTTCAATTCATCATTGCCAGCACAGTCAGAGACTAGGATCATTCATTTGCAACTGCTTTGAGTCTGGTTCAGAATCTCAACTCAGGAAAACCATTGTCAAGATTTCCACTCATGTACATATAGAAAGGACTATAGAAATATCCAGGCTAAACTACAGTTGTCACCATTTCACCCACACACACACGCACCTCCAGCAAAACCAGCATTTTTCTTCCAAATCTTCATTGAGAAGCTAACTCCTCTCTGCTGGGTATTAAACTATAATATATAGGAAGGAGGCACAATATTACAGGGCTGATTACACTGATTTGCCACAGCAAAATGCTATTGTGTCATATGCTCAGAGCATATGATGGATCTTGTGTCGCATGATTTGCTGTAAAGACTGTACTTTACTGTCTGGTAGAAATAGCCTCTAGGGTCTTCCATAGGTTGACTCGGAAACAATGAGTTTCAGTGTGGTAATTTAGGTGCCTAAAACCAAAGCACCCATCCACATTTAAGGGTGTAAATACCTTTCCTGATTTTTCAGAGCTGGCATTAATCCATTCCTCTCCCTCAAATAAGTGTTTAAAGATGAGCAGCCATCAGCCAAGCTGAGACTGGCAATGCGGGTCAAAGCTATCACATTGCAGCCTGGGGTTATCCTGACAGATTAATACCACCAGCTTGAACCAGGCTATTCTATTTGCCTCCCAGTGCTTGAGATTTCAAAACCTGGCTGGCTGTTTTGACACACTCCCCAGACACACAGCAGCACAACACAGTTCCACAGAACGTGGCAAAGACAGATGAAGAGATGTGAAGTCTAGCGTTGTAGGTTGCTCCTGAAATCTCCCCATTTATGCCATGCAGGAGAGATGCCTGGCAAGGAGCTGATGTGTGGTAAAGTCATGCATCTGTTCAGATATTTTAAATAGTTCAAAGGCAGCTGTCTGCTTCCTCAGAAGCACCTGTGGGTACACTCAGAATGTGAAAGGCCATGGATTATAAAACCAAAGTACATTAAAAAAATTCGTTAAGTGCATACATCTTTTGTAACAGCTTGTTTTGTGATTGTAAGGGTCTGAGAAAGCACAGTTATTGGGATTTAAAATTCATGGCCATGTTTTTCACTAATGATTAGTAATTAGAAGCTTTACAGCAATTTCTATGGAACCTTAATGGATCCATTCATGTTAAATTGCAAAGATCTTTTCCTCATAATATTGGCATAATATTATTGGTATAACTTTAAAGGAGAGACCGATTAAACGTACACAGAGTTCTTCACTGCTTTGGAGGCACTGATAAGTTAACTCCTCCAAACACTAATGTTCCTCACCTTCTCATCTCATTGGCCTTGAGGAGCTATCTGAAATCAAGTAGCCAGCAGCCTGTTGGCATTAATCATTTCCAAGATAACACTCTAAGAGAGAGATGTTTGCAATACTTGGCTTTATATTGAATAGTATCTCCTACTCTGAAGAGCTGAATTAGACTAACAGCTATCAGCTGTAACACCAGGTACCACACCATAACCTAGGGAAAAGATGGCAGGGAAGCTCCACAAACCCTTACTTGCAATAGTTCCTGCACCTTAGATAAAAACGGTTAATTCTTTGGGCTATGATAACCATAAAAAGTGAGGAAGTAAAAATCCTTCTAAGATGCCTAAAGCCAAAGAAAAACCCCAGATCATATGAACTATTCAAACACATCCAAGCCTCATCACTCAGCAGCTCAGAGGGCCCATTTATCTTGTGTTCAGCTTTTATGGTATGGCTTTTGCCTTGAGCAGGACATTCCAGCTGTGACTATCTGAAGTTTTACATTTAAAGAAGAGAGCAGTTGTGTCTCATTTAAACACAACAAGTGTTATTGCAGAAGATAGAGCAATTTAGGAGCTGCCCCTTTTCAATTGGCACAGTGTAATAGCTAAACTATAGGTTTCACTTAAAGTCTAAGAAGTAGGTGACTCACCTCTAGCTCATACATACTTACACCTACTGGCAACTGTCATACAACACATTCACAAAAACACATACACACTTTTAAATCACCTGAATGTTTAAAATGCCATTTTTGCTCAAGAGTTTCTTCCCAGAAAAGACTCATCTATTGGCAGACACGTACAAATTAAATCATCATCATTCACTGTCAGAGATCCTATAAATAATATCACACTTTATTTTTTTCATATTTATTAAATAAATATATAAATCACAGCTCCCATTCTGTTTTCTGTGGTGGACCATAAATTCGTCTGCCACCAATTGATTTATCTGTCTTCAGCAACCTTGCTCTGACTTGCATTCTCCCAGCAAGGATGCTGCGGTAACAAATCTGCATTACTATAGGGAATTCACTTGTTCAGATGAGAAGCAACTTGCCACCATCTCTGTCATAAACATCTTGCACCTCTAAACGTAAAGCTACTGAAACCATAGCATAGCAGAAGCACCACCAGTTAAAAACAGATCCCCATCAGGCAGGTGAAAAGAGCTCTCTACACTTCCGCAAAAAACACTGTTCATTGGAACTGGACACTTTCAATATTTGTAGGCAATAATGTCTTGGGTATAACCAAAATCCACTGCAGCCTCTCAGTTTTCTGCCGCAAGTACAAAGTATGACTTTGTACCCTCGCTAACGCAAAGCGCGTGCCTTAGCCCGACACACAGCTTGTTCCAAGCCTAGGAGACATTAGACTAGCATAGATACACGACAGATCTCCAGGGGACTTCAAATCCACACGGCCAAGCTCGAAGGCTGCGTCACAGAGCAGGTTTCCTGCCACAGCTGTGTTCGTTGAGAGCTAGCCTTGGCCATGAGCCTGGGGAAAAGCAGGAGCTCATGTCAGATGAGACAAAAAAAAAAAAAAAAAAAAAAAAAAAAGGCTGTAGCCAGATGATACGTCAACACAGGCCAACACATCTCCCTCAATTCCAGTAACAGGAAGGGGAAACAGCCTCCCTTAACCAACTGGGGCCTGGTATGTACCATACCATTGAACATTCCAGACCTTTAGCATACAGCAAGTCACTACTACACGAGCTTTAGGCAGTAAGCACAGCTGTCTCTACTGAAGGTTTGCAGGTTTATGTAGGGCCATGGCACACCAGTCTAAGGAAGCACCATAAAGACTGGCTGTGAGACGTAAGCCTCTCTTGCTTTGCTATCCCTAGGGGACCGAGATGAAATTCAGTAGTAGAAAGCTTTGCAGGAAAGGAAATTCCCAGTGAACAGAGGTGCTGGCAAGGTGATGGGGTACTGGCTCAGGAAGGAATCAGAGGGCAGAGAAGGAACACATTTGGTGTGAAATAGGTATTTAGAGCCTATTATATTTTCAGTCGCAAGACAAGGACCAGCTAAGAATTGGGAAAGGTGACTTGCAACACAGAGACCCAAACAGAGAGTGCAAAGGCTTGTAGGAGGACGTGTATCCTACAGAGGCAGCCAACTGCAAAGGGAACACCGTGCAGGACAGGTTTTGAGAGGTTGCAGGGCATTCTTTGTGCTTATAAGCTGTGATGATGACAGCACTTCTGCAGATGTCTAAAGCAACGAAACTAGCAATTCCTCTATTGTCCAACTTGGTGCCAAAACAGCAATATACACTTTAGAACTACTTTCTCTTGTTCTTCTCTTTTTCCCCTTTAAGCATCCCGTACAATTAACAAATGGCTCAAAAGTGATGAGCTAGGAATGGTATTTAACCGAGAAGTCATTAAACATTGGTACACTGAACAATACTCCTTTAAACAAGAAGCCATAATTATTTTCCTCCTTTGAATAAGTCACAGCATATAAAGATGAAAGGACTACTACATTTCAGGGAGTTTATTACTACCAAGTCAGTGCACAACTTAAGGCTCTGAAAATACCTACAGTCAGGAAGTTTTAAAGTCTCTCCTACGGTGCACTGAAACAGAACCATTTAAAAGTGCTAGTCATTTTTGCATAGTTAGGAACAAAATAAAATGGGCCATTGATTTATTCTGGCCAACTGCAACCTCAGAGAATGTGCCTCATTATAAAATGCTTGTGAATGTTCTCCTCACATGTTCACGTACAGAGGATTATAGCACTGCGACTTCATACATCAGTGCTGTGTAATAAACAAAAATGGTGCTTTGGAGGGGCTTCAGTTTAATCTACCTTTCAGGCACATTCTGCTTGAAGATGCGGGACACAGAAGAAACTTCCTCAAGGACGCAAGTTTAGAAGAGCACCTTATCAATTTTACAAGAGCTCACACTTCAAATTGTCAATATGATGCCAGATCGGTGATTTTTCTTGCAATCACATCAACTTGCAAGACTACAGCATGCCCTGATCATTAATCCATACCTTTGAAAGCTGTGAGATGCACAAGGTGATTTTCAGTAAATCAGTGGCTGAAGGGGAAACACGCCATTTGAGAGATGTCACACCAGCTCACTTCCTACCTGTGCTCCTGCACTGACCAGCTTTGAGCTCCGAAGTTGAGACTGAGAGCTAGCGTGCTGGCACCAGGCTGCAGTGCCAGGTGTAGTGCGGGCACGTGCCCCACCTGCCCTTAGCACAGCAGGAAAGTAAGGCTCAAAGTTTGTCCTCAGGATTATAAAGCTGTACTGGGGATAGACCCCATATGCCCAGGGTAGGGGATGACATGTTTTGTAACATGGGGCAAGATGTCTCTGTAAACTATAAGATTTAATCACTGTCATTAAGCTATTTTACAGCTTTACACAAGAGACATTACATAAACATGGACAATTTCTTCTATAATTAACATATGCACTGTCCCATAAAACTCTCCTCCCGCCATAAAAGAAGTTTTCATAAGTAGTGCACCTGGATAATTAGTTTGACATCACTGTAGGGTTTTTAATTTTTATCTTGTTTAATTCCAAGTCAAAGCGCTCCCACACGCCCATTCTCTACTTAATTTAGGTTGTGGTCTAAGTGCTGTTTCTGAAATAAGACAGATTTGAAAGTGAAGTGGTTATCTACTATATAAAAGCCTAATTCAGGCAAAGAAAACAAAGTTATTAATTCTGAATTACTCAGCTGAAAGTCACAATTCAAAACATAATACTCACAGGTCTCCCTAGATGCCTGCATGAGAGCCACAGTGAATACACATGTATTTTATGGAGCAACGCAAGCAGCAGTTTGCAGTACAAATCTCAGGCAGCAAAGTCCCCAAACTCTTAAGTTTCTTCCACAAACTGCTGCAGCCAGCTCCAGCAGAGAGTTTAGGTTAAAACAAAAATCTGTAAAACAGAAATAACAAAACTGTAAAGTGGCAAGGCCCTAGTGCAAGTCTCCCAGGAGAACTCCGCACTACCTTACCCAAATACCCACCTGTCTGAAAGACAAGTATTGTTGTCACCTCATCTGCCTCTGAGCTCTTATAAATACAGGTTAGAGAGGATATGTGCAGGAGAACACCAAGAACTCACAAATTCTATAACTAAAACCAGTTAGCAGTAGAGTTGGGGAAAAGCAGATTCCACCTCTACCTCCTAAAGTTCACCACAGTTTTTGCACATCCAGTATAAATCAATGTGTGCGCATGGCCAGACATACACAAGGCTTACTGCAGGTAAGGGTTTAAAAACAAAAAACAAAAACAAACAGAGACAGGTTTCCTGCCTAGGTTCCTGCCAACATAAACACAGGTACATGTGAGCCATTAACAACTGCGTTTTCAAACAAGACCAGCAATAGCAAATGCTTGGGACCCCTTCAAGGAAGCTCAAGTCCCTGTGTTTGTGCCTTTTATGAACACATTTAGTATCATCTCTAACTCTATACTGATGTGTTATATACATTAAAGATGCAACAGCAACTGGTTTTATTGAAGAGCAGCAGGAATAAGTAGAAAATTTCACAGAAACTTCTTGCTCCTGTGCATCCCATTACTTTAGGAGATCTTGCACCTTCACCCTGCGCTGGCTGGATCCAAACAGCCAAGCACAGCTTCCAGTGATGCCACATCCCATGCTAGATGTTACACTGAGCAATTGAAAGCAAAGATGCAGAGAGGAGGAAGGGCTGCCACTTGGTTGGAAAATGAGCCAGAAATCAGATGCCAACCAGGGAAACAAATTGGCTACTGCTGAAGAGTTTTTTTTGTTGTTGTTTGATTATTAAAAGATTAAAACCAACAACAAAAAAACAGATTGTCTGACTGAAAAAAAACACCAAACAGGTGGTGACTCTACTTAAATCCTGTTTTGAAGTCCATTCCAGGTTCAAGAACAAATACAAATGAATGCTGAACTGTAAAAACATAGCAGCAGCAATTACAGCAATCAGACTAACAACTCATTGAGGACCTTTGCTTTACAGCCACACTCAGACACGGTGAAACTAGAAAGTCTGCTGGAGCACAGAAATGCCTATAAAGAGAGCCATGTTCACAGGTTGTAGCCTGATGCTATACTTTACAGAGCCAATCTCTGCATCAATTCAAACAGGCCTTGAATATCTCCTTCCAAAACTGAACATGTTATTTTACCTCATCAATGATCAAGGAGAGAGAAAGAAGGGAAGCATAGGGGACTTGTTTCTGTACTTTTATTCACTCAAGATAGTGCTGTGCATCTATGAACAGATGAAAGCAACTTAGATGCTAGAGGGCTGATCTGAACATTCAAGAGCAAGATTTAAGGGCCCTAACTAAATGCTTATATGAGAAAGTTTGGTTTCCTTGCACGCTGGCCTGCCTAAAGTGATTTTCATCTTATATGATAGTCTAATCAGTTATGCAATAAGATGCCCAGTTCTTGGGCCAGCACGCCTAATTGCAGGAGCACAGGAGACAGATGTACAGGCTGAACCGGGAAACACTGTGCATGACAGACCAGCAGGCACTGAGTATTTCTAACCACCAAGGGTCACTGTTGATTCACTCACTCAACTAAGGAAATAGTGGGAAAAATACTTTTGATTAGAATAATAAAAGCAGACTTTATCTGAGAAGATCCTCTCATCCCTCCCATGCCTGTCAAAACTTGCTGCTCTCCAGGGAGACCTTGCCATGCAATAACCTTAGTGTCTGCGGAGCGCAGGCACTGACAGCAGGCAGGTGCTTTACAACTGCTGCCCTCTGCAAACTTCTTAATTTCTTACATCTCACTCCAGAACAAAGTGTGCTAGCAAGACCCTTAACCTACAGTCACTGCAGGACCAACAGCAACCTGGACATCTAACCTATCATCCCCAAGGTATAAATTAGCCATTTGCAGAGCCCAGCCTCAAGTTTCCAGACTTGCTTCTTTTCATATCTTTCAGGGAGCTAACAGGAGCCTGTGGGATCATCATCTCCATTACCATGATGTGAGGAAAGCTCTGTACCCTGTTCCTGTTGGTTTCTGCCCCTGCCCCTTCCCCCCCCACCTTTCTTTTTTCTTTTTAAACACAGTCCTCAAAGCTCTTTCTGCTGAGCTAATATCAATCAATTTCACTGTTTGCCTGCATCTTACATTCCCACCTTCATGTTCAAAAAAAAAAAAAAAAATCACTGTCTTATCATCTTACTTGACAAAAGAAGGAAGAGATGATCTTGGGCACCACTTTCCTGTATTTCAGGCATGTTCTCTCCCTCTAAATGGCAGGGGAGAGAAAGAACTTCAGTGTTAACAAGTGTGTTAATGCAGTGTGTTGCATTACATCAAAGGCGCCATCATCTTACACACATGCAATAATTCAAGAGAGTTTGTTCATTTTTGTTTTTAAAAATCAACAGCGCACTGCTAGAAACCACACAGATCTGACTAGCCAGCACAGCTTAGCATAATACAGCTGTTAAAGCTGCAATTTTTCACCTGCAACTGCAGTGCTAAGGTCTGCACATTCTCACCGAAGGTTTATTAGGGTTTAGTACATATATCGCTCCTGCAGAGAGTCCAGCGGCAGGGAGCTGACACCAGCCCAGGAAACTGGGTGGGACTCATTATAGCAGTAGCCCCAGACAGCATCGGAGCTGGGTCTTGACAAAGCAAAGGTGAGCTGAGCAAGTAAGAATATTGTGAGCAGTGCTCTGCTGTGCTCGGGCAGGGAGAGCAGCATGGGAACCAGGGGAGGGAGACGAGCAGCAACCCTAGAGAAGGACACGCAGATGAAGAGAGACGCGGGCATTTCTGAAAGCTTGTACAGGACAGTAGGATGGGGGAGAAGCAAACTGCGTTTTGACAGAATCTTCAAGATTATCTTCCCCCTGGGGCAGCCCCTCTCAGCCTACCTGACAGAGCTTTGCTGGGGCTGAACAAGGACCACTTAACGAAGGAGGCTGCGACTCACATGAGTCATATGAAGAAGGTGGTTACGACACAAATGAGACAAAGCACGGCAAAAGCTGAACTGATAAGCGCTGTGCCGAGAGTGTGATCGCAACCTGCAGGGATGCTGAATGCTCCCAACAGCTTGAGTCCCGCACGCTGGGCACACAATGTCTTACAAAAAGACACCAATTCAGGCTTTCACATCTCCAAACCATCTGCCAGATACTTAGAGAGTGGAAAACAATAGTAACACCTCCCTTCTTAAAGAAATATGTTGACAATACAAAAAAATTATACAGCAGTGTTGCCTCCTACCATGGAGGACAAGTAGCTACTGAGCTGCAGACCTCAAAAGGCAGGCAGCATCAGCCTTTGGGAAACCTCCTGCAGCAACTACTGTTGCTGCCTATGCAGCCTCCTGGGATTTTCAGTCAATCAGGAAGGATGTCTGGATGAATATTCAAAGCCCAATACTCAGAGGACTGCAGGTAACCAAGCCTCTTTCACTATAAATCTTCAAAAGGCATTTGAAGGCAGTAGACTACTTTAAATTGCATTACATATTAATTAATTACATTATATATTCCTGGCACATTTTGGCTGTAATTTATGTCACTCATTTGCACCTCTGTCAAATTAGGAAACAACTCACTCATAGGTCAGACAGAAATCCCAATTAACCAGGCATCTGTACAACAGCACTTTCCCTTTAAACCATCTCCTACAAGAGAAACAGCACATTAATAGCAGGAGTTTAACACACAACAAGAGCCTACCATCCACCTATTCGTACACCCACTTAATTCAGAGACTCCCTCCCTCCCCATCACCATTAATGGGGATACCCATCAAAGGAAACTAACTCTGTGAGTATGCACCATATTGAAGCTTAGCCAAGTGAAAAAGTCCTGCGGAATAAAAAGAACAATCTTGTGGTAGTCAAAATATTATTGAGTATAGTCTTGAACATCAATCTCATGGACACCCACCTGCATATCAAAACTTCTCTTCCAGAAAGCAAACAAGGAACCCTGCTCACATCAGCAAGGAGTTTTTTTTTTCACTCTGGGCTCCTGTCCTGGGCTCTGGTTCACATTGCATGCAGGCTTGCAGAACTCCCTTGAGATTCAGAATTACCCAGTAACAAAAGACTGCTTGAAAAGGAGCTCTAGATACAAAGATTCAACATAAAGCCAATAACCTTCTCTTAGGAAGTGACAAAATATAACCCAAGCAAGGAAAGAGCAAGGCTTAATTTATATCTGCTAACTAATGGCAAATGGTTCTGAGCATGTTAGAAGCCTCCCTCATATTTAAAATTATGAGAAAGGCAGAGTACTTCTAACCAGGCGACATGACTGTGCTTAGCCTCAAGCATAATGGACCTAAGTAGAGGAAAGGAAACATTTGTGGACCTGCTACCTCAAAGCCTTGAAAGGTCACAGTCAACAGCACTGCAACACTCAGAAACATGTACAGCAACTGACAGATCGTCACCATGAGTTTCAGCTGTAAATATTGTCTCCAAAGTAATGGCAATAGAAGATGGCTTGTGCTCATCGTCCAAACTGAATTTATATATATACACACACACACACCAGTCAGGCTACACACATCATACACATACAGATACATCTTTCATACATCTTTCATCAGTTGAGACAGTTTCCAATGTCTGATGCTGTACCTTGAATTACCACTAGTCTCTCTGTCTCTCCAAACTACCCCCAAAGCTCTTAACAGATTGTGTGACACTTGTATTAGCACCCACTCAAACAACAGAAGGGGAAGGTGGAGAGGGAAAGGTGGGAAGAGACACAGCAAGTTCATAGTAGTTCATAAAACAGAAAGCCACTGAGGCTTTGACTGTCGTGAACTGCTGCCACTCAAAAGGCTTTATCTCAAGTTTGAACTAAATTCTGCCTTTACACTCACACATACAGCTCATCATCTTCACCATAAAATGTTTGCATGGGCACAAGGACAAAATTGAACCCAAAGTGATAATGAAAGGCTGTGCCAGCCACTCACGATGAGATGCCTGACCACTTAGTGCTGAATGCTACACTTGAAAAACCCGTCAGCCTCCCAGTCCCAGATGCTATCAGCCATCCAGCCTCTTACGGTCATGATCTGTGACTGGCTGCAGCCTGCCCTGAGTTTGTTCTCAGAACGTATCTGGACATCACTGATCAACAAGGATATAGCGTGGGCAGCCCCTCTTGCAGCACCAGCAGCATTCATCAGCTGAAGGGAGGAAATGTACACCAGTCATTTGGTATAACTGAAAGCTACCTCAACAGAGCCCTATCACAGTAATATCTCTTACTTTGAAAATAAACACTGACAGGCTGCAATGCCCTTTTACTTAGCTACAGAGATATCAACCACTGATGAAATTCAATTCTGCTAACATTGTCTCTTAACCTTATTTTAGATTTCATAACACATCTACTCTAAAAACGCATATATGTGGCAACATATCAGCTCTTTCAATGGACTCTTCCTTAGTGCTTGCTCTGGAAGGAAAAAGAGGGAAAGGGAAGGAGTCTCAGAGACCAGGTCTGCTTTATGACTCTACCACAACAGGCCAGTCTTCTTGATGTAAGCTAGGAAAATGTGTAGCTACTTGGAAGAACAGAAATGAAGGCTTGGGGCCTACCTCCCCCTCCCACTGCAAACAACAAAATTATGCCCTGATACTTATTACTTATAGTAGTATGGGACAACTGAAAGATAAATGAAAGGACAGGTTCTACCTCATTTTGACATATCAAGTGATTAAACAAGTACTTTGCAAGGTTTATCAATTTTCAGTCATGAATTCTTCTCAGTTTCCACATGATTTTACATAAACAATTTAGTGGTGTTTGAAGGCAGTAGCTCACAAATCTGAACACTCAAAATTGCTGATTGCCCCTGAAAAGAGACCAGAGATGGAATCAAGTCTAGCATCTCTTCATTTTTCTGTTCCAGCATGTCTATACCTTACTCTGGAGTAACCACTTACAAGAGAGACAATTCAAACTCCCTGCTCCATTCAGCTCATGGATCTTCAAGGGATCATCAGCAAAAGCTTAAGCATAAGGGGAGCCACCAAAACCTCTGGATCGTGCCACCTACTTCAGGATCTTACATCCCTAACTCATCTTTTGAGCATTAGGGTCAAGAATATATGAACAGCTTCTTACTGGAATCCTGGTAGGAAACATACTGACCATACTGAACATTCATCCACCCACAATAAGGGACCATATGATTCAGATACTTGTTCTTTCTGAAGAGAAGCAAAATCACCAAATTCATTCATAAAGGACATGCGCTAGCTGTTGGGAAATGACAGCTCTCGGCCATGAGAAAGTTAAGTTGCATTGGAACAAGAGGAAGCTCAGATTAAAGATCTGCTACCCCCTATACATGAGTCTATTTCCCCAGCAGAGCATTTTTTTTCTTATATGAGGCAATGCCTACGCACACCAAGGTGGACAAACGTCTATGCTTACTGAATACCTGTCAGAAAAACATATTGCTGGTTATCTCATGGGGTAAATTCTTATTTAGAGAGCTACCAAGCAAGACTGAGCAGACAATATCCCAGAGGACCCGTGAATGAGAGCTCCTATCATAAGCCCAGAGACACCTGGGGGAGTCATATAAATGTACTACAAGTACCAAGATTTATATTAATGCCTAGAGCTGACAAGGTCTCTCTTCTTATTTAATTGCCCACTCATGAGCAAGTTAACCAAGTCCACACGGGACCATGAAGTGAAGATGAGTGGTTCTGGCTAGCATCAACACTGAATGCAATAGCACACTAATGCAAAGAGTGAATCTCCCAAGCACAAATCACTATATTAAGCACAGATCACTATATTATCAGGCATTTGCTGACAGCTAAAATAATTCAATTTAGGGTAGAAATACACTTTGCAGTGCACAAAAAGACTTGTCTTTGCACACTAATCTTGGCAAAGATCTAGCTAGGAAATTTGCTACAGAAACCCCTTCCTCTCTACTCTTGATAAATATCACCTTGTACCACATATACTTGTTTAAGATGCTGTCACAGAGATCCCTGCCTGGCTCAAAGCTATGACCACGGTAACGCCTTCACATCTCTCCCCTGGTTTTCCATTACCCATTTTAATACTGAGAGTCCTCCATGGCTTTTTCTGACCACACATCTCTGTTCCATACTGACCTCCTAGCTCCACTACACCATTCACCTGTAAAGCTTCTACTACTTTAGTGTTCTCCTCTCCCCTGGCAGTGCTTGCACATATGAATGCCTTGTGCTGAGACCCCCAGGGCCCCTCCCTGCCCTCCCATTGCCAGGGATTGCATCAGTTAGAAAGGACAAAACGCACCCAGCAGTTTATGCTGGTGTATGCCGTTACACCTGCATTTTTTTTTTTTATCTATTGCCATATTCTCCCCATTTTCGCTTGGGTTCTTCATATCTCTTTATTGCCTCTGACTTGACTTTAGGGCAAGACTCCTGGATAATATGCCTTTGTGTAATACATTATTGATGGCCATGTAGGCTTCTGGGCACAACTGTGATACAAATTCTAAACGACAGTGGTAAGACAACTACTGGCATGAGCTTAAAAGCCAAGCTGAGCCCTTTGAAAAGCCTTCAGTGATAAATTTAGGTTTTAAATAACTCATAGTCCCAGGGCATGTGAATGACTCCTCTACAGAAATTAATTTATCCTCACAACACCTAAGCTGGACAGGGAAATTTAAGCTCCCTGACTTAATGACTCTCGGATACTGAAGGACCCGCAAAGATAGGGACTGAATGCAAGTTCTATAGCCTTAGATCTAAACCACAAGGTTGTATTTTCTCCCTCCAGCAACTAAAGCTTGACTCCTTGTCTCAAGTCACCCAATGTGCTTGATCCTCTCCCCTAGTAATTAAAAAGCAGTACTGTAAACTGCTGAAGACTGAACTGTCTCCAAAGAAATTCTCTCCTTGTAGCTACAGAACAAGGTCAAAGGAAGATGGAATAATCAGGTGTCATCCCATGCAATCGAAAAGGGACCAAAGATATTTAAAATGTTATTACTTAAACCGCACATGCACAGGTGTGAGCCAAAGCCCCAGATACAAAGTCCTAGGAGAGAGGGACAGAGCAATGGAAGTTAAGAGTTAGAAAAGACTCAAACTGAAATATATATTTTAATGTTAAAGTTACATTAACTCTCTTCCTGATACTGGGGAGGGGGGAAAGGAACCTCAATTTATTCTTACAGCACAGTATTAAAGAGGGAAGTTTCTGTTCTATTTTATGATGAAAAAAATGACATATATTGATTTAATAAAATATAAAGGAGTGAGGCATCCAGCAAATCAAGCAATCCATCTGGCTGAGTATTTTCTCAAGCTATATAACAAGAGAAAAGAGCAAATAACCACTGCAACAATCTGTCAGGGAAAGGCCTACCTTGGAACAGCCAGGAGAGCTGTGCAAGAGAAGGACTGCCTTGAGCTTAGGCTCCTGGGCTAAGACTTCCAGCTGAGCCTAGTTGGTATTTCTCCATGCACTTGATCTCAGTCTACCAAGTTTGAAGTCTTATTTCTGAAAGAAATATAATATTTCTATCCCATCTTGCCCATCTAGATGACAGGTTCTTCAACCTCACCTACAATATAGGGTTCACAGTATAGCAAGATCCTGACTAGGAATCAGCTGTGTCATTGCAAACATGATAAATGCCTCAATTGCAAGGTGACTGTAGAATTGCCCCTTTTCACAGCTTTGTAGCAGCAGAATTACAGCTTATGGGATACTTGCACAGTCCAGGTGTTTGCCTGAATATCTTGCAGTTAATTATAACAGCTGCATTAAGGCAGCCTCACCTGCATCTCCATTGAGACTGTGTGTGCAGAGCCATGAAACGCTACAGCATTTGTTCTCCAGAACAAATGGACGTTTGCAGAGAGCAGGGATGGACAATACACAAGGCGTTATCACAGTCAGACACCTCGCAGCTGCTCCAGGTTAAGTGTGCCTCTGGTAAGAGGCAGCCACTGCGTTGAGCTCACTGAATGCAACTTAGCAACATGCTTCTAACAGAAGTTTTCCGAACAAGCCTCGAGAAGTGTAATGAAGGCATTTATTTTAACCAGGCTTTTCCCAGAGCAGAGATAGAAATTAGTAAACATGATCATCTACTCAAAATGTTATTTTTCTACATAACCATACATCAGGCAAAAGCAACTATCCTGTGTATATCTATTTATGATACTGTGCACAGAATATTTACACTTCCTAGAAAAACAGCTACAGTTATTCCAGCTGAGACATCCTTTTTAGCGTTTAAGACTGTAGCTGGATGAACTTCCACAGGTCTCCAAGGATACACCACATGACTCATGTCCATGAACAGGAGCCCTGGGGTGCACAGAGCTCCTAGACAGTCTTAAGAGTCTCTGCTGGGCATCTTAATCCAGTTGATAATTGAACTATGAGGTTGAAACAACCTATAGTCCAGAAACCAAGAAAATGCAAGTAGTATGAGCTTGGATTTTAGCATTTAGGCCCTACAGGAATTTGAATGATTAATCTTTTGAAATGATTATGATTGAATGAATGATTAATCTTTTGAAAACGTGACCCCTGGAAAGTGTGGAATTGACTATACAAAAATAGCAAGGTTTGTTTTTCTTTACTTTAAAAAAAGAAATCCTGGTGAGGTTGCCACTACATGTGAGAGTATACTGTACACTGCCATTTACATGGGAGAGTCTTTAAAGAGCTAGCACTATGGAAATCCAATCTGCCTCTTTAGCACCACAAAATACAATGGGAGCAATGGGAGCAACAATCCTCCTCCAAGATACACTCCTGGGCAGGGAGGGGAGGAGGGGAAAAAAAAAAAAAAAAAAAAAAAAACAGGGAAATTCACCAGCTTCACAGTTTATCAGGTCATAGTTCTACTGAAATCTTAGCATTATTAAAAAACCCAAACATTGACACCAGCTTTAAAAAGAAAAGTTTGCAATGTTTTTAGAAGCAACTGTTGATTTTTCATATTTGAGTTATTTTTGCTTATTTTAACCTTCATACTTTTTTCCTGTATATTACATTTACACTTTAAAAGTCAGGCTCAGAATTAAATATTTCAAGTTTTTAAATTTGGAGAAAAAAGTCAATTTTTTTTATGCACACATACGATGCTAATGAAGTTTCCTTCATGGAGTCTTTCACATTTTTTCAGTTTATGCTCCAGTTCAATAGGAAGCAGAATTTGCAAAGGATTTCACACTCCTCACCCCCACCTATTGCCATAACACTTTGCATGAGCTGATTTTAAACAGGGATGTAGAGAAATAAAGGCAGGTCAGTTTCTAAAGGTCATTAAGGAAAAATTCTGAAAAGCCCTAATTTAAAGGAGATTTTAAACTAATCATACTGCTGAACCCATATTGATAGCACTTTAAAGCCACTTCATATTGAGCAGGAGTGTCTAGACTGCTCAAGTGTCAGAAGACTGTGTACAGTTTCCCTGACTCAGGCAGCCCAGGAAGGCTCTAAAGGGAAATGCTGCATTAAACTAAACAGATCTGGCAACTCTGAAGTGAGAATGCTTCACATTTAAGAAAAAAGATTAAAAAAAAAAAAAAAAAGTTCATCAACTAGATTTAAAGTTTTGTGTCACACCACATGGTCTAGCTCAGACGCCTGTATCAGATGCCGCAATCTGGAACTGCAGCTAGGAGTGCATGTTGCAGCGGCCGCTGCTCTGCCCCGACCGGCACCCACAGAGAAGTGGGTAGAAGCCCACAGAGGAGCACGAAGGCCACGTCAACGCTCCTCCAGCTCAGGCTGGGAGCACAGCCACAGGTTGAGAAGCAATCTCAGGAGCCAGTGCAAGACAGTGTGTTACATCAGCAGTGAGCAGAGCACCACTGGGCACCCATGCAGCACCCGCAGCACAGCAGCAGGTCCTAGCCATACCACAAGCGTCCGGTTGCGCCACCGTGCCCAGGGCTTTCGGCCTCTCCCCGAGGCAGTTTACCATCTGCAGAACAGAGGGAGGGAACGAAGATCTAATCCCAGAGGTACCTGAGAAACGAAAATACTAATGTTCTTATGTACTACATGAGTGCTTTAGTTTGGCTCAGGAGGGCACTTCTGAGGCATCTCTCCCCAACCTTAAGTCCCTTTGGTCCACACTGAAGAACTGTCCTTAGATCATACAAAACTGTTCAACATTTGGCAGAACTATGCAGAAGGATGTGCTCAGCTGGCAATGGGCACAATGCCTGTAGGACTAGGCTCGAGCCAACGCAAAGTAAACATCCTTGAAACTTAGGCAAATGTGGGTATTTAGTCATTTAGCATCAACTATTCTGCTCTGCAGATCTGTATCTATCAGGCTGCACTACTGGAGTATCTATTCTTAGATAAATACCTAAACAGAATGTGAAAAACATTGTGGGAGTATCTGACATGGCACCTTGAAAGCCAAAATTCACTGTGCACTAGATAACCTTGGTGTGATGAAAATTCAATCAGTTTTTCAACATTTTTCCTCACTAACCCTTACCACAAAGAAATATTCACTTTCTTTTCTCAATTTATAAAAGCTTTAGTCTTAGAAAATGCATATTTATAAAAACTATTAATTAATCCCTTCTTGACATTTACTGTACCTGAAACATCTGGCATTTTTCTCTTAATCAACAGCATTCCCATAGGTTTAATGTTTTAAAACACAGCTACTTTAAATAACCCCCATCATCAACCCCAAATCATGTTTCGTGCCTTTTGGTGACTGTAAATCTAATTATTCATGACAATCAATCAATTGCTAAGCCCCAAACATGCTCCCTGAGGCACAAGGGCTCAGGCAGGACACAATCTTCTGCCACTTGCCATCTCCTGCAAACCAGTACTGCTCTGCAGGACTCTTTGGAAAGAACACAAGGATTTCTTGAAAGCCTTCAGGAGATACAAATCTATCTGCTTTAAGCAATGCTCAAAAGGTAGCAGACCTAAACTTTGGAAAGCATAGTCTTCTCCTTCCTACCCAAGGAAAGGTCTTCTCTTCCTTCTTGAGACTTTCTCAAGGTCTTCTCCTTCCTGCCCTTTTACAAAATAACACTATCCAGAGCAGAAGGCATGGGACTACGGGTGAACCCTGTTCCCACTGGTGACTTGGAGCCAGCAGACTCCTGCACTTCCAGGGTGCCAGGCAGAAGCAGCACCCAGCAGCTGCACTGGAGACAGAAGTGCTCTCTATTCCTCCTTTCATAGGAAAAAAGCTCTCCCAAGTAGCAAAATGTTGCACTGCTTTCTAAAGCTCCCTTCACAGAGACCCAAATGTTGTGATTTCTATGACATTCAACATGTTTTTATCACCTCTGACACTGAAATGGGTCCTCTTTTCTAAAGCAGCTGCCTTGTTCCATTTCTCATTTAAGAAAAACCTCTGAATGAAGAGGACCCCGACCTGTGGCTAAGAAAAATGTTGCTAAGATGCATGGCTTAATTGCGTCTGTCAAAAACGTACTAGTGTTCACTACACCTGATGGATCATCACCACACACCTGGCTGCCACACTGAGCACTTTAAGGACAGCAGGAATCTCAGAGCTCAGTTAGATAGGAATTGTTAAATAACAACAAATATATAATGTGGGTCTTCATATAGGTGTCAGACAAATTCCTTGTAATTAGTCAGTATGCATCAAAACCACCATGCTTACAGTCTTCCTGAGGTTTCCAAGTCTCTTCCTTTGCAGCCCTTCAAATTTCTACTATATTTTATCATATTCCACACCACAAAACTACATTTGAGTAGGGAGTTAAACCAAAACTACTTTTATTTTGTTTCAGGGTAAGTTAACATTCCCAGCATTCAACAAGCGGTCACAGACGTAGTCTGCTATGTTAGGAACAACAGGCAAGGACCTATATCACAGCATATTATCTTAGAAATGAAGTTTCAGACTTAGAAATAATTTCAGTCTTAGAAATAAGCTAAACTTCAGTGACTCCATTCTTGTGAAATAAACTGTAAGCGGGCTTTAAAAATATAGGAATGCTAAGAGTTTTGCAATGATTTTATAACGGAGTTTGCAAACAGAGTTCAGAATAAGTAAGTGCATATTTATAGTTATCACTTGCTTTGGCTAAATAATTTAGTCAAAAGCAAGGGTACACACATGACAGCAAAACTCCAGATTACTTTTCTAAATATAATTTGATTTTACAGATCCAGTTTTGTAAGCAGGATGTTACGTGCTGGAATACAGCGAAGGAGTAGAAGCTTCTATTAAGACTAATTTCTTTTTGTTCTTTCATCTTTTTTCCTCTGCTCTTTTCAAATCTCAACGTGTACCTGTAGTTTTACATGATCTTCATCAGTACCTAGACCAGGGCTATACACTTCCCTTCCTCATGCCTTCTCTTAGCATCCCACCTAAGCTTAAAGGCAGGTTCAGCCAACAAGCTGCCAGGGGGTTATATGAAATGCAATTACATTTCCATGAAGGCAAAGGACTGTTTTATATTCCACTTGAAATACTTTACAGCATGCAGCAATTATTCTTTTCAAGCAATCTTGGTCAAGCTGTACTTCACTACTGATCTGACTGCTTTCAAGTATCTTGTTTCAGCAGTAAGCCATTTCATATAGTGTGCTGACGTGGTTTACATGCTAAGTAAGGCTCTAAATTGTAATTAAAATACACTATCATAACTCTTGATTGAGAAAAAAAGAATCTTTCCTTAAGAATCAATCAGTATCAGTTCTACTCTTACTCCTGAAAAAAAATCTGTGTGAGGAAAAATGGAAGTTGGGGCTGTAGCTCCTTTGCTTTCATTACTGCAGAAGGTTCTTCAGTTCTCCATAGCTGAGGGAGAATGTGGATTTCAGACAAATCCATTCTGCCTTTTTTTGAGGCAGTCCTTAGTCTCTGCTTGATCTTCTAGCTCCCAAGACCCATAATCCACTTCCCTCACAGAGGTGAGACTCCACAAGCTGTGATAACTGTGCTTGCACGTATACAAAGACCTCCAACATTAATGCTAACATACTCAAAGAACTCAATTTCAGCTCTTTGCATATGACTGTGGGGAGAGACAGTTAATTCTTATTTCTGTTAAGTGGGAGATACTGATGTTTACCTCCTCACAGGTAATTTGAAAGCTTAAGTATTTCACAATTACTAGATGACAAATACAAAATATTTTCAGTAGAATTTCACACCAGCAAAATTTTAATTACTGCAGTTCATCAATCCTTGGTCCCATAACAAGCTGATTGGCACACACTTATTTATTCACAGTTGAACACCCAAAATGGCAACTAGGTTTGAGACAGTACTGGGTACTGCTCCAGTACTGGAGTGTGCTTCTCTGCTCAGTTTAGCAGGCATATTTACAAGAAAGCAATCTTCCTCACTGCGCTGTTTAAGACAGATGAGATTGACCAACATGATGCACTTCAACAAATTAAATAAAACTCATAGCATCTTGAACTATGCTACTAATTTGGGTCTTAAGGCTCTCATTAACCTTCGCAAAAGCAGAATGCTTTAAGTGCTTAATCAAGGGGGTAAGAGGTATAGGCTCATTCTGCTGAGTATAACTGCAGCATACAAAAACCTATCAAGACTCATTTCATTTGACACATTTTGCAGTATTGACATAGCAGCAAAGACTTTAACAAATAAAAAAGTGTCCAGCATACTGGGCAAGCTAATACAGCCTACTTCAGTGCTACTGGGCCTTTACAAACTTCTCTCATCTTGCTATCAAAATTATCTAAAAGTTCTCGGTCTCATTAGGAAAGCTTGACAGTTCCTTGAACTTAAGTGATCCTTAACCTTTAAATTTGGTTAAGCCTTACTCTCAGTTAAAGTTTAGCCTGCCAGGTACTTTATCCTTGGTATTACAGTAATAGAGGTATTTTTCACTTGAACTTAAGATCTGGTTGTGATAAAAATTGCTTTTTATGCAACTGCCAAAATAAGAGTCATCAAAAAAGCTGAAGAGCTCCTCTCCAGGTCAGACTACACTTGTGACACAGTGAGATCTAGCTAAGCTGTTCCAAGTCCTGGTCCTGGCACTGACACTCTTATCTCATGTGCGCGTGGACAGGTCGGAGTAAACAGTCTCTAATGCATTAATCCCTGCCTCAGGCTTTATACCACCCCAGGAGACATGAGGTAAGAAGTCACTGTCTGGGACCTCTGTGATTTCATTTAAAAATGGCTTGGATCAGGGGAGCCATCGAACTGGCTAATAAAGATTCTAAGCTGTGCAGCATAAGCCACTAAAATGGTCATTTTATGAGTACAAAAATCAGCTCCAGGGTGTGCTGCTCCAGCCTCCTGAACTTGTTTTCCTTGATGTTGCACAAATTTGGTTTTCCATCTATTGCCCCACAGCTCCCCAAGGCTGGCATGTGTGACAGCAGAACAGCAAATCTCATCATTTGCTATTTGCTTACATTAATGAAAATCCTCCTTGTCAAGGCAGCAGCTACCAAAAGCTTTCACAGATGTTGCTTGTGCAGGATTATTAATGCACTTCCTGAACAATGCCCTTAATGAGGAATGGTGAGATTTAATTAAATTGTAAAATAATTAAAAGGTAATTAAGAGTAATATGAGGTTTCTGATTATTTCCCCCCACACATTTAAAAACAGGGAAAACAGGGTTGCTCCCTTTCTATGGTTTTCTTACAGGTTCTAGAAAGTGGAAAAAATGAAGAGTTAAGAATTTATAATAGTTAAGAATTTATAATAAAGACTTCCACAAAGCAGGCAAATCATGAACTGATAAATGAAGATAAAAAGGCATGCATTTCTCATACCAACAAAAATTCCCACCTTACTTGATTTAGGATAGTACACACATGAAAAACATCAAAATCTGGGATACAAAGGCATTTACATTCTGCCCGTGTGTTTAAAATAACTCCTTTTTTCCCCCATGACTTGAAGGCCCGGGCTGGCAGCATTTCCAAAACTAAATGTAATCCGCTATTTCATAGGAAACAGGAGGCTGGAGTAGGAAAAGCATCATCTAACCTTGGTTTGCATGAGAAATGTCTCAAGAACCATTCAATTTGAGCTGAATTTCATTCCTTCTTTATAGGGGTAGGGCAGGGAAGGGGTTGAATTACCAAAATTTTTCTACCTATCAAAGTTTTGTAAAAATAACTCATCATATTTCTTTTACCATTAAAGTGTCATTGAAAAAAAAATTCATTTTGATTAAAAGAATTTTGAGAAAAATAATTATATGGTTTCAGGTTTAAAGAAAATTATATTTTTATAGAACTTCTCCCACCTCTTAATCACAAAGACTGGAAATAGTGGCAGTAATTGAACAGCAGGACAGACAAATAAAGGCCAGATCTCCTCAGGCACATGGCACAGGATCCTTTAGTCTGAATTCCATCCTTGCTCTTGGATCATGTCTCTCATGGACAAAAAGAGCACATGAAAGGAAGGTAAAAGACATCCTCATGGCTCTTGCACACTGACCTCTGTCAGTCACTACTATCTGAAATAATACATGCTCACAGAATCAAGGGGGCAAAGAGGCAGGAATGATGTTTTCTTATGAGCCTACTTCATACTCATATCTGTCTTCCCTTTCCACTGAGCAATGGGACATAAAATTGCCAGCACTGAAAAGAGAGCTCTCGCAATATCCCTAAATGGATCCTCCCTAGCTACGAGAAAGTAGCTTTACATTTGGACTTCTTCTAGGAGTGTGCCACGGCAAACCAAAGTTGGATAGAAAAGAAACTGCCAAACAAGCATGCAGAAATTGACACAAAGGACAAAATAGTGTAGTTTTTTTTTTTTTTTTTTTTTTTTTTTTTAAAAAAGAGAGAGATAAATTAAAGTTTATTATTAAAAAGCTTTGAGCAAAAGCAAAGAAATAAAAGCAAGACATGCATTTGTATGACAGTTTATATGCACACTGAGTCTGTACTTTTAACAATAAGAAAGCAGAGGAAGAAAACCATCCTGAGAAAAAACTCCATAGCACCTCCCCAGAGCTGCATCCTTCCCAACAGCCCTTCTCCGCACTAGCCTCCACCCAAACAAAACTTTGGCCATCACCCTGTGCCACATGCTGTAGGTGTCTCTGCTGGAGCAGAGGGGTTAGACTAGATGATCTCTAGAGGTCCCTTACAACCTCAACCATTCTGTGATCAACTAAAGACCACAGGAGTGAGGTGCTACCACAGCCTTTCAATTGGAGATTGTCATCTCTCTAGGAAGAAGATCAGTCAGCATTTCCATAGCATCTAAAACACCAGGCCCCAGTCTAGTTGAGCTCCTGGACACTGTGCTGTTAAAATGATACATGATGCAGAAATCTAAAGCTAAGAGAACAGACCTTGCAGCAACTGCCCTCTCTTGAATTTATGTTCCTATGTTTCAGACAGACTCAGTGGCAACACTTGTCACAGCTATTTCATATTTGCAGGCCAGAACATCGTTTTCCAGAAGCTAAGAGTTTGAATTGGTCTTGAAGTCACTTTTAGAATGGGAGTTGAGTGACAACTAGCGGAGACTTTTAAAAGTGCAGTTCAGAGCTTCTCGCAGCACAACCTGTGCAGTCACTATCTTATTTCAACTAGACAGACGCCAGCTAACTCAATAGAAACGCTTTCCAGAAGAAACCTGCATGAAGATGTAAAGAGAAGGGGAGAAAGGATGTGCCCACGTGACTCTCCAAACGTTTTTTTTTGCCAACGTGGAAAAGCTATCCGTGCATGCAGAGCTCTGCAAAACAAACAACCCAAAACAGGCTGGGCAGCCCAGTCTGCCATGGCGCAAGGGAACAGGACTGCAGAGCTGGAAGCAGAGGCCCAGACAGTCCATTGCCCCCTCACAAGTAACGACTATGTGGGAGTGCTAATGGAAAGTGTAAAAACAACAGAGAAAATGGTGTGATGTTTCTGCTGGTGCATCCCTGTCCTTAGAGTGCCCAGACTGGCTACCAAAGCCTTACAGATTCCTCAGCTAGAGGCTCAGACTGACCTCGCCTGTTCAAAAGGACATGACAGGGCTATCTTCATGGGTTTTAGTCCCGGGTGTTTTCATCCCCAAATGCTCCCTTAAAAAAGTTCTTATGTCATTCAATGACTTATCTGATTTATGAGATGGTGAACAATCATCTCTTAATTCACCCTACCTCCTTTCACCAGCCCTCTCGCATAACCCTCTTCCACTCACTCTTTTCTACAGGTTGAAGAGCCCACAAATTCATGAACTCATGCACAGCAGAACTATTTTTCCACTTTATTTGCCTCTTCAGTGATTACTGAAGAGTGAGCTAATGTTTCCATAGACCTACTAAGAGCAACTTCCCCCAAGGAGTATTGATTCAGGTACGGGTCATCATCATTACCTTTGCAGACTGTCTGGGGTTCTTGCTTGGTGGGGACAGAAGGTTATTTTGGCTTCACATGAATGATTTCACATTCCCTGATGCTGCATTTTAGCTATCATTTCATCATCTGGTCACTCACTAGTGATAGAATCTCTGCAACACTTCACAAGCTGCTTTTAAACCTGTCTATCCTGATTATTTTTACAGCACCAAAGCATTTTAGTGGTACTAGTCCCTAGTACAGTACTAGGGCTCTGACATGAGCCACCAAAATGTTAGGAAAATATTTGCCCACGTAAATGGCTAGAATTAAACAGCAACATGACCTTTGAGCAAGTTTACGATTTACCTTGCCCGTCTTCTTCTCCAAAGCACTCTGAACATAGAGCAGGGCCAATAGGGCACAGATGGCCCATATGACTGTAACAATTTCTGGATTTAGTAAAAGGTGAAGAGTGACTAATAGGAGACAAAGTGCTAACTAAACAAGAATCTTGAATTCAGGTTACTCATTGCTGCTCACAGGATGACATTCTTTTAGGGTGTTTTAAGTAGAACTGAAAGAGTATTGAAAAAGTTGTAGAACTGTGGACTTTTGCTATTATTTTTTTCTTGAGAGAAAACAAAATGCAAAACTAAGCTTCTGCTTGCCTTCCTTGCAGGAAAAAGTATTAACCTTAATATGTACACAAAGCAGAAGAAAAGTTAAAAACAAAGACCACCACTATGAAATAGTCTCATGACTTAAAAAGATACCTCTTGTTTTGAAGGTACATCTCTTCATCTGACAGCTAGAATCTTGGCTGCCAGTACAATTAAACTAGCAAATATGTCAATAAATTAATATTCTCGGTTTCAATTTTCATAGTAGGCAGAGAGATGTAAAATACTAAACAAAGCAGTTTAATCTCTCTCCAGAACACTCGTCGTTTATACAACATCTCTCCATTCAATTGGCATACTGAACATAGCCTCTTCAATATATAAAGGTAGTAAATTACCGCTGGCTACAAATGTTATTTGGATTCTGCAGAAGCAAAAAGTTCTGCAGCAGCAGCAGTCAACCATTTATACCCTGGCCTAGATGAACATGGAGTCCCGTGTACACAAGAGGTCTAACCCTTTGCACTACAGTACATTTCACTTCTCAGCATCGTTACTCTCATCTCAAACACACAGCTAATGCTGCAGCATTCATTAGCATAGCAGATCCTTAAAATATAAAGGAATTATTATAAGGGAGAAAGAAATTCCTGGGAATAAGTTTCACTGAGAAAGAAATATCCTTAGCCCATCAAGCAAAGTAAACAACAGAATAGAGTCATAGAGAACAACAAGCCATTAGAGTCCAAACCTATTAAATAAATAAATAAACAGTCCCATGCATATTTTAAGTCAAGCTCATAGTTTTGATGTGCATGCATCGGTATCAGAGCTGGATATGCCCATCTGCCACATTAAAATGAAGTAACTCCCTCGTTAGACCACAGCTACGGTCAGCTGAACAGAAAACATCAGAAGTAGGTTATGCGTTTTCCTGGCGGGGAGGAAAAATATGGAGAGAGGGCATTAACATGCTGTTCTGTAAATAAAGATTAAAAGGGAAAAAAAACATCTGCATGAAACCAGAGATCAGAAACACGTGAGTGCAGCACTAGGGTGTTTATTTAATAACTCCACTTTATAAGCTTTATAAGATACACAAACATCTGATGCATATCAAACAAAATGACAAAAATAAGTCCATAAAATCATCTGCCAGGGGAGAGGAATGGAGAAGAGTTCTCTCTTATAGGGAGGCTTTGGTTGCCATTAGCATTGAGTGAAATGGTGCCAGCTCTGATTTAATCGATTAAGGAAACCCACATTCCTTATTATGGGAACTTTGAAACTAACTGTGCTTCTCAGGGCCAAAAGAGAGGAGGGAAAGCAAACTGTGTGACCACCAGTGTAAGTACCGCAAGAGTCATTCAGCCTTTAAACCACAGCAGTGCCTCCTGCTCACTGTGCTGAGCCCTTTCTGCAAGGGAGGGATGTAGTTACAGGGACACGGTCCCTACTCCAAACAGATGCAGTTGGACAGTTGTGAGGGATGTGCATGAAGAAGAGGCAGCCACAATGGCATCATTTAGCTCAAAGCTTCCTAGCCAGGTAACCCTTAACATGTGTTGAGGGCCAGGTTGCTGAGAACAGCGTATGACAGCCAGCCTTGCTGCTGCCAGAGGGACAGAGGCAGCCTGTGGCAGCAGGGACCATGCGAGCCCCAGCACATAGTGCCAGCGGCAGCACAAAGCACTATCCCACAGCCCACACCCTCGCCTGGGCAGCAACATGGCACTGCTGTGGGCAAAGAAAGGGAAACACAGATGGCACCTTTGTCACCTTCAGCGGGTTTTTCCTTTAACTGTTTACACTGCCATGGCTGGAGCTAGCACTGCCAGTATCTACACGGCAGCAGCTGCTTCACTACCTCCAAGCGTGTTGGCAGAGAAGAGGATCAAGAAAGATTTAGAGGAGAACAAGTAAAGCTGTCAGGCTGTTGACTTTTGTTAGGACTGCTCTTGAGTGCCAGAGGTGCCATGGAAGAAAACATGAAGGAGCTTGGTGGGAAAACATGACAAATGAGGAATCAAGGCTGGCAGAGCAGAGGGGGCTGATGTCTCAGTGCTGCACTGGATAAGATATGCAGGGCAAGGATAGGACATGAAGAACTCTGACAATAAGAATGAGTGCTCTGCACTTGCATGGTAGAAAAGGCAGCCTAGAGAGGTGGAGGAAAAGATATTCAAAGCAATAAACCAGAAATGCAGTATTTGCACCACATTTTTGAATGAGGGAAAACACACAACTAAGACACTGAACTGTCTCAGGAGCCAGACAGACTAGAACAAACTGCACAGCCAGAAATCTTGCACATCACTGTTGCAGAACCATACTCTGGAGTTTTAGCTTGGGAACGCCCACAAGGGCTGCATTTTAAGTTATGTCTGAGCTTGCAGACACACTGACACAACAGACTAGAGGGCTGCCAGGCAGTCAGCAAGGATATTTGTGTTCTTCCTTGTACCTCCAGGATACAGAAGAGAAATCAATCTACTTTCTTCTAAATTGAAGCACTACAGTATGGTCTTCTATGGTCAGATTCTGGGTGGTCTCATTTCTACACATTCTACATGACATCTACAAGACATCCACCCTCATGGTCTACATTTACTTCCTGCGTTTCATAGGGCTGCACAGAGCAAGGCTTAAGAGCTAGATGGTCTAGGAGGAGGCACAGCTCAAGAAGCATAAAGACTGGATTTTAGTCCTCCTTAAAAGCCTTTGTCTAAATCCAGGTGATGCTGTCTCACCATGAATGATGCAGACTGTTGGAATTAACATGAGTTTTGATGAGGAAGGTAAGACCCAGGCTTCCTAAGGGCCCCATTGAAAAAACTGAGCCTAAGTTATTAATTGCTTAGTCAAATTAAACGTTATTGACAACATTTGCCCCAATAAGCACAAGTTATGCCAGTAAACTCCAAATGCACATACGGAATGAAAAGAGCATGAGAGGGGGAGAAAAGTATAAATGCTAGAGCAGATATTTTACTTCAGAACAAAGATGAGATCCCAAATCAGGTCACACAGTTTGTACGCTTAGTTTACAGCGGTGACATACAAGACATTAGCAGTCACTAGGAAATAAGAAAGCTGTGAGGAAACAAGAATATGCACCATCACCGGGATTAAAAACCTGTCTCAGAAGTGGAAGAGAAGTTTATGTGAGGGAGGGTGATGGCAGTTTTCTTCCTTTCATATAGCTGTAGAAATTTGAAGCTTTTCCCTAAACCTCTTGCTTTCCTGTAACTTTAGCAACCAGCTTTAGTAACTTGAAGAAGGGATTTGCCGTCAGCTTTACCAATGTCTTGGGAATAAGTATTTCAAGCTCCTTCACCTTAGTTGGAAATGGTAGGGAGCCTGGATCTTTAAAAAAACATCTTTTCTCTGAACTTTATTTTCCATCACGCCCACTTTAATTAAAGAACTTGTCCCAGAAGCAAGTTTTACAAGTCTCAAAGAACTGCATTCCAAACTGATGTTTGGAAACGTTGTGGAAAATAATATTCCTTCAGCCATCGCTGAATATTTCAAGAAGCATCTTCTTTTCAGGCTTTCTTTACACATTATAAGATAATGAAAAGAGTCAAAAGCCAAATATCTGTTTTCCTTTACAAATCATCCCTAAGATTATAATCCATCCTGACTGTAGGGCAGGAGTTCATTTTCAAGTTTGAAGTAATTCATCACTGAGCTAGGATCTGAACTGCACAAAGAATAAATATGTTTTGAAAACACGTAGTTGCAAGGCTTCACAGAGTTATTTGAAATGCCTAATGCAATAACACTGTCCTTAGGTTTGCTTTTTTCAGAAAGGCTTGTGCATTTACATTAATCTGTAGGAATTGTTCTACAGTACAGAAAGACAGACAAAATTCAGGCTATTGACCAGACCACACATAACTTTGAGCTACAACTTCTGACTTTTGAATAGTAGCTTGCACAGAAACCCCTGAACAACAGGTCTGTATTCTGACATGAGGCTATATTGCCCTGTGCTGATAAGCCCACCTGACACTAAACTCCCACCCTTTTCAAAACAAATCCTCAGGATAAATCCTGAGCAGCTTTACACAAAAGCCAGAAGGTAGAAAGAGGTAGCAAACAGCAAATGCAAAATGCATACAAAAGATTCAGAAAGTCTAAATCTTCACAGGAGCATTAAAACCAACATATGCACTACTTAGATATGTTAAAGTAATGTCTTTCAGCCTCACAGGCACGTATTCCAGACAAGCTTTGGGGAAGGAAGGGTTTGCTTTTGTTTTTAAAGAACAGCTATAACTTAAAAAAAAATAAATAAAATAAAAATTTTTTTTGCTCACTGTCTCCAGGGTTCACTCAGGAGTTGCTTTTTCTTATGGGGAAGAGAGTTCTCCTAGAAAGCATTAACAGTATCATTTCAAATAATACTTTTTAGTTACTAAACAATCAGTGAAGACACCACCTTAACAGTCCTGTGAACCAAAACCCTCCCTAACATAGCCACAGCCCAAACAGAGCACCCACTGCCTTTCAGCCATTCATGGATCTAATTCAGCACCACAGGTTATTTCGATTCCTCCGAGGACACATTAACCTATAGACCTCTCCCTCCAGAGACCCAGGGCAACCATACCAGGTGCAACACAACCTACCAGCCAGCTGCTCCCATCCTTGCAACTCTTCATCAAGGCACTGAAGAGATGGGACATAGTATTAGCTAGCAGTGCCACATTAGCAATGTTGACTTTTAGGACAGAAGTCATGAAAATCCATAAGTTTCTTTGTAAAGTGTCTTGTCATTAGACCATAAAACAAGGCACTGCAAAGGGGTGATTTCATAATGCATCATGTAACTTTGCCACAGCCCGAGCAGTCTGTTCCCACTCCAGCCTGGCAGGTGAGGCACTTCAACACTGATGAAGGGTGCCTAAGAGACAGATTTACATCCGAATACTAAAATATGCCCTGGCAAATACTCTGCCCTAACCTTGCAGAGTGTCACTGAAGCCTCCCATGAGCCTCCTCATTTACATGCTCTTGTCTATGCTGAAGAAAAGGTCTCTGCACAAGCATTCAGCCCTGGTTTCATCAAAGAACAGTTTTGACCACACACACTTACCTGCAAGGCAGTAGACTCTGCAACAAACAGCCAACAACAGCTACAGGTAGCAGGAGTTTCAGAAGTGATCCTGATCTTGTTCAACTACTGGCTATTTTAAAGACATGTGACAAGCTCTTTGATTGCTGTAATTCCACACAGCTGCAAAGAATGAATAGTGCCTTGCTTAACCTCAGCTGAGCCTGCCCCCAAGTCCTCAGTGCCTATAACAGGAGATGTTTGACACAGCTCCCCTCCTCCAAGCCACTATGCCTTATTTCTAGCTAAAGGAAAAGAGGTTTGGGCAGAAGCTCCTGGGACTCAAGACAAGGCAAAAATAGTAATTTTCTCTCTCTCTCTCCTTTTTTTTTTTTTTAAAAAAAAAAAAAAAAAAAAGAAAAAAATTATATGACTGGTCTGGGCCAGATGAGGCGAGGTGGGTTCTTAAGCAGTGGGTACCCTGGCATGAAGCACAGACTGAGTGTTTCCAAGATGGTACATGCCAGTCATTAGGATGCTAATTGGCCCTGACAGGGTTCTGGTGACTAAAGGAAACATCCTAGCTGTCACTACCTGGAAGCATTGCTGCAGGGAACAGCTCTAAGGAGCCTAAAGGAAAGAAGTAGGTGCAAGGTAGTAGAGAGACGGGGATGTTTATAGCTCTCTACAGCTGTCTGCATCACCTACTTAAACAAGGGTGAAAAAAACCTTATTTCTGCACCATGCTGTTAAAAATTCCACTAAAAAAATCATTTTGGGTAATTTACATTTAAATGGAATTTGCTCATGAAGCAAATTATTTTGCTGGTCATGTTTAGAATTACTTTCCCTCCCCTTTACCAGAGCTCCATCTTTACTATCCCCATCTCCAAACCTACGCAATTAAAGCATTTCTAAAAAATTAACTTGTCAAACTTCACCACCACCATCCTTTTCCCCCTCCTCTCTTCCCATTAGAGCTTTTCTGCCCGTTGAAAACCCCTGCTATGCCAAGTGTGGTTGGGCTAGCCTGGAGTAAAAACCCAATAAACAGAGGCATCTTAGCCTTATTCCACCATGAGATGTGCTTGTTCAGTTGACCACTACAAGGTCATCTCAAGGTAGAACAAAAGCACCTTGTCTTCATTAAGTCATCAGGGCAACAGGTGCCACTTATTACCCAGAGGCAGGGGGCAGGAAAGACAGACACTGCTTTTTCAGCAGGAAAGACCAGCCCTCAGAGGATCAGACAGCTAAGAAGGATTTCTGAATCCTGATCAGATGCACAGATCTTTGCAAAGGCCTCTTGAAGGAGAGTGAATCAAAAAACCAACCTGCTTGCAAACCTGGGATGCTGTTGTCCATGGTGCACGGCTTTGCATGGGAAATGGGAACACCAGTGCTGCCTGCTTCTTGTCTCACCAAGTCTAAAACCTAATTCTGAGATTTCAGGGCCAGATCCTCAACTCATAGCAGGAAACCAATTCAGACATTCAGGGCTGGGTGATACCCAGGGCACCCAATTTGTCAGTCAGAAGCCACTAGCACGAAGTGGGTAACTAGTTAAAGTATTATTAAAACACAGGCTCAAAGTTTTCCACATAATCATTAGTTTCCACTAGTTACAAAGAGCAGCTGCTTCCAAATGTTGGTTAGGCAGAACGCGTGTAGGGCGGTGAGAATGCCAAAGGGGAGATGCAAAATGGACTGGATTACAAGGTGAATAGAAGCCTAAGTGTTACTGAAATGTACATTGCTGAAAAATAAGTGTTCAAGGTATGTTATGTATTCCACTGCAAATAACAGCACTGAATGGAGCCCATTAACAAGGGGCTCGGAGACCTGGATGTGACAAGTTAGCTGTATCACTTAAGAGACCAGCTGTGAACAAGACAACTTTGTTAACAAGATACCAAAACAGACACTTAAAAATGGAACACCACAGATTTTAACCTTGAATCATGGGTCAATGTTTTTATCCAAGCTGCATGCACACAAGATGAAGCTCAGTTACACTTAATCTATGACAAAAACAAGGGTCCTCTGGGATAATATACATAGGCAAGCACAAACATTTCTTTCAATTGCCACGTCAAAGATTAGCTTTTCCTAATCCCTCACTACCAGAATACCTGGGCAACTCACAGTAGGTGTATTTATCTTCCTAAAACTTTGGAGGGCACAGACCAGAAGTAGAGAGCAGGTAAGACTCCCCTGCAGCTAGTCACCCCTGCCTTTGACAGCCTGCTGCTCTCTGGAATGCTGCTTCTGCAGAAAAGTGGGCTGCTGCTGAGAGGATTCTGCTAGAAATGAAACAAGAGCTTTCACATTTGAACAGCCTAAATAAATGCTTGCAATCAGGCAGGTCATCCTTCCTCCTTACATGTTATGTGGATTCCTAGTCTTCTACAGCATCAAATAAGGTTGTGCCGTGACTCTGAGAGGATGGGGGAAGGAGGACAAGAAAATTATCATGAAGACTAGATTCAGCTATCTAATGCTAGCAGTATCTCCTCAAAATGGCTGTAAAACACACCAAGAAAGGGAAAAAAATAAACAAAATAAAGAAAAAAAATAGGATGCAAGTTCCTGTGCATTGGCATTTGCACTGACACTGCAGGAATGTAGTTTCTGCTTGGAAGAACCTGTAGTACAAAAGGATGATGCGGAAAAAAAGTGGCACAGCAGTGGTAAAGCAACTGGATTTCCACTGACGTAGCACCAGGGAGGGAGAACAGGCCCATAAGTTTTTTGCCCTCATTGCTCAACTAAACCTTTTCCTGCTAGTCTCAGTACAATCCTTCAAAAACACCTCAGAGGAGAGGAGCTCAACACAGCCAAAGGAAGGATACTGGAGGGCCACAAAGCCCCCCTTCTCTGCTGCACTCTAGACCTCATCCAAAAAATAACCACAACTCAAGAGTGCATCTTCCTGTTGTCACTTCTGCTGAGCACCCACAACAAACTTCACTTTCCTTTGCAAATGGTTTTCACTGCTTCATAAATGGGTGTATTAGTCATGAATAAAAAAAAAAAAAAAAAAAAAAGAGAGAGAGATGGGAAGAAATATTCAAAGTACCACAGTCAATAAACAACAAAGGCAAAAAAATTAGCTAGAGAGTTCCAAGAAGGTTAGTGTTACAAAGCAAGCGAATATTGGCTTTGACACAAGAGAAAGCCCTCCTGAATACAAATGTGTTCTATACAATGACAAAAAAATCCTTACCTCCAAGGAAATTAAACAATATATTGTAGAGCCTGGGGAAAGAGAAAGATGGAAAAGAAGGAAGCACAAACACAAAGAGAATAAGGCCACTGGAATCTGTCTCATACAGCTTCTTTTTTCACACACACAAAAAAACATATATACACACACACACACACACACACTTTTGCCCTGGAAAACCAGTATTCAAGAAAGCAGACCTAGAAGTTTTAACTTCATAACACCACCTCATCCCCAAGGAACTGTAATACTGATTTACTGCTCAAAGGAATAAGGGTGCTGCCAAGTTCCAGGCAAGGCACTTTCACCTTTCTGAAGTTAATCCAGCTCTAAGGTGGAAAAGCAAAAGGCCAACACTAGTGGAAAAAACCTGCTGAAAGCGTGTGTGCAGATAAAAGGAGCTTTCTGAACGCAATGTTCCTGACATGATGGCACAGGCTTTGTTCTGAGGTGCAGCATAAAAAGAAAAAAAAAAAAAGTTACCCACCTCAAGGGTACTAGGATGTGTTTGCTAGTTACTCTTTATGCCTCAGTGATGCCCAATCAGTTAAATTATAAACTGAAAGGATTTTAGGTGGACTCCTCTCATTTTAAAGATGTCTAGAATACATCAGATGAAATTTGGTCTAAGAACATCTATTTCTCTCTACTCGCTACACGAACATGCAACTTAGGTGCAGATACCTATTTTGTAGGCAGCTGAAGTTAATGGTGGACTCATTTCACCAAGTACCAAAATAACTGCAGCACCTCACTCAAAACTCAGTTAGGGACACAAGGTTTGCAACTTTGCACTTTTTTCTTCTCACATCGTGACTGGGAATCTTACTCCAGAGAATCCAAAGCAAGCCCCAAGCTTCTGTACAATCTATGTTACTAATTAAAATAAATCAAGATGTAGCCCTCATAGTTGCAGAGATAGCCTTTTAAATGTGAAGAAAATGCAAATGGGAGTAACACTGCATTCTGGAGCCTGCAGATTGACATAGACAGCACTTCAGTGGCTGCTTGAGAGCATGAAAAAGAGCCATCAGAGGGAAATTAAAAAAGAGCAACAGCTTTGCTTCTCCAAAACTCTCCCTTAGATTCATGCTGACAGCGCTGTCCCTCAGCTCCTGATTCCAGGCTCAAATGCAGCCTCCAGGAGTGGGCGAAAAGTGATGAGCCCCTGTTTTTTTGGTAACACAACAGTTTTTGTTAGTGAACAAGGCAGATATGTTCTAAAATAGAACTTGGTATTGTGCACATGTCGTACCAATGGCCTGACAGAAGAGCTCCTACAGCCCTATTTTACCAGTGTCCCAGTTAAAGTGAACCCTTGGATATATGTGACAGTGCATCCCCCTCTCTCCGCCAACCATACCTCTCTGTAAACAACACATAGCCAAGGACTAACTAAGCAGGCCGTATCGTGCCTGTGTAACACGAGGCCACAGTCAAGGCTCTTGGATGCTGCTGTGGTGTAAACAAATAAAAGCAGTCCTATGCAGACAAATTCTGAATAACCGTCTGTTTGTTTGCCCACATGCAGACTAAATAAAGAGGGTTACTAACCTCTCAATTCAGCTTACAGGAGACACTGATCTTCTCCTTTGGCAAGGACGCACAGCTATGGGGGAGCTACTTCAGGACTTGGAAACAGTATTTTATTAAAACTAGTAGCCTTCTCACAAAATCACAGAATGTTTGAGGTTGGAAGGGACCTCTAGAGATTATCTAGTCCACCCTTCTGCTCAAGCAGGGACACCTATAGCACATGGCACAGGGTGAAGATCTCCAGAGAAGGAGACTCTGCAACCTCTCTGGGCAGCCTGTTTCAGGGCTCTGTCACCCTCCAAGTAAAGAGGGCTCCATCTCTAACATGGAGATGGAACTTCCTGTGTTTTAATTTATACCCATTACCCCTTGTCCTGTCACTGGCCACCACCAAGATGAGTTTGGCCCCATCCCTCCCTACATTCTCTCCTTGGGTATTTATACATGCTGATCAGATCCCCTCTCACTCTTCTCTTCTGCAGGCTAAACAGGCCCACCTTCGTTTAGTCTTTCCTCATAAGATAGATGCTCCAGTCCCTTAATCATCTCCATGGCTCTACACTGGACCCTCTCTAGAAGCTCCAACTCCCTTTTGTCCTGGGGAGCCCAGAACTGCACCCAATACACCAGGTGCGGCCTCACCAGAGCTGAGTAGAAGGCCACGATCCTCTCCCTCAACCTGCTGGCAACACTCCTCCTGATGCAGGCCAGGATCCCTTTGGCCTTCCTGGCCACAAGGGCACATTGCTGGCTCATGGTTTACTTCCTGCCAACCAGGATCCTCTCCATGGAGCTGCTTTTCAGCAGGTCAACCCCTAATCTGTACTGGTGCCTGGGGTTATTCCTCCTCAGGTCCAGGACCCTGCACTTGTCCTTGTTGAACCTCATGAGGTTCCTCTCTGCCCAACTCTCCAACCTGTCTACTCCTACCAATTAAAGGCAAAAGGATCACAGAAACATCTCATTCTGCAAGAATGAGAAACAGGTCAGTGCAAATTTCAGTTTCAAACACTAACTGCTTTACAGATCACTCACCTGAAATTTCCTAGCCTCTATGCAGGACAAAAACAGACCAAAGAGGTCTCCTGTGTAAATTTATATAAATTATGTGGTTACACTTTAAAAGGGACGACGGTGAGTGACTGGAACAGTCACTGCATAATGAGCAGTGCAGTGGAGGAAAAGAATAAACTTAAAAGCAAAAGAGTTTGTCTCCCCCCAGAAACTTGAAAAGTGGAGGTGGAAGAGACTGAATTTGTACATATGAAAAAAATTGAGGAAATGGTATTTATGGAAAGTTCTTCCAATTGGCGACTCCATGATATACTTTAAATGACATAAAAGATACGCAGAGCACACAGATGGCCGCCATCTTCCAGGGAGATAAATGCATTTACAACTAAATGTATGTTCCTTGTTAACATATATATCTCATAAGTTACACACACACAGACAGACTGGTAGTACAATCTAGCAGGGGGGCTTTGAGGCATTTTCCAAAGTCAAGAACTTGTAACTGTGAAGTGACTATTATAAATAAAGTGAGGATTGTGGCAGTTAAATGCTTGAAAGAATATTTTACTAAGGCATTGCTGTGGACTAAAAATCCAAGAGAATAAGAAGGAAATAAATTCTTTTTTACATAATAGTTAAAATCCTGAAAGCAGGTTCTGTCTAGTGCTCTTCTGCCTCTCAGGTGAGGGATATTTACTTATACCATTGGATAAATTTATTTGTATTACTACACTTTGTATCAGGATTTCAGTGTAAGGCACTGTACAAGGAAAAGACAGTCCTTACACTAAAAGTCACCCAGCAATTTCCCAGCAGCAACTCATAGGCCATGCCAGATGCCTGTAGCCTCTCCAATATGCAGAACTAAGTGCATCCTGAATGTAAGAACAGTGATGGATGGTAAGCAAGCATCTCGGCCTGCCAGAAATTTCATGTTTGGCAACAGCCCATAGTTTCTTCCAGGAAGATTAGAAGCCACTGATCTGAAGTATGCAACATGAGACAGCAGAGAATAAAAACAGAAACTGGAGGAGCACAAGAAGTAGAAAAGGAAACCTCGGCCAGCCTGACTAACCAGCATCCTAAGAGCCACCCTTCCAACACCGCAGGGCTGGAAGCTCAGCCAGGTCACCATGGCTATGGCGGGGGAGGCTCTGAGGGGCCCAGCAGCCGGTCGATGCAGGCTGCCCCATGCTACCATCGCTGCAAGCACAAGAGCTACGCGGCTGGAGTCCTTTACCCGAAGCGGTTAGGAAAGCAAACGCGCTCAGCCAAGCCACGCAGAGTTATATTGCCTCCAATTCAAAGGCAGATCCAGAGAGCAACTGTACAATTTGCAGCAGAGGCAGGAAACAAACCCTGCCCTCCTGCATGGCAGGCTGCTCCTTGCTCACACTCATGTTTTGCATTCTCCACTGCTGGTAGAAGTGCAGCAGTATTACACCAGCTTCCCTCCAATTTTCCTGATATACAAAGCCTGACGGAATGTGCATTATAGAAAGATTTAGTTTTCTGGCATGAAATCAAATGTATAAACCAAACATTATTCACAAAGATCAAGAAAACCTTCAAAGAAACCCACAAATCCAGCAGGAAGCAAAGTCGTTTCACTTCCCCACATAAGCAAAGCAAGCTCAGAGGAAAGGTCATAAATAATGGACTTTATTTTCATTCTTTGAAAATACTCTTGCTGGTGCAGTGCCTAGTGTCATCTGGAGATGGAACATGATAGTGTGCAATTTTTAGATACTCAAAGCAAGATACCTTAAAAGGGACTTTTTCTTGAAGTAGGACTGCTCAGAGTTTCAGGAATTCAGACCTTTATAATTTATTAATTGCTTTACATGTTCCATAAGCATAAGAACACTTCCAAGAAGATTAGATTTCTGATAATAAAAGCCTTTGTAAACTAACAAAGAAAGGCATTTCAAGATGAAGTGGCTGAAAGAAAAATAAAACCAAATCCTTTCTGCTTTAAACAGACACAAACATAACCTCTGCTGTTCTTCAGTTCTCCAGCAGCTCAAAACACAAAGTAGGGGCAACACAAGGCACAAAAATCATTTAAGGTCCGTTACTGAGCAGCCTAGTACAGTCAGACAGGACACTCTGCACAGCTCTCCACTCTCCTTCACCACCAGAGTTTCTATTGTAAAGATCCTTCATCTTTCCTCAAAAAGCCTTGAAGCTCTCCTCCAAAAACCACCACCACTGAGGAACCAACCTTAAGCCCCAAGATGAGTAAGAATAGCAAGTGTTCTACAGTGTCCAGGCAGTGCAGGCTGCTGGTTTGTGAGAGTATGTGCTTCTTTCTACAGAGCAGATCTACTGTCATGGGATTCAGCAAGCCCTTCTGCAGCACACCAAAGATAAAGCCAGAGTCATACCTACCTTGTGAGGAGGCTGCAAGAATTGCTCTTATTCCTTCTGTATCAGAAGCACCTTACCAAGAAACCATCAAAATACTCCAGAATTCAGGGGAGCTTGGTTCCCCTCCCCAGTTGCACCCCTGTTCAGATGAGTGACTTTAACACTTCGACACCCGTCATTAGTCCTCTCTCTTTAGGTCAGGTACCATCTCTTAGCATCAGTATACACAGAACCATTGGTGGTTTCGCAACATCTAAATGACTTTCCTGGTTAAATCATGATCTTTCTCCTCCCTTCACCTTGCAATATGAGGCATGTGCTAGGAGCTGGAAGCTGTGGGAGTCACTAGGACATGGCCCCCATTCCTTGGAAATAACCAGCTAAACACAAACTGAAATAACCAGCAAAATCAAACAGAAGGAAGCAAACTCGGCAGGAGTCAGGCATTTTTGCAACATCTTCATGGTCTCCAAGGTCCTCACTCTCCCCATCTGCACACAGTGCTTCTCCCACTTTGGGGAGTGTGAAGGGGTTCTTGGGTACTCAGAGCTGTCATGTGAAAACAAAATTGAGCACTGATAATCTTTAAACCGATTTAATGAAACAGTTTCTATTCCACCCTTCCTTCCTTCCAAGTCTACCTTCTCCTCCAAGTAGGAAGTTTGTTCAGGTTAATAAGGTGGAGAGGGGGAGAAGGAAGGAAAATTAAAAAAGAAGTGAGGCTAAAAATACCCTTTTTTTCCATTAAACAAGAAAAGCTATGAACAAACAGCTTGGAACTGGAATGTTCTTAATTTGCCCACCACATTCCTACTCTGCTTTCTTGTTCATTCTTTTTTTTTTTTTTTTGGTAAGGATAATATACACAGAATTATTTCTGCAAAGCAAGTGTTATCCTAGAATTGCTTGGTTCCTTGCATCTTTTAAGGTAACCGGTGCCGTCATGGGGAGAAACACGTTATGAGACTGAACAAACCCAAGACCCAATACAAGATTCTGAGCTGACAGAATATTGGAGCAGTACCCTTGCATCCCATGGACCAAGACAAAAAAAATATATATATAGTAAGAAAAGCACATCAAGAGATCACCCAAACATTTCTGGTTCATTTCCTTTCAGGGTCATCTCCTCAAATCCAGCCCTTCACTCAAAGCACTCTCACTGTTTATCCCTATCCTAAACGCAGGTCACATCTCCCTGGCAGCAGTAGCTGTTGACAGCAGAAGAGCAGGGTGATCAGCCACCCTTTCGCCCCGGGCTAGAAGCCAAAGCAAGGTTGGCTTGTCTTTGCAATGCAGAGCCAAACATTTGGCTTCAATCTAGTCTGTTCCCTAGATTATACCGTTAGCAAGTGAGCAGATCAAACCCCAGAGAATGACCTTGAAAGGTGAATATTTCAGCCCTAACCTGATTTTACCCTATTCCCTTCCCATTGTGTCAATCGGTAGCAAGATTTAGGTAATATCATAAGAGTCAGACAATACCCTGACAATGCAGACAGACTCCTGGTGGAGTTTCCTTTCACTCTCCTATTCCCAGTTTCCCACACCATGACGCACTACAGCATGCTGCCACAGACCGTGGTAGACACTGCTGCCTATACTCAATATGAGCCACCTTTAAAAAAAAGACAAAAAACCCTCCTTCCCTTTTGCTGCAAAAGGGCACTCTAGAAGGAAAAAGAAAATGCATCACTTTCATCTCAGACTTCAGAGGGAATGTTTTATAGCTGTCAATATTATCAAGATCGTACTCATTGACACAGCAGGGATAGCAGCTATCTTGAGGTAAGTTGTGCAACCATGAAACAGCCAAGCTGTGAAAAGAATTTCACCTGGTGACATTTGGACAGCAAGGTAAAAGTCCTTCCTGCGATGCCAAAGTGCAAACCAACACCCTACACGCCGGGCAGATGCACTAAGCAGATGACCGACCGCACAAGGCAAAGTGCTGCAAAACATAACTTAGCTACTCAAGGAATCTCCTTTTCAAATTCCTTGAGCTATCCGCACCTTCTGGTGTGCCACATCCAGGCAAGCACTTTCCCTCAGCGAGAGGAGAGAATGCTCAGGAGGGGCCAGCAGACACTGGGGTGCCACACTGACACCTCAGTAGCACTGGTGTGGCACACAATCTTCCCTCTCATTTACCATCCACAGACAATCCTTGCCCTTCATTCCATTTTGGCTGCTGAAGAACTTCAGAGATACCACTTGGGTTGTGCAGAAATAGTAGAGAAAAGCATCCTCACAGATACTGTAGCAACTCCTTACTGCTGTATCAAAGCATTCACAAGCTCTGTATTTTTAACTTCAGTTCCCACCTGAGGTGGAAAGTGTCCTTTAATAAAGGGGAAAATGGCACAAAGATTATGTTATGCTACTGAAGTCTCTAAGGAAATCTGCAAATAGATCAGAGAGCTGAAATGGACCTGCAGAGCTCTAAATTAACTGTGTTTCATTCTCCTTTTGAGCAGCATACTAGCCAGCGTGCACTTGCGTGGCCTCCTCAGATACTTTGCTGCTGGAACAAAAGAACAAGCAAGCTGAAGAAGAGGGGCTGTGGTGGTGTGGATTTAACTGCAACTGCATTAGCAGAGCAAATACTGCAACACCTACCATGCGCCTAGCACCACACCAGAGCTGACCTACTACAGCAAGTCTTGTTCAAGCAAGCATTAACTAAAGACTCCAGCCTCCTTAGGCCGTAGTAGTAATGTTTTTACAGCACCTACAAGGCCTTGCACATCACTCATTTGCAGCCTCACTCTTTGCTCCAGGCTGGCTTTAATGGAAGTAAAATGAGGTGGTTTCCATGGGTTCATTAGGGATTCAGCTTTCTTAGGGCACTCTAAGGAGTCAAAAGGAAATGCACAGGAACTCAACAGAAACAGGGCAGACTTAAGCAGAAGCATTTCTGCGTTTGACCTGAAAGCCAGACTTCAAAAGGCAGTCTTGGATCTTTCTTTGCAGAAGCACAAAGCCTATGGCTCTTTTACAGCACCCCGCTCGCTGTATTACAGGCCGTGTATACGGTCAGCGTTCTTCGCGGTACCCCTTTACAGCAGCTTTCATAGCCCCACCTCAGCTGCAGATGATGGCTCAGGAACACAGACTGACGTACTCTATCATCTCTTTGCTGCAGCCAGTAGATTCGGCTAAAAATCTGTCCATGCATCAAGAAGCTTCTGCTCTGAGCTGTTATCTGTCAGCTGACAAAGGACACGTCTCCCTTAAACCCTTTCTCCTTCCTTGGCATTTCACTTGGCCAGAATTCACAGTCCACCATAAAGTATATCTGTCATACAAGCTCTCTGCTGGCAGGGTCAAGGATTTAAGGAATTAACAGGGGAGAATCATAAGCAGCCTCTGTGACAACACCATGGCACCTTTTGCAGATGAAAAGATTTGCAGGTTTACTAGAGAATCCTAGAGGAAAGCACTTTATCTGCAGGAACTGAGCTCCCCAAAGTTCTTCCAGCTTGTTTGGCTAAAAGTTACTTCTACAGGACTAAGCCAGAATAAAATAAGTGCCAACCTGCTAAGCTCAGAGTGCTGCAAGTCCCCCATACTGCGTCAGCACTAAATGCTTTGTATCTGATCACAAGGAATGACACTCCCAGATTTAGGAAGTTTTAGTCACAGTGATCAGAAGGAACAGTGCTACGTAACACACATTCATGGACTTGATCAATATTCCTAACTCATATCTGGGCATGTTTGCAGTACTGGAAGCAGTCTCAGCAAGCAGTTGCTTTTTCCCTTTGACTCAGCCTTAGTTTTAACTACTTTTGATTACAATGATTACTTTCATTCAATATTCAATTTCTGAAAGGTATTCTTCACCATATATGCTGCTAACTGGCTCTATTCTATCTGCAATAACAGCTCACTAGAATCATTTTTTTCCTCATTTTACAAGTAATATATAGATTATGCACCTGTAATATTAACAAAGACTAGAAATACATATAGTGCCCAATTCTCTCTTTCAACTGAAGTTTTTAAATCTTTTCCTTTGAAAGCATTATTTCCTCCTGCTGTCATTTTTCACTTAGGAGAATTTGTACCATCTTCTCTTAAATGTAATCCCAAACCAGATGATACAGATCTCATCATTCTGTGCCATTTAAGTGCAAAAGGCTTGTAAGCTCCTTCAAGCACTTACCTCTTCTGTCCTTTGGGTCCACAAGTTTCCCTTAAAGGAAACTTGCAGTCATGGATTTATTCCTACTCATCTCTTACACTCACAGTTAGATGCAGTGTATGGGTATATATGACCAGCATACAGAGTTCTTTAGTTTTAAGAGTATGCCTAGAAATATTCAGGAGCACATCAGCACTGAAATAGTCCCCTTCTATCTGCCACAGCCTGTGAGTATCAGTCTATGATGTGTTTTCTTCAGGCACTGTGAACTAATAGAGCACTCTGACCTCCTTTGCCCCAGTAGCAATTTTCTCTTATTTAAGTCAGTTTTTCCTCCAGTTGTTCTCAAGAAGGCAGCAATGTATCCAATTCTCACTGCAGCCGGCAGTTGAATAATCTGACCCCCCGAAGGGCCCCCTGGCACAAGGCATGCAGAGCACCAGAAAAGGAGAGCTTGCAATATCGAGCTTCCAGTTGGAGCTTTAGGGGGGAGGAAAAAAAAAAGATATATATATATATCTGTATACAGCCATTTGGCTTGGGATTGGTAAATCAAATCCTTTTACAGTAGCAGATGACCTGACAAAGTATAAATATAGAATAAGATTATTTTCACAGATTAGGGCTAACAAATCCTCACTGGGGAAAAAAAAAAAAAAAAGAAAGAATGCAGGAGAAACTCACTGTGGCTGATGATTTTAGAGATGACACACAAGATGCAGTTGGAAGCAGCTTTTGATTTCCCAGAGGAACAATGACCCTTCAGTGATGCCACTAGAAGATACAAAACAATAGGTTCATCAGTAAAACAAACAGTAAGCAGGAATCACTTCAGGAATAGGAAACATTAAATTCAATTTTCAATCCAGGATCAAGTTCCCAGTCCCCTTCCTCCCCATGCATTCCTCAATCTCAATAAAGTGCTACCAAACAGAAACTCAGGGCACCAAATAAAGACTGACCTACTCAAAGAGACATCTTTTCTTGCAAATTTCCAATACTATTAAAAGGCAGTTAAGAGGTGGATTTCTTCCCACCCCAGACAATCTTCACATAAATTAATAAAGTGAGAGTGAATGTGCAATAGCAGGTGTGCTGAACAAGGCCAGGAAAGCCCAAGTTAAGAGTGCCCACAGAAGAACACTCTGTGCTCTATGCTCCATCAGCATCCAAGGAACAGGCTCTGCTGCTCCTAAGGAATGATGCACAGAAAACGAAGCCTGTAAAGCTTCCTATGCAGGGAGAAGGTCACAATAAATAGCTGCAATAATGAGGAAACATTCCAATACCTGTCAGTCACGTTTCTGAGGCCTTGCCAAATGCCACAGAGCGAGCTTGAGAGGTGGGACCAGTTTATGCAGTGACACACACAAATGAAAGGCATCTTCTGCCTATGAGTGGCATAGCTGCACAAACAGATGCTGCATAGGGGGTAGCGAGAAGGCTGTCACAGCACTCAAATGCATTGCAACAATTAAATGCATAATTGTCCAAGGGTCTGGCTCTGCCTGTAGAAGCAGCAGAGATCTGCAGTGGAAACAGACCATTTGGGCTGTAGCCACTTTTCTTCCATTACAGCTTTATCAGTATAGGAGCAGATGAGGAGTTATTACACAACTGTTTCATATCACAGGATTTTTGCTAGCACAGACACTGCCTTAGTATTAAAGTTGGAGCTGCAGATAGATTTTGGTTAAGCACAACGCAATTAGGCTCACTGAAATTTACTTAGGATTAAAATGCCATCTCCTATAAAAGCACTAACATCTCTGCTGACCACAGAAAATCAAGCCTGTAGAGCTTGCCTTCCCTTTTGAAAGGCATTTCATCTGCAGACCTACAGTTACTGGTTTGCTGGAGTGTAACTCTTGGTTTTTTACCTCGTGATTTCAGGTGTTGAATGCTGCTGATTTCCAGATGTTCTAGAAATCCAGCACAACGAAAAGCACGCAGCATCCCTGTTACGCGCAGCAGGGCTGCTGCTTGACATTTCACTGGCACATAAATCAAGCAGACCCCAAGGGAATATCAGTAACACATTCCCTAAATGCCGCTTGTTTGTTTGTTTGTTTCTAAAACCAAGACCTAAGGAAGTGAATATCACATGTTTCTCAAGAAGAGAGCACTGCTTGACAATATTTAGAAATCTTTACTTTTTTTTTTCTTCTCCTTTCAACTTGACAAATACCAGGAGCAACATCACCTTTTAAGGCAAAAGGCAGCTGAAAATAAAATCCTTCTTTTAAGCCAGAGTGACTCATAACAGCAATGATTCCTCCTTGAAAAACAAATTCAGTCACTGAGCAAGGACAAACTAGAAGCCTGAGCAACAGAAACACAAAAGAATCCTTCTTACTGCTTTTGTGAGCTGGTGTTGCTCAGTAGGTGCCAGATTTGTCCCAGAAACCTGAACCAGTCTCATACACATCCAACTTCTTATACCTTTTGCTTCAATAGTTGCTATGGGCCACTCAAAGAGAAGCATGTTAGAGCACTAGCCTAACCCACGCTGACTTTTTTTTTTAAAAAAAAAAAAAAAAAAAAAAAGGGAAAAAAGAAAAACAAACAAACAAAAAACAAACAAACAAAAAAAACACCAAGATGCTGCATTAACACAAGCACAAGACATCTCTCTTGACCAGGGACTATCTTTCACTATCTTTCACCAGACGTTCACTTATCACGCATTGCTAAGCACAATGGTGCCTCTAAGCATTGCTTTAACAACAACAGGAATATCTGCTGCAATGTAACTCCAATTAATGCTACAAGGTCCCCTCATAATACAACTACACCAGGCATCCTGCTCCACAGACAAAACAAATATGTTTAACTTTTCGGTCCTGGGACGCGGAGCTTTTAGAGAGGGTCCAGCGTAGAGCCACAAAGATGATTAAGGCACTGGAGCATTTATTGTATGAGGAAAGACTAAGCAAGCTGGGCTGATTTAGCCTGGAGAAGATTGAGAGGAGAGCTGATCAATATATACAAGTACCTGAGGGGAAGATGTAGGGAGGATGGGGTCAAACTCATTTCAGTGGTGGCCAGTGATAGGACGAAGGGTAATGGGTGCAAGTTGAAGCACAGGAAGTTCCCTCTCCATGTGAGGAAGAACTTCTTCACTGTGAAGGTGACAGAGCCCTGGAACAGGCTGCCCAAAGTAGTCTTCTCTGAAGATCTTCAAAACCCACCTGGATGCCATCCTGTGCCACATGCTCCGGGTGTCCCTGCTGGAGTAGGAGAGTTGGACTAGATGATCTCTAGAGGTCCCTTCCAACCTTAACTATTCTGTGATTCTGTATCAAATACTTCTTGGTTCTCTTTGCTATGTACCATAGAAACTAGAGTCCATCTAACAGGAAAATCTGACAACTCCCACCTGGTTATAAGATTTCCTCTGGCTCACTTCACAGTTTCTTAAATGAGATAATTAGAGCTTTGTAAGAGAAGCCAGACTGAATCCTAGTATGGCAATTCAAACTAATTAAAGGCCTGTCACAGACATCTCTAACTTTCTAGGAACTGGGACACTCTAGGATGGAGTAGTTCTGCTCTCTAGTTTTCTTGCTTTGGAAAGTCTTTACTTGCTTTCCCCAGCCCTGCATTCTTCTTGAGCAATCTGGGTCACCGTCAGAGTGATTTTCTGCTGTGATTCAGGATTGCTCTTCCTTGACTCTTGTGTTTCTCTGCATGTGCGCCAAGGAATTTGGTTTCTAGTTATAGGATGTCTCTCGGTTCCCTAGTAGGATCCAGAGCTTGTTGCTACTTATTAGAAAGGAAAAGGAAAGGAAAAGTGCAAATTTGGCAACTAGGAGAAACCAAATGCTATGATCTGCTAATGCTGTCTAAGCTTTCTTTCATCTGAGCCTAGCCTGATTTTAGGAAAATCCACATCACACATCAGAAAATAGTCCCATCACCCCTATCTTGATGCAATATCCAGGGTGTACTGCATACAGGCAGCACCCATTTGGGCAGCAATCCTGAGAAACAAAACCACTGCCAGCATGGGACATTACCAGTGCTCTCTTTTGCCAGCACTCACATGACATTCAGGAGTAGCTATTAAGAGGAATGGCCCATCACAGGGAAATCACCACAGTTGCTGGCAGTGGAGCGCACAATACGCCTGTGAGACTGCCCAGCTGAGCTCCTGAAGGGCTCCCAGGGGACCTCCTTTGCACCAGTCAGATCAGCCAGCCAGCTCTACTTCACCAGTGGCATTTTTCAGTCTTTTTCAACTAATGCATCTGCTTTAAAAACTATATCAGGAAACTTGTTCACTGCCTGTAGTCATGTAAACATGCAAATCCTACCATTGGTGTCTTTACTGCAGTTAGCACCCAGAGCACAAGAAAACTGCTGTACTGTGAAGTCCTACAGAACACAGGAGACTGGTGAGGCTTGGTTTTGTTTTCAAGGGAAAATACCAGTCAGCAAAATTCATCTCTACAGCAACACCCCCTGGAGTCACTCTCACTCTTCCTTTTATTATTAAAGGAACATTGTATTTGTTGCCCACATACTTTCCTCCACTTGGCATCACGCTATTTGTGCCCTCTTCCTTCGATTCCTACTGCTCGATACAAAATGTCTCCTCATCCTCCCGAAAGATTAAGTTATGCAGTTCTTGCCTGACCCATCACCATGCACCATGGCATTCAAAATCCAGCACCAAAGCTGCCAAATCAGCTTTCTCCAGCAGATATCTGCTCAAACTTCAGCACTTGAGTTACCTTCTCAGACTGCCCTGGGTTCAATACGGATATTTCCTGCACTTCCCTACTGCAGCATTTCCTGAACTCCATGCTATTCTCACCCTCTCTCACACAAGTATTAATCCTGACAACCACATTCCCGCTACACAAGTCTCGCCCATCTCCAAAGACCACCAGACTGAATTTACTCTTTGAAGTTGCTCTTCATTCAGAACAGTCCAGTTCTTTTAAGATAGACCTGCATCTCAGCTCTTAAGTGAAAAAGCACATGTAAAGGCACCCAGGGTTAGTAAAATGCTTGACCACTGCTCAAGCGTTCTGCCCTGAGCCAGTTACCCTCTGCACTCATCATGTCAGCAGCATTGTGAATATATCTTCTGGAAAAGGGCACCTCTAGCAACTTCACCAGACAAAGCTCTTGAGCAAACACTAAATCAGGTAAAGCTCCTGTTTATCACTACATCCTGTGATCCTGTACTCCTTTGAGCTCTACCTACAATTAAATAAATTTTTGCTTTGAGAAAAAGGCTCCATGCGATATTTATCATTCACCTTTGCTTTACCAAACTACAGTAACAGAAACAAGCAAACACACAAAAAGTGCTCTTGTTTGCTCAAAAGCAAGTGACCCAGAACAGAGTTACATGGCTGGCAGATTGTAAGATCTCTGACCTCTTTCTAGTATACCATATGTATTATTGTAATACTGGACACTTTGCAGTCCAGTATAAAGCAATATAATCATCTGTCACGTGTTGTTTAATCTTCTAGGAGCATCCCACAGAGAATTACGTGGGGTGGCATATTCATTTGATAAGGCTATGTTAAATATTTGCATTCTGTGCTTCGGTTAGCAAACACATGCGTGTTCAGCACTTGAAAGTGGCAAAATCTGTGATAATCCTTTAGATACTCCTGTGTCTCGATCTGGTCCCTGAGAAAGTTTCCTTTCCTGCAAACCAGCTTCACTTCTGTCATAGTGAGGTCCTGGTTGGAATCCAGATCACATTTGGACTAAAGCAGCAGCATCCATTAAATATACCTATAGTTAACTTCACCATGAGTTTTTTCAGGATAAGATAGCTTGAAATGTATTAGCCATTACGAGTCTATCAGTTCAGCTACATTTTATCAGTGTTGGTCAAAAGGAATTCATGTCTGGAAGAGGAAAGGAATATTGCTTCTCTGAAGGGATGCATTGAACACTTTGAAGGAAAGCACTGATACAAGAGCAAGGCCATGGCTTTGATTAAGATGATCTGGGCCAAGTCAACTGAAGGCGCCTAGAAGCTATTTGTGACAGGATGTGATTGCTGACAGGTAAGCAACAAAGGCAGCCCAAGTTCTTGATTCTAAAGGAAAGATTTCCAAATACAAAGGGCAAAGATAAGGTTTTGTGTTCTCACATGCACTGGGCACTCTAGATTGAGTCACCATGAATGAACCATCCTTTGGATAGGATCTGCCTGTCCCAGTGCAGCTCTCAGAGGCAGCACTACAAGCAGGCAGTAAACCCATGATGGAGGCAGAAACATAACAGGTTGCTGAAAGTCTCTTTGCATCAGATGTTGTTTTCCATCATTGTCATTTAACTACACTAGATAAAAAAAAGGCTTCCTTATCTTGAAGGTAAGGAAACCCAAGACAATTTGTGTGAATCATGTTCAGAAAGTCTACTGTGACCAGATATTAAGGAAATTTCATAATATGTGGAATCTAGACTGCTTCTCTAGTCATTTTAATAATGTTTCCAGACATCACCGTCTCCTCCACAGGCTTGCACAAGCAGAGTAGGGAGTCTATGAATGCCCAGCACTGCATGCACAATTAGAAAACAGAGTAGACTCAGTTACTCATAGCACAGAGTCATGTCACCAGCAGCAAAAACGAGCCAGGATCCTTCGGCCAAGGGAGGCCTCGTCTCCTTACTTCTGCACACAGGAGCAGCTCCCAGGGCACCCTCCTGCGCCTGCTGTAACAGGGAAGCAGACGGTTTCTATCCGTTTGTAATGCATACGCTGTTATGACCAATACTGAATTTAAGAGCTTAAGTATTCTTGACTGGAACAAAATGGATTAAAAGTCCAAAATATAAAACCTTGATTGAGGTCTGCAGCTTTAAATTTGGTTTCCATTTTTAGTTGTTTTCACAGAAAAAGTGCTTAGTAACTATAAAAACATTCTTAACATTTAACTTAAAAACATACTCCATATACTGAAGTTTAGCATGCAAATTTGCTAGGGAAGATACAACAGTATCCATATAATTAAGCAGTTAAGGCTAAAGTTGAGACTTTGAATAAGTGCATTGTTTATTGTATTTTTAGATGAATGACAGATTGCCTTTTTACTAAGCTATATATAAAATAAAGCTTTTGCTTAATGCTAAACTGTCCTTGGAGGAAAAGTAAAATCCAGTTAAAGTTTGCAGAAACAGTATTTTAAATGAACTACTACTAATACACCACCAAACTTGAACACCATCAAACTCCAAGGGAAGAGAGTATATCAAACAGGATCTACATTTTATTTTTTTTATTTAATTACATTTTCTATAGTGAAAGATATTGAGCAAGTGTTTCTGATTCTACCAGTGCAAATAGAATAACTCAGGCCCCTCCACCTAATTCTTCTCCAAATATTTGGAGAGAAAAAAGAAATTAGGAAAAAAAAAAAAAGGAAGAAGAAACTAAAAAGCAAGTGCTACTTAATGGCATTTTTAACTCCAAGTCTCATAACTTTACAATTTGTTAGTCATGGAACTGAAATTGCTTAAAAACTTAAAACAAATATTTTTCCTATACCTGCAGAATAAGCTGTCGCTCTCCGAGGCTGTCTTGGCAGTGTAGTAACTTCTTCCAGATAATTAAGCCATTGATTTCCCATGCTTTAAGTGTTTCCATTTTGTTTTAAAGCCACGACCAAACCTGAACTATTTGATATTTTTAATTTAAGCAATATTAAGAGTTACAAAAGTTTAAGAACTAAACTGACTTGTCACTATTTCAAATCCACCATTAAAGAAGTTTATTTTTAGAGAATGTAATTAATGTATAAGCTCCAGCATTATCTATCCCATACTGCAAAGGAGTTGGAAGCTGGAATGCTGTGAGGAAGGCAACATCAGGAACACGAGGATCCTCTACACTCCCCAGAGCAGCAGGATACAGCAGCTTCTAAAGCAAAAACTGATGCAGCACTGAGCCAACAGTCTGTTAGCTAGGATGCAGCAATGCACAACAGTTTCCAAGGTGCAGCTAAAAGTGCTGTAGGACACTGCCCATGGTCACTTCAAGCTGCCCAGAGACAGTCCACAACTCTCTGCTTCATGAACGAAGACAGAAGGGACTTTCCTGAAGCAAGAATAGAAATTTGCAACAGAGCAGGAAATCAAGTATCCCTAAATCCCAGAGTAAGGTCCCTATTGCTAGTCCAGCCAGGTCTTAATCATACTCCTTTGATCTCAGTAAGGGAACTGCTGACATCTATACAGGCCTTTCCAACCTTAAAAGGCATTTCAAATAAGAGATTAACAGCTATCAGAATTACATATGCATGTAATTTAGATTCACCTGTCTAGGGGTGGTAGATAGACAGCTTCTCCTACTATGACTTTCCTGAAAGATTCAATTTTTCAAATCTAACCTAATAAATGGCTAACAGAAGGAGGGAAACTGGAGGGAGAAGAAGGAGGGCACAAAAACAAAAGAAACACCACCCACACAAAGCTAAAATTTTACTTTCCCAGCAGAACTGAAACTGGAAGATTTTGCCAATTGCATAAGGATACAGCAATTCCCATCACCCAACAGAAAGGGTATTCAGATTTCCAGAAGAGAACCTCCTCCCACGTGTCCCTCCATGGCCTCTCTATGCTTCCCCTTACCAACACTAGTGCTTTTGAAAGAGGACAGTTGTAGCCTCAGATAACGTGCAGGCTGCTGGCTCTTCCTTTACAAGCAAGATACAAGACTTTTGCACATTGCCAAAGAGCATAGAGCTCCACAAGAACAGCGGTCACAGGAACATTCCCCCACACAGCCCTGAGCCTTGGTGTTCAGAAGCACCCGCACAGGAGCTAAGGAGATGGGAAAAGCAGTTGATGAGCACTGCAGACAAAGAAAATGTGGAGTAGTAACAATAACGTGCCATTTAATTTCCTATACCAATCAGACAAAACTCTCAACAACATAGTACTTACTATAAGTTGCCTGGTACTGTAATTTCTGCCAGGCACTCTTGCCAATGCAAAAATAAATACAACTTTTTCCTTTTCAGCTAGTGAAAACATCTACCCTATCTTTGCACTATGTAGCAACTTCAAAGCCGTAACAGCACACGTCCAACTCAGGAGAGCAAGAGATATCTCGAATTTCTTCAAAGCCACACATCCAAACCAAACAAACCAAAAAAGCTTTCCATCTCAGGTTGCAGGAAAGCAAATGTCACAATTCCCTCCACTTCAATCTTCCATCTGGTGACAAAGTAATTAGATCTGGCCAGGGGCCTCCATGCTGGCAGGGCAACATCATATTGGCTGTGAGCACATCAGCCAGCTATTACAAAGACAAACAAAACAAACACACAAGAAAAAAAAAAAAGAAAAAAAAAACCCACACTCTTGTCAGGCCACTCTGTATTCTCAGGTCTATGAAGAGTTCAAAGCCCTTAATGATTTGGAGTCAGGCTAGAGCCAGGTAGGTTTGGTACATAAGCTACATATTTTCATGGTGATTTTGCATGCTGAGTTCTCTTTTTTTTTTTTTTTTTTTTTTCCATAGGGTACTTGTGGCAGTGAATAATCAACTTGATTAATCAACAGGCACTTGTTCTGCTCCCTGTGAGAAATGAATAATCTTCTCCCTGCCCCGCGGCTCTCCTCATGGGACAGAAGGACTACTCGTGCTTTCCAGAACCAAGTGCCAACTGCTGCCCTAGGCACCCTTCTGACTGCTGGGCTTCCCTGCATAGTGTCAGGCATGCACCACCTCACTGAAGGGAGTTCAGCTTGCTCTCACCTAAATCCCTTCCAACGCACACTTATCTCCCATCATGGCATATCCCAGGACTTCACAACTTGTACCCTTCAAGTCTTACAAAAATCTGTTTGCTTCGGCTAATGCCTCTGATTGCATGTTCCCGGGGCAATTAGTCATAGATGATGAGTACAATACAGAGAAAATTTAGTTAGGGGTCCAAACCAAAATCAAGCTTTCACCTTCTCAGTGGCAGCAATGGTTTCCAACCCACTCATTTATAAATCTTGGAAAATACCAAGTCAATAACTGGAACTAAAGACACTGAGCAGCTATACACTGAAATACAATGTCATCACTGTCTCAACCTTCTCTCTGGGGGGAAGAACAGTTTAGGAATCTGCTTTAACAGGGTATTTAACACCACTGGGCCTAAGGAAGGTCACATGCATCTCATGAATGTCCAACCTTGTTTTCTACACTTGAAGTAATTCCCACTGCAGAAATGAAGGTTGGTTTAAAACTTGGTAAGTCACTCAATGTTTTATACTCACCCAAGAGACCCAAAATGGCTTAGGTATCAACATCTTCAAGCTACTTAGGGGCTTTTGAAAGTTTTGTGACAAATCAGTTATGTTACTGCCACATTGCACTGTATCAGAGATAGTAACTTGAAAGCAGACTCAGCTCTTTTCTTTCCCTCTCACTCCCTGCTGTACAGGTAAAGCCACATCAATCATATTCAAATCTTCATTTCCCTGCACACAAGTTCTCACACACAACGGAGGTAACAATTATCTGCTTCATTTCAAAACCAAAGTCTGCTTTGTGATAGCAGAAATCATCTCTCAATACCCATTTACTATGTCTAGTACAGTTAGTTTCTGGTTTTGGCAGGGGCAAACTAGGCAGTACATCATACAAAAAACAGGAAAAGAAATGTCTAGAAGCAAGGCTCCATTGAAATTTATGCCTCTAAAGGGCCCACTCTAAAGGGCTGTGGAAATGGATGGAAAACGAGAACCATCAAACTCTAGAAAAACCCACATTTAAAGCATTTCATTGCTATTCCTCTTCTGCATTATAGTTTGCTTCAATCACGTCAAGTTACATGAAAATGCATGTTGGCCAAGCAGATGAGACACTACAGGTGAAGATTAAAGTGCAGGCGCAACAGCTGTCCACTAGTCACTGACATGCTAGTAGCTCTGTGGCTAACCAGCATCTCTCTGGCTAGACCCAAGCTAGGCCCATGAGATAACAACAGTCATAACATCCTTCCCTACCTCTCCCCGGCAGCTACTGCCATCTGCTTTTCCTTCTTCTGCCTTCTCTCTAGTCTGGCACGTTCTAAAACCACTCACTAGTTTGAGCTTCACACGCATGTTGATGTTCACTTTGTACAGCTAGTGCTATATTCTCTTGCAAACAGACTCTTGGCTGATGCCCATCTCTTAGAAATAGCACGCACTGCTCTAATGAAAACCAAATGCCTCAACATATTCAAGAATTGAACGAGGTGCTACAATGAATCTAGGTCACCCAGCACTGCTTAGTTTCTGCTGAGTCAAAGATATGAGGTGAACACATGGCAGCCCACGGAGACCACAGCAGAGGTCCAGGACTGAATCAAGTGTCCCAAGTTGGACATGCCCTGTGTAACATAACAGGGACCATTCTCATGAGTGTGAAGTATAAGAAGAGGACTCTGTTGCCAAGAGCTGAAGCACTCCGATAAACCGAGGTTCTTTTTGCTCAGAACCCAAACAAGACCACTCCTCGTGGAAACACCTGCACATATAATGTGGGGAGCACCACTGATGCACTGGGGTTTGTCTTAAAGAAACTGAGATAGCTGCTCCCAGCTTTGAACAGCAAAGCAGATTTTTAGTTTTCAGACTATAGGAAAAGTTGCTGTGCTGCCTGCAACAAGACTATATTTAAGCAATAAGCTGCAAATCCAAATTGTATCAGGACTTTGTATTGTTAGCAACCCCCTTCTAAAATGATAATATTCTCTCTCATCTAGTCTGCTTGAACATTAGACAGTCCATGTGAGATAGGGTGGAGGAAAAACACACACAGCTGGTTGGGAACAAGAACAGAATCATTCATGGAGAGTCGAGCAAAGCCTGGATCAGACTGGAAGAAAAGAAATCCTCCCTGCAGGGAGGCTGTTCCCTGATGCTCCACAGAGCAGGAAACAGGCTTAAGAAACAGCACCCAAAATTAGAACGACAAATACCTTGCTCTACTTTCCACCATATACCAATGCCACAATATTCCCAGGACTAGGCCACGTACACCATTTCATCTCCAGTCATCCCACACCCAGACTGAAATTCCACACAGCCCATTTCTGTAGCTTAATTTCTCCATGCAAAGAGCTCATTCCAACCATTATCTATTACCACTTATTTCCACTATCCTGCAAATGACAATTCCTGACACGTAGGTGTTTCTGCATCACTTGAACAAACATGCAGCTATGTTCTCCCTGCATCTCTCCGCTTGGAGGGAAAGCCAACTAACTGTGAAGGTGAGGAGGGGTGGGGGGAACACAAAAGTGGACGAGACTCAAGCGACTTGGAAGTCATTCTCTTTCCCACAAGAAAAAGTACAGACAATCCTACAGATTCATCTGTGCCAGTCCAGCATACTAACAAAGCAATCATGTGACAGCACTGTCATCCCCACCAGAACACGGGTTCTCAGCTAGTGTAAAACACATGAAACTTCCCCTGGTTTAATGGAACTAGACCAGTTTATACCAACTAATGATCTGGCTCAGCATACCCAAGGAACCAATACACCCACTAATTATACTAAACAGCAGTATATTACAATAAATTCTTACAGTAAAGCAGCTCCTATGTGAAACTTTTCAAACCTCTCTTCTCACAGTTTTAAAACACAGCTAGCACACATGGTGTTCTTTATGTTAGAAAGAGAAGTCTATAGCTCACTCTGCTGTGCTTGGAGTTAAGCAGTCCAAGTGCCCATAGCAGCGCTACTCACCAACACTTACAGTGCTGCCACACACATGATAAGAGGATTTTGCTAGCACCAATTTACATGTGCTACTTTCAGCCCATGTAAACTTAAACACACTTCTCTACTCATTACTTAAGTAAAACCGAACATCTTCCTCCTCCATATACCACCCAGTTCTCATTCCTCCCTTTATAATGGAGCCTTTGTCTTCTATTCAAAAGGCATGTGAATAAAGGAACAACCTGAGTTCATGGAGAAGTTCAAAGAACAGTTCTCCTACACCCTTTCAAATTTCTCAAAATATAGAAGTATTCTCCTGTGTCCCCCTAAACCAGTTCCTCCTTACAGCTCCCAAAGCCTCACCGTACCTACCCACACATTCCAGGCTGTTCCACTCCCTTGCTACTGCAGCAAGGGAGCAGACAGGGAGAGAGAGCTTGGGTTCTTTAGCCTTCTGGCTAAAGATTTCTATGGGATCTGCCTCCTCGCAACTTTCACCTGCTAAGCAAAACTGTATTACATTGGTCAGCAGCATCTCTCAAATTAATACAAAAGACCAATTCTGACCAATTTATTGAGCAATTCAGACACAACATTTTCCTATGCTTGTTAGTTACAGCAATTTAATCTATTGGGGTTGCAGTGGGTGGAAGAACTGGCCCTTTCCAAAAAGTGTCAAAATGTTCAAATAAAAGACACTCGCTTAAAATAAAAGCAAACAAACTGTAGCATTTCCCTCCAGCTGAGAAATCAGCAATGTCTAATCAACATAGTCACATTGCACAGATGCATCCAGGCTGATTAGTAGAGAGAAACATGTTCCTTTCTGTAGCCACAGGGGTTATCCCAGGATAAGAAGGCCCAATGCTGCTATAGTTTGTTCTCCTGTTTCTACAAAAGCAAGTTATAGTAAAATACCACTATGACAGGGATGATAAACATTATAAGCTATTCAGTAAATACAGAATGCCCCCTCTGAATCACAAACATAACTATCCTCACATACAGCGGGATACTCCCCAGGCCAGGTGGATGCGAAACAGCACACACAGGAAGCGCTGCACTCCACAAAAGGATGTCAGAGGGAAGGAGAGAAAGCTTTACCCTCTGGTTACCTTCTTCTCTTCAAGGAGCAGACAACTTATGGTGATCTTGTTACAGGGCACATACTACACAGGAAAAAATAATTCCACTACAAACTAGTCTCCCTGCTGACACCTCTTTCATAAGATCAGCAAGTAAAAATTATCTTTTCACTCTCTTGAGATTCATCGGTCTTTTCAAGCAGTTTAATAGCCTTTATATCCTGAAAACATTCCAGTTGTGTGGGTGACTCCTCTGATTCCCCTTGCATTATAAATGTCTGCAAGAAAAGTATGCAAAAGTATGCGAAATGCTGTAATATTTCCTTACAAGGAAATATTCCTCTCTAATGAGGAATTTACTCACTGTATTTTTACTTTTCTCCCACACACTTTAACAGAACCCAAGATCACATTCCCCATTTCCCACAGTTATTTGAGGGTAGAGTATTTCCAGCTCTTAGTACCTCTAAACATTAAATACAGCAAAAGGAGTAGAATAGTGTCACCTCTCAACTTGGCTGACTTCAGAAAAAGCATGCTAGAAACACATTTCCTCAGATAATTCATCTTCTTCCCCTGGCCACGCAACAGAAGGACAGTGCGTTAACGACAGACACTGATGCATGGGCTTTTAATGCTGATTTTATACATCTTGCTGAAATGAAGGCATGACAGGTGTTTGTTAGTGCTTCTCCTGTCCTAATCCTGTACCAAAATGCAAGTGAGGTCTTCCCTTAAGGCGGGGTTAAAAAGCAAGTAGTTTATTTTCTTAAAGCCACATGGAACATCTTTACTTAGTTTTCACTTTTAAAATACAAACTTAGTTCTATAATTAAAGAGGAGGATTTTAAAGAATGCTATGTCACAGCTCTATCCTTCCATATCCTGCTAAGGACAATCAAATAACATTTCAAATACTCTGGACAGAAAAGCCCTCTCTAAATTTCAGTGTTAAATGGTTCTTCTTGAAGTTGCACACATAATAGATCTTTGACTTTTGAGGTTATCTCAAGCTTTATAAATATAGCACAGTGTCAAGTACTGCAACAGTAAGTACCAAGGAATGAATACTCTTATTTGCATTTTCCACAAATGTCAATACTTCACTTGAAAGAGTGCTGAAAAAGACAGTTTCTCTTTTTCCTCTATAAATATAAGCAAGGTAAAAAAAAGTCAGAAATCTACCCCTTCTAGGAATCTAAAGGTTATAGGACCATTCTTGTCTTTAAATTGGTTTCCAGCTGCATCTTGAAGTGTCAAAATGCTTTATGTAAATTAAGTCCCTAGGGACCAGAAACAATCACCTAGTAATAGCTCCATTTAAGAACTTGGTTAATTTTATACATGGGACATGTTATGAGAGATTGACCTTTCCTTCCCTCCCTTTTTTCTCCCTTGACCTGCATTCAAGACATTAAAGCCTTTTTTAATAGTTAAAGTGCTGTACGGGTGTCATTTACATGTCCTTGAATCACCAATGATCAATTTAATTATACCAACCAATGATAGCACTGAGAAGGGATACAAAGCAAGGTTTAGAGGGGGTGTTGAAGTTTTCTCCTTGCCAACACAGATCAGAGACACACCATCAATATTTGGGTCACCCATACAAAATATCACCCTCTGCTCCACACTGCAGCCACTTGCCTTCTGTCAAGACAAAGGTAACTGAGGGTTCTTTAAGGCTCGGTTACTCTTTTGTTTTTAATATAACGTACTCACCCTTCCGTTGCATAACTAGATCCAGCCCAGCCTCTGCTTCCTAGTGATTCAATGGCTGATGCTGTTAGCATTTTACAACAGTCCTATCCTAGGCACCAAGAGAAAAGGAAACAAATGCAACATCTCCAAATTAAGGGAGTCTCCAAGTCATTATATCAGCCAGTCTTGGCAACAGAGGACTAACACTGGTGACTGGCTCCCACTCTGAAGCTGCTCAGCTTTGGCAAACAGTAACGACTTGGCAACTTCCGATCGTTAACACAGATCTCAGCTGGGTCAGGGCTGTTGCTGATCTATTGAGAAATACTTGATGAACACCACATGTCACCCCAGCGTTCTGAGACATAACCTAGCATAAAAGCAAAACAAAGAGCAACACTGAGTGCCTAATAGATGGCAATATGGCTTTTGGCTTTTACTTGTGCGTTTCAATAAAACAGTGAAACCACATGCAGCAGCAGAGCTCCAAGTCTCTGCATTCCACAAACCACTGTTCTCACTCATTCAGATGCAGTTATAAAGCACATGCTACCATGTTTATCTATGAGCATTAGTAGTATCTATTTTAGACAGCAGAAGACTAAATAACAAGGAGGAAAGTTCTTTCAGTGCCAGATTTAATCCTGCACTGTACAACAATTTAGGAACAAATGTAGTGGTATTTGCCATAGCCTCCATCAAGGGCCTAACCCAAAACTCAGTCAATGAAAAAATAGTCTTAGTTCATTGAGTCCTTCTATCAGTTTTCCAAATCTGTCAAAAGAACAGTCACTGTCTCCAAAAAAATACCAGTGATGGATATGACAGGTAAAAACTGTTACATAATGACAAAAGTTGAGAAAAAAAAAAAAACAATACACTGTGTTGAGAGAGCAAGCGTGCAAAGAGCAAGCACACAAACTCAAAACCAGATAAAATAGACCTAAACATCTCTTGAATCAGTCTTCATGCAGAGACGCTGCCTTTAATTACTCAGTGCCTATTCTGGGTAAGGTATGATTTACTTTCTACTACAGGCTGGTCCAGTACAATTTAATATTCTATAGACAGCACTCATAAGATGATAGAGCAACTGTTGGGAGCAAAGCAAGTAACCTATGGTACAAATTTCAATGGCAATTATTTCCAAGCAATCATTTTGATATTACCTAAGTTTTACTACATTGGTTTAATGTGCGTTTTCTTTAATGCATACATGGGTCCCTGCAAAACACATACACACAAAAGAAAAAACACTGGGAAAATAAAACGACACTGCAACTTAGCACAAAACTTATTTGGCAGAACATCTTCTAAATATTTATCCACACAATTTCTGCTTGACTCCTCAGTCATTAACATTTCCCTTTGGGGAAAAAAAAAAGTTATGATTCAGATTACAATGAAGACTCTTTACGCTCTTTGCCAAATTGGTAAATATGTTAAGACTTCCTCTACAATCCTAGATAAACTATATCATATATTTATTTCCTGGAGGCGGAAAAAACAAATTGGCAATAAGGAACAGAGGAGAGAGCTTGTGAGAGGAGGTGCAGCTTCCCTAAAGCAAGAGAGAAGTACTCCGCTATCAGAGCGAGCATTGTGACTTGCACTGCTCAGCATGCAGTTTTGGCATATTTATTTTGGAGGCCTGGTCCAGAGCTCCCCGGAGCAGACTGAAGTTCTGAAGCAGACTTCAAATCAGGTGCCAAAATGAGCAGCCCAAGCAGAAATTAAAGTGCTCAAAACTAAATGCAGGTGGAGAAATACATTCCTCTACTTTGCTCTCTTAAAACCTTTAAGAGCTCTTTCCCTCCACTGCTGAACTAACATCTCAACAGGACAGATTGCAACTCCAAATCATGGAAGAACAGTTTCAAGTTGTCTGTGTGTGCTGAATTTCAAGGATGAATTAATGTACAATTCTTGCACTGGCTCAACTAACTATTCCCAGTTTTAAGTTCTCAAGTAAACAGACAAGAGACAGAGAAACACACAAAAACTACAGTAAATCCCTCCCAGTAAAACAAGGATTTATCTAGTCACATTTCCAGGGGCTGAGCAAAATAGAGTTGTAACTGCATGCAAGCGGTATAATGCCGTAAGTCAATGCAAGTATACATAAACTTGCAAATAGTTAAAACTATTCTGACGAAGAGATTTTCCTCAAAGAATGACAGCTGAATCCCTCTTTCCAAGGGCGCAGATGCCAGTTACGAAATCCACAAATCCTTTGCACCCATAACAAGTATTGCAAGAGCATCATACAACTGCAGGATGGAAACCAGAACCCACTTGCATTTACAATTACTGTGAGCACACAAGTCTGCAGTCAAAATAAATACAACTACAGAAGTAGGAGCAAGACAGAGACTCCAGGTCTTATTCAAATCCCAAACGCTGAACAACAGGTTCTAAGGATTTGCAAATTTATTGAGGAGATTAAAGGCACACATCGACACCTAAAGAGATTTTCAAGCAAGTTAAAAACCTTTGGAAAAAATCTTACCAGGCATTTGTTCATGTCTTTAGAAATTTAAATACGTTTGAAATCCAACTTCAGTAACACATAGATGGCAAATTCAATCTAAGGAACTTAACAATCACAGTAGACCTTCATATTCTCCAGAAATTGTATTTACTCGCATTTGTCTTAGCTGAGGAAAGTTTTTCAGAAGCCTCCCCTTCTAGACTACCTAGCCACAGCAAAGATGGAAAAAACATGTATATGAATTAGTGATGAAACCAGGAACAAGAGACAGCTTGGTTTAAAGGACACCACACCGAAAAGAAGGTTCAAAAGAAATACTGTCACACAGCGTGACCTAGACAGTCGCTTTCCCTCTCTTTGAGCCACTTTTACCAATATATTTTAGCCTAGCTAGTTAGTAGACATTTTAGGACAAAAATTCCCCCTTACTGCATAGCATTACGAAGAAAGTACATGACCTTCAGCAATGACTCCAAGGACTGCTATAACCCTAGACACATACAATTTAATTTCTAGACCACAACCCTCAAAGCTTCCCAGCCATAGGTACATTTTCTGAAACAAATCAGATTAAGTGGACCACTTCTAGAAGAGCCTGAGCCCACCATTAGTTACAGTTTTCCCACGTATGCCCTTATATAATACTGCTTTTCAAACCAAGAGGTCTTTAAATCCCAATGCGTTTAAACATAAGATAGCAACAGCGCTTTAGAACACACATGCACATATATACACACACACACAAATGCAAGAAGTAGGCACGAGAGTATTTAATTGGCATTTTAGAAAGGTCACCTTTTCACCCAGAAAAAAAAACGCGGCAAATTAAGTTAAAACTCCACATTTATCCAGACTCCCTAAAGCAAGGACTTTAATAACATTCTTAAATAACAGCCACCATTTTTAAAAGAATTTTGAGAACATGATCATATGATAAGTCCTGCAGTGAGACACCAAAATTTGACTGCATTGCACATGTTTTATTCCTTGGCTTCCCATAGAGTAAGATTTAAAAAATATATAATGGGAGTACTTTAGTATTTTGGATGCTGAGCTCCTGCTGTTACCATTCCAAAACTTGTGCATAGCAACAACTGTGCATGTTTTAGTCTACACAGGCCTTAGGATGGCAATAACAGCTTTTCAGTCAGGACCTTCGTGATGATGTATATTAGCACAACACCCAGCAGAAGAAATCCTGTAGAAATAAAACAGTTGTAATCCTGTCAAAGGCCAAAGTAATTTCCACCATTACATTGCTGTGTGCGTGTTGCGAGCGTGCAATAACCAGTTAAAGCACGTAAGAATTTCCACTCCCTTAAAATCAAGACAGTATAATGCACGGATGCACAATCCAAATTGCACTAGGATACTGTCCTCTAAATGCCTACTTAGGCTTCAGCACTACAGGGTACTCTGGGCAGGGCATCCTTACCCTCCTGTGAAATCACCTGGGCAAGAGAGGGAGAGGACAGCACAGCAGCTCTGGTGCCATATGCTTCCAACAGGCAGGCAGAGCAGAAGGATCAGCTCGCAGGAGAAGCAAGGAAAAACAGTTACTTGGACCCAGACGAAGAGGGTAAAAAAAGAGACCACTATCAACATGGAATTTCTTTGGTAACAGGCTTTGTTATCTCCCTGTCTTGTGTCCTTTAAATACTAGCTACAAGTTAGTATTAGAAAGCTATAATTATTAGTCTATCTTTGTTAGGCAGCACTGATTGAGGCACTCACTATCTCCAGATCTACACAAAATGATTCAAGAAGCCTCCTGCACTGACACCAGAACAAGAAAAGAATCTATCAACTTGGCTTCGCAACCTTGTGATTGAAACATTGTTCACAGAAACAAAACGAAAGGGAGAAAATAGCCTGTGTCAAGGACAGTTAGCACAGCAGATTACTCATCTTTCTGCAGAAAAGAATATTTTAAAGCTGCCTGCCCTGGACAGACCTGCCAAATAACTCACAAACAGATAACTGAGCAAGACCCTGTCACCCACCTGAGGGTATCCTCTCCATCCTGCGGTCAAAGGACAAGCATTTCCTCTGGCATCTGAGCATCAGTCGGCACTGCCTGGATTCCCACCTGTGATAGCAGCCAATGCCCTCTGTCTTAGAGAAAGGTCCAAGAAGCCTCCTCTGTTAGACAGCATCAGACCCAAGGGGAAAACAGTCAAAAGAGCCATCAAAGAAACTCCTCCAGCAGACACATTTCAAAGAGGTTAGGAATATTTCGAAAGGAAAAGTCTCATGACAGAACTCAGCTCCAGTAGCAGGAATGAGTTTAGAGTGATTATCCACACTGTTCTTCATCCAATTTCTATGCAAGACAAACAAGCAGTTGGTATTGCACTGGGAGCCAACAGCACAAACTACTTGCTACATCCTTCCCTAATCCCGAGTCTCCTCCTCCATGTACTGGGCTAGAAATTCTGGGCAAGCAGCCTCAAAGATTGTGAATGAGGATGGTGAACATTCTGCTTTTCACAAGATTGTTTTTCTGAGTATAAGGCAACAAGGCCTGGTTTCATAACAAACTTTAGAGGACCCAAGAGGAACAGTCACAGCCTTTTAGCATTTAGAGAAACCTTAGTAACAAATTGTGTTCTGGAATATCCAGCTGCTCCCATTTAATAAGCACACACACAAAAAGTAACTATCAGTGTCGCTGCTCTGTACAGAGGGTTCAGAACATTTAAATTAATGTTGCAGCAGAAGCGTTGTTAAAAATGGACTATTTTAAATAAAGTTTCCCTGCCACAGATTTCATGAGCAGCAGATGTACCAGTAGCATCGGACATCTGCTATCCAGATCAATTAACATTGTTAAAGCAAAGCATTTCTACAAAGAGAAATAAATTTAATATATTATTAGGGGTTATTTATTTTATTGGGAATCTTCCAATTCACATCAAAACGATGGCAAAAAAGGTCTCATTTCCCATATTCCTGCAAACATTTTTGTCCTCCCAATAACTTTAAACATTTAATTAGACCTCTCAGCGTGGTGAATGAATTCACTGTAATATATTAAATGATATGTGGCCTAGACACCAATATCTGCCACTACTCACAACAGAAGCCAGTCACTTGCAAGATTTGCTCCCTACTACCCACCTTCTCACAAGCACCATGACACTCTTTTCAATCTGGTGCAGCCTAGCAGAAGAGCTCGCCATGCAGGACAAAGCTAAGATTCCCTTGCAATCAAAAAATCCTAAGTAATCTGTACATGTCCCAACATGCTAGAAGCACACACAAGCGCCCTCCAATACCTCATGATTTGCCAGAAGGGGGAGACTCAAAGAAGGAGATCATAGATCATCTAGCATTCATCATGCTGGGTGGTCACACTGGGTAGAAGGAGCTAGGATACAGGTACTACCTGCTCAGCCTATGTGCAGGACAAAACGCAAGAACAGCAAGAGATTTCAAGTGACATTTCTCTGAACAAACAGAAATTTCTCAAGTGGTGTCATCTACAGCAAGGTGTAGACTAAGTTCTGCGTTATCCAGGAGAGACTGTGACAGGCAAACACGTTCGGTTTTAAGCCAGAAGATACCAATACCCTTTTGAGCTCACCTAAAACAGAAAACACTGTCTTAAAACTCCACACAAACATGGCTCAAAATCTTCAGTTACAGGTCAGCACACCTTGCCAAACTACATACCTTAGTTATCAGCCATTGCCTCTTGAAAACGGAAATATTTCCTTCACTTTGGAAAAGGCCGAAATAATCTTCTCCAATTAGAGGCTGGATTAGCTCATTAGACTCACTTCATAAGAATTTCTAAGGCTGCATTTTTATGTTTCTCTAGAAGAAATAAGTATCTTTGCTCATTTTTTCCTAATAAATACTTATCAGCAATAAAGTACCATGGGCACACGCCATCACAAGATGAAATCTGCATTATTACCTTTCACACTTCGGAGCACATTTGTTAGTCTCTTTACTTGCCCGGAAAAATTAACTTCAGTCTTTTCTCTCCCAAATAAATAAATGATCCTGAAGGATCCTTGGCAGAAGCTAAAGATAAGAATCCTGTTATTCTTACTAATTCGTCTTCTGTTTGTCTTCTCAGAAGCTCTCTCCAGACATGTATAGAGACAGGCAGAATTCATTCACTCTAGCCACGTACCAATGAGAATTTAAATTGAATTTGTAGGACCAGGTCCTCACATAGGAAAGCCAACCAAACAAAGCACTGAAGTATGCAGATTTGAGCCTATGGGGAAACAAAACAGAATCTATATTTAACAGCTTGGCTAATTCAAGAGTTTGCCTTCTCTAGAGCTGTGACTGTTTATGCCACTTGAAGAGTTGACCCTTCATTTTCTTCTTGGGTCAAGAAATCTCATAAATATGTGACCTGGAATAAGGCCAAGTTAAGCTAAGATATACAAACAACATCATCTCAGATGTTTATGATTTATTTACATGGCCTAAGAGGTTTATAGGATATCGTCCCATATTTCTGCTTTTTATTGGGAATCCTAACACTACTCTCAGAGAGCCCTGTTTCACTAGTAGCAGCTGCTTCCCAATCAGCTGAAAGACTGAACCAGTTCCCAATAACCTGCAACAAGCGGAAAAGGGAACAAACTGCATTAGGCCAGGTATTAAATTAGGTCATCTAACATATTAGATGGTGCTCAGATATTGCAGTGACAAGGAGGAAATAAACTATAAAACAATTTATTGAAATATATTAACTACAGTAGAAATCCCAGAAACATTAGTTTTTGGCATAATTAGCATTTCAGTCAAGATCTTAATTTTTGTCAAATAAAACCATCCCTAAAAGATAACCTTTTTCTCTCTAACCCATACTCAAGACATCAGCAAAGCTCACCAGCTAGTACAATAATTCAGTTAAGCTATAGATCTGTACCAGAGATTTAATTCTCCCTTTAAGATGCACATACTTAATTGTCCTTTCTGTGTATAATGAAAACCAAATTTGTAAGGTTTTTATAGGGTTTTGCATGTTTTTAAGTCAGTTCTAAAAGTTTTATCACTACTGAAAAACAAGTATCATGGTGAAGTGCAAAAAAGCTATGAAATAATGACAGGGGATGTTACCTGACCAATGTGGGTAGTTGCCTGGTGACAGAATACAGAAGTAAACAATGAAAAAAAAATTAAAAGAATCAAAAAACACACCATTCTTCAAAGAGGTTTCAAATAATAAAAAGGTAGCCCCTAAGCACCATCGAGTTCAATAGAGTGATTCAAGCACTTTGAAAAGTGGATTAGTAGAGATAGACCTAACCAAAGACTATCAAAACACTTTCTGTAATTTTGATAGTAACTTGCTATGGTTATAGACAGACAATGAGTTTGCTACAGTATGCTTTTCAAGTGTTTAACTTGCACTACAAAGCTGATTTGAAACAGCATCCAATATTCAGTAATACTATTGAGGAAATAACTTGTGCAGGATTTCATTAACATCTTCATCTTTCTCATACAGGTACACTGAATAAGAGGAGAATAGTAACAAACACCTCACTTTGAATTAAAGAAAAACCTATAGAGGGGAAAAAATATATAGGTCACTTTCAAAATTCTTTTTATTTTAAAAAGCAGATGATTATAATTACCCTGATATACACTACAATATTCAATACTGAGGCTTTAGTGGCAAGGAACAGATGTCCATATTAAATGGATAGGAGAAGCAGAAAGGAAGTTCTTTCTATATAGTTTAATTTACTTCTAGACTATAAGTGTTTGGAAAAATAGATTTTTTTTTAATAGAGCTGTGATTCGTATGGTATTAAGCATGGGAGGAATAAAGGAAAAGCTAAAATTTCCATCCTACTCAGTGATACATAGGCCTTTGTGCCTCTCTCATGCCAAAAAGCAAAAGTCTTCCTGCCAATTCCTACTAGTACTGCAAGCCACAGGTGGATACTTTCTGATGTATCCAAGCACCTTACTAGTTGCAAAAGCAATCTGTCAAAGCCACTTTCATGAATCTACAGACAAACTGAAAAAGAAGTGGGAATTCGATATCCTCAGTTCTGTTCTTGGCTCTGCCACCAGCTCACCTTGAACTTGTGAAGGCCACCTGGAACAACTGATCAAAACATTATGCCACAGCTCACAATACAGCTTTTGGAGGCCTACGAAGAAATCGATTTTCAGAAATTTCTATGGGCAAAGGCACTTAGAAAACTACACCAAAATAAAGCACAGCAGCAATGCTGTTTTGTGTACCGGTTCTGAATGAGCAAACAGTGCCGATAAAAAAAAGGTTTCAGCTCTTCTGCCCTCTCGCCCACATCACCAGGTATCAGCTTATCTCAACTTCTATTGACTAGACAAAGAGATACCAAAGGCATGTAGGATCAAATGCATGTTACCAACTGCACACAAGTACATGTTAGTAAATAAATTTGTAAAGAGATGAAAGCTACTATTAATTACGCAGTCACTGAAATCACAGCTCACTAACTCACTGCACACATCTGCAAGCACATATGTAAAATGTCTGTGCCTACAGGTATTCTTTACTCTTTCCAGTCAGTTTTTTTTCCTCAGAGGAAAAGAGGATGGATCCAGCATTCTGTCCCTTCTCTATTCAGCTCTTTAGCTCTACAAGATGCTTTTAAGCTTCCTTACTCCACCTATAAAGCAGGAACAGCAAATGACAAGGCAGAGTTATCAGACATAACTACCATCATTTTGAAATATACCACGACAAAACTGAAAGGTTCTGATATGGGATTTTGAAATTGCCATCTCAGTACATTTACTCTCAGTAGAAAGAGTTCTCTTCACATTGTCCTTTTATCTCAATACATGTCTCAGCGTGCAATCCATCACACGGCTTGAACAGATTCAGCAAGTCCATAACCAGTAATGCAGTGCAACAGTCAGGGCATTTGTAGGAAGCTACATAAACCTCAGGTTGCCTTAAGCTGGGTTATGGAGTAATGACAGCCTCTTCAGAGGCAAACAGTTTCAGAGAAATCCGCTATCCACACCATCCCTTCAAATCATTAAGCGTAATGTGCAGTGCCAACAGGAGGGAGAGCCCAAGGTGTTACAACAACAGATAAGACACCAAATTAAGCACAAAGCATCGGCCTCTCCTGGGGCCCTCCCCCAGCTTTAAGCTGTTGGCCTAACCAGGTGTTCACTATCTCTCAGCTCAAATATCATGCATTTGAGAGTGACCAGCTGCTTTTTAAGCAAAGGTAATAGATGAATAATTTTACAATAACCATTATAGAGATTCTACTTCCATTTAGCATTGACACAGCACATAACTCTGTTCCTTTCCTTTGTACACTGCTGTTAGTAGCAAATATCACAGACAAACACTCCATCTCACACAACAACAATTAAAAAAACCACACACACTTCATTCTATAGCCTAGATAAAGTATGCTCCAAGAACAGATACTCCATTTTGCTGTTTTCTTTAGATTTATTAGATTTTAAATGTACAGACTAAGACTGCCTTTATAGAGACCTTACAGATAGTTGCATTCTTTCAAAGGCAGATGCATGAATAACTCCTCCTCCTCTCTTTCTATGGATAGTATCTTTAAGCGATATAAATTAAAATATTAAAATTTAATGGTAGCCATGACAAATTACTCCTGCTGAAAATAGATTACCTAACACCAGACAGAAAAGAAACATCGAAGACAACAGCTGTAGAAACATGGCATAGAAATTGCTTACACAGTCAAACTTCTCAATTATATCAGCAGTTCATGTCCATCTTTGCTATTCTCTGCATCTCCATCCAATTCTTTGGTCTTCATGTGCTAGTATAAGTTTTTTTCATATGTATTAACATCTATCTACTGACAATTCTCAGAGCTAAATAAACTAATCTTTTGTCCCTGAAGGCTTCTGTGATGTTCCTAAAGCTCAATTGTATTATCTGGAGTTGTGTGCTTCATTATGAACCTTACATGTACTATATGAGCACATACTGAAGACTGAAGTGCACAGAATGAGATAACAGGATCACAAGAGTAAAACAAACAGCTGTTAATTACAATGTCCCTTCCCCACAACATAGTATTTCGAACACTAGATTAAAATCTGCGAAGTCCCTACTATGCAGTCAGCTGAACATCACAGCAGTAAGTCAGCACATACCAAAACATGAAACCCATTGAGATTTAATGACAGATCACCACAGACTCCAATAAGCCTTGGAACAAGTCATACCTCTAATACTCAAATTCATTTTTATATAAAATCAATAGCCCTTTTGCTCCTTTCCTCAGCTATAAGGGAAGCAATAAAAGCAGTTGTTACAATCAGACATCTTAGGCACACTAAAAGAGTAAAGAGCTCCACAATGAGATTAATCAAAGTGAAGGAGTTATAATAGGCTTAAAAAATGAGAACACATTACTAAACTGCTCCCTTGCAGTAATCAAGCACACGTTGCACACAACTCCTTATCCAATGCTGAAGCAGAACTGTAGCATTAGGAATGAGCAAGTGACTGGCCTGGACAGATAGAGGCTTGGGCAGAAGAGCTCTCTAGAAATTCTATTTATCTGTCAAAAGCCAACCAGGGAAGACAGAGAGCCTTATCTTAGAAAGTAAATCACATTTCAGTCATTCCAACACAAACAGGAGGTTTCTCAGTCTATCACCAAGAGAATTTACAATGCAAATAGTATTTGACATCACCTAAATGCAAGCAATCACCTTCACATTACAGCAGAGGACCCCAGGCTCCAGCTGAAATGAACCCTGATTCATCAGACAGCCCATTAGAGAAGCTGACATGAAAAGCGTTCAGTTTTCTTAGTCTGCTCCTATGGCAAAAATGCACCTTGATAACTCCTTCCTGCTTTTGTCTTGGGTCAGGAAATTCGCCTGAAGAAACTCAAGCTCCTGCTGATCTTTCTTTTGTCAGCTTAGTAACCAACGACACTGTGAAGCTCTTTGAAATTTAACACAGAGAGCAAAACAAATGAGATCTTGTCTTTATTCAAAGTTATAATTTGTTGGTGATTTTTTTCTGGTCTTTCCAGCTAAAATATTGGAACAGGAAGGGAAAGGAAAAAAAAGAAAGCAAGATTGGTTGGATGTGCCTTTTCCCTAGTCACTCCAGTTGCACAGGAATACCCAAACACCTTTCCTTTCCTCTATCCACCAGCTTGCTTACTGCACAGTTACGTATGGGCACTCAGAATGTTGACCACACAATTTTATTTGGCTATTAAGAGAAAAAATCTCTCTTGAAGCCAAAACCTGATTCTATGTTTATTATCCAGTAGTTTTTAAAATCAACTAGTTGTTTTTCCTGCTGTGATGATGCTTATCTGCTGCACATAAATATTTTTGCTCTTGATAACCAAATCTCTTCTCAGAAAATGCAGTTTCTACATTCGAAATATTGAAGTACGGACCACTTATAAATGTGAGGTAACAGCACAGAGTTTCCCTGATCTTTGAAGATTTTGCTTATTACTTGCATTGCCTTATTTGTCCAATTCACACTTTGTTCTTAAGTGATCAGAAAAAGCAATTGTAAGCAACATTCTCAAATACTGTTTCATCTAATAAGATCAGATGCCAATTTAGATTGCAAGAAGCTCTAACACTTCAACTTCTATATACTACGATATTTTTATCAGGTTACAAAGATAACCTAGGCATTTCTCTTTTCATTTTTAAACATAAAACTATCTTCTGTGCTTATTATTTGATGCCTTGAAAAAAGCCTTTTGAAAGTAAGCTCCTGGAGTTCGTTCACACTACACTGTGCCGCACTGCTGCTGCCATCCTTATGCTGCCTCTCAAGCACAGCAGAGAAGACACAAGGTGCCACAACCCAGACACATGGCTATGACCCTTGAAGAAGGCCTTCCATAAAACAGGGTCAAACAAAGCAGAAAGCAAGAAAGGACTATGCTGCTGCCTTCTTTCTGCACGCACCACAGGAAGATAAGTGCAGGATATAGAGTTAGATTTTAAAAATCTCCAAGTAATTGCTATCCTTAAGACAGTATAATGCTTTATGGCAATACTGGCTTCAGATCTCACAGAAAACTAAGACCCTTTGAACAATATATACGAAGAAATACACCTCTGACCAAGAAGCTTACAAGAGGAAAGAGCTTGTCCAAAGTTCTTACATAGCATCCATAGAGACACTCTTCCTCAAAGATCAAGCTTGCAAAACTAGAGCAGCGCTTCTGAAGCTCATTCATTCACATCTAGAAATACAAAGTTATTTATCAGGAAATGTTAGAAATGACCTTCAAAATCCACAGGACAGATTAAATAGCTCCACTACGCAAAAGGGAGACAGAAATCATGCATCTCATAGCATTTTTGCTTCTGTCTAGCTAACTAAAAATGTGAACTGCATATAAAGATGGCGATCAAGAAAGTAGTATGAAACACAAACTCTCCAATACCACTGCCCTTTTCAGTACCAACATACTTTTTCCAGCCAGATTGCTGCACTTCCCATTTGAAATCCTAATTTTGATGTAGCCTATTCTGTAGGCAGAATTCTTCCACCTGTTTATATAGTTACAGCAACAACTGCCTGTGTATCAACTGCGTAACACAGCAATAGTTTATGCAAGACATTTTTCTCTTGCCTGTTTAGAAGACCCTCCTGAATTGTCTATAGAGCATCGCCAATACCTTCAGCACAAAAAAAACACACACACACACACACACACACACACCCCCTCAGGGTATCAATGCTCATATACCAAGAAAAGTCAGCAGAAAGTAGATTCCTAAATACCAAAGAAACCTTTGGATAAATCCTGTCCATAACAATAAAGCAAGAAATGGTTTTAAGTTTGTGCATCCTGGTTTTCTTTGGTCAGCAAATAGTACAGATAACCAGGAGCTTCCAAGCCTACCTAAGCTACAACCAAGATGAGCTTTGCCTGGCAGAGATGGCTTGTCTTCATCTGAAAAGCTAAGCTATGAAAAATGCCACTGTTGCATTTGCTAGAGCCACACTGTGCTCTAGCTGTATTTACAGAGTAGTTGGGGGCTGTTAAGCAAAAACAGTTTTAGCCTAGGTGCTTAAGTAGCGCTGTGCTCTGGAGAAATACTGTACTGAACATCAGATGTAATCTGCTGGCACAGACACTTTTCTGTGCAGCATTTGCTTCTAGCTCTGCTTGTATCACTGTCGTATCCAAGTGCCTCCCAGCAGTGCACTAAAAGCTGCAACTAATACCTGATGTTCAGTTCATTCTCGCCCTCTCCCCGCTGAGGGAGCATCACATGCACTGCAGTATGAAGTGTTTTGAGAGGATACCTGTTTTTAAATGCACACAAACAGCTTCCGTTAGAATCTGAAAGCTCATGCCCCCAGTGGGATCAGGCACATCATTTGCAGCAGGCACTCATTTCACAGGCTAGGACCAATACCCTCTTTTCCCTTCCATTAAATAACTCTTTTGCAAAGGCTTTATCTTTTTGATACAATATTCCATAGAACCAAAAAGCTGAATTAGTGACCACTGTCCTACCCTGAACATTTAGGAAAGCTTTTATACCTCTAAAGCGATCCCATCACAGCAGAAGTATTTTGGAATCCCTGAATGAGAGGAACTATCAGATTGTTTTTCAGTACAGAATATCAGCCTTTGTTTCCTCTCCATTTTCTAGACTCCATCATTTTCCTGCTGCCTGCACCAAATGTTTATGCTCTCCTTGACCTAGAACAATTCCTTTTCCACCTCCGTCGCAATACTGCACTTCTTATTTTAATTTGGCTTCCTCAGCTGCACACATCTTTACCCTTGCACCTGCTTCCTGAAGCAGGCCTGACTAGAATATTTGTTAAAACCTGAATGAAATGGCATCCTCATAGCACTGTTACATTTTCAGGCAATATCTCTAGAGAGTGATACAGCTAAATTTTTTTAATAGCTCATGCACTTGACAGGTAGAAAACATTTCCTCCTAAGAAATGAGCAAGACATATGAAACTTCCAATAGTACTGGAACAGAGAATGAGATTTTTCAACACAGAACTCTTTTGCATAGGAAAATAATGATTTCCAGAGGTGTTTTGGAGGTGCGTGGGTTTTTTTGTTTTGGGGTTTTTTTTTGACAAGTCATCAAAATCCACAGATCTGAATGCTAAAAAACTTTGTTCACAGATTAGACTATTCTTGCTTTAGAAGAAGGCAAAACAACGAGAACAGTAGAAGTTTACTACAAAGAGAAAAAGAGAAAAGTCTGATGAGTTCTGCTCAGCAAAAAGCTTTTCTATAATTCCCCAGTGAGCCTACAAGCAACCACCTATAAAGCAGTTCTTAACTCTCTACCATGTTTGCCTGTTGTCATAGCTTTCTTCATGAGAAATTAAAGCCCGCACTACCAGCGGTTAAAGAAAATAATAAAATAATAAAAAGTTAAAGAAACGAAACCACAGGATCTCTGTAGTCTTAATATTATATTAGATTTAAAACAACAAAAAAAAAAGTTTTAAGAGCCAGAAAGTCACATTTGAATTCTATATGTAGGCCAGAGACAACATACTGCTCTTTCTAAAAGAAATTAGCAATTAAAATTTACTTCATACACAAAGCGTCCACAGAAACACATCTGCTATCTTCATTGTGCCAATGGATCAGGATGCTGTAAATGCTACAAGCACTGTCAACATGGGAAGATCCTGGGGGCCCGAGAGCTCTGCCCCGAAGCTGTTAAGTCCAAAGTCACTGAACAAGATCTGCTCTCAAGCAGATGCTTAAAACTGTAGGAGTCCAGGCCAAACAACCATCAGATTTTCATGGATGACAAAGCAAGTCTGGGGTGTACTGCACATTGTGAATGCTCCTGTCACAGCGGTCTTCATTAGACTGAGGCCTCCCAGGACAAGCTTTGGCTGAGGACTGTTGTTGACTACTGCAGCTGGTGAAAGGGTCAGCCAGCAGTATTAGAAAAGTACATTAGTAGTTAGAAAAGAACAGAGATAGAAAAGTGCATAGAGATGATGTTCTTGGATTTTGATAGGAGTGTCTTATAAATGAAATCAAAGTAATTTCAAAACATGACAGTCAAATTGAACAAACAAACAAAAAAAAAAAAAGGAGAAATTTTGTGCACCCACATCAGGCTGTCTGGTGCTTATTTGGTCACTGACCTATCACAGAGTCGGTTTGACTTCAGAAACACTCAACACAAAGCAGTCATATCACTATGTAAATAATAAAAACATTTTTGTTGTAACAATATTTTTAAGCACCAAACCTTTGCAAAATACTACACCACAACAGGCACATATCTTCTTGCTCTGATGACATGAAAACTTCCTCTGAACTTGCTCCCATGGTAACTGCAACATCAAGGTCCCTGGAGAGACATTTCACACATGCACAGACATATGATGGAAGAGACGTGTGCCTGTAGCTCTGCACTTGGAGACACAGGACAATCCCAATTCAAGGCAAAGAGTCTGGCCACAGTACTGCCCTTCCTTTCATCTTATAGGATTCAGGACAAAAAAAAAAAAAAAAAAAAACACCACCATTTCCTTTCCTTAGGAACAGAATTCAACAAGTCTCAGCACTCACATCAGTTTCAGGACTAGAGCATGCATTTGCCTTCAGGAGCTAAGCTTTGGCTTCCTCTTCCCTCAGATCCCACCACAGCCTGTTACATATGTATAATGTATGTATTTCACCAAGAACTATTTTTCCCCTCACCAAGATCCTACTGTATACATTTTCTAATTGGCTTGAAGGATGCCAGAGGAAGCCAACAAAACAGAGGTTTTCATATTTTTCTGTCCTCTAGAAAGTGCTCTAGAGCAGAACTGTAGCACAGACAGCACAAGGATGCAGCAAAGGGGACATCTCCTCCCTTCCCCCCTGTTCCATACTGATAATTCAGCACTTTTGAAAGCCTTGTGTCATTAGCTTCCCTTTCTCTAGGGCATCTCTCTTTTTGCTCTCCCACTGGATTCTGAAACTAATGATTTTTCTTAATTGGCCAGTTAAGGCAGTTGCAAGATGACCCAACAGTACGCTCCCGCAGCACTCCCAGGCCCAAGAGCAAGCACATGCAATGCATCCTTTTACTTCCCCAGCTTGAGAATGTGCAGCAGGAATGGCTAGAGCAGGCGGAGGCAGGCAGCACTCACTGTTCTGCAACCTCTGCTGTTCGCCATCATGAAAGTGGAAGTTTTTGCCTTCCCATTTCCAGGTTTTAGCACCTGAATTTCATGCAAGGCGTCGCCCAATCAGAACACAAGATCTCCAAGAAAGGAAAAAGATCTGAAAATTCTTCCAATGCCTTTCTACACCTATGATTTGCAGTAGGGTCTACTCTATAACAGTTGTAACAAATTTTAATTGAAAATGGTTTCTTTGTGGTCCAGGTCTCTGCACGGAATAATTACCATCCCTCCCTCTATGGAAACTCTCTCAACAACAACAAAAACAGAGCACCAACAGCAACAAAACAAATAAAATCAGATAACCAGCCACAAAAAAAGACTTTTATAGCAGTCCTCTAATTCTGTTAGTGTCCCTCCTTTCCCAGTGTGATTTGTTACAGTGTCATAATTTGACAAGACAGTTTGACAGAACTATAGCAAAGCAAAGGAGATTTTTTTTCAGGAAGACCAGAGTGTGATGATCTGTTCTCTGTCCCAAAGGAGAAAGCACGCATCTCAGCAAACCAGACCCTTTTGATCATTTTCCAAACATATTTTGGCTAAGCTTCCAACCTCAAGAAAAGAGGCAGGAAATAGCTAGTGAGTTATAGTATCATAAAAATAACAGTAGCCTACAAGTTAATACAACATTAAGCTTTTCAAATAAAAGAGTTTTCTTGTATATTTTCTGTAAAGGTATCCTATTTTATGGAACTTCAATTACTTGTAGATAAAAAAAATGCATAATACCTAATAAAGTTTACTATCACTATTATGCTTCTTTTTGGAAAATATCTTGAAGTAGATAGAACAGAGATACTTATACAAGCAACAGGTATTTTGAATTCAGTACCTCCGAAGCAGCATCAGAATTTAAAATTCATGCCTATTTGGCAGAACATACGGCTCCTTTTACTTCTTTCACTGTGAACCATAACTTAGCAATGCACAAAGTGAATTCAAGTTCTGTACATATCTGCTATTTTACATCTGGCTCCTGTTATTTTTACCAACCTCAAAAGCATATTAAAAAAATAAATTACATTCCAATTTCTACTGATTGCTTATACTTTCCTGAAGTTTCCTTCCTTTGTTCTACCAGCTAGGTAACTTAGAGGATATTACCCTAATCCAACAATGAACTTAAGAAAATGACTATTCCCAGTGAAGCCAAAGGCTCTGCTGGATCAAAAGGCTTTAGTTATTAAAAGCTCACCAGCTCCTGCTTCACATTCTCATCATTCAAACTTTACAACTTCATTATCATGCCTGTTGCAGTGGAGATAAGTCAGGCATACAGCACACAAGGCTAGCTCAGAAGTCAAATCCTACCTTCTTAAGGGTAACTTTTCATAACATTTGTTACCAATTTCTTCTTCTTCCAAGGTTTTTAATGGAGCTATTAACAACTGACAACAGCCAAGTTGCCCCTGAAGAACAAGTGGTCAGAGAGCACATGCAATCGGCTCAGGGAATAACCAGGAAACCAGCAGTACAAAATTTGTACCAAAATTGTCAGTCTGTTGCTGTTCTTTGTCCTCAATTTAAACATGACTGTCCAAAGCAAACATATCATCAGATAAGACAGGACCAGACTCTTCTCAGTTACATCATGGCAATTCTTCTCATTTCACTGGAATTTGTTCATTTAAAACAGTACAGCATTTGACTTTGTACAACTGCAGACTTGCCCAACGCATTTAGACAGCAGGATCTGCAAGCATGTTAAAAGTTGGTTTTAAGCACATGCTAGTCACTAAAATAAACACTGCTTAAAGAAATTTAAGAGTGTCCCCCACAGCTCCATTTGTCATGTTGTCTTATAGGAGAACAGAAGAATAAGGAATGAGTCTTTTCAGCAATCAGGAATTCAAGAGAAATACATAATGATACACAAAGGTTTTCCTTGCCTCACTGCTTGCTCGCTCTGTTTAGCTCTGGCTGTCAGTACTTTCCGAGGACCTGCTCTATTCCACTCCCGCTCCAGCAGCACCACTTACCCAGAAGGCAGGCCAGGAGACATCTCTAAAGCAGCTGCCTCTTTGCGGGGGGCTGGTAGCAGGCAGGAGGGGGGCAGGGAAGCACTGTCTTTCCCGGCAACCATCCCTCTCAAAGTCATTTTGCAATTACGTCCACAGCAGCTCCTGCTTCTTCTCCCTCCCTTAAAATTATGCATCACCTGTGCCTGCGGGTAAAACACCAGAGCACAAGATGCAAGAATGCAAGCTCTCTTGGTGATCCCTATAGAAAAAAGGGCCACCCCTGGCATGAGAACTGCTGCTGGACCCTGCAGTCCTTTCACCAACTTGGCAGGAGAGAAGAATTTTGCGTTGGCAAGGCTGGGGGACAAGTTGGGGGTATCAGCACAAGCTAGCATTGGTGTCCAAAGCAGCAACTGTTCCTCCATTGCCACTTACTTCTGCTCCCAGAATGACCTTCTCCAAGCTACGCGTGCAAAACTTAATGTATTTGTGTCTTCCCTGGAACAAAAATCCATAGAAAGGAGCCTTAGTAAAGCAACAACCAGCCAGCCACAGAGTGTGTTTTCTAAAGCTGAATTGCAACTCCATAGCTTTTTCTCTCAGAGAATGAAAAGTATTTTCACTGGCACTCTAACCAAAAAGAAAAACAGAGCTTAGTATGGTGCCCTTTGCAAGTACTCAATTAGAAACTAATTCAAGAAAAGAAAAGAACAAATTAACTGACCAGCAAAGGCTTAGGAAAAGCATGGCAATACATGCCTCCAGAAGTCCTTCTCTGACAATACATTTCCCAGAGGACACCTTTGGTTCTTACATAAAGAACCAGAAAGCAATTGCAAGAAAGACGGTACATTTGAAAGAATGTACCAAGAGAATTTGCAGCAGGGTCAAAATGAACACATGCAGAACTAGCGAGCGCACACACACACACACACACAATCAGATTAGTAAGGAGGAGCCTAAGTTTACACAAGTGTTAAAGTGCAAATCAGTATTATAAACTGCAAAATTGAAGTGAATGGAAGAAAGAGCCACCAAAAGGATACATTCCTAAACCTCTCTCTGCACAGGAGGTTAATCAGAATCAATACGTAAGTTAACAGTTTTGGGTTTTTTTATATACAATAATCCCCAATGGTTCAGCCATTACAGTGAAAGTCCAAGCCTTTAAAGACAGATCAGCCTGAGCAGCTGAACACTTCAGAGAGCAAAATTAACTCAGTGGTTAGCTTCCCCTCCTAATATATTGTATTAGTCAATTATCTACAGAAGTCAAAATCAGGCCAACATTTTAAAGGCCACAAGGGGAATAATACAATGATTGCACAGAGGAAGAAAAAAATGCAAACAATGGCTAGGTGCTCATATTTAAGTCGTATACACAGTGGTATTCATAATGAATACTAATTTTGAGCTTTACTTTATAAAGCATGTTCCTAAAAGGAACTTGTTTTCTAATTATGAGCTCCAGTGACCATGCACATTAAACAATGAAAACATAAACGGCAGTAGATATTAACATTGTGACAGTCCCATTATCTCGCAGCAAAGAAAGGGGATAAAGCTGTCAGCCATTCTCACAGGCAAATTCACTTGAAATTCACTCTGTCCAAGCGCTCAGAGCTGCCAGCTTATTCTCCCTCCAACCATAATAAAAGACGACAATGGGAACAAAACAAGCGCAATGTGAAAACTCTTAACTCTCAGGAACATCTACAGTTTAAACATTTCATCCTTAAAAGTATTCTTGCTAGCCTCTAAAAACAAAAAGCCACAACCATCACCCTCAAAAGTGCATTTGTGACTTTTTTTTCTGTCATAGGGTTGAACTTCTTTTAAAAGGATTTTCTGCTTCATCTCCTCTTTAAACATCCAGGAGCAGTGAAGAATTGTCTTCTATATAATAGATTCTCAAAGAGCACGAGGCATCAGCATCACTACTTTGCCACAGAGCACCTAATGTATCTGACATTCCCACAGAACTGCTGAGTTTGAGAGCAGTAATGAATTTCTCAATTTAGTGGCCTTACAAGCATCTTCTAGATGTCATCCTAAGGCCCAATTGAGTGCAACAAGCAAAAGCTTGAAGGGAGACTGAAAACAATTTAGGGGTTAGGGGTGCAGGCTCAAGAACCTCAGCATACAGAGGTTCCCCCCAACGGCTTTTTTTTTTTGTCCCCTCTCATTCTTGTTTAATCCATCTAGTAGAATAGGAAGGGAAGAGAAGGATGTTTTGGAAAAGATTCACTTCCACATGGAAGGCTGAAGCTGAATCTCAAAGCTAGATATTACCGGGGGCAAGAAAGCACCACCTGGTTAAAAAGCTGAAGGGAAGGGAAATGACATTAAATGTCCCATGCAAGTCAACTACATGACACTCAGAGGTTTTGTTCCTTTTTCTCCCAGAACCACAAGGGATTCTAGAAAGACATCAAGCCTATAAATAAAGCAGAAGTCCTGAAGGCACAGCAGCAGGTCAGTCCTACTGCCTCATTACAGAACTAAATTATAGCTATATCCTAAAAGTACAATACAAGACATGTTAAGTCAAAAGTCAATATCATCATCACAGAACTTAAACCAGTAAAATGAAAATAAATAAAAAGCATGAGTCCACACAGAAAGAGCACAGGCTTGTCCCATGGCATTACACAGGATGGACATAAGGACAAAGCGGTAGGTTTGGAAGACATTTCAAGTTTTGCCCGCCTGAAAGAGAGGTACATTGAGAAAACAGCAACTCATTTGCTGTGAGAGAACAGGACTGTTCCGTTGTTCCTTAAGATACCAAACATAGGAGACTAATCCTAAATCTTTTGATGATTACACAAAACAGACTTCCAAGGACAATGGCATGTGATGAAAGAATATTCAGAGACAAGACATGTTTTGGACATTTGCCTTCTATGTACTACAGCATTTTCTCCCTAGGTAAGAAGGGCAATGTGGCCTTTCACCATAATCTTAATTCCTGAATAGAGAGGCAAATAGCAGTAACAGGCACTATCTTAAAAACAGGACTCCTATGCCAATTCATACTGAAGCTAGGACAGAGAATGACACATGTTCCATATAGCACATTTCAAAAGTTTTGAATAAGACATCCAATTTACATTTCTTTTAGTAAAAATAGATCAGCTTTCTTCAGAAAGGCTGCTATTCCTATTGTAGTTTGTAAGAAATGCAAGTTCCCAAAAGAAAAATACATTATTCACTTCCAGAGTGTGAATCAAGAAAGACTTGCATACATTAGCAGAGTGACTCAGAGGTGAGTTCAACTAATGCCAATCACATTAAAAAAAAAAAAAAGTATAATCCACTTGTTACAAAATAAGAATGACTGACATCATTCAGCAAGAGAAAAAGTATTTTGACTTATCATATGACATTTCCGGCTCATAGCACTGGACGATGCCTGTGCTTGGAGGAGGTGATTCTTTGGGAAGGAAGGAAAATTTTTTATACATATATATACATAAATAAAATAACCTGTACATCTCCTCTCTCCAGGATCACCTCCTGTGGGATCCAAGTACATCTCCAAACTAGCCAAAGGCTTTTCTCCTGAAATCTAAGGTCATGATCCTTTTTGGTGAACTCCACTACCTCACGGCCACTGAAGTAAAGGCTCTTTTAGTTTTAGTTTTTAGTTTTACCCAAAAAGGAATCAAACACACACTCTGAAGCAGCTCCATGAAGCAAATCTAAGGTCAGTAAGGCATGACAATGAGGAGAATTCAGTTGAAAAATGCACTCAATCTAAACCGGCTGCACAACACACACACAGAAACCCATAGTCTAATTCACACTGCATTAGTTGTAAAAAGCCAGTACCAGACACCTGGAAAAGGCAACATGCTCTGCAGAAAGCAATGTCGGCTAACCTGTACCTAGGGAAATTGTGCCCTAATTCCTGATTCCTAGCTGGGCATTACTTCAAAACCAGCAAGAGACAAGGCTTGATAACTTTTCCAATATTCTTATTTAAAAGTGTCCATAGGAAGTTACACCAAGTCATATATTTTCATTGCTCTCACTAAAGTCTGCATAACATGCATTGCTATAATATGAGCACTTGTCTTTGAAGCATATTAAATAGACACAATCAGGCAAGAAATAGGTAAATACATAAACAAAAGCCAGGCTAAAGATAAATCTTTGGCCCCCAATCCAGTGTTTTACTTGCAACATTGAGCAACAATCTAATGAGCACAAAGACTATCATGTTCATTATATATTAATATTCTGTCCTCCAACACAGTATGTTGCTTGGGTTCTTTACAGGAAATTCTGCCCCACAAGGTATGAAGACAAATGCTGGTCTTCTCTGCTTGCATTCTGAATAAACAAAAAGCACATACACTTTTCTGAGCATTCAGAATTTAAAATTAGTAGGAAAATTATGATATACTTTTTGTGTATGTGCACATACACATACTCATAGCATGTGGTGTCCCCCCAGGTGACTAAAAATCAGGTAACTAATTTCCTCCTCAAAGGCCAAGTCTTTAAACTGGACAGACTTTTGAACAAGAATCAGGTCCAGCACTCAGTTTGATCAGTTATATGCTTAAATTAGAATACAAACCTCAGGAAACTTAAATGCCTCAAAAGCAGGTGACTGGTTTTATGATGTAGTTTTTGGACAACTGCAGCAAGAATGACCAAAAAGCCTCAAGTATAGCTCTATCTATCCAGAACTCAGGACCAGCTCCCAGGTACAGAAACAACCATGCAAAGACTAATTCTCTCCTCTTCATCCCTTCAACAGGAACAGGCTGACACAAAACTGCAAGCTGTTAATAACTGTAAATATGAGATAAAATACATAATTGAGGCAAATGAGGTTTGAAAGAAAACATTTGAATGAACAGAATAAAACAGAACTCTTCATCAGCCAAGACACCACTTAGTCATGATCTGGAGAGCTCACACCTGCTCCACTCTGCCACAGAGCTCCCACAGCTCTGAAACACACGGCAGCATCACTCCAGCGCCTATCCTTGTGCCAACCTAAGCAGCATAACAGGATCACTTTGTCACTCAAGTTCCCATTTAGTTAATCAATGTAACACCTTCAACTCTCTACAGCATATTTCATGTAGAACATCTGAGCTACTAAAGAGTCCCAGAGGTCCGTCTAAGAGCACAGCGTAAAGCCCTGAACTGCAGAACACAACGGCCATGGTGCGAGCAGACAGCAGTGCACTGGACCCCTGGCACAAGAGACATTGCTATCTATCTGTGTGTTTAAAGTTCTTATTTTTCAATGTGTTTTGCTTTATTATAAAAGCTTCAGCACAGAGAAGTACTTTGACACATACTCCTCTACCTTATAAACCAGACAGATGCAAGGCAGGGCTCAGGGCCAAGATGTTCAAGGAATGAGACTAGTAGGGACATAGTAGGAAATGTTCCACAGACATAGTGGGTACAGGGCACTTAATATACACCTTCTGAACCCTCTCAAGATGTTGCTCTTACCTTTAGAGTTTTAAAATCCTTTGGAAATATGCCTTTCAATGCTTAACTGAATAGGGATTTGTAGGTACTTTGGTGAACAGGGACCCAGATTAATGCAGAATAAACTACATAAAATCTTTGGGTTCTATACCTTGAAAATCAGTCTTTCCACTCCCTCTCACTTTCACTTACTTGGCAGTGACTATCATGGATTTTTCTACCTATCCCTGCAGATGTGTTTCAGCTCCTCCTCCTCCTCTGTTACTACGGATCTAGCAGGCATTACAAGGTACATGATTTGTTTTGGTCAAGAATATCCCTTTTCATGGTATGTTGTTTTCAACTGTGTCAACACACACACACATAATTAATTCATTTCACACCTTCCAACAGCCAAACCATTTCTTTAGTCAAAACAGAGTGGTGACAACAAGATTTAACAGCATAGCACTTCCTCACAGATTACAGTTGTAGACAGCCACTTGGACTGGTGCTAGTAAAATGCCTTCATGGAAATTAAGGAACCTCTATAGATCACTTTCCATTTACTCTTCCTCCACGTTCAATATCAGGTCTTGTAATGCACACTGCAGCCTGCATCCAATGGAGTACTGGAAGTTTGCAAGATAAGTGAGATTTAAAAACTCCGTTTTGAAACTGCAATCCAATTGTTCCATTTCTTCACTCCAACCACTCCTATTCTAAAAATCCTGGGGTCACAGCCTCATTTGGTCAGACAACCTCATCTGACTCTCTGAAGTACTGAAATGACAACAGTCATGATTCCCAGCTCCTAGTCTTCTGCCACACACTGAGAACCTCTATTCTAGATCCAAATGACCTGGATAAATACAAAAGAACCCTTCCCAAGTACCCAGATTTAGGGTGTTTATCTAAGCCAAACATTATGACTGTCTCTACACATCAACTTGTAATGGAATTCGAAATGAATCATTGGCAAGGGTCAGTTCTGAACAGGATGCATGTCCACATGTCACAGCCAACTGCCAAATTTATGGACCAAGCTGCAGTTTATGTTGTTGCAAGGCTATGCATACAGTCAGATCTACATTCCAGTCACCAAACAGCTGAACAGAATTGTTTTATCTCTGTACAAAGAGACAGCTCAGCTCCGACAACATTGTAGGGCAAGCTTACCTCACACAGTATTCCAAGTTATTACCCAATAGCCAATTAGCAGTAAGTTTTCCTGCCATCAAACCAACTTAGGGAAGGGAAAAATAAATAAATCAGTTTTGAGCACGATATACCATTCCTCATCCTTCCTGTCTCCTACAACCACTGCCTGAAACCTAGAAGATCAGTTCATCCCAGGTCCAGAGCTTGTTCTATGAGAAGTTGCTCAGCAGAACACTGACCACTCCAGAACACACCAATGCCACAAGCAAGATAGCATCAAATCCCAGCTGAAGTTCAGCATAATATTGCCTCACATTGCATAAGGTGTGCACAAGGTATGCTCGCACCTCCAGCAAAATACATATAAGCAAGCGATGTTACCAAGCAAGTATTCAGACACTGCCAAGTTTACTGATTTAACAACAAAGCATCGTTCAACGTAACTAGATACTTGCTCATAACTGAGCCAGTAGGAAAGAACTGGTGTAACTCAGCTCTGATCGGTTCTCAGCCCCTCCCTCGGACCTCCTCTCCGCCCCTGACTCGGGCTTGCTCCCGGCCCCTCCCTCGGGCTCGCTCCATCAGGCAAGTTATTAGAGGCAAAGAAAGCTACAACATGGAGCTGTGAATCAGAGAGATGTCAAGCCTTCTAAATTAGATAGGAGGGGCAGGGGAGATGACCGGGTTCCCAGCAATACATAGACACTCATATTTTGTGTTATCTGGCCTAAGTCTATGAAGGAATTAACCCAGTTATTTTGCTGCAATGCAATACATAATAGAAAATGCTGTTGCTTAAACATCCAAATACAAAATGCTGCATATTGCAACTATATTCTTCCCCCCACAATTTCTTTTTTTTTTTCTTCCCCATTCTCTCTTTTTTTCAGAAGATACTAGCCACAATTCTTATCTTAAGTGTCAACGTTCAGCCAGGCATCTTTAATGATAGTTTTTATCTTCTATCATGGTAGTAAAATAGAGAACAGGCTGCCTTTTACCAGTATCCAGTATCATAACAAGTAAACAGTTCCCTTTCCACAGACCTGAGGGAAGAGGAGAGGGGGGAAAAAAAAACCCACCACACACAGTGGTTTAAATTAGTTACTTGAGTATGTACACATGAGTAACTTGCCACAGCTTAAAAAAAAAGAAGAAATAAAAAGGAAAAAAGCTAATCAGTTTGGGAAAGGTAGTAAAATTGCCATGCTAACACACCACTCCCTTGGAGCTTCTACACAGCTCAGCATTGTGAGAGCAGCATGGTGTTTAGAAGCAGTGCCAAAGCCCAGCCAGGCAGGAGAATTCACTTTCCTTTGATCAAGACAAGATAGGTACTACTTACAGTCCATAGTGTTGTTACCATGCAGTGCAATCCCACTCCATTTTCAGGACTGGGGAAGGCACATTCTAAGAGACAAGCCTAGAAGGAAAAAAAGCAGCCTTCAAAAACACGTAACTTGAGCCCTAACTTACTAAAACTTCATCTTGCCTGGAGCTCTGCACAGCCCAGAGACACCCAGTGGTTGAATCATACATCACAAACATGTACTGCTAATGAAAAGGTAGGGAAAGAACCCTCTCACTCAATTTATGTGTGGGCAATAAAGAGCTGAGTGGAAAGCCCAATCAGTCCCCCCAACTTCATGTATTTACTATAATCTGAGACTGATATTTTCCTTGGCTCACGTTTGGTGCTCAGACAAGGGAAATTGATAGAGAGGTAGAACCTGCCCTTTTTGCTCTGAATAAGCAACAAATAGCAAGAAGGTCCAGAGAGTGAAGGAATCCATCAGGTGGCACATGGAGCTTTCTCTCATGCCTGGTGAACTAGCATGCTCTGAACACTTACAAGGAAGCCTCTGCAGACAAAGCTGTGCCTCATTTGGGGTGAGGCACTCAGTCTAAGTAACCATCACCAATACTCCAAGACAGAGAAAAATGGAGGGTCACGTTGCATAGGAAAAAATGCAGCTAAGTGCCCTCTTTGCTCCATTGTCCTGTTTGCTACCATTGCCAGCAGCTGGCTCTTTTCCTGGCTTAAAGGTGACTTAACTCACAACTACTAATCAAGATACATCTGCAAAGCAAAAGGCATCACAGGTCCCATTACTAGCAGCCAAAGACCAGATTCTGTACTAGAAAAACAAGAAAAGGGCAAAATTAACCTGAAATAAGCTGTCAGCAGCACTTTAAAAGTATAAGTAGAATTGTCTTTAATCTAACCACCAACAAAGCTGTAAGAGGTGCCACGTACAATAGGACTTCCATGCACTGCACAGATTGATGCCACATAATCCAGCTTTAGGGACTCATGTAAAACACCCAAATTAGGAGGTTCATGACAGACTCTCTGATCAATGGAAAGAAATGGACACTTCTTCCCACTAAAAGGTAAATATCATCCAGAAATAATCATCTAACTATCCAGCTCCTATTTCAGACCCTTTGATTAAGTGGGGTAAAATACAAGACAAAGTACATTAGGAACAATTAATTTAGACACAGCCAACTAAAAGCAGGATTGACATTATGCTTCCTCACTTGATTGGCACTACTTTTTAAAAAATCTTGGTAGCAATAGTCAAGATAGGTGAAAGTAAATAGAAAAGGCACAGTAAACTCCAGAGGGGCACGGAGATGGTCAGCTCCTCTAGAGCTCATTCTGGCACACAGCAGGGCAAACTTTGTTTACCATCCAAGCCACACGCACAGAGGAAAATGCAACCTACAGCAAAGTTCTCTGTGCGGGAACTCTGATCTCTCTGGAACTGAAATATCATAAGACAGACATGCTTTTCAGAAATAGTAACTACATCATAGCAATAGACAAATATCAGGGAAAATAACAGGTCAAGTGCATGAATAGGTGACCTTACCATGATCCTTCTGTCATAACAGACTTAAGAATAGCTTCATTTCCTGCCAGAAAGCTCAGCAACAGAGCAGCATAAGCAACTCAGAAACACTACAGTGACTCGTTCATATTCATCCAACTACCAACTCAGATAAATGGAGGAAACAACATAGGTGCCAAACAGGGGAGAGTTTCACCGAGTGAATGCATTATTCTGCAGGGCAATGTGGATTCTGGCCTTAGCTTCCCAGGCAACTCTTTCTGCCTCAATTCTCACATCCTGTAAAGTTTTTAGAAGAGAATTTTGGCATACAGGTAAACATTTCTAACAGCCAGTAGGTATTTCCAGGATATCACAGCAGACCACAGCGTGCTAATCAAAGGAAACAATGACAGGAATTTCATGCCTCTGTATCCTCTACCCTAATAACAAGTTCAGGGAAGAAGTGAAGGAAATCAAACTCAGTACTGCAAAAAACTTACAGCCAGAGCAGCTGTATAAATCCTATAAACTACAGAGTAGTCTTGGCTGAGCAATGACAACAACACATGACTTCAGTGTGAAATAAGAGCACATAAACAACAAGCCTGAAACACTTAAGGCCATCTCTCAAGCAAAAGAAGGCATTTAATACCTTACTAACTCTCCTAAATCACATGCTACATCTGCTATGCTGCCCTGCTATCAAAAGTCTGCAAAAAAAGAGGCAGAGAACAGAGCTAAGTCAGCTGCATCTGCATCCCCCTTTGCCTTGCTAAGGGCTCCAGCTTCACTGTGCTGTTCATCCCTTTGCTTCCACCCTGCCTATGCCATCCTCTTTCAACAATCCACTGTATGACTCAACTTTAAGGCACTCTCTCTGCACCACTGCATGTACAAAGACACTGACACTCACCATCTTCCCCTGTCAGTGACATGCAAGCAGCAAAAACTGTGAAAAGAGAAGGTTCCTTCCTCCTCCCTCCTCCTGCGTCATTAGAGCCTCATCTTTTTCTCTGCAAAGCTCTTAAAAAGAAAAAAACAGATCTGAAAAGAAATGGGAGGGGTGCAAAAAGTCTCTGGAACAAAATACCATATGCACAATCCCTCTTCTCCTGTTCTGTGAGCTGTAAAACAGCACCTTCCCTGACAGAAGAAACAGGGATGTCTAAACTGCACATAGCACCACAGAAATTGGAAGAGGGCATGAGGAAGAGACACACATGGTTCACAGTCAGAAGAGGAACTCCTTTCAACAACCCAAGTAGAAAAGTTGCAGAAGTGACGGCTTCAGTGCCTCACTGCCCAGCTGACTCTCCAACCTGCCTACAAGCTGCATTCAGCCCTGTGGGAAGGGCTGGCTTTGTTTTCAACAGCGGCCTCAAACACAGGATTACAGAATGCTGTGTTCCTTACAAGTCACGATGGGAAACTTTATTTCCATTGGCATAAGCAAAGAGGGAGGGTCCATTTGATCCACTTTGCAGCAGCAGGACACTCTGTGGAAGATGTGTACATCAAATGATCACATCAGAATACACACATTATACACACACCACCTTACACCACTTTCCCTGAAAGAAATTCTTCCAGGAGATATCTTCTACTTCCAAAGACTAAACTATGATCTATGCTTAAGAAACTCCAAACTTCAATCCCACCCGTCATCTTCATGCCTTTATGCCAGGCTGAAACCTTGTTTCCTTCTTAACTCTCAAATCCCTATTCCCTCCTATTTTCACTGCAATCTGCCTTATAAAGGCATAAAAGGGTTTTCCCTTTTATTTCCTGTCACCCTTCTGACATCATCTCCTCTTTGTTCCACTCGTCACATCCAGTCCTTGTCACTTTGCACAAGTGGCAGGCTGAGAGATGGAAAATGGTACCAGATCCGCAGCCCTCCAGAGATCCTTCCCAACATTACAGCTTACAAACAGCTATTACAAGTCAAGGCCAAACTGGTGAGCAGCAGCTTCTTGCGCATCTGTGATGATGCGAACTGTTCCACTGTAAATCTACAAACTATTCACAGTTGTGCTCTGCTCTGTCTGCACACATACATGGATTTACAGAGATGTTGCACACCAGACTGTCTTTTTGCATACTCTGTCTTCATTCTTCCCCAAACCCTCAAATTTGTGTATCCACTCTAACCCTTCAGACACCATAAAAACTAAGGTATATTGGCACATCAGCATATCAAGCTTCAGAAGAGTTGCCTTTTCCACAATGCTTTCAGTGTGCCCTTACACCCCAGCTCTGCCAAAATGGAACTACTGGAAACATATCATAGAAACGTATCATCTAACTGATTTGCTGATACCCACCTAGGCAATCAAATGCCTAGTTCTAGCACACGTATGTATGTATGTGTTAGAAAGCATTGAATGCTTTCACATTGAAACAGCCAAGTTTCCAATTTTAAACATTTAATAATTGCTAAAAATCAATGTATCAGCTGCAATAGCAACATTTTTCCTGGGTTTTATTATTGTAACTCTGAAAGGCAAGCCAAAAAAGAAAAAAGAAAAAGAAAAAAAAAAAAACAGACAAAACCAAGTCTTAAATCCAAGCTCTGCAAGCTAATGTAGACACGTTTCAGAAATGGCAGAGCATTTGCCCAAATTGAGTGGAGTAAGATCTGAGAGAAACATAATTTTTCAGGCCAGATATGAGAACTGCAATGCATGGCCCTGAATAGAAGCTTCCATAGGTTGCACAAAAGCATTTAAACATTTGTCCTAGTCCTGTTCATCCATAGATGGCACACATTCAGAGACAGCAAAGTCAGAGCCAAACTGGAACTCAGACTTTCCTACCTCCAATTTACATTGCGCTTCTCCCTCCAGAGATATCCCATGCCTTTGGATTTCATCCCAGTCCAAACAGCTCAGTCTCAAACAGAGAGAAGATGTACCAAACAATTTTAATGTACCAATATATTCAATATTAAACTTAAGTATTCAAAATTATTTTGAGTGCACATTCTTGGCATTTCAGTATTATTCTGGACAACTCTTTAATCCACCCATTTTTACTGAGTGGTTAAGAGTTTGGGGCAATTGGACTGAACTAAAACCAGAGAAGCATTTGTACCACAACAGATTTCCACAGAATGAAAGCTGTTAGGGTGGAGTAGTACTTTCCCATGGGAAAAGAAAGCTTAGTCACTTATTCAAAATTTGTCTCTACCAAACACTGTGCACCATGAAGTAGGAAAATTTCTGAACCAAAAGCAAAAAAGGAAACCAAAGGACTTTCAGTGAAGCGCATACGAAGCTAGTTCTAACTTTGCTCATATTACTATAGAGACAAATATGTAAACAACAAACTGGCAACTCTCTTGTTGGGAGTAAATATGAGGAGGATGGAAGGTAAATGAGCAGATTCTGCAACATACACGTGAAAGTTCACCCAACAGAACTAGTTGCCCATGAGCAAAGGAAGAGTTAGCAGAGAAAGACAAAAAAAAAAAAAAAAAGAAAAAAAACACTCAAGGAAAATACCATTTTCCTCATCTCAGCAAATAACTAATAAGACAGTAAAGCTCAGTCAGCTCCTACAATAGCAGGATTTGACATCAAAATCAGTGTATTGCACAGTAGATGGGGGTCCCAGTTGCCTACTCCCTAATGCCACACTGTGCAAAAACAGTGCGGCTTCGAATAACTCACTTTGCTTAGACTGAAGCTGTAACAGGTGAACTGGATATGTGGAGAAGGGGCCATAGGGAGGAGAAAAAAAAATAATAAAAAAAGGAAGAAAAAAAGGCTTATTAAAACATAAAATCTTTGATACAGAGAATCTCCCGTGTTCTTGCACTGAGGAAAACAACATGCCAGCTGAGATCTGTGTCTCTTCCAGTAATACAGTGTAAAGGAACCTGAAACCTTTACTGCCAAGCAATGGCTCATCATGGGTCCCATGAATAAAAGGCTTGGATGTAATCCAGCAGCCACAAGGCTTAGGACAGTTTTCTCAGGAACTTGGAGAATTTAACTTCTCTCCAACAGCTCCGTTAGGCTTCCAGAGAAATCCCCAAACAGCTTTTTAAGCTCCTAGGAGTCAGGGCAGTTGACAGCAGAGTAGGTACCCAAAAGGCACTGTAATGACAACCCTGCAGCAGAGCAAGACTGCGACAAGCAGTAAAACTGATGCCAAACAGATCCACAATAAACTGTCCCTAACCACAATTTAAACAGTAGGCCACTGCCTAAACAGAATGGCCATTCACTGACAGAGAGAGTATTTAAAAAAAAAAAAAAAATCTAACAGAGCAGTAAAAGATCACAGATGACTCTCGAAAACAAATGTTTCACAAGCCTGCCACAGCATCTAAATGAAAAAATCTCCTCTCCTGCTCTTAAGACAACACCCTATGGTTCTCATTTCCCCACCTCTAGTTGGGGAGCAAGATCTTCTGGGCAGTTCTTACTGTCCAATATAAAGGCACCCTCATATCCATCCTCCAAGGAAGTAGTTTTTCTTGTGTGTGTGTGTGCAACAGAAGTCCTAGTCCTCCCACAGTCCCTTTCTTCCTGCTCTCCTGATTCACTGACAAAGGCAGATTTCCTAAACAGCAGTAGCAGCCCAGAGGAGACAGGAGAGAGAGAGAGAGGAAAAAAAAAAAAAAATCTTTACTGCATCACAGCCCTAGCCTGGAATGCTTGGAAGAGGGCACTGGTCTTACACACTGGGATGGTGTGCTGGCGGGGAGGAAACACCAGAAGAAGCTACATGGGTAAAAGCCATTCTTTGGCCCACACCCTCAATTGTTCTGCTGCTCCAGAAGAGGCACAGGATAAAAGGGAAAGTATTTTTTCAGCATGCATTTTAGGAAGACTGAATACCTCTGCTTTGAACTGACCCCAAACACCAGGAGTATTTTCTGCTCCTTTATTGAGACGGAACTCCTAGGGGCAAATACATCAAAATACATCTCTGGCCCAGATGCAAACAGGTGACAGCCTTTGTACGACACTGCATGTGACTTCACATTCACTCATGCTGCACAAACCACTGCATGGCTTATTTAACACAGAGCTAAGCAAAAAAAACCCACACGCAAACATTCGTTTTTATACATTTTGTTGAAGAGGAATGAAAAAAAAGTCTTTTATAAAATACAAGCATTTTTTACTATTAAGCTTTACAGTTCTCAGAGCCCTCCTCGGAGGATGACAAGTGTCAGAAATGAAGCAGAGAAGTGAAGCAGTCATACAAGAGACCTGTGGGAAAAGGGGGAGAGGGATAAAGAACCAATGCCCCATAATATTCATTTAACATGCTACTCAGCAAGCCAGCGAAGCAAGGGTGAAAGGAGGAAATTCATCTTTGGTTTATGTCTGGTTTGGAGAGACAGAGAAAGACACAACTTAAGGAGTCAAAACAATTTGGAAGTCCTTTGGATGCTCAGCACATCCCTCAAAAAACACAAAAGCTCCAAAGAGCTTTAAGGGTTGCCTGTTTCTCCATTAGGAAGGGTGTGAGAGAACAGAGGGATGCACAGTACAATTTTAGATGGGAAGGGATTTGCAAACAAGTCTGCAATCTTGATCTTCCTGTTTTTTTACTTAGGCCAAAAACAAATGCAGAATGACAGCCAAAACCGTTCAGCTCTGAGCACACTACAGCAGCCAACTGTTCCAAGAGGAGTTATCAATCACTCCAGAGAACCCCCTCTGATGAAGTCGTATGACCGAAGGCTTTATTATTCCCTCCCACCAGTAACAAGCACAGTGGCAGCGTACCAGATCAGACAAGGGAATGGTGCCCTTCAGAACGCTCTCCTGAATAACTGTTCCTTAGGGGTGCATATTTGTTTTACCTGTGTGCAGAGGGAGTGCAGGAGTTACATGCCACGCATGCCATCACTTCTTAGATTTAAAGAGGCCAACAAACACCGAAAAGAGGCAGGACATTCAGATTTCAGGTTTCCCTTGCACCTTGAGTTTATGCAAGCTTCATGATTGCATATCCCGGTATGTTACAGCAAATCCAAGTATTATTACATATGCTTCTCTGAAAATGTTAGTACTGCTGGATAGAGCCAAAAGATGCTAGAAAGCTCAGAGAGAGCCAACCCTCCACAGCCCAGTTCCAGCTCCAACACACTGCTTCACCAGCATGCAGGCCTCCAGTGTATCTCTGCAGCAAGCTGGAGATCCTCCTCACCTTTTTAATCCTGGGCAGCAACACCCAATTGCTTCCCAAACATCTACACTCCAGTGCCATCGCTGTGTTGTAATTAAAATGCTAGAATTAGCTCTGGAATAAAAATAAATAAGAAAAAAGAAAAAAAAAACACACACACACTTGCCTACAAGCAAAACAGTTTCAAAATCCATATTCATAAAGATGTTAGAGGAATACAGAGGCTCCCTCCCCTTCACCCATTAAAATATAACTATTTTCCCCCCATACAAAATATGCAATAATTCTTTTTTTACCCCTTTGCAGAGCAGTTACAAAGCATATGTCTACCATTGTATTATCTTGAAGTTTCTCCAGAAACTATCACACTAACAGAAAAGAATTCACTCATGCCACAGCAAACTGTATCCATTCTGTAAAGTTTCATTTTCGAATCTACAGTTTAAATACAGAACCCCTATGGTTACTTGTTCTGCAGCATAGCAGCTTCAGCATCTCTTGTGAGATGAAGCATGTCGCCTTAATGCATCCTTAAGGTGAGAGAACCACCAAGCAGATCTGCTTCATCACCCTAAGGAAACACCAAGTGACATGCTTAATCTGATGAGAGACACTAAAGCAGAGCCTCTTAATATTTTATGAAACATTTGGCTGTTTTTAATTTCAAAAACAGCAGCTCAATAAACACAGCAACAGAATGTTCCTTGCAGAGAGCATGACAGTAGGTACATGACGGCCTACCCGCCCGATCCATAACATTACATTTGCTGCATCGACTTTGACATCCCTCTAGCTGTACCTTCACTGCAAGCTGCTCATACCAGACTCCATAGCATCATACTCCAGCTCCACAGGCCAGCACAGGCATTTTCCAGAAGAGAGGGCAGGCGGAGGCAGGAGGAGGGGAGTCTTCCACCAGGATGCAGCACAACAGCAGGAATAGTTCTGGAGTTAACTTACTTATCTAGTGGCTATACAGTATCTTAACATCTTAACCCAGGTACAATGGACAGCCAGGCCCAAACTGAGTAAATGTGCCTTTAATCAATAGAACTGTACTCCCTTTCCTAAGCAGTCAATTTGGGAACTAGACTGCAGTTATACCAGGCTTGTTATACCATTTTTGTCTCATGAAGTTTCTCATCTGGAGAGGGGGAGATGCATCGTTGCTAAATTACTACTGCACACTTGCTGTATAGGCTTATCTGCTTCCTGAAGTACACAGTGTTGCCCACAATTTCAGAGACAAAGTGTAGGGTAAGATGGATCTTTGTTCTGACTCATAACAACTATCTTTGATTCTGGTTACCATCAAGCTTGCAAGAATCAAGACTGGCTAGAAAACAGATGGAAGGAGCAGCCCTAGCAACAAGCCCGGTTTGTGTGCAAACACAAGCGGCACCACAATGCCCAAATTGCAGCCTTCAGCAGGGGCAGCTCTTTTATTCTTTGTTCCAAATAAATACGTCCAGCACTTATGAGATTCTCTAAGATTTCAAAAATAAGTTAGAAAATTCTCCCATTCCTTTTTAGTATTTCAGGGACTCCTAGGCGCCAAGGCACCCAACCACAGGACAACTGTTTTGCTGTAGTCTCTACAACCAGGTTCTCTCCCATTGGTGCTTTAAACACTGCTTATACACCTGGAAAAAGGCATTCCCAGACAAAGACAGGAAGCACATTTGAGACAAAAGTACCTCTGTGAACACAGTGGAAATACACTTATTACCTTCAACAGGTTAGAATATTACCTCCTTGGAGCTTCTCCCCACAGACATGAATACTTAACTTGTCAGTAATACTACACAACTCCTGGCCTCACCTAAACATCAGAGCCCTCCTTTCCTCCAACAGGAAAGACTGCATTACCCTCAAGAAAGGGGATGATTTTGTCATCCAAAGACACTTGCATGGAAGAGCAGAGTCGATGGGCACCTCCTCTGATCTTTTGATTAAAACGCTGCCTTAGGATATTACTTTTTCTTTTCCTAAGCATGAAACAGTCAATTAGGCTGTGATACATGCATGGAATAAAGACTTTTGCTTATAAAATACATCAATCCAAGGTCAGGAAAGAACATACTTCTGCCTTGAAATGACCTTGTTGAGAACAAATAAAACAGCCAAAATTAGCCCTGAACTAGTTAAATACTGATATGAGGAAGCAGAGAAGTGAAAGAACTGAAGAGCCTTTTTCTCACTCCCATCTAAATCTTTTTATAAAAATAAAATAAAAATAAAGGGAGAGGGAGGAAGAGGTTAAGGGTGACAAACCATTTCTGAAAAGAGCAATTTACTCTTTTCTATAATTTATGCACACATACACACAAAACTAGCTCACTTGCCATGACTGCTCTACAGATATGTTATCACAGGAGCAGAATGTGATCAAAACTAGCCTCAAAAGCACACAACAGGCAGACAATCAACAGACAATTCCTAGGTCAGTCTCCTACACTAAGGAGCTCATATACCACACAAAAAACACATTGCTCAAACAAGAATTCTTTTGCAGTGCACCCAGACAGAATCAAAAACAAACACAAAAATGAAACAAAACACACACATACAAACACACACCACCACAAAGGTAAGAGCAACCTACCACTTCTAGGCCCTGCAAGGAATATCGTTAAAAAAACAGACAGTCCAACTGCATCTCTCCATATCTAGTCACGGCTCCCAAGGGCCTGGTGTAAATGGAGAAAAAAAAAAAAAAAAAAAAACACACACTTGAAATGTGTGATGTCTAATATAGATTACAAGCAAAGGTGACTCCATAAATCCCAGAAAACCACAAAGTACTATCACTGTTCCCCATCTCCTCCCAGTTTGTTAGTATCTCAGCAGGAACAGTTCCCTAGATCTTCCAAAAGGATCACTGAAAACATGTCTATGATGAGAAAGAGGCTGTCAGAGCCCCCAGTACAGACCACTATCGCAACACCTAACTCATCCAGTGAAGCAGAACACTCTCTGACCCTCAAAAGTAACAAGCTACACTGACTCCTTCTCAAGTAATAGGCAGTGAGGTTTACCTCTAACCCAAGGACACCTTACACCTTTGTATGGCAAAACGTTTGCCTTTTTGGATGCATCTGTGGGACTTCCTCATATACATTATTTAGCAGAGACATTTGTTACTCAATATATGTTTCATATAAATCCTACCCTCTGAATCCCTTCCATCGGTTGTCACTAACGAAGCTTTGTGTGCAAAAACAAGCACATTCTGCCCCCCTTAGGAAGCCAATTACAGAGGAAAAACAAGCAATTAACAAGGTGTAAAATAAACATCCTGCCACCTGCCTTTAATAGCAACCCCGCTCCAAACAAGTCACAGTCTCAGTACAGCTTTCAGAATTGGCAACCAATATTATATATGTATTTATGCAGCAGCTGCTTTTCATTGCAAGAAATATTACAGGCTTACCAGATAAGGTCAGCATATTTAAAAGAAATATATAGTAAGTATTAAACCCTGCTTTGAGGCACCAAATGTTGCTTTTAATGAAATCAGCAGCATCAGGCTTGTCTGGTATTACAGCGAAGCTGCAGTCACATCCCCAGCTTAGGCATGTTTCTCTTCATTTCCATTTGCTTAGCAGCTTCTGTATTTGTTTCACTAAATCCAGGGGCCAGAGCAGCTATTAAAAGGCATGGGGGCAACTAAACAACATAAAGCTCTACATAGTATAGAAGTCTTTCCTCCAACCACCATCTCCGTCTTTCTCCACCATCCCACAATCACATATAAAAACGTATCCCATGAACTGGGGGGGTAAGTGAGCAAAATGCAGCAGAAAGGTACCCACTCAAAAGTGTAAAGCAAAAAAATAAATCAAGATTCCAGCTCAGTCTTTCCTCCTTGATTCAGCTTTAGTAGGGAAGAGGGAAGCCCTAACCAAATCACACCAGCTAGCTCCAGAGGGAAACACTTTTATTTCCCTCTTGTGAAAGGTGATAAATAATATACTTCCAGATAGCCAGCCAGAATAAGAGAAAGCCCAACAGCAAGTTTGTTGCATTCAATAGTTTTGGATTGGATAATGTGCCCTAGAAAGCAGCAAAGTTTTGGTCTATATTTTTGTTTTTAATTCTTTCCCTCCGCCTCTCTGCTTTTAAGTACTTGCTAGTTTTTTCATGACACTTTTCAGGTCCTGACCAGTATGCTGTTTAACCACTTACCAGAACATTCATGCAAGTCTTTTCCCTTTAGGTTTCTTTCCGCTGCAGCTTGTTGAAAGATCAGGAGTACAACACTGAACACAATACCACCAACTTTTGCAATCATGCATGCAGTTCTGATGAGCTAGTCAGAAGCAAAATGAAAACTGATAACACTCTTTTATAATTGACCACAGGGAGAAACAGGAAACAAAGCTCTAACTAGAAGCAGAGCTATATACTATGTAGAGATTTTTAGAAAGTTAAAGTCAAGATCAACTGTGCAAAAATACCCCTTTACTGAAAAGGGGTGATTCTAAAAAAAAATCCTTAATTTAAAATGACAATTTATTCCCCTTGAGTACACCTTCTAGCTAATTGCCAAATCAGACCCTGGTTGAGTTCTGGACATGTATGAAGCAATGAGCCAAGTCAAAGGAATCAGAACAACTGTGAAAGATGAAAAGTAGTGAGGTCTCCAGACCTGTAAGAGTAGGAGGTCGCACATCTAAACTTGACCAAAGGCAACTCGCTCCCTGCCATAAAATAAATTTAAATATAAAATAAAAGTCTCAGCTGCAAGACCTAAGTTTCTCAGCAAGCCATTAGTATCCTCACAAGCACAACTCCTTCCTACAGCACTAATCACAGAGACAAGGTCACAGAAGAATTCAAACAGCAGGAAGTCATCTTACCACTCAAACTGTATAAGTGCTTTAAGAGAGTTCAGTTGCTCAGGTCATTTTAACTGTTTTTTTTTTTAATTATTATTGTTTGTTTTAAACAAGCTGCAATGCATTCCCTTACATTTTGTGGATGGAAGGGTAGGAAAGAGGATCTACTTCTTAGTCACAGCTGAAGGATTTCTGTACATTGCTAACAATAATCATGCCCAGGCACATTTTGTAGGTCTAAACACTCAACAAATGCCAAGGCTGGCCCAAATCGAACGAGCGATGGCAGGAAGGAGTATTGTTGGCTTCCAAAGCTGTTCAGATCACAAATAAAAGGTCTACCCTGCACTAATCAAGAAGCTGGATACATTATTCCCTGCCACCACCACAACAAACACAACAAACACACCAGTACAGAGCCGATGCTTCTCCAGAGGTACATTGGAAAAACAATCCAGTTTTAAAATTTATTTTAAGTCTCTTGGTTCTAGGCAAGTCTTCTCTGATGGGCTCCCCGACTGTTAGTTTTCTTAACATCTAAAGAATCGAGCAGTCTGAGGACTGCTGCTTGCTACAAGGGCATGGGGCCAGGAACGCAATGAAAACTTACAAACATCCCAAGAAAGATCGCACAGTCTTAGAGTTCACAATAACTCCAGTTCTTCATAGAAGAATGTTTAAAGAGACCTAGTTTTACTAAGTATTAAAATGCAACAGCTGAATGTCAGCACTGCCCTGCTCACCTGAAAAAAAAAAAAAAAAAAGAGCAGTTGGAAGCTGGAATACTAAAATAAGGGCTCAACTATATACAGGACAAAGTAGCCCAGCCACCCTAATCAGCATGAACCACAGCCCATAAAGCACTGACTTTGATTCTGAACAGTCGCATGTACATGCATCACTCTCCTCCCCCGCCGCTCAACTCTTAAACAGACTACTGTGGTTTGGCAAACAGTCAGATTAAGCCGAAGTTGAGCAGAGAATGTTCCGAGTATGTAGCAATCTTTCCAGGTCACAGATCATAAAAAAAATCCTTGCATTTTCTAGGATCAAAGAAGTTACAGCCATAAAAGATCCATTAGATCCTTAAGCCCATCATCCAGCCAAATCAGGTTATCCAGAAAAAATTGCAACAGATGTTAAAAATAACACTGAGAACAGCAGAGTAACAACTTCTTGGAAAAAGATGCTATCTAAGGCATATCTAAGAACTAGGTCTGAAAGTTATAATTCGATTTATTTTGGGAGGGAAATAAACAACCACATTTCCACAAGGCAGCTGCAAGACCCTAACCTTCCTCTAATGCCACAGCTCACCATTAAACTCCTGTGACAGCAACTCCCCTTTCACTCCCAATTGCAATTTCCATCTTCAGACACAAATGCCTTCACTGCACAGTTGAGCAAGAAAATTACTTTGGAGCCCTGGTGCTGAAAATGCAGCAAAGCACAGTCTCTAAATTCTCAACCAAGGGTAAAATAATTAAATAAATAAATAAAAAATCAAAGGATAGAAAGAAAAGAAACAGTTTGGCTCCTACTGGCCTACAATAACAATAATGATAATAATCTACAGATCACAGGAGGTCCAGCTACTCTCCATTCCAAGTCAATTCAGTCTTTTCACAACTGAGTATAATTATCATTCCTGTGACTGCAAAAATTACGCTCCTTTCATTAGCAGACAGAATTGTAAAATCTCTTCCAGTCTCAAATTCTTACTTGTTAAAAGGAAAGTATTTGCTCTTTTACAGTTTAAGATATGTCTGCTGTCTCTGCACAGAGGGTTAATAATCCAGTCGTTCAAAAAATAGTCACAAACTACGTATTAACATAAGCTGTGCATTAAGACACAATTATTTATACGTCAGGCAGTAATGGCTCTGTGCTGTACAGTGTATCAACTCAGAGACACTTTCGCAGGAAAATAAAAAACTTTGGGAGAATTTCTGGTCCATTCTCTTGTTACAGCAACAGGGTTATGTTAGTTATGCATCAACAATGAGGATTAATAGTGTTCAGATGAATATTTCATCCCGAAGCCTCCAAAATAGCAGGTTCTGTTCCTAAACTCTGTGGTCATCACAGCACATGTCCCTTCGCTAAGCACAGTTTGTGCTTAATACTTCCCCAATCATTAGATTAATGAAATAGAAGTAAACAATTTCAAGATGCATTATGCTGTGCTACCAAACTTCCCCAGCTTGGTATGACCAATAGAACGGGCAGCTTTGACTGCAACTAAACATTGCATCCAAAAGAGAGGGGGCATCCATTCCTCAGCCCTCGACAAGAAGGGAAAAAGCGCTCCTATTCAGGCAGGTTGCATCAACAATACCTGGACAGGAGGCAATAACTCGAGGACGACACGTACTCTTGCCAAGCTGCCTCTCTTCATTTCAGCTACGCACAACTCGCAGCAAGACAGAATAATGTTAAGTGCTAAATGGGACATTGCCAAATTCAATCTGATTCCAGTTTAGAAACTCTTGACCAGCCTGAAATCATGAGTGTCCCCGACTTAACCGAGTTTCAAGAGAGATTAAAGTAAATAAATAAACGTAAACGTTGCTCGGGTTGCTGTGCAAAGGGGAAAAAAAAAAAAAAAAAAAAAAAAAAAAACACCTCACTTGAGACCGAGATCAGGCAGGCAAAGATGGATGTGAACCGAAGCTAAAGCCAGTGCTTCCCAGCGCCTTCTCCTTCCTCAAGGAAGCGCAAGAAGCCCAGAGCGCGCAGGGGCCGCGACATCTGCGGCCGCTTCTCCAGGGACCGGCCGCGGCGACGAGCGACGCCGCGAGACGACCGTTGGGGTGCGAGGCGCCCGCTG